>NC_052310.1:75019208-76251889 GCF_016432855.1 Salvelinus namaycush
CAACAGCAGTCTACAGCTGCAATACTGATGCTGTACTGGAAGACAGGATGGTTATTACGTCCTCAACAGCAGTCTACAGCTGCAATACTGATGCTGTACTGGCAGACAGGATGTTTATTACGTCCTCACAGCAGTCTACAGCTGCAATACTGATGCTGTACTGACAGACAGGATGGTTATTACGTCCTCACAGCAGTCTACAGCTGCATACTGATGCTGTACTGGCAGACAGGATGGTTATTACGTCCTCTACAGCAGTCTACAGCTGCAATACTGATGCTGTACTGGCAGACAGGATGGTTATTACGTCCTCTACAGCAGTCTACAGCTGCAATACTGATGCTGTACTGGCAGACAGGATGTTATTACGTTCCTCTACAGCAGTCTACAGCTGCAATACTGATGCTGTACTGGCAGACAGGATGGTTATTACGTCCTCTACAGCAGTCTACAGCTGCAACTGATGCTGTACTGGCAGACAGGATGGTTATTACGTCCTCTAACAGCAGTCTACAGCTGCAATACTGATGCTGTACTGACAGACAGGATGGTTATTACGTCCTCTACAGCAGTCTACAGGCAATACTGATGCTGTACTGGCAGACAGGATGGTTATTACATCCTCTACAGCAGTCTACAGCTGCAATACTGATGCTGTACTGACAGACAGGATGGTTATTACGTCCTCAACAGCAGTCTACAGCTGTAATACTGATGCTGTACTGACAGACAGGACGGTTTATTACTTCCTCTACAGCAGTCTACAGCTGCAATACTGATGCTGTACTGGCAGACAGGATGGTTATTACTTCCTCTACAGCAGTCTACAGCTGTAATACTGATGCTGTACTGACAGACAGGACGGTTATTACTTCCTCTACAGCAGTCTACAGCTGCAAAACTGATGCTGTACTGGCAGACAGGATGGTTATTACGTCCTCTACAGCAGTCTACAGCTGCAATACTGATGCTGTACTGGCAGACAGGATGGTTATTACTTCCTCTACAGCAGTCTACAGCTGTAATACTGATGCTGTACTGACAGACAGGACGGTTATTACTTCCTCTACAGCAGTCTACAGCTGCAATACTGATGCTGTACTGACAGACAGGGTGGTTATTACGTCCTCTACAGCAGTCTACAGCTGCAATACTGATGCTGTACTGGCAGACAGGGTGGTTATTACGTCCTCTACAGCAGTCTACAGCTGCACTACTGATGCTGTACTGACAGACAGGACAGTTATTACGTACTGCTGCAATTCTGATGCTGTACTGACAGACAGGATGGTTATTACGTCCTCTACAGCAGTCTACAGCTGCAATACTGATGCTGTACTGACAGACAGGACAGTTATTACATCCTCTACAGCAGTCTACAGCTGCAATACTGATGCTGTACTGGCAGACAGGATGGTTATTACGTCCTCAACAGCAGTCTACAGCTGCAATACTGATGCTGTACTGACAGACAGGGTGGTTATTACGTCCTCTACAGCAGTCTACAGCTGTAATACTGATGCTGTACTGGCAGACAGGATGGTTATTAGGTCCTTAACAGCAGTCTACAGCTGCAATACTGATGCTGTACTGAATGACAGGGTGGTTATTACGTCCTCTACAGCAGTCTACAGCTGCAATACTGATGCTGTACTGACAGACAGGGTGGTTATTACGTCCTCTACAGCAGTCTACAGCTGCAATACTGATGCTGTACTGACAGGCAGGATGGTTATTACGTCCTCTACAGCAGTCTACAGCTGCAATACTGATGCTGTACTGACAGACAGGATGGTTATTACTTCCTCAACAGCAGTCTACAGCTGCAATATTGATGCTGTACTGGCAGACAGGATGGTTATTACGTCCTCAACAGCAGTCTACAGCTGCAATACTGATGCTGTACTGACAGACAGGGTGGTTATTACGTCATCTACAGCAGTCTACAGCTGCAATACTGATGCTGTACTGGCAGACAGGGTGGTTATTACGTCCTCTACAGCAGTCTACAGCTGCAATACTGATGCTGTACTGACAGACAGGATGGTTATTACGTCCTCTACAGCAGTCTACAGCTGCAATACTGATGCTGTACTGACAGACAGGACAGTTATTACTTCCTCAACAGCAGTCTACAGCTGCAATACTGATGCTGTACTGGCAGACAGGATGGTTATTACTTCCTCAACAGCAGTCTACAGCTGTTATACTGATGCTGTACTGGCAGACAGGATGGTTATTACGTCCTCTACAGCAGTCTACAGCTGCAATACTGATGCTGTACTGAATGACAGGGTGGTTATTACGTCCTCTACAGCAGTCTACAGCTGCAATACTGATGCTGTACTGACAGACAGGGTGGTTATTACGTCATCTACAGCAGTCTACAGCTGCAATACTGATGCTGTACTGGCAGACAGGGTGGTTATTACGTCCTCTACAGCAGTCTACAGCTGCAATACTGATGCTGTACTGACAGACAGGATGGTTATTACGTCCTCTACAGCAGTCTACAGCTGCAATACTGATGCTGTACTGACAGACAGGACAGTTATTACTTCCTCAACAGCAGTCTACAGCTGCAATACTGATGCTGTACTGGCAGACAGGATGGTTATTACTTCCTCAACAGCAGTCTACAGCTGTTATACTGATGCTGTACTGGCAGACAGGATGGTTATTATGTCCTCTACAGCAGTCTACAGCTGCAATACTGATGCTGTACTGAATGACAGGGTGGTTATTACGTCCTCTACAGCAGTCTACAGCTGTAATACTGATGCTGTACTGGCAGACAGGATGGTTATTACGTCCTCTACAGCAGTCTACAGCTGCAATACTGATGCTGTACTGAATGACAGGGTGGTTATTACTTCCTCAACAGCAGTCTAAAGCTGCAATACTGATGCTGTACTGGCAGACAGGACAGTTATTACGTCCTCAACAGCAGTCTACAGTTGCAATACTGATGCTGTACTGGAAGACAGGACAGTTATTACGTCCTCAACAGCAGTCTACAGCTGCAATACTGATGCTGTACTGGCAGACAGGATGGTTATTACTTCCTCAACAGCAGTCTACAGCTGCAGTACTGATGCTGTACTGACAGACAGGATGGTTATTACGTCCTCTACAGCAGTCTACAGCTGTTATGCTGATGCTGTACTGGCAGACAGGATGGTTATTACGTCCTCTACAGCAGTCTACAGCTGCAATACTGATGCTGTACTGACAGACAGGATGGTTATTACGTCCTCTACAGCAGTCTACAGCTGCAATACTGATGCTGTACTGGCAGACAGGATGGTTATTACATCCTCTACAGCAGTCTACAGCTGCAATACTGATGCTGTACTGACAGACAGGATGGTTATTACGTCCTCAACAGCAGTCTACAGCTGTAATACTGATGCTGTACTGACAGACAGGACGGTTATTACTTCCTCTACAGCAGTCTACAGCTGCAATACTGATGCTGTACTGGCAGACAGGATGGTTATTACTTCCTCTACAGCAGTCTACAGCTGTAATACTGATGCTGTACTGACAGACAGGACGGTTATTACTTCCTCTACAGCAGTCTACAGCTGCAAAACTGATGCTGTACTGGCAGACAGGATGGTTATTACGTCCTCTACAGCAGTCTACAGCTGCAATACTGATGCTGTACTGGCAGACAGGATGGTTATTACTTCCTCTACAGCAGTCTACAGCTGTAATACTGATGCTGTACTGACAGACAGGACGGTTATTACTTCCTCTACAGCAGTCTACAGCTGCAATACTGATGCTGTACTGACAGACAGGGTGGTTATTACGTCCTCTACAGCAGTCTACAGCTGCAATACTGATGCTGTACTGGCAGACAGGGTGGTTATTACGTCCTCTACAGCAGTCTACAGCTGCACTACTGATGCTGTACTGACAGACAGGACAGTTATTACGTACTGCTGCAATTCTGATGCTGTACTGACAGACAGGATGGTTATTACGTCCTCTACAGCAGTCTACAGCTGCAATACTGATGCTGTACTGACAGACAGGACAGTTATTACATCCTCTACAGCAGTCTACAGCTGCAATACTGATGCTGTACTGGCAGACAGGATGGTTATTACGTCCTCAACAGCAGTCTACAGCTGCAATACTGATGCTGTACTGACAGACAGGGTGGTTATTACGTCCTCTACAGCAGTCTACAGCTGTAATACTGATGCTGTACTGGCAGACAGGATGGTTATTAGGTCCTTAACAGCAGTCTACAGCTGCAATACTGATGCTGTACTGAATGACAGGGTGGTTATTACGTCCTCTACAGCAGTCTACAGCTGCAATACTGATGCTGTACTGACAGACAGGGTGGTTATTACGTCCTCTACAGCAGTCTACAGCTGCAATACTGATGCTGTACTGACAGGCAGGATGGTTATTACGTCCTCTACAGCAGTCTACAGCTGCAATACTGATGCTGTACTGACAGACAGGATGGTTATTACTTCCTCAACAGCAGTCTACAGCTGCAATACTGATGCTGTACTGACAGACAGGGTGGTTATTACGTCATCTACAGCAGTCTACAGCTGCAATACTGATGCTGTACTGGCAGACAGGATGGTTATTACTTCCTCAACAGCAGTCTACAGCTGCAATACTGATGCTGTACTGACAGACAGGGTGGTTATTACGTCATCTACAGCAGTCTACAGCTGCAATACTGATGCTGTACTGGCAGACAGGGTGGTTATTACGTCCTCTACAGCAGTCTACAGCTGCAATACTGATGCTGTACTGACAGACAGGATGGTTATTACGTCCTCTACAGCAGTCTACAGCTGCAATACTGATGCTGTACTGACAGACAGGACAGTTATTACTTCCTCAACAGCAGTCTACAGCTGCAATACTGATGCTGTACTGGCAGACAGGATGGTTATTACTTCCTCAACAGCAGTCTACAGCTGTTATACTGATGCTGTACTGGCAGACAGGATGGTTATTACGTCCTCTACAGCAGTCTACAGCTGCAATACTGATGCTGTACTGAATGACAGGGTGGTTATTACGTCCTCTACAGCAGTCTACAGCTGTAATACTGATGCTGTACTGGCAGACAGGATGGTTATTACGTCCTCTACAGCAGTCTACAGCTGCAATACTGATGCTGTACTGAATGACAGGGTGGTTATTACGTCCTCTACAGCAGTCTACAGCTGCAATACTGATGCTGTACTGGCAGACAGGATGGTTATTACTTCCTCTACAGCAGTCTACAGCTGTAATACTGATGCTGTACTGGCAGACAGGATGGTTATTACTTCCTCAACAGCAGTCTAAAGCTGCAATACTGATGCTGTACTGGCAGACAGGACAGTTATTACGTCCTCAACAGCAGTCTACAGTTGCAATACTGATGCTGTACTGGAAAACAGGACAGTTATTACGTCCTCAACAGCAGTCTACAGCTGCAATACTGATGCTGTACTGGCAGACAGGATGGTTATTACTTCCTCAACAGCAGTCTACAGCTGCAGTACTGATGCTGTACTGACAGACAGGATGGTTATTACGTCCTCTACAGCAGTCTACAGCTGTTATACTGATGCTGTACTGGCAGACAGGATGGTTATTACTTCCTCTACAGCAGTCTACAGCTGCAATACTGATGCTGTACTGGCAGACAGGACGGTTATTACGTCCTCTACAGCAGTCTACAGCTGCAATACTGATGCTGTACTGGCAGACAGGATGGTTATTACATCCTCTACAGCAGTCTACAGCTGTTATACTGATGCTGTACTGGCAGACAGGACAGTTATTACTTCCTCAACAGCAGTCTACAGCTGCAATACTGATGCTGTACTGGCAGACAGGATGGTTATTACGTCCTCTACAGCAGTCTACAGCTGTAATACTGATGCTGTACTGACAGACAAGATGGTTATTACGTCCTCTACAGCAGTCTACAGCTGCAATACTGATGCTGTACTGGCAGACAGGGTGGTTATTACGTCCTCAACAGCAGTCTACAGCTGCAATACTGATGCTGTACTGGCAGACAGGATGGTTATTACTTCCTCAACAGCAGTCTACAGCTGCAGTACTGATGCTGTACTGAATGACAGGATGGTTATTACGTCCTCTACAGCAGTCTACAGCTGTTATACTGATGCTGTACTGGCAGACAGGATGGTTATTACTTCCTCTACAGCAGTCTACAGCTGCGATACTGATGTTGTACAGGCAGACCGGATGGTTATTACTTCCTCTACAGCAGTCTACAGCTGCAATACTGATGCTGTACTGGCAGACAGGGTGGTTATTACGTCCTCTACAGCAGTCTACAGCTGCAATACTGATGCTGTACTGACAGACAGGATGGTTATTACGTCCTCTACAGCAGTCTACAGCTGCAATACTGATGCTGTACTGGCAGACAGGATGGTTATTACATCCTCTACAGCAGTCTACAGCTGTTATACTGATGCTGTACTGGCAGACAGGACAGTTATTACTTCCTCAACAGCAGTCTACAGCTGCAATACTGATGCTGTACTGGCAGACAGGATGGTTATTACGTCCTCTACAGCAGTCTACAGCTGTAATACTGATGCTGTACTGACAGACAAGATGGTTATTACGTCCTCTACAGCAGTCTACAGCTGCAATACTGATGCTGTACTGGCAGACAGGGTGGTTATTACGTCCTCTACAGCAGTCTACAGCTGCAATACTGAGCTTGTACTGACAGACAGGATGGTTATTACGTCCTCTACAGCAGTCTACAGCTGCAATACTGATGCTGTACTGGCAGACAGGATGGTTATTACTTCCTCAACAGCAGTCTACAGCTGCAATACTGATGCTGTACTGGCAGACAGGATGGTTATTACGTCCTCTACAGCAGTCTACAGCTGTAATACTGATGCTGTACTGACAGACAGGACGGTTATTACTTCCTCTACAGCAGTCTACAGCTGCAAAACTGATGCTGTACTGGCAGACAGGATGGTTATTACGTCCTCTACAGCAGTCTACAGCTGCAATACTGATGCTGTACTGGCAGACAGGATGGTTATTACTTCCTCTACAGCAGTCTACAGCTGTAATACTGATGCTGTACTGACAGACAGGACGGTTATTACTTCCTCTACAGCAGTCTACAGCTGCAATACTGATGCTGTACTGACAGAAAGGGTGGTTATTACGTCCTCTACAGCAGTCTACAGCTGCACTACTGATGCTGTACTGACAGACAGGACAGTTATTACGTACTGCTGCAATTCTGATGCTGTACTGACAGACAGGATGGTTATTACGTCCTCTACAGCAGTCTACAGCTGCAATACTGATGCTGTACTGACAGACAGGACAGTTATTACATCCTCTACAGCAGTCTACAGCTGCAATACTGATGCTGTACTGGCAGACAGGATGGTTATTACGTCCTCAACAGCAGTCTACAGCTGCAATACTGATGCTGTACTGACAGACAGGGTGGTTATTACGTCCTCTACAGCAGTCTACAGCTGTAATACTGATGCTGTACTGGCAGACAGGATGGTTATTAGGTCCTTAACAGCAGTCTACAGCTGCAATACTGATGCTGTACTGAATGACAGGGTGGTTATTACGTCCTCTACAGCAGTCTACAGCTGCAATACTGATGCTGTACTGACAGACAGGGTGGTTATTACGTCCTCTACAGCAGTCTACAGCTGCAATACTGATGCTGTACTGACAGGCAGGATGGTTATTACGTCCTCTACAGCAGTCTACAGCTGCAATACTGATGCTGTACTGACAGACAGGATGGTTATTACTTCCTCAACAGCAGTCTACAGCTGCAATACTGATGCTGTACTGGCAGACAGGATGGTTATTACGTCCTCAACAGCAGTCTACAGCTGCAATACTGATGCTGTACTGACAGACAGGGTGGTTATTACGTCATCTACAGCAGTCTACAGCTGCAATACTGATGCTGTACTGGCAGACAGGGTGGTTATTACGTCCTCTACAGCAGTCTACAGCTGCAATACTGATGCTGTACTGACAGACAGGATGGTTATTACGTCCTCTACAGCAGTCTACAGCTGCAATACTGATGCTGTACTGACAGACAGGACAGTTATTACTTCCTCAACAGCAGTCTACAGCTGCAATACTGATGCTGTACTGGCAGACAGGATGGTTATTACTTCCTCAACAGCAGTCTACAGCTGTTATACTGATGTTGTACTGGCAGACAGGATGGTTATTACGTCCTCTACAGCAGTCTACAGCTGCAATACTGATGCTGTACTGAATGACAGGGTGGTTATTACGTCCTCTACAGCAGTCTACAGCTGTAATACTGATGCTGTACTGGCAGACAGGATGGTTATTACGTCCTCTACAGCAGTCTACAGCTGCAATACTGATGCTGTACTGAATGACAGGGTGGTTATTACGTCCTCTACAGCAGTCTACAGCTGCAATACTGATGCTGTACTGGCAGACAGGATGGTTATTACTTCCTCTACAGCAGTCTACAGCTGCAATACTGATGCTGTACTGACAGACAGGGTGGTTATTACGTCCTCTACAGCAGTCTACAGCTGTAATACTGATGCTGTACTGGCAGACAGGATGGTTATTAGGTCCTTAACAGCAGTCTACAGCTGCAATACTGATGCTGTACTGACAGTCAGGATGGTTATTACGTCCTCTACAGCAGTCTACAGCTGCAATACTGATGCTGTACTGACAGTCAGGATGGTTATTACGTCCTCTACAGCAGTCTACAGCTGCAATACTGATGCTGTACTGGCAGACAGGATGGTTATTACGTCCTCTACAGCAGTCTACAGCTGTAATACTGATGCTGTACTGGCAGACAGGATGGTTATTACGTCCTCTACAGCAGTCTACAGCTGCAATACTGATGCTGTACTGACAGACAGGACGGTTATTACTTCCTCTAAAGCAGTCTAAAGCTGTTATACTGATGCTGTACTGACAGACAGGATGGTTATTACGTCCTCTACAGCAGTCTACAGCTGTAATACTGATGCTGTACTGACAGACAGGATGGTTATTACGTCCTCTACAGCAGTCTACAGCTGCAATACTGATGCTGTACTGACAGACAGGACGGTTATTACTTCCTCTACAGCAGTCTACAGCTGCAATACTGATGCTGTACTGACAGACAGGATGGTTATTACGTCCTCTACAGCAGTCTACAGCTGCAATACTGATGCTGTACTGACAGACAGGACGGTTATTACGTCCTCAACAGCAGTCTACAGCTGTAATACTGATGCTGTACTGGCAGACAGGATGGTTATTACGTCCTCTACAGCAGTCTACAGCTGCAATACTGATGCTGTACTGACAGACAGGACGGTTATTACGTCCTGAACAACAGTCTACTCCAGTCACCCAGGTCATAGACTGTTCTTTCTGCTACCGCATGGCAAGTGGTATCAGAGCGGCAAGTCTAGCTCCAAATGGCTCCATAACAGCTTCTCTCCCGAAGCCATAAGACTGCTGAACAATTAATCAAATGGCCACCCGGAATGGCCACCCGGACTATTTACATTGACCCCCCCCCCCCCCCCCCCCTTGTTTTTACACTGCTGCTACTCGCTGTTTATTATCTCGCTGCTTCTACACCTGCATTGCTTGCTGTTTGGGGTTTTAGGCTGGGTTTCTGTACAGCACTTTGAGATATCAGCTAATGTAAGAAGGGCTATATAAATACTGATTTGATATGCATAGTCACTTTACCCCTACCTACATGTACAAATTAACTCGACTAACCTGTACCCCCGCACATACCCCTTGTAAATAGCCTCATTATTGTTATTTTATTGTGTTACTTTTTATTACATTTTTTACTTTAGTTAATTTAGTAAATATTTTCTTAACTCTTAACTATTCTTAACTCTTAACTATTTTTTGAACTGCATTGTTGGTAAAAGGTTTGTAAGTAAAAATTTCACAGTAAGGTCTACACCTGTTGTATTCAAATATTTGTTGATTTATTTGATTTAATCATACAGACTATAGTATATATATGATATTTCATAGACTGTCTGTTGATATTTCAATTACAATTAAGTGTAGTTTGTCTGTGATTTGATTTAATAACATTGCCATTATTGAGTGAGTGAGTGAGTGAGTGAGTGAGTGAGTGAGTGAGTGAGTGAGTGAGTGAGTGAGTGAGTGAGTGAGTGAGTGAGTGAGTGAGTGAGTGAGTGAGTGAGTGAGTGAGTGAGTGAGTGAGTGAGTGAGTGAGCAGCATAAGGTTTGCACTGTGCATTGTCTGTCTATTTGACAGGCAAACTCACTGTTGTTTTCCCTCATTATGGAAAGAGTTCAACTGGCACACACACACACACACACACACACACACACACACACACACACACACACACACACACACACACACACACACACACACACACACACACACACACACACACACACACACACACACAGACTGTGGTAGTACTCAGTGAAATGGGCTAATTGCAAAAGGAACAGTTAACATGACTAGTATAAAGAATAAGGTGGTATGACATGCTATCTCAAGTGTGTGTGTGTGTGTGTGTGTGTGTGTGTGTGTGTGTGTGTGTGTGTGTGTGTGTGTGTGTGTGTGTGTGTGTGTGTGTGTGTGTGTGTGTGTGTGTGTGTGTGTGTGTGTGTGTGTGTGTGTGTGTGTGAAGCTTGATATGTTGTTGGAGTCATATCACATCTCTGCAATGGAATGTAAAGATGCACCGTAAAATCTTATGCTGGCCTTAAGGATGAGTAGAAATATTTCAGCCATATTTGAAGAGGAAGAACACAACATTCTCTCAGAGCAGTTGGGTTGACATCGTTGAGTGTGTAAAGTTATAACCACAAAGTAGGATTAAAATCAGTGATGTGAAGCGAGATGGCCCTTAACACATTCTCATATACACACAGTAAAACTGTATCTGTCTGATAATGTAACAATGTCTGGGCCATGTGGTGGGATAGATTATTCCAATTTACATCAGCAGTAGCTGCTGGAACGCTCCAAAGCGTTAAGTTAGTCACATTATGTAGGCAATAGGGTGTGTGTGACTGGCAATGTGTGATATACAAGATATCTAGGCCTTTCTGTTCAACATTTCAGCTGTAATTCATATGCAGGGCCTGACAAGATTAATTTAATCGCAGAAAATCGCCAAGTGGCGGGCCGAGCGAAAGCCCTTGGGCGGCACATTCCTCCTCTGTGATAAAGAACCTGTCAGCATCCCAAATGGCACCCTATTTCCTACATAGTGCACTACTTTTGACCCGAGCGCTATGGGTCCTGGTCAAAAGTAGTGCATTAAATGGGGAATAGGTGTCATTTGGGACGTAAGGGAACAGAAAGTGTTTCTGTACTGACACAGTTGTCTCTCCTTCTGAGCATTTAACAGTTAAAACACATACGTGAGTGAATACAGTGAGATATAGTGTACTATAGGAACCAAGAGCACTGGGTGGTTGTTAAGCATGAGAACTTTGGATAGTATGGCAGGTGTTGATTGAAAATGAAAGGAAAGTGTCTTCAGATAAGAATCAACTCTGTTCAAAACTTATTCAGTTGTCTGAAACCTGAACAGATCATTATTGGCAACAAGATGTACCTACAGTGCATTCGGAATGTACTCAGACCACTTGACTTTTCACACAGTTTGTTTACATTACAGCCTTATTCTAAAATTGATTAAAAAAAATAAAAATCACCAACCTACACACAATACCCCATAATGACAAAGCAAAAACAGGTAATTATACATTTTTGCAAATGTATTGAAAATAAAAAACTGCTAAATCAAATGTACATAAGTATTCAGACCCTATACTCAGTACTTTGTTGAAGCACCTTTGGCAGTGATTACAGCCTCGAGCATTCTTGGGTATGACGCTACAAGCTTGGCCAAAATCTCATATCCCAATATAGGTCATTTCATATCCCGGTAACGATACATATCACGATATGGCATATTTTCTGTAAATTTAATGAATAAATAGTTGATATAAAATGACCACATGTAAAGGCCTATTTCTCGTTACATTTTGAATTATACTCAACAAATAAAAGGAGGTGCTTACTCACATTTGATTATTTCTCCTTATCTAGAACCTTTGCGTACATTTTTAAATAAGCATGTAACAAAATATTAAATATTAATGTATAAATCTATATATATATATATATATATTGTGGGCTTGCATGTTTTGCATGTTATTTTGGCATTAATATGTGTCACATAAATTTGCATTTGGTACCTTGGGTCGAGTGTTAGCACCAACTCACGAAACCCCCATTTCTTGACTGTGTAAATTGGGGCCATGTCTTTGTAGATGTAAGTTGCAACGGCAGCTGTTATCTCCTTCAATCTTCGTGATTCTTTGCCATATGGCATGCCATGTGCAAAAGCCTCTTGCAACGTCTGAGTCGGGGGTTTGTTTTAAACATCTCGACTGTACTTGGCCCCAGTGATGTACAGGGCCGTACGCACTACCCTCTGTAGTGCCTTGCGGTCAGAGGCCGAGCAGTTGCCACAACAGGCAGTGATGCAACCAGTCAGGATGCTCTCGATGGTGCAGCTGTTGAAACTTTTGAGGATCTGAAGACCCATGCTCAATCTTTTCAGTCTCCTGAGGGAGAATAGGTTTTGTTGAGGGAGAATAGGTTTTGTCGTGGCTTCTTCACGACTGTCTTGGTGTGTTTGGACCATGATAGTTCGTTGGTGATGTGGACACCAAGGAACTTGAAGCTCTCAAACTGCTCCCCTACAGCCCCGTCAATGAGAATGGGGGTGTGCTCGGTCCTCCTTTTCCTGTAGTCCACAATCATCTACTTTGTCTTGATCACGTTGAGGGAGAGGTTGTTGTCCTGGCACCACACAGCTAGGTCTCTGACCTCCTCCCTATAGGCTATCTCGTTGTTGTTGGTGATCACGCCTACCACTGTTATGTCGCTGGCAAACTTAATGATGGTGTTGGAGTCGTGCCTGGCCATGCAGTCATGAGCGAACAAGGAGTACAGGAGGGGACTGAGCACGCACCACTGAGGGGCCCCCGTGTTGAGGATCAGCATGGCGGATGTGTTGTTACCTACCCTTACCACCTGGGGGACCGTCAGGAAGTCCAGGATCCAGCTGCAGAGGGAGGTGTTTAGTCCCAAGGTCCTTAGATTAGTGATCCAAGGGCCCATGGTGTTGAACACTGAGCTGTAGTCAATGAATAGCATTCTCACATAAGTGTTCCTTTTGTCCAGGTGGGAAAGGTCAGTGTGGAGTGCAATAGAGATTGCATCATCTGTGGATCTTTTAGGGCAGTACGCAAATTGGAGTGGGTCTAGGGTTTCTCGGATAATGGTGTTGATGTGAGCCATTACCAGCCTTTCAAAGCACTTCACTGCTACAGACGTGAGTGCTACGGGTCGGTAGTCATGTAGTGTTCCTAGGCACAGGGACTATGGTGGTCTGCTTGAAACATGTTGCTATTACAGACTTAGACAGGGAGAGGTTGAAAATGTCAGTGAAGAAACTTGCCAGTTGGTCAGCGCATGCTCGGAGTACACGACCTGGAAATCCGTCTGGCCCCGCAGCCTTGTGACCTGTTTAAAGGTCTTACTCACATCGGCTGCGGAGAGCATGATCACACAGTCGACCAGAACAGCTGATGCTCTCATGTTATGTTATGTTATGTTATGTTTCAGTGTTACTTGCCTCGAAGCGAGCATAGAAGTGATTTTAGCTCGTCTGGTAGGCTCATGTCACTGGGCAGCTCTCGGCTGTGCTTCCCTCTGTAGTCTGTAATAGTTTGCAAAACCTGCCACATCTGACGGGCGTCGGAGCCGGTGTAGTACGATTCGATCTTAGTCCTGTATTGACGCTTTGCCTGTTTGATGGTTCATCGGAGGGCATACGAGATTTCTTATAAGCTTCCATGTTAGAGTCCCGCTCCTTGAAAGAGGCAGCTCTACCCTTTAGCTCAGTGCAGATGTTGCCTGTAATCCATGGCTTCTGGTTGCGGTATGTACGTACAGTCACTGTAGGGATGACGTCATCGATGCACTTGTTGATGAACCGAGTGACTGATGTGGTGTACTCCTCAATGCCATCGGAAGAATCCCGGAACATATTCCAGTCTGTGCTAGCAAAACAGTCCTGTAGCTTAGCATCTGCTTCATCTGACCACTTTTTTATAGACCGAGTCACTGGTGCTTCCTGCTTAACTTCTACTTCATCACAATCCCGGATCCGGGAGCACCCCCATCAGTAAAAAAGCTGACTAGCATAGCCTAGCATAGCGTCACAAGTAAATACTAGCATCTAAATATCATTAAATCACAAGTCCAAGACACCAGATGAAAGATACACATCTTGTGAATCCAGCCATCATTTCTGATTTTTAAAATGTTTTACAGGGAAGACACAATATGTATTTCTATTAGCTAACCATGATAGCAAAAGACACAACTTTTTTTTCCCACCATTTTTTTCCTGCATAGGTAGCTATCACAATTTCGACCAAATAAAGATATAAATAGTCACTAACCAAGAAACAACTTCATCAGATGACAGTCTGATAACATATTTATTGTATAGCATATGTTTTGTTCGAAAAATTTGCATATTTCAGGTATAAATCATAGTTTTACATTGCAGCCACCATCACAACTCTCACCAAAGCAACTAGAATAACTACAGAGACCAACGTGAATTACCTAAATACTCATCATAAAACATTTATGAAAAATACACAGCGTACAGCAAATGAAAGACAAAGATCTTGTGAATCCAGACAATATTTCAGATTTTTTAAGTGTTTTACAGCGAAAACACAATATAGCATTATATTAGCTTACTACAATAGCCAACCACACAACAGCATTGATTCAAGCCAACAATAGCGATAACGAATAAACCAGCAAAAGATATTAATTTTTTTACTAACCTTCTCAAACTTCTTCAGATGACAGTCCTATAACATCATATTACACAATACATATAGAGTTTGTTCGAAAATGTGCATATTTAGCGGCACAAATCGTGGTTATACAATGAGAATAGTAGCCAAGCTGCCAACAATATGTCGGGAGAAATCTTGGGAGAGGCACCTAATCTAATCAGTAACTAATCATAAACTTGACTAAAAAATACAGGTTGGACAGCAAATGAAAGATACATTAGTTCTTAATGCAACCGCTGTGTTAGATTTTTTAAATTAACGTTACTACGACATACAGCGTGCGTTAAAGCGAGACCGCACCGAAATTAATGGCGGAACAGTAGTTTTACATTTTTCAACAGAACAACGAATTAACATCATAAATACTTCTTACTTTTTGATGAGCTCCCATCAGAATCTTGGGCAAGTTGTCCTTTGTCCAGAGGAATCGTTGCTCGGTTGTAGATTGTCGCCTTCAACTTTGGAATTAGCAGTAAACATTAGCCATGTGGCGAAGACGTGTCCAACTCACCATAACGCAGCACAAATAAAATACCGAAAATCGCAATATACTGATATAAACTGATATAACTCGGTTTAAAATAACAACATTATGATGTCTTTAACACCTATATCGAATAAAATCAGAGCCGGATATATCTAAGGCCTATAACGGTAGCTTTCCAGAACGCCATCCTGAGGTCTGTCTTGCGTCATGGCGAAAGATGAAAAGACTGGACCCCACGTTCCCAGCCCATTTATATGGCCTCAGATCTGCCTAGCAACTCCATTCCAATTCTCACTATTTGCTGACATCTAGGGGAAGGCGTATGCAGTGCATCTCGACCAATAGAAGACATGCAAATTAATAAACTGACCCCAAACAGCCTGCCTTATTTCAGATTTCTCACTTCCTCACAGGAAAATTGCTCCAACTTGAGTTCTGTTTTACTCACAGATATAATTCAAACGGTTTTAGAAACTAGAGAGTGTTTTCTATCCAATAGTAATAATAATATGCATATTGTACGAGCAAGAATTGAGTACGAGGCAGTTTAATTTGGGAACGAAATTTTTACAAAGTGAAAACAGCACCCCCTATTGAGAAAAGGTAAATTTTTGCTTGTAAGCAGGAATCAGGAGGATGGAATTATGGTCAGATTTGCCAAATGGCGGGTGAGGGAGAGCTTTGTACGCGTCTCTGTGTGTGGAGTAATGGTGGTGTAGAATTTTTTTCACTCTGGTTGCACATTTAAAATGCCGGTGGAAATTTGGTAAAACGGATTTAAGTTTCCCTGCATTAAAGTCCCCGGCCACTAGGAGCACCGCCTCTGGATGAGCGTTTTCCTTTTCTTATGGCTCATTAAGTGCAGTCTTAGTGCCAGCATCGGTCTGTGGTGGTATGTAGATAGCTACGAAAAATACAGATGAAAACCCCCTAGGAAGATAGAGTATCTCATGATAAGCTGTAGACCACACTACCTCAGGCGAGCAAAACCTCGAGACTTCCTTAAATATCGTGCACCAGCTGTTGTTTACGAATATACATAGACCCCCACCCCTTGTCTTACCAGAGGCTGCTGTTCTATCCTGCCAATACAGTGTAAAACCTGTGAGCTGTATGATGTTCATGTTGTCGTTCGGCCACAACTCGGTGAAACATAAGATATTACAGTTTTTAATGTCCCGTTGGTAGTTTAATCTTGCTCGTAGGTCATCGGTTTTATTTTCCAATAATTACTTTTGCCAATAGAACGGATGGCAGTGGGGTTTTACTCTCTCGTCTATGAATTCTCAGTTGGCAGCCCGACCTCCACCCCCTTTTTCTCTGTCTTCTCTTCACTCAGATGACGGCATTTTGGGCCTGTTCCCGGGAAAGTAGTACATCCTTCACGTCGGAGTCGTTGGACTCATGAATGGAAAAAGCTTCTACCAGTTGGTGGTGAGTAATCGCTGTTCTGATGTCCAGAAGTTATTTTCAGTCATAAGAGACGGTAGCAGCAACATGATATACAAAATAAGTTTAAAAATAAGTTACAAACAATGCAAAAAACCAAACAAAATAACACAGTTGGTTAGGAGCATGTAAAACATCAGCCATCCTCTCCGGCGCCATTCTACAACGACATGCACATGCATCATGTCCAAACTCTGTACTTTTCTCCGTTCATCTTTCCCTTGATCCTGACTAATCTCCCAGTCCCTGCCGCTGAAAAACATCCCCACAGCATGATGCTGCCACCACCATGCTTCACCGTAGGGATGGTGCCAGGTTTCCTCCATACGTGACGCTTGGCATTCAGGACAAAGAGTTCAATCTTGGTTTCATCACACCAAAGAATCTTGTTTCTCATGGTCTGAGAGTTCTTTAGGTGCCTTTTGGCAAACTCCAAGCGGGCTGTCATGTGCCTTTTACTGAGGAGTGGCTTCAGTCTGGCTCTCTACCGTAAAGGTCTGAATGGTGGTGCTGCAGAGATGGTTGTCCTTCTGGAAGGTTCTCCCATCTACACAGAGGAACTCTGGAGCTCTGTCAGAGTGACCATCAGGTTCTTGGTCACCTCACTGACCAAGACCCTTCTCCCCTGGTTGCTCAGTTTGGCCGGGCGGCCAGCTCTAGGAAGAGTCTTGGTGGTTCTAAACTTCTTCCATTTAAGAATGCTGGAGGCCACTGTGTTCTTGGGGAGCTTCAATGCTGCAGAAATTGTTGATACCCATCCCCAGATCTGTGCCTCGACACAATCCTGTCTCGGAGCTCTACGGACAATTCCTTCGACCTCATGACTTCGTTTTTGCTCTGTCATGCACTGTCAAATGCGGGACCTTATATGGACAGGTGTGTGCCTTTCCAAATCATGTCCAAACAATTGAATTTACCAAAGGTGGACTCCAATCAAGTTGAAGAAACATCTCAAGGATAATCAATGGAAACTGGATGTACCTGAGCTCAATTTTGAGTCTCATAGCAAAGGTTCTGAATACTTATGTAAATAAGGTATTTCTGTTTTCTACTTTTAATACATTTGCAAACATTTGTAAAAACATGTTTTCGCTTTGTCATTAGAGTGTTTGTGTGTAGATTGATGTGGAAACATTTTTATTTAATTCATTCTGGAATAAGGCTGTTACGTAATAAAATGTATAAAAGAGAAGGGTCTGAGCACTACTACTGAAACCCAATGTGAGGCTATTGGTGTCTGACACAGTGTGACCCCGATGACAGGCATGTTGTTAATCATTGTTTACAGAGATCACAGGTTAAAGGTCAGGGGTCAGACTCACCACTGCTGCCGTTGCGGTTCTTGCGGTTGGCCTTGCCGCCCGTCAGCAGCATCTTCAAGCTGTTCCTAAACATGGTTACAGCAGCAGCAGATCGCCACGGCTACCACACAGAAACCTGAAGGAAACAAACAGAGAAAATAGAAGTCATGAAGGATTTCTCCAAGAAGTCCTAGTCCCTGTACTCCTGACCTTGGTTCTGAGAGCTATAGACAGGGAGGTAACTAAAGGCTTCTCTGTTCTCTTTCTCTATCTTCCTGCTATAATGACTCATCTTCTGTCAATAGAAAAATGGTAATCTGTACACTGCACTGCCAAGTGATTCCCTTCCTTAAGTCAGCTGTCTGTCTGTCTGGGTGAGAGAGCGAGAGAGAGAAAGAGAGAGAGAGAGAGAGAGAGAGAGAGAGAGAGAGAGAGAGAGAGAGAGAGAGAGAGAGAGAGAGACTGAAGCAACAGGAGTCTAGCTACCTGAATGGCTGGTGATGATGTTACAGGTTATATTGGATTTGGAGACCAAGGGCAGGGGTTAGGAGTGGGAGAACAACAGTTAGGTACATCACTGGTAGTGCACAGTACTGTATGTAGGAGGAGAGCTCAGAGGAGCTGACACTGAGGATATGTAGCATAGCAGGTATTGACCAATATATCAGCATTATACACAATAGCAGGGAGAGGCCAGTATATCAGAATTATACACACTAGCAGTGAGAGGCCAGTATATCAGAATTATACACAATAGCAGGGAGAGGCCAGTATATCAGAATTATACACAATAGCAGGGAGAGGCCAGTATATCAGAATTATACACACTAGCAGGGAGAGGCCAGTATATCAGAATTATACACAATAGCAGGGAGAAGTCAGTATATCAGAATTATACACAATAGCAGTGAGAAGCCAGTATATCAGAATTATACACAATAGCAGGGAGAGGCCAGTATATCAGAATTATACACAATAGCAGGGAGAGGCCAGTATATCAGAAGTATACACAATAGCAGGGAGAAGCCAGTATATCAGAATTATACACAATAGCAGTGAGAAGCCAGTATATCAGAATTATACACAATAGCAGGGAGAGGCCAGTATATCAGAAGTATACACAATAGCAGTGAGAAGCCAGAATATCAGAATTATACACAATAGCAGGGAGAGGCCAGTATATCAGAATTATACACAGTAACAGGGAGAGGCCAAAATATCAGAGTTATACACAATAGCAGGGAGAGGCCAGTATATCAGAATTATACACAATAGCAGGGAGGGGCCAGTATATCAGAATTATACACAATAGCTGGTGATAAGATCAAAATATAAAATCTTAAATCCCCCAAGTCTCTCTCTCTCTCTCCATCACTATCCCCGTCTCTCTCCATCCCTCTCTCCCTATGTCTCCCTCTCAATCCCTTGTTCTCTGTTCAACCTAGAATGACTCAGCAGCCCAGCAGCACACAGCCAGGCTCTGGGGAGAGTGAGATAGAGAGCGAGAGAGAGAGATACAGAGAGATATAGCGAAATACAGAGAGAGACAGAGAGAGATACAGACGGTGGTACAGAGAGAGACGATAGAGAGAGACAGAGAGAGAGAGAGAGAGAGAGAGAGAGAGAGAGAGAGAGAGAGAGAGAGAGAGAGAGAGAGAGAGCAGTCCACCCCATAGCCTCGACATCACAGCAGGACAGACAAATTAAGAACCCCAAGACCAGGGGATCCCAACCCCGCTGAGCACCCCCCGTCAGCCACCCTGATAGCCTTCCTGACAACCCCCCCACACCCACTGAGGACATACACAAACCCCAGATTGTACTCCTTATGGACTCAAATGGGAAATAAATACAAGAAAATAAACGTTTTCCCAAACACACAGTGTCTAATCTCTGGTGTCCAAACACCCAACATGCCCTAGACCTTCTGTCTGAGGACCAACTACGTTCACCCAGCCACATAATAATACACCCAACATGCCCTAGACCTTCTGTCTGAGGACCAACTAGGTTCACCCAGCCACATAATAATACACACAGGCACAAACGACCTGAGAACACACCAGGAAAGTGTTGCCACAGCACTCAGGGGAGTGATTGAAAAATCTTCTTCTACTTTCCCCAAACACAAGTGGTTATCTCCACCCTGCTACCACGAAAAGACTTCCACACTGCTACCATACAACAGGTGAACGCAAGTACTTCCCGCGACTGTGCCTCAAAACCAAATGTTTAACTGGCCCACCACACCAACCTGGACTTGAACAGCCTTTACGACCAGGTCCACCTCTACAAGGCAGCAATCCCACCTTCTTCCGGACCCTAAAGGACATCGCCCTCAACCGCAGCCCCAACACCTCACACAGGAGCAACAGATCAACAGACACTCTGCCCAGACCTGTGGAACACAAAGCCTTCACTACCTTATCCTGGAATATCCAAGGCCTGAGGTCATCTGCCTTTGATCTAAAGAGCAGGAACCTGGACTTCATCAAAGAAATACAGACATTGTCATCCTACATGAAACATGGTATAGAGGAGATGAACCCACTGGTTGCCCTCTAGCCTGTTGAGGACAGAGGGCGCTGTTTTCACTTTGGGGGAAAATCGTGCCCAATTTAAACGGCCTCGTACTCAATTCTTGCTCGTACAATATGCATATTATTATTACTATTGGATAGAAAACACTCTCTAGTTTCTAAAACAGTTTGAATTATATCTGTGAGTAAAACAGAACTCCTTTTGCAGCAAACTTCCTGACAGGAAGTGGAAGATCTGAAATCGATGCACTGTTCTAGGGGCTGCCTATTAAAGTCCTTGATATTTATTAGTTTAGATGCACTTCATACGTCTTCCACTAGATGTCGACAAGCAGTGAGAGAAGAAATTGAGTGTGTAACTTGATCTGGGCTCGAATTATAGCTCTTGGCATGACGTGTCACCAGTTTCCTGTTTTCTGGAGAGCGCGAGAAGGGACCTGGATTTGCCTTCTGATAAGCTGTCGTTATGGACGACTAATATCTCCGGCTTTGATTTTATTTGATACATGTGACAATATCATCGTAAAGTATGTTTTTTCAATATAGTTTAATCAGATTATTGAAATTTTTTCGGGAGTTTTGCCGTGTTCCGTTCTCTGAGTTTGTTGACGATGGAGAGATTCGCGCCACTTGGCAAGTGTGCTTGCTAAATCGAGAGGGAAAAAGGCCGTTCTAAAACCAAACAACGATTGTTCCCGACAAAGGACCCCTTGTACAACATTCTGAGGGAAGATCAGCAAAAGTAGGACCCATTTTATGATGCTATTTCATATATCTGTCGAACATGTTGTACTAGTCGTTTGCGCCCAGCTTTTGGGTACTCTCTCGCTATACCTAAGCTGGATGTCGTAATGAAGTTATTTTTAGAATTCTAACACGGCGATTGCATTAAGAACTAGTGTATCTATCATTTCCTATACAACATGTATTTTTTAGTTATGTTTATGAATAGTTATTTGGTCAGAATATGTGTCAGAAAAAGTGTCAGAAAAATATCCGGACGTTGTGGGAAAAAGATGCTACGTTAGCACAATGTATAACCACTGATTTCAGCTCTAAATATGCACATTTTCGAACAAAACATAAGTGTATGTATAACCTGATGTTATAGGACTGTCATCTGATGAAGCTTATCAAGGTTAGTCAAAAAGTATATATCTTGCTGGTTTATTCGCTATCGCTAACGTGCCTATTGCTATCGCTAACGTGCCTTGATGAATGAATGCGGTAGTGTGGTAGGCTATTGTAGTAAGCTAATATAATGCTATATTGTGTTTTCGCTGTAAAACACTTAAAAAATCTGAAATATTGGCTGGATTCACAAGATGTTTGTCTTTAATTTGCTGTACACCATCGATTTTTCAGAAATGTTTTATGATGAGTATTTAGGTATTTGACGTTGGTGTCTGTAATTATTCTGGCTGCTTTCGGTGCAATTTCTGATTGTAGCTGCAATGTAAACTATGATTTATACCTGAAATATGCACATTTTTCGAACAAAACATAGATTTATTGAATAACATGTTATAAGACTGTCATCTGATGAAGTTGTTTCTTGGTTAGTTTGGTTGGTTCTTGGTTAGTTAGGTTGGCTTTGTGCATGCTACCTGTGCTGTGAAAAATGTCTGTCCTTTTTTGTATTTGGTGGTGAGCTAACATAAATATATGTGGTGTTTTCGCTGTAAAACATTTTAAAAATCGGACATGTTGACTGGATTCACAAGATGTGTATCTTTCATTTGCTGTATTGGACTTGTTAATGTGTGAAAGTTAAATATTTCTAAAAAATATCTTTTGAATTTCGCGCTCTGCCTTTTCAGTGGAATGTGGGAGGAGTTCCGCTGGCGGAACGCCAGAGCCAGACAGGCTAGGTTACAGAGAGCTGGTAGTCCCATCCACCAAACTACCAGGAGTGTAAAAGGGAGGGGACTCAGGGGGTATGCTAATTTGGTACAGAGCAGACCTAACTCACTCTATTAAATTAATCAAAACAGGAACACTTTACATTTGGTTAGAAATTTAAAAGAAAATGATCTCAACAGAGAAAAATGTACTCCTGTGTTCTACCTATATCCCCCACTAGAATCCCCATACCTTAATGAAGACAGTTTCTACATCCTGGAGGGGGAAATCAATCATTTCCAGGCCCAGGGACATGTACTAGTCTGTGGCGACCTAAATGCCAGAACTGGACAAGAACCTGACACCCTCAGCACACAGGGGGACAAACACCTACCTGGAGGTGACAGCATTCCCTCCCCCATATGCCCCCCTAGGCACAACTATGCCAACAAACAACAAAAACGGGTCAAAACTCCTGCAGCTCTGTCGCACGCTGGGTATGTACATAGTCAATGGTAGGCTTCGAGGGGACTCCTATGTTAGGTAAACGTATAGCTCATCTCTTGGCAGTGGTACTGTAGACTACTTTATCATTAACCTCAACCCAGAGTCTCTTAGAGTGTTCACAGTCAGTCCACTGACACCCCTATCAGATCACAACAAAATAACTTCTACATGAACAGAGCAATACTCAATCATGAGGCATCAAAGCCAAATTAACTGAATAATATTAAGAAACGCTATAGACGGAAGGAAAGTAGTTTGGAAACCTACCAAAAAATAATTAGGCAACAACAAATTCAATCCCCTTTAGACAACTTCCTGGACAAAACATTCCACTGTAATAGTGGAGGTGTAAACTTGGCAGTAGAAAAACTAAACAGTATATTTTACCTCTCAGCTTCCCTATCAAATCTAAATATTTCAAAGAGAAAACATAACAAAATCAACAATGATGAAGAATGCAAAAACCTAAGAAAGAAATTGAGAAACCTATCCAACCAAAAACATAGAAACCCAGAAAACCTGAGCCTATGCCTTCACTATGGTGAATCACTAAAACAATACAGAAATACACTACGGAAAAAGAAGGAACAGCACGTCAGAAATCAGCTCAATGTAATTGAAGATTCCATAGACTCTAACCACTTCTGGGAAAATTGGAAAACACAAAACAAACAAGAACACGAAGAGTTTCTATCCAAAATGGAGATGTATGGGTAAACCACTTATCCAATCTTTCTTGCTCTATAACACATAAAAAATAGCAAAAATATATACATGATCAAATCCAAATCTTAAAATCAACTGTTAAAGACTTCCAGAACCCACTGGATTCTGAAATTACATTGAATCATCTACAGGACAAAATACAAACCCTCCAACCCAAAAAGGCCTCATTCAATGAAATTGTAAAATATATAGACAACAAATTCCAATTGGCTAAACTTAAACCCTTTAACATCCTCCTTGGCTCTGACATCTTCCCCAATATTTGGAACCAAGGACTGATCACCCCAATCCAAAAGTGGAGAAACATTTGACCCCAATAAATACCGTGGGATATGCGTCAACAGCAACCATGAGAAAATCTTCTGCATTATCATTAACAGCAGACTTGTACATTTCCTCAGTGAAAACAATGTACTGAGCAAATGTCAAATTGGCTTTTTTACCAAATTACAATACGACAGACCACGTATTCACCCTGCACACCGAAATTGACGAACAAACAAATGAAAACAAAGGCAAAGTCTTTATCATGCTTTGTTGATTTCACCAAAGCTTTTGACTCAATTTGGCATGCGGATCTGCGATACAAATTGATGGAAAGTGGTGTGCGACCTGGGCCCTGACTGTAAATCGCAGTAAGACAAAAGAGAATGGTGTTCCAAAAAAGGACCACAAATACAAATTCCACCTAGACACCGTTGCCCTAGAGCACACAAGAAAACGATACATACCTTGACCTAAACATCAGCACCACAGGTAACTTCCACAGGGCTGTGAACGATTTGAGAGACAATGCAAGAAGGTCTTTCTATGCCATCAAAAGGAAGATAACATTTGACGTACCAATTAGAATCTGGCAAAAAATACTTGAATCAGTTATAGAACCCATTGCCCGTTATGGTTGTGAGATCTGGGGTGCGCTCACCAACCAAGCATTCACAAAATGGGAAAAACACCAAATTGAGACTCTATATGCAGAAATCTGCAAAAATGTCCTCAGGGTACAACGTAAAACACCAAATAATGCATGCAGAGCATAATTAGGCCAATACCTGCTAATTATCAAAATCCAGAAAAGAGCCGTTAAATTCTACAACAACCTAAAAAGAAGCGATTCCCAAACCTTCCATAACAAAGCCATCACCTACAAAGAGATGAACCTGGAGAAGAGCCCCCTAAGCAAGCTGGTCCTGGGGCTCTGTTCACAAACACAAACAGACCCCACCGAGCCCCAGGACAGCAACACAATTAGACCCAACCAAATCATGAGAAAACAAAAACTTGACACATTGGAAAGAATTAACAATAATACAGAGCAAACTAGAATGCTATTTGACCCTAAACAGAGAGTACACAGTGGTAGAATACCTGACCACTGTGGCTGACCCAAACTTAAGGAAAGCTTTGAATATGTACAAACTCAGTGAGCATAGCCTTGCTATTGAGAAAGGCCACTGTAGGCAGACCTGGCTCTCAAGAGAAGACAGGCTATATACACACTGCCCACAAAATGAGGTGGAAACTGAGCTGCACTTCCTAACCTCCTGCCAATTGTATGACCATATTAGAGACATGTGTTTCCCTCAGATTACACAGACCCACAAAGAATTAAAAAACAAATCCAATTTTGATAAACTCCCATATCTATTGGGTGAAATACCACAGTGTGCAATCAATCAGCAATATTTGTGACCTGTTGCCACAGGAAAAGGGCAACCAGTGAAGAACAAACACCATTGTTAATACAACCCATATGTACAGTGGCAAGAAAAAGTATGTAACCCTTTGGAAATACCTGGATTTCTGCATAAATCGGTTTTCAAATTTGATCTGATCTTCATCTAAGTAACAAAAATAGACAAACACAGTGTGCTTAAACTAATAACACACAAATTATTGTATTTTTCAAGTCTATATTGAATACATTATTTAAGCATTCACAGTGTAGGTTGGAAAAAGTATGTGAACCCCTAGGCTAATGCGAATTAGATTCAGGAGTCAGATAACCTGGCGTCCAATCAATGCGACGAGATTGGAGATGTTGGTTAGAGCTGCCTTGCCCTATAAAAAACACTCACAAAATTTGAGTTTGCTATTCAAAAGAAGTATTGCCTGATGTGAACCATGCCTCAAACAAAAGAGATCTCAGAAGACC
The DNA here is from genome assembly GCF_016432855.1 of Salvelinus namaycush. NCBI lineage: Eukaryota > Metazoa > Chordata > Actinopteri > Salmoniformes > Salmonidae > Salvelinus > Salvelinus namaycush. Next base: position 75,045,204 of record NC_052310.1, read on the forward strand.
TAAAATTAAGAATTGTTGACTTGCATAAAGCTGGAAAGGGTAACAAAAGTATCTCTAAAAGCTTGATGTTCATCAGTCCACGGTAAGACAAATTGTCTATAAATTGAGAAAGTTCAGCACTGTTGCTCCTCTCCCTAGGAGTGGCCATCCTGCAAGTGTCAGCTAAAGAGTGTCAGCTAAAGACTTACAGAAATCTCTGGAACATGCTATCATCTCTGTTGACAAGTCTATGATACTTAAAACACTAAAGAATAAGGGAGTTCATGGGAAGACACCACAGAATATGCCATTGCTGTCCAAAAACAACATTGCTAGTCTGAACATTGCAAGTCTGAAGTCTGCAAAAGTGCACCTGGATGTTCCACAGCGCTACTGGCAAAATATTCTGTGGACAGATGAAACTACAGTTGAGTTTTTTGGAAGAAACACACAACACTATGTGTTGAGAAAAAAAGGCCCCATCACACCAACATCAAAACCTCATCCCAACTGTAAAGTATGGTGGCGGGAGCATCATGGTTTGGAGCTGCTTTGCTGCCTCAGGGCCTGGACAGCTTGCTATCATCGACGGAAAAATTCCCAAATTTATCAAGACATTTTGCAGGAGAATGTTAGGCTTTCTGTCCGCCAATTGAAGCTCAACAGAAGTTGGATGATGCAAAAGGACAACTACACAAAACACAGAAGTAAACCAACAACAGAATGGCTTCAACAGAAGAAAATACGCCTTCTGGAGTGGCCTAGTCAGAGTCCTGACCTCAACCCGATTGAGATGCTGTGGAGGGTCAACCAGTTATTAAATCCAAGGGTTCACATACTTTTCCCACCCTGCACTGTGAATGTTTACACGGTGTGTTCAATAAAGACATGAAAACGTATAATTGTTTGTGTGTTTTTAGTTTACGCAGACTGTGTTGTCTATTTTGTGACCTAGATGAAGATCAAATCAAATGTTATGACCAATTTATGCAGAAATCCAGGTATTTCCAAAGGGTTCACATACTTTTTCTTGCCACTGTATGTTTATTTATTTTCCCTTTTGGACTTTAACCATTTGCACATCATTACAAGACTGTATATAGACATAATATGACATTTGAAATGCCTTTATTATTTTGGAACTTTTCTGAGTGTAATGTTCACTTTACAATTTTTTATGTTCATTTCACTTTTGTTTACTATCTATATGTAAACATATGTTTCCCATGCCAATAAAGCCCTTAAATTCAAATTGACAGAGAGAGAGAGCGAGAGATACAGAAATCTACAACGACAGAGAGAGACATAGAGAGACAGAGAGATACAGGGAGAGAGGGGGGAGGGAGAGGTACAAAGAAAGTGACACACAGAGAGACAGAGCGAGAGAGAGGGGAGGGAGAGGTACAAAGAGAGAGACACACAGAGAGACAGAGAGAGAGAGAGGGGAGGGAGAGGTACAAAGAGAGAGACACACAAAGAGACAGAGACAGAGAGAGGGGAGGGAGAGGTACAAAGAGAGAGACAGAAAGATACTGAGATGCAGGGAGGGAGAGGGGGAAGATGTACAAAGAGAGAGCGAACGAGAGAGAGAGAGAGAGAGAGAGAGGGAGAGAGAGAGAGAGAGAGAGACAGAGATATACAGAGAGAGACAGAGAGAGACAGAAAGAGAGAGAAGGGAGTTGGAGGTACCAAGAGAGAGAGAGAGAGAGAGAGAGAGAGAGAGAGAGAGAGAGAGAGAGAGAGAGAGAGAGAGAGAACTGAACCAGCTCTCTGGATCCAAACTAAAACAATCAAACGAGAGGAACATGAAAAGCTCTCAACTATCTCCCGTACCTCTCCCTCTCCTAAACCCTCTAGACACTGGGGCCTCCCACTACTTTCAGGAACATTCTGGTACAGAACACCTGCTCACTGTGGGTAGACACTTGTCTTACATGGCACAACATAATAAGATACTTCTGAAGAAAGGAGTGATGTGGGGGTTTGGGACTCCTCTGTGGCTTTGGTTTTCTAGGAAAACATTTGGTTTTGGTTCTCTAGGAAATCATGGCTTTAAAGTGAAGTAATGCTGTCCTTCTCTCTGTGTCCTCATTGTCCTGTTTTTCATGTTATCCAACATCTATTATGTTTCCCAAAGAGTGGGCCATGGTCAAAAGTAGCACACTATGTCGGGAATAGGGTGCCATTTGGGATGCATCCATAGTGGGACTGTGACTGAGGGCTCAATCTTCTAACAGTCAATAACAGTGGCAGTAAATGTCCCATCAATAAGCACATACCAGCACAGACCAAGGTTAGTGCTAGTGAAACATTCACAATGTTACAAACACAATGGTTTATCTTGGAATACAGTTAACAGTGTAGAGAGCTAGTGATTTTATTCTCAAATAAATAAAGTATGTGGACACCCCTTCAAGTCAGTGGATTCGGCTATTTCAGCCACACCCGTTGCTGACAGGTGTATAAAATCGAGCACACAGCCATGCAATCTCCATAGACAAACATTGGCAGGTAGAATGGCCTGACTTAAGAGCTCAGTGACTTTCAACGTGACACTGTCATAGGATGCCATCTTTCCAACAAGTCAGTTCGTCATATTTCTGCCTTGCTAGAGCTGAGCGCACACAAGCCTAAGATCACCATATGCAATGCCAAGCGTCGACTGGAGTGGTGTAAAGCTCGCCTCCATTGGACTCTGTAGCAGTGGAAACGCGTTCTCTGGAGGGATGAATCACGCTTCACCATCTGGAAGTCCAACGGAATCTGGGTTTGGTGGATGCCAGGAGAACGCTACCTGCTCAAATGCATAGTGCCAACTGTAAAGTTTGGTGGAGGAGGAATAATGGTTTGGGGCTGCTTTACATGGTTCGGGCTAGGCTCCTTAGTTCCAGCATACAATGGCATTCTAGACGATTCTGTGCTTCCAACTTTGTGGCAGGCCCTTTCCTGTTCCAGCATGACAATGCCCCCGTGCACAAAGCGATGTCTGTACAGAACTGGTTTGTAGAGATCGGTATGGAAGAACTTGACTGGCCTGCACAGAGCCCTGAACTCAACCCCATCGAAACACCTTTGGGACGAATTGGAACACCGACTGCGAGCCAGGCCTAACTGCCCAACATCAGTGCCCGACCTCACGAATGCTCTTGTTGATGAATGGAAGCAAGTCTCTGCAGCAATGTTCCAACATCTAGTGGAAAACCTTCCCAGAAGAGTGGAGGCTGTTATAGCAGCAAAGGGGGGACCAACTCCATATTAATGCCCATGATTTTTTATGAGATGTCTTTTCTAAATATGAATATTCTTCTAATCCTTCAATTTTCAAAGACTTCTCTTTCAAACTAAGACATACTTTATTTTCCATTTTCATTGCAGAATGCTGAAATCTGTCTACATGTATACCAGTCTTTTCATATTTACAGTCTAACCCAGACAGCATAATCCTAACCCCTCACCTTATTTACCAAGCACAGTCTAACCCAGACAGCAAAATCCTAACCCCTCACCTTATTTACCATGCACAGTCTAACCCAGACAGCATATTCCTAACCCCTCACCATATTTACCATGCACAGTCTAACCCAGACAGCATATTCCTAACCCCTCACCATATTTACCATGCACAGTCTAACCCAGACAGCATATTCCTAACCCCTCACCATATTTACCATGCACAGTCTAACCCAGACAGCATATTCCTAACCCCTCACCATATTTACCATGCACAGTCTAACCCAGACAGCATATTCCTAACCCCTCACCTTATTTACCATGCACAGTCTAACCCAGACAGCATGGCTCGGCTGGTGTGTAGCCTAAATAACTGATGAGGTATTGAGGACACAACAGTGGTAGGCCCGATCACTGACAACAACGAGACAGCCTATAGGGAGGAGGTCAGAGACCTGGCCGGGTGGTGCCAGAATAACAACCTATCCCTCAACGTAACCAAGACTAAGAAGATAATTGTGGACTACAGGAAAAGGAGGACCGAGCACGCCCCATTCTCATCGACGGGGCTGTAGTAGAGCAGGTTGAGAGCTTCAAGTTCCTTGGTGTCCACATCACCAACAAACTAGAATGGTCCAAACACACCAAGACAGTCGTGAAGAGGGCACGACAAAGCCTATTCCCCCTCAGGAAACTAAAAAGATTTGGGATGGGTCCTGAGATCCTCAAAAGGTTCTACAGCTGCAACATCGAGAGCATCCTGACTGGTTGCATCACTGCCTGGTACGGCAATTGCTCGGCCTCCGATCGCAAGGCACTACTGAGGGTAGTGCGTACGGCCCAGTACATTACTGGGGCTAAGCTGCCTGCCATCCAGGACCTCTACACCAGGCGGTGTCAGAGGAAGGCCCTAAAAATGGTCAAAGACCCCAGCCGCCCCAGTCATAGACTGTTCTCTCTACTACCGCATGACAAGCGGTACCGGAGTGCCAAGTCAAGGACAACAAGGCTTCTCAACAGTTTTTACCCCCAAGCCATAAGACTCCTGAACAGGTCATCAAATGGCTACCCGGACTATTTGCATTGTGTGCCCCCCCAACCCCTCATTTACACTGCTACTACTCTCTGTTTATCATATATGCATAGTCACTTTAACTATACATTCATGTACATACTACCTCAACTGGCCCGATCAACCAACACTCCCGCACATTGGCTAACCGGGCTATCTGCATTGTGTCCCACCACCCACCACCCGCCAACCCCTCTTTTACGCTACTCTCTGTTTATCATATATGCATAATCACTTTAACCATATCTACATGTACATACTACCTCAATCAGCCTGACTAACCGGTGTCTGCATGTAGCCTCGCTACTTTTATAGCCTCGCTACTGTATATAGCCTGTCTTTTTACTGTTGTTTTATTTCTTTACTTACCTATTGTTCACCTAATACCTTTTTTGCACTATTGGTTAGAGCCTGTAAGTAAGCATTTCACTGTAAGGTCTACACCTGTTGTATTCGGCGCACGTGACAAATAAACTTTGATTTGATTTGAGTTTTTGTCTGAGTTGAGCAGACTTTATGATGACAGAGGTCGACAACTGATGATAAAATGTTACCATTAGGATGTGATATTTAGATGTGATGTGTTATTACCACTGAACAAAAATATATGAACTGAGTTACAGTTCATATAAGGAAATCAGTTAATTAAAATAAATCCAGTAGGCCCTAATCTATGGATTTCACATGACTGGTAATATCTGTTGGTCACAGATACCTTTAAAAAAATGTAGGGGCGTGGATCAGAAAACCAGTCAGTGTGACCACCATTTGCCTCATGCAGCTTGACACATCTCCTTCGCATGGAGTTCTTTATTTAACTAGGCAAGTCAGTTAAGAACAAATTCTTATTTTCTTAATCTGAGCTGACAGATTTGTACCTTGTCAGCTCAGGGATTTGAACTTGCAACCTTTCGGTTACTAGTCCACAGCTCTAACCACTAGCCTACCCTGCCGCCACAGATGATGACCTGGCTGTTGACTGTGGCCTGTGTAATGTTGTCCCACTACTCTGCAATAGCTGTGCGAAGTTGCTGGATATTGGCCGGAACTGGAACACGCTGTCTTACACATCGATCCAGAGCATCCCAAACATGCTCAATAGGTGACATGTTTGGTGAGTATGCAGGCCATGGAAGGACTGGGACATTTTCAGCTTCCGGGAATTGTGTACAGATCCTTGCGACATGGGGCCATGCATTATCATGCTGAAACATGAGGTGATGGCGGCAGATGAATGGCACAACAATGGGAGTCAGGATCTCGTCACGGTATCTCTGTGCATTCAAATTGCCATCAAAAAATACAATTGTGTTTCTTGTCCGTAGCTTATGCCTGCCCAAACCATAATCCCACCACCACCATGGGGCAATCTGTTCACAACGTTGGCATCAGCAAACCGCTCATTCACATGACGCCATACACACTCTCTGCCATCTGCCCGGTACTGTTGAAACCAGGATTATTTATTTATTTTATTTAACCTTTATTTAAACAGAGAGTCACATTAAGATTAAAAATATATTTCACAAGAGAGCCCTGTATACATTACTATAAACAGAATATTAAAACAACATGTGTATAAAGCAATATAATTTAGCACACAATAAACCAAAATAAACATTTTTAATAAAAGCAATCACATTCAACTACATGGAGGTCCTCAATCAATAATGTAAACTACCTGAGTGGCACCAGCACATCTAACTGCAGTGAACTTTGCAGATTGTTCCACAAATGGCCATCGAAGGTGATTATTTGCCCACTGAATGTCACGATCGTCTTTGGGTGAGAGATTGGACCAAGGCGCAGCGTGTGCAAAGTACATCTTCTTTTATTCAGAAGAGGGAAAAAACACGAAACGAACACTATACAACTAAACAAACAAAATAACAAACTGACGACCGTGAAGCTATAATAACAAAATGGTGCTGACACTGACCATTACACACTGACATAGAAAATTACCCACAAAAAGCTAAAGCCTATGGTTGCCTTAAATATGGCTCCCAATCAGAGACAACAATAACCAGCTGTCTCTAATTGAGACCCAATTCAGGCAACCATAGACTTTCCTAGACACCTACACTGAACACTAAACCATCTCCTCTACTAAACCCCCTAAACCATACAACACCCTAGACAATACAAAAAACACACAAACTTCCCCATGTCACACCCTGACCTAACTAAAATAATAATGAAAACAAAGATAACTAAGGCCAGGGTGTGACATAACCCCCCCCTTAAGGTGCGAACTCCGGGCGCACCAGCATAAAGTCTAGGGGAGGGTCTGGGTGGGCGTCTGTCCATGGTGGCGGCTCTGGCACTGGTCGTGGTCCCCACCCCACCATAGTCACTACCCGCTTTCGTAGCCTCCTCCAACTGACCACCCGCCAACTTAACCCCACTGGATTAAGGGGCCGCACCGGACTAAGGGGCAGCACCGGATTAAGGGGCAGCACCGGACTAAGGGGCAGCACCGGACTAAGGGGCAGCACCGGACTAAGGGGCAGCACCGGACTAAGGGGCAGCACCGGACTAAGGGGCAGCACCAGGATAAGGGGCAGCACCAGGATAAGGGGCAGCACCAGGATAAGGGGCAGCACCAGGATAAGGGGCAGCTCCGGACTGAGGGACGGCAGCTCCGGACTGAGGGACGGCAGCTCCGGACTGAGGAACGGATCCTGGCTGGATGACGGCTCTGGCGGATCCTGGCTGGACGGCTCATGGCTGGCTGACGGATCTGGCTGCTCATGGCTGGCTGACGGATCTGGCTGCTCATGGCTGGCTGACGGATCTGGCTGCTCATGGCTTGGCTGGCTGACAGATCTGGCTGCTCATGGCTGGCTGACGGATCTGGCTGCACATGGCTGGCTGACGGATCTGGCTGCACATGGCTGGCTGACGGATCTGGCTGCTCATGGCTGGCTGACGGATCTGGCTGCTCATGGCTGGCTGACGGATCTGGCTGCTCATGGCTGGCTGACGGATCTGGCTGCTCATGGCTGGCTGACGGATCTGGCTGCTCATGGCTGGCTGACGGATCTGGCTGCTCATGGCTGGCTGACGGATCTGGCTGCTCATGGCTGGCTGACGGATCTGGACGCTCATGGCTGGCTGACGGATCTGGACGCTCATGGCTGGCTGACGGATCTGGACGCTCATGGCTGGCTGGCAGCTCTGGCAGATCCTGTCTGGTTGGCGGCTCTGGCAGATCCTGTCTGGTTGGCGGCTCTGGCAGATCCTGTCTGGTTGGCGGCTCTGGCAGATCCTGTCTGGTTGGCGGCTCTGGCAGATCCTGTCTGATGAATGGCTCTAGCGGCTCCTGACTGACTAACGGCTCTGACGGCTCGGGACAGACGGGCGGCTCTAATGGCTCTGGACAGACGGATGGCTCAGACGGCGCTGGGGAGACGGATGGCTCAGATGGCGCTGGGCAGACGGATGGCTCAGATGGCGCTGGGCAGACGGATGGCTCAGATGGCGCTGGGCAGACGGATGGCTCAGATGGCACTGGGCAGACGGATGGCTCAGATGGCACTGGGCAGACGGATGGCTCTGGCCGGATGAGGCGCACTGTAGGCCTGGTGCGTGGTGCCGGAACTGGAGGCACCGGGCTAAGGACACGCACCTTCAGGCTAGTGCGGGGAGAAGGAACAGGGCATACTGGACCCTGGGAGCGCACATTAGGCCTAGTGCGTGGTGCCGGAACTGGTGGTACCGGACTGGGGACACGCATCTCAGGGCTAGTGCGGGGAGCAGCAACAGGACGCACAGGACTCTGGGGACACACAGGAGGCTTGGTGCGTGGTTTAGGCACTGGTGGTAAAGGGCTGGAGACACGCACCATAGGGCTAGTGCGTGGAGGAGGCACTGGTGGTACTGGGTTGGGGCGGGGAGGTGGCGCCGGAAATACCGGACCGTGCAGGCGTACTGGCTCCCTTGAGCACTGAGCCTGCCCAACCTTACCTGGTTGTATGCTCCCCGTCGCCCGACCAGTGCGGGGAGGTGGAATAACCCGCACCGGGCTATGTAGGCGAACCGGGGACACCATGCGTAAGGCTGGTGCCATGTAAGCCGGCCCGAGGAGACGCACTGGTGACCAGATGCGTTGGGCCGGCTTCATGACATCCGGCTCAACGCTCAATCTAGCCCGGCCGATACGTGGAGCTGGAATGTACCGAACCGGGCTATGCACGCGTACAGGAGACACCATGCGCTCTACTGCGTAACACGGTGTCTGCCCGTACTCTCGCTCTCCACGGTAAGTACAGGGAGTAGGCGCAGTTCTCCTACCTGACTTCGCCACACTCCCTTTAAGGCCCCCCCCAAGAAATTTTTGGGTTGTACTCACGGGCTTCCAGCCTTGCTTCCGTGCTGCCTCCTCATATCGCCTCCTCTCGGCTTTAGCTGCCTCCAGCTCTTCACGAGGGAGGCGATATTCTCCCGGTTGTGCCCACGGTCCCTTACCATCCAGTATCTCCTCCCATGTCCATGAATCCTGTGTAGGTGGGTCCTGTTGCCGCTTGACACGCCGCTTGGTCCTGGATTGGTGGGTAATTCTGTCTCGATCGTCAAAGGGACTGAGAGAGGACCAAGGCGCAGCGCGTGGAAAGTACATCTTCTTTTTATTTAAAGAAGGAAAAAACAAAACAAACCAACAAAACAGACGACCGTGAAGCTATACAAACATAAGTGCTGACACAAAACACTTCGACATAGACAATTACCCACAAAAAGCTAAAGCCTATGGTTGCCTTAAATATGGCTCCCAATCAGAGACAACAATAACCAGCTGTCTCTAATTGAGACCCAATTCAGGCAACCATAGACTTTCCTAGACACCTACACTGAACACTAAACCATCTCCTCTACTAAACCCCCTAAACCATACAACACCCTAGACAATACAAAAAACACACAAACTTCCCCATGTCACACCCTGACCTAACTAAAATAATAATGAAAACAAAGATAACTAAGGCCAGGGTGTGACACTGAAGTTGATTACGATGCTGAACTGCAGTCAATTCAAGACCATGGTGAGGATGACGAGCAGGCAGATTAGTTTTCCTGAGACGGTTTCTGACAGTTTGTACAGAACTTCTTCGGTTGTGCAAACCAACAGTTTCATCAGCTGTCCGGATGGCTGATCTCAGACCATCCCGCAGGTCAAGAAGCCGGATGTGGAGATTCTCGGCTAGCATGGTTACACGTGATCTGCGGTTGTGAGGTCAGTTGGATGTACTGCCAAATTTTCTAAAACGACATTGGAGGCGTTTTATGGTCGAGAAATTAACATTGAATTGTCTGGCAACAGCTCTGGTGAACATGCCTGCAGTTTGCATGCCAATTGCATGCTTCCTCAAAACTTGAGACATCTGTGGCATTGTGTTGTGTGACAAAACTGCGCCTTTTATTGTCCCCAGCACAAGCTGCACCTCTGTATTGATCATGCTGTTTAATCAGCTTCTTGATATGCCACAGCAGTCAGGTGGATGGATTATCTTGGCAAAGGAGAAATGCTCACTAACAGAGATGTTGTCACGTTCTGACCATAGTTCTTTTGTGTTTTCTTTGTTTTATGTGTTGGTCAGGACGTGAGCTGAGTGGGCATTCTATGTTGTGTGTCTAGTTTTCATGTTTCTATGTTTGGCCTGATATGGTTCTCAATCAGAGGCAGGTGTTGGTCATTGTCTCTGATTGGGAACCATATTTAGGTAGCCTGTTTTGTGTTGGGGTTTTGTGGGTGGTTGTCTTCTGTCTTTGTGTCTATGCACCAGACAGGACTGTTTCGGTTTTTCACATTTATTGTTTTCGTATTTTGTAGTGTTCACGTTTATTGTCTTAATTAAAGTCATGATGAACACTAACCACGCTGCGCTTTGGACCGATCCCTGCTACACCTCCTCTTCAGACGAAGAGGAGGAAATCTGCCGTTACAGATGTAAACAAATTGAGAGATACATTTGAGAGAAATAAGGTTTTTGGGATCTTTTATTTCATCTCATGAAACATGGGACCAGCACTTTACATGTTGCCTTTATATTTTTGATCAGTATAAGCTAATGTGATGATATCTTGTATATCTTGTGGTATATTTGAGGTCATTTTGGTTCGATGTGTGATGTTTTTTGGTTGGATATGTGGGTGGGGCATTTGATTTGTGAGATGACTGATGATAGCTTGACTGGACTTTGTTTTTGTGACTTTGTGTTTTACCCGAGCTGATTGATCTCAACAATCAATCATTCATTAAAATCATGCTAGCTATACATTCAAACAACAGTGCAGACATAACCTCATCAGTCAGTGTTAACAAGCTGTATTAAAGCTGACTGCAGAAACTACAAGTGTTAGCGTTGCCTCACTGTATCGCCTTCCATGCTGATAAGGCCAATTCCGTGAACAGATCTTTAAAAAGTTTAAATGTGTTGTTCCCCCAAAGCAAACTTCACTCTCTTTTAATGGCCTCATAATTAAACTTACTGTGTGATTAGATGTGCTATTCTCTCTCTGCTCTCTAATCACTCACTGCTAGAGTCACTCAGTGAAATCTTTGCTATAGAAACAACTAATTTAAAATCTTCACTCCTCCTTAATCACTACAGTCATTAGAACTGCTGGAGTCTGATACACCAGACAGGACAATAACATCCTGTTAGGAGACAGAGAGATGTGGTTAAAGACCATATTCAGATGAAAGCAGAGGAAGTCCAACTTTACAATAAACAAAGTGTTGCAGATATCTATAAAATTTGCGGTGGTTGCCTTTGTGGTGGTTGCCTTTCTGAAATGTGGATAACTGTGGATACTGTGGATACTGAAATGTGAATAACTGTGGATACTGTAGATACTGAAATGTGGATAACTGTGGATATTGAAATGTGGATTACTGTGGATACTGACATGTGGATTATAGTTGATACTGTAGATACTGAAATGTGGACTTCCCCGAAAAGTTGCATATCGCGGGGGCTATACAATGCAGAACGCCACAGGATGTTTTGTGGTGCTCAAGGGCAGTCAAGTCTGGGGTGAACCATCTGTTCCTGGTTCTACATGTTTTGATTAGGCCATGCTTATTTAAGATGGAGAGGAAAGCACTTTTGAAGAGCAACCAGGCATCCTCTACTGACGGAATGAGGTCAATATCCTTCCTGGATACCCGGGCCAGGTCGATTAGAAAGGCCTGCTTGCTGAAGTGATTTAGGGAGCATTTGACAGTGATGAGGGTTGGTGGTTTGACTGCGGACCCAGTACGCAAGCAGGCAATGAGGCAGTGATCGCTGATATCCTGGTTGAAGAAAGCAGAGGTGTATTTAGAGGGCAGGTTGGCCAGGATGATATCTAAGAGGGTGCCCAAGGTTATGGATTTAGGGTTGTACCTGGTAGGTTCCTTGATGATTTGTGTGAGATTGAGGGCATCTAGCTTAGATTGTAGGACGGCCGGGGTGTTAACTTCTCCAGGGTAGGGGGCAGATTTGGCAGGCGAAAACCTGAGAAAAATCCATTCGGGAAGTAGTATTTATTTTGGTTTTGTAGTTTTCTATTCAATGCCATTACAGTATCTATTGACTTAGGACTCAAATTGCAGTTCCTATGCCTTCCACTAGATGTCAACAGTCTTTAGAAATTGTTTCAGGCTTGTATTCTGAAAAATGAGGAAGTAAGAGCAGTCTAAATGAGTGGACCCTAAAGTGTCACAGAGCTTTTTCATGCGCACGACCGAGAGAGTGCGTTTCTTGTTTACCTTTTATATTGACAAAGTTATTGTCCGGTTGAAATAGTATCGATTATTTAGGCTAAAAACAACCTGAGGATTTAATATTAACATCGTTTGACATGTTTCTATGAACTTTTGAGCCTGTGGATTACTGAAAAAAACGCGCGAACAAAACGGAGGTTTTTGGATATAAAGAGACTTTATCGAACAAAAGGAACATTTATTGAGTAAATGAATATCTGCTGAGTGCAACCATATGAAGATCATCAAAGGTAAGGGTTTATGTTTATCTCTATTTCTGACTTGTGTAACTCTTCTACTTGGCTGGTTACTGTTTGTAATGATTTGTCTGCTGGGCTATGTTCTCAAATAATCGTAAGGTATGCTTTCGCCGTAAAGCATTTTTTAAGTCTGACACCGTGGTGGGATTCACAAGAAGTTCATCTTTAAACCTATGTTAAATATGTTTTGTTTTCAGAATTTTTATAATTAGTATTTCTGTATTTGAATTTGGCGCCCAGCAGTTTCACTGGCTGTTGAAGAGGTGGGACGCTAACGTCTCACGTACCCAAGAGAGGTTAAACATGTCCCAGTTTAGTTCACCTAACAGTACAAACTCTGAAGATAAATGGGTGGCGATCAATTGACATATGGTGTCCAGGGCACAACTGGGGGCCGAGGGGGGTCTATAACAAGCGCCAACGGTGAGAGACTTGTTTCTGGAAAGGTGGATTTTTAAAAGTAGAAGCTCGATTTGTTTGGGCACAGACCTGGATAGTATGACAGAACTCTGCAGGCTATCACTGCAGTAGATTGCAACTCCGCCCCCTTTTTCTATCTTGTCGGAAAATGTTATAGTTAGGGATGGAAATTTCAGGATTTTTTCCTAAGCCAGGATTCAGACTCGGCTAGGACATCTGGGTTGGTGGAGTGTGCTAAAGCAGTGAATAAAACAAATTTAGGGAGGAGGCTTTTAATGTTAACATGCATGAAACCAATGCTTTTATGGTTACAGAAGTCAACAAATGAGAGCGCCTGGGGAATGGGAGTGATGCTGGGGGCTGCAGGGCCTGGGTTAACCTCTACATCACCAGAGGAACAAAGGAGGAGATAGGATAAGAGTACGGCTAAAGGCTAAAAGAACTGGTCATCTAGTGCGTTCGGAACAGAGAGTAAAAGGAGCAGGTTTCTAGGCGCGTAAGAATAGATTCAAGGCATAATGTACAGACAAGGGTATGGTAGGATGTGAGTACAGTGGAGGTAAACCTAGGCATTGCGTGACGATGAGAGATTTTGTCTCTAGAGGCACCATTTAAACCAGGTGCGGTCACCGCATGTGTGGGGGTGGAACATAAGGGCTAGCTAAAGCATGTTTAGCAGGACTGGAGGCTCTACAGTGAAATAAGACTAAAATTACTAACAAAAACAGCAATAGAAAAGGCATATTGACATTAGGGATTACTGTGGCTCCTGAAATGTGGATTATTGTGGCTACTGAAATTAGGATTACTGTAGATACTGAAATGTGGATTACTGTGGCTACTAAAATGTGGATTACTGTGGCTACTGAAATGAGGATTACTGTAGATACTGTGGATACTGAAATGTGGATTACTGTAGATACTGTGGATACTGAAATGTGGATTACTGTAGATACTGTGGATACTGAAATGTGGATTACTGTAGATACTGTGGATACTGAAATGTGGATTACTGTAGATACTGTGGATACTGAAATGTGGATTACTGTAGATACTGTGGATACTGAAATGTGGATTACTGTAGATACTGTGGATACTGAAATGTGGATTACTGTAGATACTGTGGATACTGAAATGTGGATTACTGTAGATACTGTGGATACTGAAATGTGGATTACTGTAGATACTGTGGATACTGAAATGTGGATTACTGTAGATACTGTGGATACTGAAATGTGGATTACTGTAGATACTGTGGATACTGAAATGAGGATTACTGTAGATACTGTGGATACTGAAATGAGGATTACTGTAGATACTGTGGATACTGAAATGTGGATTACTGTAGATACTGTGGATACTGAAATGAGGATTACTGTAGATACTGTGGATACTGAAATGAGGATTACTGTAGATACTGTGGATACTGAAATGTGGATTACTGTAGATACTGTGGATACTGAAATGTGGATTACTGTAGATACTGTGGATACTGAAATGTGGATTACTGTAGATACTGTGGATACTGAAATGTGGATTACTGTAGATACTGTGGATACTGAAATGAGGATTACTGTAGATACTGTGGATACTGAAATGAGGATTACTGTAGATACTGTGGATACTGAAATGAGGATTACTGTAGATACTGTGGATACTGAAATGTGGATTACTGTAGATACTGAAATGAGGATTACTGTGGATACTGAAATGTGGATTACTGTGGATACTGAAATGTGGATTACTGTGGATACTGAAATGTGGATTACTGTGGATACTGAAATGTGGATTACTGTGGCTACTAAAATGTGGATTACTGTAGATACTGAAATGTGGATTACTCTGGCTACTAAAATGTGGATTACTGTAGATACTGAAATGTGGATTACTGTGGATACTGAAATGTGGATTACTGTGGATACTGAAATGTGGATTACTGTGGCTACTAAAATGTGGATTACTGTAGATACTGAAATGTGGATTACTGTGGCTACTAAAATGTGGATTACTGTAGATACTGAAATGTGGATTACTGTGGATACTGAAATGTGGATTACTGTGGCTACTAAAATGTGGATTACTGTGGCTACTAAAATGTGGATTACTGTAGATACTGAAATGTGGATAACTGTGGCTACTAAAATGTGGATTACTGTAGATACTGAAATGTGGATAACTGTGGCTACTGAAATATGGATTACTGCAGATACTGTGGATACTGAAATGTGGATTACTGTAGATACTAAAATGTGGATTACTGTAGATACTGTGGATACTGAAATGTGGATTACTGTAGATACTAAAATGAGGATTACTGTAGATACTGTGGATACTGAAATGTGGATAACTGTAGATACTAAAATGTGGATTACTGCAGATACTGTGGATACTGAAATGTGGATTACCATAGCTACTGTAGATACTGTGGATAGAGTACTAGCTAGGACAGCTATCATAGGGTTTAATAGCGGGAACCAGGTTACCAAGATTTCCAGAGATTTCCCACCCAAACTGACAAGTGGTTGTCATTGAATTGTCATGGCATTTTGGATGATGGTCATTTGTTAGCCAAATGACCACAGTCTCCGGTATAACTGTTCGATTAGCAAAAACAACAATGAAAACAATTTTCTCCTCTCCTCCGCTCCTGACTGCATGTGCTCCTGGGCATTGCTTAAGACTCAAATCAGAAATGTGATGTTCTCTTTAGCCAAGCTGAATGACTGCTAGCTGGAGTAAGCAAGCCTAACTTGCTGACATTTCTCTGTCAAATTACAGTGCGCACTGTTTTTGGTAAACTATTGGGTGCATGTATATTACTCAATTTCATTTCTTAATTCCATGGAGATTTATTTTTTCCATTCTTTTACTTTTTTAGATTTGTGTGTAGTGTTGTGTATTGTTAGATGTTACTGCACTGTTGGAGCTAGGAACTAGAGGTCGACCGATTATGATTTTTTAACGCCAATACCGACACCGATTATTGGAGGACCAAAAAAAGCTGATGCCGATTAATCGGCCAATTTTTTAAATGTATTTGTAAAAATGACAATTACAACAATACTGAATGAACACTTATTTTAACTTAATATAATACATCAATCAAATCTATTTCGCCTCAAATAAATAATGAAACATGTTCAATTTGGTTTAAATAATGCAAAAACAAAGTGTTGGAGAAGAAAGTAAAAGGGCAATATGATAACTTAAGCTAACGTTTAAGTTCCTTGCTCAGAACATGAGAACATATGAAAGCTGGTGGTTCCTTTTAACATAAATCTTCAATATTCCCAGGTAAGAAGTTTTAGGTTGTAGTTATTATAGGAATTATAGGACTATTTCTCTCTATACGATTTGTATTTCATTAACTTCTCTAGGATATGTGGAATGGTAGCGTCCCACTTGGCCAAAATCCAGAAAAAATGTAGCGCGCCAAATTCAAATATATTACTATAAAAATCTATCTTTCATGAAATCACACATGAAAGACACCAAATTAAAGCTACACATGTTGTGAATCCAGCCAACATGTCTAACTTCAAAAAGGATTTACGAGGAAAGCACACCAAACAATTATTTTAGCTCAGTACATAGCCACAGAAAAACACAGCCATTTTCCCAGCAAAAGATAGCTTTCACAAAAACCAGAAATAGAGATACAATTAATCACTAACCTTTGAACATCTTCATCAGATGACACTCATATGACATCATGTTACACAATACATTTATGTTTTGTTCGATAATGTGCATATTTATATCCACAAATCTCGGTTTACATTGGCGCCATGTTCAGAAATGTCTCCAAAATATCCGGAGTAATTACAGAGAGCCACGTCAAATAACAGAAATACTCATCATAAACTTTGATGAAAGATACATGTTTTACATATAATTAAAGATACACTTCTTCTTAATGCAACTGCGGTGTCAGATTTTTAAAAAAACTTTACGAAAAAGCAAACCATGCAATAATCTGAGACGGAGCTCAGAACAATAGCCAAATTAGCCGCCATGTTGGAGTCAACAGAAATACGAAATTACATCATAAATATTCCCTTACCTTTGATTATCTTCATCATAATGCAGTGCCAGGAATCCTAGTTCCACAATAAATCGTTGTTTTGTTCGATAATGTCCATTACTTATGTCCAATTAGCTAATTTTGCTACCATGTGTAGAACAGTGTCCAAACGCTCGCGCAGATGCAGGCAAACGTCGGATGAAAACTTCAAAAAGTTATATTCCAAGTCGAATAAACTGGTCAAATTAAGTAGAGAATCAATCTTCAGGATGTTGTTATCATTTATATCCAATAACGTTCCAACCGGAGAATTATTTTCAGTATCTATAAGTAATGGAACGCAAGACGACACGATGAGGAAAGCGCCTGACCAGGAACTGGCCATCTGCCAGACCACTGACTCATTCCCCTCCCATCCGGTCCCACAACACAGCATAAGCTTCATTCCACGTTCTACTGACTGTTGACATCTAGTGGAAGGCGTATGAAGTGCAAACAGATCCATAAATTACAGGGATTTGAATAGGCGATGACTTTCACAATGCCCACTCAGAATTTTCACTTCCTGTTTTGATTTTCTCTCAGGTTTTTGCCTGCCATATGAGTTCTGTTATACTCACAGACATCATTCAAACAGTTTTAGAAACTTCAGAGTGTTTTCTATCCAATAGTAATAATAATAATAATATGCATATATTAGCATCTGGGACAGAGTAGGAGGCAGTTCCCTATGGGCACGAAATTCATCCAAAAGTGAAAATGCTACCCCCTATCATAAAGAAGTTAACCTTTGACTATTGGATGTTCTTATAGGCACTTTAGTATTGCCAGTGTAACAGTATAGCTTCCATCCCTCTCCTCGCCGCTACCTGGGCTCGAACCAGGAACACATCGACAACAGCCACCCTCGAAGCAGCGTTACCCATGCAGAGCAAGGGGAACAACTACTCCAAGTCTCAGAGCGAGTGACGTTTGAAACGCTATTAGCGCGCACCCCGCTAACTAGCTAGCTATTTCACATCGGTTACTGAATGTTCCTGACCTGCCTAGTTACACTTTTGACTTAAAAATACTTGAAAATACTGTCTAGTAATGATCAACAAATAACTTGACAGAGCTTAAATAATTTAAAAAATGATAATGTGCAAATATTGTACAATCCAGGTGTGCAAAGCTCTTAGAGACTTACCCAGAAGATAGGTGAGATGTATGTGTATAGATGGGTGAGATTTTTAATTCAGGTTGTAATACAACAAAATGTGGAATAAATCAAGGGATATGAATACTTTCTGAAGGCACTGTACAGGGTGCCATTTGGAGGAAATTTAGCCCACTGGATTGACCAGAGGAGCAAAGCCCACTGTTTCGATCAGGAGGAGCAACACAAGGCCTAATTCTACAGCTAGTAGATTTAAATAAATGTATAAATATATACACCGGGGTCCAGAATTATTGACACCCTTGATGAAGATTAGCAAATATTACAGTATAAAATAAATCATTCAAATACTGATTAATAGTGTATGCATAAACAATTTAAATTCTATTATTTTATACTAATTCTCTTTCTCTGAGCAATTGTTTTTGTTAAACAATCCTTTTTTTCTCAAAAAGATAGGGGTCAAAATTATTGACACCCCTGTTTTCAATACCTTGCAATACCTTACCTTGCAAGGATAATGTCTTTAAACCCATTGAAAACCTGTGGTTTGAATTGAAGGGGGCAGTTTATAAGCGCAGACAAAGGATATCAAGTATCTGGAAAGATTCTGTATGGAGGAAAGGTCTAAGATCTCTCCCAATGTGTTCTCTAATCTCATAAAACATTTTAGAAAAAGGCTCAGTGCTGTTATCCTCGCAAGTTGAGGTATTGAAATGTATCGAAAACAGGGGTGTGAATAATTTTGACTCCTACCTTTTTGAGAAAAAAAAGATTACTTTTTAAACAAAATCTCTTTCTCTGAGGAATTGTTTTAGTATAAAATAATATAATTTCCCTTTTTTTGTGCATACAATATTTATCAGTATTTTAATTATGTATTTTAAACACACATGTTTTACTAATCTTTATAAAGGGTGTCAATAATTTCTGACCCCACTGTTTATTCCAGAGTAAAGGTATTTCTTTCATGCATCAATAAAATCCCCTTTAATCAGTCTGGAGATAGCAGAGGCCACAGGTATAGGCCAAGCCAATGGAATTAATCTGCTGGCCCAATTAAAACCCTGCATCTGTGAGAAAACACACACACACAATTATAGAATGACACAAGTGAGGTCACAGCTTCCCGTGAGAGAGGGCACTTAATGTAATTACCTGTAACACATATGGAGGGTGAAGTAAATGTGTAGCTGCTTCTGAAATGGCACACTATTCCCTATATACTGCACTACTTTGGACCAGAAGTACCCTCTAATGTTTGACCATGACCTCTGCTGCAGCTAATGATAATAAACATTGAATCAATTGATTCATTAATTGATTCATTTATTTAGCACTTCTAGATGCTCAAAGTAGCTCAATGTTAGGGGGAAAGTCCCCAATAGACCAAATCCTATTCCCAGTGAGAGTGGATTTATCCTACTAGGATTAGGAGTTCCCCCGTGTCAGAGGAACACAGCGAGAATAATTCACCACACATTTCCCATTCAACAATGACTAAAGTCCTGAACTATCCTAAAACACTTTGTACATCAGAGCCAAAGACTGCCATTGTATAAGCTGACTTTGAGGAGCAGTAGTACACTGGGTAATAAGATAATACTTTGGGTTTGAATACAGATGTCCGATTCTAATCCAAGAAAAAACAGTGAAAGCATAGCAGAGAAAACATTGTTTTAAAAGTGTTGTTTGTCCTGAGCCAGCAGCCTATTAATTTCAGTGAAGGAGTCAGGAGCCATCCATAATGCATTGACTCTTCACTTCTCTCCTGACAGAGTACGTACTGTGTGTGTGTGTGTGTGTGTGTGTGTGTGTGTGTGTGTGTGTGTGTGTGTGTGTGTGTGTGTGTGTGTGTGTGTGTGTGTGTGTGTGATGTTGAGAGGGTTGCTCAGAGGGAGCAGACAGTCTGCTCATTAAGAAGCTGACATTCTGCTTTAGAAGCATGTCTACTGTAGCGAACAGTCTGGATTAGGAGGAAAAATAACTCCCAGTCAAGGTGGCCGTGACCTCGTACACCAGCCGTCTCTGTCATTTCAATTCAAGGGGCTTTATTGGCATGGGAAACCTATGTTAACATTTCCAAAGCAAGTGAAGCAGATAATAAACAAAAGTGAAAAAAAAAAAAAATGAACAGTAAACATTACACTCACAGAAGTTCCAAAATAATAAAGACATTACAAATGTCATATTATGGCTATATACAGTGTTGTAACGATGTGCAAATGGGTAAAGTACAAAAGGGAAAATAAATAAACATAAATATGGGTTGTATCTACAATGGTGTTTGTTCTTCACTGTTTTCCCTTTTCTTGTGGCAACAGGTCACAAATCTTGCTGCTGTGATGGCACACTGATATTTCACCCAATAGATATGGGAGTTTATCAAAATCAGGTTTGATTTCAAATTCTTTGTGGATCTGTGTAATATGAGGGAAATATGTGTCGCTAATATGGTCATACATTTGGCAGGAGGTTAGGAAGTGCAGCTCAGTTTCCACCTCATTTTGTGGGCAGTGTGCACATAGCATGTCTTCTCTTGAGAGCCAGGTCTGCCTACGGCGGCCTTTCTCAATAGCAAGACTATGCTCACGAGTATGTACATAGTCAAAGCTTTCCTTAAGTTTTGGTCAGTCACAGTGGTCAGGTATTCTGCCACTGTGTACTCTCTGTTTAGGCCCAAAAGGCATTCTAGTTTGCTCTGTTTTTTTAGTTAATTCTTTCCAATGTGTCAAGTAATAATTTTTTTGTTTTCTCATGATTTAGTTGGGTCTGTGTTGCTGTCCTGGGGCTCTGTGGGGTCTGTTTATGTTTGTGAACAGAGCCCCAGGACAAGCTTGCTTAGGGGACTCTTCTCCAGGTTCATCTCTCTGTAGGTGATGGCTTTGTTATGGATGTAAGGTTCTGTATTTATTTTATTAGTCAACCTTGTGTTCTTTTCATTGTGTTCTTGAACGTAGCCCTGTTTCTTTGTGCTCTTGAACGTAGCCCTGTCTGTCATTTTTGTTCATTGATTTCACCTGTGTTAGTTACTCACCTGGAATCATCAACTTCTTATTTAGTTCAGTTCATTCTGTTTGTGCATTTGTAAGGTATTGTTAGTTTTTCCTAGCTTGTTTGTGAGAACCAGATATAGCCTTCAGTTCTAGTTTTGATTCACCTGCCTGTTTGCCTACTACCTATGTATGACCATTGCCTGCCTGTGACCACAATTCCTGCCTTCTGCGAAGGCGAAATAAACACCTGCCGCGCTCTGCGCGTGTATCTACACCTTTTTCTCCCTGAGTATTCATTACAATAGAAGGTTTGGGAATCGATCCATTTAGGTGGTGTAGAATTTAACAGCTCTTTTCTGGATTTTGATAATTAGCGGGTATCGGCCTAATTCTGCTCTGCATGTATTATTTGGTGTTTTATGTTGTACACAGAGGATATTTTTGCAGAATTTGGTATTTGTCCCATTTTGTGACTTCTTGGTTGGTGAGCGCACCCCAGACCTCACAACCATAAAGGGCAATGGGTTCTATAACTGATTCAAGTATTTTTAGCCAGATTCTAATTGGTATGTCAAATTTTATGTTCCTTTTGATGGCACAGAAGGTCCTTCTTGCCTTGTCTCTCAGATCGTTCACAGCTTTGTGGAAGTTACCTGTGGCGCTGATATTTAGGCCAAGGTATGTATCGTTTTTTGTATGATCTAGGGAAACGGTGTCCAGATGGAATTTGTATTTGTGGTTCTGGCGACTGGACCTTTTTTGGAACACCAAAATGTTGGTCTTACTGAGATTTACTGTCAGGGCCCAGGTCTGGCAGAATCTGTGCAGAAGATCTAGGTGCTGCTGTAGGCCCTCCTTGGTTGGTGACAGAAGCACGAGATCATAAGCAAACAGTAGACATTTGACTTCAGATTCTAGTAGGGTGAAGCCGGGTGCTGCAGACTGTTCTAGTGCCCTCGCCAATTCGTTGATACATATGTTGAAGAGGGTGGGGCTTAAGCTGCATCCCTGTCTCACCCCACAGCCCTGTCGGAAGAAATGTGTGTGTTTTTTGCCAATTTTAACTGCACACTTGTTGTTTGTGTACATGGATTTTATAATGTCGTATGTTTTTCCCCCCCAACACCACTTTCCATCAATTTGTATAGCAGACCCTCATGCCAAAGTGAGTCGAAGGCTTTTTCGAAATCAACAAAGCAAGAGAAGACTTTGCCTTGGTTTTGGTTTGTTTGTTTGTCAATTACGGTGTGCAGGGTGAATACGTGGTCTGTCGTACGATAATTTGGTAAAAAGACAATTTGACATTTGCTCAGAACATTGTTTTCACTGAGGAAATGTACAAGTCTGCTGTTAATGATAATGCAGAAGATTTTCCCAAGGTTGCTGTTGACGCATATCCCCCGGTGGTTATTGGGGTCAAATTTGTCTCCACTTTTGTGGATTGGGGTGAACAGTCCTTGCTTCCAAATATTGGGGAAGATGCCAGAGCTAAGGATGATGTTAACTAGTTTTAGTATAGCCAATTGGAATTTGTTGTCTGTATATTCTATCATTTTATTGAGGATACCATCAACACCACAAGCCTTTTTGGGTTGGAGGGTTTTTATTTTGTCCTGTAATTCATTCAAGGTATTTGGACAATCCAGTGTGTTCTGGTAGTCTTAAATAGTTGATTCTAAAATTTGTATTGATCATGTATATCAAATTAAATCAAATTTTATTTGTCACATGCGCCGAAAACAACAGGTGTAGACCTTACAGTGAACGCTGTTTAGAAGCCTCTTGTACCGCTTGCAATGCGGTAGCAGAGAAAACAGTCTTTGATGGCTGGAGGATTTGATGATTTTTAGGGCCCAAATCTGACACCGCCTGGTATAGATGTCCTGGATGGCAGGAAGCTTGGCCCCTGTGATGTCCTGGGCTGTACGCACTACCCTCTGTAGTGCCTTGCGGTCGGAGGCCGAACAGTTGCCATACCAGGCAGTGATACAACCCGTCAGGATGCTCTTGATGGTGCAGCTGTAAAATCATTTGAATATCTGAGGACCCATGCCAACTCTTTTCCATCTCCTGAGGGGAAAAAGATTTTGTCGTGGCCACTTCACGACTGTCTTAGTGAACTTGGACCATTCTAGTTTGTTGTTGATGTGTATGCCAAGGAACTTGAAGCTCTCAACCTGCTCCACTACAGCCCCGTCGAGGAGAATGGGGGAGTGCTCGGTAAACTTTTTCCTGACGTCTACAATCATCTCCTTTGGCTTGATAATGTTTAGGGAGAGGTTGTTGTCCTTGCACCACATGGTCAGTTCTCTGACTTCCTCCCTATAGGCTGTCTCATCGTTGTCGGTGATCAGGCCTACCACTGTTGTGTCATAAGCAAACTTAATGATGGTGTTGGAGTCGTGCCTGGCCGTGCAGTCATGAGTGAACAGGGAGTACAGGAGGGGACAGAGCACGCACCCCTGAGGGGCCCCCGTGTTGAGTATCAGCGTGGCGGATGTGTTGTTACCTACCCTTACCACCTGGGGGTGGCCCATCAGGAAGTCTAGGATGCAGTTGCAGAGGGAGCTGTTTAGTCCCAGGGTCCTTATCTTAGTGATGAGTTTTGAGGGTACTATGGTGTTTAACGCTGAGCTGTAGTCAATGAACAGCATTCTCACGTAGGTGTTTCTCTTGTCCAGGTGGGAAAGGGCAGTGTGGAGTGCAATAGAGATTGCATCATCTGCGGATCTGTTGGTGCGTTACGGAAATTGGAGTGGGTCTTGGGTTTCTGGGATAATGGTGTTGATGTGAGCCATGACCAGCCTTTCAAAGCATTACATGGCTACAGACATTAGTGCTACGGGTCGGTAGTCATTTAGGCAGGTTACCTTAGTGTTCTTGGGCACAGGGACTATGGTGGTCTGCTTGAAACATATTGGTATTACAGACTCAGACAGGGAGAGGTTGAAAATGTCAGTGAAGACACTTGCCAGTTAGTCAGCGCATGCTCGGAGTACACGTCCTGGTAATCCATCTGGCCCAGCGGCCTTGTAAATGTTGACCTGTTTAAAGGTCATACTCACATCGGCTGCGGAGAGTGTGATCACACAGTCATCCGGAACAGTTGATGTTCTCATGCATGTTTCAGTGTTGCTTGCCTCGAAGCGAGCATATAAGTTATTTCGCTCGTCTGGTAGGCTCGTGTCACTGGGCAGCTCTCAGCTGTGCTTCCCTTTGTAGTCTGTAATAGTTTGCAAGCCTTGCCACATCCGACGAGCGTCGGAGCCGTTGTAGTACGATTTGATCTTAGTCCTGTATTGATGCTTTGCCTGTTTGATGGTTCGTCGAAGGGCATAGCAGGATTTCTTGTAAGCTTCTGGGTTAGAGTCCCGCTCCTTGAAAGCAGCAGCTCTACCCTTTAGCTCAGTGCGAATGTTGCCTGTAATCCATGGCTTCCGGTTGGGGTAGGTACGTACAGTCACTGTGGGGGGGACGTCCTCGATGCACTTATTGATAAAGCCAGTGACTGATGTGGTGTACTCCTCAATGCCATCGGAAGAATCCGGAAGCATCCATATTCCAGTCTGTGCTAGCCATTTGTATATGTTTTTGCTGTTTGTTCTTTGTTATAGAGCCATAAAGATTGGAGAAGTGGTTCACCCATACATCTCCATTTTGGATAGATAATTATTCATGTTGTTGTTTGTTTAGTGTTTTCCAATTTTCACAGAAGGAGTTAGAGTCTATGGATTCTTTAATTACATTGAGCTGATTTCTGACGTGCTGTTCCTTCTTTTCCCGTTGTGTATTTCTGTATTGTTTTAGTGACCGTCTATGTCTCTGTCAAACCATCTACATGTGTAGAGGTTAGGGCCAGAGCCATAGATGGGGACATATGTACTGTATGGCCCTGAGACAGTCTGGTCGGGCCTTCTTCTTTGCCTGAAATCCAAACTCATTATAGTTCAGCTTCTTCTTCTTCTACTGTGGAGAGAAACAATAATGCAACAATGATATTTTGGTTTGGATTCCAGGCTAGCCTGCCCTCTCCTAACTGGTGTCTGGCGTGTGTATGTGTGTGAGTTAGACAGGGATAAATCCCACAGTGGGCTAGGGGACGGCCAGCCAGGGGAGCAATGGAACAGAAATCCTAATTATATCAAAAAGGGGAAGTATCTGCCCAGACCCATGATGCATCCTAAATTGCAAATTGTCATCATAGGGCTCTGGTCAAAAGTAGTGCACTATATAGGGAAAAGGGTGCCATATGGGACGCATCCCCAGACACAGACCCAGGACGACAGGGCGAGAGGTATACGCATCCCCAGGCTCAGACCCAGGACGACAGGGTGAGAGGTATACGCATCCCCAGTCTCAGACCCAGGACGACAGGGTGAGAGGTGTACGCATCCCCAGTCTCAGACCCAGGACGACAGGGCGAGAGGTGTACGCATCCCCAGGCTCAGACCCAGGACGACAGGGTGAGAGGTGTACGCATCCCCAGGCTCAGACCCAGGACGACAGGGCGAGAGGTATACGCATCCCCAGGCTCAGACCCAGGACGACAGGGTGAGAGGTATACGCATCCCCAGTCTCAGACCCAGGACGACAGGGTGAGAGGTGTACGCATCCCCAGTCTCAGACCCAGGACGACAGGGTGAGAGGTGTACGCATCCCCAGTCTCAGACCCAGGACGACAGGGTGAGAGGTGTACGCATCCCCAGTCTCAGACCCAGGACGACAGGGTGAGAGGTATACGCATCCCCAGTCTCAGACCCAGGACGACAGGGTGAGAGGTGTACGTATCCCCAGTCTCAGACCCAGGACGACAGGGTGAGAGGTATACGCATCCCCAGTCTCAGACCCAGGACGACAGGGTGAGAGGTGTACGCATCCCCAGTCTCAGACCCAGGACGACAGGGTGAGAGGTATACGCATCCCCAGGCTCAGACCCAGGACGACAGGGTGAGAGGTGTACGCATCCCCAGTCTCAGACCCAGGATGACAGGGTGAGAGGTATACGCATCCCCAGTCTCAGACCCAGGACGACAGGGTGAGAGGTGTACGCATCCCCAGTCTCAGACCCAGGACAACAGGGTGAGAGGTATACGCATCCCCAGGCTCAGACCCATGACGACAGGGTGAGAGGTGTACGCATCCCCAGTCTCAGACCCAGGACGACAGGGTGAGAGGTATACGCATCCCCAGTCTCAGACCCAGGACGACAGGGTGAGAGGTATACGCATCCCCAGTCTCAGACCCAGGATGACAGGGTGAGAGGTGTACGCATCCCCAGTCTCAGACCCAGGAAGACAGGGTGAGAGGTGTACGCATCCCCAGTCTCAGACCCAGGACGACAGGGTGAGAGGTGTACGCATCCCCAGTCTCAGACCCAGGACGACAGGGCGAGAGGTGTACGCATCCCCAGGCTCAGACCCATGACGACAGGGTGAGAGGTGTACGCATCCCCAGTCTCAGACCCAGGACGACAGGGTGAGAGGTATACGCATCCCCAGTCTCAGACCCAGGACGACAGGGCGAGAGGTGTACGCATCCCCAGGCTCAGACCCAGGACGACAGGGTGAGAGATGTACGCATCCCCAGTCTCAGACCCAGGACGACAGGGCGAGAGGTGTACGCATCCCCAGGCTCAGACCCAGGACGACAGGGTGAGAGATGTACGCATCCCCAGTCTCAGACCCAGGACGACAGGGTGAGAGGTGTACGCATCCCCAGGCTCAGACCCATGACGACAGGGTGAGAGGTATACGCATCCCCAGTCTCAGACCCAGGACGAAAGGGTGAGAGGTGTACGCATCCCCAGTCTCAGACCCAGGACGACAGGGCGAGAGGTATACGCATCCCCAGTCTCAGACCCAGGACGACAGGGCGAGAGGTATACGCATCCCCAGTCTCAGACCCAGGACGACAGGGCGAGAGGTGTACGCATCCCCAGTCTCAGACCCAGGATGACAGGGTGAGAGATGTACGCATCCCCAGTCTCAGACCCAGGACGACAGGGCGAGAGGTGTACGCATCCCCAGTCCCAGACCCAGGACGACAGGGTGAGAGGTGTACGCATCCCCAGGCTCAGACCCAGGACGACAGGGTGAGAGGTATACGTATCCCCAGTCTCAGACCCAGGACGACAGGGTGAGAGGTGTACGCATCCCCAGGCTCAGACCCAGGACAACAGGGTGAGAGGTGTACGCATCCCCAGTCTCAGACCCAGGACGACAGGGTGAGAGGTGTACGCGTCCCCCAGGCCTACTGAACCTACTGAAATAACATGTCAGCCTTTATCAGAGGGGAAAGAGTAAAATAAACATAATTTATTGCCTTTAATTCCCTTGTTTGTTTTAGAGGGGGCGTCTGGGAAGGCACTATAATAACGTGATGAAATTCTGGGCTCTGCAGAGCCATGGAGGCAGGTGTATTCCCCTGGCTAGAGGGAGAGCTGGATAAATATAGGAACGTTCACAGGCTGCTTTCACTCCCATTTCTCAGTATCCCATCACAACAGTAGACTTGTAATAAGTGACCATTAGGAGGAAAAAAATAGGGGTGTCTGTTGTTGATTCAATTAAAGGGAGTTTTGCTAGGTGACATCAAAATGAAAGTGGTAGCAGAGTAGCCCAGATTTTAAATCATTTGAATGTGCTGCATTAGTGCCCCCTTCCTCTTGGTTTGGCTATAATCTTAAAAGTTGACAGCCAGATACTGTCTGTGGGGATGAATAGAGACAGAGAGACTAGTGTTGGCATCCCACCAAACCCTGCTGGGGATTAGGAGAGAAACAGAGAGGAGGATGGAAGCTAGGAAAGGAGAGACAGAGAGGAGGATGGAAGCTAGGGGAGGAGAGAGAGAGCGAGGAGGATGGAAGCTAGGAGAGGAGAGGGACAGAGAGGAGGATGGAAGCTAGGGGAGGAGAGAGAGAGAGGAGGATGGAAGCTAGGAGAGGAGAGGGACAGAGAGGAGGATGGAAGCTAGGGGAGGAGAGAGACAGAGAGGAGGGTAGAAGCTAGAGGAGGAGAGAGACAGAAAGGAGGATGGAAGCTAAGCTAGGGGAGAAGACCAAGGGAAATAAACTTCAGCTTTATTCACATGTGACTACAGTTTATGCATAATCTACATTCTGTATGTGTTGATACATTGACAGTCAAATGGCCAAAATGGCCCACAGTGAAATGTAATTAGGTGGTGAGACAGAACACAGCTGACAACAATGAGACTGAAAGTCAAGCAGAACAGAGCCTGTTTAACATACATAGCTGAACTGAACTGAGAGACATCTACAATCAAACACAGAATATCATTCATCTGACTAATGTAGTCACTTCTCCCATCAATCCTCTCACCCCTCCTCTAACTCCTCCGCTCACCGCTCCTCTCATCCCTCCATCTGAAACAAGACATCTATACCTACAAGTCATTCTGAGGAGCTGTCTCCAACTAACCACAGCAACTATTTAAATGAATATCACGATAATAATGAGAAATCCCACATCCAATTCCCTAATCTAAATTATAGCCGTTATCAAACGTACAAATGACACGGGCCACGTCAAGTCACCAGTAGACAGAACACAGACATTATGTCGGCATAAATCCCGACAGAAAGAGGATGTGTCCCAAATGGCAACCGATTCCCTATATAGTGAACTGGTCAAAAGACCTACGGGCCCTGGTCAAAAGTAGTACACTATTTAAGGAATAGGGTGCATCCTGAGACTCCCATTTCATATCCCCTGCAGTGGCCGGGTGCCGTCCCTGTTCAAACAAATGGACGTGGCCGCAGGAAGGAGAATGGATCTGTGTTTGACAGGCGGTTTAAAGGAGTAAATAGAGTGGTGACACGGGGAGGGAAGGTCACAACGCACTGGGACATGAATGACAGGTAATCAGGGAGAGAAAGAAAGAAAGAAAGAAAGAGAGAGAGAGAGAGAGAGAGAGAGAGAGAGAGAGAGAGAGAGAGAGAGAGAGAGAGAGAGAGAGAGAGAGAGAGAGAGAGAGAGAGAGAGAGAGAGAGAGAGAGAGAGAGAGAGAGAGCGAGAGCGAGAGCGAGAGCGAGAGCGAGAGAGGTGGGCACATTTGCATTAAGATGGAGGCATTTAAAGTGTCAGTCAATGACTCCGGCCTGGGCGAGCATTCAAATTGAATTCCTACTGAATGAAATAGTTTGTGTAGTCTGGTCTCACCCCTGCATTCTTCAGCCTTTCGACTTCTCATTTGATTTTCAATGGGCTTTTGGGAGGCTTTTTCCTCAAATGGCACCCTATTCTCTTCATAGTGCACTACTTTTGACCAGGGCACATAGCGAATAGGGTGGGACGCATACACCATGATACTGTAGCTGCCCTTTTCATCATTCACAGGCATCATTCATCAAATTACATAAAAGATGACCGGTAGAGACTGAAAAAAATGCTGTATTTCTTTATGAGAGAGAAAAAGTAAAGGAGGGAGCCTGAGGGTAAGTAAAAATTACTTATTACAGCAGAAAAGAGTCGCATTTTAAAGAAATCCTGGCATGTCTGTCTTGCTCTGAGCTCAAATGCCACATGGGGGCAGAATGGTGTCAGCCTGAAGCAGAGAGGGACGCACACGTCTGATGGTCACCACATAAAGATGGAGCTGACAGACATGCCAGCTCTGCTTCTAGCTCCTAAGCAACTTTTCAGTATTTAGTTTTTTTGTGTGTTATTTCTTACATTATTAGCCCAGAAAATGTTTTGTGTTATTACATACAGCCCAAAATAACTTTTAGATATCAGAGTGGCGGTAACTCACCAGCATTACGACCAGGAATACAACTTTCCCAAATTGGATCCTTTGTTCTTACCCCACAGGTCAATTTAACATATCCCAAAGGCTGCTCCAAGACACCGACTGTGGAGAAGAGGTATTCGGAGTGGACTTCTTGTCCGACTCAGGAGGCGTGCACACCATCCACCTCTTCCGAGTATATTACTCGCTAATGTTCAGTCTCTGGGCAATGAAGTAGACAATCTCAGGGTGAGGATCTCCATCCACAGAGACATCAAGGACTGGAACATACTCTGTTTCACAGAATCATGTCCCTCTCGGGATATACTGTCCCTGTCCATACAGCCAGCTGGGTTCTCAGTACATCGCGCAGACAGGAATAAAGAACTCTCCGGGAAGAAGGAAGTAAGGGGTGTATGTTTCATGATAAACTACTCATGGTGTGATTGTGATAAATGTACAGAAACTCAAGTCCTTTTGTTCACAAGACCTAGAATACATCACAATCAAATGCCGACCATATTACCTCCCAAGAGAATTCTCTTCGGTTATAGTCACAGCCGTGTATATTCCCCATCAAGCCGACACCACGACGGCCCTCAAGGAACTACACTGGACTTTGTGCAAACTGGAAACCACATATCCTGAAGCCGCATTTGTTGTAGATGTGGATTTTAACAAATCAAATTTGAGGAAAACACTACCGAAGATCTATCAACACATTGCACTGCTAAAACACTCAACCACTGCTACTCCAACTTCCGGAATGCCTACAAGGCCCTCCCCCGCCCTCCCTTTGGCAAATCAGATAATGTATACATTTTGCTCATCCCTTCCTATAGGCAGAAATTCAAACAGGAAGTACCCGTGTTAAGGTCTATTCAATGCTGGTTATACCAATCGGAAACCATGCATCAAGATTGTGTTAATCACGCGGACTGTGATATGTTCTGGGTAGCCTCTGAGAATGACATGGACGTTTACACTGATGTGGTGACTGGGTTCATCATGAAGTGTATAGCGGATGGTGTTCCCACAGTGACTATTAAAACCTGCCCAAATCAGAAACTGTGGATAGATGGTAGCATTCGCGCAAAACTGAAAGCGTGAACCACCGCATTCAACCAAGGTGACTGGGAATATGGTTGAATACAAACAGTGTAGTTGTTCCCTCCATAAGGCAATCAAACAAGCAAAACGTCAGTACAGATACAAAATGGCGTCGCAATTCAACGGCTCAGATATGAGACGTACAGTGGGGAGAACAAGTATGATTTTTAAGTAATTAATTTGCATTTTATTGCATGACATAAGTATTTGATAACCTACCAACCAGTAAGAATTCCGACTCTCACAGACCTGTTAGTTTTTCTTTAAGAAACCCTCCTGTTCTCCACTCATTACCTGTATTAACTGCACCTGTTTGAACTCGTTACCTGTATAAAAGACACCTGTCCACACACTCAATCAAACAGACTCCAACCTCTCCACAATGGCCAAGACCAGAGAGCTGTGTAAGGACATCAGGGGTAAAATTGTAGACGTGCACAAGGCTGGGATGGGCTACAGGACAATAGGCAAGCAGCTTGTTGAGAAGGCAACAACTGTTGGCGCAAATGGAAGAAGTTCAAGATGACGGTCAATCACCCTCGGTCTGGGTCTCCATGCAAGATCTCACCTCGTGGGGCATCAATGATCATGAGGAAGGTGAGGGATCAGCCCAGAACTACACGGCAGGACCTGGTCAATGACCTGAAGAGAGCTGGGACCACAGTCTCAAAGAAAACCATTAGTAACACACTACGCCGTCATGGATTAAAATCCTGCAGCGCACGCAAGGTCCCCCTGCTCAAGCCAGCGCATATCCAGACCCGTCTGAAGTTTGCCAATGACCATCTGGATGATCCAGAGGAGGAATGGGAGAAGGTCATGTGGTCTGATGAGACAAAAATAGAGCTTTTTGGTCTAAACTCCACTCGCCGTGTTTGGAGAAAGAAGAAGGATGAGTACAACCCCAAGAACACCATCCCAACCGTGAAGCATGGATGTGGAAACATCATTCTTTGGTAATGCTTTTCTGCAAAGGGGACAGGACGACTGCACCGTATTGAGGGGAGGATGGATGGGGCCATGTATCGCGAGATCTTGGCCAACAACCTCCTTCCCTCAGTAAGAGCATTGAAGATGGGTCGTGGCTGGGTCTTCCAGCATGACAACGACCCAAAACACACAGCCAGGGCAACTAAGGAGTGGCTCCGTAAGAAGCATCTCAAGGTCCTGGAGTAGCCTAGCCAGTCTCCAGACCTGAACCCAATAGAAAATCTTTGGAGGGAGCTGAAAGTCCGTATTGCCCAGCGACAGCCCCGAAACCTGAAGGATCTGGAGAAGGTCTGTATGGAGGAGTGGGCCAAAATCCCTGCTGCAGTGTGTGCAAACCTGGTCAAGAACTACAGGAAACGTATGATCTCTGTAATTGCAAACAAAGGTTTCTGTACCAAATATTAAGTTCTGCTTTTCTGATGTATCAAATACTTATGTCATGCAATAAAATGCAAATTAATTACTTAAAAATCATACAATGTGATTTTCTGGATTTTTGTTTTAGATTCCGTCTCTCACAGTTGACGTGTACCTATGATAAAAAAATTACAGACCTCTACATGCTTTGTAAGTAGGAAAACCTGCAAAATCGGCAGTGTATCAAATACTTTTTCTCCCCACTGTATGTGTCACGGTCTACAGACAATCACGGATTACAAAGGGAAAACCAGCCAAGTTGTGGACACCAACGTCTTGCTCCAGGAAAAGGTAAACACCTTCTTCGCCTGCTTTGAGGATAACACAGTGCCACCGACGCAACCTGCTACCAAGGACTGTGGACTCTCCTTCTCCGTGGCTGATGTGAGTAAGACATTTAAGTGTTAACCCTCACAAGGCTGTCAGCCCAGATGGCATCCCTAGACGCATCCTCAGAGCATGCGTAGACCAGCTGGCTGGAGTGTTTACGGACATATTCAATCTCTCCCTATCCCAGTCTGCTGTCCTCACTTCCACCATTGTTCCTGTACCCAAGAAAGCGAAAGTAACTGAACTAAATGACTATCGCCCCATAGGACTCACTTCTGTCATCATGAAGTGCTTTGAGAGGCTAGTTAATGATCACATCACCTCTACCTTACCTGACACCCTAGACCCACTTCAATTTGCATACCGTACCCAATAGATCCACAAACGATGCAATCGCCATCGTACTGCACACTGCCCTATGTAAGAATGCTGTTCATTGACTATAGCTCAGCCTTCAACACCAGTCCCTATCCATATCGACGGGACCGCAGTGGAGAAGGTAAAAAGCGTCAAGTTCCTTGGCGTACACATCACCAACGATCTGAAATGGTCCACCCACACAGACAGTGTGGTGAAGAAGGCACAACAGCGTCTTTTCAACCTTAAGAGGCTGAAGAAATGTGGCTTGGCCCCTAAGACCCTCACACACTTTACAGATGCACAATTGAGAGCATTCTGTAGGGCTGTATCACCGCCTGGTACGGCAACTGCTCTGCCAGTAACCACAGGGCTTTCCAGAGGGTGGTGCGCTCTGCCCAACGCATCACCGCAGGACACCTACAGCACCCGATGTGACAGCAAGGCCAAAAAGATCATCACGTACATCAACCACCTGAGCCACGGCCTGTTCATCTCACTACCGTCCAGAAGGCAAGGTCAGTACAGGTGCATCAAAGCTGGGACCGAGAGACTGAAAAACAGCTCCTATCTCAAGGCCTTCAGACTGTTAAATAGCCATCACCAGCCGGGTACCACCCGGTTAACCAACCCTGCACCTTAGAGGCTCCTGCCCTATATAGACTTGGAATCACTGGTCACTTTAAAAATGGAACACTCATCACTTTAATAATGTTTAAATAATGTGTACATACTGCTTTACTCATCTCATATGTATATACTGTATTCTTTTCTACTGTATTTTAGTCAATGCCACTCTGACATTGCTCAATCTAATATTTATATGTCTTAATTTCATTAATTTACTTTTAGATGTGTGTGCATTGTTGGATAATACTGCACTGTTGGAACTAGGAACACAAGTATTTCGCTACACAAGCAATAATATCTGCTAAATATGTGTATGTGACCAGTAAAATGTGATTTGATCACCACACAGCCTGTCAGAAGTGGGTCTGGCTGTGTGACACAGCTCTGCCTCAGATTATACCCTGCTGGCTTTAGTGTGCCAGTAGGAATGCACTGACATTTGCTTCATAAACCTTGGCTATACCAGCACTGTCTGGCTCTCATTTTGTTTCAATATATGTCAAAATTAGATCTGATCTTGTTTCAGAGTATATGACCACTTTTCTCTCATAAGGCTCTGAGTGACTTGTCTGAGATACAAATGGAAACATATTTGATGTAATGCCCCCTTTTCCCAGGGCTGTACACATACTACAAGGTTCTCTTTTACTGTAATCTGTATCAACAGACTGGGCAAAGAGGTTCTACTCTTAATGTAATCTTTATCAACGGAGTGGGCAAAGCGTCAACTCTTTTACTGTAATCTGTATCAACAGACTGGGAAAAGATAGTCTACTCTTTTACTTTAACCCTGGTCTTTAGACAACAAGGACATACTGACTAATGCAACAACACTACAGTGAATAGAGACAAGCATCTGTGGCTCTGTGATGTCATCGTCTGGTGAAGGTGAGAGAGATGTCCGGCATCGTTTTCTGTTTCTATTCCACATGGACTTCATCAGGTTTCACAATGACACTGTCGTCTATTTATGACATCGCCAGGGAGCGCCAGTGACATCAGTAAGCAGTACATGCGTTCAAAGTGGCACCCTATTCCCTTTAAAGTGAACTACAAAAGTAGTGCACTATATAAGGAATAGGGTGCTATTTGGGATGCATCCTTGGTTGCAAGGTGCATTTCCACCCCACAGATCACATGGCTCAAGGGTACAGGCCTATCAAATATACAGGAGGTATAGATCTAAAAATCTCAGGACGAGAATGGCACGGTTCAATAACTATTCCAGTCGCACCAAACTGCAGGGTAGAGAGAGAAACTGGAGTCTTTCATGTGTCAAAATGGCTCTGATAATAACTTCTGACACTAGCAACCAAATGAGTTTCTGCCAATCAGTTTCTGGGCCGCTTGGTACTGAACAAGAGAGGGAAAACAGGTCAAATTTTCAAAGTGATTTGTTTACGATGGGTTGAGTCTCTATTTCAGCCAACAGTCGAACAAAATACCTGCGGAAATAAGTATGCGGATTGCAGCCTCAGAACAGCTCTGGCCTTGGCTATGAGTGGGGTTGTATTGAAGGGGTGGAGGAAGAAAAGGAGAGATGATTCATGTCTCTCTGTTTCTGATGAATAATACATTCTTCAAGCTAGTCCTACAGCAAAATCTAGTCCCAAATGGCACCCTATTCCCTATGGGCACTGGTCAAAAGTAGTGGACAAATAGGGAATAGTGTGCCATTTGGGACACAATCCTGGTCTATCTCTCCTTTAACATTCACTCAGGAGGAGAACTACCTTGCTGCTCGGTGAATCAGCAGGACCTCTCACCTAGCTTCCCTTCCATCCAACTCAACTTCTAGTCGACTAATAGAGTAAGAGAACTTCTTGGAGAGCGCATGTGTCCCAAATGGCACCCTATTCCCTATATATGACACTATGTAGGGAATAATGTGCCATTTGGTGCACAGCCCTGGTATAGTTTAGTGCCATGAGATTACTTTTAGCATGCAAAAAGATTCACGATAAAGGGATATTTGGGGATATTGGGGTCCAGTATGAAGAAAGTTAACAAGGTAGTTTCGAGAGCCAACGCTAACTAGCGTTAGCGCAATGACAAGTCTACAGGAACTATCACTTTAAACAGTGAATAATGACGTGGAGGTGACAGAGAGTTTGTGGGGAATAAAAGCTGCTTTTTTGTCTAATTAGTCTTGCTTGTGCCACACAGATTTTTTTTTATAACCAACTCCCCCCAGCTTCGTGATAAATGACTATAGGTATTTTTATTTGTGTTTATTGAGACGTATTCCAGATTTGAACATTGTAATACTCCTCTCTTCATTGTCTCTACACTACAGGGGTGGGCAATTCCAGTCCTCGAGGGCCTGATTGGTCTCACAGTTTTGCCCCAGCCCCAGCTAACACACCTGACTCCAATAATCACCTAATCATGATCTTCAGTTTAGAATGACATTTGATTAATCAGCTGTGTTTGCTAGGGATGGAGAAAAGGTGTGACACCAATCAGGCCCTCGAGGACTGGGATTTCCCACCCCTGTGCGGATTTAAAGGGACACCTATACATGATCAACCTTGTAATACCGTTCTCTGTTTAACAGGGCTGTGTTCGGAGACGCTGTTTATGGTTTTTACATCGGCCACAATAAGCACTGCATTGTAAAGGAGTTTGAGTGTGAGTTTGAGTGTGAGTTTGAGTGTGATTGAAACAGGCCACTGTAATCTAACAAATGTTTTTTTTATATAATGGGCACTGGCGAAGAAGCACCATAGAGAGAGGTCAGTGGGCGGTTATTAACAGCATAATTGGGTCTCTCTCTCTCCCAGGCTTTAATTTGGCCACAGCTTTCCATCACGCGCCAGTCAGTCAGTCCATAGAAAGAGAAATCTATGAGTCAGTCAGTCAGTCCAGCCTGTCAGGAGTTGGAGAATGACAGACAGGCTGCACTGAGAGAACTTGCTCTTAAGACCATTTCTCTCCTTCTCTAACCCAGAGACACGATATGCATCCCTAATGGCACCGTATTTCCTACATAGTGCATTACTTTTGACTCGTTTGGGACGCAAGCCCAAAATCTTGTGAAGAAATGAGGACCTGGGACTCTCATAGATACAAGCAGTCATTTAGTGCATCATTTCCGCTTTACTGACAATGACAACAATGAGTTTGAACGGTAAACAAAGCATGAAGCAAGCAGATTGTTGTCATTTGTGAAATGTTTAGGCTTATATTGTTTTCAAGTCCTGCTGCAGACCCATTACTTATGCAGGCAATGAGGCAGTGATCGCTGAGATCTTGGTTGAAAACAGCAGAGGTGTATTTGGAGGGCAAGTTGGTTAGGATGATATACCTTGTTAACTTTCTCCAGTGACTACTAATAGAGAGGGCTGAACCCATCACAGCTGATGAGGCATTGTGCTTTGAGTATTAATAAACTGCTATCATTTTTTACATTACATTTTAGTCATTTAGCAGACGCTCTTATCCAGAGCGACTTACAGTAGAGTGCATACATTTTTTATTACATTTTACATACTGAGACAAGGATATCCCTACCGGCCAAACCCTCCCTAACCCGGACGATGCTATGCCAATTGTGCGTCGCCCCACAGACCTCCCGGTTGCGGCCGGCTGCGACAGAGCCTGGGCGCGAACCCAGCCCAGCCTGGGCGCGAACCCAGAGACTCTGGTGGCGCAGCTAGCACTGCGATGCAGTGCCCTAGACCACTGCGCCACCCAGGAGGACACAGGAAGTAATGTCTTTGTCATATCCTATAATCAAGACATATGTCAAAAACACAAACATCAATATCCTACTATATATTAAGATACTTCTACCAGGAATAATGGTGCAGCACTGCAGTGTGACAAAGCAGGCATTATGCGCAATCAAACAGGTACGTACCGGAATATCTATGTCTATCCATCTTCAGAGCTCGTGCTGCGAGGTCACCTAAACTGTGACATGCTTATCACCCCGGTCATCCTACAATCTAAACTTGATGCCCTCAATCTCACACAAATTATCAATGAACAAACCAGGTACAACCCCAAATCCGTAAACACGGGCACCCTCATAGATATCATCCTAACCAACTTGCCCTCCAAATACACCTCTGCTGTTTTCAACCAAGATCTCAGCGATCACTGCCTCATTGCCTGCATAAGTAATGGGTCTGCGGTCAAACGACCACCCCTCATCACTGTCAAACGCTCCTTGAAACACTTCAGCGAACAGGCCTTTCTAATCGACCTGGCCCGGGTATCCTGGAAGGATATTGACCTCATCCCGTCAGTAGAGGACGCCTGGTTATTCTTTAAAAGTGCCTTCCTCACCATCTTAAATAAACATGCCCCATTCAAAAAATGTAAAACCAGGAACAGATATAGCCCTTGGTTCTCTCCAGGCCTGACTGCCCTTGACCAGCACAAAAACATCCTGTGGCGTTCTGCATTAGCATCAAATAGCCCCTGTGATATGCAACTTTTCAGGGAAGTTAGGAACAAATATACACAGGCAGTTAGGAAAGCTAGGGCTAAGTTTTTCAAGCAGAAATTTGCATCCTGTAGCACAAACTCAAAAAAATTCTGGAACACTGTAAAGTCCATGGAGAATAAGAGCACCTCCTCCCAGCTGCCCACTGCACTTAGGCTAGGAAACACTGTCACCACTGATAAATCCTCTATAATTGAGAATTTCAATAAGCAATTTTCTACAGCTGGCCATGCTTTCCACCTGGCTACCCCTACCCCAATCAACAGCCCTCCACCCCCCACAGCAACTCGCCCAAGCCTGATGTTCTGAAAGACCTGCAAAATCTGGACCCCTACAAATCAGCCGGGCTAGACAATCTGGACCCTCTCTTTCTAAAATGATCTGCCGAAATTGTGGCAACCCCTATTACTAGCCTGTTCAACCTCTCTTTCGTATCGTCTGAGATTCCCATAGATTGGCAAGCTGCCGTGGTTATCCCCCTCTTCAAAGGGGGAGACACTCGAGACCCAAACTTCTACAGACCTATATCTATTCTACCCTGCCTTTCTAAGGTCTTCGAAAGCCAAGTTAA
Source organism: Salvelinus namaycush (assembly GCF_016432855.1). Classification (NCBI taxonomy): domain Eukaryota; kingdom Metazoa; phylum Chordata; class Actinopteri; order Salmoniformes; family Salmonidae; genus Salvelinus; species Salvelinus namaycush. Next base: position 75,083,917 of record NC_052310.1, read on the forward strand.
CAAACAGATTACCGACCATTTCGAATCCCACCGTACCTTCTCCGCTATGCAATCTGGTTTCAGAGCTGGTCATGGGTGCACCTCAGCCACGCTCAAGATCCTAAACGATATCATAACCGCCATCGATAAGAGGCATTACTGTGCAGCCATATTCATTGAACTGGCTAAGGCTTTCAACTCTGTCAATCACAACATTCTTATTGGCAGACTCAACAGCCTTGGTTTCTCAAATGATTGCCTCGCCTGGTTCACCAACTACTTCTCTGATAGAGTTCAGTGTGTCAAATCGGAGGGCCTGTTGTCCGGACCTCTGGCAGTCTCTATGGGGTGCCACAGGGCTCAATTCTCGGGCCGACTCTTGTCGCTCTTGCTGCTGGTGATTCTTTGATCCTCTACGCAGATGACACCATTCTGTATACCTGTCTTTGGACACTGTGTTAACTAACTTCCGGACGAGCTTCAATGCCATACAACTCTCCTTCCGTAGCCTCCAACTGCTCTTAAATGCAAGTAAAACTAAATGCATGCTCTTCAACCGATCGCTGCCCGCACCTGCCCGCCCGTCCAGCATCACTACTCTGGACGGTTCTGACTTATGTGGACAACTACAAATACCTAGGTGTCTGGTTAGACTGTAAACTCTCCTTCCAGACTCACATTATACATCTCCAATCCAAAATTAAATCTAGATCGGCTTCCTATTTCGCAACAAAGCATTCTTCACTCATGCTGCCAAACATACCCTCGTAAAACTGACCATCCTACCGATCCTCGACTTCGGCGATGTCATTTACAAAATAGCCTCCAATACCCTACTCAACAAATTGGATGCAGTCTATCACAGTGCCATCCGTTTTGTCACCAAAGCCCTATATACTACCCACCACTGCGGCTTGTATGCTTCCGTTGGCTGGCCCTCGCTTCATACTCGTCGCCAAACACACTGGCTCCAGGTCATCTACAAGTCTCTTCTAGGTAAAGCCCCGCCTTATCCCAGCTCACTGGTCACCATAGCAGCACCCACCCGTAGCACGCGCTCCAGCAGGAATATCTATCTCACTGGTCCCCCCCAAAGCCGATTCTTACTTTGGCCGCCTCTCCTTCCAGTTCTCTGTTGCCAATGACTGGAATGAACCGCAAAAATCATTAAAGCTGGAGACTCTTATCTCCCTCACTAGCTTTAAGCACCAGCTGTCAGAGCAGCTCACAGATCACTGCACCTGTACATAGCTCATCTGTAAATAGCCCATCCAATCTACCTCATCCCCAAACTGTATTTATTTATTTATCTTGCTCCTTTGCACCCCAGTATCTCTACTTGCACATTCATCTTCTGCACATCTATCATTCCAGTGTTTAATTTCTATATTGTAATTACTTCGCCACCATGGCCTATTATTGCCTTATCTCCCTTATCCTACCTCATTTGCACATGCTGTATATAGACTTCTCTACTGTATTATTGATTGTATGTTTGTTTATTCCATGTGCAACTCTGTGTTGTTGTATGTGTCGAACTGCTTTGCTTTATCTTGGCCAGGTCGCAGCCGCAAATGAGAACTTGTTCGCAACTAGCCTACCTGGTTAAATAAAGGTGAAATAAATAAAATTAACATTTTTAATGTGGCAGATTCATACAGTACTTAAAACTTCTCTGGGATATATATGGGGCGCTAACGTCCCACTTGGCCAAAAGCCAGTAAAAATGCAGAGCGCCAAATTCAAATAAATTACTATAAAAATCTAACTTTCATGAAATCACACATGAAAGATACCAAATTAAAGCTACACTTGTTGTGAATCCAGCCAACGTGTCAGAATTCAAATAGGCTTTACGACGAAAGCACACCAAACGATTATGTTAGGTCAGAGCCAAGTCACAGAAAAAGACAGCCATTTTTCCAGCCAAAGAGAGGAGTAACAAAAAGCAGAAATAGAGATGAAATGAATCACTAACCTTTGATGATCTTCATCAGATGACACTCACAGGACTTCATGTTACACAATACATGTATGTTTTGTTAGGTAAAGTTCATATTTATATCCAAAAATCTGAGTTTAGGCGGGACGCTACTGTCTCACTTGGTCAAAAGCCAGAGAAAATGCAGAGTGACAAATTCAAAGAAATTACTATAAAAATCTAACTTTGCTTAAATCACACATGAAAGACACCAAATTAAAGCTACACTTGTTGTGAATCCAGCCAACATGTCAGAATTCAAATAGGCTTTTCGGTGAAAGCAAACAATGCTATTATCTGATGATAGCAACAGAGTAAACAAAGAGAGAGAAGCATATTTCAACCCTGCAGGCGCAACACAAAACGCAGAAATAAAAATATAATTCATGCCTTACCTTTGACGAGCTTCTGTTGTTGGCACTCCAATATGTCCCATAAACATCACAAATGGTCCTTTTGTTCGATTAATTCCGTCGATATATATCCAAAATATCCATTTATTTGGCGCGTTTGATCCAGAAAAACACCGGTTCCAACTTGTGCAACGTGACTACAAAATATCTCAAAAGTTACCTGTAAACTTTGCCAAAACATTTCAAACTACTTTTGTAATACAACTTTAGGTATTTTTTTACGTAAATAATCGATAAAATTGAAGACGGGATGATCTGTGTTGAATACAGGATTAAAACAAACTGTAGCTAGCTTTCTGGTCACGTGCCTCTATCTAACAATACACTTCAAGTGACCCTCGTTCAAGATGGCCGTACTTCTTCATTACACAAAGGAAAAAACCTCAACCAATTTCTAAAGACTGTTGACATCCAGTGGAAGCGGTAGGAACTGCAAGAAGGTCAATTACAAATATGGATACCCAATGAAAACTCATTGAAAAGAGAGTGACCTCAAAAAAAATAAAATCTGAATAGTTTGTCCTCGGGGTTTCGCCTGCTAAATAAGATATCTTATACTCACAGACATGATTCAAACAGTTTTAGAAACTTCAGAGTGTTTTCCATCCAAATCTACCAATAATATGCATATCGTATCTTCTGGGGATGAGTAGCTGGCAGTTGAATTTGGGTATGCTTTTCATCCAAACGTGAAAATGCTGCCCCCTATCCTAGAGAAGTTAAGACATCTTAAACTGTCACTCTGAGTAAATGAACCCAATGGCAGCTACGTCTCAGTAAAGGAGGCGAGGTGCAGGCGAGGTGCAGGGGCTGATATACTGTAGCTAGCTGGAGACATGCAGGGCTGATATAATGTAGCTAACTGGAGGCATGCAGGGCTGATATAATGTAGCTAGCTGGAGACATGCAGGGCTGCCAGGGCAGGGAGAGAATAGAAGGGGAGGGGTGTGTGTGTGTGTGTGTGTGTGTGTGTGTGTGTGTGTGTGTGTGTGTGTGTGTGTGTGTGTGTGTGTGTGTGTGTGTGTGTGTGTGTGTGTGTGTGTGTGTGTGTGTGTGTGTGTGTGTAAGACTAAGAGTGTGAGAGAGAGAGAGGGCGAGAGAGCAAACGGGAGGGTGAGAGAGAGAGAGAGAGAGAGAGAGAGAGAGAGAGAGAGAGAGAGAGAGAGAGAGAGAGAGAGAGAGAGAGAGACAACACTGTATACATCATTACAACACTGTATATAGACATAATATTAACAGTAAACATTACACTCACAAAAGTTCCAAAATAATGTCTTTATTCTTTTGGTACTTTTGTGAGTGTAATGTTTACTGTTAATTTTGTATTGTTTATTTCACTTTTATTTATTATCTATTTCACTTGCTTTGGCAATGTAAACATATGTTTCCCATGCCAATAAAGCCCTTAAATTGAATTGAGAGAGTAGGGAGGTTGTGAGCCATTGGGCTCCTGAGTCCTTCTGCAAAAATATAGGATTAGAGTTGGATAAATGTAGATAAAGAATTTTCACAAGGACTTACAGGATACAAACCTCAACATCAAAACATTAAATCAAAATCTAATTTCCATGCCTTGATTTTCGACAAAATTAAAAGACAATCGTCTCTAGGTAATTGTGTTATAGAAAGCTTGATAAATAAGGCTACTAAGCTACCAAAATGCCAGGACAGAACTGACCTGGCTGGAACTTCAATTAGCACTGAAGTGTGAAGTGAGAACATTATTGAGCCTAACAATGGCAGTGGAGTTTCACAGCCCCCCCCCCCCCCCCACACACACCCAAATGCAGAGGCCTTTGGAGCCCCAATGGCTTATCCCTGTCCAGAGGTCATTACAATACAGTACTCCATGGATATAAAAATAACACTGCAAGGAATAAGTACAAAAATAGCTCCTCAATGACAATCCAGAGACACTATTTGCTGACTGCTACAAAGAGGGGGATGTAAGCAACTTCATTTTCCACACAGACCATCCCCTGGCATGGCACAGTGGTATAAGAGGACACTAACCCTATATCAAGAGAGAAGGATTTGGCCCAGAACACTAGACATTGAGGAAATGGAAACAACCTCTGTCAACATGTACAAGTCTGGGACAGTAATGGTGCAGGGCATCCATGCAGTTCCAGCAGGACTTTTACGGAATCAAAGAGAGAGGACAGCAGGAAAAGCTCTCTCTCTGTGAAGACTCCCCCATCCTGAGTGAGTCTGATCACACCTCTTCAAACTGTCCTGCAGACGAGAATAGCCACAATGGGACAGACAACACAGGACCCACCAACCCAACAGACTCCACCCCCTCCTAACAGCCACCCTGTCAGCTCCCCTGATAGCCCTCCTGAGAACCCCCACACGTTCACTAAGGACACACAAAAGCCAGAGATTGTGCTCCTCGTCGACTCAAATGGCAAATACATTCAAGAGGATACACTTTTTTCCAAACACAAAGTGGCTAAACTCTGGTGCCCAATCACTAGGCATGCCCTGGAGCTGTTGTCAGAGGACAAACTAGGGTCCACCAGCCACATAATAACGCATGCACAAATGACCTGAGGGCCCAGCAGGACAGGGTGGTCACAGCACTCAAGGGAATGATTGAAAAAGCTTCTTCCACTTCCCCAACACGCAAGTGGTTATCTCTACCCTGCTAACTCAAAAATATTTTCACCCTGCCACCATACAGCGGGTGAATGCAAGCATTTTGCGAGACTGTTACTCAAAACCTAATGTCTACCTGGTCCACCACTCCACCCTGGACTTGAACAGCCTTTATGACTAGGTCCACCTCTACAAGGCAGCAATCCAAACTTCTGCCAGGACCCTGAAGGACGTCACCCTCAACATTATCCCCAGCACCTCGCACAGGAGCAACAGAGCAACGGACACCCCGCCCAGACCAGTGAGAACCCTCCCAGACCTACAAGACCCTCTCCTGAAGGACCTGCACAGAGAGAACCCACGCCAAGAGGACCTACACCCAGACCACAGCATCACCAGCCACACCCCAACCAGCTAAGACCACCCCAAGCAAATCCTGGCCACACCCTATATGCACCCCCATTTCAGACCTATGCCCCTTCTGCCCACCCCATGCCCCACGCCCCTGCGGCAAGGACCTCAACATGACAGCAGGACATATCCCCAGGCCGTGAGCAGAGCAACAAGCTCAACCTCCACTATTTCACCCACCCAAGCCCCATCCTGCGATCTAAGAGGTATATATCAGTTGCTCAACATGCGATGCTCAAATCTACTGTGAGGTCATCTGCCTTTGGCCTTAAGAGCAAAAACCCAGACTTCAAAGAAATTGGAAATACAGATATTGTCATCCTACAAGAAACATGGTATAAAGGAGAAGGACCCACTGGTTGCCCTCTAGGTTACAGAGAGCTGGTAGTCCCATCCACCAAACTACCAGGTGTGAAACAGGGAAGAGACTCAAGGGGTATACTAATTTGGTATAGAGCAGACCTAACACTCAATTAGATTAGTCAGAACAGAAACATTTTACATCTGGCTAGAAATTAATAAGGAAAGGATCTCAACAGAGAAACATTTCCTCATGTGTGCTACCTATATCCCCCCACTAGAATCCCTTTACTTTAACAATTTCCAGGCCCAGGGACATGCACTAGTCTGTGGACACCTAAATGCCAGAACTGGAGAAGAACCTAACACACTCAGCACACAGGGGGACAAACATCTACCTGGAGGTGACAGCCTTCCCTCCCCCATATACCCCCCTGGGCACAACTACGACAACATAACCAACAAAAATGTATCACAACTCCTGCACCTCTGTCGTATGCTGGGTATGTACATAGTACATAGTCAATGGTAGGCTTCGAGGGGACTCCTACGGTAGGTACACCTATAGCTCATCTCTTGGCAGTAGTACTGTAGACTACTTTATCACTGACCCCAACCCAGAGTCTCTTAGAGTGCTCACAGTCAGTCCACTGACACCCCTATCAGATCACAGCAAAATCACACTCTACTTGAACAGAGCTGTGCTCAATCATTAGGCATCAAAACCAAAGGAACTGAATAATATTAAGAAATGCTATAGATGGAAGGAAAGTGGTGTGGAAATCTTCCAAAAAACAATTGCCAAATTGAATTGAAAGCTTTTTTGAAATCAACAAAGCATAAGAAGACTTTGCCTTTGTTTTCATTTGTTTGTTTGTCAATTAGGGTGTGCAGGGTTAATACGTGGTCTGTCGTATGGTAATTTGGTAAAAAAACGATTTGACATTTGCTCAGTACATTGTTTTCGCAACATTTCTGTTTGAGCGTCACTAATCTGTAGAGAGTGAGCTAATGTCACTGGACTACAGCTCAATTACTCACTGTCCAGACTGGCCAATGTTGTGAGACCTACGCTGCTAGAGAATACATGTGTAGGATGAGGATGTGCCATCATGCAGACAGGACAGGACAGAACCATTAGGACAGAGCTGGCGAAGTTGACAGTCAAACAATATAAATAACAACCAATCATTCTACTATAGTGATCATCAAGCTATACACATATTTTTCAGTTTACATTTGTGTTCACATAATTAAACCTTTATGTATGTATTATGAATTACCAAAGGTGTCTGACTTTGTATTAAGTACAGTGTCAAATGCAGTGCTTCATTTGGAAATCGGGATGGTGCCCGAACAAAAAGTCAGCAGAAAGGGGCGTGACCTGGGGAGTTCTGAGGTAGCGGAATGCATGAGAAACAAAATCACCTTCAATAAAGCATTGCATGCATATCATCACATTTGCATAATGGCATAGAGCACAGAGAGAAGGTCCACACATGGGGAACATATTAGTAGCCTAGGGTCTGGGGGGGGTGACCTTTGCTAAACGCATTTCAAGCAATTCATGAGTCACTGCACAAATGATCGAAATGACAGGCTACTTTGTACTGACAAACTGAGATCAATAAAAACGACTTTGTCTTGAATTTATCAATAGACTAGGCCTGTGTGTGGAGAAATACACTGCTCAAAAAAATAAAGGGAACACTAAAATAACACATCCTAGATCTGAATGAATGAAATATTCTTATTAAATACTTTTTTCTTTACATAGTTGAATGTGCTGACAACAAAATCACACAAAAATGATCAATGGAAATCAAATTTATCAACCCATGGAGGTCTGGATTTGGAGTCACACTCAAAATTAAAGTGGAAAACCACACTACAGGCTGATCCAACTTTGATGTAATGTCCTTAAAACAAGTAAAAATGAGGCTCAGTAGTGTGTGTGGCCACCACGTGCCTGTATGACCTCCCTACAACGCCTGGGCATGCTCCTGATGAGGTGGCGGATGGTCTCCTGAGGGATCTCCTCCCAGACCTGGACTAAAGCATCTGCCAACTCCTGGACAGTCTGTGGTGCAACGTGGCGTTGGTGGATGGAGCGAGACATGATGTCCCAGATGTGCTCAATTGGATTCAGGTCTGGGGAACGGGCGGGACAGTCCATAGCATCAATGCCTTCCTCTTGCAGGAACTGCTGACACACTCCAGCCACATGAGGTCTAGCATTGTATTGCATTAGGAGGAACCCAGGGCCAACCGCACGAGCATATGGTCTCACAAGGGGTCTGAGGATCTCATCTCGGTACCTAATGGCAGTCAGGCTACCTCTGGCGAGCACATGGAGGGCTGTGCGGCCCCCCAAAGAAATGCCACCCCACACCATGACTGACCCACCGCCAAACCGGTCATGCTGGAAGATGTTGCAGGCAGCAGAACGTTCTCCACAGCGTCTCCAGACTCTGTCACGTCTGTCACATGTGCTCAGTGTGAACCTGCTTTCATCTGTGAAGAGCACAGGGCGCCAGTGGCGAATTTGCCAATCTTGGTGTTCTCTGGCAAATGCCAAACGTTCTGCACGGTGTTGGGCTGTAAGCACAACCCCCACCTGTGGACGTCGGGCCCTCATACCACCCTCATGGAGTCTGTTTCTGACCGTTTGAGCAGACACATGCACATTTGTGGCCTGCTGGAGGTCATTTTGCAGGGCTCTGGCAGTGCTCCTCCTGCTCCTCCTTACACAAAGGCGGAGGTAGCGGTCCTGCTGCTGGGTTGTTGCCCTCCTACGGCCTCCTCCACGTCTCCTGATGTACTGGCCTGTCTCCTGGTAGCGCCTCCATGCTCTGGACACTACGCTGACAGACACAGCAAACCTTCTTGCCACAGCTCGCATTGATGTGCCATCCTGGATGAGTTGCACTACCTGAGCCACTTGTGTGGGTTGTAGACTCCCTCTCATGCTACCACTAGAGTGAAAGCACCGCCAGCATTCAAAAGTGACCAAAACATCAGCCAGGAAGCATAGGAACTGAGAAGTGGTCTGTGATCACCAAAACAGAGAGGTGCTGGATCCTGTTCCGGCTGGGTCCAGTTCAAATTAAGCACTGGATATGATACAAGGCATTTATAGATGTGTTATGAAGGACCGAAGGGGTATCACTTCAAACTAAGTATTACAGGACATTACATTAAGTTTCAATAAATAGGTTAGTAACGTTCTGCTGATTTATGAGGGTTCTCTCATGATCCACAGGCTACTGTAGGGTGTGAGAGGTAGTGAAATTGGTTGATGGACCTTCAAAGCTTGCATTTGTGTGTGTGTGTGTGTGTGTGTGTGTGTGTGTGTGTGTGTGTGTGTGTGTGTGTGTGTGTGTGTGTGTGTGTGTGTGTGTGTGTGTGTGTGTGTGTCAGAACCAAGATGATTTGGAGTAGTCCAACCTGAGACTACTGCACCAGGTATTCCTCCTCTGTTCCCATGCTGGAGACCAAGCCTTGATTACAACCTGTTACAATGGTGCCAACATTTTGTGGCTGATCTTTCAGCAGGGGAGTGGATGAATGTGTCAAAGATCTGAATGGGTCCAGCATCGTGCGGTATGGCTCGTTTTTGTTGTGTACTGAGGAACATGTAACTTAGCTCCAGAAGAAAGTCACTTTCAATTTCTTTAGGTTGGGGGCTTTCATCAAGGTAAGTGTTTCTTGGTATAATGTTGTCCCCAGGCTACTGCACACAGCACATATAAGCCTGGGATATCAACCATTCAAAGTTGGCCTTAATGGGAGTGACCATATAATTCTGTAGGAGTGACCTTATGAGTAAAACATTTGTCATCGTCACTACTTAACACAGTAAAAAAGTCATAATTATTGCTAGACCCTGCCCATTTCCACAATGTATCTTCTAAAAATGTCATTTGAACCCTAATCCTAACTAATGAAGACCAAGTGTGATGTGTTGATCCACCAGACCTTTGGCGCATTTGGGCAGAAGTGTCTGGGAATGAGATTAGGAGTAGTGTGACTAGAGCTAGAGCCATCCTTCAGCACAACATGTCACCCTTTATAATGCACATGTATATATCATATTCGACAGTGGGTTATGTCACATTTGACATTGGTGATCATGTCACACAGTTATGTACATTATGAACCCTTTATAAAGCATGACATACTTGCATGATGTTTTGTAACACATTTATGTAGTGCTTATGAATGTATTATGAAGGCTTTATAAGCTGAACGTCACGTAAAGCGGGACCGAAAACATAAATAAAGTTCCAAAATAAGCACTTGTCGTCTCTCAAATACATCGTTACAGTTGTTGGTTAGCTTGCTAGCAGATTTTAGCTAAATTAGCACAGACAAGAAAGAAAGAAAGAAAGAAAGAAAGAAAGAAAGAAAGAAAGAAAGAAAGAAAGAAAGAAGGAAAGAGTAACGATTCTGTAATTACAGACGCTGGGAGACGGAAGCAAGTACAGGGTGAAGATATAATAATAAACAGACATGAAACTAAACAAGAACAACATCTGGACAAGAGAAACAAAGTAACATCAGTGCAGACACGGGAATGAAACGGAGGAAGTGACAGATAAAGGGGAGGCAATCAATGACGTGATGAGTCCAGGTGAGTTCGATGAAGCGCTGGTGCGCGTAACGATGGTGACAGGTGTGCGTAATGATGAACATCCTGGCGACCTCGAGCGCCAGAGAGGGGGAGTGGGAGCACACGTGACAGAAAGAAAAAAGAAAGAAAAAAAAGAAAGAAAGAAGAAAGAAAGATTCCTCCCACTGCCCCTCTGACGGTCGTGGGTGTCCACAAGAAAATAATTAAGGGGCCACCACTCGTTATCATTACAAAGTGTGCTTGAACAACTGAGGGAGGGAAGAAGCTTATGATCACAAGCAACGTATCTGTCTGTTTTAAATCCATTTATTTGAATCTGAGGAGAGGAAAGTAAAGGGGGAGGCAGATGCTGACGGGGCACAGCTGGCAATGACGGCTGGCACAGGAACAGGAGAGGAAAGGGGGTAGGAAGTGGAGGAGGAGAGGATTTGAACAAACCTGTGCATCCATTCTGGTTCCCTACTTGAGGAAATCCCTCAAAAGCCCCGGTGTACAATCTGATGTCTGTGTTTAGCTTTCCATCACCATCCATACAGTCATTACTGATGTTCATTGTTGCACGATGTGAAGATGAATATGAAAGCCTGTCTGTGATGTCTTCAGCTGAACAGAAGGCAAAAATAGAGAACCGTTCTAATTAAGCGAGGCGTCAAAGTGGACAACTCGCCCACCCGGCTTTGGTTGGGTCATTATAATTCAAAACATTGCACTCCAAAATAAATCACACATGCCTGGCATGCTCACCTTTGGTGAGTATAGGCCATAAGTGAAGGGGACACAGGTCTGGCCTGGCCAACTTCAACTGCTTTAATGTGCAGCTCCAGCATTTGCTCTCAGTATACGCAATATACACCTTAGTATTGAGAATACATTACCCTGCTACACGATGGAAACAGGACCCTTTCCTATTACAGCCTGTGTGATTGACCCATTGCATGGGGACATTGTAGCATAAAAACTGGCTGAACCCTGTGGTGGCATATTTCTGCTTTACCAAATGAGGAGAAACAAACTTCACACACCAGTCAGAGTTATACTTAAACTACATTTTTAATAATAATAAGAGCTTTGCATTAGCACTTGACTTTCAACGATTCGCCATGTCTAATGAACCGTTGAATGTCAACACAATGGCTACTGAGATCATTTATAGCAAAGATCCACCCCCATTTGACATGACAAACCACAGATATTTAGGAACTGTTCACAAAGAAAGACTTTTACTTGAGAGAGGAGTATCCCATAGCCAGATAGCATTCGCTATAAATTATCGTTCAGTTCGGTCCCTAAGACGAGGTTCTAATCTCATTCATGGTACTTCATAGTACAAAAACACCAACTCATCCAATTGCATATATCAATTGTCAACTCTAGATACTCCCATCTCAAGTAAACCCCCTCTTGACCCCACTCCTGGACAAGCTCACTGAGGGGAGTGAGCCTCTAGGTCATACACTATCCCATGATAAGTGTAAGATCAGAGGACATCCAATGGTTCCAGACACTGCCATACTCCTCCCCCCAATGGAAAAGGAGGGAGTGACTGGCGCACAGACATTGTGGAGACAAGTAATTGGTTCCCCATTAATCACGCTATCCCTTCACATGGTTTAAGAATAGGTAAAGACACATTCACATATGAAGACAATGTTCCATTCTGTCCACTTCCCTTTCTGATATTCTGCATAGCACCAGGGACATGTGAAAGACAAGCCTGATCTCTCCCCTCTCTGGGCCCCAAGTGACTGAGCCCTAGCTAAGGGAAAAGTGCAACTGCCAACACTAGAGTCCAAAGGGATACATTCTAATGACAAGTATCTCACATAAGTCTAATTCTGATTCATCCGCCACAACCCCAACATTTATCTGACAAGATTTAGGGAGACAGAAGGAGGTAACAGCTCTCCAAACAAGAGCAAAAAATTATTTAAAAACAATCTCTCACCAGCCCATATCTCACACTCCTGTAGACAATTATGTGCAGTGTCTGAGACTCACAGAAAAGGAAAAATGTAGCGGAATAGAGAAAAGCACTCAGTCTAGTGTAGAAGAGATGAACTAGGCTCAACGCTTCGCATGTCCAGTAACTGTGTCCCAAATGGCACCCTATTCATTATAAAGTGGACTATATTTGACGCGAGCCCTACGGGCCCTGGTCAAAAGTAGTGCACTACAAAGGAAATAAACTGCCATTTGGGACATATTCAATGCTAAATACGCCCAAACAGCTATTTCTCAAAGGTTGGCAGAGAGAGACAGGTCTCAATGCTGTGCTCTTGATTTCTGCGGTTTGACTTGACCAGTTCATAATCACACTATTTTACACAATGACAGACTAAGACTGTCTTGGTGTTTGACATTGCACTGGCCCAATCTCATTATAATACATTGTCTCATCCAATAATGTCTGATGAATATAAATGTATTCATTCCAAAAGGTTAACGAGAGCAACGTGAATTTAAAAGGTACGATGATCCGTCTGCTATAACTCATGTAAGTGGAGATATTTTATTATTAGGTTTTTAATGAAGGCCTTTTGAAGTACGGCCCTGGGAGAGCTTCAAAGTAAGTACCTCCATTTGGCCTGGCATTCACAAAAACCACTCCAATCGAAAATAAAAAGCCAATGGATGTGAAGTGTTGTCGTCACTAAAGCCTTATGGTCCCTGGTCAAAAGTAGTGCACAATAAAGGGAATAGGGTGCCATTTGGGACGCATACAACGTGATAGGTGTCCTCTCTATCTACCTACTGCTTGGCATAAGGCACCTAGCCTTTAGTGACGACAACACTTCACTTCAGCCTTTAGTGACGACTACATTTCAGCCTTCAATGACAACTACACTTCACTTCAGACTTTAGTGACAACTACACTTTACTTCAGCCTTTAGTGACGACTACACTTCACTTCAGCCTTTAGTGACAACTACAGTTCACTTCAGTAGTCATCATATGATGGAGCCCTCACTGCTGCTCGATCATCCTATTTTTCCAACTTAATTGAGGAAAATAAGAACAATCCAACATTTATTTTTGATACTGTCGCAAAGCTAACTAAAAAGAAGCATTCTCCAAGAGAGGATGGCTTTCACTTCAGCAGTGATAAATTCATGAACTTCTTTGAGGAAAAGATCATGATCATTAGAAAGCAAATTACGGACTCCTCTTTAAATCCGCGTATTCTTCCAAAGCTCAGTTGTCCTGAGTCTGCACAACTCTGCCAGGACCTAGGATCAAGGGAGACACTCACATTTTTAATACTATATCTCTTGACACATTGATGAAAATAATCATGGCTTCTAAACCTCCAAGCTGCATACTGGACCCTATTCCAACTAAACTACTGAAAGAGCTGCTTCCTGTGCTTGGCCCTCCTATGTTGAACATAATAAACGTCTCTCTATCCACCGGATGTGTACAAAACTCACTAAAAGTGGCAGTAATAAAGCCTCTCTTGAAAAATCCAAACCTTGACCCAAAAAATATTTAAAAAACGAATCAGCCTATATCGAATTTCCCATTCCTCTCAAACATTTTAGACAAAGCTGTTGCACAGCAACTCATTGCCTTCCTGAAGACAAACAATGTATACAAAACGCTTCAGTCTGGTTTTAGACCCAATCATAGCACTGAGACTGCACTTGTGAAGGTGGTAAATTACCTTTTAATAGCGTCAGACCGAGGCTCTGCATCTGTCCTCGTGCTCCTAGACCTTAGTGCTGCTCTTGATATCATCGATCACCACATTCTTTTGGAGAGATTGGAAACCCAAATTGGTCTACACGGACAAGTTCTGGCCTGGTTTAGATCTTATCTGTTGGAAAGATATCAGTTTGTCTCTGTGGATGGTTTGTCCTCTGATAAATCAACTGTAAATTTCGGTGTTCCTCAAGGCTCTGTTTTAGGACCATTATCGTTTTCACTATATATTTGACCTCTTGGTGATGTCATTCGGAAACATAATGTTAACTTTCACTGCTATGTGGACGACACACAGCTGTACATTTCGATAAAACATGGTGAAGCCCCAAAATTGCCCTACCTGGAAGCCTGTGTTTCAGACATAAGGAAGTGGATGGCGGTAAATGTTCTACTTTTAAACTCGGACAAAACAGAGATGCTAGTTCTAGGTCCCAAGAAACAAAGAGATATTCTGTTGAATCTGACAATTAATCTACAGTCATCTCAAATAAAACTGTGATTGACCTCGGCGTTAGCCTGAACCTTGATCTCTCTTTTGACGAACATATTAAGACTGTTTCAAGCACAGCTTTTTCCTTGCAAAAATCAGAAACTTTCTGTCCAAAAATTATGCAGAAAAATGTATCCATGCTTTTGTCACTTCTAGGTTAGACTACTGCAATGCTCTACTTTCCGGCTACCCGGAAAAAGCAATAAATAAACTTCAGTTAGTGCTAAACACGGCTGCTAGAATCTTGACTAGAACCTAAAAATGTGATCATATTACTCCAGTGCTAGCCTCTCTACACTGACTTCCTGTTAAGGCAAGGGCTGATTTCAAGGTTTTACTGCTAACCTACAAAGCATTACATGGGCTTGCTCCTACCTATCTTTCTGATTTGGTCCTGCTGTACACACCTACACGTATGCTACGGTCACAAGACGCAGGCCTCCTTATTGTCCCTAGAATTTCTAAGCAAACAGCTGGAGGCAGGGCTTTCTCCTATAGAGCTCCATTTTTATGGAATGGTCTGCCTATCCATGTGAGAGACGCAAACTCGGTCTCAACCTTTAAGTCTTTATTGAAGACTTATCTCTTCAGTAGGACCTATGATT
Organism: Salvelinus namaycush; assembly: GCF_016432855.1. NCBI lineage: Eukaryota > Metazoa > Chordata > Actinopteri > Salmoniformes > Salmonidae > Salvelinus > Salvelinus namaycush. Next base: position 75,099,032 of record NC_052310.1, read on the forward strand.
GAGTGTAGTCTGGAGTGTGTGGAAAGGCACTGGAGCATGTCTCTGCCTGGCCGGTTCCCCTCTCTCCACTGGGATTCTCTGCCTCAAACCCTATTACAGGGGCTGAGTCACTGGCTTACTGGTGCTCTAACATGCCATCCCTGGGTGGGGTGTGTCACTTGAGTGGGAAGAGTCACTGATGTGATATTCCTGTCAGAGTTGGCGCCCCCCCCTTGGAATGTGCCGTGGGGAGATCTTTGTGGGATATACTCGGCCTTGTCTCAGGATGGTAAGTTGGTGGTTGGAGATATCCCTCTAGTGGTGTGGGGGCTGTGCTTTGGCAAAGTGCGTGGGGTTATATACTGCCTGTTTGGCCCTGTCCGGGGGTATCGTCGGACGGGGACACAGTGTCTCCCGACCTCTCCTGTCTCAGCCTCCAGTATTTATGCTGCAATAGTTTATGTGTCGGGGGGCTAGGGTCAGTCTGTTATATCTGGAGTATTTCTCCTGTCTTATCCAGTGTCCTGTGTGAATTTAAGTATGCACTCTCTAATTCTCTCTCTCTAATTCTCTCTTTCGCTCTCTCTCGGAGGACCTGAACCCTAGGACCATGCCTCAGGACTACCTGGCCTGATGACTCCTTGATGTCCCCAGTCCACCTGGTCATGCTGCTCCAGTTTCAACTGTTCTGCCTGCGGCTATGGAACCCTGACCTGTTCACCGGACATGCTACCTGTCCCAGACCTGCTGTTTTCAACTCTCAGGAGCGGTAGAGCAGGAGCAGGAGCGGTAGAGATACTTTGAATGATCGGCTATGAAAAGCCAACTGACATTCACTAATGAGGTGCTGACCTGTTGCACCCTCGACAACCACTGTGATTATTATTATTTGACCATGCTGGTCATTTATGAACATTTGAACATCTTGGCCATGTTCTGTTATAATCTCCACCTGGCACAGCCAGAAGAGGACTGGCCACCCCTCATAGCCTGGTTCCTCTCTAGGTTTCTTCCTAGATTCTGGCCTTTCTAGGGAGTTTTTCCTAGCCACCGTGCTTCTACACCGGCATTGCTTGCTGTTTGTGGTTTTAGGCTGGGTTTCTGTACAGCACTGTGACATCAGCTGGTGTAAGAAGGGCTTTATAAATACATTTGATTGATTGATTGATTGAGATGGCTTACCTCCAAATGGCCACTTCCAGTCTTTCAGATTTGTAGTTTGCAGCTGTGACATGGGTCTTAAATGGCACTCAATTTCAAAAGTAGTGCACAATAAAGGGAATAGAGTGCCATTTGGGTCTCACTCACAACCGGTTCTCAACATTTGAAAATAATGGTTTTGTTCCGGAACAATAGCGTTCCCGTTTCTGTTTCCGTTCCTCAGAAAATGTAGTTATTTTCACGTTTTTGGTTCTGTTTCCTGAACCGGTCCCAATCCCTGTCTCCAAACCCACATTTTTGTAACATATCTTATAACCTAACCAATAAACCCAAATAGATATGTAGCCTAGCTGTATTCCCTCACCTTCCCTCCCCTACTACTGAGGGCTACCCAGCTCAACAAGGCAGGTAAGCGTTTTTCGTCATGAACGATGTTTTGGAGGCAGCTCTAGTGGTCACTTGCTGGCACAGCCACAAAGTCATTAAATGTTTTAAACCTAACCTTAACCACACTGCTAATCCTGATGCTTAAATTTAGACCAAAAAGCTAATTTTTGTTTTCATAAATATTCACAATATAGCCCATTTTAACATTGCAGCTGGCCAGGACAAGACTCATGACAATAAACGTCAAGCTGCCCCAACAAGGTCCATCGGATTTAAGGCCACCAGTCTCTGTTTAATGAGCTGCTGCATGACAGTTAGATGATTTTAGCTTTAGCATGCAGGCCAGTGACCAATCGGTAAAGAGTGAGAGAAAGAGGGAAAGAGAGGAGAGAGAGACAGGAGAGAGGGGAAGGAGAGAGAGAGGCAGGAGAGAGGGGAAGGAGAGAGAGGAGAGAGAGACAGTAGAGAGGGGAAGGAGAGAGAGAGGAGAGGGAGAGAGATAGAGACAGGAGAGAGGGGAAGGAGAGAGAGAGAGACGGGACAGAGGGGAAGGAGAGAGAGGAGAGAGAATGGAGAGAGAAAGAGGGAGATGGAGAGGGAGAGAGAGAGGCGAAGGGAGAGGGAGAGAGAGGCAAAGAGAGAGGGCAAGAGAGAGAGAGGGGCAAAGGGAGAGGGAGAGAGCGAGCAAGAGACTCCACAGCTCAAAAGCTGTCTTACACCAGACTACACAAGACAGACAGGAGGACTCACATGTCCCATGCTTCAACACACCACAATCTGGTATTGGACAGCTGAGCTGAGCACCCAGAAAGAATGGCACATTTGAGTTCTGTTCTGAAGTGCTGTTCTGACGTGCTGTTCTGAAGACAAGTTGAAATAGATTATGCGACAACTGCGGTGGAAATGATTGTATGCGCTAATATTGATATAAAAACCATCATATAGTAGAAAGATATGTTTTATTGTATTACCATTGTACTACCACCACATCGTGGAAAAGCATTTTATAGGCAGATGGAATAAGTTTAACTTTTTAGAATATTTGTATAAAAATCTGTTGCCAATTGGATGGAAACCTAGCTAATGGCAAGGGAAATTAAGTCATTCACCAAGACCACAATTTATTTTGACATGGCCTTGAATGTGAAAATGTACATCACAGAGCACATTCTGAACACCTTGTGACTGTGTCCATCTCCACTGTTACAGTCTATATTTTTTTCTATATATTTTTTATTTTATTTAACTAGGCACGTCAGTTAAGAACAAATTCTTATTGACAAAAAGAAAAGGCCTCCTGCAAGTACGGGGGCCTGGGATATATTTTTTTTTTAAATGAATACAATATAAATATAGGACAAAACACACATCACAACAAGAGAGACAACACAACACTACATAAAGAGAGACCTAAGACAACAACATAGCAAGGCAGCAACACATGACAACTCAGCATGGTAGCAACACAACATGGTAGCAGCACAAAACATGGTACAAACATTATTGGGCACAGACAACAGCACAAAGGGCAAGAAGGTACAGACAACAATACATCACACAAAGCAGCCACAATTGTCAGTAGGAGTGTCCATGATTGAGCCTTTGAATTAAGAGATTGAGATACAACTGTCAAGTTTGAGTGGTTGTTGCAGCTCGTTCCAGTCGCTGGCTGCAGTGAAGAGAAAAGAGGAGCAACCCAGGGTTGTGTGAGCTTTGGGGACCTTTAACAGAATGTGACTGGCAGAACGGGTGTTGTATGTGGAGGATGAGGGCTGCAGTAGATATCTCAGGGGGGAGTGAGGCCTTAGAGGGTTTTATAAATAAGCATCAACCAGTTGGTCTTGCAATGGGTATACAGAGATGACTAGTTTACAGAGTAGTATAGAGTGCAGTGATGTACAGTCAATAACACAATAGAAAAGTCTATATACAGTGTGTGTTATGTCTCTGTAATCTTGCGTGGGTAGGATGGTCATCTGAATCAGGGTTAGTTTGGCAGCTGGTGTGAAAGAGGAGCGATTACGATAGAGGAAACCAAGTCTAGATTTAACTTTAGTCTGCAGCTTTGATATGTGCTGAGAGAAGGACAGTGTACCGTCTAGCCATACTCCCAAGTACTTGTATGAGGTGACTACATCAAGCTCTAAACCCTCAGAGGTAGTAATAACACCTGTGGGAGTAGGGCATTCTTCTTACCAAACCACATGACCTTTGTTTTGGAGGTGTTCAAAACAAGGTTAAGGGTAGAGAAAGCTTGTTGGACACTAAGAAAGATTGTTGTAGAGCATTTAACACAAAGTCTGGGGAGGGGCCATCTGAGTATAAGACTGTATCATCTGCATATACGTAAATGGATGAGAGAGCTTCCTACTGCCTGAGCTATGTTGTTGAGAGGTAATTAGCAAACCAGGCCAAAGACCCCTCAGAGACCAGAATGGAATGGTCTACCGTATCAAAAGCTTTGGCCAAGTCAATAAAAATAGCAGCACAACATTGCTTAGAATCAAGGGCAATGGTGACATCATTGAGGACCTTTAAGGTTGCAGTGACACATCCATAACCTGAGCGGAAACCAGATTGCATACCAGAGAGAATACTATAGACATCAAGAAAAGCCAGTCAGTTGATTATCTGACAAGTTTTTCCAACACTTTTGATAAACAGGGCAAAATAGAAATAGGCCTATAACAGTTGTGATCAGCTTGATCTCCCCCTTTAAATAAAGGATGAACCGTGGCTGACTTCTAAGCAATGGGAACCTCCCCAGAAAGGAGAGGCAGGTTGAAAAGGTCAGAGATAGGCTTGCCGATGATAGGGGCAGCAACCTTAAAGAAGAAAGGGTCTAAACCATCTGGCCCAGATGGTTTTTTGAGGTCAAATTTCAGGAGCTCATTTAGCACCTCGGAATCAGTGACTGCCTGCAGGGAGAAACTTTGTAGTGGGGCAGGGGGAAAAGAGGGAGAAGCGTTGGGGCTCTTCGCATTAGAAGGGGTGGGAGATGTTGGATTGGCAAGGAGGCATGGCTAAGTGAAATAGGAATCCTGACTTAATGAAGTGGTGATTAAATGGCCCAGCCATGTGCTTGTAACAACCACATCATCAACATTAAGGGACATGGGCAGCTGTTAGGAGGAGGGTTTATTCTCCAGGTCATTAACGGTTTTCCAGAACTTCTTGGGGTTAGACCCAAGGAGAGAGAACTGCTCCTTAAGTAACTAACTTTGGCCTTCCGGATAGCCTGAGTGCACTTATTTCTCAATTGCCTGAACGATAGTCAGTCAGCCTGAGTACGTGTGTGCCGAGCCTTTCGCCAAATGCAATTCTTGAGGTGGAGTAATTCTGCAAGATCACGGTCAAACCAGGGGCTGAACCTGTTTTTAATTATCATTTTCTTTATGGGGGCGTGTTTGTTAAAAATACCACTGAAAATATCAAAAAAGAAGGTCCAAGCGTCTTCGACAGAGAGGATCAAGCTGATTCTATACCATTTTACAGAGGCCAGTTGTGAAGGAAGGCTTGTTCAGTCAAGTTTTTTAGCAAGCGTCTATGACAAATCAGGACAGGTCGTTTCACTGTGCAGCCATTACGAACACAGGCTGTAAAACAGTGATCGCTAAGGTCATTACAGAAAACACCAGACTGATACCTATCAGGATTATTTGTGAGGATAACTTCGAGGAGCGTAGCCTTTTCTGGGTTTTTGGAGTCATACCTTGTGGGATTGGTAATAATCTGAGAAAGATGTAACGAGTCCCATTGCTTTATGACTTGTTCAGGTGGTTTAAGCCTGTCCCAGTTTAGGTCACCTAGCAGGAAAAATTCAGACTTAGTGTAAGGGGCCAGGAGAGAGCTTCGGGCAGGTAGGGTACAGGCCGGTGCTGATGGAGGACAATAGCACCCAGCAACGTTGTGCAGTGAGGTCTGCACAACGCATCACCGGGGGCAAACTACCTGCCCTCCAGGACACCTACACCACCCGATGTCACAGGAAGGCCATAAAGATCATCAAGGACAACAACCACCCGAGCCACTGCCTGTTCACCCCGCTATCATCCAGAAGGCGAGGTCAGTACAGGTGCATCAAAGCAGGGACCGAGAGACTGAAAAACAGCTTCTATCTCAAGGCCATCAGACTGTTAAACAGCCACCACTAACATTTAGTGGCTGCTGCCAACATACTGACTCAACTCCAGCCACTTTAAAAATGTAAAAATTGATGAAAAAATGTATCACTAGCCACTTTAACCTGTTAGTGTGTAGGGGGCGCTATTTTCACTTTGGGAAAAAATCGTGCCCAATTTAAACGGCCTCGTACTCTATTCTAGATCGTACAATATGCATATTATTATTACTATTGGATAGAAAACACTCTCAAGTTTCTAAAACCGTTTGAATTATATCTGTGAGTAAAACAGAACTCATTTTGCAGCAAACTTCAACAGGAAGTGAAAAATCTGAAATCGAGGCTCTGTTCCAGGGCCTTCCTATTCATTTGCTTGAAATCTATGGATATACATGCACTTCATACGCCTTCCACTAGATGTCAACAGGCAGTGGGAGGTGGAATGGGGTGTCTAGCTTGATCTGAGGTCGAACAAGAGCTCTTGGAATGACGTGACCCCAAATTTCCTTTGTCCAGCAAGGCGCGGGAAGGAACCCTGGATTGCCTTCTGAAAAGCTTTCGGTATAGACGGCTAATATCTCCGGCTTTGATTTTATTTGATACATGTGATAATATCATCGTAAAGTATGTTTTTTCAATATAGTTTTATCAGATTATTGAACGTTTATCGGGAGTTTTGGCGTTTTCCGTTCTCTGCGTTTGGTGAAGATGGACAACTTCGCGCCACTTGGCTAGCTTTGGTTGCTAATTCGACAGGAGAAGAGGACATTCTAAAACCAAACAACGATTTATTCTGGACAAAGGACTCCTTGTACAAGATTCTGATGGAAGCTCAGCAAAAGTAGGAACCATTTATGATGTTATTTCGTATTTCTGTGGAAAATGTTTAGTACTATTTTCCGCCCTCATTGCAGGCGCTGTCTCGCTATAACGTAAGCTGTATGTCGTACTAAAGTTATTTTTAGAATTCTAACATGGCGATTGCATTAAGAACTAGTGTATCTTTCATTTGCTGTACAACATTTTTTTGTAAAGTTTATGATGAGTTATTTAATTCGATTAGGTGAGTGTCAGAAATATATCCGGATAATTTTGTGCAGTTTGGCTACGTATTCACATTGTAAAACCACGATTTGTACAGCTAAATATGCACATTTTCGAACAAAACATATATGTATTGTGTAACATGATGTTATAGGACTGTCATCTGATGAAGTTTGTCAAGGTTAGTGAATAATCTTATATCTTTTGCTGTTTTTTTGCGATCGCTACCTTTGCGGTGAATGAATGCGGTTGTGTGGTTGGCTATTGTGGTACGCTAATATAATGCTATATTGTGTTTTCGCTGTAAAACACTTAAAAAAATCTGAAATATTGGCTGGATTCACAAGATGTTTATCTTTCATTTGCTGTACACCATGTATTTTTCATAAATGTTTTATGATGAGTATTTAGGTATTTCACGTTGCTCTCTGTAGTTATTCTTGCTGCTTCGGTGCTATTTGTGATTGTAGCTGCAATGTAAAACTATGATTTATACCTGAAATATGCACATTTTTCTAACAAAACATAGATTTATTGTATAACATGTTATAAGACTGTCATCTGATGAAGTTGTTTCTTGGTTAGTGACTAATTCTATCTCTATTTGGGGGTTTTGTGCAAGCTACCTGTGCTGTGAAAGAAATGTCTGTGCTTTTTTGTATTTGGTGGTGAGCTAACATAAATATACGTGGTGTTTTCGCTGTAAAACATTTAAAAAATCGGACATGTTGGCTGGATTCACAAGATGTTTATCTTTCATTTGCTGTATTGGACTTGTTAATGTGTGAAAGTTAAATATTTCAAAAAAATATTTTTTGAATTTCGCGCGCTGCCTTTTCAGTGGAATGTGGGGGGGGCTAGAAAGGTTAAACAATGCCACTTCATATAATGTTTACATACCCTACATTACTCATCTCATATGTATATACTGTACTCTATACCATCTACTGCATCTTGCCATCTTGATGTAATACATGTATCACTAGCCACTTTAAACAATGCCACTTTTATATGTTTACCTACCCTACATTACTCATCTCATATGTATATACTGTACTCGATACCATCTACTGCATCTTGCCTATGCCGTTCTATACCATCACTCATTCATATATTTTTATGTACATATTCTTCATTCCTTTACACTTGTGTGTATAAGGTAGTTGTTGTGAAATTGTTAGGTTAGATTACTCGTTGGTTATTACTGCATTGTCGGAACTAAAAGCACAAGCATTTCGCTACACTCGCATTAACATCTGCTAACCATGTGTATGTGACAAATAACATTTGATTTGATTTGATTTGAAGCAGGAGTTATGATCCAAAGAGCCAAAAATTAAATATATAACAACGTGGGGCTAGTGTCACACCCACTTGGGAGAAGCTTTTATTTCTGGAGACAGATTTCTTGTAGAAAATGCAAGTGGATGGTCTTTGAACAGCGGGAGGGGGCTTCAAAGGGGGCTTCAAAGACTCCTGCCACTTGTTGGGCCCAAAGGCCTCGACACCTCTTACTTCACACCTCAGTGCTAATTGATGTTGTATCTGGTCTGTCCTAGCAAGCCTTAACTCAGCATTCAGTCCCCATAAAGTCAAATATATTATTGTAATGTACTTTATTTTTATTTTTTTCTTCTTGGCTTTCAAAATAGCATCAGACCAAACACTACTCACTCAGTTCCAGGTTGGATGGTGTCCTGAATGAATAGTGGTTCTGTCAGTCAGGGAATGTGTTTCAGTGACATACTGAATGAATAGTGGTTCTGTCAGTCAGGGAATGTGTTTCAGTGGCATACTGAATGAATAGTGGTTCTGTCAGTCAGGGAATGTGTTTCAGTGGCATACTGAATGAATAGTGGTTCTGTCAGTCAGGGAATGTGTTTCAGTGGCATACTGAATGAATAGTGGTTCTGTCAGTCAGGGAATGTGTTTCAGTGGCATACTGAATGAATAGTGGTTCTCTCAGTCAGGGAATGTGTGTTTCAGTGGCATACTGAATGAATAGTGATTCTGTCAGTCAGGGCATTCTGTAGCTAGCTCCAACTGAATACTGTGCTTTTCTAATCAGGGTGGACGACGTATTTAATACTGGGCTCTTGTAATCAGGGTGGAATACGTTTTTAAAGCTATTCTGCTAAATTAAATTATATTCCAAATTTTGATTTTGTTTAGCAGTGATGTTTGCAAATGTTTTATTTTAGTAGTATACTGGTAAAGACACAGCCCTTGTAGTAATGCCTACCTGTTTTTTTCAGGTAATGAGAGGAGGTTGGGTGCCACTGCCTCAAAATAGTTTTTATGTTGCTTACCAAGGCAGAAATAGAGAGCCCATCAGCAAAGATTAATAATGTATTATTCTATAATCCTTTTTCAAAGACTTGTCTTAAGACTAGCAGTGGCAGATAGGTAGCTTCTCACAAAATTAATGAATAGCACTATCAAAAATGAGCTCTTATTTGGAGAGAGGTACTGAGTGCTGATCGATGTGTCTGCTTGGGGGCCTCATAATTATTCTGCGACTGCCCAGCCATGAAATTGTTGTTTGGACCCAAAGTAATTTTGTGAGAACAAGTTTCACTGGGCAAAGCCTTCAGAGAGAGAGAGAGAGAGAGAGGGGGGTCTTCCTGCGGGTGGGTGGGGTCATCCAGCGGGAGGGCAGTGGATGTGGTCTTCCTGGGGCATAAATCTAAACATCTACATTATAAAAATTGATATAATAATAAATAAATATTTGGTGGCCACAATTTAGCTGCAAAGTTACCAGACTTTAAGTAGCCTGTACAGTATCTGCACTGATGCGTCATGACTGGGTTGTGTGTGTGTTGTTTTGAACAGGGTGTCTGACTCAGTAGCACAACGTCATGACTGGGCCGTGTGTGTGTTGTTTTGAACAGTGTGTCTGACTCAGTAGCACAACGTCATGACTGGGCCGTGTGTGTGTTGTTTTGAACAGTGTGTCTGACTCAGTAGCACAACGTCATGACTGGGCCGTGTGTGTGTTGTTTTGAACAGTGTGTCTGACTCAGTAGCACAACGTCATGACTGGGCCATGTGTGTGTTGTTTTGAACAGTGTGTCTGACTCAGTAGCACAACGTCATGACTGGGCCGTGTGTGTTGTTTTGAACAGTGTGTCTGACTCAGTAGCACAACGTCATGACTGGGCCGTGTGTGTTGTTTTGAACAGTGTGTCTGACTCAGTAGCACAACGTCATGACTGGGCCATGTGTGTGTTGTTTTGAACAGTGTGTCTGACTCAGTAGCACAACGTCATGACTGGGCCATGTGTGTGTTGTTTTGAACAGTGTGTCTGACTCAGTAGCACAACGTCATGACTGGGTTGTGTGTGTTGTTTTGAACAGTGTGTCTGACTCAGTAGCACAACGTCATGACTGGGCCGTGTGTGTTGTTTTGAACAGTGTGTCTGACTCAGTAGCACAACGTCATGACTGGGCCGTGTGTGTTGTTTTGAACAGTGTGTCTGACTCAGTAGCACAACGTCATGACTGGGTTGTGTGTGTTGTTTTGAACAGTGTGTCTGACTCAGTAGCACAACGTCATGACTGGGCCATGTGTGTGTTGTTTTGAACAGTGTGTCTGACTCAGTAGCACAACGTCATGACTGGGCCGTGTGTGTTGTTTTGAACAGTGTGTCTGACTCAGTAGCGCAACGTCATGACTGGGCCGTGTGTGTTGTTTTGAACAGTGTGTCTGACTCAGTAGCGCAACGTCATGACTGGGCCGTGTGTGTTGTTTTGAACAGTGTGTCTGACTCAGTAGCACAACGTCATGACTGGGCCGTGTGTGTTGTTTTGAACAGTGTGTCTGACTCAGTAGCACAACGTCATGACTGGGCCGTGTGTGTTGTTTTGAACAGTGTGTCTGACTCAGTAGCACAACGTCATGACTGGGTCGTGTGTGTGTTGTTTTGAACAGTGTCTCTGACTCAGTAGCACAACGTCATGACTGGGTTGTGTGTGTTGTTTTGAACAGTGTGTCTGACTCAGTAGCACAACGTCATGACTGGGCCATGTGTGTTTGTTGTTTTGAACAGTGTGTCTGACTCAGTAGCACAACGTCATGACTGGGCCGTGTGTGTTGTTTTGAACAGTGTGTCTGACTCAGTAGCACAAAGTCATGACTGGGTTGTGTGTGTTGTTTTGAACAGTGTGTCTGACTCAGTAGCACAACGTCATGACTGGGTTGTGTGTGTTGTTTTGAACAGTGTGTCTGACTCAGTAGCACAACGTCATGACTGGGCCATGTGTGTGTTGTTTTGAACAGTGTGTCTGACTCAGTAGCACAACGTCATGACTGGGCCGTGTGTGTTGTTTTGAACAGTGTGTCTGACTCAGTAGCACAACGTCATGACTGGGCCGTGTGTGTTGTTTTGAACAGTGTGTCTGACTCAGTAGCACAACGTCATGACTGGGCCGTGTGTGTTGTTTTGAACAGTGTGTCTGACTCAGTAGCACAACGTCATGACTGGGCCATGTGTGTTGTTTTGAACAGTGTGTCTGACTCAGTAGCACAACGTCATGACTGGGTTGTGTGTGTGTTGTTTTGAACAGTGTGTCTGACTCAGTAGCACAACGTCACGACTGGGCCATGTGTGTGTTGTTTTGAACAGTGTGTCTGACTCAGTAGCACAACATCATGACTGGGTTGTGTGTGTTGTTTTGAACAGTGTGTCTGACTCAGTAGCACAACGTCATGACTGGGTTGTGTGTGTTGTTTTGAACAGTGTGTCTGACTCAGTAGCGCAACGTCATGACTGGGCCATGTGTGTGTTGTTTTGAACAGTGTGTCTGACTCAGTAGCACAACGTCATGACTGGGCCGTGTGTGTTGTTTTGAACAGTGTGTCTGACTCAGTAGCACAACGTCATGACTGGGTCGTGTGTGTGTTGTTTTGAACAGTGTCTCTGACTCAGTAGCACAACGTCATGACTGGGTTGTGTGTGTTGTTTTGAACAGTGTGTCTGACTCAGTAGCACAACGTCATGACTGGGCCGTGTGTGTTGTTTTGAACAGTGTGTCTGACTCAGTAGCACAACGTCATGACTGGGTTGTGTGTGTTGTTTTGAACAGTGTGTCTGACTCAGTAGCACAACGTCATGACTGGGCCATGTGTGTGTTGTTTTGAACAGTGTGTCTGACTCAGTAGCACAACGTCATGACTGGGCCGTGTGTGTTGTTTTGAACAGTGTGTCTGACTCAGTAGCACAACGTCATGACTGGGTCGTGTGTGTTGTTTTGAACAGTGTGTCTGACTCAGTAGCACAACATCATGACTGGGTTGTGTGTGTTGTTTTGAACAGTGTGTCTGACTCAGTAGCACAACGTCATGACTGGGCCATGTGTGTGTTGTTTTTGAACAGTGTGTCTGACTCAGTAGCACAACGTCATGACTGGGTTGTGTGTTGTTTTGAACAGTGTGTCTGACTCAGTAGCACAACGTCATGACTGGGCCATGTGTGTGTTCTTTTGAACAGTGTGTCTGACTCAGTAGCACAACGTCATGACTGGGCCGTGTGTGTTGTTTTGAACAGTGTGTCTGACTCAGTAGCACAACGTCATGACTGGGTCGTGTGTGTTGTTTTGAACAGTGTGTCTGACTCAGTAGCACAACATCATGACTGGGTTGTGTGTGTTGTTTTGAACAGTGTGTCTGACTCAGTAGCACAACGTCATGACTGGGCCATGTGTGTGTTGTTTTTGAACAGTGTGTCTGACTCAGTAGCACAACGTCATGACTGGGTTGTGTGTTGTTTTGAACAGTGTGTCTGACTCAGTAGCACAACGTCATGACTGGGCCATGTGTGTGTTCTTTTGAACAGTGTGTCTGACTCAGTAGCACAACGTCATGACTGGGCCATGTGTGTGTTGTTTTGAACAGTGTGTCTGACTCAGTAGCACAACGTCATGACTGGGCCGTGTGTGTTGTTTTGAACAGTGTGTCTGACTCAGTAGCACAACGTCATGACTGGGCCGTGTGTGTTGTTTTGAACAGTGTGTCTGACTCAGTAGCACAACGTCATGACTGGGCCGTGTGTGTTGTTTTGAACAGTGTGTCTGACTCAGTAGCACAACGTCATGACTGGGCCATGTGTGTTGTTTTGAACAGTGTGTCTGACTCAGTAGCACAACGTCATGACTGGGCCGTGTGTGTTGTTTTGAACAGTGTGTCTGACTCAGTAGCACAACGTCATGACTGGGTTGTGTGTGTTGTTTTGAACAGTGTGTCTGACTCAGTAGTACAACGTCATGACTGGGCCGTGTGTGTGTTGTTTTGAACAGCGTCTCTGACTCAGTAGCACAACGTCATGACTGGGCCATGTGTGTGTTGTTTTGAACAGTGTGTCTGACTCAGTAGCACAACGTCATGACTGGGCCGTGTGTGTTGTTTTGAACAGTGTGTCTGACTCAGTAGCACAACGTCATGACTGGGCCGTGTGTGTTGTTTTGAACAGTGTCTCTGACTCAGTAGCACAACGTCATGACTGGGCCGTGTGTGTGTTGTTTTGAACAGGGTGTCTGACTCAGTAGCACAACGTCATGATTGGGCCATGTGTGTGTTGTTTTGAACAGTGTGTCTGACTCAGTAGCACAACGTCATGACTGGGTTGTGTGTGTTGTTTTGAACAGTGTGTCTGACTCAGTAGCACAACGTCATGACTGGGCCATGTGTGTGTTGTTTTGAACAGTGTGTCTGACTCAGTAGCACAACGTCATGACTGGGTTGTGTGTTGTTTTGAACAGTGTGTCTGACTCAGTAGCACAACGTCATGACTGGGTTGTGTGTGTTGTTTTGAACAGTGTGTCTGACTCAGTAGCACAACGTCATGACTGGGCCGTGTGTTGTTTTGAACAGTGTGTCTGACTCAGTAGCACAACGTCATGACTGGGCCGTGTGTGTGTTGTTTTGAACAGGGTGTCTGACTCAGTAGCACAACGTCATGACTGGGTCGTGTGTGTGTTGTTTTGAACAGTGTGTCTGACTCAGTAGCACAACATCATGAATGGGCCATGTGTGTGTTGTTTTGAACAGTGTGTCTGACTCAGTAGCACAACGTCATGACTGGGCCGTGTGTGTTGTTTTGAACAGTGTGTCTGACTCAGTAGCACAACGTCATGACTGGGTTGTGTGTGTTGTTTTGAACAGTGTGTCTGACTCAGTAGCACAACGTCATGACTGGGTTGTGTGTGTTGTTTTGAACAGTATGTCTGACTCAGTAGCACAACGTCATGACTGGGCCATGTGTGTGTTGTTTTGAACAGTGTGTCTGACTCAGTAGCACAACGTCATGACTGGGCCGTGTGTGTTGTTTTGAACAGTGTGTCTGACTCAGTAGCACAACGTCATGACTGGGCCGTGTGTGTTGTTTTGAACAGTGTGTCTGACTCAGTAGCACAACGTCATGACTGGGCCATGTGTGTGTTGTTTTGAACAGTGTGTCTGACTCAGTAGCACAACGTCATGACTGGGCCGTGTGTGTTGTTTTGAACAGTGTGTCTGACTCAGTAGCACAACGTCATGACTGGGCCATGTGTGTTGTTTTGAACAGTGTGTCTGACTCAGTAGCACAACGTCATGACTGGGCCATGTGTGTGTTGTTTTGAACAGGGTGTCTGACTCAGTAGCACAACGTCATGACTGGGTTGTGTGTGTTGTTTTGAACAGTGTGTCTGACTCAGTAGCACAACGTCATGACTGGGCCATGTGTGTGTTGTTTTGAACAGTGTGTCTGACTCAGTAGCACAACGTCATGACTGGGCCATGTGTGTGTTGTTTTGAACAGTGTGTCTGACTCAGTAGCACAACGTCATGACATGGCCGTGTGTGTTGTTTTGAACAGTGTGTCTGACTCAGTAGCACAACGTCATGACTGGGTTGTGTGTGTTGTTTTGAACAGTGTGTCTGACTCAGTAGCACAACGTCATGACTGGGTTGTGTGTTGTTTTGAACAGTGTGTCTGACTCAGTAGCACAACGTCATGACTGGGCCGTGTGTGTTGTTTTGAACAGTGTGTCTGACTCAGTAGCACAACGTCATGACTGGGTCGTGTGTGTGTTATTTTGAATAGTGTGTCTGACTCAGTAGCACAACATCATGACTGGGTTGTGTGTTGTTTTGAACAGTGTGTCTGACTCAGTAGCACAACGTCATGACTGGGCCATGTGTTGTTTTGAACAGTGTGTCTGACTCAGTAGCACAACGTCATGACTGGGCCATGTGTGTGTTGTTTTGAACAGTGTGTCTGACTCAGTAGCACAACGTCATGACTGGGTTGTGTGTGTTGTTTTGAACAGTGTGTCTGACTCAGTAGCACAACGTCATGACTGGGCCGTGTATGTGTTGTTTTGAACAGGGTGTCTGACTCAGTAGCACAACGTCATGACTGGGTCGTGTGTGTGTTGTTTTGAACAGTGTGTCTGACTCAGTAGCACAACGTCATGACTGGGCCGTGTGTGTTGTTTTGAACAGTGTGTCTGACTCAGTAGCACAACGTCATGACTGGGTTGTGTGTGTTGTTTTGAACAGTGTGTCTGACTCAGTAGCACAACGTCATGACTGGGCCGTGTGTGTGTTGTTTTGAACAGTGTGTCTGACTCAGTAGCACAACGTCATGACTGGGCCATGTGTGTGTTGTTTTGAACAGTGTGTCTGACTCAGTAGCACAACGTCATGACTGGGCCGTGTGTGTTGTTTTGAACAGTGTGTCTGACTCAGTAGCACAACGTCATGACTGGGTTGTGTGTGTTGTTTTGAACAGTGTGTCTGACTCAGTAGCACAACGTCATGACTGGGTTGTGTGTGTTGTTTTGAACAGTGTGTCTGACTCAGTGGTACAACGTCATGACTGGGCCATGTGTGTGTTGTTTTGAACAGTGTGTCTGACTCAGTAGCACAACGTCATGACTGGGTTGTGTGTGTTGTTTTGAACAGTGTGTCTGACTCAGTAGCACAACGTCATGACTGGGTTGTGTGTGTTGTTTTGAACAGTGTGTCTGACTCAGTAGCACAACGTCATGACTGGGTTGTGTGTGTTGTTTTGAACAGTGTGTCTGACTCAGTAGCACAACGTCATGACTGGGCCGTGTGTGTTGTTTTGAACAGTGTGTCTGACTCAGTAGCACAACGTCATGACTGGGCCGTGTGTGTTGTTTTGAACAGTGTGTCTGACTCAGTAGCACAACGTCATGACTGGGTTGTGTGTGTTGTTTTGAACAGTGTGTCTGACTCAGTAGCACAACGTCATGACTGGGCCGTGTGTGTTGTTTTGAACAGTGTGTCTGACTCAGTAGCACAACGTCATGACTGGGCCGTGTGTGTTGTTTTGAACAGTGTGTCTGACTCAGTAGCACAACGTCATGACTGGGTTGTGTGTGTTGTTTTGAACAGTGTGTCTGACTCAGTAGCACAACGTCATGACTGGGCCGTGTGTGTTGTTTTGAACAGTGTGTCTGACTCAGTAGCACAACGTCATGACTGGGCCGTGTGTGTTGTTTTGAACAGTGTGTCTGACTCAGTAGCACAACGTCATGACTGGGCCGTGTGTGTTGTTTTGAACAGTGTGTCTGACTCAGTAGCACAACGTCATGACTGGGCCATGTGTGTTGTTTTGAACAGTGTGTCTGACTCAGTAGCACAACGTCATGACTGGGCCGTGTGTGTTGTTTTGAACAGTGTGTCTGACTCAGTAGCACAACGTCATGACTGGGTTGTGTGTGTTGTTTTGAACAGTGTGTCTGACTCAGTAGTACAACGTCATGACTGGGCCGTGTGTGTGTTGTTTTGAACAGCGTCTCTGACTCAGTAGCACAACGTCATGACTGGGCCATGTGTGTGTTGTTTTGAACAGTGTGTCTGACTCAGTAGCACAACGTCATGACTGGGCCGTGTGTGTTGTTTTGAACAGTGTGTCTGACTCAGTAGCACAACGTCATGACTGGGCCGTGTGTGTTGTTTTGAACAGTGTCTCTGACTCAGTAGCACAACGTCATGACTGGGCCGTGTGTGTGTTGTTTTGAACAGGGTGTCTGACTCAGTAGCACAACGTCATGATTGGGCCATGTGTGTGTTGTTTTGAACAGTGTGTCTGACTCAGTAGCACAACGTCATGACTGGGTTGTGTGTGTTGTTTTGAACAGTGTGTCTGACTCAGTAGCACAACGTCATGACTGGGCCATGTGTGTGTTGTTTTGAACAGTGTGTCTGACTCAGTAGCACAACGTCATGACTGGGTTGTGTGTTGTTTTGAACAGTGTGTCTGACTCAGTAGCACAACGTCATGACTGGGTTGTGTGTGTTGTTTTGAACAGTGTGTCTGACTCAGTAGCACAACGTCATGACTGGGCCGTGTGTTGTTTTGAACAGTGTGTCTGACTCAGTAGCACAACGTCATGACTGGGCCGTGTGTGTGTTGTTTTGAACAGGGTGTCTGACTCAGTAGCACAACGTCATGACTGGGTCGTGTGTGTGTTGTTTTGAACAGTGTGTCTGACTCAGTAGCACAACATCATGAATGGGCCATGTGTGTGTTGTTTTGAACAGTGTGTCTGACTCAGTAGCACAACGTCATGACTGGGCCGTGTGTGTTGTTTTGAACAGTGTGTCTGACTCAGTAGCACAACGTCATGACTGGGTTGTGTGTGTTGTTTTGAACAGTGTGTCTGACTCAGTAGCACAACGTCATGACTGGGTTGTGTGTGTTGTTTTGAACAGTATGTCTGACTCAGTAGCACAACGTCATGACTGGGCCATGTGTGTGTTGTTTTGAACAGTGTGTCTGACTCAGTAGCACAACGTCATGACTGGGCCGTGTGTGTTGTTTTGAACAGTGTGTCTGACTCAGTAGCACAACGTCATGACTGGGCCGTGTGTGTTGTTTTGAACAGTGTGTCTGACTCAGTAGCACAACGTCATGACTGGGCCATGTGTGTGTTGTTTTGAACAGTGTGTCTGACTCAGTAGCACAACGTCATGACTGGGCCGTGTGTGTTGTTTTGAACAGTGTGTCTGACTCAGTAGCACAACGTCATGACTGGGCCATGTGTGTTGTTTTGAACAGTGTGTCTGACTCAGTAGCACAACGTCATGACTGGGCCATGTGTGTGTTGTTTTGAACAGGGTGTCTGACTCAGTAGCACAACGTCATGACTGGGTTGTGTGTGTTGTTTTGAACAGTGTGTCTGACTCAGTAGCACAACGTCATGACTGGGCCATGTGTGTGTTGTTTTGAACAGTGTGTCTGACTCAGTAGCACAACGTCATGACTGGGCCATGTGTGTGTTGTTTTGAACAGTGTGTCTGACTCAGTAGCACAACGTCATGACATGGGCCATGTGTGTGTTGTTTTGAACAGTGTGTCTGACTCAGTAGCACAACGTCATGACATGGCCGTGTGTGTTGTTTTGAACAGTGTGTCTGACTCAGTAGCACAACGTCATGACTGGGTTGTGTGTGTTGTTTTGAACAGTGTGTCTGACTCAGTAGCACAACGTCATGACTGGGTTGTGTGTTGTTTTGAACAGTGTGTCTGACTCAGTAGCACAACGTCATGACTGGGCCGTGTGTGTTGTTTTGAACAGTGTGTCTGACTCAGTAGCACAACGTCATGACTGGGTCGTGTGTGTGTTATTTTGAATAGTGTGTCTGACTCAGTAGCACAACATCATGACTGGGTTGTGTGTTGTTTTGAACAGTGTGTCTGACTCAGTAGCACAACGTCATGACTGGGCCATGTGTTGTTTTGAACAGTGTGTCTGACTCAGTAGCACAACGTCATGACTGGGCCATGTGTGTGTTGTTTTGAACAGTGTGTCTGACTCAGTAGCACAACGTCATGACTGGGTTGTGTGTGTTGTTTTGAACAGTGTGTCTGACTCAGTAGCACAACGTCATGACTGGGCCGTGTATGTGTTGTTTTGAACAGGGTGTCTGACTCAGTAGCACAACGTCATGACTGGGTCGTGTGTGTGTTGTTTTGAACAGTGTGTCTGACTCAGTAGCACAACGTCATGACTGGGCCGTGTGTGTGTTGTTTTGAACAGTGTGTCTGACTCAGTAGCACAACGTCATGACTGGGCTTGTGTGTGTTGTTTTGAACAGTGTGTCTGACTCAGTAGCACAACGTCATGACTGGGCCGTGTGTGTTGTTTTGAACAGTGTGTCTGACTCAGTAGCACAACGTCATGACTGGGCCATGTGTGTGTTGTTTTGAACAGTGTGTCTGACTCAGTAGCACAACGTCATGACTGGGCCGTGTGTGTTGTTTTGAACAGTGTGTCTGACTCAGTAGCACAACGTCATGACTGGGTTGTGTGTGTTGTTTTGAACAGTGTGTCTGACTCAGTAGCACAACGTCATGACTGGGTTGTGTGTGTTGTTTTGAACAGTGTGTCTGACTCAGTAGCACAACGTCATGACTGGGTTGTGTGTGTTGTTTTGAACAGTGTGTCTGACTCAGTAGCACAACGTCATGACTGGGTTGTGTGTGTTGTTTTGAACAGTGTGTCTGACTCAGTAGCACAACGTCATGACTGGGCCTGTGTGTGTTGTTTTGAACAGTGTGTCTGACTCAGTAGCACAACGTCATGACTGGGCCGTGTGTGTTGTTTTGAACAGTGTGTCTGACTCAGTAGCACAACGTCATGACTGGGTTGTGTGTGTTGTTTTGAACAGTGTGTCTGACTCAGTAGCACAACGTCATGACTGGGCCGTGTGTGTTGTTTTGAACAGTGTGTCTGACTCAGTAGCACAACGTCATGACTGGGTTGTGTGTGTTGTTTTGAACAGTGTGTCTGACTCAGTAGCACAACGTCATGACTGGGCCATGTGTGTGTTGTTTTGAACAGTGTGTCTGACTCAGTAGCACAACGTCATGACTGGGTTGTGTGTGTTGTTTTGAACAGTGTGTCTGACTCAGTAGCACAACGTCATGACTGGGCCGTGTGTGTGTTGTTTTGAACAGTGTGTCTGACTCAGTAGCACAATGTCATGACTGGGCCATGTGTGTGTTGTTTTGAACAGTGTGTCTGACTCAGTAGCACAATGTCATGACTGGGTTGTGTGTGTTGTTTTGAACAGTGTGTCTGACTCAGTAGCACAACGTCATGACTGGGCCATGTGTGTGTTGTTTTGAACAGTGTGTCTGACTCAGTAGCACAATGTCATGACTGGGTTGTGTGTGTTGTTTTGAACAATGTGTCTGACTCAGTAGCACAACGTCATGACTGGGCCGTGTGTGTTGTTTTGAACAGTGTGTCTGACTCAGTAGCACAACGTCATGACTGGGTTGTGTGTGTTGTTTTGAACAGTGTGTCTGACTCAGTAGCACAACGTCATGACTGGGCCATGTGTGTGTTGTTTTGAACAGTGTGTCTGACTCAGTAGCACAACATCATGACTGGGTTGTGTGTTGTTTTGAACAGTGTGTCTGACTCAGTAGCACAACGTCATGACTGGGCCGTGTGTGTTGTTTTGAACAGTGTGTCTGACTCAGTAGCACAACGTCATGACTGGGTTGTGTGTGTGTTGTTTTGAACAGTGTGTCTGACTCAGTAGCACAACGTCATGACTGGGCCATGTGTGTGTTGTTTTGAACAGTGTGTCTGACTCAGTAGCACAACGTCATGACTGGGTTGTGTGTGTTGTTTTGAACAGTGTGTCTGACTCAGTAGCACAACGTCATGACTGGGCCATGTGTGTTGTTTTGAACAGTGTGTCTGACTCAGTAGCACAACGTCATGACTGGGTTGTGTGTGTTGTTTTGAACAGTGTGTCTGACTCAGTAGCACAACGTCATGACTGGGTTGTGTGTGTTGTTTTGAACAGTGTGTCTGACTCAGTAGCACAACGTCATGACTGGGTTGTGTGTGTGTTGTTTTGAACAGTTTGTCTGACTCAGTAGCACAACGTCATGACTGGGTTGTGTGTGTGTTGTTTTGAACAGTGTGTCTGACTCAGTAGCACAACGTCATGAATGGGCCATGTGTGTTGTTTTGAACAGTGTGTCTGACTCAGTAGCACAACGTCATGACTGGGCCGTGTGTGTTGTTTTGAACAGTGTGTCTGACTCAGTAGCACAACGTCATGACTGGGCCATGTGTGTGTTGTTTTGAACAGTGTGTCTGACTCAGTAGCACAACGTCATGACTGGGCCGTGTGTGTTGTTTTGAACAGTGTGTCTGACTCAGTAGCACAACGTCATGACTGGGCCTTGTGTGTGTTGTTTTGAACAGTGTGTCTGACTCAGTAGCACAACGTCATGACTGGGCCATGTGTGTGTTGTTTTGAACAGTGTGTCTGACTCAGTAGCACAACGTCATGACTGGGTTGTGTGTGTTGTTTTGAACAGTGTGTCTGACTCAGTAGCACAACGTCATGACTGGGCCGTGTGTGTGTTGTTTTGAACAGTGTGTCTGACTCAGTAGCACAACGTCATGACTGGGCCGTGTGTGTTGTTTTGAACAGTGTGTCTGACTCAGTAGCACAACGTCATGACTGGGCCGTGTGTGTTGTTTTGAACAGTGTGTCTGACTCAGTAGCACAACGTCATGACTGGGCCGTGTGTGTTGTTTTGAACAGTGTGTCTGACTCAGTAGCACAACGTCATGACTGGGCCGTGTGTGTTGTTTTGAACAGTGTGTCTGACTCAGTAGCACAACGTCATGACTGGCATTTGCCAACAGCTCTTTGCAGTGCTTGATGCACAGCTCTGTTTATGACTTCAAGCCTATCAACTCCCGAGATTAGGCTGGCAATACTATAGTGCCTATAAGAACATCCAATAGTCAAAGGTGTATGAAATACAAATGGTAGAGAGAGAAATAGTCCTATAATTCCTATAATAACTACAACCTAAAACTTCTTAACTGGGAATATTGAAGACTCATGTTAAAAGGAACCACCAGCTTTTATATGTTTTCATGTTCTGAGCAAGGAACTTAAACGTTAGCTTTTTTACATGGCACATATTGCACTTTTCATTTCTTCTCCAAGACTGTGTTTTTTGCATTATTTAAACCAAATTGAACATGTTTCATTATTTATTTGAGACTAAATAGATGTTATTTATGTATTATATTAAGTTAAAATAAAACTGTTCATTGTTCATTCAGTATTGTTGTAATTTTCATTATTACAAATATATATATAAAAATCGGCCGATTAATCGGTATCGGCTTTTTTTGGTCCTCCAATAATCGGTATCGGTGTTGAAAAATCCTAATCGGTCGACCTCTAATAAACATACATACACATGGATTTTGTACTGTAGATATGTGGTAGTGGTGGAGTAGCGGCCTGAGGGCACACCTTGTGTTGTGAAATATGTGAATGTATTGTAATGGTTTTAAAATGGCAGCAGCTAAATGGCAGCAGCTAAAAGGGGCCATAATAAATACAAAAACAAACAGCAGTCTGAAAAAGGTTTGAGAATGGCAGTTGGAGAAATAGGTTCTCGGATAAAGTGGTCGACTTTATATCTCTGTGCACTGTTGGAAGCTTGGGGATTCCCTAACCGACTCCTGCTCTCATTCGCTTTTCTCTAGAAGAATAGTTTCCTTGAAATAAAGCAGAAGACGCTTTTCCCATTACTCTCTAAGATGTCAGGAGGACTGGAATCAGATTTCTAATGTTGCCTGCCATATGTCTGGCTTCTCCTGAAGAACATGAGGCGATGATCTAGGTTTTACTGCTCCTCCAGCTTAACTTGGCGGCAGGTAGCGTTGGGCCAGTAACCGGTTCGCTGGTTCGAATCCCTGAGCCGACTAGGTGAAAAATCTGTCTATATGCCCTTGAGCAAGGAACTTAACCCTAATTGCTCCTGTAAGTCGCTCTGGATAATTACTCAAATGAAAAGGCACCCTATTGCTTGTCTTTATTTACTAAGATGGAATGCTTCAGTGACAGGTGCCTCAGTCTCTACATTGACAAGTGCAGATTCTACTGGCCAAGCGGCGAGTTGCATTACTACAGGTGTTTGCCAGGGCACTAAGTATTCCACAGTGTGTCAACACAAACACCCTCAACATCACAACATATTAAGCACTTTGTGACAACTGCTGATGTAAAAAGCGCTTTACAAAACATATTTGATGGAATTGTATTGTATTACAGTCCAGTTAGTAACAATTTTAGAAGGATCCACATGGAGTGCTCTGTGGTAACGGTAACAAGCAGCCCTTTCCTACGTGGTTCTGCCCACACAGTGGAAATCCAGCAATGACAGTATGGTAGTGGGAGTATAGTATCATAAACCCCACTCACTCGACAAAACAATGCACAGTATGTCAACGGACTCCTAGGGTGTTCCTCTTCAAAAGGGGATATTTTCCCTTCCATGGACTTCCCAGTGAGATTCCATGGGGTGGTCTGTGTATTGCTGGATAGCAATTAGCAGCTCATTAGAAGCATTAGAACAGCAAAAGTCCCCGTGGCTTCCTGTATCCCACAGAGGCTCATTGACCCTGACCTCAGAGGAGGAGTTCTCTTTAGTTTGTCTGTCTGTCTGTCTGTCTGTCACGCACGCACGCACGCACGCACGCACGCACGCACGCACGCATGCACGCACGCACGCACGCACGCACGCACGCATACACACACACACAAATCTAATTTGAGGGAAACCCATTGTCCCCGAGTAAGGCAGTGAGCTATGAGAGATAGCAGCCGAAAGATAACCACCTGACTTCAAAGGGTGAAGTACAGAATGGCCACCATGTGTCTGAGAGACCATTAAGACTTGGCTACACCAAATAAAAGCAATGAGGGAAGACAGAAAGACTTCCTGAAAGCAATTTACTATTCAGTCCATGGTATAGTACTCTGGGACTTTCAAGATAACAGCTTACTGTACCTGCAGTTCGCTCACATGAAATGTGTAGTCCATCAGAAATACCAAACCTATGACCTATTAATGGCCTGGTAATGATTTAGTAATGACCTCAACTTCTCACACTTTGCTACAGGGCAATTTCACAGTAATGGAATTATGCTTTAACTCCGGGGGTTTTTCCACTTTAAAATGTATGCCAAACAAAAACCACTGATTTCAAAGTTTAACAAACTTATGCACAATGACTACTTTTAACGATCTCCACTGTAAAGTTTAGAAAAACTAATTTAGTGGAACAAATGTGTAGATGCAAACTTTGTTAATAGAATTTCAGTGAAATATCCCTCAGGCTTTTATGCGACCACATTTTCCAAAAACTCTTAAATATCTGCTCCGAATTAAGATTCAAAGATGTCTGCAGAAGGAATGGGGTGTCAACTATGACATGACACCTTGAGTTTGAAAAATCTATTTTGCTATTGAACTACAGTAAGTGACGTGGATTTACACCCGGTAACAGAACTACAGTAAGTGACGTGGATTTACACCCGGTAACAGAACTACAGTAAGTGACGTGGATTTACACCCGGTAACAGAACTGCAGTAAGTGACGTGGATTTACACCCGGTAACAGAACTGCAGTAACGGAATTCCATCATGGATCCCTGATCTGTACTACACAGACATGCATGATTATGGATATGAATGTCATTCTCTTCACGTTTCACAAGCGCAGCGCAGCACAGCACAGCAGTGTAGAGTATAGCTCAGTACAGTACAATATACTGTACTATACTCTACTGTACTACTTTACTCTACTCACTGTACTGCATTGTACTGCACTGTACTGTGCTATCCAAACTTGTGAAACATAGGTCTATGATAGATTCAAACTGGTCCAGTCCGGTCCGTCTGTGGACGTTAACATCGTGGCCAGGGTGGACTGGCAAAATGTCAACTTATTTTCAACATCCATGGATGTCCGGTGTCGGTCGATGCTCAATGGGTAGGATGCTGGTTACAGTAAATGGAAAGAGAGGGGGCTCATGGGTAGGATGCTGGTTACAGTAAATGGAAAGAGAGGGGGCTCATGGGTAGAATGCTGGTTACAGTAAATGGAAAGAGAGGGGGCTCATGGGTAGGATGCTGCTTACAGTAAATGGAAAGAGAGGGGGCTCATGGGTAGGATGCTGCTTACAGTAAATGGAAAGAGAGGGGGCTCATGGGTAGGATGCTGCTTACAGTAAATGGAAAGAGAGGGGGCTCATGGGTAGGATGCTGGTTACAGTAAATGGAAAGAGAGGGGGCTCATGGGTAGGATGCTGGTTACAGTAAATGGAAAGAGAGGGGGCTCATGGGTAGGATGCTGGTTACAGTAAATGGAAAGAGAGGGGGCTCATGGATAGGTCGGTGCCAGTATGATCCGGGACAGGTGACATTAATTGGAGAGAGAGAAACAGGCAGAGAGAGGGAGGGGTTGTCCAGAGAGACTGTTTTAACAGAAGGAGAAAGAAAACAGTTATGAGCTGAACATAACAGTATGCCAGTGGAAGGGACGAGAGTAGCAGGAGACCCTATGAGCTGAACATAACAGTATGTCAGTAGAAGGGAAGACAGTGGCAGGAGACACTATGAGCTGAACATAACAGTATGTCAGTAGAAGGGAGGACAGTAGCAGTAGAAGGGAGGACAGTAGCAGGTTTCCCAACTGTGGATCGTGACTATTATGATTTCCCATTTGAGCCAATTCAGTTGCAGTAATTCCGTTACAGATTTTTTGGTAATCTCGTTACCAATTTGGTAATGGAATTATGATATTTAATCACTTAATAATTAATAAACAAAATGTATATCAGTAAAATCACTATAATGAATTGATAGGCCTACCATTAGTTGTTACTTCTGTGAAATGTCATAATCCTCACACTTCTTTTTCTTAAATATGTGGGTTTTTGGTAACGGAATTACAAGGCACAAGGCAATTTTTCTTAAACGTTTAGAAGGTAAACAATTTCACCAAAACTAAATCTAAGTGTTGATATTAATTGTCAGGGGTCTTTACGTCCACATTATTGTGTTGGTGTATTTATCCCGAAATCAAAGCCTTTACTTATGCCTAATTCTTTAGATGGAAAATGGTTGAAAAATGTATCTATGCCTTCAGTTCACACAAATATAGACTCTTAGCTTTCATTTGACATGCTCCTATGAACTTCACATGTTGGTGCTCATGGGACCTTTTACATGGAAATGACCTGCTAGGACTATTGTGCGGAAGCCAGTATATCCATTGGTTGCTTTTGACCAATGTATGTATGT
Source organism: Salvelinus namaycush (assembly GCF_016432855.1). Classification (NCBI taxonomy): domain Eukaryota; kingdom Metazoa; phylum Chordata; class Actinopteri; order Salmoniformes; family Salmonidae; genus Salvelinus; species Salvelinus namaycush. The sequence goes on from NC_052310.1 coordinate 75,124,886, forward strand.
GGCACCTTTGAGAGAATCTCAATTGCATACTCCTCGCATCCTCTCTCCTCACCTCAAAACCCATTGGTCCCTCCCCTCTGACCTTCTCCTCCAATTGGTTTTGAGAAGGAGACCAGGAGTATGCAATTGATATTCTCCCTGTGTGTTTCTGAAGATCCTAGCTTTGAGCTGCATACTCTTTATTCCTGCCCCTTCATGTGTATTTTGGGCCAGAGGCGCCAGGGTATTTATAGCTGGCTTTAGAAGTCTCTCTTTCTGTACCATGCCTGAACAAGGACAATTTTGGTAACTGAACTTGAAGCAGCAGGGCAGCTAAATACATCTGCGTCCTAAATTGCACCCCATTTCCCTATGGGCCCTGGTCCAAAGTAGTGCACTATATAGGGTGACATTTGGGACATAATCTACTACTACTCACTCCCCTCTTGGATACTAATACTAGCAAAGAACAGTTCACTTAGTAGGCTTGCTGCCATTCCATTTCCCATGTCAACTTGCAGTATAATTCTATCTGCGCTCCACAGCTGATTATAATATTTTTTTAAACAACATTTTTCCCTAAACAATCACAATCCACAATTCAATGTGAGGATGCTCATCCCCGAACCTAGATTACTCCTACACTAGTTCAGGCAGGAGTGGTTAGTATGATCGTCCCCGAACCTAGATTACTTCTACACTGTCAGTCACACCCTTTATTTCCTCACAGCTCATCATAATACCAGCTGTGGGAATGACAATACATCCCCTTCATCCTCTACAAACACAGGTGTTTCAGCCAAACAACATAGCAATGAAGTTGGGAGGACAATGGAAGTTCACTTCAAAAACAATTGATAATTGTTAAAACCATTTGTTTTGGTGTATAGCTCTTCAGGGTATTTCAATAAAACACTTAACAAGACCCAGGCCATATGCCATATGGTATTCTATTCCCCTGGCATCCACCAAACCCAGATTCGTCCGTCGGACTGCCAGATGGTGAAGCGTGATTCATCCTTCCAGTGAACGCATTTCCACTGCTCCAGAATCCAAAGGTGGTGATCTTTACACCACTCCAGACAATGCTTGGCATTGCACATGATGATCTTAGGCTTGTGTTTCCACTGCTCGGACATGGAAACCCATTTCATGAAGCTCCAGTTTTTGTGCTGATGTTGCTTCCAGAGCCTGCAACCGAGGACAGACGATTTTTACACGCTACACGCTTCAGCACTCGGCGGTCTCATTCTGCGAACTTGTTTAGTCTACCACTTTGTGGCTGAGCCGTTGTTGCTCCTAGACGTTTCCACTTCACAATAACAGCACTTACAGTTGACCGAGGCAGCTATTGCAGGGCAGAAATGTGATGAACTGACTTGTTAGAAAGGTGGCATCCTATGACGGTGCCACGTTGAAAGTCACAGATCTCTTCAGTAAGGCCATTCTACTGCCAATGTTTCTCTACGGAGAATGCATGGCTGTGTGTTCGATTTTATACACCTGTCAGCAACGGGTGTGGCTGAAATAGCCAAATCCCCTAATTTGAAGGGGTGTCCACACACTGTATATATAGTGTATCTTAAAGACGTGGTTTTTGATAACAGAATGACAGGACACTAGGCAAATCATTTCTCCAAAACTAAATAGAGGTGTTGATATTAGTTGGCAGGGGTCTTTACTTCAACATTATTGTGTTTTGATGTATTTCTAATACATTAAGACTTTTTCTGGTGGATGTTTTCTAAGACCCCTTTTCTATATGTTTGACCAGAAATCAAAGCCTTCGATTATTCCTAACTTTTAGGATAAAACATTTTTGAAAAAGGTTATATGTGCCTTAATTTCTCCAGAATATAGACTTTTGACACCAAATTTGATATGCTCCTATGAACTTCAAATGTTGGTGGTCATGGGACCTTTTAAATGGAAATGCCTATACATACTGACAACGACAGCTCTCTTTTTAGTCCCCTCTATAACGCTGTATGATTACATTCTGACTGAGACAACTGCAGTACTACTTGATACACTATAATTCTTTATCAGATGTTTTAAGACTTAGGTCCCTGGTAATGTGCCCAACAGAAAGCAGAGAGGTGAAATAACTAAGCCCTGCCCTGTCAATGTAAATATAGGAGTGCTACTGCACTGGGAGGTCAGGGGTCAGCGGTTACTCCTGACCCTGGGGGAGAGGGAGGTAGGCGGGAGGGCGAGCAAAGTTTTTCCCACTCTGCTGTCCCTGCAGACTGGGAAACAGAGAAGAGAGACAGAGGAGGTGTCCCAAAGGCATCCCTGGGCTCTGGTCAAAAGTAATGGACTAAATAAGGAATAGATTGCCATTTGGGATGCAGCCAGTCAAAGTCAGAGCTCTCAGCCCTGATGAATCCACAGTCTGTTATTTATCTACCGTCAGCAGCTGGGGCCGGCACACACAGTACATGCAGCTGCTTAATTGGCTAACAGCGATCCCAGGTCCCCCAGAAGAGGCTTTGGAGCAGCAGACTGATTGGCTACGGCCGCATAACTCCTCTTTGTTTACACAACAACCACCTGGATGCATGGCCATCTACTTTAAAATCAGACAGAATCAGAGCGCTCTGTCATGTAGACAACCACACATAGGCACAGATACAAACAGACACCCACACACAATTGCACACTCACAATTACACACTCACAATTACACACTCAAGCTTGTCCAGAAGAAATATTAATTACATTTCATTACATCAGGATGCAGCAACGGAGGCCCTGCTCCAATCCCATTAGTCACTGACTGACTGGAAATATAACTGCTATCACTGGTTGTCTATTTTAGGGATATGGCCTATTGGCTACAGTGTACTGTGCTGCAGACTCTACTGAGAGCAGTGCCGCAGCAGAGAGGTGAGGTCTGGCTGTCTGAAGGAATTAAGGGACTGGGCTGGCAGCCTCTCCAGATGTCTGCACTGTGCCGTAGCAGAGAGGTGACGTCTGGCTGTCTGAAGGAATTAGGGGACTGGGCTGGCAGCCTCTCCAGATGTCTGCAGGGTCAGTCATACAGTGATGATAGAACAGCGTGTGCAGCCTGAAGCAAGGAACAGAGCACAAGCTTTTTTTTGCAACTTTCTCAAATCATGAATCATGAGAGGGACAGGGACAGGAGGACAGGGGGCTGAAAGGGACAAGAGGACAGTGAGGAGGAGTGGAGGGGACAGGTGGCTGAGAGGGACAGGGGGACAGGGGGCTTAGAGGGACAGGAGGACAGGGGGCTTAGATGGACAGGGTGCTGAGAGGGACAAGAGGACAGTGAGGAGGAGTGGAGGGGACAGGGGGCTGAGAGGGACAGGAGGACAGGGGGCTTAGAATGGAGTGGAGGGGACAGGGGGCTGAGAGGGACAGGAGGACAGGGGGCTTAGAGGGACAGGGGGCTGAGAGGGACAGGAGGACAGGGGGCTTAGAGGGACAGGAGACTGAGGCTATGAACGGAACACTGGACACGTCAGGCCAGGCATGAGGCATCATCAAGATGTGCAGTACGCCACTCATACTCAATCAGTCAACGCTGCATGATGCATTTTACTGAGCTCTACTGCAGTATCCAATCCCTACCCACATACTGTAGAAATACTAGCCTTAGTTACTCTACCATTACAGGAACTATGATCATATTTGTTACAACAGTAATTATGTTTGTATGGCTTCAGCTGTGTTTCAGAAAGAAACACTGAAGTGCTTTGATAATGTGTCAGTAATATTTGGTGGTACTGCTGGATTCTCCCTTTAAGGGTATAGGGCCTGGTCCTTTGAAGAAAGATAAGCAGCATTAGTTCTCATACAAAACCAGTCTGATGTCAGTCGCTGTCTCACAACTATTGAAACTTCAACACCGGTCAAAAGTTTTAAAACACCTATTTATTCCAGGGTTTTTCTTTATTTTTACTATTTTCTACATTGTAGAATAATAGTGAAGATATCAAAACTATGAAATAACACATATGGAATCAAGTAGCAAGTAGCAGAACAGAGCAAGAGGACAAGTACCGACACCTCACAAGTCCTCAAATGGCAGCTTCACGAAATAGTACCCGCAAAACACCAGTCTCAACGTCAACAGTGAAGAGGCGACTCCGGGATGCTGGCCTTCTAGGCAGAGTTCCTCTGTCCAGTGTCTGTGTTATTTTGCCCATCTTAATCTTTTCTTTTTATTGGCCAGTCTGAGATATGGCTTTTTCTATGCAACTCTGCCTAGAAGGCCAGCATACCGGAGTCGCCTCTTCACTGTTGACGTTGAGACTGGTGTTTTGCGGGTACTATTTAATGAATCTGCCAGTTGAGGACTTGTGATGCATCTGTTTCTCAAACTAGACACTCTCGGCTAAAATGGCACCAGAAGAAATGGCAGCAGTTTTACGGGCGCCCAACCAATTGTGCTATTATGAGGTTTTTTTCGCGATATTTGTAAATTATTTTGTACATAATGTTTCTGCAACCGTATCTTACGGCAGAAAAGAGCTTCTGGATATCAGGACAGCGATCACTCACCTCGGATAAGACAAAGATTTCTTCAACAACAAGCAAGACTCACATGATATTCTCCAAACAACCGGCAGCGCCGACATCCACGTAAGAGGAAGCGACGCAGGTACAGAGGACAAAGAGCCGGATGCCTCGTCAGGACCTGCAGAACGCGAGTAGGAAAGCTGCCGTTACCGTCAATATTACTCGCCAACGTGCAATCATTGGACAATAAATTAGACGAGGTACGATCACGAATATCCTACCAACGGGACATCAAAAACTGTAATATCCTATGTTTCACGGAATCGTGGCTGAATGACGACATGGATATTCAGCTAGCGGGATATACGCTACACCAGCAGGATAGAACAGCACACTCCGGTAAAACAGGGGGGGGGGGCGGTCTGTGCATATTTGGAAACAACAGCTGGTGCACGAAATCTGGTGCACGAAAGGAAGTCTCTCGATTTTGCTCGCCTAAAGTAGAGTATATTGTGATAAATTGCAGGCCACACTACTTGCCCAGAGAGTTCTCAGCTATACTTTTCGTGGCTGTTTATTTACCACCACAGACAGATGCTGGCACTAAAACCGCACTCAGTCAGCTGTATAAGGAAATAAGCAAACAGGAAACCACTCACCAAGAGGCGGCACTCCTAGTGGCCGGAGACTTTAATGCAGGGAAACTTAAATCAGTTCTACCAAATCTCTATCAACATGTTAAATGTGCAACAAGAGGGAAAAAAATTCTAGATCACCTGTACTCCACACACAGAGACGCGTACAAAGCTCTCCCTCGCCCTCCATTTGGTAAATCCGACCACAACTCTATCCTCCTAATTCCTGCTTACAAGCAAAAATTAAAGCAGGAAGCACCAGTGACTCAGTCTATAAAAAAAGTGGTAAGATGAAGCAGATGCTAAACTACAGGACTGTTTTGCTATCACAGACTGGAACATGTTCCGGGATTCTTCCGATGACATTGAGGAATACACCACATCAGTCACTGGCTTTATCAATAAGTGCATCGAGGACGTCGTCCCCACAGTGACTGTACGTACATACCCCAACCAGAAGCCATGGATTACAGGCAACATTCGCACTGAGCTAAAGGGTAGAGCTGCCGCTTTCAAGGTGCAGGACTATAACCCGGAAGCTTACAAGAAATCCCGCTATTCCCTGCGACGAAACATCAAACAGGCAAAGCTTCAATACAGGGCTAAAACTGAATCATACTACACTGGCTCTGACGCTCGTTGGATGTGGCAGGGCTTGCAAACTACTACAGACTACAAAGGGAAGCTAATCCGCGAGCTGCCCAGTGACACGAGCCTACCGGATGAGTTAAATCACTTCTATGCTCGCTTCGAGGCAAGCAACACTGAGGCATGCATGAGAGCATCAGCTGTTCCGGACGACTGTGTGATCACGCTCTCCGTAGCCGACGTGAGTAAGACCTTTACACAAGGCTGCGGGGCCAGACGGATTACCAGGACGTGTGCTCCGGGCATGTGCTGACCAACTGGCAGGTGTCTTCACTGACATTTTCAACATGTTCCTGATTGAGTCTGTAATACCAACATGTTCCAAGCAGACCACCACAGTCCCTGTGCACAAGAACACAAAGGCAACCTGCCTAAATGACTACAGGCCCGTAGCACTCACATCTGTAGCCATGAAGTGCTTTGAAAGGCTGGTCATGGCTCACATCAACACCATTATCCTAGAAACCCTAGACCCACTCCAATATGCATACCGCCCAAACAGATCCACAGATGATGCAATCTCTATTGCACTCCACACTGCCCTTTCCCACCTGGACAAAAGGAACACCTATGTGAGAATGCCATTCATTGACTACAGCTCAGCGTTAAACACCATAGTACCCTCAAAGCTCATCACTAAGCTAAGGAGCCTGGTACTAAACACCTCCCTCTGCAACTGGATCCTGGACTTCCTGACGGGCCGCCCCCAGGTGGTGAGGGTAGGTAGCAACACATCTGGCATGCTGATCTTCAACACCGGAGCTCCCCAGGGGTGCGTGCTCAGTCCCCTGCTGTACTCCCTGTTCACCCACGACTGCATGGCCAGGCAAGACTCCAACAACATCATTAAGTTTGCAGACGACACAGTAGGCCTTATCACAGACAACGACGAGACAGCCTATAGGGAGGAGGTCAGAGACCTGGCCGGGTGGTGCCAGAATAACAACCTATCCCTCAACGTAACCAAGACTAAGGAGATGATTGTGGACTACAGGAAAAGGAGCACCGAGCACGCCCCCATTCTCATCGACGGGGCTGTAGTGGAGCAGGTTGAGAGCTTCAAGTTCCTTGGTGTCCACATCAACCATAAACTAGAATGGTCCAAACACACCAAGACAGTCGTGAAGAGGGTACGAAAAAGCCTATTCCCCCTCAGGAAACTAAAAAGATTTGGCATGGGTCCTGAGATCCCCAAAAGGTTCTACAGCTGGAACATCGAGAGCATCACTGCCTGGTACGGCAATTGCTCGGCCTCCGACTGCAAGGCACTACAGAGGGTAGTGCGTACGGCCCAGTACATCACTGGGGCAAAGCTGCCTGCCATCCAGGACCTCTACACCAGGCGGTGTCAGAGGAAGGCCCTAAAAATTGTCAAAGACCCCAGCCACCCCAGTCATAGATTGTTCTCTCTACTACCGCATGGCAAGCGGTAGCGGAGTGCCAAGTCTCAGACAAAAAGGCTTTTTAACAGTATTTACCCCCAAGCCATAAGACTCCTGAACAGGTAACCAAATGGTTACCCGGACTATTTGCATTGTGTGCCTCCCCCCCAACCCCTCTTTTATGCTGCTGCTGCTACTCTCTGTTTATCTTATATGCATAGTCACTTTAACTATACATTCATGTACATATTACCTCAATTGGGCCGACCAACCAGTGCTCCCGCACATTGGCTAACCGGGCTATCTGCATTGTGTCCCACCACCCGCCAAGTCCTCTTTTACGCTACTGCTACTCTCTGTTCATCATATATGCATAGTCACTTTAACCATACCTACATGTACATACTACCTCAATAAGCCTGACTAACCGGTGTCTGTATATAGCCTTGCTACTGTTATTTTCAAATGTATTTTTACTGTTGTTTTATTTCTTTACTTACACACACACACACACACACACACACACACACACACACACACACACACACACACACACACACACACACACACACACACACACACACACACACACACACACACACACACACACACACACACACACACCTTTTTTATTGCACTATTGGTTAGAGCCTGTAAGTAAGCATTTCACTGTAAGGTCTACACCTATTGTATTCGGCGCACGTGACAAATAAACTTTGATTTGATTTGATAATGTACTTGTCCTCTTGCTCTGTTGTGCACCGGGGCCTCCCACTCCACTTTCTATTCTTGTTAGAGCCAGTTGCGCTGTTCTGTGAAGGGAGTAGTACAAAGCGTTGTAAGATATCTTCGTTTTTTTGGCAATTTCTCGCATGGAATAGCCTTCATTTCTCAGAACAAAAATAGACTGACGAGTTTCAGAAGAAAATGCTGTGTTTCTGGCCATTTTGAGCCTGTAATCGAAACCACAAATGCTGATGCTCAAGATACTGTCATGACGTTGCCCTCTTTTGGTACAGCAAGCCCCATGACCTCTCCCTGTCTCCTACACCCAGGCTGCTGTGGTCAGAGAGAGGTCGTAAATTCCTGGAGGAGATTATCTCCTCATGGCCACAGTATAGAGACAGAGAGAATTTCAAATCAAGTCAAATTTTATTTGTCACATACACATGGTTAGCAGATGTTAATGCGAGTGTAGCGAAATGCTTGTGCTTCTAGTTCCGACAATGCAGTAATAACCAACAAGTAATCTAACCTAACAATTCCACAACTACTACCTTATACACACAAGTGTAAAGGGATAAAGAATATGTACATAAAGATATATGAATGAGTGATGGTACAGAACGGCATAGGCAAGATGCAGTAGATGGTATAGAGTACAGTATATACATATGAGATGAGTAATGTAGGGTATGTAAACATAAAGTGGCATAGTTTAAAGTGGCTAGTGATACATGTATTACATAAAGATGGCAAGATGCAGTAGATGATATAGAGTACAGTATATACATATACATATGAGATGAGTAATGTAGGGTATGTAAACATTATATTAAGTGGCATTGTTTAAAGTGGCTAGTGGTACATTTTTACATAATTTCCATCAATTCCCGTTATTAAAGTGGCTGGAGTTGAGTCAGTATGTTGGCAGCGGCCACTAAATGTTAGTGGTGGCTGTTTAACAGTCTGATGGCCTTGAGATAGAAGCTGTTTTTCAGTCTCTCGGTCCCTGCTTTGATGCACCTGTACTGACCTCGCCTTCTGGATGATAGCGGGGTGAACAGGCAGTGGCTTGGGTGGTTGTTGTCCTTGATGATCTTTATGGCCTTCCTGTGACATCGGGTGGTGTAGGTGTCCTGGAGGGCAGGTAGTTTGCCCCCGGTGATGCGTTGTGCAGACCTCACTACCCTCTGGAGAGCATTACGGTTGTGGGCGGAGCAGTTGCCGTACCAGGCGGTGATACAGCCCGACAGGATGCTCTCGATTGTGCATCTGTAGAAGTTTGTGAGTGCTTTTGGTGACAAGCCGAATTTCTTCAGCCTCCTGAGGTTGAAGAGGCGCTGCTGCGCCTTCTTCACAACGCTGTCTGTGTGGGTGGACCAATTCAGTTTCACCGTGATGTGTACACCGAGGAACTTAAAACTTTCCACCTTCTCCACTACTGTCCCGTCGATGTGGATAGGGGGGTGCTCCCTCTGCTGTTTCCTGAAGTCCACAATCATCTCCTTTGTTTTGTTGAGTGTGAGGTTATTTTCCTGACACCACACTCCGAGGGCCCTCACCTCCTCCCTGTAGGCCGTCTCGTCGTTGTTGGTAATCAAGCCTACCACTGTAGTGTCGTCCGCAAACTTGATGATTGAGTTGGAGGCATGCATGGCCACGCAGTCGTGGGTGAACAGGGTGTACAGGAGAGGGCTCAGAACGCACCCTTGTGGGGCCCCGGTGTTGAGGATCAGCGGGGTGGAGATGTTGTTACCTACCCTCACCACCTGGGGGCGGCCCGTCAGGAAGTCCAGGACCCAGTTGCACAGGGCGGGGTCGAGACCCAGGGTCTCGAGCTTGATGACGAGTTTGGAGGGTACTATGGTGTTAAATGCTGAGCTGTAGTCGATGAACAGCATTCTCACATAGATATTCCTCTTGTCCAGATGGGTTAGGGCAGTGTGCAGTGTGGTTGCGATTGCGTCGTCTGTGGACCTATTGGGTCGGTAAGCAAATTGGAGTGGGTCTAGGGTGTCAGGTAGGGTGGAGGTGATATGGTCCTTGACTAGTCTCTCAAAGCACTTCATGATGACGGAAGTGAGTGCTACGGGGCGGTAGTCGTTTAGCTCAGTTACCTTAGCTTTCTTGGGAAAAGGAACAATGGTGGCCCTCTTGAAGCATGTGGGAACAGCAGACTGGGATAAGGATTGATTGAATATGTCCTTAAACACACCAGCCAGCTGGTCTGCGCATGCTCTGAGGACGCGGCTGGGAATGCCGTCTGGGCCTGCAGTCTTGCGAGGGTTAACACGTTTAAATGTTTTACTCACCTCGGCTGCAGTGAAGGAGAGCCCGCAGGTTTTGGTAGCGGGCCGTGTCAGTGGCACTGTATTGTCCTCAAAGCGAGCAAAAAAGTTATTTAGCCTGTCTGGGAGCAAGACATCCTGGTCCGCGACGGGGCTGGTTTTCTTTTTGTAATCCGTGATTGACTGTAGACCCTGCCACATACCTCTTGTGTCTGAGCTGTTGAATTGCGACTCTACTTTGTCTCTATACTGGGACTTAGCTTGTTTGATTGCCTTGCGGAGAGAATAGCTACACTGTTTGTATTCGGTCATGTTTCCGGTCACCTTGCCCTGGTTAAAAGCAGTGGTTCGCGCTTTCAGTTTCACGCGAATGCTGCCATCAATCCATGGTTTCTGGTTTGGGAATGTTTTAATCGTTGCTGTGGGTACGACATCGTCAATGCACTTTCTAATGAACTCGCTCACCGAATCAGCGTATTCGTCAATATTGTTGTTGGACGCAATGCGGAACATATCCCAATCCATGTGATCGAAGCAGTCTTGAAGCGTGGAATCAGATTGGTCGGACCAGCGTTGAACAGACCTGAGCGAGGGAGTTTGTTGTTTTAGTTTCTGTTTGTAGGCTGGAAGCAACAAAATGGAGTCGTGGTCAGCTTTTCCGAAAGGAGGGCGGGGGAGGGCCTTATATGCGTCGCGGAAGTTAGTATAACAATGATCCAAGGTTTTACCAGCCCTGGTAGCTCAATCGATATGCTGATAGAATTTAGGGAGTTTTGTTTTCAGATTAGCCTTGTTAAAATCCCCAGCTACGATGAATGCAGCCTCAGGGTGTGTGGTTTCCAGTTTACAAAGAGTCAGATAAAGTTCGTTCAGGGCCATCGATGTGTCTGCTTGGGGGGGAATATATACGGCTGTGATTATAATCGAAGAGAATTCCCTTGGTAGATAATGCGGTCGACATTTGATTGTGAGGAATTCTAGATCACGTGAACAGAATGACTTGAGTTCCTGTATGTTGTTATGATCACACCACGTCTCGTTAATCATAAGGCATACACCCCCGTCCCTCTTCTTACCAGAAAGATGTTTGTTTCTGTCGGCGCGATGCGTGAAGAAACCAGCTGGCTGCACCGACTCCGTTAGCGTCTCTTGAGTGAGCCATGTTTCTGTGAAGCAGAGAACGTTACAATCTCTGATGTCTCTCTGAAATGTTACCCTTGCTCGGATTTCATCAACCTTATTGTCAAGAGACTGGACATTGGCGAGTAGTATGCTAGGGAGTGGAGTGCGATGTGCCCGTCTCCGAAGCCTGACCAGGAGACCGCCTCGTTTGCCCCTTTTACGGCGTCGCTTAGGGTCGCCGGCTGGGATCAGATCCATTGTATTGGGTGGAAGGCAAAACACTGGATCCGCTTCGGGAAAGTCATATTCCTGGTTGTAACGATGGTGAGTTGACGTTGCTCTTATATTCAGTAGTTCCTCCCGACTGTATGTAATGAAACCTAAGATTACCTGGGGTACCAATGTAAGGAATAACACATAAAAAAACAAAATACTGCATATTTTCCTAGGAACGCGAAGCGAGGCGGCCATCTCGGTCGGCGCCGGAAGTTCAAGAGAACAAAGGAATTACTTCCACCTCACAGAACTTGAGGTCCGAACAACATGTATGTTCTGGAGAAGGTATAAAAGATCGGTGAAAAATCCAGCTACGAACTGGTCCGTTTGGTAAAATTTTGTGACACTCATGGGAGACAATACGGCCACATTACCATAACGCTGTTTATATAATAGCCTCAGATATGAGGTTTACATCTAATTGTTGTATAAGATGAATGAGTGAAGATGATACTGTTTGTAAAATTGTGTAATGTGATTTTGGACTGTTTAATGAAGGAAACTCCAATTCCCTTTTGAGTTTAACTAAATCAGAGGACCGCCCATGAGCCCAGTTCGGACCTGGCGTCATGAGACAGCCTTTTTCTGCTCTCCCGAAGAAAACCCCCACTTTGAGAATTTCTCAACAGACCATGTTGCTCTCAATAACGAGAGGGCCAAAGTTTGAGACCTGACTGCTGAATCTTTTAACCATCCCACGTGGTTAAACTCTTAGACTATCGATACCAACAGAATAAGAACAAGTCTTTGATATTAATTACTAGTCTGCAGCTAGGAATTCGGTATCATTGAACGCGAAGACCGACAACCGCCGAAACATCTATTCATAACGACATGAATGAATGTCACTCTGAACTATCCATTCTAACCACGACAGAGAGGGCGGACAAACTCTCCAACAGAAACAAACTTTTCAACAGAGACCCTGATGACACACTGAGCGTAAATATATATATTGATTGCAATTGTTCCCGAATGAGTGAGCGTTCATGTGCAAAGGATTAGCATTTCAATTGTTATAATTATCAACTCTGTAGTGACTTCTCAGCTGACCCCCACTCCCCTTTTGTCTAACAAGCCGTCATACCGGTTTAGCCCACTAGGGCACATTCCTCTATCATTTCTTGTAACCATATTTACTTTGTTTGTTTGTGTGTGCACTTCTGTGATTGTTTAGTTAGTTAATAAATAAATGATTTAAGACAATTGATGTATGGATGACTCATAGTGAAGACTGGGTTCGTGCAGATAACCAACAATTTAAGACGTTTGGAATGAGACAAACGTGAGGTAAAGAAGAATTCATTAATCAGAAGACTATTGATCAGATATGAAAATATCTGAAAAGTTATATTAGGAAAATTATAACTTTGTAATCTGAATATTTTCCTTGGTGCCCCGACTTCCTAGTTAATTACAGTTACATGATTAATCAGTTTAATCGCGTAATAATAATTACTATCATTAACTGAAGTCTTCAGTTAATGATAGTAAAGACACGACAATACTCAACTAGTCTAAAGAAGGCCAGTTTTATTGCTTCTTTAATCAGCACAAGTTTTCAGCTGTGCTAACATAATTGCAAAAGGGTTTTCTAATGGTCAATTAGCCTTTTAAAATGATACACTTGGATTAGCTAACACAACGTCCCATTGGAACACAGGAGTGATGGTTGCTGATAATGGGCCTCTGTACGCCTATGTAGGGGCTGAGTCACTGGCTTACTGGTGCTCTTTCATGCTGTCCCTAGGAGGGGTGCGTCACTTGAGTGGGTTGAGTCACTGGCGTGATCTTCCTGTCTGGGTTGGCACCCCCCCTTGGGTTGTGCCGTGGCGGAGATCTTTGTGGGCTATACTCGGCCTTGTCTCAGGATGGTAAGTTGGTGGTTGAAGATATCCCTCTAGTGGTGTGGGGGCTGTGCCTTGGCAAAGTGGGTGGGGTTATATCCTTCCTGTTTGGCCCTGTCCGGGGGTATCATCAGATGGGGCCACAGTGTCTCCTGACCCCTCCTGTCTCAGCCTCCAGTATTTATGCTGCATTAGTTTATGTGTCGGGGGGCTAGGGTCAGTTTGTTATATCTGGAGTACTTGTCCTGTCTTATCCGGTGTCCTGTGTAAATTTAAGTATGCTCTCTCTAATTCTCTCTTTCTCTCTTTCTTTCTCTCTCTCGGAGGACCTGAGCCCTAGGACCATGCCTCAGGATGACCTGACATGATGACTCCTTGCTGTCCCCAGTCCACCTGTCCCCAGTCCACCTGGCCAACTGTTCTGCCTGCGGCTATGGAACCCTGACCTGTTCACCGGACGTGCTACCTGTCCCAGACCTGCTGTTTTCAACTCTCTAGAGACCGCAGGAGCGGTAGAGATACTCTTAATGATCGGCTATGAAAAGCCAACTGACATTTACTCCTGAGGTGCTGCACCCTCGACAACTACTGTGATTATTATTATTTGACCATGCTGGTCATTTATGAACATTTGAACATCTTGGCCATGTTCTGTTATAATCTCCACCCGGCACAGCCAGAAGAGGACTGGCCACCCCTCATAGCCTGGTTCCTGTCTAGGTTTCTTCCTAGGTTTTGGCCTTTCTAGGGAGTTTTTCCTAGCCACCGTGCTTCTACACCTGCATTGCTTGCTGTTTGGGGTTTTAGGCTGGGTTTCTGTACAGCACTTTGAGATATCAGCTGATGTACGAAGGGCTATATAAATAAATTTGATTTGATTTTGATTTGATTTGATATTCCATAAAAACATATGCCGTTTTCAGCTACAGTAGTCATTTACAACATTAACAATGTCTACACTGTATTTCTGATTAGACGTCGACCGATTATGATTTTCCAACGCCGATACCGATTATTGGAGGAGCAAAAAAAGCCGATACCGATTAATTGGCCAATTTTTATATATATTTGTAATAATGACAATTACAACAATCAATACTGAATGAACACTTTTATTTTAACTTAATATAATACATAAATAACATCTATTTAGTCTCAAATAAATCATGAAACATTTTCAATTTGGTTTAAATAATGCAAAAACAAAGTGTTGGAGAAGAAAGTAAAAGTGCAATATGTGCCATGTAAAAAAGCTAACGTTTAAGTTCCTTGCTCAGAACATGAGAACATATGAAAGCTGGTGGTTCAATATTCCCAGTTCTTCAATATTCCCAGTTAAGAAGTTTTAGGATGTAGTTATTATATGAATTATGACGCGTTGACTATTTCTCTCTATACCATTTGTATTTCATATACCTCTGACTATTGGATGTTCTTATTGGCACTATATTATTGCCAGCCTAATCTCGGGAGTTGATAGACTTAAAGTCATAAAAAGCGCTGTGCTTCAAGCATTGCTAAGAGCTGCTGGCAAACGCAGTAAAGTGCTGTTTGAATGAATGCTTACGAACCTGCTGCTGCCTACCACCGCTCAGTCAGACTGCTCTATCAAATATCACATCATAGACTTAATTATAATATAATGAACACAGAAATATGAGCCTTTGGTCATTAATATGGTAAAATCCGGAAACTATCATTTCGAAAACAAAACGTTTATTCATTCAGTGAAATACAGAACCGTTCCATATTTTATCAAACGGGTGGCAACCTTAAGTCTAAATATTGGTGTTACATTGCACAACCTTCAATGTTATGTCATAAATATGTAAAATTCTGGCAAATTAATAACGTTCACGCAGTTTGCAACGAGCCAGGCGGCCCAAACTGTTGCATATACCCCGACTCTGCTTGCACTGACAGCCAGTGATTTCCCTAGGTAATATTTTTTTACCTTTATTTATCCAGGTTTTTGAGATAACATGTCTTTTCCAAGAGAGACCTGGTCCAATAGCAGCAGGGGGAACAACGTTTTAGACAAAACAACTTACATACACTAACATGACATTAAACAAAACTATAAACACACATACAGTACAACAAAAACATTTTACGTTAAAAACACGAAGGTCTTGACTAAAAACAGCTAGCCTAAAGAGAATTACACTCTTCTATGATATATACATCGATCAAGTGTTTAAACGCCACTAACGAAACTAGATCATCACATTTTTAAATGTTCAAGAGAGAATTCCAGGACCACGGAGCTAAGTAACTAAAACTATTTCTACCATGACCTGTTCTAATTTTTGGTATTTTTTGGAATATTGCCTGCTAACATGAATTTCTTTTAACTAAATACGCAAGTTTAAAAAAATACACTTCTGTGTACTGATTTTAAGAAAGGCATTGATGTTTATGGTTAGGTACATTTGTTGAACGATTGTGGTTTTCTAGCGAACGCGCTTTTGTTACCCGTTTGGCGAAGTTACCCGTTTGGCGAAGTTACCCGTTTGGCGAAGTTGAGGTAGGGTGATGATTCGATGATAAATTAACAGGCTGTCACGTTCCTGACCTGTTTTCCTTTTTTCTTGTATTTATTTAGTTGGTCAGGGCGTGAGTTGGGTGGGTTGGTCTATGTGTGTTTTTCTATGTTGGGGGTTTTGTGTTCGGCCTGGTATGATTCTCAGTCAGAGACAGCTGTAGATCGTTTGTCCCTGATTGAGAATCATACTAAGGCAGCCGGGGTTTCACGTGTGTTTTGTGGGTGGTTGTATCACGTGTCTGCATTCGTGCCACACGGGACTGTTTGTCGGTTGTTTTATGTTAGTTTTGTTTCGTGTTCAGTTTCGAGTCATTAAAATATCATGGACACAAATCACTCCGCGTATTGGTCTGATCCTTCTCGCCTCTCCTCCTCGTCCGAGGAGGAGGATTAGACGACCGTTACAGAACCACCCACCAATCTAGGATCAAGCGGAGTGCAAACAGGCAGGGACAGCAGTGGGAAAAAACCCAGGACTCCTGGACTTGGGAGGAGATCCTGGACGGCAAAGGACCCTGGGCTCAGCCAGGGGAATATCGCCGTCCCAAGGCGGAGCTGGAGGCAGCGAAGGCAGAGAGGCGCTGGTATGAGGAGGCAGCGCGGCGACGCGGTTGGGAGCCCGAGAGTCAGACCCAAAAATTTCTTGGGGGAGGGCACACGAGGAGTGTGGCAAAGCCGGGTAGGATACCTGAGCCAACTCCCCGTGCTTACCGTGGAGTGAGAGGGCGTCGTACTGGTCAGACACCGTGTTATGCGGTAAAGCGCACGGTGTCCCCAGTACGCGTGCTTAGCCCAGTGCGGGCTATTCCACCTCGCCGCACTGGTAGGGCTAAGTTGGGCATCGAGCCGGATGTCATGAAGCCGGCCCAACACATCTGGCCACCAGTGCGTCTCCTCGGGCCGGCATACATGGCACCAGCCTTACAGATGGTGTCCCCGGTTCGCCAGCATAGCCCAGTGCGGGCTATTCCACCTCGCCGCACTGGCAGGGCTACGGGCACCATTCAACCTGGTAAGGTTGGGCAGGCTCGGTGCTCAAGAGCACGTGTCCTCCTTCACGGTCCGGTATACCCGGTGCCACCTCCAAGTACCAGTCCACCGGTGGCAGCCCCCCGCACCAGGCTGTCTCTCCGGGTTCTCTCTCCAGCTGCTCCCACCTGTCCAGCGCTGTCAGAGCTTTCCTCCTCTCCAGCGCAGCCAGTGCCTATACCACGCACCAGGTCTACAGTGCGTCTCAGCCGGCCAGAGTCTGCCGTCTGCCCAGCGGCGCCTGAACTGCCTGCCTGCTCAGCGCTGTTTGAGCTGCCTGCCTTCCCAGCGCTGTCCGTCTGTTATGAGCCGTCCAGCCAGGACCAGCCAGAGCCGTCCAGCCAGGACCAGCCAGAGCCGTCCAGCCAGGACCAGCCAGAGCCGTCCAGCCAGGACCAGCCAGAGCCGTCCAGCCAGGACCAGCCAGCCAGCCAGGATCCGCCAGAGCCAGCCAGCCAGGATCCGCCAGAGCCAGCCAGCCAGGATCCGCCAGAGCCAGCCAGCCAGGATCCGCCAGAGCCAGCCAGCCAGGATCCGCCAGAGCCAGCCAGCCAGGTTCCGCCCCTCAGTCTGGTGCTGCCCCTCAGTCTGGTGCTGCCCCTCAGTCTGGTGCTGCCCCTCAGTCCGGTGCTGCCTTTTGGTAGAGTGGGTGTGACATGGAGGGTGGCCATTGGGAGGAGACCACGGAAGCGGGGTTTGACTATGGTGGGTTGGGGACCACGACTAGCGCCAGAGCCGCCACCGTGGACAGACGCCCACCCAGACCCTCCCCTAGAGTTTATGCGGGTGCGCCCGGAGTTCGCACCTTAAGGGGGGGGTTATGTCACGTTCCTGACCTGTTTTCCTTTTTTCTTGTATTTATTTAGTTGGTCAGGGCGTGAGTTGGGTGGGTTGGTCTATGTGTGTTTTTCTATGTTGGGGTTTTTGTGTTCGGCCTGGTATGATTCTCAGTCAGAGGCAGCTGTAGATCGTTTGTCCCTGATTGAGAATCATACTAAGGCAGCCGGGGTTTCACGTGTGTTTTGTGGGTGGTTGTATCACGTGTCTGCATTCGTGCCAAACGGGACTGTTTGTCGGTTGTTTTATGTTAGTTTTGTTTCGTGTTCAGTTTCGAGTCATTAAAATATCATGGACACAAATCACTCCGCGTATTGGTCTGATCCTTCTCGCCTCTCCTCCTCGTCCGAGGAGGAGGATTACGACGACCGTTACACAGGCACCGCATTGATTATATGCAACGCAGGACAAGCTAGTTAACCAAGTAATATCATCAACCATGTGTAGTTAACTGGTGATTATGTGAAGATTGATTGTTTTTATAAGATAAGTTTAATGCTAGCAAGCAACTTACCTTGGCTCCTTGCAGCCAAAAGGTCCTTTTGACGCTGCACTCGCGTAACAGGTGGTCAGCCTGCCACGCAGTTTCCTCGTGGATTGCAATGTAATCGGCCATAATTGGCATCCAAAAAGGCAGATTACCGATTGTTATGAAAACATGAAATCGTCCCTAATTAATCGGCCTCTATTTCTGATTAATTCAAAAGCAAAAAAAATTGCTTTTCTTTCAAAAATAAGGACATTTCTAAGTGACCCCAAACTTTTTAACGGTAGTGTATATTGGGAGTATTATTATTATTTCACGTATAATTCACTGTGTAATTCCGACCCACTGTAATTCCAGTGGGTCAGAAGTTTACATACACTAAGTTGACTGTGCCTTTAAACAGCTTGGAAAATTCCAGAAAATTATGTCATGGCTTTAGAAGCTTCTGATAGGCTAATTGACATTATTTGAGACAATTGGAGGTGTACCTGTGGATGTATTTCAAGGCCTACCTTCAAACTCAGTGCCTCTTTGCTTGACATCATGGGAAAATCCAAACAAATCAGCCAAGACCTCAGGAAAAAAATTGTAGACCTCCACAAGTCTGGTTCATCCTTGGGACCAATTTCCAAACGCCTGAAGGTACCACGTTCATCTGTACAAACAATAGTATGCAAGTATAAACACCATGGGACCACGCAGCTGTCATACTGCTCAGGAAGGAGACGCGTTCTGTCTCCTAGAGATGAACGTACTTTGGTGCGAAAAGTGCAAATCAATCCCAGAACAACAGCAAAGGACCTTGAAGATGCTGGAGGAAACAGGTACAAAAGTATCTATATCCACAGTAAAAACGAGTCCTATATCGACATAACCTGAAAGCCTGCTCAGCAAGGAAGAAGCCACTGCTCCAAAACCGCCATAAAAAAAGCCAGACTACGGTTTGCAACTGCACATGAGGACAAAGATCGTACTTTTTGGATAAATGTCCTCTGGTCTGATGAAACAAAAATAGAACTGTTTGGCAATAATGACCATAGTTATGTTTGAAGGAAAAAGGGGGAGGCTTGCAAGCTGAAGAACACCATCCCAACCGTGAAGCACGGGGGTGGCAGGATCATATTGTGGGGGTGCTTTGCTGCAGGAGGGACTGGTGCACTTCACAAAATAGATGGCATCATGAGGCAGGAAAATTATGTGGATATATTGAAGCAACATCTCAACATCAATCAGGAAGTTAAAGCTTGGTCGCAAATGGGACTTCCAAATGGACAATGACCCCAAGCATACTTCCAATGTTGTGGCAAAATGGATTAAGAACAACAAAGTCAAGGTATTGGAGTGGCCATCACAAGGCCGTGACCTCAATCCTATAGAAAATGTGTGCGCAGACCTGAAAAAGCGCGTGCGAGCAAGGAGGCCTACAAACCTGACTCAGTTACACCAGCTCTGTCAGGAGGAATGGGCCAAAATTCACACAACTTATTGTGGGAAGCTTGTGGAAGGCTACCCGAAACGTTTGACCCAGTTAAAGAATTTAAAGGCAATGCTACCAAATACTAATTGAGTGTATGTAAACTTCTGACCCACTGGGAATGTGATGAAAGAAATAAAAGCTGAAATAAATAATTCTCTCTACTATTATTCTGACATTTCACATTCTTAAAATAAAGTGGTGATCCTAACTGACCTAAGACAGAGCATTTTTACTCTGATTAAATGTCAGGAATTGTTAAAAACTGAGTTTAAATGTATTTGGCTAAGGTGTATGTAAACTTCCAACTTCAACTGTATACTGTAGCTAAGAAAGCAATACTAAGTGTATGTTGTGTAGTAAGCTGTTTGTAGCCCATGTGCCTCACCCTAATCATTTGGTCTGCTTACCTCTCTTAATTTGACCTAAACATGCCAATGTGCTGCACATGTAGCCTATAACTTGTTTTTATTTTTTATGTCATCATCTAATATTGCCTTAGCTGTCATTGTCTGCTTATATGCCCCCTTTATTTATCCTACCGTTCTGACTTGATGTACAGGGAAAATACTGTAAGAGCAGCCCATGTTCTGCATTCTGTCGCTGTACAGCAAAAGTGCTGAACACACAGTTATATTGACTACGTCCGTCTTACTGTAGCTCGCTCATTAATGTCTTAATAAAAATTGCGGAATGCCTCTCATCCGCTCATCGTTCCCTTATGCCATAGTTTGTACATCTCAATTGTCAGTAGAAACCACATTTGTTTAAACAAGCCAGCCATGTTTTTTAAAAAGGTTGAATTAACTGTTTTGCTGCCAGACAAGGCTCCGCTGATAACCAGGTGTAGTGGTGGTAAGGATTCACTCCATGGTGCTGAAAAGAAAGCTCTGCTGTTGGGACAGCTTTATGTAGGCCCTAACAGTTTGTGAGCACCGCTTGTCGCCTTTGAAGTGCAATTAATGTATTGTTTAGTGTTGTGTAGTGTCTTTGCTGGCATGCATCTAAACATTTTTGGGGGAGTTTGCCCTACCAAGATTTACATGCTAAAATAAGGCTCCTAAAGTTTCCGGTAATAGGCTACACCAGGGTCAGCAACCTTTTCCATTTGGAGTGCCAAGTTATCGTACCATTTCTACTGATCTGTGTGCCAGTTATGGTTTTCATATGCACATTTGCATGGAACAGTTTCATTTAATTTATAATAAAGTCTTCATATCTCAAAATCAATGTCATGTGGTTACTCAAAATTCAATACAATACAAATCTAAAAGTAACTTCTATTGCCAATATGTAAAAATAGCCTTCATAAACCAACAAATAAAAACATTGCAGCATGCAGGTAGAAAATATCCTGATAAAAATAAATATCCTATTAAATACATTGGCTACACATGGCCTGTCTGCAAGGCACTTGTATCAACTATTAACTTGGTCAGCCCAAGCTCATGATAGAAAACTCGCAACATTGTATGAAATATTCTGGGCCCTCAGAGTTTCCTGCGCCAGTGAGCTCCGGACAGACAGAGCTGTAGGCTATTTGTGCAAGGGATAAGAAGTAATCAGGTAGGCCTACTTTTTTCCTTCGGATCAGAGCATCACATTTTTTCCCCCTTTCATGCTGAGTGGTTAACGAAAGAGAGAGCTGTAAAGAATTTTCAAATAGGCAACGTTGAGGAACTATTGTCCTTCTCAATGGATGTTAAAAAATACTTTGTTTACTTGCTGTTTGAGGCAAAGAAAAAAATACTTTGAGAAGCTCCTGTAACGGTTTTCCTCCTCCTCTTCGTCTGAAGAGGAGGAGTAGGGATTTGACCAAAACGCAGCGTTGTGATACGACATGACTTTTATTTAAACAAGACGAAAACTAAACAAACTTGAGAATTTACAAAATAACAAAACGACGTAGACAGACCTGAACATGGAACTTACATAACTACACGAAGAACTCACGAACAGGAACAGACTACATCAAACGAACGAACAAACGAAACAGTCCCGTGTGGTGCGCAGACACAGACACGGAAGACAATCACCCACACACAAACAGTGTGAACAGCCAACCTATATATGGTTCTCAATCAGAGGAAAACGTAAAACACCTGTCCCTGATTGAGAACCATATAAGGCTAATTACAAACGACCTAAACATAGAAACACAAAACATAGAATGCCCACCCCAACTCACGCCCTGACCAACTAAACACATACAAAAATAACATAAAATAGGTCAGGAACGTGACAGAACCCCCCCCTCAAGGTGCGAACTCCGGACGCACCACCAAAAGTCTAGGGGAGGGTCTGGGTGGGCATCTGTCCACGGTGGCGGCTCAGGCTCTGGGCGTGGTTCCCATCCCACCATAATAAATCCCCGCTTCCTTATCCCCCTCACAATGACCACCCTCCAAATAACCCCACATAAATTAAGGGGCATCACCAGGATAAGGAGCAGCACCGGAATGAGGGGCAACACCAGAATGAGGGGCAACACCAGAATGAGGGGCAACACCAGAATGAGGGGCAACACCAGAATGAGGGGCAACACCAGAATGACTGGCGGATCCTGGCTGGCTGGCGGATCCTGGCTGGCTGGCTCTGGCGGATCCTGGCTGGCTGGCTCTGGCGGATCCTGGCTGGCTGGCTCAATGCTGGATGACGGCTCTGGCTGGTCATGGCTGGATGACGGCTCTGGCTGGTCATGGCTGGATGACGGCTCTGGCTGGTCATGGCTGGATGACGGCTCATGGCTGGATGACGGCTCATGGCTGGATGACGGCTCATGGCTGGATGACGGCTCATGGCTGGATGACGGCTCTGGCTGGTCATGGCTGGATGACGGCTCTGGCTGGTCATGGCTCGCTGACGGCTCTGGCTGGTCATGGCTCGCTGACGGCTCTGGCTGGATGACGGCTCATGGCTGGATGACGGCTCATGGCTGGATGACGGCTCATGGCTGGATGACGGCTCTGGCTGGTCATGGCTGGATGACGGCTCTGGCTGGTCATGGCTCGCTGACGGCTCTGGCTGGTCATGGCTCGCTGACGGCTCTGGCTGGTCATGGCTCGCTGACGGCTCTGGCTGGTCATGGCTCGCTGACGGCTCTGGCTGGTCATGGCTCGCTGACGGCTCTGGCTGGTCATGGCTCGCTGACGGCTCTGGCTGATCCTGTCTGGCGGAAGGCTCTGGCTGATCCTGTCTGGCGGAAGGCTCTGGCTGATCCTGTCTGGCGGAAGGCTCTGGCTGATCCTGTCTGGCGGAAGGCTCTGGCGGCTCCTGTCTGGCGGAAGGCTCTGGCGGCTCCTGTCGGGCGGAAGGCTCTAGCGGCTCCTGTCTGGCGGAAGGCTCTAGCGGCTCCTGTCTGGCGGACGGCTCTGTAGGCTCATGGCAGACGGGCGGCTTTGTAGGCTCATGGCAGACGGGCGGCTTTGAAGGCTCAGTACCGACGGGCGGCTTTGAAGGCTCAATACAGACGGGCAGTTCATGCGGCGCTTGGCAGACGGACAGTTCAGACGGCGTTGGGCAGACGGACAGTTCAGGCGCCGTTGGGCAGACGGGCAGTTCAGGCGCCGCTGGGCAGACGGCAAACTCTGGCCGGCTGAGACGCACTGTAGGCCTGGTGCGTGGTACCGGAACTGGAGGTACCGGGCTAAGGACACGCACCTTCAGGCTAGTGCGGGGAACAACAACAGGGCACACTGGACTCTCAAGGCGTACTATAGGCCTGGTGCGTGGTACCGGCACTGGTGGTACCGGGCTGAGGGCACGCACATCAGGGCGAGTACGGGGAGAAGGAACAGTGCGTACAGGGCTCTGGAGACGCCCTGGAAGCCTGGTGCGTGGTGCCGGAACTGGAGGTACCGGGCTAAGGACACGCACCTTCAGGCTAGTGCGGGGAACAACAACAGGGCACACTGGACTCTCGATGCGCACTATAGGCCTGATGCGTGGTACCGGAACTGGAGGTACCGGGCTGAGGGCACGCACCTCAGGGCGAGTGCGGGGAGAAGGAACAGTGCGCACAGGGCTCTGGAGACGCACAGGAGGCTTGGTGCGTGGCGCCGGGACTGGAGGCACTGGGCTGGAGACACGCACCATAGGGCTAGTGCGTGGAGGAGGAACAGGGCTCTGGATACGCACTGGAAGCCTGGTGCGTGGTGTAGGCACTGGTGGTACTGGGCTGGAGCGGGGCGGTGGCGCCGGAAATACCGGACCGTGCAGGCGTACTGGCTCCCTTGAGCACTGAGCCTGCCCAACCTTACCTGGTTGTATGCTCCCCGTAGCCCGACCAGTGCGGGGAGGTGGAATAACCCGCACTGGGCTATGTAGGCGAACCGGGGACACCATGCGTAAGGCTGGTGCCATGTATGCCGGCCCGAGGAGACGCACTGGTGGCCAGATGCGTTGGGCCGGCTTCATGACATCCGGCTCAATACTCAATCTAGCCCGGCAGATCTGAGGAGCTGGTATGTACCGCACCGGGCTATGCACACGTACAGGAGACACCATGCGCTCTACTGCGTAACACGGTGTCTGCCCGTACTCTCGCTCTCCACGGTAAGTACAGGGAGTGGGCGCAGGTCTCCTACCTGACTTCGCCACTCTCCCTTTAAGCCCCCCCCCAATAAATTTTTGGGGTTTACTCACAGGCTTCCTTGCTAGTCCCGTACCCTCATAACTCCGGTTCCTCTCTCAGGTTGCCTCTGCTCTCCTAATCGCCTCCAGCTGTTCCATGGGAGGCGATCTCTTCCAGCTCGGATCTCCTCCCATGTGTAGCAACCCTTTCCGTCTAATACATCCTCCCATGTCCACGAGTCCTGGTTTCTTTGTTGCGCTCTCCCACGCCGCTTGGTCTTTGGTTGGTGGGTGATTCTGTAACGGTTTTCCTCCTCCTCTTCGTCCGAAGAGGAGGAGTAGGGATTTGACCAAAACGCAGCGTTGTGATACGACATGACTTTTATTTAAACAAGACGAAAACTAAACAAACTTGAGAATTTACAAAATAACAAAACGACGTAGACAGACCTGAACATGGAACTTACATAACTACACGAAGAACTCACGAACAGGATCAGACTACATCAAACGAACGAACAAACGAAACAGTCCCGTGTGGTGCGCAGACACAGACACGGAAGACAATCACCCACACACAAACAGTGTGAACAGCCAACCTATATATGGTTCTCAATCAGAGGAAAACGTAAAACACCTGTCCCTGATTGAGAACCATATAAGGCTAATTACAAACGACCTAAACATAGAAACACAAAACATAGAATGCCCACCCCAACTCACGCCCTGACCAACTAAACACATACAAAAATAACATAAAACAGGTCAGGAACGTGACAGCTCCACAGTTATGGTGAGCTAAGACAATCAGAAATAGTATCAGATCTCCAAATGGGCACATTTATAGGCCTACATTTGTGCACAGGCCAGGTAGCCTAGATCTACTTCTATGCCTAATAAGGTGCGTTTCTTTACTGAATATTGACAAGAGCGCTTCAAACAAAAGACAATAAATGGACAACTCGTAAATGGTATGAAATAAACCAAAACTTCTCACAAAAATGAAATCGGGTAATTTCACACAAATTTATGGTAAACAAAGCGACTTCAATGGCTAATTTCTCTAAACAGTGAGAAAAAACAGCACCAGATTCACAAGAAATACATTACAATGAAGAAGCAATACTCCAAACCTCATCTTTATAAACATAGAGAACTGATACTGTATACTGGTTGTTGGGGTGGGATTGGCGTGGGGAGTCTGTGGGTGGCTTTTGACCATTTTATTGGATTCCTCATGTCTTACTCAATGGTAGGAAAAGTTTCGTTCAAATCGGATGTTGGCTAATATATTGGTGTAATATTACGCACATCCTATAAATTAAAAGGGCCAATTTTGGTGCAATCTATTAGCTTATTTAATTTGATCTCTGCGAAATTATCAACAAAATAGTGTTTCAGGAATGCTAATCTTACGTTTCTAACTACAGAACCTATTTCAGAACAATCTGAGATTGTGGGTGTCATGGCTTGCTGAAATGACATGGAATGACCCGTCTCCAACGCCCGGCAGCACAGCTGACAAAGGAGAAGACAGCCCACCGCAGCCAGCCCACAAACTGCTTTGACAGACACACAACCCACAGCAGCCTTTGACAGACACACAGTTCAGAGGCTGAGCAAAAAGGCCTTGTTGTTTATCTCTGTCAGAATCTCTATGTGTGTGTCCCAAATAGCATCATATTCCCTTTATAGTGCACTCCTTTTGACCAGAGCCCTATTAGCCCTGGTCGAAAATAGTGTACTATATAGGGAATAGGTGCCAATTGGGATGTACCCAGGATCTCTATAAAAGGACGACTAAGAAGCTGTAAGGACACTTCATCTGCAGCACTGTATTTACAAAATCAAAGCAGAATAGATGAATGTGTGTGGTAAAGCCTGTGGAGAATCCTTAGCTCATTAAAGGAGTTCAGCTCAGTGTCTAATCCACACTGGGCTATCATATCAGAAATCAGATCTGTAACATGTTCCACCATGGATGTTCTGTCTGATGTTTCCTATGGGGAGAGGTGATTTCTGCTGCCTAATATACATGTATGACGGTAGTACTATTCCGCTTGCCTGGCTTGCATTAAATAGATTGCTTTTGCATACAAATGTAGTTATTCGTCCGGGAGGGTGGATTTGCGCAACAACAAAAAATACATTAAAAATTCCCTCGCAAAACAAATTATGCTTCTATACTAAAGATTCAAAACCCATCCCACCCAAAAATGTAACTATAAAGCACCCATCTGAGATTATTTCCATGACAACCGACCGCGCTTTCTCTATGATTTCCATGACTGCTCTTCCTGATTAAAGGAGCATAAAGAGTTGCCATTTACCTCAGAGCTGAGGGAAATGAATCACAATATCCCAGATAATGACACCTTTAATACCTCGCCAGGAAAACGCCTCACATTTTCACTGCTGATAACATTCAGAGAGAGACAGAAAGAGAAAGAAACAGGGAGAGCAGAGAGCATGAGAGAGAGGGCCTGCGTCCCAAATAACACCCTACTCCTTACATAGTGCAATGCTTTTGCCATTTGGAATGCATCCAGAGAGGGACTCCCACAGTCTTAGGAAAAGAAGTTGCTATCTAGAAGCTAACATGCTGACCACACCGCTAACGTCACGTGCGTGAGTGTTGCAAAATAAATGTACATATACATGTTATTCAATCAGTGACGCTAGCCGTGCTGCAAGTCCCGCCTCTCCCATCTCCTCATTGGTTTTTAGGAGCATATAACCACGTGCCATCTTCTCATTGGTTTTTAGAAGCATATACCCACGTGGATGATTGAAAGATGAACTGAGGTCCACACTCCAGTCCAGTTGGTAGTGGTAATGCACTTTAAAGTTGATTGCCAACCACCATACAAAGTCCAAAGAAGAAGAAGAAGCCTGAAGGAGGAGAGATTACCAGAAACAAACTCTGCTTACCCATTTATCTGTGGATTAATTATCAGAGTAGAGGACCTTGTGCATTTCAGGTAAAATAACAACAAAATGTTTATATCCCAGGAAAATTATCTAGCAACAGCAAGCTAGCTAGCTAAATTGCCATAAATGTTTAATGCTTTTCGACTTGTCCCCAAATTAATATAGTTGGTTCAGAGTTCATTTTGATATTTCAACCCACAGAGGGTTCTACATGGAACCAAAAAGAGTTCTGCCTGGAAACAAAAAGGGTTCTACCTGGAACCAAAAAGGGTTATCCTATGTGGACAGCCGAAGAACCCTTTTGGAACACTTTTTTCTAAGAGTGCACCCGCAGCTCTCCTCTCCGGCTGGTGGCTGATAAAATGCAGCAGAAAGTGCAGCTTTGCTGTACCTAGACAACAGATAGTCTCAAACCTGACAGAGCAATATTATTACATTTCTTGTGTCGGCAGAATGCCCGGCAGCAAATAGTCACACAATTCTTGTGTAGTTCGATCCAGAAAGGGGGCCAATTCAATTGTAATGCAATTACGCTGAGACTCAAATTTTTCACTTCAAAATGTATACCAAACAAAAAAAACATTAATTTCAAAGCTTAACAAACCATAGAACTCTATGCACAAGGACTACTTTCAACAAGTTCCACTGAAAATGTGTAAAACACATTTACAGGAAGATCTGTGCAGATACAAAGTTTGGTAAGAGAATAAAACTGAAGGGGATTTTACCCTGATTTTGTTACCAAACTTTGCATCTGCACCGATTTTCCAGTATTTACTGTGTAAATTGTTCAAAGTAGTAATTGTGCATAGAATTGTATTCTTTGTTAAACTGTGAAATCAGTGGTTTTTGTTTGGCATACATTTTGAAGTAAAAAAGCTGTGTCAAAGCATAATTCTGTTCCAGTGGAATTGCCCAAGGGTGACCAAGAATGACCTTACATGTGACTGAATAGGATTTTTGAAACGATATAAACTGATTTACTGTTGTATCTTAAAACAAATCTGTCCATTCCAACCCCACGGTTCCATCCATGACCTGTCTGTGGGATGGTGTCTGGCTGGGTCGGTGGAAACTAAGGCCTTGACACTCCTGGTGGACAAAGTTAACGCAGTGAAATGACAGTTAAACACTAGACAGCAGAAAACATTACCTCATGATGGAAACCAATTCCTCATAACACCCTCACTGTCTCCAGCATACTAAAATCACAGATGTGAGTGTGGGATGGAGAGAGAGTGAGAGAGGGACAAAAATAGAGAGAGAGAGAGAGAGAGAGAGAGAGAGAGAGAGAGAGAGAGAGAGAGAGAGAGAGAGAGAGAGAGAGAGAGAGAGAGAGAGAGAGAGAGAGAGAGAGAGAGAGAGAGAGAGAGAGAGAGAGAGAGAGAGAGAGAGAGAGAGAGAGAGAGAGAGAGAGAGAGAGAGAGAGAGAGAGAGAGAGAGAGAGAGAGGAAATAGAAAAAAATCGAGAGAGATGGGTCCAACATGTGAAGTTCATAGGAGCACATCAAATTGGGTGTCAAATGAAAGCTAAGAGTCTATATTTGAGTAATTAAGGCATATACTTTTCAACTATTTTCCATCCCTTATCCCATAATGTTGAATAAGCAAAGGCTTTGATATCTGGTCAAACAGATGGAAAATAAGTATTCTACAACATCCACCAGAAAAAGTTTTAAAAGGTATTAGAAATACATCAAAACATAATGCTGAAGTAAAGACCCCTGCAAACTAATATCAACACTATTTAGTTTTGCCTTCTGTAAGTTTAAGAAACATTGCCATGTGCCTTGAGATTCAGCTACCAAAAACCCACATACTGCATCTTGAAGATATTTTCACATAAGTAATAAGTAAAGGTAAACCTATCAATTAGTTGTTGTGTTTTTACTGATATCAAGTTTGTTTATCTCCCGAGTAGTGCAGGGGTTTAAGGGACTGCATCGCAGTGCTTGAGGCGTCACTACAGACCCGGGTTCGATCCCAGGCTGTGTCGCAGCCGGCCATGACCGGGAGACACATGAGGCGGCCGGGATTTCCTTGTCCAATTGCGCTCTAGCAACTCCTTGTGGCGGGCCAGGTGCCTGCAAGCTGACTTACGGGTTAAGCGAGCAGTGTGTCAAGAAGCAGTGCGGCTTGGCAGGGTCGTGTTTCGGAGGATACACGGCTCTTGACCTTCGCCTCTCCCGAGTCCGTAGGGGAGTTGCAGCGATGGGACAAGACTGTAACTACCAATTGGATATCACGAAATTGGGGAGAAAAAGGAGAATTTTTTTTTTTTAAGTTAGTTTATGAATTATTAAGTGATTAAAACTTGTGATTCTGTTAGCAAATCAGTAACGGAATTACCAAAACAAATCAGTAACGGAATTACTGCAATTGAATTGGCTACAATGGGAAAATCATAATAGTCACAAACCGTCGTTGGGTCATCTGCTACTGTCATCCCTTCTACTGGCAAACTGTTATGATCTGCTCATAGGGTCTCCTGCTACTGTCCTCCCTTCTACTGGCATACTGTTATGTTCAGCTCATAGGGTGTCCTGCTACTGTCCTCCCTTCCACTGGCATACTGTTATGATCTGCTCATAGGGTCTCCTGCTACTGTCCTCCCTTCTACTGCTACTGTCCTCTCTTCTACTGCTACTGTCCTCCCTTCTACTGCTACTGTCCTCCCTTCTACTGGCATACTGTTATGTTCAGCTCATAGGGTGTCCTGCTACTGTCCTCCCTTCTACTGGCAAATAAAATAAAATGTTATTTGTCACATACACATGGTTAGCAGATGTTAATGCATGTGTAGCAAAATGCTTGTGCTTCTAGTTCTGACAATGCAGTAATAACCAACAAGTAATCTAACCTAACAATTCCACAACTACTACCTTATACACACAAGTGTAAAGGGATAAAGAATATGTACATAAAGATATATGAATGAGTGATGGTACAGAACGGCATAGGCAAGATGCAGTAGATGGTATCGAGTACAGTATATACATATGAGATGAGTAATGTAGGGTATGTAAACATAAAAGTGCATAGTTTAAAGTGGCTAGTGATACATGTATTACATAAAGATGGCAAGATGCAGTAGATGATATAGAGTACAGTATATACATATACATTATATTAAACGCTAGGGGTCAGATTATTATTTTTTATTTTTTTTAAATAACGTTCCCAAGGTAAAGGTCCAGATCGTAGAATATGCATATAATTTACAGATTAGGATAGAAAACACTCCAAAGTTTCCAAAACCGTCAAAATATTGTCTGTGAGTATAACAAAACTGATTCTGCAGGCAAAAACCTGAGAAAATCTAACCCGGAAGTGATTTATTTATTTTTTTATCTGTGTTTCCTGGCCCGTCTTTCTTCCATTTAAAGGGGTATCAACCAGATTCCTTTTCCAATGGCTTCCTCAGGCTGTGACCAGGCTTTAGACATAGTTTCAGGCTTTTATTTTGAAAAATTAGCGAGATTTTTCAAAACTAGTCAGGTGTCCTCTGATTAGTTCCTGCGCGCGAAAGGGTAGCTCTCCATTTTTTTTTTCTCTCTTATTGAATAGGTTACGGTCCGGTTGAAATATTATCGATTATGTTTGTTAAAAACAATCTGAGGATTGATTATAAAAAACATTTGACATGTTTCTACGACCATTACGGATACTTTTTGGAATTTTCGTCGAGCGGAACGAGGCTCTGGTTTTCTGAACATAACGCGCAACCCAAATGACGTTTTTTTGTTATAAAAGTAATATTTATCGAACAAAAATAATATTTGTTGTGTAACTGGGAGTCTCGTGAGTGCAAACATCCGAAGATTATCAAAGGTAAGCGATTAATTTTATTGCTTTTCTGACTTTCGTGACCAAGCTAACCAACCTAATATAAGGCTAACTGTTCTAGCATTGATTGATACACTCACAAAAGCTTGGATTTCTTTCGCTGTAAAGCATATTTTCAAAATCTGACACAATAGGTGGATTAACAACAAGCTAAGCTGTGTTTTGGTATATTTCACTTGTGATTGCATGATTATAAATATTTTTAGTAATATTTTGCGCCCTGCAATTCAGCGGTTGTTTAGGAAAATGATCCCGTAAAAGGGATCCGTAGCGCAGAGAAGTTAAGTGGCATTGTTTAAAGTGGCTAGTGATACATTTTTTATCAATTTCCATTATTAAAGTGAGCTGGAGTTGAGTCAGTATGTTGGCAGGAGCCACTCGATGTTAGTGGTGGCTGTTTAACAGTCTGATGGCCTTGAGATAGAAGCTGTTTTTCAGTCTATCGGTCCCTGCTTTGATGCACCTGTACTGACCTCGCCTTCTGGATGATAGCGGGGTGAACAGGCAGTGGCTCGGGTGGTTGTTGTCCTTGATGATCTTTATGGCCTTCCTGTGACATCGGGTGGTGTAGGTGTCCTGGAGGGCAGGTAGTTTGCCCCCAGTGATGCGTTGTGCAGACCTCACTATCCTCTGGAGAGCCTTACGGTTGTGGGCGGAGCAGTTGCTGTACCAGGCGGCGATACAGCCCGACAGGATGCTCTCGATTGTGCATCTGTAGAAGTTTGTGAGTGCTTTTGGTGACAAGCCGAATTTCTTCAGCCTCCTGAGGTTGAAGAGGCGCTGCTGCGCCTTCTTCACAACGCTGTCTGTGTGGGTGGACCAATTCAGTTTGTCCGTGATGTGTACACCGAGGAACTTAAAACTTTCCACCTTCTCCACTACTGTCCCGTCGATGTGGATAGGGGGGTGCTCCCTCTGCTGTTTCCTGAAGTCCACAATCATCTCCTTTGTTTTGTTGACGTTGAGTGTGAGGTTATTTTCCTGACACCACACTCCGAGGGCCCTCACCTCCTCCCTGTAGGCCGTCTCGTCGTTGTTGGTAATCAAGCCTACCACTGTAGTGTCGTCCGCAAACTTGATGATTGATTTGGAGGCGTGCATGGCCACGCAGTCGTGGGTGAACAGGGAGTACAGGAGAGGGCTCAGAACGCACCCTTGTAAGGCCCCAGTGTTGAGGATCAGCGGGGTGGAGATGTTGTTACCTACCCTCACCACCTGGGGGCGGCCCGTCAGGAAGTCCAGGACCCAGTTGCACAGGGCGGGGTCGAGACCCAGGGTCTCGAGCTTGATGACGAGTTTGGAGGGTACTATGGTGTTGAATGCTGAGCTGTAGTCGATGAACAGCATTCTCACATGGGTATTCCTCTTGTCCAGATGGGTTAGGGCAGTGTGCAGTGTGGTTGCGATTGCGTCGTCTGTGGACCTATTGGATCGGTAAGCAAATTGGAGTGGGTCTAGGGTGTCAGGTAGGGTGGAGGTGATATGGTCCTTGACTAGTCTCTCAAAGCACTTCATGATGACGGAAGTGAGTGCTACGGGGCGGTAGTCGTTTAGCTCAGTTACCTTAGCTTTCTTGGGAACAGGAACAATGGTGGCCCTCTTGAAGCATGTGGGAACAGCAGACTGGGATAAGGATTGATTGAATATGTCCGTAAACACAACAGCCAGCTGGTCTGTGCATGCTCTGAGGACGCGGCTGGGGATGCCGTCTGGGCCTGCAGCCTTGCGAGGGTTAACACGTTTAAATGTTTTACTCAAGTCGGCTGCAGTGAAGGAGAGTCCGCAGGTTTTGGTAGCGGGCCGTGTCAGTGGCACTGTATTGTCCTCAAAGCGAGCAAAGAAGTTATTTAGTCTGTCTGGGAGCAAGACATCCTGGTCCGCGACGGGGCTGGTTTTCTTTTTGTAATCCGTGATTGACTGTAGACCCTGCCACATACCTCTTGTGTCTGAGCCATTGAATTGCAACTCTACTTTGTCTCTATACTGACGCTTAGCTTGTTTGATTGCCTTGCGGAGGGAATAGCTACACTGTTTGTATTCGGTCATGTTTCCGGTCACCTTGCCCTGGTTAAAAGCAGTGGTTCGCGCTTTCAGTTTCGCGCGAATGCTGCCCTCAATCCACGGTTTCTGGTTTGGGAATGTTTTAATAGTTGCTGTGGGTACGACATCGCCGATGCACTTTCTAATGAACTCGCTCACCGAATCAGCGTATTCGTCAATGTTGTTGTTGGATGCAATGCGGAACATATCCCAATCCACGTGATCGAAGCAGTCTTGAAGCGTGGAATCAGACTGGTCGGACCAGCGTTGAACAGACCTGAGCGCGGGAGCTTCTTGTTTTAGTTTCTGTCTGTAGGCTGGAAGCAACAAAATGGAGTCGTGGTCAGCTTTTCCGAAAGGAGGGCGGGGGAGGGCCTTATATGCGTCGCGGAAGTTAGAATAACAATGATCCAGGGTTTTACCAGCCCTGGTTGCGCAATCGATATGCTGATAGAATTTAGGGAGTCTTGTTTTCAGATTAGCCTTGTTAAAATCCCCAACTACAATGAATGCAGCCTCAGGATATGTGGTTTCCAGTTTACATATAGTCAAATAAAGTTTGTTCAGGGCCATCGATGTGTCTGCTTGGGGGGGAATTACTGTTATGTTCAGCTCATAAGAGTTTTTTTATGGCTATGTTTGGACAGTACAGTTCAGTACAGCACACTAGAGTAAAGTACAGTATAATGTACTGTATTATACAATGGGTGGGTCTAATCCTGATGATTGGTTAACCTGTTTGGGCTGCAGGGGCAGTATTGAGTAGCCAGATAAAAGGTGCCCATTTCAAACGGCCTCGTACTCAATTCTTGCTCGTACACTATGCATATTATTATTACTGTTGGATAGAAAACACTCTCTAGTTTCTAAAACCGTTTGAATTATATCTGTGAGTCAAACAGAACTCATTTGGCACAAACTTCCTGACCAGGAAGTGGAAAGTCTGAAATCGAGGCTCTGTTCTACTTCCTGCCTATAAATGGGCATGATACGTATTAGTATACATGCACTTCATAGACCTTCCCCTGGATGTCAAGAGGCGGTGAGAGAAGAAATGTAGTGTTTATCTTGGTCTGAAGTGGAATACAAGCTCTTTGTATGACGTGTCCCCCATTTCCTGTTTTCTGGAGAGCGCGAGGAGGTACCTGGATTTGCCTTCTGTTTAGCTGCCGTTATAGGCGACTACTATCTCCGGCTTTGATTTTATTTGATACATGTGACCATATCATCGTAAAGTATGTTTTTTCAATATAGTTTAATCAGATTATTGAAAAATTTTCGGGAGTTTTGCCGTGTTCCGTTCTCTGACTTTGTTGACGATGGAGAGATTCGCGCCACTTGGCTAGTGTGCTTGCTAAATCGAGAGGGAAAGTGGACGTTCTAAATCCAAACAACGATTTTTCCCGACAAAGGACCCCTTGTCCAACATTCTGATGAAAGATCAGCAAAAGTAAGAAACATTTTATGATGCTATTTCATATATCTGTCGTACATGTGAACTAGTCGTCGGCGCCCAACTTTTGGGTACTCTAGCTATACCGAAGCTGGATGTCGTAATGAAGTTATTTTTTAGAATTCTAACACTGCGATTTCATTAAGAACTAATGGATCTATAATTTCCTATACAACATGTATTTTTTAGTTATGTTTATGAATAGCTATTTGGTCAGAATATGTGTGTCAGAAAAAGTGTCAGAAAAATATCCGAACGTTGTGGGAAATAGTAGCTACGTTAGCAGAATGTATAACCACTGATTTCAGCTCTAAATATGCACATTTTCGAACAAAACATAAGTGTATGTATAACCTGATGTTATAGGACTGTCATCTGATGAAGAATATCAAGGTTAGTCAAAAATTATATATCTTTTACTGGTTTGTTACGATCGATAACCTTTTGCTACTGGGAAATGGCATGTGTTTCTGGCTATTGTGGTAAGCTAATATAACGCTATATTGTGTTTTCGCTGTAAAACACTTAATAAATCGGAAATATTGGCTGGAATCACAAGATGCCTGTCTTTCATTTGCTGTACACTATGTATTTTTCAGAAATGTTTTATGATGAGTAATTAGGTATTTGACGTTGGTGTCTGTAATTATTATGGCTGCTTTCGGTGCAATTTCTGATTGTAGCTGCAATGTAAACTATGATTTATACCTGAAATATGCACATTTTTCGAACAAAACATAGATTTATTGTATAACATGTTATAAGACTGTCATCTGATGAAGTTGTTTCTTGGTTAGTTTGGTTGGTTCTTGGTTAGTTAGGTTGGCTTTGTGCATGCTACCTGTGCTGTGAAAAATGTCTGTCCTTTTTTGTATTTGGTGGTGAGCTAACATAAATATACGTGCTGTTTTCGCTGTAAAACATTTTAAAAATCGGACATGTTGGCTGGATTCACAAGATGTGTACCTTTCATTTGCTGTATTGGACTTGTTAATGTGTGAAAATTAAATATTTAAAAATATATATCTTTTGAATTTCGCGCCCTGCACTTGAGCTGGCTGTTGTCATATTGTGGGCGGCCTCGGGCTGCAGCCATAAGAAGTTAATGATGATTAGTTAAAACCGCATTCCAGCTGGTGTCTATTCCACAAGTTACCACCAGCTAAATCTATGACGTTAAAAAGCCTATTTACTCTGTTCCATCTGATTGTGCAATCCACTGTCTCACCAGCCCAGCCAGGCAATTTATAAACTTGATCTCTACTATAAAAAGCATCAAGACATTATCTCACAGTTCTTTTCGAATAACATTCAGTTTTCAACAGTGGAGATTTGTATAAACCTTGCTGTCTGTCTCTCTGACATTTGCAACATTGTTTCAATATTCAAATTCGATTTCCAGCTGTCCCATAGTAATGAACATGTCGGGACGAGACAGACAGACAGCCAGCGTTTCTCAGCCAGTCGAAATCATGAATCAGCTGGCATCATTTTTATGGATAAATACAAATAAATGTCAATTGAAAAAAGCTAGCAAGCAAGGGATAAGAACGTTGCCAGCCAGTATTTGCTTGGAACATTTAGAACGAATGGCTGGGTCACGTCCATAGATACAGAACAAAAAGACTAAACGACTTGGTCGCGTCTCTGGCAACCGAACCGATAGAACAAACGACCAGCCGGCTTGGGTAGCAACCCTAGATTTGTGTCGGGACTATATCTTGTGGAAAGATTAACAATTCAAGCAAAGCCAATATGGGGTGATAATGTATTGGGCCTATAGCTTTCTGCACAAACCTCATTGCTACAGTACAGTTTTTAATTGGTTGATGTTGCATAGGCTTACGGTTTTTAAGTCATGTACAACAACAAAAAATCTGAGTGGTAGATCTCAGCTTGCATTTTGGCTCAAAGTGATCTTGACTCAGAAAAGGTTGGTACCACTGTTCTAT
This sequence comes from Salvelinus namaycush, assembly GCF_016432855.1. NCBI lineage: Eukaryota > Metazoa > Chordata > Actinopteri > Salmoniformes > Salmonidae > Salvelinus > Salvelinus namaycush. The sequence continues at coordinate 75,161,437 of NC_052310.1, forward strand.
AGTTTTCCCTGTTAACAATATCAACGTTTCCCTTTACTGTGATCGAGTCGACGCAATATTAGCCACTTTCAATGCAACATACCGAAACAAAACAAACTATGCAAGAAATTTTGCAGAACGCATCGGAGTAGAATTCTATTGCATTGACACGCACTAATCGGCCAGTACTCTACACATATCGGAGCGGCATAAACAATCAGAGCTGCTGTAGGCCTATATGCAAATAGACAATTGTCATACATGGTTCTGTGCCATTTACTTTGAACTTGACTGTGTTTACAGCAATAGCGGTAGTTAGGAGATGTGCTTGTTTTTTATATTAAAGCGAGAGCGAGAGCACATTTTGTTCATATCCTTGGCTAGTTAGTGAGTTATTAGCCCAGTTATAGATCATTTGTAGTCAGCAATAGGGGAGTGATTGCTTCTTGCATAAAACGTGTACATTTCTAGGCATCTTTGAAAAGTGAGTCAGGTAAAGAGCTTTTTTTTTGTTTTAAAGGGGCCGTGTTGTATTTTGAGACAAGTTTGAATAAGCTAAGTTAAGCTAAGCCAATAGGCAGAGGGTAGCATAATTTGTCTGATTCTCTGTAATAATGGTATGGGAATAATAATGCATTTCAATTTGTAAAGTGGTTTCTCGTATCAAACACGACAACATTTTCAGTCACCTCCTTGACCGAAGGACAAGTGCATAAACAGGGCAATGTCAAGACCTGCATGTTTTTTTCAAAAGTCTCATGGAATGTAGGCCTACATTGAACACCACACATTGGCTGCTACTGTAGGCTGAATGACAGAACAGCAATTTCCATGTTAAAATGTTATGGGATGCATTTTCCCCATTGTTTTTTATGGTATGCCCACGGGGGGCCAGTACAAAAAAGTATGAATGTATGTACTTGTAAGTCGCTCTGGATAAGAGTGTCTGCTAAATGACTTAAATGTAAATGTAAATGTAATGTATGCCACTATGGTAGGCTAACATTATGATCAAATAGCCACAGTAGCCTACTTGGCCACTGTTAAAATGTTGACTTAAATCGGGTACAGCCTCAGTGTTCACTGTAAATGCATGCTGGAAGTTGCACAGAATTTTTACAAAATTGAAGTTTGCGCTCAGCAGACCTGAAATTTGCTCAGTGACTAAATTGTTTTGAGGGAACATTGGTTGCAGCCGATAGTATTTTTCAGTGACAAGTTTCTGGCAGCTTTCTTTCATTACACAAAGGTGTTCGGAACATGCTAGATAGCTAATTAACACAGGTCGTCCCTCTGTCTTCCGTCTGTCTTCAGTAAACATGCACTGTAACATGGAGATATAGCCGTATGGGAACACTAACCCTATAAAGGTGTGTTTTAACATTTAGTTTTTTAGAAAATTAATACTCGCTAATATGAAAGAAAAGGTCCTTATGCTTCCAAAACCGTAACGCAAGTGTTGCATGTTAATGTTCAGACCAAGAGTCAGGGCTCTTAACAAAAAAAAACATACAGAAGACCCTTTCGTCCAATGACTCTTAAGTGTAATGTAATGGAACTGAGAGTCATGATCAAGGGCTATGTTGAACCATCATTAGCACAGAAGACCCTGTCAGGAGGAACCAACCAGATGTCAGATAAGAGGCAGAATGAGGTAGGTACTGGGCTGAAGCCACACACCAAGAAAGAACAGCTCTTTACTATGAACTAGTGACATTATCATTGACAGCTGTTTACCATGAACTAGTGACATTATCCTGGACAGCTCTTTACCATGAACTAGTGACATTATCCTAGACAGCTCTTTACCATGAACTAGTGACATTATCCTGGACAGCTCTTTACCATGAACTAGTGACATTATCCAGGACAGCTCTTTACCATGAACTAGTGACATTATCCTGGACAGCTCTTTACCATGAACTAGTGACATTATCCAGGACAGCTCTTTACCATGAACTAGTGACATTATCCAGGACAGCTCTTTACCATGAACTAGTGACATTATCCAGGACAGCTGTTTACCATGAACTAGTGACATTATCATGGACAGCTCTTTACCATGAACTAGTGACATTATCCTGGACAGCTCTTTACCATGAACTAGTGACATTATCATTGACAGCTGTTTACCATGAACTAGTGACATTATCCTGGACAGCTCTTTACCATGAACTAGTGACATTATCCAGGACAGCTCTTTACCATGAACTAGTGACATTATCATGGACAGCTATTTACCATGAACTAGTGACATTATCCTAGACAGCTCTTTACCATGAACTAGTGACATTATCCTGGACAGCTCTTTACCATGAACTAGTGACATTATCCTGGACAGCTCTTTACCATGAACTAGTGACATTATCATTGACAGCTCTTTACCATGAACTAGTAACATTATCCTAGACAGCTATTTACCATGAACTAGTGACATTATCCTAGACAGCTATTTACCATGAACTAGTGACATTATCCAGGACAGCTCTTTACCATGAACTAGTGACATTATCCTAGACAGCTCTTTACCATGAACTAGTGACATTATCCTGGACAGCTCTTTACCATGAACTAGTGACATTATCCTGGACAGCTCTTTACCATGAACTAGTGACATTATCATTGACAGCTCTTTACCATGAACTAGTGACATTATCATGCACAGCTCTTTACATTGGATTAGTGACATTATCCTAGACAGCTATTTACCATGAACTAGTGACATTATCCAGGACAGCTCTTTACCATGAACTAGTGACATTATCATGGACAGCTCTTTACCATGAACTAGTGACATTATCATGCACAGCTCTTTACATTGGATTAGTGACATTATCCTGGACAGCTCTTTACCATGAACTAGTGACATTATCCAGGACAGCTCTTTACCATGAACTAGTGACATTATCATGGACAGCTCTTTACCACGGATTAGTGACATTATCCTAGACAGCTATTTACCATGAACTAGTGGCATTATCATGGACAGCTCTTTACCATGAACTAGTGACATTATCCAGGACAGCTCTTTACCATGAACTAGTGACATTATCATTGACAGCTGTTTACCATGAACTAGTGACATTATCGTGGACAGCTCTTTACCATGAACTAGTGACATTATCCAGGACAGCTCTTTACCATGAACTAGTGACATTATCATGGACAGCTATTTACCATGAACTAGTGACATTATCATGGACAGCTCTTTACCATGAACTAGTGACATTATCCTGGACAGCTCTTTACCATGAACTAGTGACATTATCATGGACAGCTCTTTACCATGAACTAGTGACATTATCATGAACAGCTCTTTACATTGGATTAGTGACATTATCCTAGACAGCTATTTACCATGAACTAGTGACATTATCATGGACAGCTATTTACCATGAACTAGTAACATTATCCTGGACAGCTCTTTGCCATGAACTAGTAACATTATCCTAGACAGCTCTTTACCATGAACTAGTGACATTATCATGGACAGCTCTTTACCACGGATTAGTGACATTATCCTAGACAGCTATTTACCATGAACTAGTGGCATTATCATGGACAGCTCTTTACCATGAACTAGTGACATTATCCTGGACAGCTCTTTACCATGAACTAGTGACATTATCCAGGACAGCTCTTTACCATGAACTAGTGACATTATCATTGACAGCTGTTTACCATGAACTAGTGACATTATCGTGGACAGCTCTTTACCATGAACTAGTGACATTATCCTGGACAGCTCTTTACCATGAACTAGTAACATTATCATGGACAGCTCTTTACCATGAACTAGTGACATTATCATGAACAGCTCTTTACATTGGATTAGTGGCATTATCCTAGACAGCTATTTACCATGAACTAGTGACATTATCATGGACAGCTATTTACCATGAACTAGTAACATCATCCTGGACAGCTCTTTACCATGAACTAGTAACATTATCATTGACAGCTCTTTACCATGAACTAGTGACATTATCATTGACAGCTCTTTACCATGAACTAGTAACATTATCATTGACAGCTCTTTACCATGAACTAGTGACATTATCCTGGACAGCTCTTTACCATGAACTAGTGACATTATCCTGGACAGCTCTTTACAATGAACTAGTGACATTATCCTGGACAGCTCTTTACCATGAACTAGTGACATTATCCTGGACAGCTCTTTACCATGGTGAGTATGTCTGGTATATACATGCTCACTAAAGCGTTTTATGGCTTATAGTCAAGTACAGAGACAAACAGTAGGCTTGCTACTTAAAAAAAAATATATATATATATAGTATATAGAACTGCTTTTTGTAGGAGGTGGGGACTGGGGAGGGTGGCTACAGCGTTGACAGTTGGCTATTTTGATCAGGGGGAGATATCGATCATGCATGTGTCTGTTTTTAAATGGTATTTCTCACACATGGCATGCAGCTTAATTAATGTCAAGCCTACTGCCTAAATAAAGACATAACCTACAGTATCCTTACCTTGCTTAACTTAGTCTCTCCAGCCTGACACTAGCCAGTTCGCATCAGTTGCAGCAAATACCCGTAGCCGGTTTCTTTGAGATCCTCAAGCGAAATTGCTCGCTACAGCTGACGTTAACAATAGTCTACTACCGTCACAGAGCGAATAAATAGTCTACACAGTCTAGCCAAACATATTAAACTGATGTGTCTATCGACTTTCTATTTCCAATAAAAATGCACGCATAATATAAGAAAGGATAAATACAGGTAAACAAAAACAAAAAAGAACACTGTCTACGTCTTCATGCAGCGCGCGACACTCCGTACTTACTTATTTCATCGCCGCCGGTAACTTAACCCCAGGAAATATGCCAAGTATAGGACCAGACCGATTCATAAGAAAAAGTAATATGTTCCACAGCCGCAGTACGTATGGATCGCTAGCACGCCTACCGGTGCAACCTCTGACTGGCAGCGGGCAGTACACAGCGTGGTAGAAGACGATGCATAAATCATGAAAATGGGAGGCACTACTGTCTAAACCGATCATAATAATTATTCAAGAGGAGACAAGGTGAATGTCAATCAAATCTTTAGTCCATTCCCCCACGGCCAAAGCATTTGACATTTGATGTAAGGCAATTATGCTATAAAAAATGTGAGGTCTGCAGGCGACTCATTCAGGAGACTGCAGATTTTGTAGGTCTATTCTCTTGGGGGGAAGAAAGGTCAACAGATTGATCATGTCTGGTTTAGAGGATCTATACAACATTACTTAATGAATACTCTTGTCTTAAAAAAACGTGCATACTACATACTGCTATGCGAAATGTAAATGTTATTCAAATTATTATTTTATTGCAATTTCAAATGTGATCTATAGCCTTAGTGTAAACTGGTGCATGTATCGTCATACAATGTCTCTGTGCTGCAGCCTACTATATTACAGTAGGAAGGCTGAGGCTAAAGGACGGCAGTGAGAAATGCCCCCGCCAGGTGTGTGCCAAGCCCAGGGCTGCTGGTTTCAGTGTGTGGGCTTTGACAGAATCTTTGTCACAAATGGCACCCTATTCTCTACATAGTGCACTTATTTTGACCAGAGCCCTATGTAGTGCACCATAAAGGGTATTGGGAGCATGGCATTTGGGAAGCATCCAGAGAGGGGCAGGAGGAGAGATTAATGAGGGTTAAGTTTGATGTGAAGCGATCAGCAGAGTCATGTAGAGCTGAAGCAGTGTTATGCCAGAGAGAGAGAGCTCTGGCCCTTGGATCCACTGTTAATCCACTGATACTCCATCACCTATCTTTGACAGCATCTCAAATGGCCCCCTCTTCCCTATTTAGTGCACTGCTTTTGACCAGAGCTTAATGAACCCTGGTCAAAAGTAGTGCACTAAATATGGAAGAGGGTGCTATTGGGGATTAACACTCATTCTCTCTTTCTCTGCCAAAGCAAAGCCTCCCTCACACACAGCGCCTCCCCTGCACACATCACACTCACACACAGGCCGCATACCGCACACACCTTCCTTCCCTCAGGTGCTTCAGGCAGCTGTAATCCGTCACACCACTCTGCTCTGCACTCAGACGTTGTGCAGACTCCTGGAGGATCATGGGGTGGAGATTCTTTTTTCTCTATTCCCATGATCTCTCCATAGCAGATATAGTTCAAACATCTTATTGTTTCTACTGCTGATTGCAACTTTAAAGAATTTTCAGTACTTTAGTTTTAAGCCTAATTATGTTTGTATCGTGCAAGGGAAGGCCAACTAAGCTTTGAACAGACTGATATTAATGAAGTAAGTAGAGATACCAGTAAATATTATTTTCACACATTCAAAGTGGGTACAATTCTTTTCTTTCCGCCTCATAAGAAAACAGCAAGCAGGAAAACCAGTGCATTACTGTGAACTAGACTGAGTTGTAGCCTATAGGTGTGAGTATATGATAAAGGACAAGCATGTTTGACATGTCAATGCACAGCAGGGGGGTGTTGATTAGGCCTAGTTATGAATCTCATACACTGCATCAACAACATCATGGGAAAAAATAGCAGCATAGCAACCAGTTGCTAGGAAGAAGCAAAAGGCAGGGCCTAAAGAACCAACTTGCTTATTTAGCAAGTGAGCCATAAAACATAAATCCCCCAATGACTTTCTTACCACTGCAGTGTTTCCATGGTGACAATATGGGGATTGATGGAGCTGTAGTTTGGACGGGTTAGGGGTATCCTATACCATCATGAATGCACTCAGGTCTGACCTGTTGTATCATTTTCGTAAACATTTCCATGCACCAGGGACAGGGTGAAAAAAACAGCATGGGCACGTCTGAATCTACCTCACACAACTCTACCTGAAGTTGAGAGCGCACCTCATCTCCATGGAGATGAAGAGACGTGGGGAAAACGCAGAAGTTGGGAAAGTAGCTAGCAGCTCACTGACTGACTGGAAATGTATTGGATTGAATAGTAAGTAATAGGAAATTATAATAATTTAGCTATAAAGTAACTTGTTAAAATGTTAACAGAATTGTAGGGCATTTGCTTAAGCATCTGCCATCACGATTGAACCGTTCCACCTGTTCTGTCTTACCTACTGACAAGCATTTTGGTGATGAACACGCCAACGAGCAACATTTATCATACCAGCTGTATTTCTGTATTTTGAAAGTTTTATTGTGAAAACCTGATTGCTGACATGCAAAACATGTTGGGAGTAGGCAGGGTGGTTGGTCTACATTTAACGAGAACGTCGTGTTCAAATCTCATCAGACAACTTTCACTAATTTGCAACAATACTGAACAACAATATAAAGGCAACATGTAAAGTGTTGGTACCATGTTTCATGGGCTGAAATAAAACATCTCAGAAATTGTTCATAAGCACAAAAAGCTTATTTCTCACAAATGTTGTGCACAAATGTGTTTACATTCCTGTTAGTGAGCATTTCTCATTTGCCAAGATAATCCATCCACTTGACTGCTGTGGAATATCAAGAAGCTGATTAAACAGCATGATCAATACACAGGTGCACCTTGTGCTGGGGACAATAAAAGGCCACTCTAAAATGTTCAGTTTTGTCACACAACACAATGCCATAGATGTTTCAAGTTTTAAGGAAGCATGCAATTGGCATGCTGACTGCTGGAATGTCCACCAAAGCTGTTGCAAGATAATTGAATGTTAATTTCTCTACCATAAGCCGACTCCAACATCGTTTTAGAGAATTTGTCAGTACGTCCAACTGGCCTCACAACTGCAGACTATGTGTAACCAAGCCAGCCCAGGACTTCCGCATCCGGCTTCTTCACCTGCAGGATGGTCTGAGACCAGCCACCGGACAGCTGATGAAACTGTGGGTTTCCACAACCAAATAATTTCTACACAAACTGTCAGAAACCGTCTCTGGGAAGCTCACCTGCGTGCCCGTCATCCTCACCAGGGTTTTGACCTGCCTGCAGTTTGGCGTCGTAACTGACTTTAGTGGGAAAATGCTCACCTTCGATGGCCACTGGCACACTGGAGAGGTGTACTCTTCATGGATGAATCCCAGTTTCAACTGTACCAGGCAGATGGCAGACACGGTGTATGGCGTCATGTGGGTAAGTGATTTGTTGATGTCAACGTTGTTAACAGAGTGCCCCACGGTGGCAGTGGGGTTATGGTATGGGCAGGCATAAGCTACGGACAACGAACACAATTGCATTTTATCGATGGCAATTTGAATGCACAGAGATACCATGAGATCGGAGGCCCATTGTCAACGTTAGCCACCTTGCTAACGTTAGCCACAAAATTCGTAACATATACGTTTGCAAATTCTTAACATATTGTATGAATTGCAATTCGTAACATCATGCAAATTGTAATTCGTAACATATCATATGAAATGGATGATAACATATCATATATTGAAGTGTCCCGGATTTAAGTTTACCCTCTTATGTCTGAGTCTAGGTTGGTAACATTTTATGTCAGGAGTCTTTGTCCACATAATGTGCAGCAGGGAAAGACATGCAGCTGAGAACCTCACCAAGGCTGAACACATGCGTGAGGTGAGGAAGAGGATTGACCTTAAATATCAGGTAAGCTACAGTATGTTCCAAAGAGGTAGACCTAACTATTGTACATTAAAGAGGTAGTCCTAACTATTGTACATTAACGAGGTAGTCCTAACTATTGTACATTAAAGACGTAGTCCTAACTATTGCACATTAAAGAGGTAGTCCTAACTATTGTACATTAACGAGGTAGTCCTAACTATTGTACATTAAAGAGGTAGTCCTAACTATTGTACATTAACGAGGTAGTCCTAACTATTGTACATTAACGAGGTAGTCCTAACTATTGTACATTAAAGAGGTAGTCCTAACTATTGTACATTAAAGAGGTAGTCCTAACTATTGTACATTAACGAGGTAGTCCTAACTATTGTACATTAAAGAGGTAGTCCTAACTATTGTACATTAAAGAGGTAGTCCTAACTATTGTACATTAAAGAGGTAGTCCTAACTATTGTACATTAAAGAGGTAGTCCTAACTATTGTACATTAACGAGGTAGTCCTAACTATTGTACATTAACGAGGTAGTCCTAACTATTGTACATTAGTAGTTCTCAAATAATTTCAATGATATGGCGGTTTGCAGGGCATAGGAAATTCTATGCATGGATGTTGTTCAAGTATGACAGCAACTGAAAGCAGCGGTATGGTGAATGGAAGTGATAATGAGGGTGATAATGAAGGTGATTGTAGGAAATGAAGGTAATTATGTTGCAGGACCACCTATGCAGACGGGAACATGAAAGGGCAGACCAGGGGTGAGGAGGGAAGTGCACAGAGTACGGACGGCATCACCAGCACCTCAGACAAATAGGTTCAAATCCTGCACGTATGACAGACCATGGGCACAGGGAGTGCCAGCTACCAAGAAGGTATTGATAACTCTTCACACTTCTACAGTTTTACAACTGCCACATACCATTGGCTGTACATGTCATTGAAGCAACATTGATCCCATGTGGCTCAGTTGGTAGAGCAACGCCAGGGTTGTGGGTTTGATTCCCATGGGGGACCAGTATGGAAAATGGATGCAGTCACTACAAAGAGTCTCTACTAAAACAGCATGTAAAATGTAAATATCTCTATAGTTTGTGAGTTTGGAGACTGTAGCCTTCTTCCCACTTCTATCCCTAATAGTGTTTCTCTAAACCTTGTCCTCCAGCTCTGTGAAATCCACCATATCAGAGACGATAAACTCACTGAACAAAGGCTCAGTGACTTGCCATCTCCAGCAGAACCCAGAGTAGAACAGCAGAACTGGCAAGCACATCAAAGACTGTGAGAAGAGCCACTGCCCCACTGTAAGATTCTCACAATGCACTCTCTTAGACAACTGACACCCTCAGTAGTGGTTATGGGGTGTCCAATGTCTCTATTTACATTGAATTTGTTCCCAAATTGTTATACTTTCTTCTTGATGCTTTTCTTCAAGGTAAGGAACAATATCCACCATGTCACAAACACAAATCTGTGGATATAAAAACAGGGTCTGTAAGTTATCCACCTGTGAAACTAAGTCAAACACTCTGACACAAAGTCAAGGCGCACTGAGAGGGAAGAGCATGATGGGAGCGCCATCATGTGACCGTGTGGATAGATCAAACATCTCTACAAGACAGGACCTAGTCAAGATCAATTAGACAGCTGCTCCCTCCCACAACCCCTGACCTCTTCTGGAAGGTCCTACACAGATTGTCCCCATCTCCCTTCACTGCAGTACCACCGCTCCCCCAGCCCAGATGACCCAGAGCCCTATCTCCAGCTGATCTCTGATCCCTTCCAGGGCTTCTCAGGGAGCAGGAGTATTACAGAGGAATGCGTACACAGTGAGGACATCTACAGGGCTGAGCTCTCCTTCAGGAGCTCAGCTGACACCAGTCCTTCGTCCGTACCAGAGTCAAAATCAAATCAAACTGTATTTGTCACATGCGTCAAATACAACATTTCAGTGAAATGCTTACTTACAAGCCCATACCCAACAATGCAGTTTTAAGAAAAATAAGTGTAAAGAAAGTATTCACTCAAATAAACTGAAGTAAAAAATAAAATAAAAAAATAAAATAGAAAAATAGAAAAATAACAAATAATTAAAGAGCAACAACAAAATAAGAGTAGCGAGGCTATGTACAGGGGGTACCGGTACAGAGTCAATGTGCGGGGGACAGATTAGTTGAGGTAATTGAGGTAATATGTACATGTAGGTAGAGGTAAAGTGACTATGCAAAGATAATAAAGAGTAGCAGCAGCGTAAAAATGGGCGGGTCGGTCAATTCAAATAGTCCGGGTAGCCATTTGATTAGCTGTTCAGGAGTCTTATTTATTTAATTTATTTAACCAGGTAGGCTAGTTGAGAACAAGTTCTCATTTGCAACTGCGACCTGGCCAAGATAAAGCAAAGCAGTTCGACACATACAACAACACAGAGTTACACATGGAATAAGAAAACATACAATCAATAATACAGTAGACAAAGTCTATATACAGCATGTGCAGATGAGGTAGGATAAGGGAGGTAAGGCAATAAATAGGCCATGGTGGCGAAGTAATTACAATACAGCAATTAAACACTGGAATGGTAGATGTGCAGAAGATGAATGTGCAAGTAGAGATACTGGGGTGACAAGGAGCAAGATAAATAAATAAATAAATACAGTATGGGGATGAGGTAGTTGGATGGGCTATTTACAGATGGGCTATGTACAGGTGCAGTGATCTGTGAGCTGCTCTGACAGCTGGTGCTTAAAGCTAGTGACCGAGATAAGAGTCTCCAGCTTTAGTGATTTTTGCAGTTCGTTACAGTCATTGGCAGCAGAGAACTGGAAGGAGAGGCGGCCAAAGGAAGAATTGGCTTTGGGGGTGACGAGTGAGATATACCTGCTGGAGCACGTGCTACGGGTGGGTGCTGCTATGGTGACCAGTGAGCTGAGATAAGGCGGGGCTTTACCAAGCAGAGACTTGTAGATGACCTGGAGCCAGTGGGTTTGGCGACGAGTATGAAGCGAGGGCCAGCCAACGAGAGCGTACAGGTCGCAGTGGTGGGTAGTATATGGGGCTTTGGTGACAAAACGGATGGCACTGTGATAGACTGCATCCAATTTGTTGAGTAGAGTGTTGGAGGCTATTTTGTAAATGACATTGCCAAAGTCGAGGATCGGTAGGATGGTCAGTTTTACGAGGGTATGTTTGGCGGCATGAGTGTTGGATGCTTTGTTGCGAAATAGGAAGCCGATTCTAGATTTAATTTTGGATTCGAGATGTTTAATGTGAGTCTGGCCTGGGGGTAGAAGCTGTTAAGAAATCTTTTGGACCTAGACTTGGCGCTCCGGTGCCGCTTGCCGTGCGGTAGCAGAGATAACAGTCTATGACTAGGGTTGTAGTCTTTGGCAATTTTTAGGACCTTTCTCTGACACCACCTGGTAAGGAGGTCCTGGATGGCAGGAAGCTTGGCCCCAGTGATGTACTGGATCGTGTGGTCGGAGGCCGAGCAGTGATGCAACCAGTCAGGATGCTCTCGATGGTGCAGCTGTAGAAATTTATGAGGATCTGAAGACCCATGACAAATCTTTTCAGTCTCCTGAGGGGGAATAGGTTTTGTCATGCCCTCTTTACGACTGTCTTGGTGTGCTTGGACCATGATAGTTTGTTCGAGATGTGGACACCAATGAACTTGAAGCTCTCAACCTGCTCTATTACAGCCCTGTCGATGAGAATGGGGGCATGCTCTGTCCTCATTTTCCTGTAGTCCACAATCATCTCCATTGTCTTGATTACGTTGAGGGAGAGGTTGTTGTCCTGGCACAACAAGGCCAGGTCTCTGACCTCCTCCCTATATGCTGTCTCATCGATGTCTGTGATCAGGCCTACCACTGTTGTGTCATCAGCAGACTTAATTACGTTGTTGGAGTTGTGCGTGGCCATGCAGTTATGAGTTAACAGGGAGAACAGAAGGGGACTGAGCACGCACCCCTGAGGGGCCCCGTGTTGAGGATCAGCGTGGTGGATCTGTTGCTACCTACCCTTACCACCTGGGGCCAGCCCGTCAGGAAGTCCAGGATTCAGTTGCAGAGGGAGGTGTTTAGTCCCATGGTCCTTATCTTAGTGATGAGCTTTGAGGGCACTATGGTGTTGAACTGAGCTGTGGTCAATGAATACTGTAGCATTCACACGTAAGTGTTCCTTTTGTCCAGGTGGGAAAGGGTAATGTGGAGAGCAATAGAGATTGCATCATCTGTGGACCTGTTGGGGCAGTATGCAATTTGGAGTGTATCTAGGGTTTCTGAGATAATGGTGTTTATGTGGGCCATGACCAGCCTTTCAAAGCCCTTCATGGCTACCGACGTGAGTGCTATGGGTTGGTAGTCATTTAGGCAGGTTACCTTATTGTTCTTGGCCACAGGGACTATGGTGGTCTGCTTGAAACATGTTGGTATTACAGACTCAGACAGGGAGAGGTTGAAAATGTCAGTGAAGACACTTGCCAGTTGGTCAGCGCATGCTTGGAGTACACGTCCTGGTAATCCGTCTGGCCCTGCGGCCTTGTGAATGTTGACCTGTTTAAAGGTCTTACTCACATCGGCTGCGGAGAGCATGATCACACAGTCATCCGGAACAGCTGATGCTCTCATGCATGTTTCAGTGTTACTTGCCTCGAAGCGAGCATAGAAGTATTTTAGCTTGTCTGGTAGGCTCGTGTCACTGGGCAGCTCGCGGCTGTGCTTCCCTTTGTAGTCTGTAATAGTTTGCAAACCTTGCCACATCCGACAAGCGTCGGAGCCGGCGTAGTACGAATCGATCTTAGTCCTGTATTTGATGCTCTGCCTGTTTCAGGGTTTGTTGGAGGGCATACTGGGATTTCTTGTAAGCTTCCGGGGTTAGAGTCCCACTCCTTGAAAGTGGCATCTCTACCCTTCAGCTCAGTGAGGATGTTGCCTGTAATCCATGGATCCTGGTTGGAGTACAGCCACTTTTGGGACGACGTCATCGATGCACTTATTGATGAAGCCAGTGAGTGATGTGGTGTATTCCTCAATGCCATCGGAAGAAACCTGGAACATATTCCAGTCTGTGCTAGCAAAACAGTCCTGTAGCTTAGCATCTGCTTCATCTGACCACTTTTTTATTGACCGAGTCACTGGTGCTTCCTGCTTTAGTTTTTGCTTGTGAACAGGAATCAGGAGGATAGAATTATGTTGAGATTTGCCAAATGGAGGGCGAGGGAGAGCTTTGTCTGTATCTCTGTTTGTGGAGTAAAGGTGGTCTAGAGTTTTAGATATCGTGCACCAGCTGTTGTTTACAAATATACTTAGACTGCCGCACCTTGTCTTACCATAGGCTACTGTTCTATCCTGCAGATACAGTGTATAACCCGCCAGCTGTATGTCATTAATGTCGTCGTTCAGCCACGACTCGGTGAAACATAAGATATTACATATTTTAATGTCCCGTTGGTAGGATATACTGTATGTGCTTGTAGTTCGTCTTTTTTATTATTCAATGATTGTACGTTGGCTAATAGGGCTGATGGTAAAGTCAAATTACCCACTCACCACCGAATCCTAACAAGGCACCCCGACCTTCGTCCTCTATATGTCCGTTTCTTTCTCCTGCGAATGATGGGGATGACGGAATGAGGGCCTTGTCGGATGTCTGGAGTAAATCCCTCCCGTCTGACTCGTTAAAGTAAAAATCGTCTTTCAATTCGAAGTGAGCAATCGCTGTCCTGATTTCTAGAAGCTCTTTTCGGTCATAAGAGACGGTGGCAGAAACATTATGTTCAACATAAGTTACAGATAATGTGGAAAAACACACACAATAGCCCAATTGGTTAGGAGATTGTAAAACACCAGCCATTCTCTCCGGCGCCATATCTAACAGTACATTGACAACAGATTTCACAATATTAAGTGTGTGCCCTCAGGCCCCTAGTCTACTACCACATATCTAGAATGCAAAATACGTGTGCGTGTGTGTATAGTGCATATTTTATTGTGTGTTTGTATGCATGTGTCTGTGCCTAAGTTTGTGTTTCTTCACAGTCCCCGCTGTTCCATAAGATGTATTTTTATCTGTTTTCTAAATCTAATTGTACTGCTTGCATGAGTTACTTGATGTGGAAGAAAGTTCCATGTAGTCATGGTTCTATGTAGTACTGTGCGCCTCCCATAATCTGTTCTGGACTTGGGGACTGGGAAGAGACCTCTGGTGTCTTGTGGGGTATGCATTCAACTTGTCAATACCTCTCACAAATACAAGTAATGATGAAGTCAATCTCTCCTCCACTTTGAGCCAGGAGAAATTGACATACATATTATTAATGTTAGCTCTCTGTGTACATCCAAGAGCCAGCCGTGCTGCCCTGTTCTGAGGCAATTACAATTTTCCTAAGTCCCTCTTTGTGGCACCTGACCACACAACTGAACATTAGTCCAGGTGCGACAAAACTAGGGCCTGTAGGACCTGCCTTGTTGATAGTGCTTTTAAGAATGCAGAGCAATGGTTTATTATGGACAGACTTCTCCCCATCCTAGCTACTGTTGTATGAATATGTTTTGACCATGACTTCATTCCCACATTATTCATTTCAAGATTTTGTTGAGGTTTAGGGTTTAGTGAATGATTTATCCCAAATACAATGCATTTCGTTTTTGAAATATTTAGGACTAACTTATTCCTTGCCATCCATTCTGAATCTAACTGAAGCTCTTTGTTAAGTGTTGCAGTCATTTCAGTCACTGTAGTAGCTGACATGTATAGTGTTGAGTCATCCGTATACATAGACATACTGGCTTTACTCATAGCCAGTGGCATGTCATTAGTAAAAAATTATAAAAGTAAGGGGCCTAGACAGCTGCCCTGGCGAATTCTTCATTCTACCTGGATTTTGTTGGAGAGGCTTCCATTAAAGAACACTCTCTATGTTCTGTTAGACAGGTAACTCTTTATCCACAATATAGCAGGGGGTGTGAAGCCAAAACACATACTTTTTTCCAGCAACAGACTATGATCGATAATGTCAAAAGCCACACTGAAGTCTAACGAAACAGCTCCCACAATCTTTTTATCATCAATTTCTCTCAGCCAATCATCAGTCATTTGTGTAAGTGCTGTGCTTCTTGAATGTCCTTCCCTTTAAGCGTGCTGAAAGTCTGTTGTCAATTTGTTAACTGTAAAATAACATTATAAAAGTTTACTAAGGGTATAGGGAGCTTTATTATTCTTAGGTAGGGGAATAACTTTTGTTTCCCTCCAGGCCTGAGGGCACACACTTTCTAGTAGGCTTAAATTGAAGATATGGCAAATAGGAGTGGCAATTGCTCCTCCTAGATGCCTACACGTATTATCCTCAGTAATTTTCCATCCAAGTTGTCAGCTGGTGGCTTGTCATTGTTGATAGACAACAATAATCTTTTCACCTATTCCACACTTACTTTACGGAATTCAAAATTACAATGCTTGTCTTTCATAATTTGGTCAGATATACTTGGATGTGTAGTGTCAGCGTTTGTTTCTGGCATGTCATGCGTAAGTTTGCTAATCTTGCCAATTAAAAAATAATTCAACATTAAAGTAGTTACTACAGCATTGTATTTGGTACAAATCATTCCTTACAAATCAAATCAAATTGTATTGGTCACATACACATAGCTAGCAGATTTTGTGTGTGAGTGTGTAGCGAAATGCTTGTGCTTCTAGTTCCGACAATGCAGTAATACCTAACAAGTAATCTAACAATTTCACAACAACAACCTTATACACACAAGTGTAAAGGAATGAATAAGAATATGTACATAAAAATATATGGAGGAGCGATGGCCGTGTGGCATAGGTGAGATGCAGTAGATGGTATAGAATACAGTATATACATATGAGATGAGTAATGTAGGATATGTAAACATTATTAAAGTGACTAGTGATACCTTTATTAAGTCAATTTATGAAAGTGGCCAGAGATTTGAGTCTGTATGTTGGTAGCAGCCTCTCTATGTTAGTGATGGCTGTTTAACAGTCTAATGGCCTTGAGATAGAAGCTGTTTTTCAGTCTCTCTGTCCCTGCTTTGATGTACCTGTACTGACCTTGCCTTCTAGATGGTAGCGGGGTGAACAGGCAGTGGCTCGGGTGGTTGTTGTCCTTGATGATCTTTTTGGCCTTCCTGTGACATCGGGTGCTGTAGGTGTCCTGGAGGGAGGGTAGTTTGGCCCCGGTGATGCGTTGTGCAGACCGCACTACACTCTGGAGAGCCTTGCGGTTGAGGGCGGTGCAGTTGCCGTACCAGGCGGTGATACAGCCCGTCAGGATGCTCTCGATTGTGCATCTGTAAAAGTTTGTGAGTGTTTTAGGTGACAAGCCAAGTTTCTTCAGCTTCCTGAGGCTGAAGAGGCGCTGTTACGCCTTCTACACCACGCTGTCTGTGTGGGTGGACCATTTCAGTTTGTCTGTGATGTGTACAACGAGGAACTTAACACTTTCCACCTTCTCCACTACTGTCCCATTGATGTGGATGGAGGGGTGCCCCCTCTGCTGTTTCCTGAAGTCCACGATCATCTCCTTTGTTTTGTTGACATTGAGTGAGAGGTTATTTTCCAGACACCACACTCCAAGGGCCCTCACCTCCTCCCTTTAGGACGTCTCGTCGTTGTTGGTAATCAAGCCTACCACTGTAGTGTCTGCAAACTTGATGATTCAGTTGGAAGCGTACATGGCCACGCAGTCATGGGTGAACAGGGAGTACAGGAGAGGGCTGAGAACACAACCTTGTGGGGTCGCAATGTTGAGGATCAGCGGGGAGGAGATGTTGTTTCCTACCTGCACCACTTGGGGGCGGCCCGTCAAAGTCCAGGACCCAGTTGCATAGGAAGGAGTCGAGACTGAGCTCTACAGCATAGTCTCACAACTCAATCGCTGGTTGAAAACTGTTTTCTGCCCCTCCCAAAAGATAGAATTTGTAGATAATTGGCCCTGTTTCTGGGACTCACTCACAAACAGAACCAAGCCTGGCCTGTTGAGGAGTGACGGACTCCATCCTAGCTGGAGGGGTACTCTCATCTTATCTACGAACATAAACAGGGCTTTAACTCCCCTAGCTCCACAATGAAATAGGGTGCAGGCCAGGCAGCAGGCTGTTAGCCAGCCTGCCAGCTTAGTGGAGTCTGCCATTAGCACAGTCAGTGTAGTAAGCTCAGCTATCCCCATTGAGACCGTGTCTGTGCCTCGACTTAGGTTGGGCAAAACTAAACATGGCTGTGTTCGCCTTAGCAATCTCACTGGAATAAAGACGTCCTCCATCCCTGCCATTATTGAAAGAGATTGTGATACCTCACATCTCAAAATAGGGATACTTAATGTTAGATCCCTCACTTCCAAGGCAGTTATGGTCAATGAACTAATCACTGATCATAATCTTGATGTGATTGGCCTGACTGAAACATGGCTTAAGCCTGATGAATTTACTGTGTTAAATGAAGCCTCACCTCCTGGTTACACTAGTGACCATATCCCCCGCGCATCCCGCAAAGGCGGAGGTGTTGCTAACATTTATGATAGCAAATTTAAATTTACCAACAAAAAAAATGACATTTTCGTCTTTTGAGCTTCTAATCATGAAATCTATGCAGCCTACTCAATCACTTTTATAGCTACTGTTTACAGGCCTCCTGGGCCATATACAGCGTTCCAGCAGAGTTCCCTGAATTCCTATCGGACCTTGTAGTCATGGCAGATAATATTCACATTTTTGGTGACTTTAATATTCACATGGAAAATTCCACAGACCCACTCCAAAAGGCTTTCGGAGCCATCATCGACTCAGTGGGTTTTGTCCAACATGTCTCCGGACACTACTCACTGCCACAGTCATACTCTGGACCTAGTTTTGTAACCTAGTTTTGTAAATAAATGTTGTGGATCTTAATGTTTTTCCTCATAATCCTAGACTATCGGACCACCATTTTATTACGTTTGCAATCGCAACAAATAATCTGCTCAGACCCAAACCAAGGTTCATCAAAAGTCATGCTATAAATTCTCAGACAACCCAAAGATTCCTAGATACCCTTCCAGACTCCCTCCGCCTACCCAAGGACGTCAAAGTACAAAAATCAGTTAACCACCTAACTGAGGAACTCAATTTAACCTTGCGCAATACCCTAGATGTAGTCGCACCCCTCAAAAAATATTTGTCATAAGAAACTAGCTCCCTGGTATACAGAAAATACCCGAGCTCTGAAGAAAGCTTCCAGAAAATTGGAACTGAAATGGCGCCACACCAAACTGGAAGTGTTCCAACTAGCTTGGAAAGACAGTACCGTGCAGTATCGAAGAGCCCGCACTGCTGCTCGATCATCCTATTTTTCCAACTTAATTGAGGAAAATAAGAACAATCCAAAATGTATTTTTGAAACTGTCGCAAAGCTAACTAAAAAGCAGCATTCCCCAAGAGAGGATGGCTTTCACCTCAGCAGTGATAAATTCATGAACTTCTTTGAGGAAAAGATCATGATGATTAGAATGCAAATTACGGACTCCTCTTTAACTTCTTTGGGGTAGGGGGCAGTATTTTCACGTCCGGATGAAAAGCATGCCCAGAGTAAACTGCCTGCTACTCAGGCCCAGATCCTAGGATATCCATATTATTATTAGATTCGGATAGAAAACACTCTGAAGTTTCTAAAACTGTTTAAATGATGTCTGTGGGTATAACAGAACTCATATGGCAGGCAAAAACCTGAGAAAAAATCCAACCAGAAAGTGGGAAATCTGAGGTTTGTAGGTTTTCAACTCTTTGCTTATCCAAGATACAGTGGAAATGGGGTCATGTTGCACTTCCTAAGGCTTCCACTAGATGTCAACAGTCTTTAGAACCTTGTTTGATGCTTCTACTGTGAAGCGGGGGCGAATGAGAGGAGATTGAGTAAGGTCTCTCCCAGAGTGCCACGAGCTGACCATGCGCTGACCATGCGCGTTCATGTGAGAGTTAGCTGCGTTCCATCGCATTTCTGAAGACAAAGGAATTCTCCGGTTGGAACATTATTGAAGATTTATGTTTAAAACATCCTAAAGATTGATTCTATACATCGTTTGACATGTTTCTACGGACTGTAACGGAACGTTTTGGACTTTTCGTCCGTACTTTCCGCTGGACTTGCACGCGCGTCGTGAGTTTAGATTGTGTACTGAACGCGCGAACAACAAGGAGGAATTTCGACATAAATGATGGACATTATCGAACAAAACAAACATTTATTGTGGAACTGGGATTCCTGGGAGTGCATTCTGATGAAGATCATCAAAGGTAAGTGAATATTTATAATGCTATTTCTGACTTATGTTGACTCCAACATGGCGGATATCTCTTTGGGTTGATTTGTCGTCTGAGCGCCATACTCAGATTATTGCATGGTTGGCTTTTTACGTTAAGTTTTTTTGAAATCGTTTTTTTAAATTATTATTATTTATTTTTTTAAATAACGTTCCCAAGGTAAACGGACTATTTCTCAGGTCCAGATCGTAGAATATGCATATAATTTTCAGATTAGGATAGAAAACACTCCAAAGTTTCCAAAACTGTCAAAATATTGTCTGTGAGTATAACAAAACTGATTCTGCAGGCGAAAACCTGAGAAAATCTAACCCGGAAGTGTTTTTTTATTTTTTTATCTGTGTATCCACCAGATTCCTTTTCCAATGGCTTCCTCAGGCTGTGACCAGGCTATAGACATAGTTTCAGGCTTTTATTTTGAAAAATGAGCGAGATTTTTCAAAACTAGTCAGGTGTCCTCTGATTAGTTCCTGCGAGCGAGAGGGGTAGCTCTCCATTTTCTTTCTCTCTTTTATTGAATAGGTTACGGTTCGGTTGAAATATTATCGATTATGTTTGTTAAAAACAACCTGAGGATTGATTATAAAAAACATTTGACATGTTTCTACGAACATTACGGATACTTTTTGGAATTTTCGTCGAACGGAACGAGGCTTTGGTTTTCTGAACATAACTCGCAACCCAAATGACGTTTTTTTTGTTATAAAAGTAATATTTATCGAACAAAAATAATATTTGTTGTGTAACTGGGAGTCTCGTGAGTGCAAACATCCAAAGATTATCAAAGGTAAGCAATTCATTTTATTGCTTTTCTGACTTTCGTGACCATGCTAATTTGGGGCTAGCTGTTGTAGCATTGATTGATACACTCACAAAAGCTTGGATTGCTTTCACTGCAAAGCATATTTTCAAAATCTGACACGATAGGTGGATTAACAACAAGCTAAGCTGTGTTTTGGTATATTTCACTTGTGATTGCATGATTATAAATATTTTTAGTAATATTTTTGAATCTGATACGTTTGGGAATTTTCTTCTACCTTTCAGGACCGGAACGAGGCTGTAGTTGTCTGAACATAATGCGCAAGCCAAATGGCGTTTTTTTGTTATAAAAGTAATATTTATCGAACAAAAATAACATTTATTGTGTAACTAGGAGTCTCGTGAGTGCAAACATCCGAATGATTATCTAAGGTAAGCGATTAATTTTATTGCTTTTCTGACTTTCGTGACCATGCTAATTTGGGGCTAGCTGTTGTAGCATTGATTGATACACTCACAAAAGCTTGGATTTTTTTCGCTGCAAAGCATATTTTCAAAATCTGACACGATAGGTGGATTAACCTTTTCTCAATAGGGGGTGCTGTTTGCACTTTGTAATAATTTCGTTCCCAAATTAAACTGCCTCGTACTCAATTCTTGCTCATACAATATGCATATTATTATTACTATTGGATAGAAAACACTCTCTAGTTTCTAAAACCGTTTGAATTATATCTGTGAGTAAAACAGAACTCGAGTTGGAGCAATTTTCCTATGAGGAAGTGAGAAATCTGAAATCTGCAGGCTGTTCTGAGGTCGGTTTATTAATTTGCATGTCTTCTATTGGTTGAGATGCACTGCATACGCCTTCCCCTGGATGTCAGCAAATAGTGAGAATTGAAATGGAGTTGCTAGGCAGATCTGAGGCCTTATAAATGGGCTGGCAACGTGGGGTCCTCTCTTTCTTTCCTTCGCCATGACGCAAGACAGACCTCAGGATGGCGTTCTAGAAAGCTCCCGTTATAGCCCATAGATATATCCGGCTCTGATTTTATTCGATATAGGTGTTAAAGACATCATAATGTTGTTATTTTAAACCGAGTTATATCAGTTTATATCAGTATATTGCGATTTTCGGGTATTTATTTGTGCTGCGTTCTAGTGAGTTGGGCACGTCTGGCCCACATGGCTAATGTTTACTACTAATTCCAAAGTTGAAGGCGACAATCTACAACCGAGCAACGATTCTTTTGGAAAAAGGACAACTTGCCCAAGATTCTGATGGGAGCTCATCAAAAAGTAAGAACTATTTATGATGTTAATTCGTTGTTCTGTTGAAAAATGTAAAACTCATATTCCGCCATTAATTTCGGTGCGGTCTCGCTTTAACGCACGCTGTATGTCGTAATAACGTTAATTTTAAAAATCTAACACAGCGATTGCATTAAGAACTAATGTATCTTTCATTTGCTGTCCAATCTGTATTTTTTAGTCAAGTTTAAATTTAGTTACTTATTAGATTAGGTGCCTCTCCCAAGATTTGTATCTTTCATCTGGTGTCTTGGACTTGTGATTTAATGATATTTAGATGCTAGTATTTACTTGTGACGCTATGCTAGGCTATGCTAGTCAGCTTTTTTACTGATGGGGGTGCTCCCGGATCCGGGATTGTGATGAAGTAGAAGTTAACAACAAGCTACGCTGTGTTTTGGTATATTTCACTTGTGATTGCATGATTATAAATATTGTTAGTAATATTTTGCGCCCTGCAATTCAGCGGTTGTTTAGGAAAATGATCCCGCTAAAGGGATCCGTAGCGCAGAGAAGTTAAGGAGAAGTGGATCTAAAATTCATTGTGTAACACTTGTATTTTCATCAACATTTATGATGACTATTTCTGTCAATTGATGTGGCTCTCTGCAAAATCACCAGATGTTTTGGAACTACTGAACATAACGCGCCAATGTAAACTGAGATTTTTGGTTATAAATATGAACTTTACTGAACAAAACATACATGTATTGTGTAACATGAAGTACTATGAGTGTCATCTGATGAAGATCATCAAAGGTTAGTGATTCATTTTATCTCTATTTCTGCTTTTTGTGACTCCTCTCTTTGGCTGGAAAAATTGCTGTGTTTTTCTGTGAATAGGCACTCACCTAACATAATCGTTTGGTTTGCTTTCGTCGTAAAGCCTATTTGAAATCGGACACTATGGCTGGATTTACAACAAGTGTATCTTTAAAATGGTGTAAAATACATGTATGTTTGAGGAATTTTAATTATGGGATTTCTGTTGTTTTGAATTTGGCGCCCTGCAGTTTCACTGGCTGTTGACGAGGTGAGACGCTACCGTCCCACATACCCTAGAGAGGTTACATCTGCATATTCCTCCAAAGCTCAGTTGTCCTGAGTCTGCACAACTCTGCCAGGACCTAGGATCAAGGGAGACACTCAAGTGTTTTAGTACTATATCTCTTGACACAATGATGAAAATAATCATGGCCTCTAAACCTTCAAGCTGCATACTGGACCCTATTCCAACTAAACTACTGAAAGAGCTGCTTGGCCCTCCTATGTTGAACATAATAAACGTCTCTCTATCCACCAGATGTGTACCAAACTCACTAAAAGTGGCAGTAATAAAGCCTCTCTTGAAAAAGCCCAACCTTGACCCAGAAAATATAAAAAACTATCGGCCTATATCGAATCTTCCATTCCTCTCAAAAAATTGGAAAAAGCTGTTGCACAGCAACTCACTGCCTTCCTGAAAACAAACAATGTATACGAAACTGCACTTGTGAAGGTGGTAAATGACCTTTTAATGGCGTCAGACCGAGGCACTGCATCTGTTCTCGTGCTCCTAGACCTTAGTGCTGCTTTTGATGTCATCGATCACCATATTCTTTTGGAGAGATTGGAAACCCAAATTGGTCTACACGGACAAGTTCTGGCCTGGTTTAGATCTTATCTGTCGGAAAGACATCAGTTTGTCTCTGTGGATGGTTTGTCCTCTGACAAATCAACTGTAAATGTCGGTGTTCCTCAAGGTTCCGTTTTAGGACCATCATTGTTTTCACTATATATTTTACCTCTTGGTGATGTCATTTGGAAACATAATGTTAACTTTCACTGCTATGCGAATGACACACAGCTGTACATTTCGATGAAACATGGTGAAGACCCAAAATTGCCCTCGCTGGAAGCCTGTGTTTCAGACATAAGGAAGTGGATGGCTGCAAATGTTCTACTTTTAAACTCGGACAAAACAGAGATGCTAGTTCTAGGTCCCAAGAAACAAAGAGATCTTCTGTTGAATCTGACAATTAATCTTGATGGTTGTACAGTTGTCTCAAATAAAACTGTGAAGGACCTCGGCGTTACTCTGGACCCTGATCTCTCTTTTGATGAACATATCAAGACTGTTTCAAGGACAGTTTCTTTCCATCTAAGTAACATTGCAAAAATCAGAAACTTTCTGTCCAAAAATTATGCAGAAAAATGAATCCATGCTTTTGTCACTTCTAGGTTAGACTACTGCAATGCTCTACTTTCCGGCTACCCAGATAAAGCACTAAATAAACTTCAGTTAGTGCTAAACACGGCTGCTAGAATCTTGACTAAAACCAACAAATTTGATCATATTACTCCATTGCTAGCCTCTCTACACTGGCTTCCTGTTAAGGCAAGGGCTGATTTCAAGGTTTTACTGCTAACCTACAAAGCATTGCATGGGCTTGCTCCTACCTATCTTTCCGATTTGGTCCTGCCGTACATACCTACACGTACGCTACGGTCACAAGACGCAGGCCTCCTTACTGTCCCTAGAATTTCTAAACAAACAGCTGGACGCAGGGCTTTCTCCTATAGAGCTCAATTTTTATGGAATGGTCTGCCTACCCATGTGAGAGACGCAAACTCGGTCTCAACCTTTAAGTCTTTATTTAGGACTCATCTCTTCAGTAGGTCCTACGATTGAGTGTAGTCTGGCCCAGGAGTGTGAAGGTGAACGGAAAGGCACTGAAGCAACGAACCGCCCTTGCTGTCTCTACCTGCTGTTTTCAACTCTCTAGAGACAGCAGGAGCGGTAGAGATACTCTGAATGATCGGCTATGAAAAGCCAACTGACATTTACTCCTGAGGTGCTGACCTGTTGCACCCTCGACATCCACTGTGATTATTATTATTTGACCCTGCTGGTCACCTATGAACATTTGAACATCTTGGCCGTGTTCTGTTATAATCTCCACCTGGCACAGCCAGAAGAGGACTGGCCACCCCTCATAGCCTGGTTCCTCTCTAGGTTTCTTCCTACGTTCTGGTCTTTCTTGGGAGTTTTTCCTAGCCACTGTGCTTCTACACCTGCATTGCTTGCTGTTTGGGGCTTCAGGCTTTCTGAACAGCACTTTGAGGGTTTCTGAACAGCACTTTGAGATATCAGCTGATGTAAGAAGGGCTTTATAAATACATTTGATTTGAATTGATTGAAATGCTGAGCTGTAGTCAATGAACAGCATTCTTACATAGTTATTCCTCTTGTCAGATGGGATAGGGCAGTGTGCAGTGTGATGGCGATTGCGTCGTCATTGGACCTATTGGGGCGGTAAGCAAATTGGAGTGGGTCTAGGGTATCAGGTAGGGTGGAGGTGATATGATCCTTGACTAGTCTCTCAAACCACTTCATGATGACAGAGGTGAGTGCAACGGGGCGATAGTCATTTAGTTCAGGTACTGTAGCTTTCTTGGGAACAGGAACAATGGTGGCCATCTTGAAGCATTTGGGGACAGCAGACTGGGATAGGGATTGATTGAATATGTCCGTAAACACACCAGCCAGCTGATCTGCACATGCTCTGAGGACGTGGCAAGGGATGCCATCTGGGCTGGCAGCCTTGCAAGGTTTAACACTATTAAATGTTTTACTCACGTTGGCCACGGAGAAGGAGAGCCCACAGGCTTTGGTAGCGGGCTGTGTCAGTGGCACTGTATTGTCCTCAAAGTGAGCAAAGAAGTTGTTTAATTTGTCTGGGAGCAAGACGTCGATGTCCGCGACGGGGCTGGTTTTCTTTTTGTAATCCGTGATTGACTGTAGACCCTGCCACATACGATCGTGTTTGAGCCGTTAAATTGCAACTCTATTTTGTCTCTATACTGACGCTTTGCTTGTTTGATTGCCTTGCAGAGGGAATAGCTGCACTGTTTGTATT
This sequence comes from Salvelinus namaycush, assembly GCF_016432855.1. Lineage (NCBI taxonomy): Eukaryota > Metazoa > Chordata > Actinopteri > Salmoniformes > Salmonidae > Salvelinus > Salvelinus namaycush. The sequence goes on from NC_052310.1 coordinate 75,187,242, forward strand.
CGGTCATGTTTCCAGTCGCCTTGCCAAGATTAAAAGCGATGGTTCACGCTTTCAGTCTTGCGCGAATGCTGCCATCAATCCACGGTTTCTGGTTAGGAAAGGTTTTAGTCACAGTAGGTACGACATCTCCGATGCACTTGCTAATAAACTCGCTCACCGAGTCAGCGTATACATCGTTATTGTCTGAGGCTATCCGGAACATATCCCAGTCCACGTGATCGAAGCAATCTTAATGCGTGGAATCCGATTGGTCAGACCAGTGTTGGATAGACCTGAGCACGGGCGTTTCCTGTTTTAGTTTCTGTCTATAGGCTGGGAGCAACAAAATGGAGTCATGGTCAGATTTGCCAAACGCAGGGCGGGGGAGGCCTTTGTATGCATTGCGGAAGTTAGAGTAGCAATGATCCAGAATGCTACCAGCTTGTAAGGAATTCTAGGCGAGGTGAACATAGGACTTGAGTTCCTGTATGTTGTTGTGATTACATCATTAACAAAATGGCGCCGGAAGAAATGTCAGCAGTTTTACGGGCGCCCAACCAATTGTGCTATTATGTGTTCTTTTTTGTGTTATTTGTAACTTATTTTGTACATAATGTTTCTGCAACCGTATCTTACGGCACAAAATAGCTTCTGGATATCAGGACAGAGATCACTCACCTCGGATTAGACAAAGATTTTTCTTCAACAAACAAGACGCACAAGACACCCTCCAAACACCCGGCAGGGCCGACATCCACGTTATTTGCAAGAGGAAGCGACGCAGGTACAGAGGACAAAGAGCCGGATGCCTCGTGAGGACCCGGAGAAGGCGAGTGGGAAAGCTGCCGTTACCGTCAATACTACTCGCCAGCGTGCAATCATTGGACAATAAACTAGACGAGGTACGATCACGAATATCCTACCAACTGGACATCAAAAACGGTAATATCCTATGTTTCACGGAATCGTGGCTGAATGACGACATGGATATTCAGCTAGCGGGATATACGCTGCACCGACAGGATAGAACAGCACACTCCGGTAAAACGAGGGGGGGCGGTCTGTGCATATTTGGAAACAACAGCTGGTGCACGAAATCTAAGGATGTCTCTAGATTTTGTTCACCTGAAGTAGAGTATATTGTGATAAATTGCAGGCCACACTACTTGCCTAGAGAGTTTTCAGCTATACTTTTCGTGGCTGTTTATTTACCACCACAGACATATGCTGGCACTAAGACCGCACTCAGTCAGCTGTATAAGGAAATAAGCAAGTGAGTGGTTTCCAATCACCGAGAGGCGGCGCTCCTAGTGGCCGGAGACTTTGATGCAGGGAAATTTAAATCAGTTCTACCAAATTTCCATCAACATGTTAAATGTGCACCCAGAGGGAAAAAAATTCTAGATCACCTTTACTCCTCACACAGAGATGCGTACAAAGCTCTCCCTTGCCCTCCATTTGGTAAATCCGACCACAACTCTATCCTCCTGATTCCTGCTTACAAGCAAAAATTAAAGCAGGAAGCACCAGTGACTCTGTCTATAAAAAAGTGGTCAGATGAAGCAGATGCTAAACTACAGGACTGTTTTGCTATCACAGACTGGAACATGTTCCGGGATTCTTCCAATGACATTGAGGAATACACCACATCAGTAACTGGCTTTATCAATAAGTGCATCGAGGACGTCGTCCCCACAGTGACTGTACGTATATACCCCAACCAGAAGCCATGGATTACAGGCAACATTCGCACTGAGCTAAAGGGTAGAGCTGCCGCTTTCAAGGTGCAGGACTCTAACCCTGAAGCTTACAAGAAATCCTACTATGCCCTGCGACGAACCATCAAACAGGCAAAGCGTCAATACAGGGCTAAGATTGAATCATACTACACCGGCTCCGACGCTCGTCTTATGTGGCAGGGCTTGCAAACTATTACAGACTACAAAGGGAAGCACAGCCGCGAGCTGCCCAGTGACACGAGCATACCAGACGAGCTAATTCACTTCCATGCTCACTTCGAGGCAAGCAACACTGAGGCATGCATGAGAGCATCAGCTGTTCCAGGCGACTGTGTGATCACGCTCTCCGTAGCCGACGTGAGTAAGACCTTTAAACAGGTCAACATACACAAGGCTGCGGGGCCAGACGGATTACCAGGACGTGTGCTCCGGGCATGTGCTGACAAACTGGCAGGTGTCTTCACTGACATTTTCAACATGTCCCTGATTAAGTCTGTAATACCAACATGTTTCAATCAGACCACCATAGTCCATGTGCCCAAGAACGCAAAGGCAACCTGCCTAAATGACTACATACCCGTAGCACTCACGTCTGTAGCCATGAAGTGCTTTGAAAGGTTGGTAATCGCTCACATCAACACCATTATCCCAGAAACCCTAGACCCACTCCAATTTGCATACCGCCACAACAGATCCACAGATGATCCAATCTCTATTGCACTCCACACGGCCCTTTCCCACCTGGACAAAAGGGACACTTACGTGAGAATGCTATTCATTGACAACAGCTCAGCGTTCAACACCATAGTACCCTCAAAGCTTATCACTAATGTCACGTTCTGACCATGGTTCTTTTGTGTTTTCTTTGTTTTAGTGTTGGTCAGGACGTGAGCTGAGTGGGCATTCTATGTTGTGTGTCTAGTTTTCCTGTTTCTGTGTTTGGCCTGATATGGTTCCCAATCAGAGGCAGGTGTTAGTCGTTTGTCTCTGATTGGGAGCCATATTTAGGTAGCCTGTTTTGTGTTGGGTTTTGTGGGTGGTTGTCTTCTGTCTTTGTGTTCTATGCACCAGATAGGACTGTTTCGGTTTTCACGTTTTGTTGTTTATGTATTTTGTAGTGTTCAAGTTTATGGTCTTCATTAACCTGATGAGGATAGAGGGCGCTATTTACACTTTGGGGAAAAAACGTGCCCAATTTAAACGGCCTCGTACTCTATTCTTGCTCGTACAATATGCATATTATTATTACTATTGGATAGAAAACACTCTCTAGTTTCTAAAACCGTTTGAATTTTGTCTGTGAGTAAAACAGAACTCATTTGGCAGCACACTTTCTGACCAGGAAGTGGAAAGTCTGAAAATTATGCTCTGTTCAAGGGCCTGTCTATAAATGGGCATGACACGTATGAGTATACATGCACGTCATACACCTTCCCCAGGATATCAAGATGCAGTGAGAGAAGAAATGGAGTGATTATCTTGGTCTGAGATGGAATACGTCCTCTTGGAATGACGTGTCCCCCATTTTATGTTTTCAGGAAGGCGCGAAGTTGGTTCTGGATTTGCCATCGGAATAGCTGTCGTTATAGCCGATTACTATCTCCGGCTTTGATTTTATTTGATACATGTGACCATATCATCGTAAAGTATGTTTATTCAATATAGTTTTATTCGATTTTTGAAATTTATTCGGGACGTTAGGCGTGTTGCGTTGTGTGCCTTTGTTCAGAAAGGAGAGCTTCGAGCCACTTGGCCAGTGTGCTGGCTAATTGAAGAGGGAAAAACGATGTTCTAAATCCAAACAACGACTGTTCTGGACAAAGGACCCCTTGTCCAACATTCTGATGGAAGATCAGCAAAAGTAAGAAACATTTTATGATGCTATTTCATATATCTGTCGAACTGTATACTAGTAGTTTTGCGCCCCGGTTTTGGCCACTCTCTTGCTATAACATAAGCCTTATGTCGTAATGAAGATATTTTTAGAATTCTAACACTGCGATTGCATTAAGAACTAGTGTTACTATCATTTCCTATACAACATGTATTTTTTTGTAATGTTTATGAATTGCTATTTGGTCAGAATAGGTGAGAGTCTAATAGAAATATCCGCACATTCTGGGAAATAGAAGCTACGTTAGCATAATGGATAACCACTGATTTCAGCTCTAAATATGCACATTTTCGAACAAAACATAAGTGTATGTATAACCTGATGTTATAGGACTGTCATCTGAGGAAGGTTTATGAAGGTTAGTGAAAATTGATATCTTTTGCTGGTTTATTCGCTAACGCTAACGTGCCTATTGCTATCGCTAACGTGCCTTGATGAATGAATGCGGTTGTGTGTAGGCTATTGTAGTAAGCTAATATAATGCTATATTGTGTTTTCGCTGTAAAACACTTAAAAAATCTGAAATATTGGCTGGATTCACAAGATGCTTGTCTTTCATTTCTGTACACGATGCATTTTTCAGAAATGTTTTATGATGAGTATTTAGGTATTCCACGTTGGTCTCTATATTTACTCTGGCTGCTTCGGTGCTATTTTTGACGGTAGCTGTGATGGTAGCTGCAATGTAAAACTGATTTATACCTCAAATATGCACATTTTTTGAACAAAACATAGATTTATTGTGTAACATGTTATAAGACTGTCATCTGATGAAGTTGTTTCTTGGTTAGTTTGGTTGGTTCTTGGTTAGTTAGGTTGGCTTTGTGCATGCTACCTGTGCTGTGAAAAATGTCTGTCCTTCTTTGTATTTGGTGGTGAGCTAACATAAATATACGTGCTGTTTTCGCTGTAAAACATTTAAAAAATCGGACATGTTGACTGGATTCACAAGATGTGTATCTTTCATTTGCTGTATTGGACTTGTTAATGTGTGAAAGTTAAATATTTCAAAAAAATATTTTTTGAATTTCGCGCTCTGCCTTTTCAGTGGAATGTGGGAGGAGTTCCGCTAGCGGAACGCTGGGGCGAGACAGGTTAAACATGATGAACATTGGCTACGCTGTGCTTTGGTCCTCTCCTTCGTCCACAGAAGAAAACCGTTACAGAACCACCCACCAAGTTAGGACCAAGCAGCGTGGTAACGGGCAGCAGCGGCAGCGGAAGCAGCAGCAGCGATGTCAGGATTCCTGGACATGGGAAGACGTTTTGGACGGCAAGGGTTGCTACACATGGGAGGAGATCCTGGCTGGAAGGGATCGCCTTCCATGGGAACAGGTGAAGGCAGCTAGGAGAGCGGAGGCAGCTGCAAAAGGGAACCAGTGCCGGTACCACGCACCAGGCTTATAGTGCCCCTCGAGAGTCCAGTGTGCCCTGTTCCTGCTCCCCACACTCGCCCAGTGGTGCGTGTCTCCAGTCCGGTACCACCAGTTCCGGCACCACACACCAGGCCTACTGTGCGCCTCAGCAGGCCAGAGTCTGCCGTCTGCCCAGCGCCGCCTGCGCTGCCCGTCTGCCCAGCGCCGCCTGCGCTGACCGTCTGCCCAGCGCCGCCTGCGCTGTCCGTCTGCCCAGCGCCATCTGAGCTGCCCGTCTGCCCAGCGCCATCTGAGCTGCCCGTCTGCCCAGCGCCATCTGAGCTGCCCGTCTGCCCAGCGCCATCTGAGCCGCCCGTCTGCCCCACACCATCTGAGCCGCCCGTCTGTCCTGAGCCGCCAGAGCCGCCCGCCAGTCAGGAGCCGCCAGAGCCGCCCGCCAGTCAGGAGCCGCCAGAGCCGCCCGCCAGTCAGGAGCTGCCAGAGCCGCCCGCCAGTCAGGAGCTTCCAGAGCCGCCCGCCAGTCAGGAGCTTGCAGAGCCGCCCGCCAGTCAGGAGCTGCCAGAGCCGCCCGCCAGTCAGGAGCTGCCAGAGCCGCCCGCCAGTCAGGAGCTGCCAGAGCCGCCCGCCAGTCAGGAGCTGCCAGAGCCGCCCGCCAGTCAGGAGCCGCCCGCCAGTCATGAGCTGCCCTTCAGTCATGAGCTGCCCTTCAGTCCGGAGCTGCCATTCAGTCCGGAGCTGCCATTCAGTCCGGAGCTGCCATTCAGTCCGGAGCTGCCATTCAGTCCGGAGCTGTCCTTAGTCCGGAGCTGCCCTTCAGTCCGGAGCTACCTCTCAGTCCTGAGTTGCCCTTCAGTCCGGAGCTACCTCTCAGTCCTGAGCTACCTCTCAGTCCTGAGCTACCTCTCAGTCATGAGCTACCCCTCAGTCATGAGCTACCTCTCAGTCATGAGCTGCCCCTCAGTCCGGAGCTGTCCCTCAGTCCGGAGGAGTTTCCTCAGTCCGGAGGAGTTTCCTCAGTCCTGAGGCGCCCCTCAGTCCAGAGGCGCTCCTCAGTCCAGTGGGGCCCTTTGTTAGGGTTCCCAGGCCAAGGTCGGCGGCGAGGGTCGCCACTCAAGGGACGCTAAGGAGGTGGACAAAGACAATGGTGGAGTGGGGTCCACGCCCAGCGCCAGAGCCGCCACCGCGGACAGATCCCCACCCAGACCCTCCCCTATAGGTTCAGGTTTTGCGGCCGGAGTCCGCACCTTGGGGGGGGGGGGGGGGTACTGTCACGTTCTGACCATAGTTCTTTTGTGTTTTCTTTGTTTTAGTGTTGGTCAGGACGTGAGCTGAGTGGGCATTCTATGTTGTGTGTCTAGTTTTCCTGTTTCTGTGTTTGGCCTGATATGGTTCCCAATCAGAGGCAGGTGTTAGTCGTTTGTCTCTGATTGGGAGCCATATTTAGGCAGCCTGTTTTGTGTTGGGTTTTGTGGGTGGTTGTCTTCTGTCTTTGTGTTCTATGCACCAGATAGGACTGTTTCGGTTTTCACGTTTTGTTGTTTATGTATTTTGTAGTGTTCAAGTGTATGGTCTTCGTTAAACATGATGAACATTGGCTACGCTGCGCTTTGGTCCTCTCCTTCGTCCACAGAAGAAGACCGTTACAACTAAGTTAAGGATCCTGGGACTAAACACCTCCCTCTGCAACTGGATCCTGGACTTCCTGACGGGTCGCCCCCAGGTGGTGAGGGTAGGCAGCAACACATCTGCCACACTGATCCTCAACACTGGAGCTCCCCAGGGGTGCGTGCTCAGTCCCCTCCTGTACTCCCTGTTCACCCACGACTGCATGGCCAGGCACAACTCCAACACCATCATTAAGTTTGCAGACGACACAACATTGGTAGGCCGTATCACCGACAACGACGAGACAGCCTATAGGGAGGAAGTCAGAGACCTGGCCGGGTGGTGCCAGAATAACAACCTATCCCTCAACGTAACCGAGACTAAGGAGACTATTGTGGACTACAGGAAAAGGAGGACTGAGCATGCCCCCATTCTCATCGACGGGGCTGTAGTAGAGCAGGTTGAGAGCTTCAAGTTCCTTGGTGTCCACATCAACAACAAACTAGAATGGTCCAAACATACCAAGACAGTCGTGAAGAGGGCACAACAATGCCTATTCCCTCTCAGGAGACTTAAAGATTTGGCATGGGTCCTGAGATCCTCAAAAGGTTCTACAGCTGCAACATCGAGAGCATCCTGACTGGTTGCATCACTGCCTGGTACGGCAACTGCTCGGCCTCTGACCGCAAGGCACTACAGAGGGTAGTGCGTATGGCCCAGTACATCACCGGGGCTAAGCTGCCTGCCATCCAGGACCTCTACACCAGGTGGTGTCAGAGGAAGGCCCAAAAAATTGTCAAAGACCCCAGCCAACCCAGTCATAGACTGTTCTCTCTACTACCGCATGGCAAGCGGTACCGGAGTGTCAAGTCTAGGACAAAAAGGCTTCTCAACAGTTTTTACCCCCAATCCATAAGACTCCTGAACAGGTCATCAAATGGCTACACGGACTATTTGCATTGTGTGTCCCACCACCCCAACCCCTCCTTTTACACTGCTGCGACTCTCTGTTTTTCATATATGCATAGTCACTTGAACTATACATTCATGTACATACTACCTCAATTGGGCCGACCAACCAGTGCTCCCGCACAGTGGCTAACCGGGCTATCTGCATTGTGTCCCACCCACCACCCGCCAACCCCTCTTTTACGCTACTGCTACTCTCTGTTCATCATATATGCATAGTCACTTTAACCATATCTACATGTACATACTACCTCAATCAGCCTGACTAACCGGAGTCTGTATGTAGCCTCGCTACTTTTATAGCCTCGCTACTGTATATAGCCTGTCTTTTTACTGTTGTTTTATTTCTTTACCTACCTATTGTTTACTTAATACCTTTTTTGTACTATTGGTTAGAGCCTGTAAGTAAGCATTTCACTGTAAGGTCTACCTACACCTGTTGTATTCAGCGCACGTGACAAATAAACTTTGATTTGATTTGATTTAATCATAAGGCACACACCTCCGCCCTTCTTCTTTCCAGAGAGATGTTTGTTTCTGTCGGCGCGATGTTTGAAGAAACCGGGTGGCTGTACCGACTCTGACAAAGTATCCGGAGTGAGCCATGTTTCTGTGAAACAGAGAATGTTACAATCTCTGATATCTCTCTGGAATGCAACTCGTGTCCTAATTCCGTCCACCTTGTTATCTAGAGATTGGACATTGGCGAGTAATATGCTTGGAAGCGGTGGATGGTATGTTCGCCTTCTGAGTCTGACCAGTAGGCCGCTCCGTCTGCCTCTCCTGCGGCGACCTCGTTGTTTTGGGTCGGCCTCTGGGGTAAGATCCCATGTCCAGGGTGGAGGTCCGAACAAAGAATCCGCTTCGGGAAAGATGTATTCCTGGTCGTAATGTTGGTAAGTTGACATCGCTTTGATATCCAATAGTTCTTCCCGGCTGTATGTAATAACACTTGAGATTTTCTGGGCTAACAATGTAAGAAATAATACATTAAAAAAAAACAAATAACTGCATAGTTCACTAAGGACCTGATGCGAGGCGACAATCTCTGTCGGCGCCATCTTGAAGTTCTAGACCTTAGCTGAATCTGGTAATGAATGGTGTGGCTGTTGAACAAGTTGAGGAGACTAAATTACTTGGTGTTACCTTAGATTGTAAACTGTCATGGTGAAAACATATAGATTCAATGGTTGTAAAGATGGGGAGAGGTCTGTCCGTAATAAAGAGATGCTCCGATTTTTTGACACCACACTCCACAAAGCAAGTCCTGCAGGCTCTAGTTTAATCTTATCTTGATTATTTCCAGTCATATGGTCAATTGCTGCAAAGAAAGACCGAGTTAAGCTGCAGCTGGCCCAGAACAGAGTGGCACGTCTTGCTCTTTATTGTAATCAGAGGGCTAATATTAATACTATGCATGCCTGTCTCGTCTTGGCTAAGAGTTGAGGAAAGAATGACTGCGTCACTACTTGTTTTCATAAGAAACATTGTGTTGGAAATTCCTAATTGTTTGCATAGTATCACGACCCAGATGCAGACACAGGAGGCGGATGGCTTGGTTCTCAGAATATTTATTATGACAAAGGGGCAGGCAAAAGTGCAGGTCGAGGGCAGGCAGAGGTTCGTAGTCTAAGGTGTTACGCGGAGCGAACACAGGGGAACCCAAGAGCGGACTCAGATGCAGAAGCAGGGATGAATGAACCAAAATGTTTATTGTACACGGAGAGATATGGAGTGCAGAACCAGGGTAGCTCAGATGAGTTGCAAAAAACCCCGAAGTGTAGAGTGAGGTTGTAGTTGGCTGAGTAGAACAGGGTAAACAGGTCCTGAGGGGAATCCAAGGTGGCGGTGCTGAGTGAAGTCCAGAGCAAGGTGGTTGGTGGTGAGATGTGGTACAGGAGACAGGAGCCAGAGACAGAGCGGTACTGCAACGAGAGGACAAAACGGAGTAAGGCAGGGAAACAAGCACAGCAGGGCAACAGGATCTTGAGAACTGACAAAACGCTAGGATAACAACTGACTGAGCAGAGATTACGACTCCAGCACACCTGTCTCCAACCACACAATCATACACACACAGAGAGAGAGAGAGAGAGAGAGAGAGAGAGTATACAGGGGGAGAACTGCAGGTTAGGAATACACCGGATGGACACCAGAGGGCGTAGTGGGAGCAGATGTGACATAAGGCAGAGTCAAAAAGGTACAGAATGGTGGGCAGGCAGAAAGGTCAGAACCGGGAAGACTAGATAACAAGAACTAGACGGCCGGTAACACACGGAAAATACGCTAGGAGGACTTAACGAGACAAGACGAACTGGCAACAGACAAACAGAAAACGCAGGTATAAATACACGGGATAATGAGAAAAACAGGAGATACCAGGTGGGGGGTGGTGACAAGACAGGTGAAACAGATCAGGGTGTGACACGTAGTCAACTTACACACACACTTACCCCACCAGACATGCCACCCGGGGTCTTTTCACAGTCCCCAGGTCCAGAACAAATTCAAGGAAATGTACCTTATTATACAGAGCCATGACTGTATGGAACTCCCATCTTCTATACCCCAAGTGAACAGCAAACCTGGTTTCAAAAAACAAATAAAGCAACACCTCATGGCTGTCACGCCCTGGCCTTAGTATTCTTTGTTTTCTTTATGTTTTTTAGTTAGGTCAGGGTGTGACATGGGGAATGTATGTGTTTTGTAGTGTCTAGGGGTGTTGTATGTGTATGGGGCAGAGTAGAGTAATGTTGTCTAGTTATGTCTATGGCTGCCTAGATTGGTTCTCAATCAGAGACAGCTGTCATTCATTGTCTCTGATTGGGAGCCATATTTAAGGCAGCCATAGGCAGTAGGCTTTTGTGGGGTGTTGTCTATGTCTATGTTCTATGTTGCATGTGTGCACTTAGTTCTGTTTAGCTTCACGATCGTTTGTTTTGTTCATTTTGTAAGTGGTTGTTTTTTCCTTCATTAAAGAAGATGTATTTTTCACGCGCTGCGCCTTGGTCCTCTCTTTCTCAAGAAGACGATCGTGACAGAACACCCCACCATCCATGGATCAAGCAGCGTGTGAGGAACCAGCAACAGGGGGAAAAAAAACAGGACTCGTGGACATGGGAGGATGTTTTGGACGGAAAGGGTTGCTACACATGGGAGGAGATCCTGGCTGGAAGAGATCGCCTCCCATGGGAACAGCTGGAGGCGATTAGGAGAGCAGAGGCAACCGGAGAGAGGAACGGAGTTATGAGGGTACGCGACTAGCAAGGAAGCCTGTAAGTAAACCCCAAACATTTCTTGGGGGGGGGCTAGAAGGGAGAGTGGCGAAGTCAGGTAGGAGACCTGCGCCTACTCCCTGTACTTACCGTGGAGAGCGAGAGTACGGGCAGACACCGTGTTACGCAGTAGAGCGCAGGGTGTCTCCTGTACGTGTGCATAGCCCGGTGCGGTACATACCAGCTCCTCATATCGGCCGGGCTAGATTGAGCGTTGAGCCGGATGTCATGAAGCCGGCCCAACGCATCTGGCCACCAGTGCGTCTCCTCGGGCCGGCTTACATGGCACCAGCCTTACGCATGGTGTCCCCGGTTCGCCTACATAGCCCGGTGCGGGTTATTCCACCTCCCCGCACTGGTCGGGCGACGGGGAGTATACAACCAGGTAAGGTTGGGCAGGCTCAGTGCTCAAGGGAGCCAGTACGCCTGCACGGTCTGGTATTTCCGGCGCCACCTCCCCGCTCCAGCCCAGTACCACCAGTGCCTACACCACACACCAGGCTTCCAGTGCGTCTCCAGAGCCCTGTTCCTCCTCCACGCACTCTCCCTGTGGTGCGTGTATCCAGTCCAGTGCCTCCAGTTCCGGCACCACGCATCAAGCCTCCTGTGCGTCTCCAGAGCCCTATACGCACTGTTCCTTCTCCCCGTACTCGCCCTGATGTGCGTGCCCTCAGCCCGGTACCACCAGTGCCGGTACCACGCACCAGGCCTATAGTACGCTTTGAGAGTCCAGTGTGCCCTGTTGTTGTTCCCCGCACTAGCCTGAAGGTGCGTGTCTTTAGCCCGGTACCTCCAGTTCCGGTACCACGCACCAGGCCTACAGTGCGTCTCAGCCGGCCAGAGTCTGCCGTCTGCCCAGCGGCGCCTGAACTGCCCGTCTGCCCAACGGCGCTTGAACTGCCCGTCTGCCCAACGGCGCCTGAACTGCCCGTCTGCCCAACGGCGCCTGAACTGTCCGTCTGCCAAGCGCCGCATGAACTGCCCGTCTGTACTGAGCCTTCAAAGCCACCCGTCTGCCATGAGCCTGCAAAGCCGCCCGTCTGCCATGAGCCTTCAGAGCCGTCCGCCAGACAGGAGCCGCTAGAGCCTTCCGCCAGACAGGAGCCGCTAGAGCCTTCCGCCAGACAGGATCAGCTAGAGCCTTCCGCCAGACAGGATCAGCCAGAGCCTTCCGCCAGACAGGATCAGCCAGAGCCTTCCGCCAGACAGGATCAGCCAGAGCCTTCCGCCAGACAGGATCAGCCAGAGCCTTCCGCCAGACAGGATCAGCCAGAGCCTTCCGCCAGACAGGATCAGCCAGAGCCGTCAGCGAGCCATGACCAGCCAGAGCCGTCAGCGAGCCATGACCAGCCAGAGCCGTCAGCGAGCCATGACCAGCCAGAGCCGTCATCCAGCCATGACCAGCCAGAGCCGTCATCCAGCCATGACCAGCCAGAGCCGTCATCCAGCCATGACCAGCCAGAGCCGTCATCCAGCCATGACCAGCCAGAGCCGTCATCCAGCCATGACCAGCCAGAGCCGTCATCCAGCCATGACCAGCCAGAGCCGTCATCCAGCATTGAGCCGTCATCCAGCCAGGATCCGCCAGAGCCAGCCAGCCAGGATCCGCCAGAGCCAGCCAGCCAGGATCCGCCAGAGCCAGCCAGCCAGGATCCGCCAGAGCCAGCCAGCCAGGATCCGCCAGAGCCAGCCAGCCAGGATCCGCCAGAGCCAGCCAGCCAGGATCCGCCAGCCAGTCCGGAGCTGCCCCTCATTCCGGAGCTGCCCCTCATTCCGGTGCTGCCCCTCATTCCGGTGCTGCCCCGTAGTCCGGTGCTGCCCCTTAGTCCAGTGCTGCCCCTTAGTCCGGTGGGGTTAATTTGGAGGGTGGTCATTTGGAGGAGGCTACCAAAGCGGGTATTGACAATGGTGGAGTGGGGGCCACGTCCCGCACCCGAGCCGCCGCCATGATGGGGCCCACCCCGTACCCTCCCCTTTTTAGTTCAGGTTGTGCGGTCGGAGTCCGCACCTTTGGGGGGGGGGGGGTACTGTCACGCCCTGGCCTTAGTATTCTTTGTTTTCTTTATGTTTTTTAGTTAGGTCAGGGTGTGACATGGGGAATGTATGTGTTTTGTAGTGTCTAGGGGTGTTGTATGTGTATGGGGCAGAGTAGAGTAATGTTGTCTAGTTATGTCTATGGCTGCCTAGATTGGTTCTCAATCAGAGACAGCTGTCATTCATTGTCTCTGATTGGGAGCCATATTTAAGGCAGCCATAGGCAGTAGGCTTTTGTGGGGTGTTGTCTATGTCTATGTTCTATGTTGCATGTGTGCACTTAGTTCTGTTTAGCTTCACGATCGTTTGTTTTGTTCATTTTGTAAGTGGTTGTTTTTTCCTTCATTAGGAAAGCATTGTGATGCTTTTAATAAGCATTTCATCTCTGCTGGTTTTTTATTTGAAAGGAAAAGTGGACTTTGTGGTACTGGCCAGTTAGTTGATTTTTCGTCTTGCTTTTCAACCGTTACTCTAAAAATGGTAACCCTGTTTTTAGTTTCCAGAAAATAACTGAAGCAGAGGTTCTAATTGCCCTGTGTGCCATTGATACTAAGAAATCCTTAGGCGCTGACAATTTAGACCCGTACTTACTTAAGTGTGCTGCACCTATTTTTGCTGGTTCAGTAACACACATTTTTAATCTAACATTAAGCACAGGAAATATCCCTAAGGTGTGGAAAGCAGCTTTTGTTCTGCCATTACATAAGGGAGGTGACGGTAGTGATTTGGATAACTATCGACCCATCTCTAGGCTCCCTTGTCTGGTAAAGATTCTAGAATCTATAGTCAACAAACAGTTACAATCTTTTCTTTCTGCTAACAGTATTCTTAGTACCAATCAATCTGGTTTTAGATCTAAACACAGTACCACATCGGCCACTATGCTTGTTGTAAATGATATTGCAAATGCCTTAGACGATAGAAAGCACTGTGCTGCGTTGTTTGTAGATTTGTCAAAAGCTTTTGACACTGTAGACCATGCTATCCTTTTGAGTAAGCTGTCATCAATAGGACTGGGCACTGATGCCTGCCGATGGTTTTATGACTATCTTAAAGATAGAACTCAAGCCGTCATGGTCGATGGGGTCAAGTCTGACCCCTTACAGTTACTTAAAGGGGTCCCTCAGGGTTCAATAATTGGCCCACTATTGTTCTCACTTTATATAAACAACATTGGTGATGATGTCAGATATTGTAAATTCCATTTATATGCAGATGACACAGTGATGTACTCTATTGCTCCAACAGCGGACCAAGCTTTAATGCAGTTGGAGTCTGATTTTAGGATACTACAGGGGTCTCTTTTACAGCTTAAACTTGTTTTAAACGCTAAGAAAACAAATGTCATGTTTTTTTCTAGGTCTAAACTCTCAGTTAGAAACACGTTTGTAATCACTAGCTTGGATGGTACTCAAATCAATAAGGTCTCTGCATATAAATACTTAGGGGTATGGTTAGATGATAGGCTTTCTTTTAAAAAACATGTTACTGAATTGGGAAAAAAGCTCAAATTCAAGATAGGATTCCTTTACAGAAACAGGGCTTGTCTGTCCTCTGTAAATAGGAAAAAAATTGTGCAGGCTACTTTTATGTCCGTTTTAGATTATGGTGATATTATCTATATGCATGCATCGGCAAACACATTAAAACCACTGGATGCTATTTACCATTGTGCACTCAGGTTTATCACGGGTGATAGTTACAGAACTCATCACTGTATCCTATATCAACATGTGGGTTGGGTCTCTCTATCTGTGAGGCGAGAGCAACATGCTCTCTTGTTTATTTATAAAGCACTTCTTTTAAAACTACCTCCATATATATCATCATTAATTTCCACAAGATGTACTAATTTTAAAACTAGATCACAGATGTGGATTACATTAGAGACTCCTGCGGTCTCCACAGAGTTGGGTAGGACTGCCTTCAGTTCCTTTGCACCTTATTTATGGAACAAACTGCAGATCCAACTTAAGTTAGACACTCTGGTGTCCCTTGCCCATTTTAAAATGTTTATGGAGGATCAATATGATGTTGTCTGTGATTGTTTCTGTTGAATTGTGTATGTTTTGAAATGTTCTTGTCTGTATGTCTAAAACTGTACATGTCAACATGTTTACACAGGGCACAGCCGTAAAAGAGATCCAGGTCTCAGTCTGTTTTCCCTGTTAAAATAAAGAAAAAAAAAAAAAAAAGAATTTTTATTTTTTTTAAAGAAGATGTATTTTTCACGCGCTGCGCCTTGGTCCTCTCTTTCTCAAGAAGACGATCGTGACAATGGCACAACGCCTCTCCTTACAAAAAAATACTGCAGTCAGAGTGCAGTTTAACTGCAGTACAATGCTGTATAACAGCAGTATGCTGCAAATACTGCGTCCAAAATAAAACTGTTTTTTTTACTGCAGTAATTTTGCAGTGTAACCAGTGCTTCATTTGAGCTGGATCAGGCCAGAACAGGATCTGGCACCTCTCTGTTTAGGGCTGTTTTTTTCCAGAAGCTATTTGGATGGATTTGTTACCTTTGGTGGCATGAAAAATAATTTTCACTTTTTTAAATGTCAAATGTTTTTACAGTTGCGATCAAAATTAATTTGAGTTGTCTCTTCATTAATTTTCACACCCCCACAAAAAAACAGTGAAAAATAGATTTTCACTCTTGGCCTAATATTCTAAGGGTTTATGTTTTGCACAACATTGTAACCTATGTTTGAGACCAATGCGTGGCCTTGGCTGTATGAGAAGCGCGCCAGTATCTCTCAAATAACTAGAATGAGATTCACTTTCTATGATCTCTCTCCCTCTGCTCTGATAGACAGAAAATAGAATACAGTTTTGAACGCACAGCAAATCTGACAGTGAAAAAACATCACGCAGACATAACAGGTCTTTCGAAATATTAAAAATACAAATCAAGGGAAACACAGGAAAGCAAATGGCTCCTGCTGAAAAGAGAAGACTGCTGTAGGCTAAAATATTTGGTAAACTTCCAAGAGAGAGAGGCTTTTGGCACGAGAGAATCAGCCATCACCAGCAGCATCATTGGGTGAGATTGTGAAACTGGAAAGCATTTTTAGGACTATATTTCCTACTCATATTGTAGCCTAAGTCTGGGCTATTGATGGATTCAAGACAAGGTCGTTTTATTGATCTCAGTTTGTCAGTGTCAAAGTAGCCTGCCATTCTGATCATCTGTGCTGTATTAAAAAATATTATCCCAAAGTCTCCAGTCATGTGAAATGACATAGAATGGTATGAAATACATTTGAAAATAAAGGAGAGCTGCACACTCTAGGAGCTCAGGTGCAAAAATGTAATATCCAACGTTTCGACAGCCAAGCTGTCTTCATCAGGGTATAATCACAAACACTACGGGATTACTCGTTTATATAGTGTCAAAAGACACACAGGTGTCTGTAATCATGGCCAAGAGTGGCCTAATATCATTGGTTAATTCTCAAATATTAAAATGGCATACAAAGAACAGCATACATGCCATTTTAATTACTGCGTCCAAAACTCCACAGTTGACTGACTGCAGTTACTCAACTTTTACTGCAGTTTCAAAACGGCAACCTTTTTTTGTAAGGGCCCCATGTGACCTTTTGTGTGCATGTACTGTCATGTAACTGATAGATGCACACACACTACACGTTCATGTTTTTAAATGTATGTAAATTGTAAAGTATTTTGTCTGTAATGTATTTTCGTTGTGTCGGTCCCCAGTAAGACTAGCTGTAACGCTAAAGGGATCCTAACAAATCAAAGCCAAAGCTAACGTTAACTTTTCTACATAGTTACTAGCCATACAGCTTGAACTTGTTTCTAACGTTACTTGTTCTCGATACACATAGGGGAAAAAATAGATACTTTTTTAAATGACAAAATTCTAGAACCGTTTTCCATGAAAGGCAGTAGTTCATATTGCCATGAGATGCAACACACACATACATATATCGCATTCGAAACAGGAACTTTTTGCGTCGAACCCGGAAACGTCTGAGGGACCTATTATAGTGTTGCAAAAGCAGACCAATCTGGTCGTCGGAAAAATGTCTGACCAGAAACCAACGGTGGATCCTGATCCTGAAGTCCCCTTTGCCAAGAGAATAGATCCAAACAAGGAGGATCTTACCAGGGACGAGTTCTACTTTATCAGACAAGTGGAGCTCGCGCAATGGAAGAAGAAATCGCAGCAACTGAGGGGCCGTAATATTGCAACAGGACTTGGTATCGGAGCCATTGTAATGGGAATTTGTATCCTTGTCAAACAGTCACACAAGGTGAACTAGCTAGTTACGTAGGAGATAACTTGCACTGTCCGGCATGATAGAACAAGCCATGGCAATATTTTCCATAGTTTAGTCAACCGGACATTCATGTAGGACATTGAAGCTGCAAGTCATTGTAGAAATGTAATGACATGCACGTTGTAATGGTGAAGCGCAGCAATGTACTGTAGCAACCAGCGTTTGGGTGTACAGGAGACGTTGAATTATCCTTTAAAATCGAATCGCCATATTCAGCGTCTCCTGAATGCCCAGTTTCTGTTTCACTAATTGGCTAACTAGCTACCTAAATAGCTCTCTGTTTGTCAGTTTATTGTAGGCTGTTACAGTGAAAGCTGGTGATGAGTGTAAAACATGTCTGCCATAAATGTATGTTGATGTTGAAAACATTAATCTTTTATGTGTATGTACAGTAACTAAGGTCGACTGTAGATCGCTTTTCAGCCAGCACATCCCTTGCCTCAATCTGCACATTTGCCTTGACTTTGCTTCTCCTAGATGCCTACACGTTTTACTCAGTGAAACAGGAGAAGATCATGGATGAGCTGGATGAGGAGGCCAAGATGAGAGGGGCAAAGACAGGTGCCAACTGACATGGCAATCAGAAAACTTAGCTCAGATGAACTGTGGTGTGCCACGTATCCTATCTACTGCACTGGAAGGGACGAAGAGACTAATGCTGACGCTACACCTTATTCCACTGCTAGCCATTGTCAACTTTCAGAGGCAGCATTGGACCTTCTTTTGCCCAGGATCTGTAGGTTATGTAATTATGTTGCTGACTTAAGTGTTGTCATTGTGATTAGCATGCTTGTCAATAGGAGAAAAGATCTACTGCTCCCGATTGCCCTACCAATTCAGGATACCTGGGTGGTGTTTACTAAATGGAAGAAAATGGACTACTTGTAGTTGTTGTAGACTTTTTTTTGTAAGAAACGGTCACTTTTCTGTAGTGTGCCCTACATGTACATGACCCTATTCTTCCTTTTCTCCCAATAAGTAGTCAGTCACTTGTATAGAATTATTGGTACTGCCCCATTCAGCGTCATATGTCTCCCAAAACTGTCTATAGAACTAATTCAACCTCCAATCAATAATGTTAATTTTACAGTGGCCTTGAAATGTGTGGGATTTGAATTGGAACTACTGAACTGAGACAAAGAAACACAATCAGATTGAAATATATTTATGATGATAAAGGACGGAGTTGTAAAAATCGTATTATGTAGTTTTTTTACAACACAAATTACATCTTCATGTAAGGTCAGTGCAATGTTTCCTAGGCTAAATGTCAGACATACAGTTGAAGTCAGAAGTTTACATGTACCTTAGCCAAATACATTTAAACTCAGTATTAAACAATTCCTGACATTTAATCCTAGTAAAAATGCCATATCTTAGGTCAGTTAGGATCACCACTTTATTTTAAGAATGTGAAATGTCAGAATAATAGTAAAGATAATTATTTATTTCATCACATTCCCAGTGGGTCAGAAGTTTACATTTACTCAATTAGTATTTGGTAGCATTGCCTTTAAATTGTTTAACTTGGGTCAAACGTTTCAGGTAGCCTTCCACAAGTTTCCCAGAATAAGTTGGGTAAATTTTGGCCCATTCCTCCTGACAGAGCTGGTGTAACTGAGTCAGGTTTATAGGCCTCCTTGCTCGCGCACTTTCAGTTCTGCCCACAAATGTTCTATAGGATTGAGGTCAGGGCTTTGTGATGGCCACTCCAATACCTTGACTTTGTTGTCCTTAAGCCATTTTGCCACAACTTTGGAAGTATGCTTGGGGTCATTGTCCATTTGGAAGACCCATTTGCGACCACGCTTTAACTTCCTGACTGAGGTGTTGCTTCAATATAGCCACATAATGTTCCTTCCTCATGATGCCATCTATTTTGTGAAGTGCACCAGTCCCCCCTGCAGCAAAGCACCCCCACAACATGATGCTGCCACCCCCGTGCTTCACGGTTGGGATGGTGTTCTTCGGCTTGCAAGCCTCCCCCTTTTTCCTCCAAACATAACAATGGTCATTATGGCCAAACAGTTCTATTTTTGTTTCATCAGACCAGAGGACATTTCTCCAAAAAGTACAATCTTTGTCCCCATGTGCAGTTGCAAACCGTAGTCTGGCTTTTTTATGGCAGTTTTGGAGCAGTGGCTTCTTTCTTGCTGAGCAGCCTTTCAGGTTATGTTGATATAGGACTTGTTTTACAGTGGATATTGATACTTTTGTACCTGTTTCCTCCAGTATCTTCACAAGGTCCTTTGCTGTTGTTCTGGGATTGATTTGCACTTTTCGCACCAAAGTACGTTCATCTCTAGGAGACAGAACGCGTCTCCTTCCTGAGCGGTATGACGGCTGCGTGGTCCCATGGTGTTTATACTTGCATACTATTGTTTGCACAGATGAACATGGTACCTTCAGGTGCTTGGAAATTGCTCCCAATGATGAACCAGACTTGTGGAGGGCTACAATGTTTTTTCTGGGGTCTTGGCTGATTTCTTTTGATTTTCTCATGATGTCAAGCAAAGAGGCACTGAGTTTGAAGGTAGGCCTTGAAATACATCCACATGTACACCTCCAATTGACTCAAATTATGTCAATTAACCTATCAGAAGCTTCTAAAGCCATGACATAATTTTCTGGAATTTTCCAAGCTGTTTAAAGACACAGTAAACTTAGTGTATGTAAACTTCTGACCCACTGGATTTGTGATACAGTGAATTATAAGTGAAATAATCTGTTTGTAAACAATTGTTGGAAAAATGACTTGTGTTATGCACAAAGTAGATGTCCTAACCCACTTGCCAAAACTATAGTTTGTTAACAAAAAATATGTAGAGTGGTTGAAAAATGAGTTTTAATGACTCCAACCTAAGTGTATGTAAACTTCCGACTTCAACTGTACACTAATATTGCCACAATAGTACGGAAGCAGAGAGGAACGCTATCATAATTCCAACTATTTATTATGTCAAAATATGATTTACAGAGTATGCTGTAGCCACCAAACCTACAGAGTAAAAATATTAAACAAGACATTGCAAGGGGAAGGCACAGATTTGAGCATGGCAGGACAGCAGCGTTGCATATCAAAGCGATACAATCATACACATATATTAAAATATTAGCATTGTAATCACATTTTCTTTAAATATATACATTTGTGGAAATCTTAGGTGAGTATTATCCTGAGTGGCGCAGCGGTCTAAGGCAGTACATCTGGGCTAGAGGTGTCACTACAGACCCTGGTTCGATTCCAGACTGTATCACAACCGGCCGTGATTGGGAGTCCCATGGGGTGGCACACAATTGGCCCAGTGTCGTTAGGGTTTGGCCGGGGTAGGTCGTCATTGTATATAAGAATTTGTTCTTAACTGACTTGCCTAGTTAAATAAAATAAAAATAGAATTCAGTGTGCGTATTTAAGGCAATGGCTAAGGGCTTACAGTTCGATCCATTTGTTATGCAGTCATTCTCTCGCCTCCCTACCTGTGCATATAAATAAGCTACTTCATTTACCAAAAAGTGTGAAATTAGTGACTACTAAAGTAGAAGTTACTAAAGTGCAGAGGGTGCCTTGTTTATTACACATTGCAGAAATGTTTTATCATTGTTCAATGTTGTGTACATTAGGAACACCTTGAGGACTGAGCCCATTTAGTCTACTGGTCGATTGTTTGGTCCATAGGCTGTTGGTCGGCCAAGATAATTAAAAAAAATTCTGATTTGCGCATGTCTCAGTGGACTAATTCACTGAGGAGACCGTGGTCAAAGGAGCGTGTGGCTAAGATGCAGAAGGTACATCTCTCATTGTTTCATAACTTCATTGTGTCAACTGTTTGCCCTTTGATTGTTAGTGTCTGTGATCAATTCCCTGTTACATACAATACCGGTAAAAAGTTTTAGAACACCTACTCATTCAATGGTTATTCTTTTTACTATTTTCTACATTGTAGAATAATAGTGAAGACATCAAAACTATGAAATAACACATGGAATCATGTAGTAACCAAAAAAATGTTAAACAAATCAAAATATATTTTATATTTGGGATTCTTCAAATAGCCACCCTTAGCCTTGATGACAACTTTGCACACTCTTAGCGTTCTCTCAACCAGCTTCATGAGGTAATCACCTGGGTAATCACCTAATCATCATGCGTTTAAATGAACAGGTGTGCCTTGTTAATTTGTGGAATGTCTTTCCTTAATGCGTTTGAGCCAATCAGTTGTGTTGTGACAAGGTAGGCGGGGTATACAGAAGATAGTCCTATTTGGTAAAAGACCAAGTCCATATTATGGCAAGAACAGCTCAAATAAGCAAAGACAAATGACAGTCCATCATTACTTGAAGACATGAAGGTCAGTCAATACAGAACATTTCAAGAACTTTGAAAGTTTCCTCAAGTGCAATCGCAAAAAAACACCAAGCGCTATGATGAAAATGGCTCTCATGAGGACCGCCACAGAAAAGGAAGACCAAGAGTTTACCTCTGCTGCAGAGGATAAGTTCATTAGAGTTACCAGCTTCAGAAATTGCAGCCCAAATAAATGCTTCAGAGTTCAAGTAACAGACACATCTTAACATCAACTGTTCAGAGTAGACTGAATCAGGCCTTCATGGTCAAATTGCTGCAAAGAAACCACTACTAAAGGACACCAATAATAAGAAAAGACTTGCTTGGGCCAAGAAACACAAGCAATGGACATTAGACTGGTGGAAATTTGTCCTTTGGTCTGGAGTCCAAATTGGAGATTTTTGGTTCCAACCGCTGTGTCTTTGTGAGATGCAATGTGGGTGAACGGATGATCTCAGCATATGTATTTCCCTCCGTAAAGCATAGAGGAGGAGGTGGTGTTATGTCGTGGGGGTGCTTTGCTGGTGACACTGTCTGTGATTTATTTAGAATTCAAGGCACACTTAACCAACATGGCTACCACAGCATTCTGCAGCAATTATGCCATCCCATCTGGTTTGAGCTTAGTGGGACTATCATTTTGTTTTTCAACAGGACAATGACCCAACACACCTCCAGGCTGTGTAAGGGATATTTGACCAAGAAGGAGAGTGATGGAGTGCTGCATCAAATGACCTGGCCTCCACAATCCCCCGACCTCAACCAAATTGAGATGGTTTGAGATGAGTCGGACCGCAGAGTGAAGGAAAAGCAGCCAACAAGTGCTCAGCATATGTGGGAACTCCTTCAAGACTGTTGGAAAAGTATAACAGGTGAAGCTGGTTGAGAGAATGCCGAGAGTGTGCAAATCTGTCAACAGGGCAAAGGGTGGCTATTTTGATGTTTAACACTTTTTTAGTTAATACATGATTCCATATGTGTTATTTCATAGTTTTGCTGTCTTCACTATTATTCTACAATGTAGAAAATAGTACAAATAAATAAAAACCCTTGAATGAGTAGGTGTTCTAAAACTTTAGACCGGTAGTGTATATCACCAGTAATAGGCTACATTTACCATTAATCCCCATAATTTCAAATCTACAATGTTTGTTTGGTTAGGGTAATTTCTGTTAATGCATTCATTATATTATTATACCAGTATTTTGCGGTTCTCATTGTCGGAGTGGACATGTTGTTTGCAGAGCTCACAACCTATGCTACACTTGTGAGGAACAAGTTTTGGTTTATTTCAATCAATTAACGAGTTTTGTCAATGTATTAATTGTCTTTTCATGGGAGCGCTCCTGTCAATGTTGAGTAAGGACGTGTACCTAATTACACATATAGGCCTAGAAGTATATAGGCCTAGGCTACCTGGCAGGCCTATAAATGTGCATATTTGGGGGATGTCTGATAGTATTTCTTATTGTCTTAATGAGCTCTGGAGCTAACCAAGTCTGTTTTCAGAACCTCAATGTATTTGAAAAATATCTCCAGCGCTTTCCTTTCCGATATCCACTTGGCATGAAAGGGAAAAATGTCATGCTCTGATCCAGTTGAAATGTAAAAAAAATAGATGATTACTTCTTATCCCTTGCACAATAGCCTACAGCTTGTCTGTCTGGAGCTCACTGGTGTGGGGAACTCTGAGGGCCCAGAATGTTTTATACCATGTTGCAAATTTGCTAGCTCAAGCTTCAGGCTGTACCCAAAACATTTTCAAGTTCGTTGCAGACAGGCCATGGGTAGCCAATGTGATTTAAAGGATGTTTATTTTTATCAGGATAGATTCTACCTGCAGGCTGCAATGTTTTTATTTGTTGGCATTATGTAAACTATTTTTACATAGTTGCCAATTGCAATAGAAGTGACTTTTAGATGTGTATCATTTTCATTCATATGTAGATATAATTTAGATTAACCACATGACAATTATTTTGAGATACAAAGACGATTATAAATTAAATTAAATTAAACTGTTCCACTAAAATGTGCATATGAAAATCATAACTGGCACCCAGATCGGTAGAAATGGTAAGATAAATTGACACTCCAAATATAAAAGGTTGCCGGCCCCTGGTGTAGCCTATTACCGGCAACTTCAGAAGCTTAACGGAAGAATCAGCGAAGGCCAGCAGCAGCTGGAGAAGGAGGGTCGGAACAGGTTTTTTCCTTCGGGTTAGGATATATTGATCTCTCGTTCCCTCTTTAGTAATTTGTGTATATTCATTGTTTAATTAAATCAAGTACTTAAAGCATCAGATAAGCTCAGTGTATATATAGTTGCTTTTATTAAAACACATAGGGTGTGTCTGTATGAAAAAATACTTGTTTTAACATTTTGAAAAAATACATGTTTTAACATCTCAGGTCAAAAGAAAAAAGGACTCGGTCGACCAAGATTTAATTTTTTGTCGGGGACAGCCCTAAACCTTCCTATTATTGAGTTGCACCACCTTTGCCCTCAGAACAGCTTCAATTAGTCGGGGCATGGACTCTACAAGGTGTTGAAAGCATTCCACAGGGATGCTGGCCCATGTTGACTCCAATGCTTCCCACAGTTGTGTCAAGTTGGCTGGATGTCCTTTGGGTGGTGGATCATTCTTGATACACACAGGAAACTGTTGAGTGTGAAAATCCCAGCAGAGTTGCAGTTCTTGACACACTCAAACCGGTGTGCCTAGAATCTACTACCATACCCTGTTCAAAGGCACTTTAATATTTTGTCTTGCCCATAGCCGCAGAATAAATTTTTATATATAAGAAAGTAAAAAATATATTACATTTTTTGGAAAGAAATTGTGAATTCACCTGGTCAGTCTAATGGAAAGAGCAGGTGTTCATAATGTGTTATACACTCCGTGTATGTGCAAGAAATGTAGGTTGCCAAAATGTCTTTGGTTCATTTGTAAACGTACTTTATAAATGCATTATTTCATATTTACAATCATGGTGAGACCCATTAGTCTGTATGTTGGATTCTTTTTGTAGAAAATATAATCTCAGTGAAAAAGTCAGGAGAGGTTCGTAACAATCATCAACCATAAGTAGTTTTTACTTTTTATCAACGTGGCTGATTTGGCAATACTTTCACTGGATTTGTTTTTTAAAAGGAGTAGCTGGTTAGTTTGTCTTGGATATTCCTCGTGTATAGAGCTGTATTGTGCCTAGCTTCCTGGAAAGACTGACACCGCAATGATCTCAGTGTTATAGTTCTACCACTAGGTTGTATTCAGCAATAGAAAACTACTGGTCTATAGTATTGTATTGATAAATGCTCACTATCATGTATATAAGATACTGCCTAACATTAGAAAACAATGTTCACATCCTTCTACATGTCGACAACAGTTGTCCTTCATAATGCTGTTGAATTAATCAGAAATATGGCTTCACTATTGCACATTGGATAACCAGCAAAGTACAACAACATATCTGGATTTCCATAGTCACTCTAGAGGGCAGTAGTGAGCTTACAATCAGCATCAACATCAACAGATTGCAAACAGACAGTCAAATGTGCAAATAAAAATGTGAATAATCTGAAACAGTCCCAATAAAAACTGTCTGCGACAGTCAGATAAGCAGTAAAATATTGATCAACTGCCCCGGACTTGATCCCAATATTGTCGAACAACCCTTACTGCTTTGTGGCTACAAGGCAGTATTATTAAAGCTGATCACTAAGGCTCTACTGTATGTACAACTATCACACATGTTCAACATAGCATAGTATAAGGAATGATGGTACACTTCCTGGGCTGGTACTGTTGTGAGCCTTTTACACTCATTTTATACTCACACTGTTCTGGTGGCATCCTACTGACCATTGTACTGACAGGGCTTCTCTCTGGGGTGACTGACAGCAGATGACAGAGGTTCTGTTGTCCCTTCATAGCAGAGGGCTCAGTGACCTATGATGAACCCTGTGATCTCTGATGAACCTGTGACCTTTAATTAACCCTGTGACCATTAGCTCAGCAGAGGAGCTTCCTGGTTTCTGGGGGGCCTAGGTTTCTCTCTCCTCCAGTGGGGGGCCAGATAAAGGGTTTAGATGTGATGTCACTTCCTTCCTCCAGCAAGATGGACATGATCACTGCACTCTTCAGATGAGGTAGTCCGGACTTATTCTACAGCAAGCATGGGTCAAGATTCTTACTGGTGAGAGAGGAGACAAGGAGATGATGATTAGATGTGTAACATAGGCGGAAATCCCAGGGGGGACGGGGGGGACACGACCCCCCCATCCTGGGAAAAATATGACTTGTCCCCCCCAATATATCACTGTAAACATAACTATGTAATTTCAATCATATTAATAATACGCAATGAAAGCACTTGTGCTGATTATAGACACTTAATAGCGCGTTTTTAAGTTTCACAAGATTGCGACCCCCCCGCCCTTTGCCTCACAATGATTTGATCCACTGACAGTTCTTTAGCTTGCAAGGTAATAGAGAGTTCGTATCTACTGTCCGAAAGGCACATGTACGTAACTGACGTGAGGTAATCCAGTCAATCGCGCCATAGCAATGTATATATTTTTTTAATGTTGCAGGGTTCACACACTCGCTGAATTTGCAGAGCTAACGCGCAAACTAAAGCAAACATTAACTATCAAGCTAGCTAGTACCTATTCCATTTATGTGGCGTCGTCAAAGATGGAATATTTGCTATCGTCAGTTTATTCCAAGATTAGCATGCAGCTGTAGTGCTTCAAAGTCCCTGTGATAAGGTTAGCGATAAACTGAAGTCCAAACTGAACAGAACTACACTCTCTTATACCATTGTCTTAAATATATTTAATGGTCTCGTTGCAAAAGCTAAATTGTCGCTAGTGAATTATTATAATTTTTTCACCTTTATTTAACCAGGTAGCAAAGATTATAGCAAACACCACAGAAACGGAATTGGTGCTCGCTAGCTTTGCAAATTCAGCTATTGTTGGAAGCCAGCCAATATGAAACAAACTATGTTAAAATTACAAAAGGTTGCAGCATGTGTTGTGTAAATGTGTGTGTGTGCAGCTAGACCGGCCAGCCAGCCAGCCAGCCAGGTAGAAAAATGTCAGAAAAAAGTAAAAAGACGGACATCAGAGTATTTTTCAGTACACCAAAAACGCAAAGTAAGAACTCTAGTAGCCTAATATCTCAAAGACGAGTTGATAAAATGTTCATAAGAAAGAAGTGAAATGCTAATGGAAATGTTTCACAATGATGTCATTAGGCAGAGCAGGCAACAGATGGCACACAGACAGCAGAGCTGGGGACAGATATGCAGGGACAGACTGGCAGAGACAGGGAGTCTCAGGTAAGTTTGTTGAGTCTTTGTTTGGCAACATTATGAAAGGTTCTCAATTTTTTTTATTTGTAAAATAGGGACATAATTGGAAAATGCCATGGATTCCCCCACTCTCAACTTAAACTGGTGACTGAACCAAGATTTGTTTAAGGCAATGGTATTGCTGTTGTGATTAATTGTGTAGTTTTGGGTACCGGTAGTTAGGAGTACAGCAAACACCTTATTTCTTTTCTAGGAGACAGACTGTGAGTCAGTGAGGGTGGTGAAAGGGAAAGAGCCAAGGAGAGAGACTTCAGAGGACAGTGTCACAGCCACGGCAGGACCAGGTGTCACCCTTGTTGCCAGCAGCACCAGTATAGGGGACAGTGGCACAGCATCGTCCAGTTTCCTCAGTGATGGCACAAAACCATATCAGCCACACCCACAATTTATAGAACCGCAAACTCTTGTCAACAGAGTGTTGACGTTTCAAGAGAGATGGTTTCGCGATTTCCCCTGGCTACATTATAATCCATCAATAAAAGGAGTGTTGTGTTTTCACTGTAGCCAAGGGTTTTCAAGCCAGCCATCTTTTGGCCAAAGAGCAGATGCTGCCTTCATTAGTGCAGGATTTAGGAACTGGAGAAAAGCCATTGAAAAATTCACAGCACATCAAAACTGCCAAACCCACCGCCACTTTGTAACTGTAACAGCACACCAGCTAAATCCAATCGGTGTCCAGTTATCCAGCACGTGGGGTAAACAGCAGGAGGACGCAAGGCATTGCTTGATGAAAATTGTTAGTTAGGTGCGGCATGTAGTAAGACAGGGACAAGCCTTTAGAGGCCACACGGATGACAGTGGGAATTTATACCGGCTTTTGAAACTCAGGGCAGAAGAGGATGATCCCATTTTACTGAAGTGGTTAACAGAGCGTACCACAATGTACACAGGCCCCAAAGCACAGAATGAAATTCTGAACATCATGGCCAATACAGTCATTCGAGGCATTGCAGCTGAGATTAGGTCTCTTCCGATTGTACAATTTTCATTCATTGTTGATGGTACTCAAGATGTCTCTGGTGCTGAACAGGAGAGTGTCTGTCTGCGTTATGTTGACCATGACCTTGTCCCTCACGAGGAGTTTATTGGGCTATACAGGGTGTCGGAGACAACAGGCGAGGGCATTGCGAAAGTGGCAACTGATGTGTTGTTGAGGCTCAATTTGCCCATGTCTGGCTTACGTGGGCAGAGTTACGATGGTGCCTCAAACATGGCAGGAAAATACACAGGTGCACAGGCAATTGTGAGGAGGCAGCAGCCATTAGCCCTCTATGTCCATTGTGGAGCACACTGTGTAAATCTGATTACACAGGCTGGCTGCTCAGCCTCCCCACTGATCTGGGATTCCCTTTCTTGGGTCCATCATTTAGGTGTCCTCTATGGCCAGTCAGGAAAGTTTAAGAGCATGTTTGAATCAATTGTCACGTCCAAAGATACAAATCTGACCACCCTGAAACCCCTATGTCCAACAAGGTGGACTGTGCGGAATACTGCTATTAGAGCTGTGCTAGGGCAGTATGAGAGGGTACTAAGCAGCCTAGAGGAGATGGCAAAATCTGCATCCAAGACAGCTTCAACTGCCAGTGGCTTATTCGAGCACTTCAGCAAAGGCAAGACTGTGTTGGGCCTCACACTTGCCTCTGCTGTTCTTGGAGAGCTTGAATGTCTAAACATTTCACTGCAGAAGAAAACTCAGACTGTCTCTGGTATGCAGGCTGCAGTCGAGTGTGTGCGGTCATCTCTTAGGGGCAAGAGAAATGACGAAAGCTACCTTGCACTGTATGAGAAAGCAACAACTTTGATTGACTCTATTGAATCCATTGAGACGCACTCAAGACGATTTGCTGGCAAAGCAGTGGATCACTATAGGGCAGAATTTTTTAAAGTGTTGGATGGTGTGGAGGTTCAGTTTGGCGACCGTTTTGACCAGGACAGTCTAAACGTCCTGCAAAAGTTGGAAAGAGCGCTTCTCACGGGGGAGTTGGATGAGTCTCTAGATCAGTACCCTGAGCTGAACATAGATTCTCTTTCAGTGCAGATCCCTCTCTTTCACAACAAATACCCCTGTAGCAGCAGTTGAGAGGCAGCAGAGGTCCTCAGGAGGCTTCCAGTGGAGGTGCGGGGGTTGTTTGACCAAGTTGAGGTGCTGATCAGAATTTTGTTTGTGGTGCCAGTGTCTTCATGTGAGGCTGAGAGGAGTTTCAGTGCACTTCGCAGGTTAAAGACTTGGCTACGGGCTAGCATGGGCCAAGAGAGACTGAACGGCGTAGTTGTCTGTAATGTACATAAAGACAGGCTGGACAGTCTCAAGAGGGAAAATATCTGCCAGCAATTTGTTGGATCCATTGAAACCCGCAAACATATGTTCGGTTCTTTTGTTCAGTAGTGTGTATAGCAGTGGTTCTCAACCTTTTTTGGGTACTGGAACCCCTGCATATTTTGAGGCAAGGCAGGCAAGGTTTTGAGCGGTCCTCAGGGACCTCCACCCCCTCTATATTATATGTAAACTTACTGGAAACCTTGTGGTACTGAATACGTTCATTACACTTTTTTTTATTTCACGGACACCTTGCAATTAGTCCATGGACCCCTGTTTGAGAACCCCTGGTGTAATTGATTTTGTTCTTTTGTTTAGTAGTTTTTAGTACATGACAGTACACTTACAAATTATTTATTTCATGTTATTTTATTTAAAATGGCATACTTTGTGTGACATACTTGTCCATAGCTGCTGTTTGAAGAGTTGAGACACTGACTGAAGGATATTTTGTTTGATTTATTTGGGTTTTTCATTGAAGTAGTTATTTTGCTTTTAGAACTGTACTTATTTTAAGCTTTTTGTTCTTGTAAAGATATTGTAGTAGACTCAGGCCAGGTGCACATATTTAATGACTATATAAATGTATCACAAAGTCAAATTAAAAGGTCAATTCAATACGGAGACCAACTTTGTGATGGTTCTCAATGGAGATTCTTTACGATGAGATCACACCATGTTCATTGTATTTATGAAAACTGCTCCCATACAGTGTACAGTACCATTGCCGCCTACTGGCCTTTCTTGATATTGCTGGTTGTAAGTACGAATACCTGCATACATACTGGACTGATAAGGAACACTGCTATAACTATTATTAGTAGTAGTATTATAATGATTTAAACAAGTTGGGACAACCCTTCAGTTAACTACTGTACCTAACAATTATCCAGTAGTAGTGATTATGGTCCCTCAATATACATTTAACATATTACAACGTAGGCTGTGTTACAGCACTACTTTTGGTGTCCCCCTCAGGAATTGCTCCTGAGAAAATTTCATGTAATTGTCCCCTCCAAGGTTGATATCAGATTTTCGCCCCTGTGTGTAGAGTATTCAGATATAGTGGAGAATCGTTCACCTCCTGTCTTCTAGATGAACTTAGATTTTGGACAGCAGGATGAATACAACACATACTCAATACAGTAGCCGTGTCTGAAATCTGGCTTGCCTACTACTTACTAAAACTGCATGTGTACTAATCACACACTATTTAGAATGTACTATTTAATAAAAACATTTTCAGTAAGCAACAAATGTCAACATACTAGACTCACCCATACCGAGAGTGTGTCAGCTAATGCGCAATTGCGTTGTTTCCCGCCATTTGTTCATTTTGGTACAGCTTGTCCCCTTATCTGATTATCAGCTGTTGTCAAACACACGTTGGTCTGAAAAGATGATTCTATTCCTCAGTAGCAGGCAGCGAATTTGTTGTAGATGAAATGAGCCGAAATGAGAATGACATGAGTATGACATCCTGGCATTTAAAGCATACAATTTTTCCCCCCACACACTATAAAACGTTGTATTTTCGCATTCCCAATCATTCTACTATTTAGAACGCAAGTAGAAGTATTCGGACCCTGTAAGGACAATGTGTAAACCCACCATTCTACTGACGTCAGATGCAAAAGTCACCCCTTTAGAGGGCTTCTCCAGAGAGCTGCTACTGCTGCTGCCACCCAGAGAGTTCCTCCTAATGATACCTTGGAGGGGGAGCATGTCCAGGCGCTGCAGACTGTTTCTGCGGGAGGAGGAGAGGTAACTCCTTTCCTTAGAGAGGCGGCGCTGGCGACTTGACAGCATGGCGGCAGGAGAGACAATCCCCGCAGGGGGAACCTTCCCCATCCTCTCATATAGCTCTTCAATCTCCCTCTTCTGGGTGGCCTGGAGACTCTGCACCTCTGCCAAGTGTCTGACAGGAGGGAGAGAGAGAGAATGAGAGAGCGGGATAAAGATAAACAGTTTAGGACTCTGAGGAGGATATGTTTAAGTGCTTTGGAATAGTTGAGAGTCAAGTTGAGTTCAAAGTAATCAAACTTCGATTAAAACCCAAAATGGGTGAATGACTGAGGAGATGCTGAAGGTGAAACACTCACTTCTCCCTCATCTCCTGCAGCTCCTCCCACATGTCCTCACTCTCTGAGTCGTCACTGCTCAGGTATGTGACGTTACGGCTGTAGCTCAGCCACATGTGGTTTAGAGCGGAGTTGTAGGTGGGGCTCCCTGCCCCTCCCTCCCACAGGCCACGCCCCTCTGAGTCCACCGCTATAACGGACAGGCCGATGTCTGCAGACATACCCATCAGACTGAGACTGCACATTCTCTTCCTTCTCCTCCTCCTCACTGTCTGCTGCTCTTCCTTTTCCTCCTGCTCCTCCTCATCTTCTTCCTTCTCCTCCTCCTGCTCCTCATCTTCTTCCCCATCTTCTTCCTCCTCATCTTCTTCCCCCTGTTCTTCCTCCTCCTCTTCCTGCTGCTGCTCCTTGGTCCCGGCCCACTCTACTTGGACCTCCCGGGCCTCCCCCATAGTGAGGTGTCGGTGTGGGGGGGAGAGAGTGAGGGAGGTGTTCAGGCTGGTCTCTGACTCCCAATGCTCCTGCTCCTCTGTGCTGCTCTTGGAGGTGGTGGTGCTGCCCACTGACATGGGCCTGGCGGGGTTAGAGCCCTGTCCACCTGGTTCAGCAGTCACAGGGATCTCCATGCTAGGGGAGACCTGAAAACGGCCCACTGTGACAACAGCAGGTGGAGGATCTGTGGGGAGAAGGGGGTTTATGATCAATATCAATACAGTGATAATAATTCATTTTCACAATCTGCTGTTTGTGTTTACATTCTGTTCCAGTAGTTGATATTATATTCCACTGATATTGACTCATGTACACTCAAATTGATTACAATGCTTTAGGCCGGGATTCAATCCGATTGCCCCTTTTCGGGTATGCACCGTTTAAAGGCAATGTTTCCGCATTCGTGGAGCATTCAAGGTAAACGCTGCATATGTCAGCTCAATCTGAAATTTCCTTTAAATATCAAGCGTGCAGTTACAGTGGGGCAAAAAAGTATTTAGTCAGCCACCAATTGTGCAAGTTCTCCCACTTACAAAGATGAGAGGCCTGTAATTTTCATCATAGGTACACTTCAACTATGACAGACAAAATTAGAAAAAAAAATCCAGAAAATCACATTGTAGGATTATTAATGAATTTATTTGCAAATTATGGTGGAAAATAAGTATTTGGTCAATAACAAAAGTTTATCTCAATACTTTGTTATATACCCTTTGTTGGCAATGACAGAGGTCAAATGTTTTCTGTAAGTCTTCACAAGGTTTTCACACACTGTTGCTGGTATTTTGGCCCATTCCTCCATGCAGATCTCCTCTAGAGCAGTGATGTTTTGGGGCTGTTACTGGGCAACACGGACTTTCAACTCCCTCCAAAGATTTTCTATGGGGTTGAGATCTGGAGACTGGCTAGGCCACTCCAGGACCTTGAAATGCTTCTTACGAAGCCACTCCTTCGTTGCCCGGGCGGTGTGTTTGGGATCATTGTCATGCTGAAAGACCCAGCCACGTTTCATCTTCAATGCCCTTGCTGATGGAAGGAGGTTTTCACTCAAAATCTCACGATACATGGCCCCATTCATTCTTTCCTTTACACGGATCAGTCGTCCTGGTCCCTTTGCAGAAAAACAGCCCCAAAGCATGATGTTTCCACCCCCATGCTTCACAGTAGGTATGGTGTTCTTTGGATGCAACTCAGCATTCTTTGTCCTCCAAACACGACGAGTTGAGTTTTTACCAAAAAGTTTTATTTTGGTTTCATCTGACCATATGACATTCTCCCAATCTTCTTCTGGATCATCCAAATGCTCTCTAGCAAACTTCAGACGGGCCTGGACATGTACTGGCTTAAGCAGGGGGACACGTCTGGCACTGCAGGATTTGAGTCCCTGGCGGCGTAGTGTGTTACTGATGGTAGGCTTTGTTACTTTGGTCCCAGCTCTCTGCAGGTCATTCACTAGGTCCCCCCGTGTGGTTCTGGGATTTTTGCTCACCGTTCTTGTGATCATTTTGACCCCACGGGGTGAGATCTTGCGTGGAGCCCCAGATCGAGGGAGATTATCAGTGGTCTTGTACGTCTTCCATTTCCTAATAATTGCTCCCACAGTTGATTTCTTCAAACCAAGCTGCTTACCTATTGCAGATTCAGTCTTCCCAGCCTGGTGCAGGTCTACAATTTTGTTTCTGGTGTCCTTTGACAGCTCTTTGGTCTTGGCCATAGTGGAGTTTGGAGTGTGACTGTTTGAGGTTGTGGACAGGTGTCTTTTATACTGATCACAAGTTCAAACAGGTGCCATTAATACAGGTAACGAGTGGAGCCTCTTAAAGAAGAGGACAGAGGAGCCTCTTAAAGAAGAAGTTACAGGTCTGGGAGAGCCAGAAATCTTGCTTGTTTGTAGGTGACCAAATACTTATTTTCCACCATAATTTGCAAATAAATTCATTAAAAATCCTACAATGTGATTTTCTGGAGAAAAAAAATCTCATTTTGTCTGTCATATTTGAAGTGTACCTATGATGAAAATTACAGGCCTCTCTCATCTTTTTAAGTGGGAGAACTTGCACAATTGGTGGCTGACTAAATACTTTTTTGCCCCACTGTACGTGGCTCTACCGTTGATCAGATAGAACCCTGGCCTTAGTTTCATAACTTTCTGTTAGAAAACCAATCCAACTGCCATATCTACTGCCAACATCTGGCGATGGTGTAAGAAGTGGAAGGAATCAGAGTTAGCTGATGTGTGGATCTAGGTGGCACTCTACTGGCTTGGAAACAGCTTTTCTCTGCTGAATGTGGCCCTGGGACTTCTCAAACAGAGCCTGTTCTGTCTGTCTGTTGAGCGGGGTGGGCCTTGTTGGGTTGGGTCGCTCGCGGACCAGAGCAGGGCGGAGGTGCGGTGTAAACACAGACAGGTGGGGAGGAAATGGGAGGAGAGGCCTGTAACGAGTCTGGAAGCCTTCTAATTGGTCAGTTCTGCAGGGCAAATCTTCTAATAGGTCAATACTGGTAGGCAGGGCTATAATCACATCTACGTATTGGTCCCTTATTCAATGATCCCGAGGCACTGCTAGTGCTAATAGGTGATGTTGTCACCAAACACTGATGTGGACAGGATAAAACAGAACAGGAAACAATGGGAAGGGTAAATTGGCCCAAACACGCTTATTTTTAGATTGCAGGGCAATTCTGAGAATGATTTACTCTGGTTCCTTGAAAGTTTTCCTGGAGGTTTAATTAACGCTATGAGAATGGAAAATATAGGTTATTTAGAGTATTTTGAAAAATAACTTCCTTCAAACTTTCACTGAATGTTTCAATAACACTTTTAAAGTAATGAAATACCAAGAAAATAATGTTTTTTTGTCAAGTTCCTTAAATGTGCTTAAAATGTTCCAAAGCCAAGCAACTATCCTGCACCATTCCCAGAAAGTTGTGGGAAGTGTGTATGCAAAATAACCATAGGACAACCATGCTCTCACCAAGCTCTAAGAAACATATGGTTCTCAGAACGTTATGTGCTAGCTGGGTAGGCCTTATTTAGACAGAATACAACATAAAACACACGTGCATAATAGAGAAACGGCCTCGTTGTGTGTGTGTGTGTGTGTGTGCGTGTGTGTGTGCGTGTGTGCGTGTGTCTGGAATGTTTACTCTTCATTTGTTTAGTGTGCTAACAAGGTCTGCCAGCGTCCTCCCCGACCCGTCTCCTACCATCAACAGATCAACAGTAAGCTTAGGTAAGGGCCAGTACAGTACAATACAGCTAGAGTAGAGGTAGCGAGGGGAAGTCACTGTGAATTCTACCTGTGTAACTGGGAGATACTCTGGGCTTGGGAGCACTGGCATTCATCTCAGGCACCATTGGTCTGGACATCGGTGTGGTTGAGCTGAACGATGATAACTTGGGAAAAGAGGAAGGAAACATGTAATCAACATTATTAAGAAAATGATTAAGAGAAATTAAACCTATCCCCCCATTACATTAGGTATTTCTCTTTATCATTTTCTTATTCAAATAAAATTTTATTTGTCACATGCGCCGAATACAACAGGTCAACCTTACAGTGAAATGCTTACTTACAAGCCCTTAACCAACAATGCAGTTTTAAGAAAAATACCTAAAAAAATAAGAAATAAAAGTAACAAATAACAATGTTGATTACTTTTTTCCAGTAGGCTTGCAAAATAATTTCAGCTATGTTTCAGTGACCAAAAATATTCAGCAAGAATGACATTACTTGTCACTGTCAGACAGTCATGTAAGGTCTAGTTGGTAACTTACTGTGCTCTCCGGGCTGTCTGGTGCCGAGGGGGACAGGTCAGACCCCGACGCAGAGCTGGACACATCAGACTGGTCCTGAGGAACCATGTAGGATCCCTGGGAACTATTCTGTAAATGGCTTAAGCTTTTGGAAGACACTGTTTGCAGTGACATCCCCTGTGGGTTCCTTGGAGGGGTGTTGTAGCCCATCATAGAGGGAGATATGTGGTTATGCTGCCAGCTGGGGTGTCTGTTTTGAGAGTACACAGACCCAGACCCATCCCTCTGCATCTGTGGTGGAGTGTTTGCGCCCTGGTAGACACTGTGCTGTTTTCCTTGACCAGGCATCCCACCCTGAGGGTAGGGGACCTCCACTGGAGCTGTCTGGTAGTGTGGGGAGTAGATGGATGGGTAGCCCGACTGGGGGTGGGTAAGCTGGGGGTGGAAGCCTGCTATGGAGGGCATCCCTTGGTTGGCCAGGGTGTTGGCAGGGATGAAGGAGTGAGCCATGCTCATCGCCATGGAGATCACATTGGCCAGGGAGAATAGGGGCTGTGTGTGGGAAGGCCACATGTCGGAGTGCTGGGGGTGAGCAGAGGGAGACAGAGGGTTCCCCTCCCCGCTGTACTCTGAGGGGCTCGGGGCATCAGAGTGGTGGCCCCCGGAGAAGGCTGGGGAGTAAACGGAGGGGAACATGGGGTTGCTGGCAACCCGTGTGAGGGGAGAATGGGCTGGTTTTGGGGAGCCGTGGTTCACTGGATAAGGGAAAGGGAAGTGTGTGTGGCCCATGAAGGGGGGCATGTGGTAGTGCTGCTTGGGATGGGGGTGCTGCTGCTTGGGATGGGGATGGAGGTGCTCTGGGGAGAACATGGAGGCTGGGTGGTGCTGCTGGGGGTGGGGGTGCTGCTGCTGGGGCTGGGGGTGCTCTGGGGAGAACATGGAGGCTGGGTGGTGCTGCTGGCAGTGAGGAGAACCTGGAAGATAGAAACAAAACAGAACAATTTATGTTAGTTATTATCATATTCAAGTAACTTTTATTTACTGAGAGGGAACTTCATGTGTGGTGACAGATTGGTAGACACAAAACAACATAACATTACCTAACTCAGAAATACCACTTGTGTAAAAATAACGCCTTACAAAACCTCAATGTGTTCTTTACAGTGTCCTCATACAAACTCTTATGCCAATGTCTAGAGAACCCCTTAGGTTGTAAAAGAGTGGGAAACGGACTGAACGAACACAGAGACTAGTGAATTATATTATTCTTGCTCCATCTCACTCTCCTCAGATTTTGGATTGTTCCTTCTGCCCCACTGCCAAAAACCCTGCCTGATGTCACATCAGGCATTTAGAACATAAATCCCTCATGTACAGTGCTTTCCATGGTGAATGGCAGGGTTTTGTCTTAACAAAATCACAGTTTAAGAGAGAGCTTTGATGAGATTGTCATTGCATAACAGGAGCTGATAGCCAGAGTGGCTGGGGCATGTGCAGTTATGTATGCATCCCAAATGGCACCCAAAAGTAGTGCCTTGGTCAAAAGTGGTGCATAATGTAGGGAATAGGATGCCATTTGGGACACAGACAGGGATTTATTTTGGATTAGAAATTTAATGGAGCAAGGAAAGACTAGTTTTGACATTTTATGAAAGTCTGAAATTGAAAACATCACAGACGTCAATTCAATGTCTATTCCACACTCCTCAGGGATTAGTGCGGACGCCATTACACTACCCCATCCATTAATTTGAAATTGTATTCAGAAATGGCTCTACAGTTATGAACCAACAGGTCTCCTGTCACTTAGGTAATCCACCCACTAACACGCCAGTCACTGAGATAATCCACCCACTAACATGCCAGTCACTGAGGTAATCCAGCCACTAACACGCCAGTCACTGAGGTAATCCAGTCACTAACACGTCAGTCACTGAGGTAATCCAGCCACTAACACGCCAGTCACTGAGGTAATCCAGCCACTAACACGCCAGTCACTGAGGTAATCCAGCCACTAACACGTCAGTTACTGAGATAATCCACCCACTAACATGCCAGTCACTGAGGTAATCCAGCCACTAACACGCCAGTCACTGAGGTAATCCAGCCACCAACACTCCAGTCACTGAGGTAATCCAGCCACTAACGTAAATTCAGATAGAAATATAGTTTGGGTAACACTCAGTTCCAGCAGGCATTGTGAAACCAGACTGTGCTGTGTCCAGCAGAGTACAGAGAGACAACAGGGGAAGGAGGAAGGGGGGATATACTTCAGATGGCCTCCAAGTCTTGTGGGGTGGAAGGGGACGTTGTGTGTTCTTTAATTGACTTTAAATGCTTCCATCTCCTCCAGTGGGGGGGGGGGGCTTTCTTGGAAAGAGGGGGAGTGGGATTGTTTGTGTGTGTGTGTTTGTATGTGTATGCGTACGTTTGTGTGTGTGTGTGTGTGTGTGTGCTAGAAAACAGAAAACAGGCTGGGAAAGCTTATGCTTCACAGTGACTGCATTCACCTCTCGAAAATAGGCAACAAGCTTCCTTCAGATGAGGTAATTACCCAAGGCTGGCACGGCACCACTGAGGCACAAAACCGGGCTTTGAGGTGCAGGGAAAATTAGTCGGGACCATTCAAATGTCCTGACAATACTAAGAACGGGGTCTGAGGAGGGAGGGGTTTTACGACAGTGTCGGACCCGGTTTGTGTTCCACTGCCAAGATGAGGATGCATCCCAAATGGCACGCTATTCCTTTAATAGTGCACTACTTTCGACCAGGCTTTGGTCGTGCCCTATAGGTCATAGGGTGTCATTTAGTTTGCAACAGTCCTCTCTCTGTGGTGAACAGTAAACAATGCTAAGTCTCTTCACATGGGCCTGTGGGGAGGAGGAGGAGAGGTAGGCTGTTACAGTACAGTACCTGGGGCGTTGTGGAAAGACTGGGAGCGTAATAGAGGTCTCCATGCAGGTAATGTTACGTCTGCTGGGCTGAAGAAGTCTCCTCCATCAGCGGGACCCAAGGGAGAACCATGCACGCCTACACTGGGGTCAGTAATGCTGAAGTCTGGGAGAACAGACAGATACAGACAGTCAGTCTCAGTCATTGAGATGGACATGCACAGTGGCAAGAAAATGCATGTCTATTTACCATACAAACCCTAGTGAACACACAGTAGGTGTAGGGAGGTTGAATATGAATAGAGACCAAGCAGCACAAGATGATACTGAGAAGAACTGAGGTTTTGTTTTCTTACCTGGTAGAGAGGAGGCAGTCTGTGTCCGCTCCACAATGTGACTGTGAAGATTAGGCTGGAAGAGAGGACACAGATATACACAGTGAGTTAGAGATTGTCTGGTAATTTTTTTAATACTTTTTAGCCAGTAGTTCTGAAAGTAGCGCTCACATGCCAAAAGTGGTCGCTGAAAATTGCGTACTACATCACACATGAGCAGATATGTACACCACATAATTTCTCTCTCACTCTGCTGTGTGTGCATCTTGCTAGGTGTCACTCAAATAGCGAGGGGCTGAAGCTCATTGGCTAGAACTTACATTGCTAGGGGGCTGGCCCAAGTGGGGGAAAATGTAACGAAAATGGCGCAGCACAGCTTTCAAACTAATTGAGGTAAAAAAGTAATTCTGCTCATAGATTATGCATGAATGAACTACACATTGACACATCCAGCCCAAAGCGAAAGGATAAAAAAATATTTAGTAGTCGCCAAAGTTTCAGAACATTTCTTTAATAAACATAAACATAGGACATAAACCCAATGGGTTTGTTGTGAGAAGTCAGTTGCATAAAAAGCAGGGTCATTTTAATGATGAGGGCCATTTGAATAACGACCCATTAAGACAATCATTAACAACTATGTGGTGTTCCCATTACTTCGCTTTGGTTTAAATCTTTTAACCACCATAATCTGAACTAATAACTAACTTTAAACCGTCCTAAACAGCAAACAAACTAACGGTTCCACTAACGGTCCGTATGTAGCCAAACGTAGCTGCACTAATGGCGCAAAAGCCATGACAGGGAGACATAGTGGAGTGGTAATGCGCGTGCAAGCAGTTTCTCGCCATTTGGGTACACTGCAGCATCCACCAAGAGGCTCTTGCTGCCAAGGGAATGCCTGACAGCTTGAAAAACGTTTTGGACACAACAGTGAAAATGGTTAACTTTGTTAAAGCAAGGACCCTGAACTCTCGTGTATTTTCTGCACTATGCAATGATATGGGCAGCGACCATGTAACGCTTTTACAACATACAGAAGTGCGCTGGTTATCAAGGGGCAAAATATTGACACGTTTTTTTTAATTGAGAGACGAGCTTAAAGCTTTCTTTAGTGACCATCATTTTACCTTGTCTGACCGCTTGCATGATGACGAGTTTCTCACACGACTGGCATATCTGGGTGATGTTTTTTCCCGCCTGAATGATCTGAATCTAGTATTAAAGGGACTCTCCGCAACTATATTCAATGTGCGGGACAAAATTGAGGCTATGATTAAGAAGTTGGAGCTCTTCTCTGTCTGCATTAACAAGGACAACACACAGGTCTGTCCATCACTGTATGATTTTTTTGTGTGCAAATGAACTCAAGCTTACGTACAATGTCAAATGTGATATAGCGAAGCACCTGAGTGAGTTTGGTGCACAATTACGCACATACTTTCCCGAAATTGATGACACAAACAACTGGACTTGTTATCCCTTTCATGCCCTGCCTCCAGTCCACTTAACAATATCTGAACAAGAGAGCCTCATCGAAATTGCAACAAGCGGTTCTGTGAAAATTTAATTTAATCAGAAGCCACTGCCAGAATTCTGTATTGGGCTGCGCTCAGAGTATCCTGTCTTGGCAAATCGCGCTGTGAAGACACTGATGCCCTTTGCAACCACATACCTATGTGAGAGTGGATTCTCGGCCCTCACTAGCATGAAAACTAAATACAGGCACAGACTGTGTGGAAAATTATTTAAGACAGACTCTCTCCAATACAATCCAACATTGCAGAGTTATGTGCATCCTTTCAAGCACACCCTTCTCATTAAAATAGCCTCCAACACTCTAATCAGCAAACTGGATGTAGTCTATCACAGTGCCATCCGTTTTGTCACCAAAGCCTCATATACTACCCACCACTGCGACCTGTATGCTCTCGTTGGCTGGCCCTCGCTACATAATCGGCGCCAAACCCACTGGCTCCAGGTCATCTATAAGTCTTTGCTAGGTAAAGCTCCGCCTTATCTCAGCTCACTGGTCACCATAGCAACACCCACCTGTAGCACGCGCTCCAGCAGGTATATCTCACTGGTCATCCCCAAAGCCAACACCTACTTTGGCCACCTTTCCTTCCAGTTCTCTGCTGCCAATGACTGGAACGAATTGCAAAAATCACTAAAGCTGGAGACTTATATC
Organism: Salvelinus namaycush; assembly: GCF_016432855.1. Classification (NCBI taxonomy): domain Eukaryota; kingdom Metazoa; phylum Chordata; class Actinopteri; order Salmoniformes; family Salmonidae; genus Salvelinus; species Salvelinus namaycush. Next base: position 75,228,214 of record NC_052310.1, read on the forward strand.
TCCCTCTCTAACTTTAAGCATCAGCTGTCAGAGCAGCTTACCGATCACTGTACCTGTACACAGCCAATCTGTAAATAGCACACCTAACTACCTCATCCCCATATTGTTATTTATCTTCTTGCTCTTTTGCACCCCAGTATCTCTACTTGCACATCATCATCTGCACATCTATCACTCCAGTGCTTATGCTAAATTGTAATTATTTCGCCTCCATGGCCTATTTATTGCCTTACCTCCCTACTCTTCTACATTTGCACACACTGTACATAGATTTTTCTATTGTGTTATTGACTGTACGTTTGTTCATGTGTAACTCTGTGTTGTTGTTTTTGTCGCACTGCTTTGCTTTATCTTGGCCGGGTCGCAGTTGCAAATGAGAACTTGATCTCAACTGGCCTACCTGGTTAAACAAAGGTGAAATCATTTATTTTTATTTTTTATTAACCTGTGGTGAGTTATTCACAATTTTCGATGAACAAATAAGGTTTTATATGTAAGATGGTTAAATAAAGAATAAAATGATTGATTATTATTATATTATTATTTGTGCCCTGGTCCTATAAGAGCTATTTGTCACAGTTTTTTCAATATTTAGGACTAACTTATTCCTTGCCACCAATTCTGAAACTAACTGCAGCTCTTTGTTAAGTGTTGCAGTCATTTCAGTCGCTATGGTAGCTGACGTGTATAGTGTTGAGTAATCCGTATACATAGACACACTGGCTTTACTCATAGCCAGTGGCATGTCATTAGTAAAAAATGATAGAAGTAAGGGGCCTAGAACAGCTGCCCTGGCGAATTCCTGATTCTACCTGGATTTTGTTGAAGAGGCTTCCGTTTAAGAACACCCTCTGTGTTCTGTTAGACAGGTAACTCATTATCCACAATATAGCAGGGGGTGTGAAGCCATAACACATACATTTTTCCAGCAGCAGACTGATTGATAATGTCAAAAGCCACACTGCAGTCTAACAAAACAGCAGCCCCCACAATCTTTTTATCATCAATTTCTATCAGCCAATTATCAGTCATTTGTGTAACTGCTGTGCTTCTTGAATGTCCTTCCCGATAAGCGTGCTGAAAGTCTGTTGTTCATTTGTTTACTGTAAAGCATTGTACATTTTTTTCAAAAAGTTTACTGGTTAGTACCAGGCTGATTGGTCGGCTAGTTGAGCCAGTAAAGGGGGCTTTACTATTCTTAGGTAGCGGAATTACTTTTGCTTCCCTCCAGGCCTGAGGGCACACACTTTCTAGTGGGCTTAAATTGAAGATGTGACAATATCGTCTGCTATTATCCTCAGTAATTTTACATCCAAGTTGTCAGACCCCGGTGGCTTGTCATCGTTGGTAGACAACAATAATCTTTTCACCTCTTTCACACTCTACGTAATTCAAAATGAATGCTTGTCTTTCATAATTTGGTCAGATACACTTGAATGTGTAGTGTTAGTGTTTGTTGCTGGCATGTCATGCTAATCTTGCCAATTAAAAAAATAATTCAAGTAGTTGGTAATATTAGTGGATTTTGTGATGAATGAACCATCTGATTCAATGAATGATGGAGCTGAGTTTGCCTTTTTGCCGGACATTTTATTTAAGGGGCTCCAAAGCTTTTTACTATCATTCCTTATGTCCTTTATCTTTGTTTCATAGTGTAGTTTCTTCTTCTTTTTAATTCAGTTTAGTCATATGATTTCTCAAGTTGCAGTACGTTTGCCAATCGGTTGTGCAGCCAGACTTATATGCCATTCCTTTTGCCTCATCCCTCTCAAACATACATACTGTTTTTACAGTCGTTTTCTTAATGGGTGCCTGCTTATTATTAACTGGGACAAGCAATTTCATGAATGTGTCAAGTGCAGCGTCTGGTTGCTCCTCATTATACACCACGGACCATCAAATATGTTTTACATCAACAACATAGGAATCACTACAAAACGTGTATACAATATCAGGCCTAAAGCTTGGAACTTTGGTTTTCCTAGATATGGCTACTACATTGTGATCACTACATCCAATGGATTTCGATACTGCTTTAAAGCACATTTCTGCCGCATTAGTAAAGATGTGATCAATATATGTTGTTGATTTCATTCCTGTCCTGTTTGGAACTACCCGGCTGATAACCTGGACCAGGTTTGAAGCTTTCTCTTGAGTGGGCAGCCTGATGAAAGCCAGTCAATAATTAAATCACCCAGAAAATATACCTCTGTTGATATCACATACATTATCAAGAATTTCACAGGTTATCCAGATACTGGCTGTTAGCACTTGGTCTATAGCTGCTTCCCACCATAATGGGCTTTAAGTGAAGCAGATGAACCTGGAGCCATATTACTTCAACAGTTTTTAACATGAGATCCTCTCTAAGCTTTACAGGAATGTGGTTCTGAATATGAACGGCAACACCTCCACCGTTGGCATTTCTTTATTTTCTTTAGATGTTATAACCATGTATTGCTACCACTGTATCATTAAAGGTATTATCTAAATGAGTTTCAAAGATTGTCAGAATATGAATGCCATCTGTTTCTAGCAAATTATTGATTTCATGAACCTTGTTTCTTAAGCTACATATGTTAACGTGGGCTATTTTTAACACTTTTCTGGGATGCTTGATTGTTTTCATTGCTTTACTGGGAAGCTTAGCAGAGGTAGACATGCCATGTTATTGATGTTAGTGCAGGGTGAGCTGCACACAGTGGACTTCCTACTAGGGCACACCGACTCAGTGCTAACAGTACAACTCTGGTTCATAGGCACATGATTACTGCATAAAATAGCTGTGGGATCAGCAGAGGCATTCGGGGCAGTAAGAGGGACATAAATTAGGTTACTTACATTGTGTCTTCCAAAGCCCCTGAGATAATGTACATTTTCTGAAGCATATGACAACGCAGCAACACAATGGTAGGGATTAACACCCACAGAGTTGCAATGGTCTCGTAGCCAGTTATGGAGGGCTAAAAGTCTGCTGAACCATTCAATGCCACGATTTAGGGAGGGCAGGGGGACAGATATATTGTGGGGCATTTGTTATGGGTCAAGTAGTGACACAAACAGTTCTTTAAAATCCATCTTCAGCTGTTCTGAGCTGCCCTTCATAATGTCATTGAATCCCACATGAACTATGATAGACTCAATTTTCTGATGCTGGTTTAAAGTGTTTGGGAGCAGCTTATTCATGTCCTGTACCCATGCTGAGACATTTCTCACCACTGAACTGCCCAATACAACAGTCGGAGAAGGGAATGGAGAAATCCACCCATTCTTACCCCTCACACAATTCGTTGAACCTTTCACCGGCCCATGAGATGCAGGATAGAGTACGCCCACTGCTCACATTGATAGGTCCAGACATCCCACTGCAAGCAGTGCCCCATCAGATCCATCGAGGGGAAAGGAGCCGAACTCGATGACGAAGCTGCTGCTGGAGTCAACATAATGGAGTCAGCACCACCGTCGCAGACACAGGCAATCCCAGTGATGAGGGCGCAGGTAAATCAGGCACCAATGCAGCGAAGCTATTCCATATGTCAATCTGCTATGAACCTCTCGCAGTTACTCCCATCCACTAAGCATTATGCCGCTGCCTTCGGTTTCCACCAATTGTGACATGGAACCAGCTCTTTTTGGAACATTCTTCTTGCTGTTCTCCGTCTACTTCACTACAGGATGGAGGAAGAGAAGCAGAAAGAGACGACTTCCTTCGCAGGCATGTTCCAGGAAGCACCTGCCATTCAGATAGGGACAGATGACAAGGCGGGGAAACATCCATCAGACGGTGTCCAGCCATAGGAGTTGAGAACAAGAAAGTTCCAGTTTGTGTTTTCCCTATAAGTTTGAGCAGAATTTAGATTTGTTTGCTAAGCATAGCCAAGTCATTCCTGTAATTCTCCGCTAGCAAACAATTGCTGCATTGGAACTCCGGATTGTCAATATTGTCGTGGACAAGAGCGCAATAAACATAGCTCTACAGAGCTGGAAACATTCATTAGCTACTTCAGGCGAAGCGGGTTCCATTGCAACCTAGCTAGCTAGCTGGCTAGTTGATTGCAGGTGTTGACATAGGTGTCTGAGTTTGTGAGCTGAGTCGGTGTCCCCCGACAGCAGCGTGCCTGTAGCTCCTCCACGGTGTTAATAATTCCTCAATATGTAACGTTAGCCTTGATTTGTATCCGATTGAGCGTCCAGCTACGAATGTCATCTCTCGCCACAGACAGGTTCAGTAACACCACAGCAAAAGCAGACGGTGACGTCTGACGCCTCCCCGGGGGGACACAAATTGTCCAAATAGTCTAGAAACGTATAAGGCCATATGGGGTCTCAGTTAGAGATGTGGTCGGGTCAGCAGCCTGTTTTCAATCAGGTCCTGGTCCGGAGCCAGGAAGGAGATATTTCCAGGATATATACACATTTTTCTCCACTATGGACATCCTAGATCTGTTCACTGGAATGCACAGCACAGCAGACATGTTGTTCTCTGGAGATAACAACATGTCCTGGCATTACAGAGTATCCTCTCCTGGCTGCCCCTATCTACTTCTGAAATGGCTCCCTATTCCCTATATAGTGCACTACTTTAGACCAGAGCCATAAACCCAAAGGTAGTGCACTATAAAGGGAATAGGGTGTCATGTGGGATGGAGACCCGTTCTCAGTGAACCACTCTGAACCTAAATAATGGTCTAATTATATTATTAGAGCTGGAATGTAATGTACACAGGACGGTGGAGAGGAAAGTGTCACGTTCTTGATAATGGACGGACCAAGGCGCAGCGTGTGTAGAGTTCCACATCTTTATTACGGTGAAACATCAAACAAAAACAATAAACCAACAACGAAACCATGACATCAGTGGTTCTACATGCACTCACTCAAACCAATATCCCACAAAGCAAGTGGGAGAAAGGGCTTCCTAAATATGATCCCCAATTAGAGGCAACGATTACCAGCTGCGTCTAATTGAGAACCATACAACCCAGCCACATAGAAAATCAATGACTAGAACATCCCCCTAGTCACGCTCTGACCTAAACACCATAGAGAACCGAGGGCTCTCTATGGTCAGGGCATGACAGAAAGAGGGAGGCCTGTTGGTGCTTCCACTAATGACATCATAGGATTTTTATGAAGGTTCGAGAGCTTTTTAGTACCACCATGTCCTGATTACAGTGTTACTCATATTGCTTTCTCCATAACTCCTAAACCCAGGAATATTCTTAACTATTAACTAATGCGTTTGAGACAATCAGTTGTGTTGTGACAAGGTAGGGGGGTATACAGAAGATAAAAGACCAAGTCCATATTATGGCAAGAACAGCTCAAATAAGCAAAGAGAAACGACAGTCCATCATTACTTTAAGACATGAAGGTCAGTCAATCTGGAACATTTCAAGAACAATGAACGTTTCTTCAAGTGCAGTCGCAAAAAACACCAAGCGCTATGATGAAAATGGCTCTCATGAGGACCGCCACAAGAATGGAAGATCAAGAGTTACCTCTGCTGCAGAGGATAAGTTTATTCGAGTCAGCAGCCTCAGAAATTGCAGCCCAAAAAAATGCTTCACAGAGTTCAAGTAACAGACACATCTCAACATCAACTGTTCAGAGGAGACTGTTTGAATCAGGCCTTCGTGGTCGAATTGCTGCAAAGAAACCACTACTAAAGGACACCAATAAGAAGAAGAGACTTGCTTGGGCCAAGAAACACGAGCAATGGACATTAGACCAGTGGAAAATTGTCCTTTGGTCTGAAGTCCAAATTGGAGATTTTTGGTTCCAACAGCTGTGACTTTGTGAGATGTGGTGTGGGTGAAAGGATAATCTCCACATGTGTATTTCCCACCGTAAAGCATGGAGGAGAAGGAGGTGTTATGGTGTGGGGGTGCTTTGCTGGTGACACTGTCTGTGATTTATTTAGAATTCAAGGCACACTTAACCAGCATGGCTACCACAGCATTCTTCAGTGATACGCCATCCCATCTGGTTTGGGCTTAGTGGGCTCAATTGTTTTTCAACAGGACAATGACCCAACACACCTCCAGGATGTGTAAAGGCTATTTTACCAAGAAGGAGAGTGATGGAGTGCTGCATCAGATGACCTGGCCTCCACAATCCCCCGACCTCAACCAAATTGAGATGGTTTGGGATGAGTCAGACCGCAGAGTGAAGGAAAAGCAGCCAACAAGTGCTCAGCATATGTGGGAACTCCTTTAAGACTGTTGGAAAAGCAGTCCAGGTCAAGCTGGTTGAGAGGATGCCAAGAGTGTGCAAAGATGTCATCAAGGCAAAGGGTTGCTATTTGAAGAATCTCAAATATAAAATATATTTTGATTTGTTTAACACATTGTTGTCTTTGGTTTAGGCGATTTTTTTATTTATTTAACCTTTATTTAACTAGGCAATTCAGTTAAAAACAAATTCTTATTTACAATGACGGCCTAACAAAAGGCAAAAGGTCTCCTGCGGGGACAGGAGCGGGGAATATGAAATTTAAATTAAATTAAAATAAAAGGACAAAACACACACCGGCTCTGATAATAGTCGGATGTGGCGGGGCTTGAAAACTATTACAGACTACAAAGGGAAACCCAGATGCGAGCTGCCCAGTGTAACGAGCGTACCAGACAAGCTTTTATGCTCGCTTCGAGGCAAGCAACACTGAAGCATGCACGAGAGTACCAGCTGTTCTGGATGACTGTGTGATAACGCTCTCGGTAGCCGATGTGAACAAAACCTTTAAACAGGTCTACATTCACAAAGCCGCTGGGCCAGACGGACTACCAGGATGTGTACTCAAAGCATGCACGGGCCAACTGTCAAGTGTCTTCACTGACATTTTCAACCTCTCCCTAACCGAGTCTGTAATACCTACATGTTTCAAGCAGACCACCATAGTCCATGGTCCCAAGGAAGCGAAGGTAACCTGCCTAAATGATTACCACCCTGTGGCACTCACATCGGTAGCCATGAAGTGCTTTGAAAGGCTGGTCATGGTTCACATCAACAGCATCCTCCCGGACACTCTAGACCCACTCCAATTCGCATACCGCCCCAACAGATCCATAGATGACGCAATCTCAATCGCACTCCACACTGCCCTTTTTCACCTGGACAAAAGGAACACCTATGTGAGAATGCTGTTCATTGACTACAGCTCAGCGTTCAACACCATAGTGCCCACGAAGCTCATCACTAAGCTAAGAACTCTGGGACTAAACACCTCCCTCTGCAACTGGATCCTGGACTTCCTGATGGGATGCTGCCAGGTGATAAGAGTAGACAACAACACGTCTGCCACGCTGATCCTTAACACTGGGGCCCCTCAGGGGTGTGTACTTAGTCCCCTCCTGTATTCCCTGTTCACCCACAACTGCATGGCCAAACACGACTCCAACACTATCATTATGTTTGCTGACGACACAACAGTGGTAGGCCTGATCACCGACGACGGTGAGACGGCTTATAGGGAGAAGGTCAGAGAACTGGCAGTGGTGCCAGGACAACAACCTCTCCCTCAATGTGAGTGAGCAAAACGAAGGAGCTGATCGTGGACTACAGGAAAAGGCGGGCCGAACAGGCCCCCATTAACATCGACGGGGCTGTAGTGGAGTGGGTCGAGAGTTTCAAGTTCCTTGGTGTCCACATCACCAACGAACTATCATGGTCCAAACACACCAAGACAGTCGTGAAGAGGGAACGACAATACCTTTTCCCCCTCAGGAGACTGAAAAGATTTCGCATGGGTCCCCAATCCTCAAAAGGTTCTAGAGCTGCACCATCGAGAGCATCCTCACCAGTTGCATCACCGCCTGGTATGGCAACTGCTCGGCATCTGACCGTAAGGCGCTACAGAGGGTAGTGCGAACGGCCCAGTACATCACTGGGGCCAAGCTCCCTGCCATCCAGAACCTATACAATAGGCGTTGTCAGAGGAAAGCCCATAAAAATGTCAGAGACTCCAGTCACCCAGGTTATGGACTGTTTTCTGCTGCTACCTGAGCTGGTACTGACCTGTGACGCAGACAATGAGTTGACCCTGTTGTGGTATTGTGGGCATGGCGCTCCATGGCTGCCGCCCACGTGAACCATGTGCTCCTTCATCAGAGTCTCCGCCCTCTTGATGATGTCACCCATGCGGTGGATGAAACCCTCCTTCTCCGATGGCAGGATGAACTCATTGTGTACCTGGAAAATACACACGCCATGAATAAATCAATAACACATGTCAGCCTGTTTGCCTGCCTGCATGCCTGTCTGTGTATGTACACTACCGTTCAAAAGTTTTGGCTCACTTAGAAATGTCCTTGTTTTTGAAAGACAAGACATTTTTTTGTCCATTAAAATAATATCATATTGATCAGAAATACCTTGTAGACATTGTTAATGAAACTGACAATTTTTTATGGAATATTTACATCGGCGTACAGAGGACCATTAGCAGCAACCATCGCTCCTGTGTTCCAATGGCACGTTGTGTTAGCTAATCAAAGTTGATCATTTAAAAAAACTAATTGATCATGAGAAAAACATTTTGCAAGTATGTTAGCACAGCTGTAGACTGTTGTCCTGATTAAAGAAGTAATAAAACTGGCCTTCTTTAGACTAGTTGAGGATCTGGAGCATCAGCATTTGTGGGTTCGATTATAGGCTCAAAATGGCCAGAAACAAATAACTTTCATCTGAAACTTGTCAGTCTATGCTTGTTCTGAGAAATTAAGGCCATTCCATGCGAGAAATTGCCAAGAAACTGAAGATCTCGTACAACGCTTTGTACTACTCCCTTCACAGAACAGCGCAAACTGGCTCTAACCAGAATAGAAAGAGGAGTGAGAGGCCCCGATGCACAAATGAGTAAGAGGACAAGTACATTAGAGTGTCTAGTTTGAGAAACAGATGCCTCACAAGTCCTCAACTGGCAGCTTCATTAAATAGTACCCGCAAAACACCAGTCTCAACTAGAGGTCGACCGATTATTATTTTTCAACGCCAATACCGATACTGATTATTGGAGGACCAAAAAAGCAGATACCGATTAATCGGCCGATTTTTTAAATGTATTTGTAATAATGACAATTACAACAATACTGAATGAACACTTTTTGTATTTGTATTTCATATACCTTTGACTATTGGATGTTCTTATAGGCACTTTAGTATTGCCAGTGTAACAGTATAGCTTCCATCCCTCTCCTCGCTGCTACCTGGGCTCGAACCAGGAACACATCGACAACAGCCACCCTCGAAGCAGCGTTACCCATGCAGAGCAAGGGGAACAACTACTCCAAGTCTCAGAGCGAGTGAGAGCGAGTGACGTTTAAAACGCTATTAGCGTGCACCCCGCTAACTAGCTAGCCATTTCACATCGGTTACACCAGCCTAATCTCGGGAGTTGATAGGCTTCAATTCATAAACAGCAGAGCTGCTGGCAAAACGCACGAAAGTGCTGTTTGAATGAATGCTTACGAGCCTGCTGGTGCCCACCATCGCTCAATCAGACTGCTCTATCAAATCATAGACTTAATTGTAACATAATAACACACAGAAATACGAGCCTTAGGTCATTAATATGGTCGAATCCGGAAACTATCATCTCGAAAACAAAACATTTATGCTTTCAGTGAAATACGGAACCGTTCCGTATTTTATCTAACGGGTGGCATCCATAAGTCTAAATATTCCTGTTACATTGCACAACCTTCAATGATATGTCATAATTACGTAAAATTCTGGCAAATTAGTTCGCAATGAGCCAGGCGGCCCAAACTGTTGCATATACCCTGCCTCTGCGTGCAATGAACGCAAGAGAAGTGACACAATTTCACCTGGTTAATATTGCCTGCTAACCTGTATTCTTTCAGCTAAATATGCAGGTTTAAAAATATATACTTCTGTGTATTGATTTTAAGAAAGGCATTGATGTTTATGGTTAGGTACACGTTGGAGCAACAACAGTCCTTTTTCGCGAATGCGGACTTCATCGATTATATGCAACGCAGGACACGCTAGATAAACTAGTAATATCATCAACCATGTGTAGTTATAAAAAATCGGCAAAATCGGAGTTCAAAATTACCGATTTCCGATTGTTATGAAAACTTGAAATCGGCCCTAATTAATCGGCCATTCCGATTAATCGGTCGACCTCTAGTCTCAACGTCAACAGAGGTGACTCCGGGATGCTGGCCTTCTAGGCAGAGTTCCTCTGTCCAGTGTCTGTGTTATTTTACCCATATTTTCTGCCATTTCCAGCTACAGTAGTCATTTACAACATTAACAATGTCTACACTGTATTTCTGATCAATTTGATGTTATTTTAATGGACAAAAAAATGGCTTTTCTTTCAAAAACAAGTACATTTCTAAGTGACCCCAAACTTTTGAACGGTAGTGTATGTCTGTCTGCCCTCATTGTCATAACCTCCACACACAGTACTAATTTGTTGGAGCAGTCTAGAGCAGTGGTTCCCAACCTTTTCCGTTCCGGGGACCACCAAATCACGTCAAAATCTCAAGGACCACCATTAGTTGCAGATAATTTTTTTACATAAAATATTTGGTCAATTTTAGCAGTGAATGGAACAAATAAAAGGCCTTTTATTATTATTATATTAAAACAATTTGCATTGTGAACATTTATGTAAAATTGCCAACAATAACATTAATACTCCCAACTGTTATAATTTTTTCAACAACAAAAAAATATAACTAAAAAAATGTAATTAAAATAAATAATCACAATCAAAAATGTGACCACCTGCAGTACCTCCGTGGACCACCAGTGGTCCGAGGACCACAGATTGAAAACCACTGGTCTAGAGCAGGATTAAGGCGGTTTGCATAATTCTGTGAATTGTGGTTTGATTGGATGGTTGGGTGTGGTGAATGGGCTGGCTCTCCTGTCAGCATGTCTTAATTCAGCTCTTGTAGTGCTGGTGTACTTCACTAATAACCACAGGGGCTTTTATAAGACCTAACTAACTCTGTGCCAAGACTCGACTAAACAAAAGCGCACTGTGTTTCATTCAGAGTTGGAATAAACAGAATAATCAGTCAACACAAAGTTCTAGAATTTACCACCAACAGAAGTAGAAAATACCACTACCTCATCTTGGCTACGTGCTTTGTGTATCCCTACGCCAGAACCCCGCCAAGTTCATAATCAAACCTAAATGAGACGTGTGTAAACTAAAATGGCACGGTGTAAACTGCTTATCTACATGCCTCACATCCCCCTAACTGAGATACATCTATATGACATAGAAACACAGAGAAAAGTGTTTAAACTGGAAGTGGGACGTAGAGCCTGTGCTGCTGTGTGAGATAGGGGAAGATAGTAGAATCTGCTATTAAATTAAGCTGGTAGTGCTTCATTTCTCTGGAGATTATACTACCCTATAGTGTGTAGGTCTGTTATTTGGAGATCAGTGAAGGGCCAATGGTCGACTGAGTAGACTAGGTCTGCATCCCAAATGGTGTACCCTATTTCCTATTTAGGGCCCTGGTTAAAAGTAGTGAACTACAGAGGTGACCACTAACCATGACAACTGCGATGTCCTCTGGGTTGTCTCCGTCCAGGTCGAACTTGAAGGTAACCATCTTGTCATTGTGAGTCTGCAGCTGACACTCCACCACCCGGTCGTCTTTGTCAGAGAGCTGCACATAGAGACACCATCCATCAGGGTAACTTTGTTTATGTTCTGTAGACTAACGAAACACTGGGGAAGCAGCAGAACGTCTGTATGTAGAACGTGTGTATGCAGGACGTGTGTATGCAGGATGTCGTCATAGTCATAGTTTTGATGTCTTAACTATTATTCTACAATGTAGAAAATAGTAAAAATAAAGAAAAACCCTTGAATGAGTCGGTGTGTCCGAAATTTTGACTGGTACTGTATACAGTGGGGAGAACAAGTATTTGATACACTGCCGATTTTGCAGGTTTTCCTACTTACAAAGCATGTAGAGGTCTGTCATTTTTTATCATAGGTACACTTCAACTGTGAGAGACGGAATCTAAAACAAAAATCGAGAAAATCACATTGTATGATTTTTAAGTAATTCATTTGCATTTTATTGCATGACATAAGTATTTGATACATCAGAAAAGCAGAACTTAATATTTGGTACAGAAACCTTTGTTTGCAATTACAGAGATCATACGTTTCCTGTAGTTCTTGACCAGGTCTGCACACACTGCAGCAGGGATTTTGGCCCACTCCTCCATACAGGCCATCTCCAGATCCTTCAGGTTTCGGGGCTGTCGCTGGGCAATACGGACTTTCAGCTCCCTCCAAAGATTTTCTATTGGGTTCAGGTCTGGAGACTGGCTAGGCCACTCCAGGACCTTGAGATGCTTCTTACGGAGCCACTCCTTAGTTGCCCTGGCAATGTTTTTCGGGTCGTTGTCATGCTGGAAGACCCAGCCACGACACATCTTCAATGCTCTTACTGAGGGAAGGAGGTTGTTGGCCAAGATCTCGCGATACATGGCCCCATCCATCCTCCCCTCAATACGGTGCAGTCGTCCTGTCCCCTTTGCAGAAAAGCATCCCCAAAGAATGTTTCCACCTCCATGCTTCACGGTTGGGATGGTGTTCTTGGGGTTGTACTCATCCTTCTTCTTCCTCCAAACATGGCGAGTGGAGTTTAGACCAAAAAGCTCTATTTTTGTCTCATCAGACCACATGACCTTCTCCCATTCCTCCTCTGGATCATCCAGATGGTCATTGGCAAACTTCAGACGGGCCTGGACATGCGCTGGCTTGAGCAGGGGGACCTTGCGTGCGCTGCAGGATTTTAATCCATGACGGCGTTGTGTTTTACTAATGGTTTTCTTTGAGACTGTGGTCCCAGCTCTCTTCAGGTCATTGACCAGGTCCTGCCGTGTAGTTCTGGGCTGATCCCTCACCTTCCTCATGATCATTGATGCCCCACGAGGTGAGATCTTGCATGGAGACCCAGACCGAGGGTGATTGACCGTCATCTTGAACTTCTTCCATTTTCTAATAATTGCGCCAACTGTTGTTGCCTTCTCACCAAGCTGCTTGCATATTGTCCTGTAGCCCATCCAAGCCTTGTGCAGGTCTACAATTTTATCTCTGATGTCCTTACACAGCTCTCTGGTCTTGGCCATTGTGGAGAGGTTGGAGTCTGTTTGATTGAGTGTGTGGACAGGCGTCTTTTATACAGGTAACGAGTTCAAACAGGTGCAGTTAATACAGGTAATGAGTGGAGAACAGGAGTGCTTCTTAAAGAAAAACTAACAGGTCTGTGAGAGCCGGAATTCTTACTGGTTGGTAGGTGATCAAATACTTATGTCATGCAATAAAATGCAAATGAATTACTTAAAAATCATACAATGTGATGTTCTGGATTTTAGTTTTAGATTCCGTCTCTCACAGTTGAAGTGTACCTATGATAAAAATTACAGACCTCTACATGCTTTGTAAGTAGGAAAACCTGCAAAATCGGCAGTGTATCAAATACTTGTTCTCCCCACTGTATATTAAAAAAGTGCTGCTGCTAAATTAATATAGGGGAAACTGCAAAGTAGGCATCCCAAATGGTACCCCATTAGCATTATATTCCCCCACTATATAGGGAATAGGGTGCTCTTGGGACAGGCCCTAATTGTGGGCTTGACAATCAGTTGTATAGAATAGTCTTGATTGATTAATTGATTTGTTTTACCCCAGTGATGCGCAGTCTTGAACGGGCTCTCCTCCGGAACAGCTTGCCAGCCGTGCGCCTGGCAGCAGTCTTGCCACTCCTCTCTGATAGGCCCTCGTAGCCATCACTCAAACCCGAGGTCACGTCGGAGGCATAGCTGTGAAGATGATTGGCGTGTTAGTAAATTTGTCATTACCACTGTAAAACCACTGGTGCATTTTATGTTGCAGTCATTTATGAGTTAATAACCATGCAATGAGGATGAAATAGAAATAACCACACGTCACAATAGGAAACAGAGCTAGACCGTTAAACATCCCAAATATACACTCACCGGCCAATTTATTAGGTACAACCCCCGTTCACGACAATTAATGAATCAATCAATCAAATGTATTTATAAAGCCCTTTTTACATCCGCCGATGTCACAAATCACTCCTACAAACAGTGAGTCACATGACCGTGGCTTGCTATATAAAGCGGGCAGACGGGCATCGAGGCATTTAGTTATTGTTTGATTGAACGTTAGAATGGGCAAAACGAGTGACTAAAGCGACTTTGAGTTTGCAATGATTGTCAGTGCCAGGCACGCCAGAACCAGTATCTCTGAAACGGCCGCCCTCCTGGGCTTTTTACGCACTACAGTGTGTAGGGTTTACCGAGAATAGTGCTGTCACATCTACTCCCGCTCCTTCCCTCCGGCGTTCGACGTCGCCGGTATACTAACCACCAGTCCTGGGATGCATCGTTACGCACACCTGGCATCCATTATTACGCGCACCTGCAGATCATTATGATACTCACCTGGACTCCATTACCTTCCTGATTATCTCCCCTTTATCTGTCACTCCCTTGGGTTCCTTCCTCAGTCGGTATTGTTCCTGTGTTCATGCATTGTCGCCACTGTTATGTTGTCTCGTTTCATGTTTGTTGTTTTATTAAACGTTTCACCTGCTTCTCGACTCACAGCGTCTCTGTTACAGGTGCGACAAAAAAAAAACATCCAGTCAGTGGCAGTCCTGTGGGTGAAAACAGCTCATTGATGAGAGAGGTGGAAGGAGAATGGCAAGAATTGTGGAAGCAGGCGGGTCACAAACAGGCGGGTCACAAACAGACAAATAACGGCACAGTACGATAGTATCGTGCAGAATGGCATCTTGGAACGCACAACACGTTGATTCTTGTCATAGAAGGGCTATTGCAGCAGACGACCAAACCGGGTTCCACTCCTATAAGCTAAAAAGGAGAAGAAGTGGTTCCAGCAGGCACGCAATCACCAACACTAGACAGTTGAGGAGTGGAAAAACATTTCTTGGAACATGACAGCGAGTTTACTTGAGTGGCCTGCGCAGTCCCCAGACCTCAACCCAATAGAGCATCTTTGGGATGAGATGGAACGGGCTGTTCACAGCATGAATGTAACGCTGTCCAATCTGCAGCAACTGCATGATGCCATCGCGTCAGCATGGACCAACATCCCTGTGGAACATTTCCGACACATTGTAGAATGCCTTGAAGAATTCAGGCTGTTCTGGAGGCAAATGGGGGCCCGTGCCAGTGCTAGATGGGTGTACCTAATAAACTGTCCGGTGAGTGTATATGCCAAATAAAGCCTAATGTGAGGATATAGTAAACGTTAGTGTGCTGTAATATGGGACACATCTCTGAAAGAAAACAATACAGTCATAAGAAAGGAACAACAAATCCATGTGTTCTCTTCAGCAGTGGAGCATTTATGTAATGAAAACGTGTTACACAGCCTGGGAGAAAATGTAGTAAAAAGCTTCACGGTTAGCTAATTGAGTCCCCTGGGTCTCTTAGAGCCATGGTCCCTGATTTATCCCTCCAGTCATCCACTACTCCTCTGAGGCCAGCAAACATTTACAGACACACGCTCTACTGGTTAGAAGATTCCACTGTGCTTTCTAACCATTCTCTAAAATTTGAATAACTTTTGGGTAACTTTAGTGCACAGCGGATAAAACTTGAACAAGGTATTCCCTAGACAGAATGGGCACCAGATGACAACACACACGTAAAGGACCTCACGCTACTTGCTTAGCGAGTACCACTTCCTCCTGATATGGATCACACCGAGGCTCGAACCCAGGACCTCTGCCTTGCTAGCACACGTGACCTCCTTCCGGAAGTGTCTTACCAGTCGCACCACGCAAAAAGCTTGCTATTCAGCGGCGCAAGTGGGGAAATTTCAAGCTGAGGAGTAAGTTTCACACATCCCCATGTGCTACACATGCAGGACCATACACACACCCGCACACACGCACACAGACCAGCCCCACACCATTCAAGGCTCCCCTACAGAGAAGAAAGCTGTTCTCCTCACATACCGCTTCATGAAAACACAGTTACCAGAAACATCTGATACGAAAGTAAAACAGAAACATCAGAGTCCATTGTGCTTCAATAAATAGACTACAGAGAGGCTGGTGTTTCCCTCAGCTGGAGACAGAGAGGCTGTTGTTTCCCTCAGCTGGAGAGAGAGAGAGGCTGGTGTTTCCCTCAGCTGGAGACAGACAGGCTGCTGCTTCCCTCAGCTGGAGAGAGAGAGAGGCTGTTGTTTCCCTCAGCTGGAGAGAGAGAGAGGCTGTTGTTTCCCTCAGCTGGAGACAGACAGGCTGTTGTTTCCCTCAGCTGGAGACAGACAGGCTGCTGCTTCCCTCAGCTGGAGAGAGAGAGAGGCTGTTGTTTCCCTCAGCTGGGGAGAGAGAGAGGCTGTTGTTTCCCTCAGCTGGAGAGAGAGAGAGGCTGTTGTTTCCCTCAGCCGGAGAGAAACGGGCTGCTGTTTCCCTCAGCTGGAGAGAGACGGGCTGCTGCTTCCCTCAGCTGGAGAGAGAGAGAGAGGCTGTTGTTTCTCTCAGCTGGAGAGAGAGAGAGGCTGTTGTTTCCCTCAGCTGGAGAAAGAGAGAGGCTGTTGTTTCCCTCAGCTGGAGAGAGAGAGAGGCTGTTGTTTCCCTCAGCTGGAGACCGACAGGCTGTTGTTTCCCTCAGCTGGAGAGAGAGAGAGGCTGTTGTTTCCCTCAGCTGGAGAGAGAGAGAGGCTGTTGTTTCCCTCAGCCGGAGAGAGAGACGGGCTGCTGTTTCCCTCAGCTGGAGAAAGAGAGAGGCTGTTGTTTCCCTCAGCTGGAGAAAGAGAGAGGCTGTTGTTTCCCTCAGCTGGAGAGAGAGAGATGCTGTTGTTTCCCTCAGCTGGAGAGAGAGAGAGGCTGTTGTTTCCCTCAGCCGGAGAGAGAGACGGGCTGCTGTTTCCCTCAGCTGGAGAGAGAGAGGCTGTTGTTTCCCTCAGCTGGAGAGAGAGAGAGGCTGTTCTTTCCCTCAGCTGGAGAGAGGGGCTGTTTTGTCCATCAGCTGGAGAGAGAGGCTGTTGTGTCCCTCAGCTGAGAGAGACATGCTGCTGTGTCCCTCAGCTGGAGAGAGACGGGCTGCTGTTTCCCTCAGCTGGAGAGAGACGGGCTGCTGTTTCCCTCAGCTGGAGAGAGGAGCTGTAGCTGGAGAGAGACAGAATGTTATTTCCCTCAGTTGGAGAGAGACAGAATGTTGTTTCCCTCAGCTGGAGAGAGAGAGAGAGGCTGTTGTTTCCCTCAGCTGGAGAGAGAGAGAGAGAGAGAGAGGCTGTTGTTTCCCTCAGCTGGAGAGAGAGAGAGAGAGGCTGTTATTTCCCTCAGCTGGAGAGAGAGAGAGGTTGTTGTTTCCCTCAGCTGGAGAGAGAGAGAGAGAGGCTGTTATTTCCCTCAGCTGGAGAGAGAGAGAGGCTGTTGTTTCCCTCAGCTGGAGAGAGAGAGAGAGAGGCTGTTGTTTCCCTCAGCTGGAGAGAGAGAGAGAGGATGTTATTTCCCTCAGCTGGAGAGAGAGAGAGAGAGAGAGAGGCTGTTGTTTCCCTCAGCTGGAGAGAGAGTGAGAGAGAGAGGCTGTTGTTTCCCTCAGCTGGAGAGAGAGAGAGGCTGTTGTTTCCCTCAGCTGGAGAGAGAGAGAGGCTGTTGTTTCCCTCAGCTGGAGAGAGAGAGAGAGAGAGAGAGAGGCTGTTGTTTCCCTCAGCTGGAGAGAGAGAGAGAGAGGCTGTTGTTTCCCTCAGCTGGAGAGAGAGAGAGAGAGGCTGTTATTTCCCTCAGCTGGAGAGAGAGGCTGTTGTTTCCCTCAGCTGGAGAGAGAGAGAGGCTGTTGTTTCCCTCAGCTGGAGAAAGAGAGAGGCTGTTGTTTCCCTCAGCTGGAGAGAGAGAGAGGCTGTTGTTTCCCTCAGCTGGAGACAGACAGGCTGTTGTTTCCCTCAGCTGGAGACAGACAGGCTGCTGCTTCCCTCAGCTGGAGAGAGAGAGGCTGTTGTTTCCCTCAGCTGGGGAGAGAGAGAGGCTGTTGTTTCCCTCAGCTGGAGAGAGAGAGAGGCTGTTGTTTCCCTCAGCCGGAGAGAAACGGGCTGCTGTTTCCCTCAGCTGGAGAGAGACGGGCTGCTGCTTCCCTCAGCTGGAGAGAGAGAGAGGCTGTTGTTTCTCTCAGCTGGAGAGAGAGAGAGGCTGTTGTTTCCCTCAGCTGGAGAAAGAGAGAGGCTGTTGTTTCCCTCAGCTGGAGAGAGAGAGAGGCTGTTGTTTCCCTCAGCTGGAGACAGACAGGCTGTTGTTTCCCTCAGCCGGAGAGAGAGACGGGCTGCTGTTTCCCTCAGCTGGAGAAAGAGAGAGGCTGTTGTTTCCCTCAGCTGGAGAAAGAGAGAGGCTGTTGTTTCCCTCAGCTGGAGAGAGAGAGAGGCTGTTGTTTCCCTCAGCTGGAGAGAGAGAGAGGCTGTTGTTTCCCTCAGCCGGAGAGAGAGACGGGCTGCTGTTTCCCTCAGCTGGAGAGAGAGAGGCTGTTGTTTCCCTCAGCTGGAGAGAGAGAGAGGCTGTTCTTTCCCTCAGCTGGAGAGAGGGGCTGTTTTGTCCATCAGCTGGAGAGAGAGGCTGTTGTGTCCCTCAGCTGGAGAGAGACATGCTGCTGTGTCCCTCAGCTGGAGAGAGACGGGCTGCTGTTTCCCTCAGCTGGAGAGAGACGGGCTGCTGTCTCCCTCAGCTGGAGAGAGGAGCTGTAGCTGGAGAGAGACAGAATGTTATTTCCCTCAGTTGGAGAGAGACAGAATGTTGTTTCCCTCAGCTGGAGAATGACGGGCTGTCGTTTCACTCAGCTGGAAAGAGGGGCGGTCGTTTCCCTCAGCTGGAGAGAGGGGGCGGTCGTTTCCCTCAGCTGGAGAGAATAGGGGTGGTCGATTACCTCACCTGGAGAGAGGAGCAGTCGTTTCCCTCAGCTGGAGAGAGACAAGACGTTGTTTCCCTCAGCTGGAGAGAGAGGCGCGGTCTTTACCTCAACTGGAGAGAGAGGAGCGGTCGTTTCCCTCAGCTGGAGAGAGACAGGCTGTTGTTTCCCTCAGCTAGAGAGAGAGGGGCTTAATTTCCCTCAGCTGGAGAGAGACAGAATGTTGATTCCCTCAGCTGGAGAGAGAGGGGCTGTCGTTTCCCTCAGCTGGAGTGAGACAGGCTGTTGTTTCCGTCAGCTGGAGAGAGAGAGAGGCTGTTGTTTCCCTCAGCTGGAGAGAGAGAGAGGCTGTAGTTTCCCTCAGCCGGAGAGAGAGATGGGCTGCTGTTTCCCTCAGCTGGAGAGAGACGGGCTGCTGTTTCCCTCAGCTGGAGAGAGACGGGCTGCTGCTTCCCTCAGCTGGAGAGAGAGAGAGGCTGTTGTTTCCCTCAGCTGGAGAGAGAGAGAGGCTGTTGTTTCCCTCAGCTGGAGAAAGAGAGAGGCTGTTGTTTCCCTCAGCTGGAGAGAGAGAGAGGCTGTTGTTTCCCTCAGCTGGAGACAGACAGGCTGTTGTTTCCCTCAGCTGGAGACAGACAGGCTGCTGCTTCCCTCAGCTGGAGAGAGAGAGAGGCTGTTGTTTCCCTCAGCTGGAGAGAGAGAGAGGCTGTTGTGTCCCTCAGCTGGAGAGAGACAGGCTGTTGTTTCCCTCAGCTGGAGAGAGGGGCTGTTGTGTCCCTCAGCTGGAGAGAGAGGCTGTTGTTTCCCTCAGCTGGAGAGAGAGAGAGGCTGTTGTTTCCCTAAGCTGGAGAGAGAGAGAGGCTGTTGTTTCCCTAAGCTGGAGAGAGAGACGGGCTGTTGTTTCCCTCAGGTGGAGAGAGACGGGCTGTTGTTTCCCTCAGCTGGAGAGAGACGGGCTGTTGTTTCCCTCAGGTGGAGAGAGACGGGCTGCTGTTTCCCTCAGGTGGAGAGAGACGGGCTGTTGTTTCCCTCAGCTGGAGAGAGACGGGCTGCTGTTTCCCTCAGGTGGAGAGAGACGGGCTGTTGTTTCCCTCAGGTGGAGAGAGACGGGCTGCTGTTTCCCTCAGCTGGAGAGAGGGGCTGTTGTGTCCATCAGCTGGAGAGAGGGGCTGTTGTGTCAATCAGCTGGAGAGAGACAGGCTGTGTTTATATCAGCTGGAGAGAGAAAGAGAGAGAGGGTGTTGTGTCCCTCAGCTGGAGAGAGAGGGGTTGTTGTGTCCATCAGCTGGAGAGAGGGGCTGTTGTGTCCATCAGCTGGAGAGAATAGATGTTTCAATCAGCTGAAAAAAGGGGCTCTTGTGTCCATGAGCTGGAGAGAGACAGGCTATTGTGTCCCTCAGCTGAAGAGAGACGGGCTGCTGTTTCCCTCAGCTGGAGAGAAGGGATGATTCCATCAGCTGGAAAGAGGGGCTCTTGTGTCCATCAGCTGGAGAGAGACGGGCTATTGTGTCCCTCAGCTGGAGAGAGACGGGCTGCTGTTTCCCTCAGCTGGAGAGAGACGGGCTGCTGTTTCCCTCAGCTGGAGAGAGACGGGCTGCTGTTTCCCTCAGCTGGAGAGAGACGGGCTGCTGTTTCTCTCAGCTAGAGAGAGATGGGCTGCTGTTTCCCTCAGCTGGAGAGAGACAGGCTGCTGTTTCCCTCAGCTGGAGAGAGAAGGGATGTTTTTTCCCTGAGCTGGAGAGAGGGGCCGTTGTTTCCCTCAGCTGGAGAGAGGAGCAGTAGTGTCCATCAGCTGGAGAGAGACAGAATGTAGTTTCCCTCAGCTGGAAAGAGGGGCGGTCGTTTCCCTCAGCTGGAGAGAGAGGGGCGGTCGTTTCCCTCAGCTGGAGAGAGAGGGGCGGTCGTTTACCTCACCTGTAGAGAGAGGAGCGTCCGTTCCCTCAGCTGGAGAGAGACAGGCTGTTGTTTCCCTCAGCTGGAGAGGGACGGTCGTTTCCCTCAGCTGGAGAGAGAGGGGCGGTCGTTTCCCTCAGCTGGAGAGAGACAGGCTATTGTTTCCCTCAGCTGGAGAGAGACAGGTTGTGTTTCTATCAGCTGTAGAGAGAAAGAGAGAGAGGGTGTTGTGTCCCTCAGCTGGAGAGAGACGGGCTGTTGTTTCCATCAGCTGAAGAGAAGAGATGTTTCCATCAGCCGGAAAGAGGGGCTCTTGTGTCCATCAGCTGGAGAGAGAGGGGCGGTCATGTCCCTCAGCTGGAGAGAGAGGGGCGGTCGTTTCCCTCAACTGGAGAGAGGGACTGTTAATTCCCTCAGCTGGAGAGAGGGGCTGTAGTTTCCCTCAGCTGGAGAGAGGGGCTGTAGTTTCCCTCAGCTGGAGAGAGGGGCTGTAGTTTCCCTCAGCTGGAGAGAGGGGCTGTAGTTTCCCTCAGCTGGAGAGAGAGGCTGTTGGTTCCATCAGCTGAAGAGAAGAGATGCTTCAATCAGCTGGAAAAAAGGGCTCTTGTGTCCATCAGCTGGAGACAGACATGCTGTTGTTTCCCTCAGCTGGAGAGAGACGGGCTGCTGTTTCCCTCAGCTGGAGAGAGACGGGCTGCTGTTTCCCTCAGCTGGAGAGAGGAGCTGTAGCTGGAGAGAGACAGAATGTTATTTCCCTCAGTTGGAGAGAGACAGAATGTTGTTTCCCTCAGCTGGAAAATGACGGGCTGTCGTTTCACTCAGCTGGAAAGAGGGGCGGTCGTTTCCCTCAGCTGGAGAGAGGGGGCGGTCGTTCCCTCAGCTGGAGAGAATAGGGGTGGTCGATTACCTCACCTGGAGAGAGGAGCAGTCGTTTCCCTCAGCTGGAGAGAGACAAGACGTTGTTTCCCTCAGCTGGAGAGAGAGGGGCGGTCTTTACCTCACCTGGAGAGAGAGGGGCTTAATTTCCCTCAGCTGGAGAGAGACAGAATGTTGATTCCCTCAGCTGGAGAGAGGGGCTTAATTTCCCTCAGCTGGAGAGAGACAGAATGTCGTTTCCCTCAGCTGGAGTGAGACAGGCTGTTGTTTCCGTCAGCTGGAGAGAGGGGCTGTCATTTCCCTCAGCTGGAGATAGACAGAATGTTGTTTCCCTCAGCTAGAGAGAGAGGGTGTTGTGTTCCTCAGCGGGAGAGAGAGGAGCTTCATTTCCCTCAGCTAAAGAAAAAGGGGCTGTCATTTCCCTCAGCTGGAGAGAGAGGGGCGGTCGATTACCTCACCTGGAGAGAGGAGCGGTCGTTTCCCTCAGCTGGAGAGAGACAGGCTGTTGTTTCCCTCAGCTAGAGAGAGAGGGGCTGTCATTTCCCTCAGCTGGAGAGAGACAGAATGTTGTTTCCCTCAGCTGTAGAGAGAGGGGCTGTTGTTTCCCTCAGCTGGAGAGAGAGGGGTGGTCGTTTCCCTCAGCTGGAGAGAGAGGGGCGTTCGTTTCCCTCAGCTGGAGAGAGAGGGTCGGTCTTTTCCCTCGGCTGGAGAGAGAGGGGCGGACGTTTCCCTCAGCTGGAGAGAGAGGGGCGGTCATTTCCCTCAGCTGGAGAGAGAGGGGCTATCATTTCCCTCAGCTTGAGAGAGAGGGGCTGTCATTTCTCTCAGTTAGAGAGAGACGGGCTGTTGTTTCTATCAGCTGGAGAGAGAGAGAGAGCGAGCGAGAGAAGGTGTTGTGTCCTTCAGCGGGAGAGAGAGGAGCTTAATTTCCCTCAGCTAAAGAAAAAGGGGCTGTCGTTTCCCTCAGCTGGAGTGAGACAGGCTGGTGTTTCCCTCAGCTGGAGAGAGGGGCTGTCATTTCCCTCAGCTGGAGAGAGACAGAATGTCGTTTCCCTCAGCTGGAAAGAGGGGCGTTTCCCTCAGCTGGAGAGAGGGGCGGTCGTTTCCCTCAGCTGGAGAGAGAGGGGTGGTCGTTTCCCTCAGCTGGAGAGAGAGGGGCGGTCATTTCCCTCAGCTGGAGAGAGAGGGGCGGTCATTTCCCTCAGCTGGAGAGAGGGGCGGTCGTTTCCCTCAGCTGGAGAGAGAGGGGCTGTCGTTTCCCTCAGCTGGGAGAGAGGGGCTGTCGTTTCCCTCGGCTGGAGAGAGACGGGCTGTCGTTTCCCTCAGCTGGGAGAGAGAGGGGCTGTCGTTTCCCTCAGCTAGAGAGAGGGGCTGTCATTTCCCTCAGCTAGAGAGAGGGGCTGTCGTTTCCCTCAGCTAGAGAGAGGGGCTGTCGTGTCCCTCAGCTAGAGAGAGGGGCTGTCATTTCCCTCAGCTAGAGAGAGGGCCTGTTGTTTCCCTCAGCTAGAGAGAGGGGCTGTCATGTCCCTCAGCTAGAGAGAGGGGCTGTCGTTTCCCTCAGCTAGAGAGAGAGGGGCTGTCGTTTCCCTCAGCTGGAGAGAGAGGAGCGGTCGTTTCCCTCAGCTAGAGAGAGATGCTGTCGTTTCCCTCAGCTAGAGAGAGGGGCTGTCGTTTCCCTCAGCTAGAGAGAGGGGCTGTCGTTTCCCTCAGCTAGAGAGAGGGGCTGTCGTTTCCCTCAGCTAGAGAGAGATGCTGTCGTTTCCCTCAGCTAGAGAGAGGGGCTGTCGTTTCCCTCAGCTAGAGAGAGGGGCTGTCGTTTCCCTCAGCTAGAGAGAGGGGCTGTCGTTTCCCTCAGCTAGAGAGAGGGGCTGTCATTTCCCTCAGCTGGAGAGAGAGGGGCGGTCGTTTCCCTCAGCTAGAGAGAGATGCTGTCGTTTCCCTCAGCTAGAGAGAGGGGCTGTCGTTTCCCTCAGCTAGAGAGAGGGGCTGTCATTTCCCTCAGCTAGAGAGAGGGGCTGTCGTTTCCCTCAGCTAGAGAGAGGGGCTGTCGTTTCCCTCAGCTAGAGAGAGGGGCTGTCGTTTCCCTCAGCTAGAGAGAGGGGCTGTCGTTTCCCTCAGCTAGAGAGAGATGCTGTCGTTTCCCTCAGCTGGGAGAGAGGGGCTGTCGTTTTCCTCAGCTAGAGAGAGATGCTGTCGTTTCCCTCAGCTGGGAGAGAGGCTGTCGTTTCCCTCAGCTAGAGAGAGGGGCTGTCGTTTCCCTCAGCTAGAGAGAGATGCTGTCGTTTCCCTCAGCTGGGAGAGAGGGGCTGTCGTTTCCCTCAGCTAGAGAGAGATGCTGTCGTTTCCCTCAGCTAGAGAGAGGGGCTGTCATTTCCCTCAGCTAGAGAGAGGGGCTGTCGTTTCCCTCAGCTAGAGAGAGGGGCTGTTAAGAACCTCAGGTCAGTCTGCTGTTTGGACACAGATGTGTACGGAGGCGTATGAACCGTAGAGGTTAGATGGTCCAGTTGGAACTTGACAACTGGTGGTCTGTTTATCTCGGATTCCACTGCTGTTGGAAGCAGATCAGCATTGACTGACCCTATGCCTCTCAACGTGTGTGTGTGTGCGTGCGTACGTGCGTACGTGTATGTGCGTGCGCATTTGTGTGTTTGTGTGTGTGTGTGCGTTGGTATTTGTGTGTCTGGAGGTGATGGGAAAGGCAAGAGATGAATTTCTCTTTTTAGCAAAAATGGACAATAAAGTATCTATTCTAGGGAAGAGGCTGAGGAATGTACCTGTCCACAGGTGAGTTGAAGCCGCTGGTAGAGTGTCCTCCAGAGTGGCCATGCTCCATATTACCCAATACTGCAATACTCTACAAACAGGCCAAGGGAGAGGGAACAGTCAGGAAGAGGGAACAGACACATAGTGTATTATGGTAATTCAAAAATAAAATTTTATGAATGTACAGTTCAGGTAGAGTTACTAGTCATCATCATAGCTAGCTAGCTATTTGTCCCATGCACACACCGAGGGGAAGCGGAGGGCTGGGATGGAGTGGTGCTGAGGGTGTCTGTTGAGGGCGGTAGTCCCAGTCCCAGTCCCAGTGTTTTGGGTCAGGGTGGGAGGGGTCAGGGTTGACCAGTTGAGGCTGACCGCTATCTCCAGGGGATCCTGGAGGCCAGAGGAGCTGAGATAGTCGTCTGTCTCGCAGTCAGCTGTTACAACAAACACATCTGACATCAGCCATGAGCATGTGACTGAGCAGGCATGAGACATCAGCCATGAGCATGTGACTGACCAGGCATGAGACATCAGCCATGAGCATGTGACTGAGCAGGCATGAGACATCAGCCATGAGCATGTGACTGACCAGGCATGAGACATCAGCCATGAGCATGTGACTGACCAGGCATGAGACATCAGCCATGAGCATGTGACTGACCAGGCATGAGACATCAGCCATGAGCATGTGACTGACCAGGCATGAGACATCAGCCATGAGCATGGGACTGACCAGGCAGGGCCGCACTCACTGACTGACTGACACAGACGCACTCACACAAAGGAGTGCACGCACGCATGCACTCACACACCCACACAGTCACGCACACACTCACTCACATACACATGCATGCATGCATGCATACACACACACACACACACACACACACACACACACACACACACACACACACACACACACACACACACACACACACACACACACACACACACACTCAACTGGTGAGGTACACTGTAATACCATCAGGGACTGAATAATTAAGTTATCCTCCTTTCTTTCAGAGTCTCCCACATGTACGTCTAGTCAGGGCCATTCAGCACTACAACAGTTATGAAACCAACAGTTATGAAAGCAATGAGCCCTGGTCAAAAGTAGTGCACTATATAGGGACTAGGGTGCCATTCAGGACAGAGCCCCAGCCTAAATTGGCTAAATGTTAAGTTAAGTGTTCTCACAGTTGGCCGAGGAGCAGCTGGTGTGGTGGACCTGGAAGTGCTGGTGCTGGTCTGCCTCTGGTTCCTCAGGTTCATGGATGAAGCTGGCGTTGATGCCCGAGTCCAGAGAGCTGTTGACGGGGGACAGGGCGGGGGTCAGCGGGTTCGGGGGGAGGCGATCCTGGCTCTGGGCCGGGGTGGGGGCGTGGACGCCTATGGGGCTCTGATGGGGCTTTGATGGAGACCTGTTGATTTTCAGGTAGGGAGGCTGCAGTGCAGGCTTGGGCTCCTCCTCAATGGCCTCCTCCTCTTCCCGCTTCTTCTTCTCTGCGAGGCGGCGCAGTTTGTCACGCTGGCGCTTGATGACGTTGACGCGATCTCGAATGGCCTTGGCCACAAGCTTGAAGTCGGCCTCGCACACGAAGCCCAGCACTACCTGGGAGAAGGGACGTAGCAGAATCAGGACTTAATACTGATACAAACAGGGAACACATCACGGTCCATGAACTACCACTGTCTGTGTAAATAATAATGCATAGAGGTCTGATGTACTTCCTGACCGTGCTGTTCTGTACTGTACAGATGTAGAATCTTAATTTGAGCCAGTTTGCTACAGCAGGACAAATAATCCTACAGCAACAGGAAATGTGAATGATTATGTGGATTATAATTCATTTCCATTTTTGTAGTGGTTGATACATTTTTGGTAAGGGAAAATCAAGTCTGACATTTCAAAGTGGAAATTACAAACTTCAGAAAGCTTTTTAAGCCTCAAATACACTACAAGTTTGCATTATCTGCTGCACAGGAAAACTCTCTATGACAACAGTGATCAAATTAAGATAGTGCACCTGTACACCCCCGTGGACAGGACGCTAGTCTTGTCATTTGCTGTGTAGACAATCAATATGTATTGAGCGGATGCTGTGGAGGGGAGGGGCTGATCTGAGGCCCTATGATATTTTTCAAAAATGTATGTAAAAGATATAGCTGTAAATCATCAAGTGGGCCTTTAAAGGATGGTGTTACATCAAAAGCTGTCCCATTCTGAACATAGTGTTCCAGTCTCAGACTGGCCGGGAGAAAAAGGGTCTGCGTCTCAAATTGCACCCTATTTCTTCTATAGCGCACTACTTTGACCATGGCCCATAGGGAAGGGCCCATAGGGCTCTGGTCAAAGGTACTGTAGGGCACTATATAGGGTGTAACTTGGGATGTACACAAAGTTGGTGGTTTGCCTCCCTCCTCTCTCTAACCCATCTCTCAACATCTCGTCAGATTACGCTGTTAGATTCCCATAACCCAGACTAAATGTCCTGGATGATAATACATGGGAACTTGATGAAAAGGCTGGTGGCCAGGCCGGGTCCTTCTCATTAAAAGTGACCTCTGCTAAGAGGGCTGGAGGACACAAAGTCCTACCTCCCAAATGGCAGACTAGTGTGTGGGCCCTGGTCAAAAGTAGTGCACTATAAAGGGAAAAGGGTACCATTTGGGATGACTTTTGGGACTCAACCTAGGAAAGGCTGTTTCATATGACCTCCTGTTCGTGAGAGCGAGAGACATTATATTATTAAAGCCCTGACCTCTGCTTTCTTCTTTTCGCTCTCCTCTTACATTTCTACCACTGATGATTAAACGCTGAGCTGTGCCCTTGACACACTGTCTGCAGGCACGTCCACTTCACTTTATGGGCTAAGCATATGGCTTAGCCCATATCAAATCGTAAACTATGTGATCTTGGGGTATTAGATTCTATGTGTTTCCTGGTCTATTGCAAAAGGGATATCTAGATATCCTCAGATCCTCAAAAGGTTCTACAGCTGCACCATCGAGAGCATCCTGACTGGTTGCATCACTGCCTGGTATGGCAACTGCTCGGCCTTCGACCTCAATGCACTACAGTAGTGCGTACGGCCCAGTACATCACTGGGGCCAAGCTTCCTGCCATCCAGTACCTCTATATCAGGCAGTGTCAGAGGACGGCCCTAAAATTGTCAAAGCCTCCAGCCACCCTAGTCATAGACTGTTCTCTCTGCTAACGCACGGTAAGCGGTACCGGAGCGCCAAGTCGAGATCCAAAAGGCTTCTTAAAAACTTCTACCCCCAAGCCATAAGACTCCTGAACAGCTAATCAAAGGGCTACCCATACCCCTCTTTTACACTGCTGCTACTCTCTGTTAATTATATATGCATAGTCACTTTAACTCTACCTACATGTACATATTACCTCAATTACCTCGACTAACCGGTGCTCCTGCACATTGACTCTGTACTGGTACCCCCTGTATATAGCCTCGCTACTGTTATTTTACTGCTGCTGTTTAATTATTTGTTCATTTTATTTTCTATTTTCTACTTATCTATTTTTTACTTAACACTTAATTTTATATATTTTTTAACATCTTAAAGCATTGTTGGTTAAGGGCTTATAACTAAGCATTTCACTGTAAGCTCTACACCTGTTGTATTCGGCGCATGTGACAAATACAATTTTATTTGATTAGACGGTCTGCTAAATGAGGTGAATGTAGCTTTATTATCTGAATCTATATAGAATATTAATTCTTCAACACATCCTGTACTGATTATTACCACTGTATGGTGTAAAATATATAAACCCAACAAAAATAGAAACGTCCCTTTTTCACGACCCTGTCTTTCAAAGATAATTCGTAAAAATCCAAACTTCCCAGATCTTCATTGTAAAGGGTTTAAACACTGTTTCCCATGCTTGTTCAATAAACCATAAACAATTAATGGACATGCACCTGTGGAACGGTCGTTAAGACACTAACAGCTTACATACGTTAGACAATTAAGGTCACAGTTATGAAAACGTAGGACACTAAAGAGGCCTTTCTACTGACTCTGAAAAACACCAAAAGAAAGATGCCCAGAGTCCCTGCTCATCTGCATGAGCGTGCCTTAGGCATGCTGCAAGGAGGCATGAGGACTGCAGATGTGGCCAGGGAAATAAATTGCAATGTCCGTATTGTGAGACGCCTAAGACAGAGCTACAGCGAGACAGGACGGACAGATGATCGTTCTCGCAGTGGCAGACCACGTGTAACAACACCTGCACAGGATCGGTACATCCGAACATCACACCTGCGGGACAGATACAGGCAACAACAACTGCCTGAGTTACACCAGGAACGCACAATCCATCCATCAGTGCTCAGACTGTCCGCAATAGGCTGAGAGAGGCTGGACTGAAGGCTTGTAGGCCTGTTGTAAGGCAGGTCCTCACCAGACATCACCGGTAACAACGTCGCCTATGGGCACAAACCCACGGTTGCTGGACTAGACAGGGCTGGCAAAAAGTGCTCTTCACTGACAAGTCGTAGTTTTGTCTGACCAGGGGTGATGGCCGGATTCGCGTTTATCGTCGAAGGAATGAGCGTTACACCGAGGCCTGTACTCTGGAGCGGGATCGATTTGGAGGTGAAGGGTCCGTCATGGTCTGGGGCGGTGTGTCACAGCATCATCGGACTCAGCTTGTTGTCATTGCATGCAATCTCAGCGCTGTGCATTACAGGGAAGGCATCCTCCTCCCTCATGTGGTACCCTTCCTGCAGGCTCATCCTGACATGATCCTTCAGCATGACAATGCCACCAGCCATACTGCTCATCCTGTGCGTGTGTAACAGTATAACTTTAAACCGTCCCCTCGCCCCGACCCGGGCGCGAACCAGGGACCCTCTGCACACATCAACAACAGTCACCCACGAAGCATCGTTACCCATCGCTCCACAAAAGCCGCGGCCCTTGCAGAGCAAGGGGCACACTACATCTAGGTTTCAGAGCAAGTGACGTAACTGATTGAAACGCTACTAGCGCGTACCCGCTAACTAGCTAGCCATTTCACATCCGTTACACTCACCCCCCTTTCAACCTCCTCCTTTTCCGCAGCAACCAGTGATCCGGGTCAACAGCATCAATGTAACAGTATAACTTTAAACCGTCCCCTCGCCCCGACACGGGCGCGAACCAGGGACCCTCTGCACACATCAACAACGGTCGCCCACGAAGCATCGTTACCCATCGCTCCACAAAGGCCACGGCCCTTGCAGAGCAAGGGGCACACTACATCTAGGTTTCAGAGCAAGTGACGTAACTGATTGAAACGCTACTAGCGCGTACCCGCTAACTAGCTAGCCATTTCACATCCGTTACACGTGACTTCCTGCAAGACAGGAATGTCAGTGTTCTGCCATGGCCAGCGAAGAGCCCGGATCTCAATCCCATTGAGCACGTCAGGACCTGTTGGATCGGAGGGTGAGGGCTAGGGCCAGGGCCATTCCCCCCAGAAATGTCCGGGAACTTGCAGGTGCCTTGGTGGAAGAGTGGGGTAAAATCTCACAGCAAGAACTGACAAATCTGGTGCAGTCCATGAGGAGGAGATGCACTGCAGTACTTAATGCAGCTGGTGGCACACCAGAAACTGACTATTACTTTTGATTTTGACCCCCCCTTTGTTCAGGGATACATTATTCCATTTATGTTAGTCACATGTCTGTGGAACTTGTTCAGTTTATGTCTCAGTTGTTGAATCTTGTTATGTTCATACAAATATTTACACGTTAAATTTGCTGAAAATAAACGCAGTTGACAGTGTAAGGACGTTTCTTTTATTGCTGAGTTTATATATCTATATACTACCGTTCAAAAGTTTGGGGTCACTTAGAAATGTCCTTGTTTTAGAGCCAGTTTGTGCTGTTCTGTGAAGGGAGTAGTACATAGCTTGTACGAGATCTTCAGTTTCTTGGCAATTTCTCGCATGGAATAGCCTTCATTTCTCAGATTAAGAATAGACTGACGAGTTTCAGAAGAAAGTGCTTTGTTTCTGGACATTTTGAGCCTATAATCGAACCCACAAATGCTGATGCTCCAGATACCCAACTAGTCTAAAGAAGGCCCGTTTTATTGCTTCTTTAATCAGGACAATAGTTTTCAGTTGTGCTAACATAATTGCAAAAGGGTTTTCTAATGATCAATTAGCCTTTTAAAATGATCAACTTGGATTAGCTAACACCACGTGCCATTGGAACACAGGAGTGATGGTTGCTGATAATGGGCCTCTGTACATCTATGTAGATATTCCATTAAAAATCTGCCGTTTCCAGCTACAATAGTCATTTACAACATTAACAATGTCTACACTGTATTTATGATAAATTTGATGTTATTTTAATGGACAAAAAATTTGCTTTTCTTTCAAAAACAAGGACATTTCTAAGTGACCCCAAACCTTTGAATGGTAGTGTATATATATATATATATATATATATATATATATATACACACTTACGTATCCAGAGACACTGTATTTTGTTTGACTCTAAAAATAAGAATGGCTGTGTTTTCACCTGGTGCAACAGTGACACTCCAACAATGTGTAAGCTGAGTCTACTACCTACCTGCATAATATATATAGTATTACACCTAGCTGTCTCCACTGGTCCTTAGCTTGAGAGCCACAACAGGAAACCCTTCTTATCATTAATGCTACAACTAGAGGACATGAAGATTAAAGAGGACATGATGCTAGGCAAGTGCAAAGGTCAAGACAAGTGTTATGGAAAGATACCCAGCCTCAGGGGTAGGCCATATGTCTCTCTCACACAGCCTATTACAGCAACAGTTGTTACCACATGAGTAGTACCAAAGGGAGTGGATACAGTATACCAATCGAAACTTATACAAATCTCAACATGACCATTTCATGGCTTTCGTACTGTTTTCATCTCTGCTGAGAGCTCTGCTCTGAGTAAGATTTTACATACAGTATGGCAAATAAACCTGCAACTTGAAATGTGAGCTGCTCACCATCTCCTGCGCCACCTCCTCTGGCACATCCTTGTAGAGTTCAAACAGGAACTCAATGGCGTTGTTGTCCTTGTACTTCCCGTGGAGTGTCTTGGTGTCGTCCATGCGGAGCCACAGCTTCAGGCCTGACTTCACCGTGTCGTCCTCCTCAGCCAACTCAACATGGACGCCGTTGTTCTCCTGGAAGAATGTGTGCTCCAGCAGGTCCTGGATGGTGTACCTGAGGTAAAGGAATCATATAGTCAGAAGTTTACATACACTTAGGTTGGAGTCATTAAAACTCGTTTTTCAACCACTCCACAAATTTCTTGTTCACAAACTATAGTTTTGGCAAGTTGGTTAGGACATCTACTTTGTGCATGACACAAGTAATTTTTCAAACAATTTCCAAATGCCTGAAGGTACCATGTGCATCTGTACAAACAATAGTACGCAAGTATAAACACCATGGGACCACACAGCCGTCATACCGCTCAGGAAGGAGACACGTTCTGTCTCCTAGAGATGAACGTACTTTGGTGCACAAAGTGCAAATCAATCCCAGAACAACAGCAAAGGACCTGGTGAAGATCCTGGAGGAAACAGGTACAAAAGTATCTATATCCACAGTAAAACGAGTCATATATCGACATAACCTGAAAGGCTGCTCAGCAAGGAAGAAGCCACAGCTCCAAAACCGCCATAGAAAAAGCCAGACTATGGTTTGTAACTGCACATGGGGACAAAGATCATACTTTTTGGAGAAATGTCCTGTGGTCTGATGAAACAAAAATAGAACTGTTTGGCCATAATGACCATCGTTATGTTTGGAGGATAAAGGGAGGCTTGCAAGCCGAAGAACACCATCCCAATCGTGAAGCACGGGGATGGCAGCATCATGTTGTAGGGGTGCTTTGCTGCAGGAGCACTTCACAAAATAAACGGCATCATAAGGAAGGGAAATGATGTGGATATATTGAAGCAACATCTCAAGACATCAGTCAGGAAGTTAAAAGCTTGGTCGCAAATGGATCTTCCAAATGGACATTGACCCCAAGCATACTTCTAAAGTTGTGGCAAAATGGCTTAAGGACAACAAAGTCAAGATATTGGAGTGGCCATCACAAAACCCTGATCTCAATCCTATAGAAAATGTGTGGGCAGAACTGAAGAAGTGTGTGCGAGCAAGGAGGCCAACAAACCTGACTCAGTAACACCAGCTCTGTCAGGATGAATGAGCCAAAATTCACCCAACTTAGAGGTGGGAAGCTTGTGGAAGGCTACCCGAAACGTTTGACCCAACTTAAAGAATTTAAAGGCAATGCTACCAAATACTAATTGAGTGTATGTAAACTTCTGACCCACTAGAAATGTGATGAAAGAAATTAAAGCTGAAATAAATCATTCTCTCTACTACTATTCTGACATTTCACATTCTTAAAATAAAGTGGTGATCCCAACTGACCTAAGACAGGGAATTTTTACTAGGATTAAATGTCAGGAATTGTGAAAAACTGAGTTTAAATGTATTTGGCTAAGGTGTATGTAATCTTCCAACTTCAACTGTAGCTATTCAATTCAATCAACTCATTTTAATTGGACACCTTAATTAAACGCCAAAGGATTTGATATATCATTTACTGGAATGTTCATTTCACCCTATGTGTAATATCTCATATGTTTTATGTAATGTAAGAATATTATGAGAAGCCAAATACCTTTCATCTTTGTCCATCCGGATACATCCTTCGATGATCTCTTTGAGCTCTGGGACCTTGACTTTGTAGAAACTGTCTGGCTTCATCCCCTGTAAGGAGAAGTATTCTGGTTAGCATTGCTTATTTACATGCTTGGTTCAAAATGGAAGGCAATGGTAACCTAAGAGAGCATAGTAGTACCACAGGGAAATGTACGAATACAAAGAAAAAAGGAATGTCCCCAACTCTGGTACCATGGCCTGACGAAGATCGGATGGAAACGTTTTCTTATTTGATGTGTCTGATTAAATCACCATGGAAACAGAAAAGACCAAAGAGACTGTCTATCTGTTCATGTTAGTGTTGCCGTTTAAAGGACAGACCAAAGAGACTGTCTATTTGTTCATGTTAGTGTTGCCATTTAAAGGACAGACCAAAGAGACTGTCTATTTGTTCATGTTAGTGTTGCCGTTTAAAGGACAGACCAAAGAGACTGTCTATTTGTTCATGTTAGTGTTGCCATTTAAAGGACAGACCAAAGAGACTGTCTATTTGTTCATGTTAGTGTTGCCGTTTAAAGGACAGACCAAAGAGACTGTCTATCTGTTCATGTTAGTGTTGCCGTTTAAAGGACAGACCAAAGAGACTGTCTATTTGTTCATGTTAGTGTTGCCATTTAAAGGACAGACCAAAGAGACTGTCTATTTGTTCGTGTTAGTGTTGTCGTTTAAAGGACAGACCAAAGAGACTGTCTATTTGTTCATGTTAGTGTTGCCATTTAAAGGACAGACCAAAGAGACTGTCTATTTGTTCATGTTAGTGTTGCCGTTTAAAGGACAGACCAAAGAGACTGTCTATTTGTTCATGTTAGTGTTGCCATTTAAAGGACAGACCAAAGAGACTGTCTATTTGTTCATGTTAGTGTTGCCATTTAAAGGACAGACCAAAGAGACTGTCTATTTGTTCGTGTTAGTGTTGTCGTTTAAAGGACAGCATGGCTCCAGAAAGAATGCAGACCTTTCTCATCACCCACGCCGGTGCAACTCGGTGAGCAGTGCATTATGGGTTTGCAACTGTTTCAATCTCTGATAATAGAACAGAACAAATCACCACATGTTTTAAACAGCTAACGTGAACATCACAGCTGTCCTGAACTTACCCCATGTTTATTCAGACATTAAAATAAAACTGTTTGGTAAATAAAGGTTGTTTAGTTGGTTGGTTGGTTAACTGGTTTACATTGTTGTAATTGTGCAACAATGTTGACTCGTCATGTTTGGCTTCTGCGTTTAATATTTGCCAAGGGCCAGACACCGGCCTATGTTTTCCTTGATAACCTATTTATTCTGAGACAGAGAATCGAACTGTGAGACTATGGATGGCAGGAATGGAGTGTATCTAAGGGTGTGATATTCTCATTTCACACCTTGAAGTAGGAACAACATGTCAATGGGTTCTCTGTGTAAATGCATCAGCTGCTGTAACACAGTTATTACATTGGAACAGCGTGACAGTGTGTTACATAACGCCAATGCTCTGAATTTCACTATAATCTGGAGATCATTGTGATTGTAAAGGACTCTTTTTCCACATCCCTTCAACTCTTCCAAATACTTGATAACAAGTAAGGAACACAAAGGACAATGCTCTTCAATTGGCCCTAACCCTATGGCTTATCTATTTAACAATGGAACAAGCAAGCAAACCAATTGAGTATTATCTTTCGATCTGACTCTGTTATAATGCACTCTATACTTGCACAGTGGACATAATATCTCTGCTTGTGAATTGAACAGTTTATTATGTTAAAACGTGACATTATATTAAAAAACGTGTTCAGACTAGCAGTGGTAATCTGCCAAGTAATTGCCCCAGACTCCCCTGAGTAGGTCCTTTTAGTTGTTTATGGAACATTGACTTTATGGATGGTGAGTGGCGACCGATCAGCGACGCCTACAGTAACCTGCACTTAGAAAGAGAGAGAGAGACGACATTTGTGCAGAAGGCAGACGTCATTTTCAAAACACATCATTCTACCATCACCTGCCCAAACCCACCCACTGTGGCGTCACCACCCTGTATGCTCAAGCCCAAAGCCCAAGAACACAGCTCTCAATGTGGAGGGTCCCTTCATTACTGACTCCCTCTCTGTTTCACGCCTGCTCCCGCTCTTCCCCCCTGGCACTCGAGGGCGCCAGGCTCCCCAGCATTGCGCACTCTTGCCATCATCATTACACACACCTGCCTTCCCCCTGTCACACGCATCAGCGATTATTGGACTCAATCACCTCTGTCATTACCTTCCCTATATCTGTCTGGTTCCCCGCTCTGTTTCCTGCTTCTGCAATGATTGTCATATGTCCTTGTTAACCCGTGTGCTGAAGCTGTTCCTGTCCTGTTACCTGTCTGTTCCTCATTAAATGTTCAACTCCCCGTGTCTACCTCTTATCCCCGGCGTCGGTCCTTACACTCTGAGCGGTAAACGCCTCTGTCAGGGAGAAGTTTGCAATTTCAGCGAGTTACTTACTTCGAATTAATGTTTTAAGAAACAGGATGCGGCCAAAATGGCACCCTCAGATGATACAGTGCATTCGGAAAGTATTCAGACAACTTGACTTTTTCTACATTTTGTAACGTTACAGTCTTATTCTAAAATTGATTTTTTTTTTTTTATCCCTCATCAATCTACACACAATACCCCATACTGACAAAGCAAAAACTGTTTTTTAGAAATGTTTGCAAATGTATTAAAATGAAAACTGTTATTATATTTACATATGTTTTCAGACACTTTACTCAGCACTTTGTTGAAGCACCTTTGGCAGCGATTACAGCCTCGAGTCTTCTTGGGTATGACGATACAAGCTTGGCACACCTGCATTTGGGGAGTTTCTCTCATTCTTCTCTGCAGATCCTCTCAAGCTCTGTCAGGTTGGATGAGGAGTGTCACTGCACAGCTATTTTCAGGTCTCTCCAGAGATGTTCGATCGGGTTCAGGTCCGGGCTCTGGCTGGGCCACTCAAGGACAAGCCGCTCCTGCATTGTCTTGGCTGTGTGCTTAGGGTTGTTGTCCTGTTGGAAGGTGAACCTTCGCCCCAGTCTGAGGTCCTGAGCACTCTGGAGCAGGTTTTCATCAAGGATCTTTCTGTACTTCGCTCTGTTCATCTTTCTCTCAATCCTGACTAGTCTCTGAGTCCCTGCTGCTGAAAAACATCCCCACAGCATGATGCTGCCACCACCACGCTAAACCGTAGGGATGGTGCCAGGTTTCCTCCAGGCGTGACGCTTGGCATTCAGGCCAAAGCATTCGGTCTTCGTTTCATCAGACCAGAGCATCTTGTTTCTCATTGTCTGAGAGTCCAAGCGGGCTGTCATGTGCCTTTTACTGAGGAGTGGCTTTCATCTGGCCACTCTACAATAAAGGCCTGATTGGAGAGTGCTGCAGAGATGGTTGGCCTTCTGGATGGTTCTCCCATCTCCACAGAGGAACTCTGGAGCTCTGTCAGAGTGACCATCGGGTTCTTGGTCACCTCCCTGACCAAGACCCTTCTCCCCCAATTCAATGCTGCATAAATGTTTTGGTACACTTTCCCAGATCTGTACCTCAACACAATTATGTCTCGGAGCTCTACGGACAATTCCTTCGACGTCATGGCTTGGGTTTTGCTCTGACATACACTGTCAACTGTGGGACCTTATATAGATAGGTGTGTGCCTTTCCAAATCATGTCCAATCATTTACCACAGGTGGACTCCAATCAATTTCTAGAAACATCTCAAGGATGATCAATGGAAACAAGGTGTACCGGAGCTCAATTTTGAGTATCATAGCAAACGGTCTGATTACTTATGTAAATTACTTATTTCAAGATGGCGTAGCAGTCAGACGTCTTTGTCTTGTCCCGTGTATATATCTTTTATACCTTTTTTCTTCGCATATATTTCAAAAATATATTTTTCTTTACCTCAACTTCAACATACTCTCCAGCAATCTGCCTCACCCAATGTGGTATGGATCTGCTACTTTCTTTCTTTCTTTTGAACCGGAACCCCCAACAGAAGCTAGCCAGCTAACTAGCTACTAGCGGTCATCAGCTAACCTTCAGCCCGGACAACTCTTGCCAGTCAGCCACTCCTTGGGCTACAATACCTATTTTGCCACAGCGCGACTCAAACCAGATCAAATCGGACGTATTTTTCTCCATATCTCAGGTTTCCTACCGCAAGCTCTGAACCTTTTCTCCTGGATCATCGCAGCTAGCTAGCTGCTATCCGAGTGGCCACTCCTGGCTAACATCTCTGTCCCGAAGCAAGAACCAATTAGCCTGGAGCTAGCCTTTGCTAGGCCCATCTCCCGGCTAGCCGAAGAGGTCTATCAGCCACTCCTTGGGCTACAATACCTATTTTGCCAATTTGCCTGGACCCCTTTTACTGCCGACGCGGAGCCCCGCCAATCCATCATGACTGGACTACCGACGTAATCTACCCGAGGGGTTTTTTCAACTGGCTCCTCCGTTGCAACGTCCCCTGAAAGCCCATCTGCTAGCCTGCTAGCCGCTGCCCGCTAGCTGTCTAGAGCATATCGGACTGTTAGCTGAAGAGGCCCATCGGACAAACTCTTTGGTCACTATACCTATTTTGCCAATTGGCCTGGACCCTTTTACCACACGGAGCCCTGCTGATCCATCACGACTGGACTGTCGACAT
Organism: Salvelinus namaycush; assembly: GCF_016432855.1. NCBI lineage: Eukaryota > Metazoa > Chordata > Actinopteri > Salmoniformes > Salmonidae > Salvelinus > Salvelinus namaycush. The sequence goes on from NC_052310.1 coordinate 75,266,040, forward strand.
AACAGCATGCGGGGGCTACAACAGACTTCTTCCATCGCGACGTCCCTCAAAGGCCCTTCTGCTAGCTTGCCATCCCTGGCCCGCTAGCTGTCTGAATCGCCGTGTCTCCAGCCCGCCGAGCAACTCACTGGACCCCTATGATCACTCAGCTACACATGCTTCTCCCTAATGTCAATATGCCTTGTCCATTGCTGTTTTGGTTAGTGATTATTGCCTTATTTCACTGTAGAGCCTCTAGCCCTGCTCAACAAGCCTTAGCTAACCCTTTAGTTCCACCTCCCACACGTGCAGTGACCTCACCTGGTTTAAATTATGTTTCTAGAGACAATATCTCTCTCAGCATCACTCAAAGCATAGGTTTACCTCCACTGTATTCACATCCTACCATACCTTTGTCTGTACTGTACATTATTCCTTGAATCTATTCTACCGTGCCAAGGAACCCGCTCCTTTTACTCTCTGTTCTGAACGTACTAGACGACTAGTTCTTATAGCCTTTAGCCGTACCCTTATCCTACTCCTCCTCTGTTCCTCTGGTGATGTAGAGGTTAATCCAGGCCCTGCAGTGCCTAGCTCCACTCCCATTCCCCAGGCGCTCTCATTTGTTGACTTCTGTAACTGTAAAAGCCTTGGTTTCATGCATGTTAACATTAGAAGTTTGTTTTATTCACTGCTTTAGCACACTCTACCAACCCGGATGTCCTAGCCGTGTCTGATCCTGGCTAAGGAAGGCCACCAAAAACCCTGAAATTTCCATTCCTAACTATAACATTTTCCGACAAGACAGAACTGCCAAAGGGGGCGGAGTTGCAATCTACTGCAGAGATAGCCTGCAGAGTTCTGTCTTACTATCCAGGTCTGTGCCCAAACAATTTGAGCTTTCTACTTAAAAAAATCCACCTTTCCAGAAACAAGTCTCTCACCGTTGCCGCTTGCTATAGACCACCTCTGCCCCCAGCTATGCCCTGGACACCATATGTGAATTGATTGCCCCCCCATCTATCTTCAGAGCTCGTGCTGTTAGGTGACTTAAACTGGGATATGCTGAACACCATCCACCATCCTACAATCTAAGCTTGATGCCCTCAATCTCACACAAATTATCAATGAACATACCAGGTACAGCCCCAAATCCGTAAACACTGGCACCCTCATAGATATCATCCTAACCAACCTGCCACCCAAATACACCTCTGCTGTCTTCAACCAGGATCTCAGCGATCACTGCCTCATTGCCTGCATCCGTAATGGGTCTTAGGTCAAACGACCACACCTCATCACTGTCAAATGCTCCCTAAAACACTTCAGCGAGCAGGCCTTTCTAATCGACCTGGCCCGGGTATCCTGGAAGGATATTGACCTCATTTCGTCAGTCGAGGATGCCTGGATATTCTTTAAACGTGCTTTCCTCACCATCTTAAATAAGCATGCCCCGTTCAAAAAATGTAGACCCAGGAACAGATATAGCCCTTGGTTCACTCCAGACCTGACTGCCCTTGACCAACACAAAAACATCCTGTGGCGTACTGCATTAGCATCCAATAGCCCCCACGATATGCAACTTTTCAGGGAAGTTAGGAACCAATATACACAGGCAGTTAGGAAAGCAAAGGATATCTTTTTCAAACAGAAATTTGCATCTTGAAGCCTAAAACTCCAAAAAGTTCTGGGACACTGTAAAGTCCATGGAGAATAAGAGCACCTCCTCCCAGCTGTCCACTGCACTGAGGCTCAGAAACACTGTCACCACCAATAAATCCACGATAATTGAGAATTTCGATAAGCATTTTTCTACGGCTGGCCATGCTTTCCACCTGGCTACCCATACCCCGGTCAACAGCCCCCGCAGCTACTTGCCCAAGCCTCCCCCATTTCTCCTTCACCAAAATCCAGATAGCTGATGTTCTGAAAGAGCTGCAAAATCTGGACCCCTACAAATCAGCCAGGCTAGACAATCTGGACACTCTCTTTCTTTCTAAAATGATCCGCCGAAATTATTGCAACCCCTATTACTTGCCTGTTCAACCCTTCCTTCGTACCGTCTGAGATCCCCAAAGATTGGAAAGCTGCCGCGGTCATCCCCCTCTTCAAAGGGGGAGACACTCTAGACCCAAACTGCTACAGACCTATATCTATCCTACCCTGCCTTTCTAAGGTCTTCGAAAGCCAAGTTAACAAACAGATCGCCGACAATTTCAAATCCCACCGTACCTTCTCCGCTATGCAATCTGGTTTCCGAGCTGGTCATGGGTGCACCTCAGCCACGCTCAAGGTCCTAAACGATATCGTAACCGCCATCGATAAGAGACAATACTGTGCAAATGTATTAATTGACCTGGCCTGACTGGGCCGACTCTTTTCTCTGTATACACCAATGATGTCGCTCTTGCTGCTGGTGATTCTCTGATCCACCTCTATGCAGACGACACCATTCTGTATGCTTCTGGCCCCTCTTTGGACACTTTGTTAACTAACCTCCAGACGAGCTTCAATGCAATACAACTCTCCTTCCGTGGCCTCTAACTGCTCTTAAATGCAAGTAAAATTAAATGCATGCTCTTCAACCGATCGCTGCCCGCATCTGCCAGCCCGCCTAGCATCACTACTCTGGACGGTTCTGACTTAGAATATGTGGACAACTACAAATACCTAGGTGTCTCTCTAGACTGTAAACTCTCCTTCCAGACTCACATTAAGCATCTCCAATCCAAAATGAAATCTAGAATTGGCTTCCTACTTCGCAACAAAGCATCCTTCACTCATGCTGCCAAACATACCCTCGTAAAACTGACTATCGTACCGATCCTCGACTTCGGCGATGTCATTTACAAAATAGCCTCCAACACTCCACTCAGCAAATTGCATGCAGTCTATCACAGTACCATCCATTTTGTCACCAAAGCCCCATATACTACCCACCACTGCGACATGTATGCTCTCGTTGGCTGGCCCTCGCTTCATATTTGTCGCCAAACCAACTGGCTCCAGGTCATCTATAAGTCTTTGCTAGGTAAAGCCCCGCCTTATCTCAGCTCACTGGTCACCATAGCAGCACCCACCCGTAGCACGTGCTCCAGCAGGTATATCTCACCCCCAAAGCCAAGTCCTCTTTGGCCGCCTTTCCTTCCAGTTCTCTGCTGCCATTGACTGGAACGAACTGCAAAAATCACTGAAGCTGGAGACTCATATCTCCCTCACTAACTTTAAGCACCAGCTGTCAGAGCAGCTCACAGATCACTGCACCTGTACATAGCCCATCTGTAAATAGTTCATCCAACTACCTCATCCCCATACTGTTATTTATTCTTCTCCTTTGCACCCCAGTATCTCTACTTGCACACTCATCTTCTGCACATCTATCATTCCAGTGTTTAATTGCTACATTGTAATTATTTCGCCACTATGGCCTATTTATTGCCTTGTCTCCCTTTTCTTACCTCATTTGCACCCACTGTATATAGACTCTTTCTATTGTATTATTGCCTGTATGTTTGTTTATTCCAAGTGTAACTCTGTGTTGTTGTTTGTGTCACACTGCTTTGCTTTATTTTGGAAAAAGATAAAGGGTTCAGAATATTTTCCAAATGCACTATATGGTGCTCTTAGGGACATAGCCACGGACTTTGATCCAGCAATCAGGTGGAAATGTAATCACGGACTTGGCTTTAAACTGAACTCTTTCCCGATGACCTACATACAGTGCCTTAAGAAAGTATTGACACCCCTTGACATTTTCCACATTTGTTGTGTTACAAAGTGGGATTTAAATGGATTTAATTGTATTTTTTTAACGATCTACACAAAATAGTCTGTAATGTCAAAGTGGAAGACAAATTCTAACATTATTCAAAAATTATGGAAAAAAAAACAATAATATATCTTGAGTCAATACATGTTAGAAACACCTTTTGCAGCGATTACAGATGTGACTCTTGTTGGGTAAGTCTCTTGTACAACATTCACCCATTATTATTTCTTAAATTATTCAAGTTCTGTCAAGTTGGTTGTTGATCATTGCAAGAAAGACATTTTCAAGTTTTGCAATAGATTTTCAAGTAGATTTAAGTCAAAACTGTAAGTAGACCTCTCAGGGACATTTAATGTCATTTTGGTAAGCAACTCCTGTGTAGATTTGTCCTTGTGTTTTAGGTTATTGTCCTTCTGAAAGGTTAATTTGTCTCCCAGTACTTCATTATATAGCTAGAGGACTCCTGATATCTCCAGCAGTGATAAATACAACTTTTGTCTTCTGTTGTTGTCTAATACGTCTTGCTGCTAACTGTCTTCCCAGTAGCCTACTTGGTGTGTGAACTGCTGACTGCTATTAACTTGCATTGTTGACACATCAACCAAGATTAAGGGGCAAGGCAATTTGTGACTGTTGTTTTCGTAAACAGTGGCTGTATTGACGGGGGAGTGGTTTCTCCTCTCCTAGGCAATCAGCAATTAGTACCAGGAGGTGTGCTCTTCAACTTCAACAATTAGTACTTTAGTCTCCCCTGTTTTCTCAGCGGTGGCAATCGTGTTACAAAACTAAGACCGTCGCCAAAACAGAGACGGTTCTGTTGAGTTGTTCTGTCGAGCTGTTCGAGGAAGGGATGAGAGTAAAGCTCCACATCACTCGTTCACTTGAGTATTTTACATAATTATTTTCAGATCTCAGTTTGCTCTTTTGTAGCATTGTCAACTATGTGTGTGTTTTCGATACCTGTTCGCTTCTCTCTCTGTAGGCTTTACAGACACTTGGCGGGGGGTGGGGAGCGTATACCCTGCGCGCACAACCCATGTGGAATTCCTGCTCCGTGGCAGCATTTGGAACTGCCGACCTGCATTCAAGAACGCCAAATTCATCTCTGCCCATGCTGCCCTTCAGTCCCTTGACTTTTTGGCCCTGACAGAGACATGGATCACCCCAGAGAACACTGCTGCTCTCTCCATCTGAATACGTTTTCTCATAGTCCAAGAACATTGGTCGTCGCGGTTAGGGCACAGGGCTACTCATTTCACCTAAGTGGATTTCATGCTGTCACTTGTACACTCAAGCTTAACATTGTTGTCATATATTGCCCACTAGGTTCCCTTAGAGTTCCTCAATGAGCTTGAACCTTGATAAGCTAATTTCCTGATAATGGCTCACTGCTATACGTACTTGGCGACTTCACCCTCCCGATGCTTGCCTTCAATTAATTTATTTCCAACTCTCTCTTTCCCCTCCTTGTCTCTCTTGACCTTACCCTTTCCCAGTCCCCTCCCACTATCAAGGCAGGCATCTTTACTAGAGGCTGTTTGCCTACTAATCTCACTGCAACCCCCTCCAGGTCTCTGATCACTACTTTGTTTGCTTTTCTCTCCCTTTCCTCCAACCCTAACCACTCAGATGGGCATGCACCATCACAATCTTGTCTCTCTCTCCCACTACTCTTTCCCTTCTGCTAAATCCTTCTCCCTCCTGTATCCTGATTCTGCCTCTTCAACACTACTCTCCTCTCTTTCCACATCCTATGACTCGCACTAACCCCTTTCTTCTCGGCCAGCTCGGCCCTCCCCTCCTGCTCCTTGGCTGAGTGACTCATTGCGAGCTTACAGAACAAGGCTGCTGGCAGCTGAGTGAAAATGGAGTAAAACTAAACTTCTGAAGGACCTATCATCTTTCCACTCCCTCCTCTCTACCTTCTCTTCCTCTGTATCTACTGCCAAAGCCACTTTCTATCACTCTACATTTCAAGCTTCTGACTCTAACCCTAGGAAACTCTTTTCCACCTTCTCCTCCCTCCTAAATCCTCCACCCCGTCCCTCGCTCCGGAAGACTTTGTGAACCACTTTGAAAAGAAGGTTGAGGACATCCACTCCTCATTCACTCAGCCTATTGAGTCCACTGGTCCCACTCACACAGAACTACCCTATAACTTGACCACATTCTCCCCTCTCTCTCCAGATCAAATCGTGCGATTAGTGAGGTCTGGCCGCCCGACAACCTTCCTGCTTGACCCCATTCCCTCCTCCCTTCTCCAGACCATCTCTGGAGACCTTCTCCCATTCCTCACTTCCCTCATCAACACATCCCTGACCACTGGCTGCGCCCCCCTGACTTCAAAATGGCCCGAATCACTCCCCTTCTCAAGAAACCAACTCTCTACTCCTCTGATATTAAACTAAAGACCAGTATCCCCTCTTTATTTTCTTTCCAAAACACTTGAGCGTGCTGTCTCTGACAAACTCTATCACTATCTCTCGCAGAACTTTCATATTGACCATAAGAGGATATGTGCTGTTCATGTATTCTCACAACTGGTGTCCCCCAGGGCTCAGTTCTTGGCCCTCTCCTCTACTGTCTATACACAAAGTCACTTGGCTCCGTCATATCCTTACATGATCTCTCCTATCATTGCTTTGCAGATGACACTCAACTACTTTCCCCCCTGACACCCAGGTGGCGACATGCATCTCTGCGTCTCTGGCAGATATCTGAGCTTGGATGTCGGTCCACCAGCTCAACCTCAACAAGACGGAGCTGCTCTTCCTCCCGGGAAAGGACTACCTGCTCAAAGACATCATTATCACAGTTGACAACTCCAGTGTCCCCCTCCCAAAGCGCGAAGAACCTTTACGTGACCCTGGACAACACCCTGTCATTCTCTGCAAACATCAAAGCTGTGACTCGCTCCTGCAGGTTTATGCTCTACAACATCAGTAGAGTACGACCCTACCTCACACACGAAGCTGTGTTGGTCCTAATCCATCTTCCTTCTGGACTACTGCAACTCGCTGTTGGCTGGCCTCCCCGCTTTTGGCATCAAACCCCTAAAACTTATCCAGAATGCTGCAGCCCACCTGGTGTTCAGCCTTCCCAAGTTCTCCCATGTCACCCCGCTCCTCCGCACACAATCCACTGGCTTCCAGTCGAAGCTTGCATCCACTACAAGACCCTGGTACTTGCCTACAAAGCAGCACGAGACACTACCCCTCCCTACCTAAAGGCTATGCTCAAACCCTACACCCCAACCCGAGCCACCTCTGGTCTCTTGGCCCTCCCACCCCTAAGGGAGGGCAGCTCCCGCTCAGCACAGTCCAAGCTTTTCTCTGTCCTGGCACCCCAATGGTGGAACCAACTTCCCCCAGAAGCTAGGACAGCAGAGTCCCTGCCCATCTTCATCTGAAACCCTACCTCTTCAGAGTATATTCAATAATCCCACAGCATGTCCCCCTCCCACCCAGAAACAAGGAGAATGAATGCCTGTGGTGAACTAATACTTCCACCCCTTTCTAGCTCTGACTTTGATGATAGCTACTTTATTGAGGAAAATTGTACTTACTGTGATATGTGGTTGTCCAACCTAGCTATCTTAAAATGAATGCACTAACTGTAGGTTGTTCTGAAAAGAGTGTCTGCTAAATGACTCAAATGTTGGAAAGAAGACTGAACCAGGTTTTTCATTGGGATTTTACCTGTGCTTAGCTGTATTCCATTTCTTATCATAAACTCTCTAGTCCTTGCCGATGACAAGCATACCCATAATATGGTGCAGTTACCGCCATGCTTGAAAATATGAAGAGTGGTACTCAGTGATGTGTTGGATTTGCCCCAAACAAAACACTTTGTATTCAGGACAAAGAGTTCATTTTTTGCAGTATAGTGCCTTAAACAGGATGCATGTTTTGGAATATTTTTATTCTGTACAGGCTTCCTTCTTTTTACTAGCCTTAATGACAGAGTTTTGTGGAGTAACTATAATGTTGTTGATCCATCCTCAGTTTTTTCAAATCACAACCTTTGAGCTCTAACTGTTTTAAAGCTTAATAAATAGCTTCACCATGCTCACATCTACCAATCAGTGCCCTTCTTTACGAGGCATTGAAAAACATCCCTGGTCTTTGTGGTTGAATCTGTGCTTGAAATTCACAACTCGATTGAGAGACCTTATAATTATCTGTATGTGTGGGGTACAGAGATGGGGTAGTCATCTCTGAAAAAATCATGTTGAACACTATTATTGAACACAGAATGCAACTTATGTGATTTGTTAAGCACATGTTTAATCCTGAACGTATTTAGGCATCCCTTAACAAAGGGGTTGAATACTTATTGACTCAAGACATTACAGCTTTTCATGTCCTATTTATTTTTAATATTTTATTATTATGTATAGATCAGTGACACAACATCTCAATTTAATCCATTTTAAATTCAGGCTGTAACAGAACAAAATGTAGAAAAAGTAAAGGGGTGTGACTGCTTTCTGAAGGCACCCTGAGCTGCATCTCTCTGGTGGAAGGGAAAGGTCTTTAAGTACTATTGTATGTTTCATCTGCTATTAAATGACTGATAATATGTTGGAATCAGAGTCAATTAGAAAGGTCTTTATTATGAGCTGCTCTGAAAAGGTAATCTCTCTCACCATGGTAACCAGCACCATGTAATCTGTCTCCCTGGTAACCAGCACCATGCCATCTGTCTTGCTGGTAACCAGCACCATGTCATCTGTCTCCCTGGCAACCAGCACCATGTCATCTGTCTCCCTGGTAACCAGCACCATGTCATCTGTCTCCCTGGCAACCAGCACCATGTCATCTGTCTCCCTGGTAACCAGCACCATGTAATCTGTCTCCCTGGTAACCAGCACCATGTCATCTGTCTCCCTAGTAACCAGCATCATGCCATCTGTCTCCCTGGTAACTAGCATCATGCCATCGGTCTCCCTGGTAACTAGCATCATGCCATCTGTCTCCCTGGTAACTAGCACCATGTAATCATAGTCTGTAGGAAATGGAATCTTCTAATAAAGCTGATGTTGAGTGTGAGCATCCAGTCAGATCTTTGGAAAGGTATAAGCGTAGAACGAGCTCAGAATCACTGAGTTAAATATCATATATTATGAGTCAAAATTGCAGATGAGAATAGAGATGGTGGTAAGGCTACAACATGGTAATGCACACAGCTTTAAATAAATAAAACATTAAAAAAATGGTGCTTTCCTAAATTGGTGTATGAGGAGAAGGATGATGCAGCTGTGGCCTTAGGGATGTGTATCCTGGAGATGGCCACCTCAGTTCCATCTGGAGAGTGGAGTCTAACATCAAGACTTCTTCCAGGGTTAGTGCAATCCAGAATCCTTGGGACGTCCTTACATTAACGTTAACCCCAACCCTTACCTAACCCTTACCTTACCTTTTAAATATCAACTTCAATGGGGTGACATCAAAGTTGGGACATCCCAAGGAAACCCGTGTAGACTTTTCCCTTCCTCCAGACATCTAGGACATTCATATAGTTATTTTCTCTCTTCCATGGTGCAAGAGGAAGAGAGTGAACAGGTGTGCACAATTACGTTATTGACTAACCCTGCATGGAGAGAGGAGAGTCCCAGTCTATGTAGGACCTTGGTCCTGTGTTGCAGGATTGTAAGAGCACGGCATTTGCAACACCAGGGTTTTGAGTTTGAGTCCCCCTGGGGCCACCCATACCAACATGTACACTCTTAGGGAAAAAAAGGATTGGTTCTACCTGGAACCAAAAAGGGTTTGAGTTTGAGTTGAGTTTGAGTTTGAGTTTATTTTTACAGGGACAGTGCACATTAATCAACGTTTCAGTAAAAGTGCCGGTTTTAGCCAGCCGGCTAATTTTCAACCGCAGTCCCTGGGCAGGTTATTAAAAACAATTACAATATAGACAATAGCAACATAGAACAAGACATAGCATACAGACATAGCAACATAGGACAAGCAAGACGTAGCATACAGACAGAGCAACATAGAACAAAAAGCAGTAAGACAAAATTCATAAAAGCAACGAAGTGTTTCCACACCTCACAAGTTACAGACAACAGACATGGAAAGCGGCAACACACAGCTAGGGACCATGTTCACAAATCTGATTGACCTTTAGCCATGTCTTCAAGCATTTTGTGAAAGTGTGATGTGTGGTGCAGTTATGTGTGTCTGATGGCAGTGTATTCCAGACATGGGAAGCTCTCACAGAGAAAGCGGATTTACTAAAGGTGCTTTTCCTTAGGGGAACTATACAGTCACCTCTCATGGCAGACCTTGTAGATCTGCTGCCATATGTTTGGGTTTTCTGTTTAACAAAAGTACTGAGTGGAGGGGGAGCCAAGCCATTTAGGATCTTGAATACAAGACATGCATCGGTGTATTGCACAAGATTTTCCCAACTCAGGAGCTCATGCTTTCTGAGGATGTGACAGTGATGATGGCTATTGGGCTTCCTATCAAGCACTTTGAGAGCCTGTTTGTAGACAGACTGAATAGGTCTTACTGTTGTACAGCAAGCTTGGGCCCAACTAGTCAAGCAGTATGTTAAGTGGGGGAGTATCATAGATTTGAAGTACAGTTTTGCTACCTCTGTAGTCAAACAATTTCGTATAAATCGGAAATTAGCTAGGTTGAATTTGGTTATTTGAATTACCTTTTTCACATGCTTTTTAAAAGAGAGGTTGGAATCAAGTATGATGCCAAGGTACTTAAAATCAGATATCCCTATGGGGACACCTGAAGAACCCTTTTGGAATCCTTTTTCGGAGAGTATATGCCAAAGTTGCTTTGGATAAAAGGGTCTGCCTAATGGCATATATATTTACACTCACGCTGGTGACTTTGCGGTAGATCTGTGCTGCGTTCTGACACTCGGAGTAGGGGTACTCTGAGGTGGCCATCTCCAGGATACACATCCCAAAGGCATAGACATCCACAGCTTCATCATACTTCTCCTCGTACATCTCTGGAGCCATGAACTCTGGGGTACCTGGAGGAGAGGAGAGAGTCACAAGAAGACACACACACACACACACACACAGGTGTACACACACACACACATCTTCTCTAGGAAAGAGACATTTGATTACACAGGACATGCCTCATAGGGTTGTAATCTGTGGCACAGTGATCTAATAATGATTATATAGTTAGAGCACTCAAAGGCCCTAAACTAGAAAAACCCAAAACATGAAATTAATCCATAAAAATAGATTACTGCAGCTAGTTAATAAACTCTTATACACTCACCAATGACACTTTTAGCAAAGGAGGCACTTTTGAGTGTGGCCAGGCCCAGGTCTCCTATCTTGACGGAGCCGGTGGGGCCGGTGATGAAGATGTTGTCACACTTGAGGTCCCTGTGGATAATGGGAGGGGTGCGGGTATGGAGGAAGTGGAGCCCCTTCAGGATCTGCCGACTCCAACGCTGCAGCAGCTTCAGCTTCATCTCCTTGAACCTCTTCAGGTACCTGCAGTAAACACATGTTATCAGGATGCATTACCAAAAGAGTACAGGCCAGACCAGTACATTCCAAACCAGAGAGGACTGTCAGAAGTTCAGATAGAAAACTATTTTTATCCATCCTTGTTTTCTATCAAGATTCTATAATCTATATAAAATAATATAGAAAATATTGAAATGGTATGAATTTGTTAGGAGGAATTTTTAGAGGATATAAAACAAATGGGACAAAACAGGCACAACAGTCTCCTCTACTACAACGATGATTGAGGCCAGGTTGGGGCAGGAAGTGAAAACTCACGTTTTGAGGGTGCCTGAGGTCATGAGCTCGGTTACCAGCAGGATGCACTTGAGGACCTTGGAGTTGTCCTTCCAGGAGTCGTAGAAGCGAACGATGTTAGGGTGCTGCAGACCCTTCAGCATCTCCACCTCCTCACTGAACCTCTGCCGCTCTAACTTGGTCAGCTTACGCGTCTGCACGGAGCACAACATAGATATATTCTAGAATTATTACATACGACACAGTTAGAACCATTCTAGAATTCCATTTCTATGGGCAGAGCATATTGCCAGGGAACACCCCCCCACCCCTCAGGCCTGACTTTATGACTATTGTTTATTATCACACAATACAGAATGAATAAGCTTATCAAGATGTGTGAAAAATATGAAAATGTGTGTCCTACAGGGAGAGAACAGACAGAACCACTGACGGAGATGTTTTACTGTACTAATTTGTTTTTTTGTGTGAAAAACCACAGGTTGGTTGTCCATCTTGAGAACCACATTCCAGTGTTACATAATCATATTTTTCTTAAAACTTGAACTGTGACTTCTAGACATTTGGAGAGGAGGTTTCCGATAGCTGTGAGAAATGTAACCAAACACAGTATAATCACAGTGGGTAGGTTGGTCACAGTATAATCACAGTGGGTAGGTGGGTCACAGTATAATCACAGTGGGTAGGTGGGTCACAGTATAATCACAGTGGGTAGGTGGGTCACAGTATAATCACAGTGGGTAGGTGGGTCACAGTATAATCACAGTGGGTAGGTTGGTCACAGTATAATCACAGTGGGTAGGTTGGTCACAGTATAATCACAGTGGGTAGGTTGGTCACAGTATAATCACAGTGGGTAGGTTGGTCACAGTATAATCACAGTGGGTAGGTGGGTCACAGTATAATCACAGTGGGTAGGTGGGTCACAGTATAATCACAGTGGGTAGGTGGGTCACAGTATAATCACAGTGGGTAGGTTGGTCACAGTATAATCACAGTGGGTAGGTTGGTCACAGTATAATCACAGTGGGTAGGTGGGTCACAGTATAATCACAGTGGGTAGGTTGGTCACAGTATAATCACAGTGGGTAGGTGGGTCACAGTATAATCACAGTGGGTAGGTGGGTCACAGTATAATCACAGTGGGTAGGTGAGTCACAGTATAATCACAGTGGGTAGGTTGGTCACAGTATAATCACAGTGGGTAGGTGGGTCACAGTATAATCACAGTGGGTAGGTGGGTCACAGTATAATCACAGTGGGTAGGTTGGTCACAGTATAATCACAGTGGGTAGGTGGGTCACAGTATAATCACAGTGGGTAGGTGGGTCACAGTATAATCACAGTGGGTAGGTGGGTCACAGTATAATCACAGTGGGTAGGTGGGTCACAGTATAATCACAGTGGGTAGGTGGGTCACAGTATAATCACAGTGGGTAGGTGGGTCACAGTATAATCACAGTGGGTAGGTTGGTCACAGTATAATCACAGTGGGTAGGTTGGTCACAGTATAATCACAGTGGGTAGGTGGGTCACAGTATAATCACAGTGGGTAGGTGGGTCACAGTATAATCACAGTGGGTAGGTGGGTCACAGTATAATCACAATGGGTAGGTTGGTCACAGTATAATCACAGTGGGTAGGTGGGTCACAGTATAATCACAGTGGGTAGGTGGGTCACAGTATAATCACAGTGGGTAGGTGGGTCACAGTATAATCACAGTGGGTAGGTTGGTCACAGTATAATCACAGTGGGTAGGTGGGTCACAGTATAATCACAGTGGGTAGGTGGGTCACAGTATAATCACAGTGGGTAGGTGGGTCACAGTATAATCACAGTGGGTAGGTGGGTCACAGTATAATCACAGTGGGTAGGTTGGTCACAGTATAATCACAGTGGGTAGGTTGGTCACAGTATAATCACAGTGGGTAGGTTGGTCACAGTATAATCACAGTGGGTAGGTGGGTCACAGTATAATCACAGTGGGTAGGTGGGTCACAGTATAATCACAGTGGGTAGGTGGGTCACAGTATAATCACAGTGGGTAGGTTGGTCACAGTATAATCACAGTGGGTAGGTGGGTCACAGTATAATCACAGTGGGTAGGTTGGTCACAGTATAATCACAGTGGGTAGGTGGGTCACAGTATAATCACAGTGGGTAGGTTGGTCACAGTATAATCACAGTGGGTAGGTGGGTCACAGTATAATCACAGTGGGTAGGTGGGTCACAGTATAATCACAGTGGGTAGGTGGGTCACAGTATAATCACAGTGGGTAGGTTGGTCACAGTATAATCACAGTGGGTAGGTTGGTCACAGTATAATCACAGTGGGTAGGTGGGTCACAGTATAATCACAGTGGGTAGGTTGGTCACAGTATAATCACAGTGGGTAGGTGGGTCACAGTATAATCACAGTGGGTAGGTGGGTCACAGTATAATCACAGTGGGTAGGTGGGTCACAGTATAATCACAGTGGGTAGGTTGGTCACAGTATAATCACAGTGGGTAGGTGGGTCACAGTATAATCACAGTGGGTAGGTTGGTCACAGTATAATCACAGTGGGTAGGTTGGTCACAGTATAATCACAGTGGGTAGGTGGGTCACAGTATAATCACAGTGGGTAGGTGGGTCACAGTATAGTCACAGTGGGTAGGTTGGTCACAGTATAATCACAGTGGGTAGGTGGGTCACAGTATAATCACAGTGGGTAGGTGGGTCACAGTATAATCACAGTGGGTAGGTGGGTCACAGTATAATCACAGTGGGTAGGTGGGTCACAGTATAATCACAGTGGGTAGGTGGGTCACAGTATAATCACAGTGGGTAGGTGGGTCACAGTATAATCACAGTGGGTAGGTGGGTCACAGTATAATCACAGTGGGTAGGTGGGTCACAGTATAATCACAGTGGGTAGGTGGGTCACAGTATAATCACAGTGGGTAGGTGGGTCACAGTATAATCACAGTGGGTAGGTGGGTCACAGTATAATCACAGTGGGTAGGTGGGTCACAGTATAATCACAGTGGGTAGGTGGGTCACAGTATAATCACAGTGGGTAGGTTGGTCACAGTATAATCACAGTGGGTAGGTGGGTCACAGTATAATCACAGTGGGTAGGTGGGTCACAGTATAATCACAGTGGGTAGGTGGGTCACAGTATAATCACAGTGGGTAGGTGGGTCACAGTATAATCACAGTGGGTAGGTTGGTCACAGTATAATCACAGTGGGTAGGTGGGTCACAGTATAATCACAGTGGGTAGGTGGGTCACAGTATAATCACAATGGGTAGGTTGGTCACAGTATAATCACAGTGGGTAGGTGGGTCACAGTATAATCACAGTGGGTAGGTGAGTCACAGTATAATCACAGTGGGTAGGTTGGTCACAGTATAATCACAGTGGGTAGGTGGGTCACAGTATAATCACAGTGGGTAGGTGGGTCACAGTATAATCACAGTGGGTAGGTGAGTCACAGTATAATCACAGTGGGTAGGTTGGTCACAGTATAATCACAGTGGGTAGGTGGGTCACAGTATAATCACAGTGGGTAGGTGGGTCACAGTATAATCACAGTGGGTAGGTGGGTCACAGTATAATCACAGTGGGTAGGTGGGTCACAGTATAATCACAGTGGGTAGGTGGGTCACAGTATAATCACAGTGGGTAGGTGAGTCACAGTATAATCACAGTGGGTAGGTGGGTCACAGTAGGTGGGTGAACAAATACATTTTTGTGCAGAGGGAGGTATGAACGGCTTGATTCAGTCTCTGGTCTCTGAGTAAAGCTGCCAGGAGGCTGCAGTGGGTGCCTAGCTGGAGAAAACTCTGGAGAGACCTCTAGGCTTCTGCAACCATGAATCCTACATTCAGGCGGTTCTGGGAAAAACTTGGAGGGTATGTTTATGTTTACAATTACCTGACCACGATACCTTCCTCCCCTTTAGAGAAGGCGGCTGACACTCACGTTACCAGGCCCTGCACCCTATTCCCTTTATAGTGCACTAGTTTTGGAAATTCCCTGGTCAAATGTAGTGCACTAGGGAATAGGGTACCATTTGGGACTTCAAGCCCTATCAAGCATGGGAGGGCCTGTCTCAGGATCTGGACTATCTCAGAAAGCAAGATATATGAGGGGAGCCCGAACGTCCATCAACTACAAAACACTAATTAAATAAGAATAAAATAACTTTTGACCAAGGAGTTTGTATGTATACTGTATGTGGAGAATTAGTGTAACAGAGACAGGAGTATGATGCGACTACAGACGATACATTCTAGGACTCGTATGTTAGGATTACAGTATTGATGGGAGAATGAGCTTCAGTGTCCTTGAAGGTAAACTCTCTGATTGGGTGCTTCTACTGCCTCTGTTTTCATACAGATGACACCCACTGCATGGTAAAGACTGTCATTGAGTTGCAGCTGCAGAAAATCTGGGTACATGCGCATTCGTTTGTGTGTATGTGTGTTTGTGTGTTAGGACACGTGTGTTTAATCATAACCCTAGTGGAGAGCAGAGGGCCATGTCTCCTGTTGATTGACAACCTGACTGACAACCTGACTGACGACCTGACTGACCTGACTGACGACCTTACTGACAACCTGACTGACGGTCTGACTGACCTGACTGACAACCTGACTGACGGTCTGACTGAAGGTCTGACAGATGGTCTGACTGACCTGACTGACGACCTGACTGATGGTCTGACGACCTGACTGACGGTCTGACTGACGGTCTGACTGACCTGACTGCCGACCAGACTGACGACCTGACTGACAACCTGACTGACCTGACGACCTGACTGACGACCTGACAGACAACCTAACTGACGACCTGACTGACAACCTGACTGACTGTCTGACTGACGACCTGACTGACGGTCTGACTGACCTGACTGACCTGACTGACGACCTGACTGACGGTCTGATTGACCTGACTGACAACCTGACTGACCTGTTTAACTTGAAGGTCCTCTACAGTACAGCTCACTGTGGTGTGTACGTGCATTTAGCCTCATGGTCAACCAGCCTGCCCTGGAAACCTTGACAGCTCCCTAAACCACTGAGTTTACGAGAGAGCTCACTCACTGTACCACATGACAAGCACAACACATTCAAATACAGAATAAAGAGATTTTGGCAACTTCAGAAGTGTTCCTGGAATAGCCAATGTCTTATTCAGGCATTCCTGAACTAAAGCCTGCAAGAGTAAGCATAACATTTTCTGCTAGCCTCCAAAGAGGCTCTGTAACGTGTGTCTGATTAGGGACTGATTATTATTATTATGTTGACTCATCCAAAACCGGTTTCCAATAAAGACCTATTGTTCAATTACTGAGCAATTTTGGATTGTTCTTTAATGAAACCTGTGCTAGAAATTAAATGAATTAATGTTATTATTATTATTACCCACATAGCATAAATATCAGGAATAATAGGGAATACCAGTATGTGAATTTAGAACAAAAGTAAAAGTGAAAACATCAATTGTGTTGACTTTATGCTATCACGTTATGCTATCACAGGATCAATTTGTTGTGTGACATGGACTAATTTCACAGTGATGTAATGATGCCGTTTAAGCATAAACACATGTACACAAGCTGCAGATAATTCTGTACGATGATTTGATGTGCCTTATTTGAAAATAGGACAATTTATGTTGACAACCATGTCAAATCTACTTAAACATGATGTGTCATCACATGCTTTCCAGATTACATAAATATCACTATATGGTTGAATTTAACACTGATACAACACAAGTGACAGACTTAACCTTGGTCTGAACATAAAGAGAAACCAACAATAAGTGCTCAGACATGAAAGCTGCCAGAGCGTATTGTATTACATCCGCTATGACAGGCTCATTGTCCACCCTCCCTCCCAAAAGCCTGGAAGGGATGAGAGAGCCAAGCCTATGGGTTCATAGTGCCAACCTTGCAGCACACACACACACTTACACACACTAACTGATTAATGGACTGCTGAATGTTTTTATTTTATTATCTTGTTTTGTTTGCTCTTTTCCATATTATGTCTATCTCTGATAATCTACCCAGGAAAGGGCTGAAAATAGCCCATTTTAATATTCTGTATGTAGCCTTAGAAATTAGTTTCATGAAATCAATAACTTTCTAACATCAGATAACATTAATATATTAGCTATTTCTGAGACTCACTAAGATAATTAATTTGATGATACAGCAGTAGCAATACAAGGATATAACATCTATAGAAGAAATAGGAATGGTTATGGGGAGGCTATTCAGAGCCATATCCCTGTAATGCTTAAAGAAGATATAATTTTAAGTGTTATTGAGGTGTTGTGGTTGCAGGTTCACCTGGCACATCTAAAGCCTTTTCTTTTTGGATCTTGCTATAGGCCAACAAGTGCTAACAGTCAGTATCTAAAAAATATCTGTGAAATGCTTGATAGTGTATGTGATGTAAACAGAGAGGTCTACTTTCGTGGGGACCTGAATATTGACTGGTTTTCATCAAGCTGTCCGCTCAAGAGGAAGCTTCTCACTGTAACCAGTGCCTGTAATCTGGTTCAGGTTATTAATCAACCTATCAGGGTGTTTACAAACACTACAGGAACAAGATCATCCACATGTACTGATCACATTTTTACTAATTGATTGTTACATGTACGCTGGGAGTCGGGAAGCAAGTTCAGGGAGTGACTTTTAATAATAAATAACACAAGGACAAAACAAGAAACACAAGTAGCGTACAGACATGAAACAATGGAACAGAAACAATAACGCCTAGGGAAAGAGCCAAAGGGAGTGACATATATAGGGAAGGTACTCAGGAAGGTGAAGGTGTCCAGGTGAGTCTGATGAGGTGCTGATGCGCGTAACGATGGTGACAGGTGTGCGTAATAATAAGCAGCCTGACAACCTCGAGCGCGGGAGGGGGAGTATACGTGACTAATACTGTAGAACTTTGTTCTAAAGCTGTATACGCACCCATTGGATGCAGTGATCACAATATAGTGGCTATATCCAGGAAAGCTGGGCCTAAAATAGTGTATAAGGCATCATACAAAAGATTTTGCTGTGACTGTGGATGATGTAAAACATATTTGTTGGTCTGATGTAATTAATAAGGAGCATCCAGATGCTGCACTTGATGAATTTATGAAATTGATTCTTTCAATTATTGATGAACATGCACTTGTTAAGAAACTGACTGTTAGAATTGTTAAGGCTTCATGGATTGAGGAATTATCAATAATAACAAACCTCCTGGCATTAACAACTTAAATGGAAAGCTACTGAGGATGGTAGCTGACTTTATAGCCCCTCCTATCTGTCATATTTTTAATCTGCTTTACCACCCAAGAGTGGTAAAGCAGCCTTTACTGGTTCTAACAGCAGACCTATCAGCTTGCTGCCAGCTCTTAGCAAACTGTTGGAAAAAATGTGTTTGACCAAATACAATGCTATTTCTCAGTAAACAAATTGACAACAAACTTGCAGCATGCTTATAGAAAACAGCACTCAACATGTACTGCACTGACAGAAATGACTGATGATTGGTTAAAATAAATTGATAATAAGAAGATTGTGGGAGCTGTACTATTAGATTTCAATGCAGCCTTCAATATTATTGATCATAACCTGTTGTTGAGAAAACGTATGTTTTATGGCTTTTCAACATCTGCCATATTGTGGATTCAGAGCTATCTATCTAATAGAACTCAAAGGGTTTACCTTAATGGAAGCCTCTAATGTCAAACATGTAGGGTGTGGTGTACCGCAGGGCAGCTCTTTAGTCCCTCTAGTCTTTTCTATTTTAACCAATCACCTGCCACTGGCATTAAACAAATCCTGTGTGTCCATGTATGCTGATGATTCAACCATATATGTGTCAGCAACCACAGCTAATGAAGTCACTGAAACCCTTAACATGGAGTTGCAGTCTGTTTTGAAATGGGTGGTCAGTAATAAACTGCTCCTGAACATCTCTAAAACTAAGAGCATTGTATTTGGTACAAATCATTCCCTAAAGTTCTAGACCTCAGCTGAATCTGGTAATGAATGGTGTGGTTGTTGAACAAGTTGAGGAGACTAAATTAATTGGTGTTACCTTAGATTGCAAACTGTCATGGTCAAAACATATAAATTCAATGGTTGTAAAGATGGGGAGAGGTCTGTCCATAATAAAGAGATGCTCTGCTCTCACTCCAAAAAGCAAGTCCTGCAGGCTCTAGTTTTCTCTTATCTTGATTATTGTCCAATCATATGGTCAAGTGCAGCCAAGTAAGCTCAAGTTCTTTCACACCGATCTTGACAAACCATTTCTGTATGGACCTTGCTTTGTGCACGGGGGCATTGTCATGCTGAAACAGGAAAGTGCCTTCCCCAAACTGTTTCCACAAAGTTGGAAGCACAGAGTCGTCTAGAATGTCATTGTATGCTGTAGCGTTAAGATTTCCCTTCACTGGAATTATTCCTCCTCAACCAAACTTTACAGTTGGTACTATGCATTGGGGCAGGCAGCGTGTTCCTGGCATCCGTCAAACCCAGATGGTGAAGCGTGATTCATCACTCCAGAGAAAGCGTTTCACTGCTCTAGAGTCCAATGGTGGCAAGCTTTATTAAGCATGGTGATCTTAGGATTGTGTGTGGCTGCTCGGCCATAGAAACCTATTTCATGAAGCTCCCGACGAACAGTTATTGTGCTGACGTTGCTTCCAGAGGCAGTTTGGAACTCGGTAGTGAGAGTTGCAACCGAGGACAGAAGATTTTAACATGCTACGCGCTTCAGTTCTTCGTGGTCCCGTTCTGTGAGCTTGTGTGGCCTACCACTTCACAGCTGAGCCGTTGTTGCTTCTAGACGTTTCAACTTTACAATAACAGCACTGGATCTGCATGGAAAGGCTGCAGGAACTATTATGACCCTGTGCCAACTCCCTCCACAGTTACATAAGCAGTGTTGATGGTTGGACCATTGGTATTAAGAGCTTCCTGGTTATCAGCAGCACCCCTATATGACAACTGGGAAACGGATGGACAACAGCCAACCCAGCACTAAAGGAGGCGTAGACTTTACTTTACAGGTCAGGAACATAACACTGTCCTCATATAACATCCAAAATGCAAGCAGTGATGTGTGTGTGAGTGCAGTATATGGAAGACTAGGTTAGGATCGAGAGAGAGAGACAGAGACAGAGAGAAAGAGATATAAAAATAGAGAGAGAGACAGAGAGAGAGAGAGGCAGAGAGAGAGAGAGAGAGTGAGAGATGGAAAAAGAGAGAGAGAGAGACAGCGAGAGAGAGAGATTATCAAAATTCCCAAACCTTCCATTACAAAGCCCTCCCCTACAGAGAAATTAACCTGGAGAAGAGTCCCCTAAGCAAGCTGGTCCTGGGGCTCTGTTCACCAACACAAACAGATACCACAGAGCCCCAGGACAGCAACACAATTAGATCCAATCAAATTATGAGAAAACAAAAAGATAATTACTTGACACATTGGAAATAAATAATTTTAATAAATGAGCAAACTGGAATGCTATTTGGCCCTAAAAAGAGAGTACACAGTGGCAGAATACCTGCCCACTGTGACTGACCCAAAATTAAGAAAAGCTTTGACTATGTACACACTCAGTAAGCATAGCCTTGCTATTGAGAGAGGCCACCGTAGGCAGACCTGGCTCTCAAGAGAAGACAGGCTATGTGCACACTGCCCACAAAATGAGGTGGAAACTGAGCTGCACTTCCTAACCTCCTGCCAGCTGTATGACCATATTAGAGACACATATTTCCCTCAGATTACATAGAATGTGAAAACAAATCCAATTTTGATAAAACTCCAATATCTATTGGGTGAAATACCACAGTGTGCCATCACAGCAGCAATATTTGTGACATGTCGCCACAAGAAAAGGTCAACCAGTGAAGAACAAACAGCATTGTAAATACAACCTATATTTATTTTCCCTTTTGTACTTCAACTATTTGCACATCATTATAATACTGTAAATAGACATAATATAACACCTGAAATGTCTCTATTCCTTTGGAACTTTTGTGAGTGTAACGTTTACTGTTCACTTGTGTTGTTTATTTCACTTTTGTTTATTATCTATTTCACTTGCTCTGACAATGTAAACATGTGTTTCCCATGCCAATAAACCTCTTTGAATTGAATTGAGAGGGGTGGGGGAGACATCATGGCATGTGGTCTAGAATGAATGCAGTACCAGTGCTGTGGCTAACTTAAGCAGTTAAAGCGGTTATCTTGTTTCTCTCCTTCTTTATGTGTCTTTAACCCATCACTACAATATGTGTAGGTCCCATATGCTCTCCAGAGGCTCCTTCAGATAGAGATCTTTGGCACACACATACACTGAGAGACAGACAGACAGTGCAGTGTGAGGAACTGAGGTACCAGTGTATACTTTCCAAAGAAAACCTGAGCTGTTCTATGAATGTAGCGGGGGAGAGGGGAGATTCAGCCCACCCTCTCTCTCACCGGGGCTAGCAATCTGAAAACCTGGCTCCCGCTTTAGTGGCGCCTAAAGCAATTAACTACACAAGCAAAAGACTACGCTGGACACAGATTCAAGATTTCTGTCTTCAAGTGCATCCCAAATGGCACCCTATTCCCTATATAGTGCACTAATTTTGACCAGTGCCCAGTGCGTCCCAAATGACACCCCATTCCCTATATATAGTGTCAACGGTAGTGCACTAAATAGGGAAAAGGGTGCCATTTGGGACGCAGCCTTTGCAGAAATATTTAGGCTGCCGTTGACCTGGAAGTTTGGCCTGGTTGGAGGTTTTGCTAGATAGTAGGCGTGCGTGAAAGGAAGAACTGCATGTGTGCCTGACTGACTGGCCTTGGAACTGAAATAATTGTGTCATAAAACATTGTATCATCTTTTAAAGTTATTCATTTCTCAAAACAATGTCAGCAACTCTTCCCAATCTTCATTTGTGGGGCAAGAGTTGATAAGATGTTTGTCTCATGTAACGCACGCTTCCAAAAAATAGTAAGCATGATTTATTGTACAGGAGTTAGTCATGTCCATCCTGGAACAAGTCAGGATTCTCAGAGATGTGAAAATCATGCACAGGTATCAAGTGTCCAGCCTCGAACTCAGGTCCTGCATGTACCTAACTGACCAGCTCTGCCCATTCAACGACATTTACCCGTTGTTGTCTTAGCTCTTCCGATCAACACCTGTGACTGCTTTATGCCTCTCTCTAATGTTAATATGCCTCTCTCTAATGTCAATATGCCTTGTCTACTGCTGTCTCGGCTAGTCCTTATTGTTTTATTTCACTGTAGAGCCCTCAGTCCCGCTCACCTTGCATTAGATAGCTCTTTTGTCCCACCCCCCACACATGTGGAGACCTCACCTGGCTTAACGGGTCCCACAAGAGGCGAAACCTCTCTCATCGTCACTCAAGGCCTAGGTTTATCTCCACTGTACTCACATCCTACCATGCCCTTGTCTGTACATTACGCCCTGAATCTATTCTACCACGCCCAGAAATCTGTTCCTTTTATTCTCTGTTCCCAACGTACTAGACAACCAGTTCTTATAGCCTTTAGCCATACCCTTATACTACTCTTCCTCTGTTCTTCTGGTGATGTAGAGGTTAACCCAGGCCCTGTAGATGCCAGTACCACACCTATTCCCCAGGAGCTATCATTTGTTGACTTCTGTAACCGTAAAAGCCTTGGTTTCATGCATGTTAACATCAGAAACCTCCTCACGAAGCTTGTTTTATTCACTGCTTTAGCACACTTCCCCAACCTTGATGTCCTAGCCATGTCTGAATCCTGGCGTAGGAACGCCACCAAAAATTCAGAAATTTCCATCCCCAACTACAACATTTTCCGCCAAGATAGAACTGCCAAAAGGGGCGGGGTCGCAATCTACTGCAGAGATAGCCTGCAGAGTTCTGTCATACTATCCAGGTCTGTGCCCAAACAGTTCAAGCTTCTACATTTAAAAATCCACCTTTCCAGAAATAAGTCTCACTGTTTCCGCTTGCTATAGACCCCCCTCAGCCCCCAGGTGTGCCCTGGACTCCATATGCGAATTGATTGCCCCCAATTTATCTTCAGCGTTCGTGCTGTTAGGTGACCTAAACTGGGATATGCTTAACAACCCGGCCATCCTACAATCTAAGCTAGATGCCCTCAATCTCAAACAAATTATCAAGGAACCTACCAGGTACAACCCCAAATTCGTAAACACGGGCACCCTAATTTATTTCACCTTTATTTAACCAGGAAGGCTAGTTGAGAACAAGTTCTCATTTACAACTGCGACCAGGCCAAGATAAAGCAAAGCAGTGCGACACAAACAACAACACAAAGTTACACATGGGATAAACAAACGTACAGTCAATAACACAATAGAATAAAAAAAGAAGTCTGAATACAGTGTGTGCAAATGGTGTGAGGAGGTAAGGCAATAAATAGGCCATAGTAGCGAAATAATTACAATTTAACAAATTAACACTGGAATGATAGATGTGTAGAAATACTGGTGTGCAAAAGAGCAGAAAAGTAAATAAAAACAATATGGGGATGAGGTAGGTAGATTGGATGGGCTATTTACAGATGGGCTATGTACAGCTGCAGCGATCGGTTAGCTGCTTAGATAGCTGATGTTTAAAGTTATGAGGGAAATATAAGTCTCCAGCTTCAGAGATTTTTCTATTCGTTCCAGTCATTAGCAGAAGAGAACTGGAAGGAAAGGCGGCCAAAGTGGGTGTTGGGTTTGAGATTGACCAGTGAGATATACCTGCAGGAGCGCATGCTACGGGTGGGTGGTGTTATCGTGACAAGTCAGCTGAGATAAGGCGGAGCTTTACTTAGCAAAAACTTATAGATGACCTGGAGCCAGTGGGTCTGGCGACGAATATGTAACGAGGGTCAGCCGACTAGAGCATACAGGTCGCAGTGGTGGGTGGTATATGGTGCTTTGGTGACAAAATGGATGGCACTGTGATAGACTGCATCCAGTTTGCAGTGTAGAGTGTTGGAGGCTATTTTAATGAGAAGGGTGTGCTTGAAAGGATGCACATAACTCTGCAATGTTGGATTGTATTGGAGAGAGTCTGTCTTCGAAGTCGAGGATCGGTACGATAGTCAGTTTTACGAGGGTATGTTTGGCGGAATGAGTGAAGGAGGCTTTGTTGTGAAATAGAAAGCCGATTCTAGATTTCATTTTGGATTGGAGATGTTTAATATGAGTCTGGAAGGAGAGTTTACAGTCTAGCCAGACACCTAGGTATTTGTAGTTGTCCACATATTATAAGTCAGAACCGTCCAGAGTAGTGATGCTAGTCGGGCGGGTATGTGCGGGCAGTGAACGATTGAAGAGCATGCATTTAGTTTTACTAGCGTTTAAGAGCAGTTAGAGGCAACGGAAGGAGTGTTGTATGGCATTGAAGCTCGTCTGGAGGTTAGTTAACACATTGCCTAAAGAAGAGCCAGATGTATACAGAATGGTGTCGTCTGCGTAGAGGTGGATCAGGGAATCACCCGTAGCAAGAGCGACATCGATGATATATACAGAGAAAAGAGTCGGGCCGAGAATTTAACCCTGTGGTACCCCCATAGAGACTGCCAGAGGTCCGAACAACAGGCCCTCAAATTTGACACACTGAACTCTGTCTGAGAAGTAGTTGGTGAACCAGGTGAGGCAGTAATTTGAGAAACCAAGGCTGTTGAGTCTGCCGATAAGAATACGGTGATGGACAGAGTCGAAAGCCTTGGCCAGGTCGATGAAGACGGCTGCACAGTACAATCTTTTATCGATGGCGGTTATGATATCGTTTAGTACCTTGAGCGTGGCTGAGGTGCACCCATGACCAGCTCGGAAACCAGATTGCACAGCGGAGAAGTTACGGTGGGATTCGAAATCTGTTTATTAACTTGGCTTTCGAAGACTTTAGAAAGGCAGGGCAGGATGGATATAGGTCTATAACACTTTGGGTCTACAGTGTCTCCACTTTGAAGAGGGGGATGACCGCGGCAGCTTTCCAATATTTATGGATCTCGGACGATACGAAAGAGAGGTTGAACAGACTGGTAATAGGGGTTGCAACAATGTGTCACGTTCCTGACCGGTTTTCTGTTATTTTGGTATGTGT
The DNA here is from genome assembly GCF_016432855.1 of Salvelinus namaycush. Lineage (NCBI taxonomy): Eukaryota > Metazoa > Chordata > Actinopteri > Salmoniformes > Salmonidae > Salvelinus > Salvelinus namaycush. The sequence goes on from NC_052310.1 coordinate 75,291,690, forward strand.
TTGACGGTCAGGGCGTGAGTTTGGGTGGGTAGTCTATGTTATGTGTTTCTATGTTGGTTAAAGGGTGACCTGATATGGCTCTCAATTAGAGGCAGGTGGTTTTCATTTCCTCTGATTGAGAGCCATATTAAGGTAGGTGTTTTCACATTGATTGTTGTGGGTGGTTGTCTCCTGTGTCTGTGTTTGTCGCGCCACACGGGACTGTCTCGGTTTTGTTTGTTCGTTCTTTTTATGTAGTCTGTTCCTGTTCATGCGTTCTTCGTGTATATGTAAGTTCGTTCGTTCAGGTCAGTCTACGTCGTTTGTTGTTTTGTATCTATTCAAGTGTTCTTCCTGTTTTTCGGTTTTGTTTAATAAATATAATGTCAAGTTACAACGCTGCGTCTTGGTCGAATCACTACTCCTCCTTTTCGGATGAAGAGGAGGAGGAACGCCGTTACACAATGGCGGCGGATAATTTTAGAAAGAGAGTGTCCAGATTGTCTAGCCCAGCTGATATGTACGGGTCCAGGTTTTGCAGCTCTTTCAGAACATCTTCTATCTGGATTTGGGTGAAGGAGAAGCTGGGGAGGCTTGGGCAAGTAGCTGCGGGGGGTGCGGAGCTGTTGGCCGGGGTTGGGGTAGCCAGGAGGAAAGCATGGCCAGCCGTAGAGAATTGCTTATTGAAATTCTCGATTATTGTGGATTTATCAGTGGTGACAGTGTTTACCTAGCCTCAGTGCAGTGGGTAGCTGGGAGGAGGTGCTCTTGTTCTCCATGGACTTTACAGTGTCCCAAAACTTTTTGGAGTTAGAGCTACAGGATGCAAATTTCTGTTTGAAAAAGCTAGCCTTTGCTTTCCTGACTGACTGTTTGTATTGTTCCTGACTTCCCTGAAAAGTTGCATATCGCGGGGACAATTCGATGCTATTGCAGTCCGCCACAGGATGTTTTTGTGCTGGTGGAGGGCAGTCAGGTCTGGAGTGAACCAAGGGCTATATCTGTTCTTAGTTCTACATTTTTTTAAAGGGGCATGCTTATTTAAGGTGAGGAAATTACTTTTAAAGAACGACCAGGCATCCTTGACTGACGGGATGAGGTCAATATCCTTCCCGGGCCCGTTTGATTAGAAAGGCCTGCTCGCAAAAGTGTTTTAGGGAGCGTTTGACAGTGATGAGGGGTGGTCATTTGACCGCGGACCCATAGCGGATGCAGGCAATGAGGCAATGATCGCTGAGATCCTGATTGAAAACAGCAGAGGTGTATTTGGAGGGCAAGCTGGTCAGGATAATATCTATGAGGGTGCCCATGTTTACGGATTTAGGGTTGTACCTGGTGGGTTCCTTGATAATTTGTGTGAGATTGAGGGCATCTATCTTAGATTGTAGAACTGCTGGGGTGTTAAGCATATCCCAGTTTAGGTCACTTAACAGAACAAACTCTGAAGATATATGGGGGGCAATCAATTCACATATGGTGTCCAGGGAACAGCTGGGAGCTGAGGGGGGTCTATAACAGGCGGCAACAGTGAGAGACTTATTTCTGGAGAGATTATTTTTTTTAATTAGAAGCTCGAACTGTTTGGGCATAGACCTGGAAAATATGACAGAACTTTGCAAGCTATCTCTGCAGTAGATTGCAACTCCTCCCCGTTTGGCAGTTCTATCTTGATGGAAAATGTTGTAGTTGGGGATGGAAATCTCAGAATCTTTGGTGGCCTTCCTAAGCCAGGATTCAGACACAGCGAGGACATCAGGGTTGGCGGAGTGTGCTAAAGCAGGGAGTAAAACAGACTTAGGGAGGAGGCTTCTGATGTTAACATGCATGAAACCAAGGCTTTTTCGGTTACAGAAGTCAACAAATGAGAGTGCCTGGGGACACGCAGGGCCTGGGTTAGCCTCCACATCACCCGAGGAACAGAGGAGGAGTAGGATGAGGGTACGGCTAAAGGCTATCAAAACTGGTCGTCTAGTGTGTTGGGGGCAGAGAATAAAAGGAGCAGATTTCTGGTTGTGGTAGAATAGATTCAGGGCATAATGTACAGACATGGGTATGGTGGGGTGCAGGTACAGCGGAGGTAAACCCAGGCATTTTGTGACGATAAGAGAGGTTGCATCTCTGGACGCACTAGTTATGCTGGGTGAGGTCACCACATGTGTGGGAGGTGGGACAAAGGAGGTATCTGAGCCATGTTGAGTGGGACTAGGGGCTCCGCAGTAAACTAAAACAATGATAACTATCCTAAACAACAATATACAACACATATTGACATTTGAGAGAGACATAAAGCGAGGCATAAAGCAATCACAGGTGTTGATTGGGAGAGCTAGCTAAGACAACAACGGGTAAGACAACAGCTAATCAGCTAAGACAACAACAACAGGTAAAATGGCGATGAATGGGCAGAGAGGGTCAGTTAACTACACACAGGGCCTGAGTTCGAGGCTGGGACCGACAGATAAACTAAACATATACAAAATGGAGTACCGTGATTAATGAACAGTCCAGTAGGCATAGCTATGTAGCCAAGTGATCATATTGTCCAGTGAACAGCAATAGATGAAACAGGGCAGCTGCTGGGTAGTCGTTACTACCTAGCAAGCAGGAGACACAGCGTTTGAAGTTAGCAGGCCGTGGCTAGTAGAAGCGCCTGCTCCGACGTCCGGCAAAGGCCGGTTGAGGGCACAGCGGATGGAGTTACGTCGGCAGACCAGTCGTGGTGGAACGGCGGGGCTCCTTGTTGACAAAGGGTCCAGGACAGTTGGCGAAAGAGGTATTGTAGTTGTAGTAATTTTGTTTGCTAGCCGGGAGATGCACCTGGCTCGCGGCTAACTGGTGCTAGCTTCAGAACAGAGGCGTTAGCCACTATAGCCACTCAGTAGCAGCTAGCTAGCAGCGATGATCCGATGCAAGGGTTCAGAGCTTACGGCAAGAATCCGGTGGAGTAGTGGATTCTAGCTGTGTTGGGGAAGAGTCCGGGAGGCATCAGCTGTGTAGCCGAGTGATCACTGAGGAGGCCGGGAGGTGGGCCTGGCTCATAGCTAGCTTCGGAGCTGGGCCACTCGGTGGCAGCTAGCTAGCTGTGATGATCTTTGCTTTATCTTGGCCAGGTCGCAGTTGCAAATGAGAACTTGTTCTCAACTAGCCTACCTGGTTAAATAAAAGTGAAATAAAATAAACAATAATGACCACAGCTTTGTCTCCAGCCATATCCTTCCCTCCACAGTACGCCACACAAACTTATGAAATCTGAAATGAGCCCATACTTGGCAAACACAGGAGGAAAATGTTAGCAAAACATTTTTATTTGACCATTCTTCAAAACACTGTGTATGTGTGCCACTTATTGTTAGTAACCTATTTCCACTGGCTTGAGAGACCAAATTTCATGAGGCTACTGTGTCAGAATTCAATAAACATGTTATGTGTTATGTGAGGTTTCTTACACCTCTGGAGCTACTGCAGGTAAGAAACACAGGTTTAGCTGTTTTTTCAACCCAAGTGTTTTGGTACATAAATAATAATATTCTGTGTTTAGTGTACTGGAGCAGAAAACTTAACAGGCTGTGATGTTCCTTCACGGTTACATCTTACACCAGTCGTTAAGGGCCTGAGAGGAACACAAAGTTCTTAAACTGGAATTTAAGGAGTCTCCTGCATGGTACTGGCCAGGTAACAGTGGGCCTGTCCCAAATGGTACCCTATTCCCTATACAGGGCACTACTATTGACCACAGCCCCATAGGCTCTAAAAGTACTGCACCATGTAGGGAATAGGGTGCCATTTGTGATGCAGCCTCAGTCTCCTGCATGACACTGCCCAGGTAACTGTGTTTGCCAACAACACTGAGCCATTACTTCCCTAAGTAGTGAGTCCATGTTGTTTTGTCTGGTATAATGAATCCATGCTCTGTTCATATATAATGTGAGCGAGGTACAGTGCATTTGGAAAGTGTTCAAACCACTTGACTTTTTCCACATTTTGTTACATAACAGCCTTATTCTAAAATTGATTAAATAATTGTTTTCCCTCATCAATCTACACACAATACCTCATTATAAAAAAGCAAAAATTGTTTTTTAGAATTTTTTGCAAATGTATTAAATAGGAAAAACTGAAATATCACATTTACATAAGTATTCAGACCCTTTACTCAGTACTTTTTTGAAGCACCTTTGGCAGCGATTACAGCCTTAAGTCTTCTTGGGTATACACGCTTGGCACACCAGTATTTGGGGAGTTTCTCTCATTCTTCTCTGAAGATCCTCTCAAACTCTGTCAAGTTGGATGGGGAGCGTCAATGCACAGCTATTTCCACAAAATGTGGAAAAAACCAAGAGGTCAGAATACTTCCCGAATGCACTGTATATCCCAGTGATTACAGAGGGCTGAATAACAGACGCATGAATCCATGCTTTGTTCATATATAATGTGAGCTAGGTATACCCCAGTGATTACAGTGGGCTGAATAATAGACACATGATACAGCATAGCCCACAAATCAGGCCACTCAGTTGCTTTTCCACGAAACAGTGTGTTGTCTAATGCCCATTAGTAGTGCCCATTAGATTAGCAAGAGGCAATGACATTTCTGTTATAGCAAAACATGAAAGAACACTGTGTGTACACACAGGTGCCCTACTAAGCATGAATGCAATCAGGTTTACATCAAGTAGTACCCTGTAATCAAATCAGAGGAAGCTGGAGGGGGGAGCTATAGGAGGACAGGCTCATTGTAATGGCTGGAATGGAACAGAACAAAGTCAAACATGTGGTTTCCATATGTTAGATCTGTTTGGTACTATTCCATTTATTCCACTCCAGCCATTACAATGAGCCTCCTATAGCTCCACCCACCAGCCTCCTCTGAATCAAATATTAGATCAAGCTTTTTCCTGGAATGATCTACTAGGCACTTTCTAAGAACAAGGATGTACAGTGCATTCGGAAAGTATTCGGACCCCTTGACCTTTTCAAAATGTTCTTACGTTACAGCCTTATTCTAACATGAATTAAATCGTTTTTCCCCCTCATTAATCTACACACAAAACCCCATAATGAAAAGCAAAAACAGGTTTTTCGATTTTTTATCAAATGTTTTAAAAACGGAAATATTGAATTTACATTCAGTTGAAGTCGGAAGTTTACATACACCTTAGCCAAATACATTTAAACTCGGTTTTTCACAATTCCTGACATTTAATCCAAGTAAAAAATTCCCTGTCTTAGGTCAGTTAGGATCACCACTTTATTTTAAGAATGTGAAATGTCCGAATAATAGTAGAGAGAATGATTTATTTCAGTTTTTATTTCTTTCATCACATTCCCAGTGGGTCAGAAGTTTACATACACTCAATTAGTATTTGGTAGCATTGCCTTTAAATTGCTTAACTAGGGTCAGATGTTTTGGGTAGCCTTCCACAAGCTTCCCACAATAAGTTGGGTGAATTTTGACCCATTCCTCCTGACAGAGCTGGTGTAACTGATTCAGGTTTGTAGGCCTCCTTGCTCGCACACGCTTTTTCAGTTCTGCCCACAAATGTTCTATAGGATTGAGGTCAGGGATTTGTGATGGCCACTCCAATACCTTGACATTGTTGTCCTTAAGCCATTTTGCCACAACTTTGGAAGTATGCTTGGGGTCAATGTCCATTTGGAAGACCCATTTGCGACCAAGCTTTAACTTCCTGACTGATGTCTTGAGATGTTGCTTCAATATATCCACATCATATCCCTTCCTCATGATGCCATCTATTTGGTGAAGTACACCAGTCCCTCCCGCAGCAAAGCACCCCCACAACATGATGCTGCCACCCCCGTGCTTCACGGTTGGGATGGTGTTCTTCGGCTTGCAAGCCTCCCCCTTTTCCCTCCAAACATAACGATGGTCATTATAGCCAAACAGTTTTGTCTCATCAGACAAGAGGACATTTCTCCAAAAAGTATGATATTTTCCCCCATGTGCAGTTGCAAACAGTAGTCTGGCTTTTTTATGGCGGTTTTGGAGCAGTGGCTTCTTCCTTGCTGAGCGGCCTTTCAGGTTATGTCGATATAGGACTCGTTTTATTGTGGATATAGATACTTTTGTACCTATTTCCTCCAGCATCTTCACAAGGTCCTTTGCTGTTGTTCTGGGATTGATTTGCACTTTGTGCACCAAAGTACGTTCATCTCTAGGAGACAGAACGTGTCTCCTTCCTGAGCGGTATGACGTCTGCGTGGTCCCATTTCTACTTGCGTACTATTGTTTGTACAGGTGAACGTGGTACCTTCAGGCTTTTGAAAATTGCTCCCAAGGATGAACCAGACTTGTGGAGGTCTACACATTTCTTTCTGAGGTATTGGCTGATTTATTTTTATTTTCCCATAATGTCAAGCAAAGATGCACTGAGTTTGAAGGTAGGCCTTGAAATACATCCACAGGTACACCTCTAATTGACTCAAATTATATCAATTAGCCTATCAGAAGCTTCTAAATCCATGACATACTTTTCTGGAATTTTCTAGGCTGTTTAAAGGCACAGTCAACTTTGTGTATGTAAACTTCTGACCCACTGGAATTGTGATACAGTGAATTATAAGTGAAATAATCTGTCTGTAAACAATTGTTGGAAAAATGACTTGTGTCATGCACAAAGTAGATGTCCTAGCCAACTTGCCAGAACTATAGTTTGTTAACGAGAAATTTGTGGAGTTGTTGAAAAACGAGTTTTAATGACTCCAACCTAAGTGTATGTAAACTTCCGACTTCAACTGTAAGTATTAGTACCCTTTACTCAGTACTGTGTTGAAACAACTTTGGCAGCGATTACAGCCTTGAGTCTTCTTGGGTATGACAAGCTTGGCACACTTGTATTCGGGGAGTTTATCCCGTTCTTCACTGCAGATTCTCTCAAGCTCTGTCAGGTTGGATGGGAAGAGTTGCTGCACAGCTATTTTCAGGTCTCTCCAGAGATGTTTGATCGGGTTCAAGTCAGGGCTCTGGCTGGGCCACTCAAGGACATTCAGAGACTTGTCCCAAAGCGACTCCTGCATTGTCTTCCCTGTGAGCTTATGGTCATTGTCCTGTTGGAAGGTGAACCTTCGTCCCTGTCTAAGGTCCTGAGAGCTCAGTCCCTGTAACTGATAAACATCCCCATAGCATACTTCTACCACCACCATGCTTCAGGTGCCAGGTTTCCTCCAGACATGACGCTTGGCATTCAAGCCATAGAGTTCAATCTTGGTTTCATCAGACCAGAGAATCTTGTTTCTCATGGTCTGAGAGTCTTTAGGTGCCTTTTGGCAAACTCCAAGCGGGCTGTCATGTGCCTTTTGCTGAGAAGTGGCTTCCATCTGGCCAATCTACCATAAAGGCCTGATTGTGGAGTGCTGTGGAGATGGTTGTCCTTCTGGAAGGTTCTCCCATCTCCACAGAAGAACTCTGGAGCTCTGTCAGAGTAGCCATCAGGTTCTTTGTCACCTCCCTGACCAAGGCCCTTTTCCCCTGATTGCTCAGTTTGGCCGGGCGGACAGCTCTACGAAAAGTCTTGGTGGTTCCAAGCCTCTTTCATTTAAGGATGATGGAGGCCACTGTGTTCTTGGGGACCTTCAATGATGCAGCAATTTTTTATGTAAATATGGTTTTCCTGTTCCACATTTCTTATAAATGTGCAAAAAACTCTAAAAACGTGTTTTCGCTTCGTCATTATGGGGTATTGTGTGTAGATTGCTAAGGATTTTTTAAATTTAATCCATTTTAGAATAAGGCTGTAACGTAACAATATGTGGGAAAAGTAAAGGGGTCTGAGTACTTTCCGAAGGCACTGTATGTATGTACAATATTTGGTACTGAGAAATAGTCAGATTAAGAACCATGGTGTCTGGCATTCTTTGTTTTGGTGTTTTTAATTTGTAGAAGTAGAAATTACAAACTTCAGAAGCCTTTTAAACCTCAAATACACTACAAGTTTAAAATGTCCTTCATTGAAGTAAAGTTCTCCTGCAAGAAGGTGATCAAAAAAAGATCCTACATCTGTGGGTGCATCCCAAATGGCACCCTATTCCCTACTAGTGCACTGCTTTTGACCGAGTCCCTTAAAAGTAGTGCACTATGTAGGGAATAGGGTGCCATTTGGAATACAACTTATGTGTTCTGTTTACAGAGAGAGGACAACACTGTATTGTACGGTGTCAACCATGACAACCAGATATAGAATAGTTAACGACGTGATAGTATGCAAGAGGCGAGGAGAGCTCTTTATAGTGCCCTTCAGAGTCCTTCAGAGCCAAAGGGGATTCAACTCTATCCAATGATGTGTCCAACCAATGAGATAGTGGAAATAACTACTAGCATTGTGTCAGTATCATAATCTCATACTCAGCTAAAGTAAAATCTGACCCTATCCCTCAACAAGGCAAAGAAGAAAATAAAACTTCGGAACTTAAGCAGGAAAAATATGTGACGTTCGTCTGAAGAAGTGGACCAAGATGCAGCGTGGGGTAGGTTAATCATATTCTTTAATGATAACCAGCAAAACCAAGAAAGAGAAAACCAATGAAACGTCCAGCCTTGTAGGGCTCAACAGCAACAATACAAGAACAAGATCCCACAACATAGGTGGGAAAAAAGGCTACCTAAGTATGATTCCCAATCAGAGACAACGATAGACAGCTGCCTCTGATTGGGAACAACACTCGGCCAAACACAAAGAAATACAAAACATAGAACGCCGCAGGCCCCGGACTGAGGACCCTCGCCGCAGGCCCCGGACTGGGGACCCTCACCACAGGCCCCGGACTGAGGACCCTCGCCGCAGGCCCCGGACTGAGGACACTCACCGCAGGCCCCGGACTGGGAACCCTCGCCGCAGGCCCCGGACTGGGAACCCTCGCCGCAGGCCCCGGACTGGGGACCCTCGCCGCAGGCCCCGGCCTAATTATTATAATTTTTTTTTACACCTTTATTTAACTAGGCAAGTCAGTTAAGAACACGTTCTTATTTTCAAAGACGGCCTAGGAACGGTGGGATAACTGCCTTGTTCAGGGGCAGAACGACAGATTTTTACCTTGTCAGCTCGGGGATTCAATCTTGCAACCTTACAGTTAACTAGTCCAACGCTCTAACCACCTGCCTCTCATTGCACTCCACGAGGAGCCTGCCTGTTACGCGAATGCAGTAAGAAGCCAAGGTAAGTTGCTAGCTAGCATTAAACTTATCTTGTAAAAAACAATCAATCAATCAATCATAATCACTAGTTAACTACACATGGTTGATGATATTACTAGTTTATCTAGCGTGTCCTGCGTTGCATATAATCGATGCGGTGCGCATTCGTGGGAAAAGGACTGTTGTTGCTCTAACGTGTACCTAACCATAAACATCAATGCCTTTCTTAAAATCAATACACAGAAGTATATATTTTTAAACCTGCATATTTAGCTAAAAGAAATCCAGGTTAGCAGGCAATATTAACCAGGTGAAATTGTCACTTCTCTTGCGATCATTGCACGCAGAGTCAGGGTATATGCGATAATAATAAACGTTTTGTTTTCTAAATGATAGTTTCCGGATTCGACCATATTAATGACCAAAGACTCGTATTTCTGTGTGTATTTCTGTTATAATTAAGTCTATGATTTGATATTTGATAGAGCAGTCTGACTGAGCGATGGTAGGCAGCAGCAGGCTCGTAAGCATTCATTCAAACAGCATTTTCGTGCGTTTTGCCAGCAGCTCTTCACTGTGCTTCAAGCATTGCGCTGTTTATGACTTCAAGCCTATCAACTCCCGAGATTAGGCTGGTGTAACCGATGTGAAATGGCTAGCTAGTTAGCGGGGTGCGCGCTAATAGCGTTTCAAACGTCACTCGCGCTGAGACTTGGAGTAGTTGTTCCCCTTGCTCTGCATGGGTAACGCTGCTTCGAGGGTGGCTGTTGTCGATGTGTTCCTCGTTCGAGCCCAGGTAGGAGCGAGGAGAGGGACGGAAGCTATACTGTTACACTGGCAATACTAAAGTGCCTATAAGAACATCCAATAGTCAAAGGTATATGGAATACAAATGGTATAGAGAGAAATAGTCCTATAAATACTATATTAACTACAACCTAAAACCTCTTACCTTGGAATATTGAAGTCTCATGTTAAAAGGAACCACCAGCTTTCACATGTTCTCATGTTCTGAGCAAGGAACTTAAACGTTAGCTTTTTTACATGGCACATATTGCACTTTTACTTTCTTCTCCAACACTTTGTTTTTTAATTATTTAAACCAAATTGAACATGTTTCATTATTTATTTGAGGCTAAATTGATTTTTATTGATGTATTATATTAAGTTAAAATAAGTTTTCATTCAGTATTGTTGTAATTGTCATTATTACAAATACATTTAAAAAATAGGCCAATTAATCGGTATCGGCTTTTTTGGTCCTCCAATAATCGGTATCGGCTTTTTTGGTCCTCCAATAATCGGTATCGGTATCGGCGTTGAAAAATCATAATCGAACGACCTCTTTTAGATACTGTTAAAACATTCACATGGAGAAAAGCACCTGGAATGGATGGCTTTCCCATAGAATTCTATTCAACATTTTGGGACAAAGTGGTCCCCCTATTCACTCAAATCCGTACTTCCTAATTCCATGTATAAAATAGTTATATTTCAGTTATATTAAAACCAGGAAAATCTGTAGATTCCCCTGCTGATTATCGCCCCTTAAGTTTAATAAAATGTGATAAAATAATAACAAAGATATAAGCAATAGAATGGCAAAAGTCTTACCAGACCTGATACATATCAATCAAACAGAGTTTATAAAAAATAGACACAAACAATTACAAGAACATGTTTCAGTTTAATGCAATATGCAAAAAATAATACATATATAGAGATCCATAATGGCTGTTGACAACTAAAAGGATTTTCACCGTCTTGAATAGCCTTTTCTATTCAAGACTTTGGAAGCTTTTAACTTTCCAGGTGAAATAATACATTTTATAAAAAATAATGTATAAATGGTCTAAGGCACTGCATTGCAGTGCTAGCTGTGCCACTAGAGATCCTGGTTTGAGTACAGGCTCTGTTGCAGATGGCCATGACCGGAATACACAGGGGAGGCGCACAACTGGTACAGTTTCGTCCAGGTTAGGGGAGGGTTTATCCGGCAGTGATGTTCTTGTCCCATCGCGCTCTAGCGACTCCTGTGGCGGACCGGGCACAATGCATGCTGACATGGTCGCCTCTTTCGAATGGAATGGCTCCCAAAGTTTTTGTATTTATTTTCGGTAATACCAATTACCCCATCAAAGACATTCTTTAAAAAAGTATACTCGGTCATAAAATCAAATCAAACTTTATTTGCCACTGAATACAACAAGTGTAGACTTACCGTGAAATGCTTACTTACAAGCTCTTAACCAACAGTGCAGTTCAAGAAGAAGAAAATATTTACCAAGTAGGCTAAAATAAAAAGTAATAATAAAAAGTAACACAATAAGAATAACGAGGCTATATACAGGGGGCACCGGTAAAGAGTCAGTGTGCAGGGGTACAAGCTAGTTGAGGTAATCTGTACATGTAGGTGGGGGTGAAGTGGCTATGCACAGGTAACAAACAAACAGTGAGTAGCAGCAGTGTACAAGAGGGGGGGGGGGGCAATGTAAATTCTCCGGTGGCGATTTTTATGAATTGTTCAGCAGTCTAATGGCTTGGGGGTAGAAGCTGTTGAGGAGCCTTTGGGTCCTGGACTTGGCGCTCCGGTAACACTTGCCGCGCGGTAGCAGAGAAAACAGTCTATGACCTGGGTGACTGGAGTCTCTGACAATTTTATGGGCTTTCCTCTGACACCGCCTATTATATAGGTCTTGGATTGCAGGAAGCTTGGCCCCAGTAATGTACTGGGCCGTTCGCACTACCCTCTGTAACGCCTTACGGTCAGATGCCGAGCACTTGCCATACCAGGTGGTGATGCAACCGGTCAGGATGCTCTCGATGGTGCAGCTGTAGAACCTTTTGAGGATCTGGGGACCCATGTCAAATCTTTTCAGTCTCCTGAGGGGGAAAAGGTTTTGTTGTGCCCTCTTCACGACTGTCTTGGTATGTTTGGAACATGATAGTTTGTTGGTGATGTGGACACCAAGTAACTTGAAACTCTCGACCCGCTCCACTACAGCCCCGTCGATGTTAATGGGGGCCTGTTCGGCCTGCCTTTTGCTGTAGTCCACGATCAGCTACTTTGTCTTGCTCACATTGAGGGATAGGCCGTCTCATCGTTGTCGGTGATCAGTCCTACCACTGTTGTGTCGTCAGCAAACTTAATGATGGTGTTGAAGTCGTGTTTGGCCACGCAGTTGTGGGTGACCAGGGAATACAGGAGGGGACTAAGTACACACCCCTGTGGGGCCCCAGTGTTAAGGATCAGCGTGGCAGACGTGTTGTTGCCTACTATTGCCACCTGGGGCGACCTGTCAGGAAGTCCAGAATCCAGTTGCAGAGGGAGGTGTTTAGTCCCAGAGTCCTTAGCATAGTGATGAGCTTCGTGAGCACTATGGTGTTGAACGCTGAGCTGTAGTCAATGGTGTTCCTAACTGATTTTATATGGGCTCATAAAATTCCTATGATAAAAAGGAACGTTTTACATCTTCCTAAATGTGAGGGTGGTTTTAACTTTTTAGACTTGTTATTGTATCAACTCACTACCCAAGGCTTTTAACCTCGCTACCCTATACAGTTAAATGCACTAAAGAGGAACAATGGGTACATATTGAAGATGCACATGCTCATCCCCAGAATCTTTTACGTGTCTATTTTCAAAGGGTAAAGATAAGAACATGAATAACTTCCTACAGTAGTTAAGAACACTATAAAAATATGGTAGAAAATGCAATGTATTCCACAATAACCAATATCACTCCCTAAAAAGACAACCTTATGGAAAAATACTTGGATAGCTTTTCAGAATTCACCGATAAATTGCTCCACATGGAACACTAAAGGCATAGAAATATACTGAACAAAAATATAAACGCAACATGTAAAGTGTTGTGAGTTTCATGAGCTGAAATAAAAGATTCCAAAAATGTTACATGTGCGCAAAACGCTTATTTCTCTCAAATTTTGTGCACAAATGTATTTACATCCCTATTGGTGAGCATTTCTCCTTCGCCAAGATAATCCATCCACCTGACAGGTGTGGCATATCAAGAAGCTGATTAAACAGCATGATCATTACACAGGTGCACCATGTGCTGGGGACAATAAAAGGTCACTCTAAAATGTGCAGTTTTGCTACACAACACAATGCCACAGATGTCTCAAGTTTTGAGGGAGCGTGCAATTGGCATGCTGACTGCAGGAATGTCTACCAGAGCTGTTGCCAGAGAATTTAATGTTAATTTCTCTACCATAAGCCACGTCCAATGTATTTTTTTAGAATTTGACAGTAAGTCCAACCTGCCTAACAACCGCAGACCACGTGTAACCATGCCAGCCCAGGAACTCCACATCTGGCTTCTTCACCTGCAGGATCGTCTGAGACCAGCCACCCGGACAGCTTATGAAACTGAGGAGTATTTCTGTCTGTAATAAATCCCTTTGTAGGGAAAAATTCCTTCTGATTGGCTGGGCCTGGCTACCCAGTGGGTAGACATGGCTTCTAAGTGGTTGGGCCTATGCCTTCCCAGGTCCACCATTGGCTGCGCCCCTGCTAAGTCATGTGACATCCATAGATTAAGGGCCTAATTAATTAATGTCTTTATATGATCTGTAACTCAGTAAAATGGTTGAAATTGTGGCATGTTGCGTTCATATTTTTGTACAGTATACATTTATTTCCATGACAGAATTGAAAAGTAATATTGGACTCACCAAAGTAGATAGTTTCAAATACAAGCAACATAAAAGTTACATATCATGACATTTCTATTTGAAATCTTTTGGACATCAGAGCAACTTTGAGGGAATCTTATTTGAGTCAGAAAAGGATTGGAAATCAATTAATCCGACCATCATTAACACAATGGATAACTCAAATGATTTATTACTGAAATATTGAAATAGCATTGGTGACTGAGAAAAACAAATTGGTACAACTTAAGGCCATGTGGCAAACAATAATGCAAGCAATAAGGATGTGAGTGTGAGCATGTGGGTCTTGGCAGAGGGGATGTAGTCATTGTTTTTATGTTTGTATTTGGTGTAAAAAAAAAAAAAAGAGAGAAGGAAATGACAAACAATTAAGATTTAAAAAATGAAGTATGGGCATGATATATTTGACTTTTGTTTAGATGTCCAGTTGGCCACCCTTCCACACTCTAAAAAAGTCTGGGTTGTTTGGATGACCCAGCTGCTGGCTTGCAGGCATTTGTTCACTTTAAAAAGACCACGGTTGGGTTGTTGATGCTGGGTTATTGAGATATGACCAAGTGGGTCAGATCAGAAGACTGGAGACGTGACTTAATAGTGGCGTGGCTTTCAGATAGTTATTTTTGTCCACTCGTGTGAGTAAATGTAATTCTGTTTAATCCGTTCTGTTGTATTGTTATCACGTGTTAAGGTTGAACACTGACACTTTTGTAGCTTTTATTAGTGTATGAGTTCCTCAAGAGTCTTTGCATATCCCAATGTTTGGATAGTCACCACTTTGTTTTAATATGGAAATAATAATGTTATTAATTTGATATAAAAATATTTCATGTGCAAAAAAAATAAACTTAACATGATGAACAGAAATGACTCTGAAGGCTGGCCACTAAAGCCACGCCCCTAATAAACCACGCCTCCTAAAAATAAGATGAGGATTGCATTAAAAAGGCCCAGCTGCTGGGCCAACCCAGCATGAAAGCGAATAAAAACCCAACGGATTGTTAAATTAACCCATGTTTGGTAATCCAAACAACCCAATTTATTGGGTCAAAATAACCCAGCGTGTGTTTTGTCCAATATTTACCCAGCATTGTGTTACCAAATAACCTCAATTGGGTTGTTTTTAACCCATCTTTTTTTAGAGTGCAGTATGAGCAGGGGGGGCTTTAGTAACCCTAAAGGGGTGTCTTGCTCTGTTAAAGTACATACTATAAACTGTTGACTGAGAAAACACGTTTGAATGTTTGTTGTTCTGTTTGACCATGTGGTGTGAGGTGCTGATCCCAAACAGGTTATAGCCATTAGTGTGTCCAACACTCGTTACGCCATTAACCCATTCATCACTGTAGTCGCAACATTGACAGAGGATTAACTGTGTGGTGGGGTGGTGGGGCACCCTTTCCGCCTCATCTGTGATTGAGGCACTGGGCTTGTTTTGGGAAGGGTGACCTAGGCCCCTCTATTCTTTATTTTATTTTTTATTTAACGTGGCAAGTCAGTTAAGAACAAATTATTATTTACAATGACGGCCTACCCTGGCCAAACCCCGATGACGCTGGGCCAATTGTGCGTCGCCCTATGGGACTCCCGAACACGGTCGGATGTGATACAGCCTGGATTCGAACCAGGTACTATAGTGATGCCTCTTGCACTAGAGATGCAGTGCCTTAAATCGCTGCACCAATCTAGACCTCCAAGCCCCACACTCCTCCTGAGTGACCACACATGACCACATGTTTTCCCCCAAAACAGACCATGGTACACTGTCAATACCATGCAGCTGTGGTGTGATATTGTTTTTTCCTAGAGTTTAAACCAGTTTCTCTACTGATGTGGATCTACAGCTACCATCCTACAGTGCCATGCTACAGCACCATTCTACAGCACCATACTATAGCACCATACTACCATGTTACAGCACCATGCTACCATGTCACAGCACCATTCTACAGCACCATGCTACCATGCTACAGCACCATGCTACCATTCTACAGCACCATTCTACAGCACCATCCTACAGTGCCATGCTACAGCACCATTCTACAGCACCATACTATAGCACCATACTACCATGTTACAGCACCATGCTATAGCATCATGCTACAGCACCATACTACCATGTCACAGCACCATGCTACAGCAACATGCTACCATTCTATATCACCATTCTACCATGCTACAGCACCATGCTACCATTCTACATCACCATGCTACAGCACCATGCTACCATTCTACAGCCCCATTCTGCACCACCATTCTACAGCACCATGCTACCATGCTACAGCACCATTCTACAGCACCATTCTACAGCACCATGCTACCATGCTACAGCACCATGCTACCATTCTACAGCACCATTCTCCAGCACCATGCTACCATTCTACAGCAACATGCTACCATTCTACAGGACCATGCTACAGCCCGGGTCTACAGCACCATTCGACCATGCTACAGCAACATGCTACAGCCACATGCTACCGTGTTACAGCACCATGTTAAAACACCATGCTACCATGCTACAGCACCATACTACCATGTTACAGCACCATCCTACAGCACCATGCTACCATGCTACAGCACCAGGCTACAGCACCATTCGACTATTCAACAGGAACATTCTACAGCATCATCCTGTAGCACCATGCTACACAACCATCCTACAGCACAATGCCACCATTCTACAGCACCATAGCACCATGCTACAGCACCATTATACAGCATCATGCTACATCACCATTCTACCGCACCATGCCACCATGGTACAGTGCCATTCTACAGCACCATTCTACAGCACCATGCTACATCACCATTCTACATGACCAATCAACAGCACCATACTACAGCACCATGCCACCATTCTACAGCACAATGTAGAGTGGAGCACAATGTACAGCATCTGCAGTGCCATTCTACAGCACCATGCTACAGCACAATTCTACAGTACCATGCTACCATGGTACAGCACCATGCTACAGCAATATTCTATAGCACCATGCTACCGCACCATGCTACAGCACCATGCTCACATAGTACAGAACCATATTAGAGCACCATACTACAGCACCATGCTACAGCACCATGCTACAGCAACATGCTACAGCAACATTGCAGATGGAAAGAAAACGAAAGACAGATCAAAATAATGAGCACTGTAAGTGGTGGGAGCAGGAAGAGCGGGCAGCCAATCAAAAACCAGGATTATGCCTACTGTATCTCTCAGAGATTGGGTAATAGAACAAACCATCCAATCAGATTCATTTTAAACAAAGAAAGCTGATCATCCAATGAAATGTGGGTCACCAAACCATTTTTATTCACATATTTTTATAGGCTGAAAAAGTTAATGATATGGATTCTGGCCCATTGTTGAGTCCAAAAAGAATATGAGTCCCACTGAAGTATTAATACACAGAGAGTGTCTCCTGTAATGATAATGGCATGTGTCATGTGCATAAAAGTAGTAAGAACAATAGCTCAATCATTACTACTGGCAGAAGGAAATATGATTTTGGTCTGTTATGTTCCACTGAGTGTTCTATGAGCGGTCTCTCTGGTCTCCCATTGGTCAGAGCCAGGTTCTACCTCCAGGAGAGAGGCTAGGCAGCAACACGGGGTAGAACATTTAGCTAACACTCACCACAGTCATCAACACGTTCTCTCCATTCGCTCATTCTCATCAACTGAAGCGGAACAATGGCATATTATGATGACTGAGGGAAACTTTTTGTAATGATTTTAGAAAAAATATTATTTTCAATGGAATAGAAATGAATTAGGATAGGGATGTAAATGAGCTGGAGAGGAGGGGCATCGACCATAGAAATGGATTAGAATAGTGATGTAAATGCACTGAAGAGGAAGGGCATCGACCATGGAAATGGATTAGAATAGGGATGTAAATGAACTGAAGAGGAAGGGCATCGACCATGGAAATGGATTAGAATAGGGATGTAAATGAGCTGGAGAGGAGGGGCATCGACCATGGAAATGGATTAGAATAGGGATGTAAATGAGCTGGAGAGGAGGGGCATCGACCATAGAAATTGATTAGAATAGGGATGTAAATGAGCTGGAGAAGCATCCACACTGGCCCACCTTCACATCACAATGACGTGTTGACATCTACACTGCCCACCTTCACATCACAATGACGTGTTGACATTACACTGGCCCCTCCACATCAACATGATGTGTTGGCATCTACACTGCCCACCTTCACATCACAATGATGTGTTGGCATCTACACTGCCCCCTCCACATCAACATGATGTGTTGGCATCTACACTGCCCACCTTCACATCACAATGACGTGTTGACATCTACACTGGCCCACTCCACATCAACATGACGTGTTGACATCTACACTGGCCCCTCCACATCAACATGACGTGTTGACATCTACACTGGCCCCTCCACATCAACATGACGTGTTGACATCTACACTGGCCCCTCCACATCAACATGACGTGTTGACATCTACACTGGCCCACTCCACATCAACATGACGTGTTGACATCTACACTGGTCCACTCCACATCATCATGATGTGTTGACATCTACACTGCCCCCTTCAAATCATCATGATGTGTTGACATCTACACTGGCCCCCTCCACATCAACATGATGTGTTGGCATCTACACTGGCCCACTCCACATCATCATGATGTGTTGGCATCTACACTGGCACACTCCACATCAACATGATGTGTTGGCATCTACACTGGCCCACTCCACATCATCATGATGTGTTGGCATCTACACTGGCACACTCCACATCAACATGACTAGTTGGCATCTACACTGGCCCCCTTCACATCATCATGATGTGTTGGCATCTACACTGGCCCCCTCCACATCAACATGATGTGTTGGCATCTACACTGGCTCCCTTCAAATCATCATGATGTGTTGGCATCTACACTGCCCCCCTCCACATCAACATGATGTGTTGGCATCTACACTGGCCCACTCCACATCAACATGACGTGTTGGCATCTACACTGGCCCACTCCACATCAACATGATGTGTTGGCATCTACACTGGCACACTCCACATCAACATGATGTGTTGGCATCTACACTGGTCCACTCCACATCATCATGACGTGTTGGCATCTACACTGGCTCCCTTCAAATCATCATGATGTGTTGGCATCTACACTGGCCCCCTCCACATCATCATGACGTGTTGACATCTACACTGCCCCCCTCCACATCATCATGACGTGTTGACATCTACACTGCCCCCCTCCACATCATCATGACGTGTTGGCATCTACACTGCCCCCCTCCACATCATCATGACGTGTTGACATCTACACTGCCCCCCTCCACATCATCATGACGTGTTGACATCTACACTGCCCCCCTCCACATCATCATGACGTGTTGGCATCTACACTGGCTCCCTTCAAATCATCATGATGTGTTGGCATCTACACTGGCCCCCTCCACATCAACATGACGTGTTGGCATCTACACTGGCCCCCTTCACATCAACATGACATGTTGGCATCTACACTGGCCCCCTCCACATCAACATGACGTGTTGACATCTACACTGGCCCCCTTCACATCATCATGACGTGTTGGCATCTACACTGGCCCCCTCCACATCAACATGACGTGTTGGCATCTACACTGGCCCCCTTCACATCAACATGACATGTTGGCATCTACACTGGCCCCCTCCACATCATCATGACGTGTTGACATCTACACTGGCCCCCTCCACATCAACATGACGTGTTGACATCTACACTGGCCCACTCCACATCATCATGATGTGTTGGCATCTACACTGGCCCCCTCCACATCAACATGACTAGTTGGCATCTACACTGCCCCCCTCCACATCAACATGTGTTGGCATCTACACTGGCTCCCTTCAAATCATCATGATGTGTTGGCATCTACACTGCCCCCCTCCACATCATCATGATGTGTTGGCATCTACACTGCCCCCCTCCACATCAACATGATGTGTTGGCATCTACACTGCCCCCCTCCACATCAACATGATGTGTTGGCATCTACACTGGCCCCCTCCACATCAACATGATGTGTTGGCATCTACACTGGCCCCCTCCACATCAACATGATGTGTTGGCATCTACACTGCCCCCCTCCACATCAACATGATGTGTTGGCATCTACACTGGCTCCCTTCAAATCATCATGACGTGTTGGCATCTACACTGGCCCCCTCCACATCAACATGATGTGTTGGCATCTACACTGCCCCCCTCCACATCAACATGACTAGTTGGCATCTACACTGCCCCCCTCCACATCAACATGACTAGTTGGCATCTACACTGCCCCCCTCCACATCAACATGACTAGTTGGCATCTACACTGCCCCCCTCCACATCAACATGACTAGTTGGCATCTACACTGCCCCCCTCCACATCAACATGATGTGTTGGCATCTACACTGGCCCCCTCCACATCAACATGATGTGTTGGCATCTACACTGCCCCCCTCCACATCAACATGATGTGTTGGCATCTACACTGGCTCCCTTCAAATCATCATGACGTGTTGGCATCTACACTGGCCCCCTCCACATCAACATGACGTGTTGGCATCTACACTGGCCCCCTTCACATCATCATGACGTGTTGGCATCTACACTGGCCCCCTCCACATCAACATGACGTGTTGGCATCTACACTGGCCCCCTTCACATCAACATGACATGTTGGCATCTACACTGGCCCCCTCCACATCAACATGACGTGTTGACATCTACACTGGCCCCCTCCACATCAACATGACGTGTTGACATCTACACTGGCCCCCTCCACATCAACATGACGTGTTGACATCTACACTGGTCCACTCCACATCAACATGACGTGTTGGCATCTACACTGGCCCCCTCCACATCAACATGACGTGTTGGCATCTACACTGGCTCCCTCCACATCAACATGACGTGTTGGCATCTACACTGGCTCCCTCCACATCAACATGACGTGTTGGCATCTACACTGGCTCCCTCCACATCAACATGACGTGTTGGCATCTACACTGCACCATTGTGGGCCCCCTCCACTTTCCTCAGTAAGTCAATAGAATATGGGGCTGGTGCAGATAAGATGGACCCAGTCATATTGTGGGCTCTGAGAGGATAGACAGTGTTGATGTTTCCAGCAGCTAAATTAATAGGAGACCCTCCGAAACCCTGCCTCTGTTTTGACACTGAACATTAACCCCTCTGTCGGAGGTAACGGATACACACACACACACACACACATATTCGCAGGCTAGTCCATGGTTTACGGTAGCATGATATAAAACAATAGTAGAAATGAATGATTTGTATGTTGAACCATGATGCAACTCATCATGAAAAGTGTATAATTGTATAAATGAGGGTTTAACTACTTTAGTTTAATCTGGCACTGATAAAGTGAGCATGCACCTAAAAGCAGATCTTACATGTAAACAGCAAAGCTTCCAGATCCTACTCCCTCCAGAGCCTTTCTTGCTCCACTACTGGTTCCAGTTGGCCACCGCAGCCTGGGTGGTGAGTGTACCCCCTCACTCTCCCTTCCCTTCTGCTTCACTGTTACAAACACACATATAGTATGCCTGACCACATAGGCTACATGAGGATAACTCTCGTATCTGATAGTAAATGCTTGATAATGTTGAAATCCACTCTATTTGTTGAATGATTGGATTAGGGGAAGAAGGGTAGAGATGAATGATTTCAACATTTATTTTTCTTCACAATTGTTTTACTTTACACACATACATAACTGTATTGTGGTGTAGAGGTCTTCAAGTATCCACCTGTACCCAAATACCCGAGAGACAATCTGGGACCCAAGCACGTCCAGATCCAGAATTCTAAACAATGTCACAGGTCTGGGTTGGATCTGATTGTCACAGGTCTTGGGTATGTGTAATTTGAACTGAATTGAATTGTCCGGGAGGGCCCGTACAGATCCTAACAGACTGCTGGAGTAGAGAGAGAGATGTTATAATTGATGCTGCTGCTCTTGCTTTTCATGACAGTGGAGCATGGCGTGTGTCGCTTGTTGTTGTTGGCCAATCAGAAGACATCAAAGAGGCAATAGGCTACAGTCATAGAGCCTCCATGTGGCAAAAGTTAGGATATATCTAATCAATGGAATATGAAATTAAAATGCTGAAATTAAAAGTTAAAAGGAGAAGGGTAGTTTACAACGACCAGGTAGGCTGCTACTTAATATTCTGAATGGAGTTGTTGTTATTTGTAACTGTAGGATGAGAAAGCGCATGCTACACTGTAGCCTCAATTAGCCTAGCTAGCTAACATTAGCTAGCTCAACTAGCTTTTGCTGGTTTGATGCAGTCAAGACAGGCACTAAGTAATCATATTGGATGATAAATAACCTAGCTATGGCAGCGATTAGTCTAGTATAGCGCGAGTCGGCTTGGTTAGCTGCTGTCTCTCGTCTCTCCATCCGTCCTCCCTGCTCCCCTTGTCACTCCCTCACAGTATGGCCCCCCGCCTGCTAGAGCGGCAACTCTCTTTCCCTCCTGTCACACTTTATCAGCTCTGGTTCATAAAGTAGCTTAAAAAATGGCTTTTCTTCTGCTTCCCTGACTACGATCGGATCGGACCAGGTCTGGATCTGACCAAGTCTATAAGGAGGGGGCTCGTTGTCCTCGGTCCGTTCGGAACGGGTATCTATATCAAAACTATATAATTATGCATATCGGGTCCGGGTGGGAAAGCCCCAGGTCTATTTCGGAACGGGTTCTACTTTTTGGACCCGTGAAGACCTCTAGAATGGTGCCTCCAGTTCAGCACTTGTCAGTCAGATTTATACACTAGTATCACCATACTATACTATCACCATACTATACTATAATATCACCATACTATACTATCACCATGCTATACTATCACCACATGACACTATCACCATACGATACTATCATCATACAGTATTATCACCATACTATACTATCACCATGCTATAATATCACCATATGACACCATCACCATACGATACTATCATCATACAGTACTATCACCAAGCTTTACTATCACCATGCTATACTATCACCATATGACACTATCACCATACAATACTATCATCATACAGTATTATCACCATACTATACTATCACCAAGCTTTACTATCACCATGCTATACTATCACCATATGACACTATCACCATACAATACTATCATCATACAGTATTATCACCATACTATACTATCACCATGCTATACTATCACCATACTATACTATTCTATACTATCACCATATGATACTATCATCATACAGTATTATCATCATACAGTATTATCACCATACAGTATTACCACCATACAGTATTATCACCATACATAGGTGCATTTATTGTAATACTTCACTATACCACAAAACCAGAAACATCACAGGCCTACTCATTGAAGGAATAAAGGTGCTCTGTTTCATTTACATTTTAGTCATTTAGCAGACACTCTTATCCAGAGCGACTGACCGGAGCAATTAGGGTTAAGTGCCTTGCTCAAGGGCACATCGACAGATGTGTTCATCTAGCCAGCTCGGGGATTCGAACCAGCAACCTAGCCCAACACTCTTAACCGCTAGGCTACCTGTTGTCCTACTTCCAGCTATTTGTTGAAATCAAAGAATTTGTAGAGTTCAGAGCCCCATCAACGACTGTACAGGGAGCAGCTGGAACCAGGGACACCAACACATCAACGACTGTACAGGGAGCAGCTGGAACCAGGGACACCAACACATCAACGACTGTACAGGGAGCAGCTGGAACCAGGGACACCAACACATCAACGACTGTACAGGGAGCAGCTGGAACCAGGGACACCAACACATCAACGACTGTACAGGGAGCAGCTGGAACCAGGGACACCAACACATCAACGACTGTACAGGGAGCAGCTGGAACCAGGGAGACCAACACATCAACGACTGTACAGGGAGCAGCTGGAACCAGGGACACCAACACATCAACGACTGTACAGGGAGCAGCTGGAACCAGGGAGACCAACACATCAACGACTGTACAGGGAGCAGCTGGAACCAGGGACACCAACACATCAACGACTGTACAGGGAGCAGCTGGAACCAGGGACACCAACACATCAACGACTGTACAGGGAGCAGCTGGAACCAGGGACACCAACACATCAACGACTGTACAGGGAGCAGCTGGAACCAGGGACACCAACACATCAACGACTGTACAGGGAGCAGCTGGAACCAGGGACACCAACACATCAACGACTGTACAGGGAGCAGCTGGAACCAGGGACACCAACACATCAACGACTGTACAGGGAGCAGCTGGAACCAGGGACAACAACACATCAACGACTGTACAGGGAGCAGCTGGAACCAGGGACAACAACACATCAACGACTGTACAGGGAGCAGCTGGAACCAGGGACACCAACACATCAGCGACTGTACAGGGAGCAGCTGGAACCAGGGACACCAACACATCAATGACTGTACAGGGAGCAGCTGGAACCAGGGACACCAACACATCAACGACTGTACAGGGAGCAGCTGGAACCGAACACATTAAGACACTTACATTACACATAAAACAAAATATAAAACAGTACATCATATAACATTATTACACCACTAGAAAATGTATAATACCACCATACAACAATATTACACCACTACATATCTACAATACAACATGTATAATACCACCATACAACAATATTACACCACTACATATCTACAATACTGTCACGACTTCCACCGAAGTCGGCTCCTCTCCTTGTTCGGGCGGCGTTCGGCGATCGACGTCACCGGCTTTCTAGCCATCGCCGCTCCATTTCTCATATTCCATTGGTTTTGTCTTGCTCCATTACACACCTGGTTTTCATTCCATAATTACTGCATGTATTTAGTCCTCTGTTTCCCCTCCATGTCTTTGTGTGTAATTGTTTGTTTGTGATGTGGATTATTGTCGGAAGCATTACTTTTGTCATGTTCCGTGTTTTTGGCACGTTATTGTTTTTATGTGCTGTAACGGAATTGTTTTTTTGTGGAACGGAATTAAAGTGTGCCTGTTCACTACACTCTGCTCTCCTGCACCTGACTTCGCCTCTCGTACACACCCTTGACAGAATTACACACCAAACTATGGAGTCAGCAGGAGCAGGAACCCTGGTTAGAGGAGTCGAGGAGGGCGTCCAGGAACATTCTGCTATGTTACATCATCTTGGGACCATGATGGATCACGTTGTCCAGACTATGGACCGTTGGGAGAGACAGGAAGTCTCCCCAGTGCCTTGACCAGCGCAACCGGGGTTACCTCTACCCATCCCGTCCTGATCCAGTTCCAGTGGGATGCGTCTCTCCCTTCCCAGGGAGTATGATGGAACGGCAGCACAGTGCCAGGGGTTCCTCTTACAACTTGACCTATACCTGGCCACTGTGCACCCAGCTCCCTCGGAAAGGGAGAGAGTGTCTGCCCTCGTCTCATGCCTCTCGGGGAGAGCTCTGGAGTGGGCAAACGCCGTGTGGGGAGAAGAAGACGCGGCGTTGGACCACTTCGGGGAGTTCACCCGTCACTTCCAGGCCGTCTTTGACCATCCACCCGAAGGTAGAGCGGCGGGGGAATGGCTCTTTCATTTGAGGCAGGGGACGAGGATCGCCATGGAATTCGCCCTGGAATTCCGAACCTTGGCCGCCGGAGCAGGCTGGAACGACAGGGCCCTCATCGACCACTATCGGTGCAGGACGTCCGACGTGAGCTGGCCTGCAGGGATGCCACCATCTCCTTCGACCAACTGGTGAATTTGTCCATCCGGTTGAATAACATGCTGGTCACCCGCGGACGTCCAGAGGGGGCTCTGTCGGTGCCATCTTCCAGCACCACCGCTCCGGTGCCCATGGAGTTGGGACGGGCTGCGCGTAGGGAGACTAGAGGAGGAGCCATCACGTGCACCATCTGTGGCAGCAGAGGGCACACTGCTGGTCGGTGCCGTGTCAGTTCCTCTGGGAGTAGAGGCAACAGGCAGAGCACTCTGGCGTCACCTCAGGTGAGTCTGCACCACACTCATCCAGAGTCCTCTGTTGACCACCTGTTTGTACCTGTTTGTTTACCTGATTTTTACCCGCATTCCCAGCATAAGGCGCTCGTCGATTCAGGTGCAGCGGGGAATTTTATCGACAGAGCGTTAGCCCTTAGTTTAGGGATCCCTATTATTCCTGTAGTTAGACCTTTCCCGGTTCACACTCTAGATAGTCGACCATTGGGGTCCGGGCTAATCAGGGAAGTCACCATCTCATTGGGCATGGTGACGCAGGGGGATCATGAGGAGAAAATCAGTCTCTTCCTCATTGACTCTCCTGCGTTTCCCATTGTACTAGGCCTTCCGTGGTTAGCTCAGCATAACCCCACTCTCACGGGGTGGTCGCGAGAGTGCTCGGGGAGGTGTGTAGGGGTTTCCGTTGGTGCTACCACGGTGGAAAGTCCAGACCAGGTTTCCACCGTGCACATCCCCCCAGAATATGCCGATTTGGCTCTCGCCTTCTGTAAAAAGAAGGCGACTCAATTACCACCTCATCGACGGGGGGATTGTGCGATAACTCTCCTGGTAGACGCTGCGCTTCCCAGGAGTCACGTGTATCCCCTGTCGCAAGCGGAGACGGTGGCTATGGAGACATATGTCTCTGAATACCTGCGTCAGAGGTACATTCGGTCATCCACTTCACCCGCCTCCTCAAGTTTCTTTTTTGTTAAGAAGAAGGATGGAGGTCTATGCCCGTGCATTGATTATAGAGGTCTAAATCAAATCACAGTGAGGTACAGTTACCCGCTACCTCTTATCGCCACGGCGATTGAATCAATGCATGGGGCGTGCTTCTTCACGAAACTGGATCTCAGGAGTGCGTATAACCTGGTGCGTATCCGGGAGGGGGACGAGTGGAAGACAGCGTTTAGTACCACCTCAGGCCATTATGAGTACTTAGTCATGCCGTACGGGTTGATGAATGCTCCATCAGTTTTCCAATCCTATGTATACGAGATTTTCAGGGACCTGCACGGGCAGGTTGTAGTGGTGTATATCGATGACATTCTGATATACTCCGCTACACGCGCCAAGCATGTGTCTTTGGTACGCAAGGTACTTGGACGACTGTCGGAGCATGACCTGTACGTCAAGGCCGAGAAATGCCTGTTCTTTCAGCAGGTCGTCTCCTTCCTAGGGTATCGCATTTCCACATCAGGGGTGGAGATGGAGAGTGACCGCATTGCAAACATGCGTAATTGGCCGACTCCCACCACAGTAAAGGAGGTGCAGCGATTTTTAGGGTTTGCCAATTACTACCGGAGATTTATCCGGGGTTTTGGCCAGGTGGCTGCTCCCATTACCTCACTGCTGAAGGTGGGTCCCGTACGGTTGCAGTGGTCGGCTGAGGCGGACAGGGCTTTTGGGCAGCTAAGAGCTCTGTTTACTTCGGCTCCCGTGCTGGCCCATCCGGATCCCTCTTTGGCATTCATAGTGGAGGTGGACGCGTCCAAGGCTGGGATAGGAGCCGTGCTCTCACAGCGCTCGGGTACGACACCAAAACTCCGCCCCTGTGCTTTCTTCTCGAAGAAGCTCAGCCCAGCGGAGCATAACTATGATGTGGGGGACCGGGAGCTATTGGCTGTGGTTAAAGCATTGAAGGCGTGGAGATATTGGCTTGAATGGGGCTAAACACCCTTTTCTCATCTAGACTGACCACCGCAACCTGGAGTACATCCGGGCAGCGAGGAGACTGAATCCTCGTCAGGCAAGGTGGGCCATGTTCTTTACCCGTTTTGTGTCTACCCTGTCTTACAGACCAGGTTCCCAGAATACGAAGGCAGACGCACTATCCCGGCTGTATGACACAGAGGAGCGGCCCATGGATCAGACTCCCATACTCCCGACCTCTTGCCTGGTAGCGCCGGTCGTGTGGGAGTTGGACGCGGACATAGAGCACGCGTTGCATACAGAGCCTGCTCCCCTCCAGTGTCCTGTCAGGCATATGTACGTTCCGTCTGCTGTCCGTGACCAGTTGATCTATTGGGCCCACACATCACCCTCCTCTGGTCATCCGGGGATCGGCCGGGCGGTGCGCTGTCTGACTGGGAAGTACTGGTGGCCCACCTTGGCTAAGGACGTGAGGGTTTATGTTTCCTCCTGCTCAGTGTTTGCCCAGTGTAAGGCTCCGCGACACCTGCCCAGAGGTAAGCTACATCCCTTACCCGTTCCACAACGACCTTGGTCACACCTATCTGTGGATTTTTTAACCGATCTACCTCTTTCACAGGGAAACACTACTATCTTGGTCGTTGTGGATCGTTTCTCTAAGTCCTGCCGTCTCCTTCCTCTGCCCGGCCTTCCTATGGCCCTACAGACTGCGGAAGGCATGTTTACTTACGTCTTCCGGCACTACGGGGTGCCTGAGGATATAGTGTCTGATCGGGGTCCCCAGTTCACTTCGAGGGTCTGGAAGGCGTTCATGGAACGTCTGGGGGTCTCGATCAGCCTTACCTTGGGTTTTCACCCCGAGAGTAACGGGCAGGTAGAGAGAGTCAACCAGGATGAGGGCAGGTTTCTGCGGTCCTATTGCTAGGACCGGCCAGGGGAGTGGCCGGCGCTCGTGCCCTGGGCCAAGATGGCACAGAACTCGCTTCGCCACTCCTCCACAAACCTCTCCCCCTTTCAGTGCGTATTGGGGTACCAGCCGGTTCTGGCGCCATGGCATCAGGGTCAGACCGAGGCTCCTGCGGTTGACGACTGGTTCAGGTGCGCAGAGGAGACATGGGAGGCTGCCCATGTTCACTTCCAGCACGCTGCGCTTCACCAGATGAACAGCGCGGACCGTCACCGCAGTGAGACCCGTGTCTGGCTCTCGACCCGAAACCTGCCCCTCCACCAGCCCTGCCGGAAGCTGGGTCCGCTGTTTGTGGGGCCATTCAAAGTCCTGAGGAGGGTGAACGAGGTGTGTTACAGATTACAGCTTCTCTCTGATTACTGTATTAACCCCTCGTTCCATGTGTCTCTCCTCAGGCCGGTGGTGGCTGGTCCGCTCCAGGAATCTGAGGTGCGGGAGGTCCCTCCGCCCCCTCTGGACATCGAGGGGGCCACGGCGTACTCCGTTCGTTCCATCCTGGATTCGAGGCGTCGTGCAGGGGGCTGAACAGTAGTCCAGGAGCGAGGTCCTTCTTTGTGGTACGTGACCACATGACTGAACAGTAGTCCAGGAGCGAGGTCCTTCTTTGTGGCACCTGACCACATGACTGAACAGTAGTCCAGGTGCGAGGTCCTTCTTTGTGGTACCTGACCACACGACTGAACAGTAGTCCAGGTGCGACAAAGATATTGATAAAACCAAAGCAGTACTAAAAGGCGGAGCAATTAAAACAGCTTCCCCCTGAGGTCAGAATAATCTAATCAAAATCAAACTTTTTCACATGCGCCGAATACAACAGTGTAGACTTTCCCGTAAAATGCTTACTTACATGCCCTTAACAAACAGTGCAGTTCAGCAGTCTAATGGCTTGGGGGTAGAAGCTGTTAAGGAGCCTTTTGGTCCTAGACTTGGTGCTCCGGTACCACATATCATGTGGTAGCAGAGAAAACAGTCCCTGACCTGTGTGACTGGAGCCTCAGACAGTTTTTTGGGCTTTCCTCTGACAATGCCTATTATATAGGTCCTGGATTGCAGGAGGCTTGGCCCCAGTGATGTACTGGGCCGTACACACTACCCTCTGTAGCGCCTTACGGTCAGATGCCGAGCAGTTGCCATACCAGGCGGTGATGCAACCGGTCAGGATGCTCTCGATGGTGCAGCTGTAGAACTTTTTGAGGATCTGGGGACCCATGCCAAATCTTTTCAGTCTCCTGAGGAGGAAAAGGTTTTGTTGTGCCCTCTTCGCGACTGTCTTGGTGTGTTTGGACCATGACAGATTGTTGGTGATGTGGACACCAAGGAAATTGAAACTCTCGACCCGCTCCACTACAGCCCCTGTTCGGCCCGCCTTTTGTTGTAGTCCACGATCAGCTCCTTTGTCTTGCTCACATTGAGGGAGAGGTTGTTGTCCAGGCACCACACTGCCAGTTCTCTGACCTCCTCCCTATAGGCTGTCTCATCGTTGTCAGTGATCAGGCCTACCACTGTTGTGTCATCAGCAAACTTGATGATGGTGTTGGAGTCGTGTTTGGCCACGCAGTGGTGGGTGAACAGGGAGTACTGGAGGGGACTAAGTACACACCCCTGAGTGTCCCCAGTGTTGAGGATCAGGGGCCCCAGTGTTGAAGTCTAGGATCCAGTTGCAGAGGGATGTGTTTAGTCCCAGGGTCCGTAGCTTAGTGATGAGCTTCGTTGGCACTGTGGTGTTGAACGCTGAGCTGTAGCCAATGAACAGCATTCTCACATTGGTGTTCCTTTTGTCCAGGTGGGAAAGGGCAGTGTGGAGTGCGATTGTGATTGCGTCATCTGTGGATCTGTTGGGGCGGTATGCGAATTGGAGTAGGTCTAGGGTATCCGGGAGGATGCTGTTGATGTGAGCCATGACCAGCCTTTCAAAGCACTTCATGGCTACCAACGTGAGTGCTATGGGGCGGTAATCATTTAGGCGGGTTACCTTCGCTTCCTTGGGCACAGGGACTATGGTGGTCTGCTTGAAACATGTAAGTATTACAGACTCAGTCAGGGAGAGGTTGAAAATGTCAGTGAAGACACTTGCCAGTTGGTCTGTGCATGCTTTGAGTAGTGGTCCTGGTAATCCATCTGGCCCCGCAGCTTTGTGAATGTTGACCTGTTTAAAGGTCTTGCTCACATCGGCTACCGAGAGCGTTATCACACAGTCATCCAGAACAGAACAGAATAATGTAGTGGTAACTACACCAACAACGGCCACCTTAAAGCTCATTAGAGGTGATTAGGGGTCTTAACCCAGCTAAAGCCTCCTTGTCCTATAGAGAGAGAGAGAGAGAGAGAGAGGAGAAACCAAACCACCATGAACAACTGAACATGGCAGCTAGCCAGAGTAAGGCAGGTAACCAACTGGCCTCTAAACCAAACTAAACTATATTCTGAGAGATGTCGGTGAAGAAAGGGGAATAAGAATCAGGTCAAATTCACTTGTCTACATCCCAAATGCCACCTTTTTCCCTTTATAGTGGACTAAATAGGGAATAGGGTGCCATTTGGGATACACACCTTGTCTCTCAGCTCCTTGAAGGAGATCCAACTGTGTCCTGGCTGCTGCTGTCCAGGCCTGGGCCTCTGTTGCTCAGTAACCACCACCCTCCTCAGTGGGAGATCTATTTTTATGGGATGTGTTTCAAACAGAAACAACACTTGGCATTTCTATACAAACAATGTTTTCAAAGATTTGATTTACCACAATACATGGGAGTGGTCCCAAGATGACGCGGCAGCCCTTCTCTATCTCTCAATGTAAAATAAAGGAACATTCATCACAACTTCTCCCTATAAGAAGTCTTCCCTGACCCACCTCCGCTCAACATACGGCACGGTAAGGGTTAGGGGAGGCGTCACACTTGGATTGGTAAAAAAAGTTAGATAAAAAAAGATATAGTATATTATATAATTCACAGATTATATTTTAAATGCTCATAAAAGTGTACTGTGTACCTTTTCCTGTTTCAAAAATATATTGTTCAAAACAAGCTGTTCAGTTACTTACTACTCTGCCCCGCAGTGATTCTGCCAGCAGCAGCTCCGCAGGCACATAGGCGTGCTAACATTGCTTGGATTGTTTTCAACCTAGTCTCAGAGCATTTCGTATTATACTGTATGTAAATCTAAGACACTCCATTTAGTATGATATGTTACGTTTCAAATGGTATGTATTAATCTGTGGATGTCTATCACCCATTTCGTACGATACGTTACGAATTACAATTTGTATTATAAGTTTAAATTGAAAAACGTACAATATGTTACAAATTCGCTGAACGTATGAAATGTTACGAATTCTAGCTAGTTGGCTAACGTTAGTTAGCTGGCTATCGTTTTCTAGGCTAGGGATTAGGGTGAGAGGTAGGAGAAGTGTTAGCTAAAAGGATTAAGGTTAGGGTTGGGGGAAGAGTTAGCTAGAATGCTAAGTCATTGCAAAGTAGCTAAAAAGTTGAAAAGTTGCTAATTAGCTCAAATGCTGTCCGTGATGAGATTCAAACTCGCAACCTTTGAGTTGCTAGACATTCACGTTGTACACCCACCCACCTCGACCAACCAACCACCCTACTTTTGTTTTTGACTTAAGTAACCATCTGTCTTACGTAACCATACCAAACGTAACATATCATACTAATTTGAGTGTCCCAGATTTACAATTACTTTGTTATGTCTAGTCTATGAGACCAGGTTTTCCCAGCTATTTGCTATAAGGAAGAACTGCCCCAATGAAATCGCAGGATTTCATAGCATATATTATAACAGCACAAAGTAAATGGACCATCCTGGGCCACTTAAATGTGCGTTCAGTCAGAAC
The DNA here is from genome assembly GCF_016432855.1 of Salvelinus namaycush. Taxonomy (NCBI): domain Eukaryota; kingdom Metazoa; phylum Chordata; class Actinopteri; order Salmoniformes; family Salmonidae; genus Salvelinus; species Salvelinus namaycush. The sequence goes on from NC_052310.1 coordinate 75,324,012, forward strand.
TTCTGTATCTGCTCTAGTCTCCCTCCCAGTCTCTCGCGCCAGACGACTTACTTCTGGAAGCGAGACTAGATCTGCTCTATCAGGTGGTGCTAAAGCTAATTGTAATTAACTTGTAAATAACAGTCATGGGAGCCTGGGACCTGATAAACCGGACATCTACATCCAACAAGAGTTGAAGGAAAGAGAGATACACTAGCTAGAACCTTCTCATCGGGGATCTGGTAGGACAAAAAAGCATAACTGTGGCTGGCCAATTTTATTGCTTCCCCCCATGTTCATCAGGTTCTACTGTAGGTGATAGGGCGACATGTTGTGTGGACTAAAACAGCATGCTCCCCATGACAATTTCAAGATGATCTAAACTAATATCTGACTAATTCGGAAATATGAAGTTATTTCAGAATGAAAGTTAACTGGCTAGTGCGTCATACTTTGTGACATTGTGTTAGCTATCCCTAGTTAGATCATGTATTTTCAAAGGTAGATAACTGGTTCATTTGACCAATGAATCAACCAAATGTTTCTCAAACTTGCTAAAGCTAGCCATTGAATGAGCGTGTGGGGAGTGGTTCAGACAGACACCATAAAAGAACCCTCAATACAAATGATTCATACATAACAGTGAGTGAATAATCTAATAGCACAGTCAGTCAATAGGTGTCTCTTATGGGATTGAGGATTTGTAGTTGAGTGAGGGAAGAATTAAAATCATCTGCGACTTTGGCAGTTCCTAGTTTACATGTGAGCAAGGCTGAGAGAGACAGGCAGGGAGCTGGTGTTACTGGTTGGTACTGAAAACACAGCTTAGAGGGGATCATGGCAGGCAGGCTGGCCGGCCAGGCAGACTGGCTCAGTTGGAGCAGCAGGTTGACAGGTTGACATCCTGGCATGCAAGAGCCACAGGAGCCAGCTCAATGTCACAGAGAATATGGATTACCAACCAATGTCACAGATTGCTCTGGAACTTTCACCACAGGGAGACCCATGAGGTTGTTGGGGTTTTGTACTGAGAGTGTAGGCCTATGAATTAGGCCTATTCTAAGGTGAAGGAGAAAAGTATAGGCCTAGGACTCTGAGGTGTCTATGTCCCACCTGGTCCACTGTCACTACATAACCTACTACTGGCAGTTGGTAGTGTCATAGCAGTGTCACCAAGCATCAGGCTAATTATCCCCATGAACTACATCACATGCACAAAAATAAATAAGAATAACTTCTATGGTGCCAATAGATTTAAATTAACGATGTTTATCATATTAGCAATTCAGCACGAGAAAAAAGGTCTGATGACATCATGATCACCATTGTTTCATGACAATAATGTAAAATGATGTCTGTCACTCACCTGCAGCTCGCACCATGCCACTTCCACAGTAGTCTCTGTGTCCAGTCCTTTATAAACGGTCTTAAACGAACCCCTCCCAATCTCAATGTTGAATTTCAGGTATCTTCCATCAGGTGAGGTGGCCACAGCTTTGGTCTCAATGTCCTCCCTCTCCTCCTGTTCCCATTTGCGTTCATACGGACTGCGTGACAACACGTCGTGTGGTTTGTTTTGAACAAGCTCATTGTCTGAGTCCGAGCTGGCATCTTGTCTGTTGGGGCTCGGGATCGAGCTCCAGTTGTTCACCAGAGGGGTGACCGGGTCCTTGACTTGGGTACAGGGGGACTTGCTGCCGGTGATGCTCGCGCCCGGGATGGAGACCGGAGATGGAGACGCCAACGGAGTCTCCGTTTTGTGGTCCTCAACTCTGGCCTCCGTTAAAGTTAAAATATTCTCCGCGGACCCGGAAAGAGCCTTTGAAAGCGCTCCACCATAGAGTTGTGGGTCGATGTCCATGTTAATTTTGTGAAGTCCATAAGAGTTTCTCCTGGCACCCAAGTTGTTCCTCCGTGTCATCGACGGGACCCGGCCAGATAAGCAGTCATCTTTCAGTTCGACGGAAAGGCTTGGGAAGCCGCGTCCAGCTACCTCAAACTCCGTGTGTGACATTGTAACGGTTCGTATTCTGATTTCCGAGACTTAAAAAAAGAAATAAGAAAATTAAACCCGGCCGTTACCTTAATAAAACAGCATGCTATTTTACACATATCTTTCAGCAATTGACGCTACTTTCCATTGTAGCCTAGTTATACATTTTTACACATTAGTTTAGTTGTGGAACATAGGGTAAAATGTGTGGCACGTAGCCTAGTACAAGACAATTAGGTCAATATAGACTGACAAAAACAAGTTTTCTCAATTTTGCAATTGAATTAAAATAGCTTACCTGAAAAGGTGTTCAAATTCGGAAAATTCACAAAATGCGTCTCCGATAATCCGAGTCGACCGGACCGTTCATTGCTCTTGTATGTGTGAGTCGTCAACTCAGCTGTAACCTCTAGTGAAGAAATGAAAGCCTCTGTCTATATCGACCGAGACCCGCGCGCGCTCTCAACTCCGCCCCCATAAACAGTCTCCTGTAGTTTACCTGGGCAATGTGACGCAGCATACAGCGCTTGATTCACAAACAAGAGCCTCTTCTCAATGCCTCTTCTGACTGACTTCATGAGGTATATGTCCATTTGTGTGTATATTCCTTATTTTCTTTGGAATCTTTGATAACATGATTTTCCTGTTCTGAGTTAGGTTATGTGGGTAAAAAGCATTTAAATTACAATACTGTTATCTCTGTCTGTGTGCATGTAAGATGTTAAACAACAACCCCAAACACAGAGCTCCTATGAATCAGTTATGTAATTAATGAATCAGTTATGTAATTAATGAATCAGGTATGTTATTAATGAATCAGTTATGTAATTATATTACCAAATACCATAGAACCAAGTAAACATGGTGAGGGGAATCAGAGCAGCATGGGATTAACCTCATAGCCTAATGGAGGTCAGTAATGGCACAGGGGCATGTCTCCCTTTCTTGCATCCCAAATTGCACTATATTCCATATAAAGGGCTCTCTCTAGCTGCTACTTTTACACTGAACAAAAATATAAACACAACATGCAACAATTTTTAAGATTTTACTGAGCTACAGTTCATATAAGGAAATTAGTCAATTGAAATTAATTAATTAGGCCCTAATCTATGGATTTCACAACTGGGAATACAGATATGCATCTGTTGGTCACAGTTACCTTAAAAAAAAGGTAGGGGAGTGGATCAGAAAACCAGTCAGTATCTGGTGTGACCACCAATTGCCTCATGCAGCACGACACATCTCCTTCCCATAGAGTTGATCAGGCTGTTGATTGTGACCTGTGGAATGTTGTCCCACTGGAGACTTATATCTCCCTCACTAACTTTAAGCGTCAGCTGTCAGAGCAGCTTACCGATCGCTGCAGCTGTACACAACCCATCTGTAAATAGCCCATCCAACCAACCAAACCCATATTTGTTTTTGTTTTTCTGCTCTTTTGCACACCAGTATTTCTACTTGCACATCCTCATCTGCACATATATCACTCCAGTGTAAATTGCTGAATTTTAATTACTTTGCCACTATTGGCCTATTTATTGCCTTACCTCCTTACTTCATTTGCACACACTGTATACAGATTTTTCTATTGTGTTATTGACTGTACGATTGTTTATCCCATGTGTAACTCTGTTGTTTTTGTCGCACTGCTTTGCTTTATCTTGGCCAGGTTGCAGTTGTAAATGAGAACATGTTCTCAACTAGCCTACCTGGTTAAATAAAGGTGAAATATATATATTTAAAACTCCTCTTCAATGGCTGTGCGAAGTTGCTCGATATTGGCGGGGACTGGAACACGCTGTTGTACTTGTCGATCCAGAGCATCCCAAACATGCTCAATGGGTGACATGTCTGGCGAGTATGCAGGCCATGGAAGAACTGGGACATTTTCACGTTCCAGGAATTGTGTACAGATCCTTGCGACATGGGGCCATCCATGCATTATCATGCTGAAACATGAGGTGATGGCGTTGGATGAATGGCACAACAATGGGCCTCAGGATCTCGTCACGGTATCTCTGTGCATTCAAATTGCTATCGATAAAATGCAATTGTGTTCATTGTCCATAGCTTATGCCTGCCCATACCATAACCCCATCGCCACCATGGGGCACTCTGTTGACAACGTTGACATCAGCAAACCGCTCAATCACACACCGGTACGGTTGAAACCGGGATTCATCCCTGAAGAGCAAACTTCTCCAGCGTGCCAACGGTCAGGTAAAGACCCTGGTGAGGACAACAAGCACACAGATGAGCTTGCCTCACACAGGTTTTGACCATTTGTGCAGAAATTCGTTGGTGCGGGTGGATGGTATCAGACGATCCCGCAGGTGAAGATGCCGGATGTGGAGGTCCTGGGCTGGCAGGGTTACACTTGGTCTTCGGTTTTGAGGCCAGTTGGACGTACTGCCAAATTCTCTAAAATGGCATTGGTAGAGAAATTAATATTAAATTCTCTGGCAACAGCTCTGGTGGACATTCCAGCAGTCAGCAGGCCAATTGCACGCTCCCTCAAAACTTGAGACATCTGTGGCATTACGTTGTGGAACAAAACTGCATATTTTAGAGTTGCCTTTTATTGTACCCAGCACAAGGTCCACCTGTGTAATGATCATGCTTTTTAAATCAGATTCTTGATATGCCACACCTCTCAGGTGGATGGATTATCTTGCCCAAGGAGAAATGCTCACTAACAGGGATGTAAACAAATTTGTGCACAAAATCTGAGAGAAATAAGCTTTTTGTGCATATGGACAATTTCTGGGATCATTAATTTCAGCTCATGAAAACATCAGACCAACACTTTACATGTTGCGTTTATATTTTTGTTTAGTGTATTTACTGTAGCTCTGTACAGGAAACATGGATTGTCTGGATTCTTCCCATGCCCTCACAGGCTTCCACAGTCCACTACATAGGCACAGACAGGGTGTACTGGGCAAGTTCTAAGATGCGGTGTTCTGTTAATAAGGTTGTTTTGGATGATATGAACAATAATGTGTTCATAAAATATGCTTCAACTCTCTTCTAATAAGGAATGCTTGACTATGAGGGCACAATATGGTTCTGGCAATGAATTCTTCCCTCATGCAGTTGTCCTTCTTGGTCTCATCATAAACAGTGAAAGAAAGGCAGAGTGAGAGCCATGGTGTGTGTCCCAAACAGCAGTCCCTATAGTGCACTATGTTTGACCAGAATCCCACTATATAGAGAATACAGAGCCAATATAGACGCAGATGAAACACTGAGCCATGATGATAGTAGAGTGGGAGACAGAGCTTCTCTCCCATAGGCTGAAACAAGACACTTATCACCAAGGCCACAGTCAGCCACACCTGTCACACTACAGTGAGTTATCAGCAAACACGCACAAGAGTCAGCTCAGCTGGACCAAGGACCAAGCCTATGGAGACATTCCACATGATCAGCTGGTGATTGTAATAAGTGCATTCAGAAAGTATTCAGACCCCTTGACTTTTTCCACATTTTGTTACTTTACAGCCTTATTCTAAAATGGATTAAAATCTACACACAGTACCCCACAATGACGAGGCAAAAACAGGTTTTTAGAAATGTTTGCTAAAATATTAAAACTAAACAAAAACATCACATTTACATAAGTATTCAGACCCTTTACTCAGACTTTGTTGAAGCACCTTTGACAGCGATTACAGCCTTGAGTCTTCTTTAGTATGACGCTACAAGCTTGGCACATTTGTATTTGTGGAGTTTCTCCCATTCTTTTCTGCAGATCCTCTCAAGCTCTGTCAGGTTGGATGGGGAGCGTCGCTACACAGCTATCTGTGTAGGTCTCTCCAGAGAGGTTCGATCGGGTTCAATTCCAGGCTCTGGCTGGGCCACTCAAGGACATTCAGAGACTTGTCCTGAAGCCACTCCTGCATTGTCTTGGCTGTGTGCTTAGGGTCATTGTCCTGTTAGAAGGTGAACCTTCGGCCCAGTCTGAGGTCCTGAGAGCTCTGGAGAAGATTTTCATCAAGGATCTCTCCGTTCATCTTTCCCTTGATCCTGACTAGTGTCCCAGTCCCTGCCACTGAAAAACGTCCCCACAGCATGTTGCTGCCACCACCATGCTTCACCATAGGGATGGTGCCAGGTTTCCTCCAGATGTGACAGTTGACATTCAGGACAAAGAGTTCAATCTTGGTTTCATCACACCAGATAATCTTGTTTCTCATATTCTGAGAGTCGTTAGGTGCCTTTTGGCAAACTACAGGTGGCCTTTCATGTGCCTTTTACTGAGGAGTGGCTTCCATCTGACCACAAAGGCCTGATTGATGGAGTGCTGCAGAGATGGTTGTCATTCTGGAAGGTTCTCCCATCTCAACAGAGGAACTCTGGAGCTCTGTCAGAGTGACCATCGGGTTCTTGGCCACCTCCCTGACCAAGGACCTTTTCCGCCGATTGCTCAGTTTGACCGGGCAGCCAGCTCTAGAAAGAGTCTTGGTGGTTCCAAACTTCTTCCATTTAAGAATGATGAAGGCCACTGTGTTCTAGGGGACTGTCAATGCTGCAAAGATGCTTTGGTACGCTTCCCCTGATCTGTGCCTCGACACAATCTTGTCTCGGAGCTCTACGGTCAATTCCTTCGACCTCATGGCTTGGTTTTTGCTCTGACCTGCACTATCAAGTGTGGGACCTTACATAGACAGGTGTGTGCCTTTCCAAATCATGTCCAATTAATAAAATTTACCACAGGTGGACTCCAATCAAGTTGTAGAAACATCTCAAGGATGATCAGTGGAAACAGGATGCACCTGAGCTCAATTTCTAGTCTCATTGCAAAGGGTCTGAATACTTATGTAAATAAGTAGTTTTTTATTTGTAATACATTGGCAAAAAATTATAGAAACCTGTTTTCACTTTGTCATTATGGGGTATTGTGTGGATGTTGATGAGGGAAAAAATGTATTTAATCAATTTTAGAATAAGGCTGTAACGTAACAAAATGTGAAAAAGGTAAAGGGGTCTGAATACTTTACGAATGAACTGTAGGTAAACACAGTAACATCCCAGTCAGTCTGTCTAGTGATTCCTGGGAAATTACTACCAACACGGTTGTGTAAGGCAGGCTATATCTTTCTTGGTTATGTAGAGTCTCTGGGCTTGATCAACATTGCAGACGACTTCCAACTAACTGATCTACAAATCACTGCATAACCACTCATTATCATTTGTAGATCAGTCAGTCAGAATTGTCCCACAAAACATCACTGATTTGATGCTCTCAAACAACCTTTAGTATTACTTTAACTAAATAATGTTCTTCCCTATATAAGCCTGGTGCCCATTCATAAAGTTGTATTAAAACTGTAATACAGAAACTGTATTTATCTTTTGACACTAGGGGGCACTATAATACAACAAATTCATCCAAGCTCCCCTGAGCAGAGATTTGGTATGTTGCCACCATAGACATTCATATATACAAAATTGATTGGCGCTCAAATCAGACCTTGACGTACAACATTGTCCTCAATCATAACTACAAGTAGGACTCAATATCTATTCCATTTATTTTCTTACAGTATTCCACTAGTTTAAAAAAAAGAGGTTCAATAGAACAGAGACAGTGTATAGGAGTGTCATAGGTTCTGTACTAAGGGTTTACAGCAGTCAGTCTGTACATGAGACATCCAGCACCATTATAACAGCTGAACTAAAACAAGATTCTGTTTCCTCTTCCGGGGGTTTTCAAACTCCCCAAATGTTTCTAGGGTGTCTTGCCTGGGATTTCTGGTAAAGAGGAACAGCAATAAAACAGGCGGGCAGAAGTCCCCAGCACTGCCGCACCACCACCACCACATCGCTGCAAGTATATTCGTTATTAACCAGGAAGGTGAGAATAAAAATGAGTTCTAAATACAAAACAGAAGAAAACAGTAAGGGGAAGATAGATTGTGGGGAAAGTCTCTCTCCAAGAATACCTAAACATGTATAGGACTGGCTCCCCTGAATTATTTGACACGTGTCAGAACACCTGCCCACATCAAAAGTCCCAGGTGACTACCACAGTAGTCAAACTAAAGTCATCTCCTAAACTGCTCCTGCAAATGGATAATAGCGTCTGCTAAATTACTAAAATGTAAATTTACTATCTAGATTGGTTCTTTTCCAATAAGAAAATGCTTTAAACTTATGAGGAACCAAAAAAGGCAACTTCCTAAACCAAAAATGTACTATTATTCTCATCAAGCAAGTGGATTGGGTGCTGAGGTGCAAATAATAGCCTTTTAAACAGCAGTACCCCTATTAACATGGTCCCAGATCTGTTTGCACTGTCTTGCCACATCCTGAGCACATCCTGTGTCACACCAATGAGTGTGCAGGACCACATGAGTTAGCAGGACAACACAAACAGATTTGGGAACATGCTAGCAGAATCCCTCACAGTCTATAAGGATTAAAGGTTCCCAATCTGAGTTGAGCCCTTGATCAATCCCACAATGCAATGCTACTTCAGAAGAACTTGACACCCTTCCCGTCATCCATGGTGATGATCTCTGCCTTGCCGTCCGTCTGCAGGGCCTGCAGCGAGCGAATCAGCATCCACTCCTCCAGCCCATGGAATTCTGGGGGAAATGTGTTACAGCTATTTACTTATGCTGTACAGCTCAGATGGTATGTATAAAACAGTACAAATGTTTTGTGGTAGGGATGAATAGCAGGAAATACAGTACATTCGTAAAGTATTCACACCCCTTGACTTTTTCCACATTGTTACGTTACAGCCTTATTCTAAAATAGATTAAATTGCTTTTTTTCCTCAATCTACACACAATACCCCATCATGACAAAGCAAAAACAGTTGATCACATGAAAGTAAAACACAAAATATCACATTTACATAAGTATTCAGACCAGTTCACCGGACGTGCTACCTTGTCCCAGACCTGCTGTTTTCGACTCTCTCTCTACCGCACCTGCTGTTTCTAACTCTATAGTCAGGATCTGAATGCTCGGCTATGAAAAGCCATTTATTATTATTATTATTATTATTATTATTATTAGACCCTGCTGGTCATCTATGAACGTTTGAACATCTTGGACATGTACTGTTATAATCTCCACCCGGCACAGCCAGAAGAGGACTGGCCACCCCTCAGAGCCTGGTTCCTCTCTAGGTTCCTACTTTTCTAGGGAGTTTTTCCTAGCCACCGTGCTTCTACATCTGCATTGCTTGCTGTTTGGGGTTTTAGGCTGGGTTTCTGTATAGCAATTTGTGACATCGGCTGATGTAAAAACAGCTTAATAAATACATTTGATTACTCAGTACTTTGTTGAAGCGCCTTTGGCAGCGATTACAGCCACAGGTCTTCTTGGGTATGACGCTAAAACATTGGCACACCTATATTTGGGGAGTTTTTCCCATTCGTCTTTGCAGATCCTCTCAAGCTCTGTCAGGTTGGATGGGTAGTATCGCTGCACAGCTATTTTCAGGTCTCTCCAGAGATGTTTGATCGGGTTCAAGTCCAGGCTCTGGCTGGGCCTCTCAAGGACGTTCAAATCAAACTTTATTTGTCACATACGCCAAATAACAACAAGTGTAGACCTTACAGTGAAATGCTTACTTACAAGCCCTTAACCAACAGTGCAGTTCAAGAGTTAAGAAAATATTTACCAAATAAACGAAAGTAAAAAATAATAAAAAGTAACACAATAACGAGGCCATATACAGGGGGTACCGGTACAGAGTCAGTGTGCGGGGGTACAGGTTAGAGGTCATTTGTACATATAGGTAGGGTGGAAGTGACTATGCACAGATAATAAACAGTGAGTAGAAGCAGTGTACAAAACAAATGTAGGGGGGGTCAATGTAATAGTCCGGTAGCCATTTGATTAATTGTTCAGCAGTCTAATGGCTTGGGGGTAGAAGCTGTTAAGGAGCCTTTTAGTCCTAGACTTGGCACTCCGGTACCGCTTGTCGTGTAGTAGCAGAGAAAAGTCCATAACCTGGGTGACTGGAGTCTCAGACAATTTTATGGGCTTTCCTCTGACAATGCCTATTATATAGGTCCTGGATTGCAGGAAGCTTGGCCCCAGTGATGTACTGGGCCGTACGCACTACCCTCTGTAGCGCCTTACGGTCAGATGCCGAGCAGTTGCCATACCAGGCGGTGATGCAACCGGTCAGGATGCTCTCGATGGTGCAGCTGTAGAACTTTTTGAGGATCTGGGGACCCATGCCAAATCTTTTCAGTCTCCTAAGGGGGAAAAGGCATTGTCGTGCCCTCTTCACAACTTTCTTGGTGTGTTTGGACCATGATAGATCGTTGGTGATGTGGACACCAAGGAACTTGAAACTATCGACCCACTCCACTACAGCCTTGTCGATGTTAATGGGGGCCAGTTTGGCCCTCAATTTCCTGTAGTCCACGATCAGCTCCTTTGTCTTGCTTACATTGAGGGAGAGGTTGTTGTCTCTGACCTCCTCCCTATAGGCTGTCTCCTCGTTGTCGGTGATCAGTCCTACCACTGTTGTGTCATCAGCAAACTTGATGGTGTTGGAGTCGGGTGAACAGGGAGTACAGAAGGGGACTAAGTACACTCCCCTGAGGGACCCCAGTGTTGAGGATCAGTGTGGCAGACGTGTTGTTGCCTACCCTTACCACCTGGGGGCGGCCCGTCAGGAAGTCCAGGATCCAGTTGCAGAGGGAGGTGTTTAGTCCCAGGGTCCTTAGCTTAGTGATGAGCTTCGTGGGCACTGTGGTGTTGAACGCTGAGCTGTAGTCAATGAACAGCATTCTCACATAGGTGTTCCTTTTGTCCAGGTGGGAAAGGGCAGTGTGGAGTGCCATTGAGATTGCGTCATCTGTGGATCTGTTAGGGCGGTGTGCGAATTGGAGTGGGTCTAGGGTATCCGGGAGGATGCTGTTGATGTGAGCCATGACCAGCCTTTCAAAGCACTTCATGGCTACTGTTGGGGTCCCAATAGGTGAGGTCAGACACTACCGACGTGAGTGCTATGGGGCAGTAATCATTTAGGCGGGTTACCTTCGCTTCCTTGGGCACAGGGACCATGGTGGTCTGCTTGAAACATGTAGGTATTACAGACTCGTTCAGGGACAGGTTGAAAATGTCAGTGAAGACACTTGCCAGTTAGTCCGCGCATGCTTTGAATAGGCATCCTGGTAATCCATCTGGCCCCGCGACTTTGTGAATGTTGACCTGTTTAAATGTTTTTATCACATCAGCTACTGAGAGCGTTATCACACAGTCATCCAGAACAGCTGGTGCTCTCGTGCATGCTTCAGTGTTGCTTGCCTTGAATCGAGCATAAAAAGGTATTTAGCTCGTCTGGTAAGCTCGCGTCACTGGGCAGCTCGCGCCTCTGGTTTTCACTTTGTAGTCCGTAATAGTTTTCAAGCCCTGCCACATCCGACGAGTGTCAGAGCCGGTGTAGTAGGATTCAATCTTAATCCTGTTTTGACACTTTGCTTGTTTCATGGTTCGTCTGAGGGCATAGCGGGATTTCTTATAAGCGTCTGGATTAGTGTCCCGCTCCTTGAAAACGGCAGCTCTAGCCTTTAGTTCGATGCGCATGTTGCCTGTTATCCATGGCTTCTGGTTGGGATATGTACGTACGGTCACTGTGGGGACGACGTCGTCGATGCACTTATTGATGAAGCCAATGACTGAGGTGGTATACTCCTCAACGACATTGGATGAAACCCGGGAACATATACCAGTCTGTGCTAGCAAAACAGTCCTGTAGCGTAGCATCCGCGTCATCTGACCACTTCCGTATTGAGCGAGACTTGTTCCAAAGCCACTCCTGAGTTGGCTGTGTGCTTAGGGTTGTTGTCCTGTTGGAAGGTGAACCTTCACCCAAGTCTGAGGTCCTGAGCACTCTGGAGCAGGTTTTCATCAAGGATCTCACCGTTCATCTTTCCCTCGATCCTGACTAGTCTCCCAGTCCCTGCCGCTGAAAAACATGCCCACAGCATGATGCTGCCTCCACCATGCTTCACCGTAGGGATGGTGTCAGGTTTCCTCCAGACGTGACACTTGGCATTCAGGCCAAAGAGTTCAATCTTGGTTTCATCAGACCAGAGAATATTGTTTCTCATGGTCAGAGTCTTTTAGGTGCCTTTTGGCAAACTCTAAGCGGGCTATGTGCATTTTACTGAGGAGTGACTTCTGTCTGGCCCCTCTACCATAAAGGCCTGATTGGTGGAGTGCTGCAGAGATGGTTGTCCTTCTGGAAAGGGTCTGAATACCTATGTAAATAAGGTATTTCAGTTTTTATTTTTAATAGAATTGCAAAAATTTCTAAAAACCTGTTTTCGCTTTGTCATTATGGGGTATTGTGTGTAGATTGAAGAGGGGAAAAAACGATTTAATAATTAGGCAGTAACGGGGGGAAAAATGTGGAAAAAGTCAAGGTGTCGAATACTTTCCGAATGCACTGTACGTCAGAAATGCACATTTCTGTTGTTGTACCTTCGCTTTCTGTGTCGTCACCGTTGGCGAGCTCGTAGAGTGTAAACACCGTATTGACCATACCGTTTTTAGAGACCTGAAATGATAGGGAGAGGAAACACAAACTTCATAAAGAAGTATCAATAATAGCATACTGAGGTCATCAGGATTTAGACTATTACTAGGAAATCTACTAGACCACAGCACATCTTCTATAATGATACTACATTACAGTATTCTTCCAACAATGTAAAAGGAGATCTAGGCTACGTCCAGAGAAGCACCCTACTCCCTATATAGTGTATTCCTTTAGACCAGGACCCATAGCAGACCTACTCACCCACTGGTAAATCAGTTTGCCCCATTCCTCTGGCCTCCTCCACATGACTAGACACTGTGTCTTGTTCTTGTCTAACCATTCCAGGTTCCCTGCAAGCAATATCCAGTTCAATTATTGTTAGTGTCATAATAAGTATCCAAATACATCTTTCAATGAAAGCAGTCCTGTTACCTTTTTTCCTCAATTCCTCAAAAACAATTAGTATGGCCTCCGTTGATAGTTTTCCTGCAAGATCAGTTAAGGTTTCTAGCAGACATAAGGGGAAATATTCAGGGGGTATAATTTCAAAGAACATCCTTATAAAGTTTCTAAGTTATTACCTTTCCATAGCCTCAAAGTCACTATCCAACAACAAATAACAGGACAGTAGATCCAGAGATGGCCTCTTGTGTTTTTTTCAGGTTGGTTAGATCTATGACGTATGTCAGTAAGTGAAACTTAGAACATGGTGAATAAAAGGATACTATCAATATTCTTGTGGTTGAACACAGGGCACTCTTGGACTTCCATGATGTCCAAAGTGTAGAGCTTGTGATGGCGGCAGTAGGACAGAGCAAGGGAGCACCATGCTGCAAGTTGTTTCTGTCTGGTGTCAACATTGGGCTGTAACCTGTCAACAATCAAAAGCAACCATTGCATCAACTTATATTGGCATGTAGTTAAGTTAAGAGACTGAAGTACCCAGATAATCACTCACTAACGGCTAAGTAAGTTTGATTAAGTTGGAGAGGTGAATAATAATCATAAACGTTAGCTGGGAACAACCACATCATACATTAGTTGTTGCAAATTAGAAAATTGAATGCAATGCATCTAGACAATTGACCATCTTAGCTAACAAGCTTTACTAGCCAGCTAGCTAATATATCATAGGTAGCTAACGTTAACTATACTTATAAACGAAGTAGTTATAACATCAAGAAGCATGGCTATCTAGCTAGCTACATATCGAGCAAAGCACTGCAATCATTCATTGCATCGAAACCTTGAATCGAACCTAAAATCTGTTCGCCTTGGATGGCTAAAGCTAACTTCCCTAGCTAGCTTCAGCTAGCATTATTTTAAAGCAGGTAAACAATTTTATTCGCAAACACAATCCACACAATACTTCTTTATACCTGGAATCACAGTATAGTTGTGAAAAGGGTTAACTTACGTAAAAAACGGAGGGAAATTATACTGCCAAGGCCACTCAAAACTCATTGCAAAAGATGTTCGCACAGCTGACACCCGGAAGTAAGTGGAACCTATAAATCTTCTTCTTCAATGCGATAACGGCGGTTGGCATCCAATAAATGTTGCATTACCGCCACCTACTAGATTGGAGTACAACTTCGTTATACTTTGCTTGAAAAATCTATAAATAAATAAACAAATACACTACCATCTAACACCACACTTACCAAAATAAAAATAAAAAATATTAATAAAATATAACACCACCCTACTCCACTATTAATATATTTGGTCCTACCTCAGGCCAACAACCTGAAAGGATGGGACACCAACACTTAACACACTCTGTAACTCTTCTGATGTCAAGTCTCGCAAACCCAAATACCTTAACTGCAGCTTCCACCACAACCTCAATTTTCTGTGACTTACGTTCCATCCCTACAGTACAGTTGATAACCATTGCTATAAATGCTAATAAACCCAAACTCACTGAAATCACTTGTTGGCTATTCCTCTGTACTGATACAGATCTACTTCCACCACTCCTCTCAGGATCCCTCCCCCTTGACCCATCTTCCTCTACTTTCTTCACTGCCTCAGCATATGACAACTTCTGCACTACTCTAAATCAAATCAAATTTATTTATATAGCCCTTCTTACATCAGCTGATATATCAAAGTGCTGTACAGAAACCCAGCCTAAAACCCCAAAACAGCAAGCAATGCAGGTGTAGAAGCACGGTGGCTAGGAAAAACTCCCTAGAAAGGCCAAAACCTAGGAAGAAACCTAGATAGGAACCAGGCTATGAGGGGTGGCCAGTCCTCTTCTGGCTGTGTCGGGTGGAGATTATTACAGAACATGGCCAAGATGTTCAAATGTTCATAAATGACCAGCATAGTCAAATAATAATAATCACAGTGGTTGTCGAGGGTGCAACAAGTCAGCACCTCAGGAGTAAATGTCAGTTGGCTTTTCATAGCCGATCATTGAGAGTATCCCTACTGCTCCTGCTGTCTCTAGAGAGTTGAAAACAGCAGGTCTGGGACAGGTAGCACGTCCGGTGAACAGGTCAGGGTTCCATAGCCGCAGGCAGAACAGTTGAAACTGGAGCAGCAGCACGGCCAGGTGGACTGGGGACAGCAAGGAGTCATCATGCCTGGTAGTCCTGAGGAATGGTCTAGGGCTCAGGTCCTCCGAGAGAGAGAAAGAAAGAGATAATTAGAGAGAGCATACTTAAATTCACACAGGACACCAGATAAGACAGGAGAAATACTCCAGATATAACAGACTGACCCTAGCCCCCCGACACATAAACTACTGCAGCATAAATACTCTAACCCTGGAAACCTCAACCTGCCTCTCTTGCATGGAACATTTCTGATCCCCAGCCCCATGGGCACCCCTACAATTAACACATACCACTACTTTCCCCGATGCTACACATTCCTTTGTCTCATGCCCTTCTGCGCACCTCTCACATCTAGGAACCTCCTTCCTACACACTGCTGCCACGTGCCCATAAGCTTGACACCTGTAACAACATAATGTATTTGGCACAAAAGCTCATACATATTATACATCCTAACATCACTTTGTCGAGCAACGACTCAACATCAAAACAGTAGCACCCACCCGTAGCACGCGCTCCAGCAGGTAAATTTCACTGGTCATCCCTAAAGCCAACTCCTACTTTGGCCACCTTTCCTTCCAGTTCTCTGCTGCCAATGACTGGAACGAATTGCAAAAATCACTGAAGCTGGAGACTCATATCTCCCTCACTAACTTTAAGCATCAGCTGTCAGAGCAGCTTACAGATCATTGCACCTGTACATAGTCCATCTGTAAATACCCCACCCAACTACCCCATCCCCATATCGTCATTTTTTTGCTCCTTTGCACCCCAGTATCTCTACTTGCACATTCATCTTCTGCGCATCTATCACTCCAATGTTTATTTGCTAAATTGTCATTATTTCACCACTACCTCCCTAATCTTACTTCATTTGCACACACTGTATATAGACTTTTTCTATCGTGTTATTGACTGTACGTTTGTTTATTCCATGTGTAACTGTGTTGTTTGTGTCGCACTGCTTTGCTTTATCTTGGCCAAGTCGCAGTTGTAAATGAGAACTTGTTCTCAACTGGCCTACCTGGTTAAATAAAGGTGAAATAAAAAACATTTAAATAAAAAAGCTCAAAAGAACAATGACTCTTCTGTTTCACCACTCATGCCACCCTGTCTGTGTCGCACCAAACAACAAGCATCACAAACACGGGGAATTTTCCGCTTCAGTTGGTCAACTTTTACATTTACTGCTACCCCAGAAATCACTCCTTTCAATGGTGCCTTTTTCTTGAGAGCAAAACAATTCACATTTCTTGCCCCCATTAGTTTAACGAGGAGCGCCTTCTCCCTTTGACCATCAGAAACACAAACAATTATCACAAGACCACTTCTGGTTACCTTCACCGATTCCACAGCACCCAACTCTGTTTTCACCCACCCTGAAACCACAAATGGATCTGCCAAAAGGCAAGTGTCCACATTTTCCAAAAACGTCACTCCTACTGTCACAGACTCATCTTTATCCTGACCCTTGGTGCAAGCATCAGGCTCCGAGAACTTCACCACACCTACAACCTCCAATACTTCAACCTCATTCACATCCTTTTCTCCTCCTGTCTTCAGCTCATTCTGCTTACACGTTCTACCATTCTTCTTTAACAAACCATCTCCCTTTTCTCCGGCATTTTTAACCGACTCAAGCTCACCCTCTTCCTCCCTCTCTCTCTTAGACCTCCTCTGCCTCTCTTTTTCCTGCCATTCCTCCTCCGTATTCCAAGTCTCCTTATGATAATACTGCACTTCTCCTGACGTACATCTTGTTCTTGCATTCTCAAGGGATGCATTTAACCAGCTGTCACAATCTCCGTACAATGTAACGCTCAACAGTGCAACCCACTTACAAAGCAGTCGCTTCGTCTTGATGTTCTTCTTTATCAAAAGCTACCGCAACGCTTTTGCGTTTCAAACAGGCGTGCTCTTCCCGTCGTTTGTCATCGGATGATATTATTCCTTAACTCATCCAATGACAAATGACGTAAAAGGAATATTATAAACTGGGTGGTAGGAGCCCTGAATGATGATTGGCTGACAACCGTGGTATATCAGACCGTATACCACGGGTATGACAAAACATACATTTTTACTTCTCTAATTACATTGGTAACCAGTTTATAATAGCAATAAGGCACCTCAGGGGTTTTGTGGGATATGGCCAATACACCATGGCTAAGGGCTGTATCCAGGCACTCCGCGTTGTGTCATATCCCACATGCTTATTGCTTAAATAGCGCAATATGGCGTCCGGTTGGGCTATATATCACACACATCTATCACACATCAGTGGATAAGTTACATTATGTCATGAAAAACTGGTTTATATTACAAGACATATTGAGAAAGGAGTGAGTCATGTTACTTGACACGTTTTACTGTTATTTTATTAAAGAAACACATTGTGCAATTTCAGTAATTTACAGCAAAAATATGATATTTATTTCTATGTACAGAACAAAAACCTAATGTCATGCTTATCATACCTGTCTTTTCATTTTGGTCTTTCTCGACTCTATTAAGGCTAACAAACATCCTTAAATAGTACCGCCATACATTATTATCATTCTGTGTTAATTAAACAAATTCTCATTGTAAGTTCAAACTAAATGTATTTAAAAAAAGATGTCATCTGATTATCCAGTACATAATCTAGAGAGGCTGTACAAGGGAAGTCAGTGTCACAGCATATATTTTATAAATGTCTAAATTAGTTATATACATTGACTGAATAAGACACATTCATAACATAGGACTTCTGAGCTATACAGCAACATCAGATCCACCTTTAAACATTTCAATGGAATCTTTAAAAATCCATCTGAAATGGTTTGTCTGATCTGTGGTAAAAACAAAGTATCAAAGTGTCTTTCCAGGTTGCCTTGGGGATTGGGGTGTTAAGATAAAATCATGTTATTGTGATGTTACATTTCTACATGAAAGGAAGATTTCAAAGTAGGCCTATAGCAACCCACATGTCTTTTTAGATTGCACATAAGTGATGCCTTGAGCAGGTGTGCTATTTCACAATGAGGAATGCAATGAGTTGCAGAAATTCAGAGAACAATCTGAATTGGTTAATGATTATCCAATGAAGATATTACAATAAATGCAGTGCAAATATTTGACATCCCCTTCAACTAGCTTCTCCGTGGTTGCCTCCCAATCTCTCTTCTCCTGTAGTGTGCGCTTGTTCCCTTCCCTTCATGGATTTGAAAGGAAATGACAGGTAGGCCTATATTTAAACTCCCTCTAGTCCATGCTACACCAATCCAATGTGTGCAGAGTAGTGAACAAGTGCACACTTTAGAAAGAAGGAAAGATTAGTTGGATGCACCCTCTGTGCGGTAGTGATTGTGTTTTTTCCCCTCCTGCAATATTGCTTAATTTGACCCGTCCTCTGACTGACAGATGCTTACCATTGGTTCAACTGGAATGGAAGATGTATTCGTATTGGTTGAGGATTAGCTCCACTATCTGGTTCTGGAAAACCATGTGCATGGTGATATTGGCTGACTCCATCTCTGGCCGGAGCAGCGTGGGACCAAAGACGATAGCCACGTTCTGCACAGTCATACGGTTCTCCTCTCCATACTCTATCACTCTAAGAGGGGCAAGGGGAGAGAGAGAGAGGGTGGGAAGAGAGCGAAAGCGAGAGAGAGCAAGTGAGAGAACGAGCAAGAAAGAGAGCGAGAGTGAGAAAGAGGGACGATAGGGGGGAGAAAGAGAGGGGAGAGAGAGACAGGGAGGGGAGAGAGAGAGCAAGAAGACAAGAGAGAGAAGCAGAATACAACCAGTTATCATTAGTTATCATAATATCATCAATACAATAGGGCTCTGGTAAAAAATAGTGCTGTTTATAGCAAATATGGTGCCATTTGAGACACAGGCTAAATGTGAGTGTGTGAAAGACATACTTGCGTAAATGGCTGAAGAGGAGTTCCATGGTATCATGGTTTGGCCGAGGGAGAGACTCAACAAGCTCTCGCATGAAAGACACTTTGAGGTGGTAATCAACAGTTCCTGTAAACAAGACAGGATAGAACAATACACATTTTACTAATGTATAGATTCAAGGGCACAAGTGTGTTACAATCTCCAATGCTTATTAAAAAGGGAAGTGAGGTGGTAAACACGATTAGTCCTTCCTTGATAGTGAAGTAATAGCTTAACAGTTTCAGACTGTTAACTGAGGTGGCATTGTGGGTCTAATGCTTAACACAGTTTCAGACTATTCTACACTGTGTGAGGAAACTGAGTTGGCATTGTGGGGCTAATAATTAACAGTTTCCGACCATTCTACACTGTGTGAGGAAACTGAGTTGGCATTGTGGGTCTAATGCTTAACACAGTTTCAGACTACTCTACACTGTGTGAGGAAACTGAGTTGGCATTGTGGGACTAATAATTAACACAGTTTCAGTCTATTCACGTAGTCTGTGAGGAACCTGAGGTGGCATTGTGGGCCTAATGCTTAACACAGTTTCAGTCTGTGAGTAAACAGGTGGCATTGTGGGTCTAATGCTTAACACAGTTTCAGACTACACGACATTGAATGAGGAAACTGAGGTTCCATTAGGGGGCAACAGCACAGCGTCCGGCCTGCTGCTTACTGATGGCCTGGATGAAGCGGCTGAAGTGACTGAAGGGGAAAAGGGGTTCAGGAAGCTCCCTGAAGAACAGCTTCAGAGCCCCTGTGATAACGTGGATGTCCTCCCACTGGCCATCCTCCAGGTCCAGCTCCTCTGTGGAACACAATTACTTTTTTGATATGTTTTATTTGTCCATTTTAAACAATATCCAGCCACACCAGTGGAACCCATAAAACAATATCCAGCCACACCAGTGGAACCCATAAAACAATATTCAGCCACACCAGTGGAACCCATAAAACAATATTCAGCCACACCAGTGGAACCCATAAAACAATATTCAGCCACACCAGCGGAACCCATAAAACAATATTCAGCCACACCAGTGGAACCCATAAAACAATATTCAGCCACACCAGCGGAACCCATAAAACAATATTCAGCCACACCAGCGGAGTCCATAAAACAAAAATGTAGAACGACCCTCTGGACGTCACAGAACACAGTCACAGAACACAGTCTCTCACACACACAGTAAATGTAAAGGCATTACCATGATCTGCCTTGAAGCGTAGTTTCTGAATGACAGCTAGGTTCCCACTGACTCTGTAGAGTCCATCCATGTCCAGACCTGTGAAGTCACACACACATCAGCATATGGGTCAATCAACTACTGTGGTAACTTTTTTTCTATTACCATATACACTGTGCTGAATAATACACTGCTATTATAATGTTATTGCTGGCATTTAACAATCATCATCAGTGTGATTACTAATCATTACCTCTCTTTTCCACTGCTCGAATACATTTCTCCACAAAGCTGGGGATTGTAGTTTTCTCCTGGGCACACAGTGCAGCCAGATGACAGCAAAACACATTGTCTGAGGGAAAGGATGATGGAGGTTAGTGTGTACAGTGTATATATATATATGATGCTGACCCGTATCAGGGTTGGGGTCAATTCCATTTCAATTCCAGTCAATTCAGGAAGTACATTGACATTCCAATTCCTTCAATGATTCAATTCTCTTGACCCCAACCCTGACCCATCACAACCACAACAGAAGATATGAACATATAATCTCTCTCTGGATTAGTAACATCGTCGTGACAAATCCTGACAGTAAATGTTATGTAGCCTGATTTGGAGCCAGTTAGGCATGTGCTGCTTTGAAGGAATGAAGACCCTATGAGCCCACCTCGGATGTAACCCTTCTCCTTGACGAACTGCAGTGTGGGTCGTTTCAGGAGGAACTTCATCAGCTTGGTACGAACCTTCTTCTGTTCGGTCTCTCCCCCAGAGGAGGTGGCCGTGCTCGGTCTGGAAGCTGGGGAGGAGAAGGAAGAGAAGGAGGAGGAAGAGGAGGGGGGGACACAGTCACGAAACATGAGCAAGTTGACCTGGCGGAGGCTATTGCAGCTGAAACGTCTGCTACAGTGTATTTGGAGCAAGGAGAACTTACACCTCCTCCTCCTGTCCATGGTACCTGGTGACCTCTGATCTCTGGCTATACTGTAGGACTTCTCACTGACGTCCCCATCCTCCTCCTCAGATTGGTGGTGTTCCTGGTCCTGCAATGTCATTGACTAACATGCATGATGTTTGAACCAACAGCCATTAAGTTAACTGACCTAAATTGACCTTCATCAGGAAGTTTTTCTTTTTATCCAGTACATATTTGTCTCCATGCACCTGGTAGCACGTTAAAGTGTGCGAGTTAATTTACTTAAAGAAACATACCAGCTGTCGTATGCTGTCCATTAGAACTTTGTGCCAGTCGTTGATGATACTCTCAGTGTCATACTGTAGCAGAAACTCAACGCCATTTCTGTCTTTCAACTGAAGACAACATAGAGAGGTTATTATGACGTTAAACATTTGCTTTACAGATGTATACAGAGGGTAACAGTCTTGGATTAATGGCAAATGTATTCTCACATGATGTTGCTTCCCAGATTCACTTATCACAATGGGCAGGGAATCGGTATGCTTGAATTAAGTCTATCCTGTCAGGATTGTCTTTGCTGTATCTAGTACAACTCCTATTATGATTCCATAGCAACCAACTGTCAACTCACTTCTACAACATTCTTTTTGCTGGATTTATCCCTGGGAGCCCAGCCAATCTTTGCCCCTCGTAGATCCACCGTGACCTCTGGGACGATCTGATTGGACTTGATCTGTGAAGAGAGAAAGACATCATGGAGGACCAGTTGATGAAAACTGACAGCACTGCATTCCATGAAATCAGAAAGCTGGACAAATCTTTGACTGTCATGCCTCCTTGAGCCTTCAGGGCTTGTCTGTGCTGAGCCGTCACTCTGTCATGGCTTCAACATCCTGTATGTTGTATTCTAAGATGTTCACAGCATTTTCTTTCATTACTTCTAATAAGACACAGTGAAACATTCTACTGTAGATGTTTCTGATACCATGTCTAGGTGTTCAGCTCAGTGCTAATGTCTCAAAGCTGTTAGTTCCCTCACTCCCTCAGAAATGTACTGAATGTCCCAGAACAGGAATGTAGATTTCCCACACAGTCAGGTGAGGGAATGTGTAACCAAGGAGATGTTAGAGATATTTTTCTGTGCAGGTAACACATGTACACCTCTCACTCACAGAGGCTCCCGTGGCTGCAGACTTGGGCTCTTTATGGAAGGTCAGAACCCCTCCGTGAAGAACCGTCCATGACTGGGCCCAGTTTTTCCTACAGGAAGGTCACTGAGTGTGAGCTGTACTGTACTTCAGGGAATGTTGCAGTGTAGAAAGTCATTTGGTAATGTAATGGATGTAATGGATAATGGATGACTATACATTCAAGTAGATGGCTGATAATTTCATCACTTGTTTCTATGTCTTTCATGTCAGCAATTATGCCCAGACTTTGGATGAGGTCAGAATTACCTTACTCTTTTCCCGTTCTCTGACACTTTAGTTTTGTTGAGTATTCCAACTTTTTCCAAACTCTGCACCTGAAAAAGGATCCACACATAACATGCTTTAATGATGTGAAGCCAAGTGTTCAAGTGAGACATCATTATTGGTGCCTTGATACTAACCTTAAGCTCTACTAATAGAAATGCACAAAAAAAGCAAAAGGCGGATTTGACAACTGTGGCTAAACTCTCACAACAAGCTACTTTGTCTTAGCTCGTGAACAGACACCTCTAGCTCTATGTTTTATAATGAACAGCATGGAGGGGATGAAAGCACAGACATTTTCGACTAGTGCATGCTTTCTTTCAGGGTGTAGTGAGGTGTGATGAGGGGGTGGGTGTGGCAGTTCGTGGTTTTGGCTGACAGTTTGCCAATGGTGATGTGATATCAGCTGTCCTCGAAAGGGAAATCAATTAATATACCAGGAAATATTACATTTCCCAAGTGACATCTGTTTTCCACTCTCCCAGGGGTAGCTATGCCATATCAGAATAGTCCCAAGCAACTACTACTCTACAAGTACAACACACCATTAGTATGTCACACCATTAGTACGTCACACCATTAGCCCTTAGATAGATAGCATGCATGTATTACAGTAACAGTCAAAAGTTTGGACACCTACTCATTCTAGGGTTTTTCTTTATTTTTACTATTTTCTACATTGTAGAATAATAGTGAATACATCAAAAACATGAAATAACACATATGGAATCGTGTAGTAACCTAAAGTGTTAAACAAATAAAAATTGATTTTATATTTGAGATTCTTCAAAGTAGCCACCCTTTGCCTTGCTGACAGCTTTGCACATTCTCAACCAGCTTAACCTGAAATGCTTATCCCAAACCATCTTAATTGGGTTGAGGTTGGGTGATTGTGGAGGCCAGGTCATCTGATGCAGCACTCCATCACTCTCCTTATTGGTCATATAGCCCCTACACAGCCTGGAGGTGTGTTGGGTCATTGTCTTGCTGAAAAACAAATTCTAGTCCCACTAAGCCCAAACCAGATGGGATGGTAGCCATGATGGTTAAGTGTGTCTTTAATTCTAAATAAATCACTGACAGTGTCACAATGGCCAAGCTCTCTGGTCTTGGCCATTGTGGAGAGGTTGGAGTCTGTTTGATTGAGTGTGTGGACAGGTGTCTTTTATACAGGTAACGGGTTCAAACAGGTGCAGTTAATACAGGTAATGAGTGGAGAACAGGAGGGCTTCTTAAAGAAAAACTAACAGGTCTGTGAGAGCCGGAATTCTTACTGGTTGGTAGGTGATCAAATACTTATGTCATGCAATTAAATGCAAATGAATTACTTAAAAATCATACAATGTGATTTTCTGGATTTTTGTTTTAGATTCCGTCTCTCATAGTTGAAGTGTACCTATGATCAAAATTACAGACCTCTACATGCTTTGTAAGTATGAAAACCTGCAAAATCGGCAGTGTATCAAATACTTTTTCTCCCCACTGCATATATATATAAAAATAATCCTTTATTTAACTAGGCAAGTCAGTTAAGAACAAATTCTTATGCATTAAGAAGGAAAGATATTCCACAAATTAACTTCAACAAGGCACACCTGTTCATTGAAATGCATTCCAGGTGACTACCTCATGAAGCTGCTTGATAGAATGCCAAGAGTGTGCAAAGCTTTCATCAAGGCAAAGGGTGGCTACTTTGAAGTATATTTTGATTTGTTTAACACTTTTTGGTTACTACATGATTCCATGTTTTATTTCATAGTTGTAATGTCTTCACTATTATTCTACAATGAAGAAAATCGTAAAACAAATTAGATATTTTTTTTTAAAACACATTGTGCCGCTGAGACTCTGGGCTCTGATTGGAGAGGCTTCTTTGGAGTCTCAACCAATTAGCCTTCAGGAAAAGACACAAAACAGTGCTCTAGCTGGGGCATCACAGAACTGTAATTTTAGCTAGAACAGGACTGATCTAATCTGATGAGGATCAGCAGGGGAGGGCAGGTGAGGAGGAGGAGAACTCACATGGTGCTGCCCCATCTCTGGAGAGTTGTCCGCACTGGAGCCGTAGTCTGAGGTATTTCTTCTGTGAGTCGGGAATAACTTTTGCCCAACAGGAGAAGAATAATGGATGCTTTACTTTTACTTAATTCCTAACTTCCTAGCGTCTGCAATCACTTAATCTTACTCCAGAGTACACGGTCTACTCTGTTGCGGTACACTGTCTACTCTGTTGCGGTACACTGTCTACTCTGTTGCGGTACACTGTCTACTCTGTTGCGGTACACTGTCTACTCTGTTGCGGTACACTGTCTACTCTGTTGCGGTACACTGTCTACTCTGTTGCGGTACACTGTCTACTCTGTTGCGGTACACTGTCTACTCTGTTGCGGTACACTGTCTACTCTGTTGCGGTACACTGTCTACTCTGTTGCGGTACACTGTCTACTCTGTTGCGGTACACTGTCTACTCTGTTGCGGTACACTGTCTACTCTGTTGTGGTACACTGAACACACGGATGACTGAAATGTCCCAGGTGCTGGGAGCTCTCTCGTTTAGGAAGCGGTGTCAGGGTGGCTCAGTATGAGAGCTGAGGGTCAGGGGTTTCATAAGGAGCTCAGTCACTTCACTCTGCCTTACTGAACACTGTGGTCAGAGCCAGCTGACACACCTACTCTATCTCATAGCTCTACTGTGGTGGGCTCTGGTTAGGGGGACGTGAGTTATGTTAATGCTCCAGTATGTGTTATTAGTCCTCACCACCTCCTGCAGGGCTGAGCTGACATAAGTTGCACCCATGGTGTGTCTCCAGTTCTTCATGACCGTTAAAGAGACCCTGTCCAGCTTAACACTGTTCCCCACCTTGGACTGGCCTGACACTACAGGGGCCTTGGTTGGTCAAATGATAACGGAGAAATGCATGTTCACAGTGGAGAAACCTTTCACATCTACATGAGGAAAATACTGATCTAAACCGTGTGGACGAGCTGGCCAAGATGAACCTCTCTTTAAGCCATGCACAACATGTTGCTGAGGACATGAAGAAGGGGAGGAGCTCACTGTGGCCTTGTGTTCCAATGGGAATGAAGAGGAGTAATAATAACAGAATGTTCTCTTTGCTATAGGCAAATTTAGATCAATCTGTTCACATGAATGAGATCTTCCATTTCATACTCGCTATGGGTGTTTTCTAATCTTGATCTCTACCTCAGGCAGGTTCCACTGGGATCTGGAGCCATCACTAAGGTAGTAGTACGTCAGTCCTCTGTCATCCAACGATTTGATCCACTGTTACCACACACACAATGACAAAGACTTCCGGTTAAATATTGACTTTATTGAACCTTTCTGGAGAAAACATAGTGCATAGTACGTAGTGCATAGTACGTAGTGCATAGTACGTAGTGCATACACTTACGACATCTTCTAGTCTAATGGCATAACGGTGCATTTAGCCGTGATATTCCTTCAAGCTGAGTGGCACGGTTTACCCCTAGACTGCATTCCTGGACAGCTCTCGCTTGAAAAGTACATTTTTTATCTCAAATGAGACTAACCAGAATAAATAAAGTCTAAATAAAGGGTCAATAAGACTAACCAGAATAAATAAAGTCTAAATAAGGGCCAATAAGACTAACCAGAATAAATAAAGTCTAAATAAAGGGTCAATAAGACTAACCAGAATAAATAAAGTCTAAATAAAGGGTCAATAAGACTAACCAGAATAAATAAAGGGTCAATAAGACTAACCAGAATAAATAAAGTCTAAATAAAGGGTCAATAAGACTAACCAGAATAAATAAAGTCTAAATAAAGGGTCAATAAGACTAACCAGAATAAATAAAGTCTAAATAAAGGGCCAATAAGACTAACCAGAATAAATAAAGTCTAAATAAAGGGCCAATAAGACTAACCAGAATAAATAAAGTCTACATAAAGGGTCAATGAGACTAACCAGAATAAATAAAGTCTAAATAAAGGGTCAATAAAGACTAACCAGAATAAATAACATCTAAATAAAGAGTCTGTGTACCTGATCAGGTGAGTGTCTGTTGGAGAACACCCAAGTCCCATCAGGGTCTATGTTGAGGTTCCAGCCCGTTGGGGCGCTCCTGTCCAGGCTGGCCCTGGGGATGACTGCCCGGGTCACATGGCTGGGGGTGTAGTCCTTAGGGAAGGAGTGAGGGGTCACAGGGGACACAGCCAACAACTCCTCTTCTGGTAGGTCAACCTCGGCTGTGTAGTCATCTGCTTGGTAGTCATCTGCTTGGTAGTCCTCCTCAGGCAGGGGAGGCTGGACACACACACACACACACACACACATTATGCATTGCACAAACATCATGTCACACACACACACGCATGCAGGTGTGTAAACAGACACATGCACACACCCATACGCATGTACACAGACAGACACACACGTTGTGATAATGTTACATTCAGTGTTCTACTTCAAAACAGATGGAGACCAGGACAATGGATGACTTACCTTCTAGCTTCCTTTTACCTTTTCAAAGCTTTTTCTTTCACAAGCCTCTTTAGAATGGTGAAAACTCAACAATGCAGTTTGCAAAAAGTTCACAATGAGGTCAATGTATGTACAGAATGCCTACTAGTTTGAGGATAATTACATAATCATGAAAACCAACTGTCTGCTATGTATTGTAGGTGTAGGACTTAGCAGGAGGATAATTACATAATCATGAAAACCAACTGTCTGCTATGTATGGTAGGTGTAGGACTTAGCAGGAGGATAATTACATAATCATGAAAACCAACTGTCTGCTATGTATGGTAGGTGTAGGACTTAGCAGGAGGATAATTACATAATCATGAAAACCAACTGTCTGCTATGTAATGTAGGTGTAGGACTTAGCAGGAGGATAATTACATAATCTATGAAAACCAACTGTCTGCTATGTATGGTAGGTGTAGGACTTAGCAGGAGGATAATTACATAATCATGAAAACCAACTGTCTGCTATGTAATGTAGGTGTAGGACTTAGCAGGAGGATAATTACATAATCTATGAAAACCAACTGTCTGCTATGTATTGTAGGTGTCGGACTTAGCAGGAGGATAATTACATAATCATGAAAACCAACTGTCTGCTATGTAATGTAGGTGTAGGACTTAGCAGGAGGATAATTACATAATCTATGAAAACCAACTGTCTGCTATGTAATGTAGGTGTAGGACTTAGCAGGAGGATAATTACATAATCTATGAAAACCAACTGTCTGCTATGTATTGTAGGTGTCGGACTTAGCAGGAGGATAATTACATAATCATGAAAACCAACTGTCTGCTATGTATGGTAGGTGTAGGACTTAGCAGGAACTTAAACTTCATTAAAAAGATGAGCGTATTATTTGTAGACGTCCCATGATGAAACTAAAATAGACTGGGTGTCTAAGTGGAGCAGGCCTTACCGGCCCTTCCTCCAGAGACCGGAGCCCACTCAGAGGCTCCATCAGAGGGGGGTAGGGGCACTGTGGCTCTGGGGGCTCCCAAGACGTCTCCCCCGATACTGGGTTGTAGAAGTACTGGCGGCCGCTAGTCACATCCAAACACTGCTTCCAGTCAGAGGTCCATGCAGGGGGGGAGGCGGAGGTGGGGGACAGGGAGGGGAACTGAGAGGAGGGCGAACACACAGACACCTCGGCGGGAGCCTCAAGGTCTATGTAGGGGTTGTCCCAGGTGGTCTGCCCCGATTCGGGGTGGTAGTAGTACTCCCGTCCACTCTCCTGGTCAGTGTGCACCTCCCATCCCTTAGAGTCCAGGTATGGAGGAGTGCAGGGAGGGTTGAAGGCTGAGGGAGGGGACTCAGAGATGTTTCTGCCGAGCTCCGCTACATTGACGTACACGGCGTTCTGGACACTCTCCTTGACCTATGGGAAGAGCAGATAATATGGGGCCAGAGGTCAGCTGGAAAAGTTTCGAACTACAGTGTGACACCAAGTAGGTAGAACACTATCTGATGCCAGATGTGTTTGCACTGTCTTAACAATAAACTTACAGCAGGAACACAAACTGATCTGGGACCAGGTTGAGGCTAAGTGACACTGAGTCACAGTCAAAATGCTTCATGCAACAGAGAGCCAAGCCTGTGAACAACATAACCAACATTAACTTATGTCTATCACCTCTACAGACAGTCAGTTGGTTCTGTGTAGATAAAAGTAGTTGTTTTTTTCTGGAGGAACAAGAGGCTTATAGCACTCAGTAAGAGGGTGACAGAGCAGAACAGAGACGGTCTTCCGGAGCAGTCAGCTCAGGAAGTAAATTCTAAAGCTGAAGAGAGAGCATCAAGCTCCAGACCACAAACCAACGCCTCATTTGTGTCTAAATTTACAGACGCCCACTATTACTACACCTATTCCCCCTCAGGAGCCTGAAAAAAATTTGACATGGGTAGTCAGATCCTCAAAAAGTTATACAGCTGCACCATCGAGAGCATCCTGACTGATTGCATCACCGCTTGATATGGCAACTGCTCGGCATCCGACAGCTTCTAATCCCAAGCCATTAGACTGCTAAATAGTTAATCAAATGACTACCCAGACTATTTGCATTGTTCCCATTTTATACGTTGCTGCTACTGATTGTTTATTATTTATGAGTAGTCACTTCACCCCTACCTACATGTACATATTACCTCGACTAACCTGTACCCCCGCACATTGACTCGGTACACCCTGTATATAGCCTCGTTCTTTTTATTTTATTGTGTTGCTTTTTATTCTTACTTTATTTATTTTTTAGCAAATATTTTCTTTAATTTAAAAAAATCCTTCATTGTTGGTTAAGGGCTTGTAAGCATTTCACGGTAAGGTCTACACCTGTTGTATTCAGCACATGTGACAAATAAAATGTGATTTGATAGATTACCCAGTTACCTACAGACACTGACTCTGCATTGCCAAAACTGGATGTGCAACAAGGATGTACAAAGTTCACCACTCAACAAACTGAAACTGTACTGCTTCACAATACTGCCAAGGCATTCATATGTGACATTGTCTTCCATTTAGGTTGGGTTTTCCAGTGAAAAGAAAGATTAATGACAGCTGTCCACATAAAGAAATATGCAAGCAGAGTTGGGTAGGTTATTTTCCAAAGTAATCCGTTACAGTTAACAGTTACTTGTCCAAAATTGTAAATCAGTATATGTAACTTTTGGATTACCCAAACTAAATAAGATAATCATATTACTTTTCCCTTAAATGGCATTAGAAGACGAAGACAAAAAATATCCATCAAAAGCATTTTGTGTGCCATCATAGAGGTCTCTGACTTCTGGTCGACTCTCTCAGGTGGAATACATTTTAACTTGCGCCTTTGTTTGATGCTGATTTGAATATCATTGAGAAAACAGAAAGGTGTCAATGTATTTCTCAAACATCCTTTCTGAATTGAACCGTAATCCAATAAATAATCATGTAGTTTTTCAAAAGTATCTAATCTGATTACAGTAGTTTCATTTTTTTGTAATCAGATGACATGTAATCAGTTACTCCCCAACCCTGTATACAAGGCCAATATTCAGGTTTCATGCAACAGTTTCACAATGGTTACTGACACAATGGTTACTAATTGAAGCCAGTCAAAAAACTATGTCAAGAATGCTTACATGACTCAAACAGCTGACTGAATATAACTTCAAATACCTTTTATTCTCCCTCTTATCTGGAACCCACAGCTATAGAAAGTTCCAGTATTCTACCGTATGAAGCACAAAACGCAATTCAGAGTATGTAAATATAGACCTAGTCAAAGCCAATACACATGGTAAGGATTGTCGAGTTAATCTTGTTAGCCTAAATGTTAGTCTTGTTGTCATTGTTGCAGCTGCCTTAAGTAATTGCTCCTTTGGGATAAATAAAGTTGTTTTAATTTAATAAATGAGAGAAGTAAATCAGTGTCCATCCTTCCAGTAAACATTGGCACACTCACTCACTGATACTACATTGCCAGAGTCTCACCTAGAGTCTCACCTGTTCCAGAGGCCAGAGTCTCACCTGGAGTCTCACCTGTTCCAGAGGCCAGAGTCTCACCTGGAGTCTCACCTGTTCCAGAGGCCAGAGTCTCACCTGGAGTCTCACCTGTTCCAGAGGCCAGAGTCTCACCTGGAGTCTCATTTGATCCAGAGGCCAGAGTCTCACCTGGAGTCTCACCTGTTCCAGAGGCCAGAGCCTCATCTAATCTAGAGGCCAGAGTCTCACCTGGAGTCTCACCTGTTCCAAAGAACTAGAGCCTCACCTGGAGCCTCATCTGTTCCTTAGGCCAGAGCCTCACCTGGAGTCTCACCTGTTCCAGAGGCCAGAGCCTCACCTGGAGTCTCATCTGTTCTAGAGGCCAGAGTCTCATCTGTTCCAGAGGCCAGAGTCTCACCTGGAGTCGCATCTGTTCCAGAGTCTCACCTATTCTAGAGGCCAGACTCTCACCTGGAGTGTCACCTGTTCCAGAGGCCAGAGTCTCATCTGTTCCAGAGGCCAGAGTCTCACCTATTCTAGAGGCCAGAGTCGCACCTGGAGTGTCACCTGTTCCAGAGGCCAGAGTCTCATCTGTTCCAGAGGCCAGAGTCTCACCTGGAGTCTGACCTGTTCCAGAAGCCAGAGTCTGACCTGGAGTCTGACCTGTTCCAGAAGCCAGTGTCTCATCTGGAGTCTCACCTGGAGTCTCATCTGTTCCAGAGGCCAGAGTCTCACCTGGAGTCTCACCTGTTCCAGAGGCCATAGTCTCACCTGGAGTCTCACTTGTTCCAGAGGCCAGAGTCTCACCTGGAGTCTCACCTGGTCCAGAGGCCAGAGTCTCCCCTGGAGTCTCATCTGTTCCAGAGGCCAGAGTCTCACCTGTTCCAGAGGCAAGAGTCTCAACCGAGCCAGAGTCTCACCTGGAGTCTCATCTGTTCCAGAGGCCAGAGACTCACCTCCTGTATCCCATGAGAGGTCTCTGCCTGACTTTTTTGACTCCTGGGAGGTCCCCCTGGGAACACTGCTGCCTTTGATATACTCATCATGGCATTGTGAGAGTGCTCTCCCTCTCCATCTCCCACCTCCCTCCCTCAAATTCAAAGGGATTTATTGGCATGGCAAACGTTACCAAAGCAAATGGAATAGACAAGAAACAAGGGAAATAAACAAAATGAACAGTAAATATTACACACTAAAAGAATAGAGACATTTCAAATGTTATGTTATTGGCAATGTACAATGTTGTAACAATGTGCAAATAGTTGAAGTATGAAAGGGAAGATAAATTAACAGATAAATATAGGTTGTATTTACAATGTTGTTTGTGCTCCACTGGTTGCCATTGTTGCAACAGATCACAAATCTTGCTGCTGTGGTGCACACTGTGGTATTTCACCTAATAGATATGGGAGTTTACCAAAATGGGGTTTGTTTTCAAATCCTTTGTGGATCTGTGTAATTTGAGAGAAATACAGTGCATGCACTTGGAAAGTATTGAGACCCCTTGACTTTTTCTACATTTTGTTACAGCCTGATTCTAAAATGGATTAAATTAATTTTGTTCCACGTCCATCTACACACAATACCCCATAATGACAAAGCAAAAACAAGTTTTTTGAAATTTTTGCAAATGTATTAAATTTGTAAAACAGAAATACCTTATTTACATAAGTATTCAGACCCTTTGCTATGAGCCTCGAAATTGAGCTCAGGTGCATCCTGTTTCCGTTGATCATCCTTGAGATGTTTCTACAACTTGATTGGAGTCCACTTGTGGTAAATTCAATTGATTGGACATGATTCGGAAAGGCACACACCTGTGAAGATGGTAGAACCTTCCAGAAGCACAACCATCTCTGCAGCACTCCACCAATCAGGCCTTTATGGTAGTAGTCAGACAGAAGCCACTCCACAGTTAAAGGCACACGACAGCCCGTTTGGAGTTTGCCAAAAGGCACCTAAAGGACTTTGACCATGAGAAACCAAGATTGAACTCTTTGGCCTGAATGCCAAGTGTCACGTCTGGAGGAAACCTGGCACCATCCCTACGGTGAAGCATGGTGCTGGCAGCATCATGCTGTGGGGATGTATTTCAGCGGCAGGAACTGGGAGACTAGACAGGATTGAGGGAAGGATGAACGGAGCAAAGTACAGAGATCCTTGATGAAAACCTGTCCAGAGTACTCAGGACTTCAGACTGGGGCGAAGGTTCACCTTCCAACAGGACAACGGCCCTAAGCACACAGCCATGATAACGCAGGAGTGGCTTCGGGACAAGTCTCTGAATGTCCCTGAGTGGCCCAGCCAAAACCCAGACTTGAACCCGATCAAACATCTCTGGAGAGACCTGAAAATAGCTGTGCAGCGACGCTCCCCATCAAAGCTGACAGAGCTTGAGAGGATCTGCAGAGAAGAATGGGAGAAACTCCCCAAATACAGGTGTGCCAAGCTTGTAGCGTCATACCCAAGAAGACTCAGGGCTGTAGTAGTGTGTCTGAAAGTGTCTGAAAACATATGTAAATGTGATAAAGTTAATTTAAAAAAAAAAGTGCTTTGTCATTATGGGGTATTGCGTGTAGATTGATGAGGGAAAAAACTATTGAATCCATTTTAGAATAAGGCTGTAATGTAACAAAATGTGGAAAAAGTCAAGGGGTCTGAATACTTTCCGAATGCGTCTCTAATATGGTCATACAGCTGGCAGGAGGTTAGGAAGTGCAGCTCAGTTTTCACCTCATTTTGTGGGCAGTGTGCACATAACCTGTCTTCTCTTGAGAGCCAGGTCTACGGCGGCAATTCTCAATAGCAAAGCCATGCTCACCGAGTCTGTACATAGTCAAAGCAGTCAGGTATTCTGCCACTGTCTACTCTCTGTTTAGGGCCAAATAGCATTCAAGTTTGCACTGTTTTTTTGCTAAATATTCTCCCTGCTCAACCAACCACTGGATTGAGGAATGGTGACAGGTCGGAAACCTATTTAGGTCAATGGTCGGAAGGCAGATATGTATAGTAATGGGTAAATTTGACCATTTCATGTTTTGTGGTGATCAGATATGGACTCGGTACACCATCTAGTTTTTTAAATGTTTTAATATTTTTTTTATTGAACCCTTATTTAACTAGGCAAGTCAGTTAAGAAAACAATCTTATTTACAATGACGGCCTACCCCGGCCAAACGCTGGGCCAATTGTGCGCCGCCCTATGGGACTCTCAGTCACGGATGGATGTGCTACAGCCTGGATTCGAACCAGGGACTGTAGTGACACCTCTTGCACTGTGATGCAGTGCCTTAGACCGCTGCACCACTCGGGAGCTCAATAACATCATTATTGATCTCATTATCACCACAAGGTAATCAATACGCATGACTAGACAGACAAGAGAGAGGAAATGAGAGCTGCATCATTGATCTCTCTGATTGTGGAATGCCCCCTCCCCTGCCCACTGGAAAGAGATATCTACCCACAATAAGCACACACTGACCAGATGTTTGTGGCGTAAAATGTCAGTGTCACCAATAAAAATAAACTACAGGCTTAACCCTCAATCTACCCATTACACCAACACCCACAATAAGCAGCCCACAGTAAATGCAATACCTATATGTGAGAAACTATGGTTTTGTGTTGGCAAATGTGTCAACTAACAACTAGCAAAACTCTAACCTCAAGTCTACATCAAGAGTGCTTAACGGAGATATGTGCTAAACATGCTGAAGCAGGCATTGCTTGTGTTATTGAGCATGCTCTCTGGGGTTGACTTACACTGCAGCACAGGAAAATAAAGTTGAGCTGAAGCAATATATCCTCAGTGGGGTGAGACTAAGTAGACTAAACAGGAAGTAGGAAGGTGATAACAAGGTAGACGTAAATACTGTCAATGTTGTATATACTGAACAAACCCAACACACTCTGATCTCTATTCTGGACAGCTTAATTAAACTCAACACACTCTGATCTCTATTCTGGACAGCCTAATTAAACTCAACACACTCTGATCTCTATTCTGGACAGCCTAATTAAACTCAACACACTCTGATCTCTATTCTGGACAGCTTAATTAAACTCAACACACTCTGATCTCTATTCTGGACAGCTTAATTAAACTCAACACACTCTGATCTCTATTCTGGACAGCCTAATTAAACTCAACACACTCTGATCTCTATTCTGGACAGCCTAATTTAGCCATAGTTTTACTGAGGCTGTACTGTTGCATCTAGATATACAGTATAGTGTACAGTTAGTTCTGGACCTACCTGGGCTGGTATTGGGAGAGCCAAGCTCCCCCGGACCCGGTACCCATGCCGGGGCTTTGCATAAAGATCCACCATGTTTATGTAATCCCAATGAGTAGAGCCATATAATCCTACAGCTGAATAGAGCACAGCTACACTAGCTATCACAGGACTGAACTGACACGAGCTGAGGCAGGCGGGCAGGCACACACACCCTAACTTACACATCCTCTCAGACCAGCTGTGTCTGCTGGTGACCAATGACAGTTAGAGATTCCTTGAAAAAAATAACAGCCTTTTCTGTTACAATGACAGGGGGAGGAGGTTCAGAGAGAGAGAGAAAGCTAAGATAATAGTGAAAAAAAACCTTGGTTTATCTTCTTTCCGAAAAAAGAAGGAACTTTATCTAGTCTACTGTCCTCACAGCTCATGTGTTCACGGCTACAACTCTGGTTTGAGTTACATTTTCTCTTTGAATATCACGTCTGTAATCACCCTGAAAGTAACTATAACAATACTACTAAAGTATGGTTTTAAAATCAATGACAACAAATCTGAAATGTACACAGCAAAACACAATTGTGCACTGGAGAGAGGTGAAATGTACACATTTCAGGGGAAAACATCTTTGTAAAAGTTCACAAGGATGAACCCAGATTATCTGAAGTTCTGCAGAGTTGGTGAGTGCTTGACTTGACACAGGAAACGGTAGTGAAGGGATGGGATCAGACTGTTGTATCCGCTGACTGTCTGATGCCTTTGGCCAAAATGAACCACCCCAACCAATAGTGTCATAATAACACCCCAACCAATAGTATCATAAAAACACACCAACCAATAGTATCATAAAAACACCCCAACCAATAGTATCATAAAAACACACCAACCAATAGCATCATAATAACACACCAACCAATAGTGTCATAATAACACACCAACCAATAGTGTCATAATAACACACCAACCAAGTGTCATAATAACACACCAACCAATAGTATCATGATAACACACCAACCAATAGTGTCATAATAACACACCAACCAATAGTATCATAAAAACACACCAACCAATAGCATCATAACACCCCAACCAATAGTATCATAAAAACACACCAACCAATAGTATCATAAAAACACACCAACCAATAGTGTCATGATAACACACCAACCAATAGTGTCATAATAACACACCAACCAATAGTGTCATAATAACACACCAACCAATAGTGTCATAATAACACACCAACCAATAGTGTCATAATAACACACCAACCAATAGTGTCATAATAACACACCAACCAATAGTGTCATAATAACACACCAACCAAGTGTCATAACACACCAACCAATAGTATCATGATAACACACCAACCAAGTGTCATAATAACACACCAACCAATAGTATCATAATAACACACCAACCAATAGCATCATAACACCCCAACCAATAGTATCATAAAAACACACCAACCAATAGTATCATAAAAACACACCAACCAATAGTGTCATGATAACACACCAACCAATAGTGTCATAATAACACACCAACCAATAGTGTCATAATAACACACCAACCAATAGTGTCATAATAACACACCAACCAATAGTGTCATAATAACACACCAACCAATAGTGTCATAATAACACACCAACCAATAGTGTCATAATAACACACCAACCAATAGTGTCATAATAACACACCAACCAATAGTGTCATAATAAAACACCAACCAAAAGTGTCATAATAACACACCAACCAATAGTGTCATAATAACACACCAACCAATAGTGTCATAATAACACACCAACCAATAGTGTCATAATAACACGCCAACCAATAGTATCATAACACGCCAACCAATAGTATCATGATAAAACACCAACCAATAGCGTCATAATAACACACCAACCAATAGCGTCATGATAACACACCAACCAATAGTGTCATAATAACACACCAACCAATAGTGTCATGATAACACACCAACCAATAGTATCATGATAACACACCAACCAATAGTATCATAATAACACACCAACCAATAGTGTCATGATAACACACCAACCAATAGTATCATAATAACACACCAACCAATAGTGTCATAATAACACACCAACCAATAGTGTCATAATAACACACCAACCAATAGTGTCATAATAACACACCAACCAATAGTGTCATAATAACACACCAACCAATAGTGTCATAATAACACACCAACCAATAGTGTCATAATAACACACCAACCAATAGTGTCATAATAACACACCAACCAATAGTGTCATAATAACACACCAACCAATAGTGTCATAATAACACACCAACCAATAGTGTCATAATAACACCCCAACCAATAGTATCATAAAAACACACCAACCAATAGTATCATAAAAACACCCCAACCAATAGTATCATAAAAACACACCAACCAATAGCGTCATAATAACACACCAACCAATAGTGTCATAATAACACACCAACCAAGTGTCATAATAACACACCAACCAATAGTATCATGATAACACACCAACCAATAGTGTCATAATAACACACCAACCAATAGTGTCATAAAAACACACCAACCAATAGCATCATAAAAACACACCAACCAATAGCATCATAAAAACACACCAACCAATAGTGTCATAATAACACACCAACCAATAGTGTCATAATAACACACCAACCAATAGTGTCATAATAACACACCAACCAATAGTGTCATAATAACACACCAACCAATAGTGTCATAATAACACACCAACCAATAGTGTCATAATAACACACCAACCAATAGTGTCATAATAACACACCAACCAATAGTGTCATAATAACACACCAACCAATAGTGTCATAATAACACACCAACCAATAGTGTCATAATAACACACCAACCAATAGTGTCATAATAACACACCAACCAATAGTGTCATAATAACACACCAACCAATAGTGTCATAATAACACACCAACCAATAGTGTCATAATAACACA
Source organism: Salvelinus namaycush (assembly GCF_016432855.1). Taxonomy (NCBI): domain Eukaryota; kingdom Metazoa; phylum Chordata; class Actinopteri; order Salmoniformes; family Salmonidae; genus Salvelinus; species Salvelinus namaycush. The sequence continues at coordinate 75,361,795 of NC_052310.1, forward strand.
CCAACCAATAGTGTCATAATAACACACCAACCAATAGTGTCATAATAAAACACCAACCAAAAGTGTCATGATAACACACCAACCAATAGTATCATGATAACACACCAACCAATAGTGTCATAATAACACACCAACTAATAGTGTCATGATAACACACCAACCAATAGTGTCATGATAACACACCAACCAATAGTGTCATAATAACACACCAACCAATAGTGTCATAATAACACACCAACCAATAGTGTCATAATAACACACCAACCAATAGTGTCATAATAACACACCGACCAATAGTGTCATAATAACACACCGACCAATAGTGTCATGATAACACACCGACCAATAGTATCATAAAAACACCCCAACCAATAGTATCATAAAAACACACCAACCAATAGTATCAAAAACACACCAACCAATAGTATCATAATAACACACCAACCAATAGTATCATAATAACACACCAACCAATAGTATCATAATAACACACCAAACAATAGTATCATAATAACACACCAACCAATAGTATCATAATAACACACCAACCAATAGTATCATAAAAACACACCAACCAATAGTATCATAAAAACACACCAACCAATAGTATCATAAAAACACACCAACCAATAGTATCATAAAAACACACCAACCAATAGTATCATAAAAACACACCAACCAATAGTATCATAATAACACACCAACCAATAGTATCATGATAACACACCAACCAATAGTATCATGATAACACACCAACCAATAGTATCATAACACACCAACCAATAGTGTCATGATAACACACCAACCAATAGTACCATGATAACACACCAACCAATAGTGTCATAATAACACACCAACCAATAGTATCATAATAACACACCAACCAATAGTGTCATGATAACACACCGACCAATAGTATCATGATAACACACCGACCAATAGTGTCATGATAACACACCGACCAATAGTGTCATGATAACACACCAACCAATAGTGTCATAATAACACACCAACCAATAGTGTCATAATAACACACCAACCAATAGTGTCATAATAACACACCAACCAATAGTGTCATAATAACACACCAACCAATAGTGTCATGATAACACACCAACCAATAGTATCATAATAACACACCAACCAATAGTGTCATGATAACACACCAACCAATAGTGTCATGATAACACACCAACCAATAGTGTCATGATAACACACCAACCAATAGTGTCATAATAACACACCAACCAAGTGTCACAATAACACACCAACCAATAGTATCATAAAAACACACCTACCAATAGTATCATAACACACCAACCAATAGTATCATAATAACACCCCAACCAATAGTGTCATGATAACACACCAACCAATAGTACCATGATAACACACCAACCAATAGTATCATGATAACACACCAACCAATAGTATCATAATAACACACCAACCAATAGTATCATAATAACACACCAACCAATAGTATCATGATAACACACCAACCAATAGTATCATAATAACACACCAACCAATAGTGTCATGATAACACACCAACCAATAGTACCATGATAACACACCAACCAATAGTATCATGATAACACTCCAACCAATAGTATCGTAATAACACACCAACCAATAGCATCATAATAACACACCAACCAAGTGTCATAATAACACACCAACCAAGTGTCATAATAACACACCAACCAAGTGTCATAATAACACACCAACCAATAGCATCATAATAACACACCAACCAAGTGTCATAATAACACACCAACCAATAGTATCGTAATAACACACCAACCAATAGCATCATAATAACACACCAACCAAGTGTCATAACACACCAACCAAGTGTCATAATAACACACCAACCAATAGCATCATAATAACACACCAACCAAGTGTCATAATAACACACCAACCAACAGTATCATAATAACACACCAACCAATAGTATCATAATAACACACCAAGTGTCATAATAACACACCAACCAAGTGTCATAATAACACCCCTGACCCTGTATCTAGTATGCTTACCCCGATACATATCTACCTCTATCACTCCAGTATCCCTGCACATTGTAAATATGGTATTGGAACTGACCCTGTATGCTGACTTACTTTCTCATGTTCTTCTTATTTTTTATTTCTTGTGTGTTTTTGTTCTATCTCCTTATTTTTAGTATTACATTGTTATTGATTACTGAATTGTTGGGGTTGGAGCTTGCAAGAAAGACATTTCCCTGTACTTGTGCATGTGACATTAAAACTAGAAACCCCAACCAATAGTATCATCATACCACACCTTACGGAGAAACCACATGAATTTCACATGTGAACACGTGATCTCATGTGAAGCAATGTGATAACATAAAACTACACTAACTAACATGTGAGCACATCTGAGAACACGACCTCTTGTTAAATTAATGTGAAATAAATGTGACATGGCGATCCAAAACTTCAACATACTGTATTAGAACACGTGACAACTTTTGAGCACATAGGTTTCTTCCTAGGTTTTGGCCTTTCTAGGGAGATTTCCTAGCCACCGTGCTTCTGCTTGCTGTTTGGGGTTTTAGGCTGGGTTTTTGTACAGCACTTTGATATATCAGCTGATGTAAAAAGGGCTATATAAATACATTTGATTACCCTAACTCTGTTCATACAGGTTCCTCAGTTATGAGGCTTGCATCTAATTCTTGTATAAAATGACTGAGTAAAGCTTAAACTATTTGCAAAATTATGTAAAGTGATGTTAACCTTTAAAATTAGAGAATTGGCCTTCCATGTAAAGTTGAACTAAGTCAGTAGCCATGCCCAAGTGAATAGACATTGGTTGGAAATGATGAACCAACCCCCTTTCCACTCTTGAATAAAAGCCTCTGTGACAAAAAGTCACCTCAGTTCCAAATACCGTGAGGGTTTAAAAAGGGCTAATTAGAATTTCAACCCTACAGGCCAAAAAATGTGAGAGCTTGCTCCACACGTGAAATGGTATGAACTCTGAACTATTGATCACCTAGAGAAGAGATGCATACTAAACTAGCATATATCAGACTGCAGCTGAACATATGCGCAAATCTAGTACGAGAACACTGACCGACGAGGAAGCATCTCCAGAGTGAGCTGAACCTCTCAGACCACGTGAACTTCTCACACGACGACCTGGAAGATTCCACCAAGGATGAGGGCGACATCAACTGGGCAAACCAGAGCCTCACATCACCAGCTCCAGATAACCAGATAACTAAGAATTTTACGATGTTCAGATGAGACTGATATCAGGTAAAGAATTATTAATGACTGATTGAATGCTATTGATATAAAAGATCTTCAGATCTTTAAGAGTGGATTTGCGAGATAGCTGCTCTATATAAATGAACGCTTCCGTGGTGGCCCAGGATAATGTTTTAATTGTTGCATGGTTGAATTCAATCAAGTAATCAATTAAACATTATGTAATCGATTTGAAACTGGCATGTCATCTCATTAAAGAAGTCAGAGACACGACAGCAGTTACACCTCCGACATCGCCAAAACACCAGATAGACCGCTGCGCCACTTAGGAGCCTAAGGCACTGTATCTCAGTGCTAAAGGCGTCACTACAGACGCTGGTTCGATTCCAGGCTGTATCCCAACCAGCTGTGATTAGGGGTCCCATAGGGCGGCGCACAATTGGCCCAGCGTTGTCCGGGTTTGGCCGGGGTAGGCTGTCACTGTAAATAAGAATTTGTTCATAACTGACTTGCTTGGTTAGATAAAGCTTAAATAAAAAATGCAGGTTTCTGCAATCACTTGTTTGATTGATCTGATTGAATTTAGGCCTTGATGTCAAGTTTCCCTGAGCACTGCTACTTGTTCGTTGGTGTTGTCAGATAATCACACAATCATTGAGTTGATTCTGGAAAACTTTTAGCAAAGTACAGAAATGTATTCTTGACAATAAATGTGGTCGATCTCTGACATGGCCACATACCTGGTGGTGAAGCAGGAAATTCAGGTTGCTGGCATCCAAAAGATTGTGAGTTCAAAACGTAGGAGTGGTTGCATTCCAAGTGTGCTAACCAATGTTGAGGTCAATTCCATTTTACTCTCAGTCAATTCAGAAAGTGAACCAAACTCCAATTCCTAATTTTTCAGCTTTGAAAATATTTAGAATTAGAATTTCTTTGTATTTCCAGAATACAGTTCATTGTGCAACAGTATATTTCCTGTAAAAACACAGTTCAGCTGTATAAATTACACTATTAGCTATTTCTCTTCATTTTGGAACACTTCACATGTGAAATCATGTGTTTTTGGAAAACTTCATATATGACATGTGAAATATCAAATGTGAAAACGTGCTTTTGAAACACTTCACATATTTATTTTACCTTTATTTAACTAGGCAAGTCAGTTAAGAACAAATTCTTATTTTCAATGATGGCCTAGGAACAGTGGGTTAACTGCCTTGTTTAGGGGCAGAACGACAGATTTTTACCTTGTCAGCTCGGGGATTCAATCTTGCAACCTTTCGGTTACTGGTCCAACACTCTAACAACTAGGCTACCTGCCACCCCACATATGGCATTTCATATGTGAAAACTTTTTTTTTTCAACACTTCGCATGTAACATTTCACATGTGAACACTTCACATGTGAAAAGGTGTGTTTTTGAAATTTCATGTGATCACGTTTCCGCATGTGCTATTTCATGTGTTATTGCTGTTCAGCTAAAATATGACCCCACCTGGGATTTGAACTCACAACCTCTGAATTTGAGGTACACTGAACTTTCTGCTGCACCACAAAGTCTGTAGCATTCCCAGACACATTCATTACCTATACTACGTCTTTGCACTTAGCAAAAAAGTGCCATCTGCACTGTTATTTTAGTTATCAGTCATTCTGACTATTCATTGATTTAATTGACTTATTTCAGCAATTGAAGAGTTTCTGTATAGTTGGTGGGTCATATTATTCTGTTTTAATGATACTCCTGAATCCCTATGATAAATATAATCATTTTCACATTTTTAAGTCCAAAGTGTAGGAATACAGGTGAAATCAGTCAGTCATTGATACAGACATGGTGGCATAGCATGAAGATAGGAATGCCGTGAACCAAGAGGTTGTGCGTTCAAATCCCAGGTAATGACATGTTGAATAATAATTACTGTAGAAATAAACATACACAATGTAGTCATGTGTGTCAAATATGTAAGTTGAAAACACTGTTAAAAGCACTGTGTGTGCATCATAACGACTCACACATGTGAAAGGTTATGTGATCACATGTGAAAATCCTCATGTGAAACTTCGTGTGAAATAACATCACACATGAAGTGTTCCAAAAACACATGGTTTCACATGTGAATCTTCTTGTGAAATGTCACGCGTTTCAAAAAAGCACATGGTTTTACATGTGAAATCATGTGATTTTTCCCATAAGGGACCACAATCAATAGTATCATAATACCACCCCAACCAATAGTATCATAATAACACCCAACAGTATCATAATAACACCCCAACCAATAGTATTTCAAATTAGTGTTTCAAATTAAAATATCATCCCTTATAATGAATAACGTTGACTAAAAGAGGGACAGCGAAGTACTGCGGAAAAGGAAACATCGTTGTGATGTTAAACTAGCTCCTGAAGAAGGAGATGGTTGAAGAGGAAACATCGTTGTGATGTTGAACTAGCTCCTGAAGAAGGAGATGGTTGAAGAGGAAACATCGTTGTGATGTTGAACTAGCTCCTGAAGAAGGAGATGGTTGAAGAGGAAACATCGTTGTGATGTTAAACTAGCTCCTGAAGAAGGAGATGGTTGAAGAGGAAACATCGTTGTGATGTTAAACTAGCTCCTGAAGAAGGAGATGGTTGAAGAGGAAACATCGTTGTGATGTTAAACTAGCTCCTGAAGAAGGAGATGGTTGAAGAGGAAACATCGTTGTGATGTTAAACTAGCTCCTGAAGAAGGAGATGGTTGAAGAGGAAACATCGTTGTGATGTTAAACTAGCTCCTGAAGAAGGAGATGGTTGAAGAGGAAACATCGTTGTGATGTTGAACTAGCTCCTGAAGAAGGAGATGGTTGAAGAGGAAACATCGTTGTGATGTTAAACTAGCTCCTGAAGAAGGAGATGGTTGAAGAGGAAACATCGTTGTGATGTTGAACTAGCTCCTGAAGAAGGAGATGGTTGAAGAGGAAACATCGTTGTGATGTTAAACTAGCTCCTGAAGAAGGAGATGATAGCCATATTTTGTATAGCCTCTAATTGCCCTAAAGGAGAATAATCAGAACTTTCTCTTATAGCCTTGAGCAATGCTACAAACCAGCAATCTACCTGATTACTTCACTGCTTTAGCAATCATCCAATAAAACAATGGAGGAGCAAATTGGGGCTCAAAATCAGGCCACAAAAACACAGTCGGCCTATTAATGGAGTCTGATTCCTACCCGTTACATCACTCCTCATGGCCCAGAATCCTGGATTACCCCAGAGACGGCAGTTATGGCTCCATTTACAACCTACATACAGCACAGCAGCCTTATCACTTCCCTACCCATCTCCTCACTTCACTTTACCTCAGGCCAGGCTGATTGACGCTTTATTGACATGTCTCTTCTCCTGCTTCATATGCGGGGCAGTCAGAACATAGAGTTTCGAGAACATAGAAATTCTAGAACATAGATGGAACACAGAGATGTATACATTCTACAGTATACATGTATGGATAGAGGAAAAAGAGAAGATATGCTAATCTCTGAACATACTGCAGTGTCTGAAACATAAGACACTGAAACTGACTTAGGTGTTGGGTAACAACTGCTGTCCAAGAATGCCTACGGTACTGTACACACCCTTACGGAAAAAACATACATTTCACATGTGAAGTGTTCCAAAAATCCATGTTTTCATGTGAACTTATGTGAAGTTAATGTGATAACATTAAAGCAACACGTGATAAAATGACACTACATGTGAAAACTTGATCACATGTGAAGTGTTCCGAAAACACATTTCACATGTGAACTAATATGGTTTTTCTGTATGGGCAATAAAGCCACTTAGGCATTTTAACTATTTACAGATATGTAGATCTCAAGAGCTTTGATAGCGAAGTCCCAAGCAGTTAACCCTATTATTACAAACAGAGTACATAAAAAAGAACCATGCATCAAGATAAAATTAAAGACATTCTGGATCTAATATGATTCTATGACTAAGGAGACAAGATACTTTAGACCAGTGGTTCCCAAACTTTTTATAGTCCCCTACCCCTTCAAACATTCAACCTCCAGCTGCGTACCCCCTCCAGTACCAGGGTCAGCACACTTTCAAATGTTTTTTGCCATCATTGTAAGAATGCCACACGCACACTATACATTTATTAAACATAAGAATGAGTGTGAGTTTTTGTCACATCCCGACAAGTGGGAAGTGACAAAGAGCTCTTATAGGACCAGGGCACAAATAATAATATAATAATAATAAATAATTTTTCTCTTTCTTTAACCATCTTACATATAAAACCTTATTTAAATAACTCACCACAGGTTAATGAGAAGGGTGTGCTTGAAGGATGCACGTAACTCTGCAATGTTGGGTTGTATTGGAGAGAGTCTCCGTCTTAAATCATTTTCCACACACAGTCTGTGCCTGTATTTAGTTTTCATGCTAGTGAGGGCTGAGAGTCCATTCTCACATACTGTAGGTACGTGGTTGCAAAGGGCATCAGTGTCTTAACAGCGCGATATGCCAAGGCAGGATACTCTGAAAATGTGAAGAAAAAAATGTTCAAAAACTTAATATTATGATTCATTTTTTAAATGTGAATCACATTTTTATTTGGGGTACCCCCGACGGCATTACACGTACCGTACCCCAGTTTGGGAATACCCTCTTTAGACAATGGTTCCGTTCCCCTGCTCAGATGTTGCATGCATCAACCAAAGATTGCATGCATCAACCAATGGTTGCGTGCCATGTCATCGACTGACAGATTACTATAACATATGTGGTTAGCTAAAAAAATAAAATACCTACCCAGGTATTGTAAGATCTGGCAGGCATCAGCAGCACCTAGGCAGAGGAACGTGGCCGAAGGCTGCGTTTAGACAGGCAGGCCAAATCTGATAATTTTTCCCCATTAATTGGACTTTTGACCAATAACATCAGATATTTTTCAGAGCTGATCTGAATTAGTGAAAAAAAGATCAGAATTGGGCTGCCTGTGTAAACACAGCCATGAAATAGTCTCATTACAGCTGAGGAACGGTCATTGGGAGCCTCTAGAGGAGATTTGCACAACAAGCACAGAGAAAAATGCTGAATTTCCATTTCTCTCTCAAATGGTGTGTGTACGTTTACTAAATAAAATCAAACTTTATTTGTCACATGGGCAGAATACAACAAGTGTAGACCTTACCGTGAAATGCTTACTTACAAGCCCTTAACTAACAATGCAGTTCAAGAAAGAATCAAAAAAATATTTACCAAATTAACTAAAGTAAAAAATTATAAAAAGTAACACAATAAAATAACGAGGCTATATACAGGGGGTACAGGCACGGAGACAATGTGCGGGGGCACAGGCCAGCCGAGGCAATCCGTACATGTAGGTAGGGATGAAGTGACTATGCATAGATAATAAACAGCGAGCAGCAGCAGTGTACAAAACAAAAGGAGGGGGGATGGGGGGGTCAATGCAAATAGTCCGGTGGCCATTTGATGAACTGTTCAGCAGTCTTATGGCTTGGCGGTAGAAGCTGCTAAGGAGCCTTTCGGTCCTTGGCAGTTACAATTTACCAGTACTAATGCAAATAACATAGTGATCTGGTGAAGTATGCATGAACATGATGATATCAACAAGATCACAACTGTTTTTTACATTCATATTTTGTTTATAATAATAGTTAAGGAATTTATGGTTCATTTGATCATGTAAGAAAACCATTCCTACATTCATTTTCATGTCAATTGAGTTCATTTAACTAGGGTAGTCCACTCCACTCGATAGTCTAACCATCACTATTTTCCACAGAGTCTTGGGATCATGACATCCGGTGTTACCCTAAATGTTGGATTCATCTAAATGTATTCACCCATCCTTACTCTCAAATAACCTCCCAATGATTTCAGTAAGAACCCACTGGGCACACACTGGTTGAATCAATGTTGTTTGAATCAAAGAGGAATAGACATTGAATTGACGTCTGTGCCCAGTGAGAAGCCAAACCTAGTATGTGTCCCAAATTACTCTCTATTATCTATATAGTGCACTACTTTTGAACAGGGCCCATAGGGAATGGCCCATAGGGCTCTGGTCAAAAGTATTAAGTGCACCATATAGGGAGTAGGGAACCATTTGGACCAGACTAATAAGATGCACCATATAGGGAATAGGGAGGCATTTGGGCCAGTGTTGCTGTTTAGGAGGAGAACAAAACAGACAGTGTTCAGTGTTCTTTTCTGTCAGAGAGCAGGATCAGATAGATAGGTCACACACACAATCTGTTGGAGCAGTTTCCTTGCATTTGATTTTGGCAGGCAGAGGTCAATATTCAATCAAAACTTTGAACTCTGATCAAATGCATGCATTCTTTTTGCCAGTAAATTTAATTAGAAACAGAAAAAGCTTTTTTTTAACCTGGTTCATTCCAAAGCTGACATATTTTGCATACCGTGCCCTAATTCATGTTAAATGTTATACAATGACACAAAATACCAGTCAAAAGTTAGGACATACCTACTCATTCCAGGGTTTTTAGTTTTGTATTTTCTACATTGTAACTATGAAAAAACACCTAAGGAATCATGTAATAACCAAAAAAAACTTAAGCAAATTCTTGAAAGTAGCCACCCTTTACCTTGATGACAGCTTTGCATACTCTTGGCATTCTCTCAACCAGCTTCAAGAGCCACCTGGAATGCATTTCAATTAACAGGTGTGCCTTGTTAAAAGTGAATTAATGCCTTTGAGCCAATCAGTTGTGTTGTGACAAGGTAGGGGTGGTATACAGAAGATAGCCCTATTTGGTAAAAGACCAAGTCCATATTATGGCAAGAACAGCTCAAATAAGCAAAGAGAAATGACAGTCCATCATTACTTTAAGACATGAAGGTCAGTCAATCCGGAACATTTCAAGAATTTTTAAAGTTTCTTCAAGTGCAGTCGCAAAAACCATCAAGTGCTGTGATGAAACTGGCTCTCATGAGGACCGCCACAGGAAAGGAAGAGCCAGAGTTACCTCTGCTGCAGAGGATAAGTTCATTAGAGTTACCAGCCTCAACATTTGCAGCCCAAATAAATTCTTCACAGAGTTCAAGTAACAGACACATCTCAAAATCAACTGGTCAGAGGAGACTGTGAATCAGCCCTTCATGGTCAAATTGCTGCAAAGAAACCAATACTAAAGAACAGACTTGCTTGGGCCATAAATCACAAGCAATGGACAATAGACTGGTGGAAATCTGTCCTTTAGTCAGATGAGTCCAAATTTGAGATTTTTGGTTCCAACTGCCATGTCTTTGTGAGATACAGATTAGGTGAACGGATGATCTCTGCATGTGTGGTTCCCACCGTGAAGCATGGAGGAGGAGGTGTGATGGTGCTTTTCTGGTTACAGTACCAGTGATTTATTTAAAATTCAAGGCATACTTAACCAGCATGGCTACCACAGCATTCTGCAGCAATACGCCATCCTATCTGGTTTGCGCTTAGTGGGACTACCATTTGTTTTTCAAACCCAACACACTCCTGCAAGACTGTTGGAAAAGCATTCCAGGTGAAGCTGGTTGAGAGAATGCCAAGAGTATGCAAAGCTGTCATCAAGGCAAAGGGTGACTACTTTGAAGAATCTCACTTTTTTGGTTACTACATGATTCCATATGTGATATTTCATAGTTTTTGATGTCTCCACTATTATTTTATAATGTAGAAAATAGTAGAAAAAATTAAGAAAAACCCTTGAGTGAGTAAGTGTCCAGACTTTTGACTGGTACTGTAGATGTGTATTTATTGTATACTTTTTTTCAAGAAATCAGAGTAGTTTGACAAAACTTTTTGTAAGCTTTCAAATGATATCAAACTCAACCGTTGATATTTTCCAGTGATGAAGATATGGATGTTTCATGATAGGCTGGGGTATGCAAAATGGGTCAACTTTGAGCACCTCTATCTCCTGAATGTTTTGGCATTCAGGTCTAAAAAGTAACTTTCTGACCACTTCTACCATGGGCAAACACGTATCGAAGGTTTTGTTAAAATCAAAAAGGGGTGCTGTCAGAAAGGGATTGAAATCAAGGTCCAAATGGCACCCTAGTCCCTACATAGGGCTCTGGTCAAAAGTAGTGCACTGTGATAAAGTGTGAGACCAGAGCCCTTATTGCACAGCGTAAGTGAAGGCTACAGTTACAAGATATGTAAAGGTGATGGGCATTTCCATCGAATAGGAGCATATCAAATTGGTGTCATATGAAAGCTAAGAGTCTATCTTTTTGGGAAATGAAGGCATGGAAGGCACCATTTCCCAAGAAAAAAAATTGCCTCTGAAAGCAACGTCAGCCCAGTGACTAGAGCACAGCAGAGTACCGTGAGTAGAACACAGTGAGTAGAGCAGTATGTAAAGCACAGTAGTGTACTGTACAGTGAGTAGAGCACAGTAGAGCACAATGAATAGAGCACAGTGAGTAGAGCACAGTACAGTGAGTAGAGCAGAGCACAGTAGAATAGAGCACAGTGAGTAGAACACCGTGAGTAGAGCACAATACATTGAGTAGAACACAGTACTGCAAAGTCTAATAGTACAGTACAGTAAAGAAAGGTAGAGTACATTGTACTGTAATCTACTCTGCTGTGATGTCATTCTCCTCATGTTTCACAAGTTTGGACATTCATATCCATAATTATGCATTTCTGTGTAGTACAGATTAGGGACCCATGATGCAATTCTGTTACCGTAATTCCATTATCGGATGTACAGTTGAAGTCGGAAGTTTACATACACCTTAGCCAAATACATTTAAACTCAGTTTTTCACAATTCCTGACATTTAATCCGAGTAGAAATTCCCTGTCTTAGGTCAGTTCGGATCACCACTTTATTTTAAGTACGTGAAATGTCAGAATAATAGTAGAGAACGATTTATTTCAGCTTTTATTTCTTTAATCGCATTCCCAGTGGGTCAGAAGTTTACATTTACTCAATTAGTATTTGGTAGCATTGCCTTTAAGTTGTTTAACTTGGGTCAAACGTTTTGGGTAGCCTTCCACAAGCTTCCCACAATAAGTTGGGTGAATTTTGGCCCATTCCTCCTGACAGAGCTGGTGTAACTGAGTCAGGTTTGTTGGCCTCCTTGCATGCACATGCTTTTTCAGTTCCGCCCACACATTGTCTATGGGATTGAGGTCAGGGATTTGTGATGGCCACTCCAATACCTTGACATTGTTGTCCTAAAGCCATTTTGCCACAACTTTGGAAGTATGCTTGTAGTCAATGTCCATTTGGAAGACCCATTTGCAACCAAGATTTAACTTCCTGACTGATGTCTTGAGGTGTTGCTTCAATATATCCACATGATTTATTTCCTCATGATGCCATCTATTTTGTGAAGTGCACCAGTCCCTCCTGCAGCAAAGCACCCCCACAACATGATGCTGCCACCCCCGTGCTTCACGGTTGGCATGGTGTTCTTCGGCTTGCAAGCCTCCCCCTTTTTCCTCCAAACATAACGATGGTCATTATGGCCAAACAGTTCTAATTTTGATACATCAACCGAGAGGGCATTTCTCCAAAAAGTATGGTCTTTGTCCCCATGTGCAGTTGCAAACCGTAGTCTGGAATTTTTATGGCGGTTTTGGAGCAGTGGCTTCTTCCTTGCTGAGCGGCCTTTCAGGTTATGTTGATATAGGACTTGTTTTACTGTGGATATAGATACTTTTGTACCTGTTTCCTCCAGCATCTTCACAAGGTCCTTTGCTGTTGTTCTGGGATTGATTTGCACTTTTCACACCAAGTACGTTCATCTCTAGGAGACAGAACGCATCTCCTTCCAGAGCAGTATGACGGCTGCGTGGTCCCATGGTGTTTATACTTGCGTACTATTGTTTGTACAGATTAATGTGGTACCTTCAGGCATTTGGAAATTGCTCCCAAGGATGAACCAGACTTGTGGAGGTCTACAAAAAAAACATTCTGAGGTCTTGGCTGATTTCTTTTGATTTTCCCATGATGTCAAGCAGAGGCACTAAGTTTGAAGGTAGGTCTTGAAATACATCCACAGGTACACCTTCAATTGACTCAAATTATGTAAATTAGCCTATCAGAAGCTTCTAAATCCATGATATCATTTTCTGGAATTTTCCAAGCTGTTTAAAGGCACAGTCAACTTAGTGTATGTAAACTTCTGACCCACTGGAATTGTGATACAGTGAGTTATAAGTGAAATAATCTTTCTGTAAAAAATTACTTGTCATGCACAAAGTAGATGTCCTAATCGACTTGCCAAAACTATAGTTTGTTAACAAGAAATTTGTGGAGTGGTTGAAAAACAAGTTTTAATGACTCCAACCTAAGTGTATGTAAACTTCGACTGTAAATCCACTTCACTTACTGTAGTTCAATAACCAAAAGAGACTTTTTCGAACTCATGTTGCCATGATGTTTAACAGTTATTTGGAAAACATGATTGCATGATTTTACTGTAATTTCTTTACCAAAGTTTGAATCTGCACAGTTCTTCCACTAAATTCAATTTTGTACATTTTTCAGTGGAAATTGTTAAAAGTAGTCCTTGTGCATAGAGTTGTATGGTTTGATAAACTTTGAAATCAATGGTTTTTGTTAGCATACATTTTAAAGTGAAAAAACAGAGTCAAAATGTAAAACCCCTTGTCATTCACTCCTGAAAAAGCCTTCAGGACTGATATCTAGCTGCACCAAAAATTCTACTTATTTCAGGAATCTGTAGCACATGGCACATCATTACAGCTCGAGAACACAGTGAATACAGGTTGAAGGCTCTCTGTACATTCTGTTTGATTAAAGCCTCTTCATCAGAATTTAGAATGCAGCCACTGTACTGTACACAACTTAAATGTTACAAATGTTTTTTTTTAGCATATGTTGATTTGGATGCATGAAAATAATGACATAGCTGGGAGAAGAAATGTACAGAATGTGCAAATAGCTGGCACTAACACATGAACTGTGGATGGATCCCATGCCAGAAAGGACAGAACTATATAGTGCACTACTTTTGACCATAGGGACCAAATCCCTATGGGGCACTAAATAGGGTGCAATTTGGAATGCTGCCCTTGTTGCTGCATAGCAGGGGTACCACAAGGTCATTCAATTATCAGATTTTTTTATTGAACCTTTATTTAACCAGGTAGGCTAGTTGAGAACAAGTTCTCATTTACAACTGCAACCTGGCCAAGATAAAGCAAAGCAGTGCGACACAAACAACATCAGAGTTTCAAGTAAGCAAACTAGTTCAAGTTCTGTTATAGCAAATGTAACAACAATGTAGGCCTACTTTACAGACTACTTTCAAACTTTGCACACTAGTTTAGTCAGAAATGTAAATGTTTACACATTGCCACCTGCAAGCGCAACAATGTAACAAATTAATTCTCAGCATTGAGAAGGATATAAAATGTTCGTTCCATGCTTGACTACATCCTGATACTAGGAGCGGCCTACGTCACTTTACCTCGGAGCAGGTGAACCAACGATGGAAAGCAGACTCGCGGAATGTTTCAGGTTTCTCCAAAAAACGATGTTGCTTCACGGTGACGCCTGTCAAACCAACCAACTGTAGTCAATGTAATTTGCGTTTGCAAAATGTTAATATTTTTTACGGCGGTATAGTTCTCGTCAACGTCACTGGTGCTCTGGCAACAGGTAGCAGCTGGAAGCTACAGCCAGTCGTTTGGGAGTGGTTTGTTGGTAGCCTAAGTTTCTGATTAACTCTTTCTTTTCTGGTTACAGTAGGTATGTATTCGAACCAGCCGAACTAACCGGTTTCTAACTTGTTCTGTGGTTGCCCCACCAACTCCCCTAACCCCCACCCACATTCACGAAAGTAAAAAGAAGAGGAAAGAAAAGGTAGAAAGAGGATTCCACTTTTGGGAAATCTCAAATGTTACAATCAAATTGCATAGGTCCATACACATAACAGTGATTGTGTCCTGCGTATCGTATTCCAGACAGTTGTACCGAACGGACCAGATAGAGCACTTGAATCAGCTGGACCGGACCGTCCTGACCCTACAGTTGCATTCTAGGGGCAGTGGCACCCCTTACCCCATTGGACTGGCACACAAAAGCAAAAGGGCTTGTGTATATGAGCTGCCACAGAATAACACATGGAGTCTACTATAGCTAGTATATGCTATGTTAGGAATCTTTCCATACATTAGCAGGAATTTGACCCTTTCATGGATAACTTGTACATGTCTGTACAAGACAACAGCACAACCTTCAATCAAACTCACTGCATTCTGTTATCCATAAACTCACCATGTATCTTTAATGCAGATCACAAGGCTCACTTACTGAAATCATCTTTTGAGTCATGTTTTTGGATCCCAGATGGTATAACTATTTCCCTGAATGTGATATAGTTTATGATTCATTAGCTGAGTCCTGTTGACCATATTAACTTTTGGGAAATCTGACAGAATAAGTCATATGCCTAGTTCTCATCTGTGTTTGTGATTCAATTGTGCATCCCAAATGGCACCCTATTCCTTATAAAGGGCACTACTTTTGACCAGAGGCCCAGGTTAATAGTAGTGCACTGTATAGGGCCATCAAACTCAACTCTGGACCTCGAAGCCAGTTCCACTACGTTTTTTCATTGTTCCCCTCTAATCAGTGACTGATTTAGACCTGGGACACCAGGTGCATGCAATTAGTTATCAGGTAGAACAGAACACCAGCAGCCTCTTGACCACTGGTAAGAGTTGAGTACCCCTGATATATAAGGAATAGGGTGCCATTGGGGATGCAACCATTGACTATTTCCCAGAGTATAACAATAATTCCTCTGTGAATTTTTTTATAAAATCTCTCCTTTTCTTAAGATAAACACAACAGGGTAGCGACAATGAACAAACCAAATAATGAACATAGTGATTCCCAACCTCAGTAATAATTTCTTCAAAAAGCTGAGAAAAAAAGCATGACAGAGCATTGCAAGGCTTGATTACTTCTGTGCTTATCCATCAGACCTCGAATGCTTGTCGGGATGCCAGTTCTACCATGACTGAACAGCACCCTCTGATGTCAGAAGTTAGTAATACCGGTTATTTTCTCTGACGTTCCCATCCAACTCACATCCTTTACAAATGGCTTCATGTAAATCATTATGAAGTCAAATAAAATATTTGCATATTATACATTTATGTAGGATGTTATGAATGTCTACAGTGAAACTTAATCTTACCTGAGCTGTAGGGGAAGGGGCTGTAACATCAATCGGACCAGAAGTTCGATCCAGGCTCTGCTGTTGTTCTGCTGGTGTTTCAGTTGAACCCAAAGATCCAGCCAGTTCTGTTCCCACAAAGTCTGTCAACTCTGAGTGCTGGGTATCTGATATAGTCTCATAGATATCTGAGTCCTGAGATAAATGAGATAGCCCACTAGGATCCCCTGGCAGTGTTTTCGTTATCTGGCCATCTGAGATCTGCTGTTTATCTTGATCCTTGATAAGTGTAGGAGGGCTTGACTGCAACTGGGGAAGTTCGCTTGTGGGCTCAGGTGAGACATGGAGCTTTAGGGAACAGTGCTGTAGCATATCACCAAGACCTTGAGCGTCTGAGGCTGAGGTGAATGAGAAACCTGGAGCTAAACTTCGCCTCTTCAGATCATGTGGCGGGATATCTCTAGTCTCGTTATTGGAGGTCTGCAGTCCCACCATGGTCTTCATGTGCTCATAATGCTTGATTTCATCAATGTCTTGTGATACCCCGAACGTGGACATCCTGTGAGTGGTGGCTCTCGCAGAGTGATCCGTGGACATGCGGACCTTCGTCACAGCGTCTGACCTTTGACCTTTGTTAGACATGTCCAGTGGCTCTCTGTCAGTCGTTGACTGCAAGAATGTGCGACTCTGAGTCCCAGAATTAGTGAGGTCCAGTGGGCCCTGGGTCTTCACAGAGAGCTCCCTCACATACTTGGCAGGGATATAGAAGGGTTTGGTCCTCTGGTCCTTCTGGACATGCCACCAGTAGTCATTGGTCCTGGAGACCAGGATGTACCTGTGAACATTAGAGGCCCAGAGAGGCAATGTGAAGAATGTGTTTGGGCTGTGCAATGACGCGTGTACTGTGCATGTATTGTTAAGTTCTATCATCTATATCATGTTGTCTGATCTGTTCCTTTGTAATTTTACTTTTTTAACTAAAGACTAATTTCCATTTTGTGAAATATTTTCTGGATAATAAAGATTTTCAATTCAATTACCTTTCGTTGGGCTTGATGGAGACCAGAGCCCCGTCCTTGGCTGTGTACTCATACTCAAACTCCACCTGCACCATCGCCATGTTACTGTAGTTAGGCCTACAGTTACTGTAGTTAGGCCTAGTTAGCCACTCTGCTGGCTGGAGCCTCTGTGTTGAAATGCAGATAGTCACTTTTTAAAAGAGTTCATCTTGGAGCTGTAAACATTCAAAACAGTACATTTAAAATGGGCATATCTGACTTCGTGCTTCTCAAACGGCACCCTATTCCCTTTATAGTGCACTACTTTTTAACCAGAGCACATAGAGAATAGGCTGGGCATTTGGGACATACACACATAAAAAACATATTCAGATCCAGTAAACTGAGACAGGACTCCGGCCATACAGTAGTAGACATTTGGAAACCTCAACATTATCGGAGTCATTGAATTATATACATGTATTTTAATAGGATCTCTGAGGTGGGAGTACTCAGTTACTAACGTCATAGTTGTCCTCAATCAACATGATCCACTTCTGCCTTACAGATTATCATCATAAAGAATGCAGTGACCAGTATGGCTGTTTCTGTTTCATGATTTTAACCTGAACAATAGGCAGGCAGACATCAGTAAAGGTTGTCTCCCATCGCTGTGCATAAAAATACTGCTACAGGAAGTTGCTGCCAGCAGTCACTACAGTTCAGAATGTCCTAACCCAAAACTTAAAGAGCTCTATAGACTCACAACACAGAGCCCACAGAACAGGAAGCCTGTAGCCCAGCACCAACCTGGGTTGACGATGCACAGCTCACTCCATTGTCAAGCTACAATCTCAGTTTGCCATATAAGGCCTCCAGAAACACGGGGAGAACTTCCGAAAACAAAGGACTCAATTCCTTCTTCTAATTTCAGTAGTGACATTATTGACAACCAGGACCAATAACTGGTCAGAAGTCCAAGTCTATTCCCTCTCCATACTAACCCATTCAAAGTGAGTGTACCATCTGATCTATGTCAACATGACAGTTGTTTTTTTGTTGTCAACTGACATAATACTTAGTTCAATTGTTCTAGTAAGAGTCCATTTTAAATATTTTCTTTAAGAAAGGGTAACTTTTTGAAAGTTTTGAACTTGATATAGCCTACAGTAACAATCCAACCCTAAGTTATAAGGAGTCAGAGAGGGGTGGCAGGTAGCCTAGTGGTTAGAGCGTTGGACTAGTATCCGAAAGGTTGCAAGATCGAATACCCGAGCTGGCAAGGTTAAAATCTGTCGTTCTGCCCCTGAACAAGGCAGTTAACCCACTGTTCCTAAACCGTCATTGAAAATAAGAATTTGTTCTTAACTGACTTGCCTAGTTAAAAATAAAGGTAAAATAAAAAATAGTGCATGTAAAACAGAAGATAAACATGATTTAATCCCCACTAAGGAGGCCTAGCAGAAGTTAAACATGATTTAATCCCCACTAAGGGGGCCTAGCATGAGGAACAACACTGAGAGAATGGAGACTGGGGGACAGGAACACACACACAGAGAGCTATGAAAAATGGGAGTGACTCAATATATAGTTCTATTCAGTCCCTCATGATTTAATCCCCACTAAGGGGGCCTAGCAGAAGATAAACATGATTTAATCCACACTAAAGGGGGACTAGCAGAAGTTAAACATGATTTCATCCCCACTAAGGGGGACTAGAATACATTAAACATTATTTAATCCACACTAAAGGGGACTAGCAGAAGTTAAGCATGATGTAATCCACACTAAGGGGGTCTAGCAGAAGTGTTGTTCAAAGGGAATCTCATGTTACAATAATAATGCACACTAACAGTACATCAAACTTTTACAATAAAACCAATGTAATTCAAGGCTTGACAATACAGTAGGTATTCATACCTGGAGGTGGGCATACAGCCAGAAGACTTGTACCAATTCTGTCCTCTACTCTCTGAATGTTCAGTGGATCCCAGACGTTAGAGTGAGTTTAATAAATCTACCATTTGCATTAATTCCCATCATATTACACCTGGTAACTCTTTCTCTTTCAGCATCTATTTTCCATCACATTACAGTTCACTTGTCCAAGAATGTTTTGAGCTCCTGTAGTGTCGGTTATAAAGCCTAGTTGTCTACGCACGGGGCTGTGTGTGTGTGCGTGCACAGGTTTCAACTTGCCTGACTGCCTCTGTATCATTTCCTGTTCTACTGACTGTGTATAGGAACAACACTGAGAGAATGGAGACTGGGGGACAGGAACACACACACAGAGAGCTATGAAAAATGGGAGTGACTCAATATATAGTTCTATTCAGTCCCTCATGAAACATCATCTGGTTTCCTAGGAGTCTGTGACCAATCTGACCGTTACTTCCCTTTAGAACTACAGTGGAGAATATTCTCTGGTTATAGGCTAACAGCCATGTGAAATTGATCAATTACAAACAAATATGTGTGCGTCTCCTATGGGCACTGGTCAAAAGTAATGCACTATATAGGGAATTAGGTACTGTTTGGGATGCAGTAATTGTCAATAAGTGTTGTCAATAAATACCCTCTAGCCTACATGCCAGTGTGAGTTTCTGCTGGTTTAGCATTACATGGCAGTTGGCCAAAAAGGGGAAGCAAACACTGGTATCAAGATTATTTCAGATCTTGGTTTTGTTAGGAATAACATTCATTTAGCCTCATAATATTTTCATCTGGTGTAAAGTAAAGCAAGTCAGTAAATTGTACAGTAAAACCATGCCTCGCCCATTCTCTATAGGAGTGTTTCCCAACAGCACACGTTGTTGTTGTTCCGGACAAGCACACCTGATTCAACTTGTCAAATAATCATCAAGACCTTGAGTTTTTTTAGTTACCTTTATTTAACTAGGCAAGTCAGTTAAGAACAAATTCTTATTTTCAATGACTGCCTTGTTCGGGGGCAGAGTGACAGATTTTTACCTTGTCAGCTCGGGGATTCAATCTTGCAACCTTTCGGTTACTAGTCCAACACTCTAACCACTAGGCTACCTGCCACCCCAGTTGAATCAGGTGAGTTTGTCAGGGGCAACAACAAAAATGTGTGCTGTTAGGAATACTGGAAGACTGGAGACACTGGCCTAGAGGAGGATGTGACAGAGGTTTGATCCCTGAATTTCCCTCTGTGGGGATTTTAAGACATAATATTTAAAGAAACAAGACCAATGTATATTTGGTTAGTCACAGAAACTTTATTCCTGCATTCCTGCTGCTCTGTCCTTCAGTATAGACTACCCACCAAAATTATGCACTTTAGTGACTACATTACAGACAACCCCCAGCCCTGTAACCTCTGACCTTAGTGATGACAACATCTTTCTTCTGGCTGAGGCGGTGACAGGGGTCCACACACTGGTCCTCTGCTGCTGGGTTCCAAGCCTGGTACACACACACACACACACACACACACACACACACACACACACACACACACACACACACACACACACACACACACACACACACACACACACACACACATCTCAGAGTGTCTGTTACTGCATGTTACACACATCTCAGAGTGTGTATGTCTGTTACTGCATGGCACACACACTTACTGGGTCCATGAGAAAGACGCGTGAGGCGGCAGTGAGGTTTACCCCCACCCCTCCGGCTTTGAGTGACAACAGCATGATCAATGGGCTCCCCGGTGCGTCGCTCTGTATCTCCTAGATGACCTGAGCCTGCCTCTTCTGGCTCATTGTGCCATCCAGACACAAACGGGAGAGCGAGTTAAAAAGGCGAGCTCTTATTGAGCAGTTTCAGCACCTCTGAACCATTAGTTTGTTGTAATTGCCCAACACCCCTTATATCTTATTAGTGTACCTGCAAGTCACACCACTTGTATTGGCCATAGTTCGCCATTCCCCATCACACCTCACTCAACCCAGCTCCTGCCGTCAGAGTGAGATCGAGGTCAAATAAGAATGGACTCACTGGGCTATTCCTCATGTTTATTTTATTTGACCTGTGTTTAATGTGGGCATATAATTGTAAGTACTCTCCAACATGTCATGGGGTTTTAGTTGGGTGTTTCTAAGGCAGAAAAGTATTTACCATATTCATAAGGTTTATAAAGTTATTCCTTTTCCATGTGAGTCATGCTGCTTCTAGCCTGCTAGCCAAGATATTAGCCAGTCATGCTAGCTCGGAATGTTGTGTACCACATGCCTCGTTAAGGATAGCACGCACGCATACACGCACGCACGCACGCACGCACGCACGCACGCACGCACGCACGCACGCACGGACACACACACACACGCACACGCACACGCACACGCACACGCACACACACACACACACACACACACACACACACACAGTGCATTCGGAAAGTATTCAGACCCCTTCACTTATTTTTCCATTTTGTTACAGCCTTATTCTAAAATGTATTAAATAAATGAAAAAATTGGCCTTCCGAGTGGCGCAGCGGTCTAAGGCACTGCATCGCAGTGTTGCGCCGTCACTACAGCCTGGGGTTCGAGCTGTCACTACAGCCCAGGCAGTGTCATTACCAGCCGTGACCGGGAGTCCCATAGGGTGGCGCACAATTGGCCCAGCATCATCTGGGTTAGGGAAGGGTTTGGCCAGGGGGGCTTTACATGGCTCATCGTGCTCTAGCGACTACATGTGGCGGGATGGGCGCCTGCAGGCTGACTTCGGTCGTCAGTTGAACTGTGTTTTCTCTGACACATTGGTGCAGCTGGCTTCCGGGTTAAGCGAGCGGGTGTTAAGAAGCGCAGTTTGTCGGGTCATGTTTCGGAGGACGCATGACTCAACCTTCACCTCTCCCGAGCGTGTTGGGGAGTTTCAGCGATGAGACAAGATTATTATCACGAAATTGGGGAGAAAAAGGGGGTAAAAATTACACAAAAAATATATAAATAATAATAATAAATCCTCATCAATCAACACACAATGCCCCATAATGACAAAGTGAAAACAGATGTTTAGACATTTTTGAAAATGTATTACAAATAAAAAACAGAAATACCTTATTTACATAAGTATTCAGACCCTTTGCTATGAGACTCGAAATTGAGCTCAGGTGCATCCTGATCATCCTTGAGATGTTTCTACAACTTGATTGGAGTCCACCTGTGGTAAATTCAATTGTTTGGACATGATTTGGAAAGGCACACGCCTGTCTATATAAGGTCCCACAGTTGACAGTGCATGTCAGAGCAAAAACCAAGCCATGAGGTTGAAGGAATTGTCTGTAGAGCTCTGAGACAGGATTGTGTCGAGGCTCAGATCTGGGGAAGGGTACCAAAACATTTCTGCAGCATTGAAGGTCCCCAAGAACACAGTGGCGTCCATCATTCTTAAATTAAACAAGTTTGGAACCACCAAGACTCTTCCTAGAGCTGGCCCCCGGCCAAACTGAGCAATCGGGAGAGAAGGGCCTTGGTCAGGGAGGTAACCAAGAACCTGATGATCACTCTGATAGAGGTGTAGAGTTCATCTGTGGAGATGGGAGAACCTTCCAGAAGGACAACCTTCTCTGCAGCACTCCACCAATCAGGCCTTTATAGTTGAGTGGTCAGACGGAAGCCACTCCTCAGTAAAATGCACAACAAACAGCTTGAGGTTTGCCAAAAGGACTCTCAGACCATGAAAAACAAGATTCTCTGGTCTGAAGAAACCCAGATTGAACTCTTTGGCCTGAATGCTAAGCGTCACATCTGCAGGAAACCAATTGAATTACAGTATTATCATACATGTAAATCCATGTCGGCTCAATTATTATTTCTTTTTTTGATAGGAAATAGTTGATGAACCAACAGTTGAGATGTATTCATAAAAGAATGCAGGTAACCATTGCTGATGACAAACACGGGCAGCGTGATTTTCAGATTTAAAAAAAATGATTTTCTGTTACTGCATACAGGATGAGGGTTTGACTTGAATCGAGCACTAAGAGGAGTACCACAAACAGTCTACTGGCTATGTTACATTCAGATTGTGTTTTATATAGGATATTGTTTCAGATGGCTGATTCTCACAACAGCTGGTTGGGGATGTTCATCAGAACACCGATGTGGTAGAAGAAAACACCTAGGCCCAACATGTTTAAGGAACATTCCATTTGTTTATACCATTAACTTCACCATAGCCAGATGAGAAGATTTAGGAGTAGATAATGGTAAAGGTTATCTGGTTAATGTATGACATCTTTATCGGATTTTATCTGTTGCATATCTTGAAAATCTAAGATGAAGATTGAATGGTATGGAAATTCCATTTACTTTTGGATACCAACATCAAAACTTTGTTCAAGTAAAATAAAGTAATCTCACTAGTATTTTGGGAACAGTAGTGCCAACTGGCCTGTGTACCAGTCAGTTTGTGCTTTCATTCCACTCCTTGATGGCGTAGAATGATCGCATAAACAGGCTAGTTCCAAACCATTTATTTGTTAGGTATGAAACTATTGGCATGATGCTTTAGTGCTTTGCTACATGATTGTGCAACCTTGCCATATCCATCACTGATTAAATAGAAACAAAATTACAGGTTTGTCAACTTTATTGATTTAGGGAGGGGAAAAAAATATTCTTGTGATTTTTCATGTGCAACTCACAATGTTCTCTGAAAGTAATAAATGTACTAAAATATATTTTAGTATCCCTTTAACTGAGTGGACCTTTTAGTCCAGCATACAAACAGATTAAGTAATGAGCCTCTGTCCCTTGAATAGTTTATTCACTAACAAAAGCATTTGCTAAACCTGGACCATAATCGAGTAATGCAAAATTCAAGGCATAGTTAGAGAAACCAAGGTAGGATGTGCAAACCAAGGTATGAGAGACATTTAAATAGCAAGTGGCCTTAACTCAGCAGGTTGGCTATGTTCTGGGAATCAGTGAGTGCAAGGAATGTAAAATGTATTCATTAAAATACAGCTAGTATAAAATGTTACATAAATTTAATCCTTTTGTTTAAATCTATTTAACTGTTGAGTAGTTTCTCAGTGTTCTGTCAGGGGACATGTGCCCAATTCAAACAGGGATTGTCCTGGTAAAGTAAGTAGACAAGATGTCCCTCATCACATTTAAAATGTATTTGTAATTACAATGGTGTCAGAAGTATGCACCACATTGATCCATAATTAAAGAAAATGCATTTATTCAATTAACAAGTATATACATAAAGGGTGTGGTGACAAACAGTACACTAGGAGTCACGTTTCCAATGGGGCAGATAAGCAAAATCAATTACACACCAAGAAAATGTTTGTTTTCCATTTATTCTTGTATCTTGGGACATTAACTAAAACTCATCCTATTCCAGAGACCACTGTCTTTAAAAGTTTCCAGAGAAAAAGTCCTGGCTTGTGAAAAGGACTGGAGTTATTCTACTTGTTGGCAGTTCTATTCGCTTTTTGACTTCTTGCTGTCATTCCCGTTCTTCTCTGGGATAATCTCTTCAGGCTTTCTCTTATTGGTGATGTCGGCCATGCTGTTGCCAGGGTGAGCGCCGAACGTGATGATGATGCAGGTCATGTTGTCACAGCCTGTACCATCTCCAGACGTATCAGGTGCAAGGCAATGGTCAAGTAGCTACGGAGACCAAATAAAAAGTTCATAGTTCATTGTTAAAGAAAGGTGTTATGCGTACAGGGGACTGATGGATCGAGTAAAAAAATAAATAAAAAAGCTATATCTCTTACCTCATCAACTATGGAGGACAAAGGCCTGGCAACGCCACTGACATCAGGCTTTATTTTCTGACTGACAAAGTCCACAACATCCTGACTGCTCATGACGTTCCTGTGGATGACACTCATTAAGGAGGAATTCAGAGGTGGTTCCATTTCACAAATTGATTATTGAAGTACGGCCTAATTTAAGAGAAAACAGTACTAT
Organism: Salvelinus namaycush; assembly: GCF_016432855.1. Lineage (NCBI taxonomy): Eukaryota > Metazoa > Chordata > Actinopteri > Salmoniformes > Salmonidae > Salvelinus > Salvelinus namaycush. The sequence goes on from NC_052310.1 coordinate 75,387,149, forward strand.
AAAATGCTAGAATCAAACAAGCTCTACCAGATTCCGTCGCATGCAATGACCATGAAGTCATGCTCCGGGTTGAGGGTGAGCACTTTGACGTCAGGCATTGAGGAGATCATCTGCTCCTCTGGGCCAAGGGCCTTGTTTCGTTTGTAAAAGTGATCGCCTGAAAACACAACAAAGGCCATTCAGTTATGTCCTTTCAGTCTGATGCCCGTTCTTCAACAGCAAGGCCATTCTTTACTGGAAACTATGCCTGATACTTCAATCGAAACACCAATGCCAGGATATACAGGAGGAGGATCCATTTACCGATGGCCCTGGAGAGGTTGAGTCCTCCGTTGACGCGGCCGTCCATGGTGACCTTTCCCCCGGCATTCTTTATCCTGGCCAGCTCCAGCTCATCCTCTGGCTTGTGGTCGTAGGACATGTCTATGGCCTTGCCCTTCTCAGACACCACACAGCGGGAGTCCCCGGCGTTTGCCACAATCAGCTGTTTCCCTCTGATCAGAGCCACCACCGCTGTAGTGCCACTGTCTGAGCCAGGCTAGGAGGGGTAGAGACACAGAGCTCTTATCGGAGAATAGCCGCCTTCAGTTTAATCCAGGTCAAAACACAAAGGTAGGATAAAATGTTGCATTTACTGAGATAAAGTGACCACTACTCCAGATAGACATGAATAGCCCCATTACAACAACCAGGGCTACTCAGGCTTTCCATTCAGGTTTAGGTTTCCTTTAGGGTTATGGCAGGATCTAAATTAAGCTGTGTATTCTACCTCTTCTTTTCCATCCATTCCGGGGTAGCACATCTCTTCCTCCTCATCCTCTCCCTCTTCAGTGTCTTCCTCATCACTGCTTTCAGCTTCTTCACTGCCATCCTGTAGAAGCATAATTACATCATTAACCCACATACGATTCTTTCAAAACATTATAAAAAGCTTAGAATGTTTAATTGTTCAAATCCAGTGGGGGAAATCTGATCCAGCAGAGGTGGCCAACCCTCCTCCTGGAGAGCAGTCCTTCTGCAGACATTTTCTCCAACCAGAATCTCAGACAATAGCTGCTCACCAGGACCATGATTATCTTAACCAGGTGAGTAAGAATTGTTGGCAAAAGCCTACAAACCCAGTAGCTCTTCAGGTAGAGGGTTGGCCAGAGTTACAGTAATTCCTGAAGGCTTGTTCTTCCACCTCACCTCCTCTTCACTTCCCTCATCTTCCTCTTCCCCAGACTCGTCACTGTCCTCAAAGAACTTTGAGCTGGTGTCTCCCGGAGCTGGAGCCGCTGAGGAAGAGCAGGAAGGCCCGGTGTCCTTCTCTCCTTCACAGGACCCTGCTGCTCCTGTTGCTGAAGAGCTGTCCCCTCCTGCTCTCCTGCAGGCCCGCAGCTTGGAGAATCCTGCACCACCACCAGCCTTGGCCTTCCCATTGCTGTCCATCTCACCCTCCACTTCTCCATTGATGCCCTTCTCCCCATAGGAATGTGGTTCACCTTCCCCAGACTCTTTGTTGCCCTCCGGACAGAGCTTCTTGTGTTTGAGTGCATTGCGGTTCTGTCCGTAGCGAACGAGCAGCTCTTCAATGGTCAAGGTGGCCTCCTCATGCAAAAGTTCTGCCTCCTCATTGTCCACTAACAGAGGGAAAGGAACACAAGGGTTTGAATTACAAATTATTTGTTTTTAATTATGGTTTACGATTCCCGCCACCGGAATGTCTTTAACTACATATGAAGCATTTTGCTACACCCGTTAAACACGTATGTGACCAATCATTTTACTAGATCTTGGGCAGTTGCTGGAGTCTACTCACAATCATCTTCTTCAGCAACTTTTTCATTTGGTGCTTCCTCTTGTGGGCGGCCAGCTATCTGAACAAGCTCTTTGATCACTTCCTCTGTGGTCACCCTGCTATCAATTGCCAGAAATGCATCCTCCAAAGCCTGAAACACATCGACATGCATCCACCCAGTAAGACAACGTATGCTCCTATGGAGGAGATTGACAAAGAGCACAAGATCTACAACCAAAGTTGGTAGGTACTCACTTCTAATATCGTTTAAAGATGCAATATTGCAGAAATCGCTCCACCATTTCCTAGTTGCGACTCATTGTACCATCTATCATTGTATAAAACAAAATCATAGTACCATCTAAACCGCTGTGAAATATATTTTCCATAACCAAAAATCTGGTATATTTACAGCGGATGGACAAAAGACACAATAACAAAACTTTACGGGAAGCATAGAAATAGAGCACATAGAACATACACCTCTTCGACTTGCTTTCAATGACTGACATATCTATAAAACACATTTCTACGCATAAACCGTGAAATTCTTACTTACAAGCCTTTAACGAACAATGCAGTTCAAGAAGAGTTAAGAAAATATTTACTAAACAAACTAAAGCAAAAATATTTTGGTCATGTCACCCAAAAAGTTACATTGTAGCTTTAAGGGTGCCCAAAATGCATTATTTATTGGTAGGCCCGCTTAATTCTTACATATCCAACAGAAGGTAGCCTAGTGGTTAGACACTTGGGCCAGTAACTGAAAGGTTACTGGTTCGAATCCCCGAGCTGACAAGGTAAAAATCTGTCCTCCTGCCCCTGAACAAGGCAGTTAACCCACTGTTCCCCAGTAGGCCGTCATTGTAAATAAGAATTGGTTCTTAACTGATTTGCCTAGTTAAATGAAGGTTAAATTGTAATTTTTAAACTGCCCATGTCAAAAGGATTCCTTTCCCTAGCCCAAATGCATTATTCCACTCACCTTTTGCAGTTTGCCATCTTTGTAAGCCTTTTGTTCTTTAATGATATCAGGTAGGTACTTAGAACAGTACAATGCAACTTCCTCACCTGTGAAGGCAAAAGCATTTTAAGTCTTGATTACTTAAATTAAAGTAACTAGCTTAATAGTCTCCGGTATTAACAAAACAAGTTCATGGTATGCTCAAAAAAGTTTCTCAGGGATAGTAAGAATACACAGTACCTCCATGTCCATCATACACAGAAAACATGGCCGTTTCATCATCCAGTTCTAAAATGCAGTTGTGAGCATCCTGTTGCAAGAAACAAAAACATTTCACTCTCATGGAATGCCAAATTCCTTATCTGATCCTCATCATACCGAATCAGTGGTGTGAAGTACTTAAGTAAAAATACTTTAAAGTACTGAATTAGTTTGGCGTTACTTTACTACATTCCTAAAGAAAATGAACTTTCTACTCCATAAATTCTCTGACACCCAAAAGTACTTGTTACATTTTGAATGCTTAACAGTCAAATTTACACACTTATGAACCTAACATCCCTGGTTATCCCTACTGCCTCTGATCTGGCAGACTCACTAAACACAAATTCTTTGGTTGTAAATGATGACGGAGTGTGCCCCTGGCTTTCAGCCCCTTTCTGTAAATAAAAAAGAAAATGGTGCCATCTGGTTTGCTTAACATAAGCAATTTGAAATTATTTACACTTACTTTTGATACTTAAGTATATTTTAAACCAAACACTTTTACTTAAGTAGCATTTTACTGGGTGACTTACTTTTGTTATTTTCTATTAATGTATCTTTACTGAAGTTTGACAGTTGGGTACTTTTTCCACCACTGTACCTAATCATCAGCAGCTTCCAATTGACTCAATCATCCCCCTACCTTTCTCCAGTAACTATTCCCCAAGTAGTTGCTGTAAATGAGAATGTGTCAGTCAACTTACCTGGTAAAATAAATAGACAAATGAGCCTTCCACCAGATTTTATAAATCACTAATCAGACAAGTGCCATTTGAATGTGAAAATGTAATGGGATGCATTTGCTGGCACAGTCTTAATTGTATGCACATCTAAACGACGTGGCTTTAAAGCGTGGAATCTCCAAATCAGTACATGCAGGAAAGTTAGCTACATAGCTAGCTAGTTAGCTTTGTAGCTAGCTAACAATTTAGCTACCCAGCTAACGTTAGTTACAAACAAAGTCTTCCTGCACAACAACGTTGACTTTCATATGTAAGCCTCAACTAAGTTAACACTATGACACATTAATGGTTGGAATCATATAGTTAGTTACCTATGATGCCACACTTTATAAAGTTATATAAGGACTACCTATCCCTTACAGCCAGTTAGATAAAGCTTTTTATTGTCGTCTAAACCAAACCATGTCATTCGCATTCTTGCTAGGTGGTAACTAGACAACATTGGCAAAGAATTACTGCTGAATCCAATAAGCAATGTTTTTAGATAATCTTACCTCCATAGAGACACGCCAGCCCTGCATGGCTGCAAAGCCGAAGCTCATCTTTTGGTTTCCACCATTGGAAGAGGACTTCACTGTGTTGGGTTGCGATAAGTAAGCTCCCATGATGTAGCTACCAACAAACAGTGGGTTTCAATCTGGTTGGTGTTGGAAAATCCGATTTAACGTTAGCAGGACAAAAACAAGGTGATCAATTAAATTACACAGATGCTCCAACTTCATCTTACAATTCCTTATATCATGCAGTGGAGTATAAACATTGCAATTGTCGCAAAGGGCTTCCTTACTATTATTGATAGCTAACGTTAGCTAGGCTAACAAACGAGCATAGCTAGCTACAGTTCTTACTCGCAAACGAGTCATTTCCTTTAAAGAGAAGCCAAATGGGAAACTTCAAACACCATCAACCGGAAGATTATAGTTGCTATCAAAACAGTTCTGGCCTAAAAGTGAGTCACAATTAGAACATTGTACGGGAAAATACCAGCACGTGTAACTGCAAACGTTAACAACATAGCTAGCTAGCTATAAACATACCTCTCAAAAAGAACGGGAGACTTAAAGGAAGCGGAAACGCTGTGATGAATGAGAAATACGCATGCCTATTTGTGAGCAGGGGCGTTCAGAAAGGGTCCGTTCAGAAAGTGCGCCAAAACTTTAGCTGCAATGAACAAAGATGTCCATGTGGTGTCGCCAAAGCTACCGATTCTAGTTTGGCCAACAAACGTGGGAGTAGATCCCTATTTCCCAGTGGTGTAATGTACTTACGTAAAAATACTTTAAAGTAGGTTTTTGGGGTATCTGCACTTTACTTTGTCATTTATATTTTTGACTACTTTTACTTTTACTTCAATAAATTCCTAAACAAAATGATTGTCATTTTACTCTATACATTTTCCCTGACACCCAAAAGTACTCGTTACATTTTAGGACAGGAAAATTGTCTAATTCACACTTATCAAGAGAACATCCCTGGTCATTCCTACTGCCTCTGATCTGGTGGACTCACTAAACACATGCTTCATCTGTAAATGATGTAGGAGTTTTGGAGTGTGTCCCTGGCTATTAGTAAATAAATAAAAACTAGAAAATGTGGCCATCTGCTTTGCTTAATATAAAGAATTTGAAAATATTTATACTTGTACTTTTACTTTTGATACTTAAGTATATTTTAGCAATTACATTTACTTTTGATACTTAAGTATATTTAAAACCAAATACTTTTAGACTTCCACTTTTACATGAGTCATTTTCTATGAAGGTATCTTTACTTTTACTCAAGTATGACAATTGGGTACTTTTTCCACCACTGCTATTTCTTTTCCTCGTTTCTTTTCCTTTTAACATTTTAACAAGTTATTTAATCAGTAGACATGAAAGAGAGGCTAAATACGCAATCAGTGGTGTAGTGGAGGGTTTACGCAAGTATACGTTGTATACCCACGTATTTTTCAATGGCCATTGTGTATAGGCCTGCTAACTTCTTTATCTCCACGATGCATATCAAAGTAGTGTAGCGGAAGTAGGCTATACGCCATATGAATAAATAAGGCTGATGGAACAGATCAGGGCCCGGTTTCTCGATGGCATGGAACACTTATGAGTGTTAACGATGTATCTTTCCTACAACCGCTGAATATGTAGGCCTAACATGCATTTCCCAAAACACCACACAAAAAGAATGTTCGCTAAGTGCTAGTTGGAGCATGTGTAGATAGGGCTACTGATAGGATCAAAATAAAGGCTCTCTGATCAACTTTCTCCATTCAAATCTTACCTTAACATTATAATTATTTCACAATACTGACAAGACCTAGAGAGATATTACCACCTATGACTGCAAATACTGAGGCTGCCTATTATGAAGCTTATCCAATGAAAATGCACAAAATCACTAATTTGGCACATCATTGTGCACGTTAGGCTACACATCATGAAATATATTGAGACAAGTTTCAGATAGAGCCTACAAGTAGCAAAGTATAAGTCAATTGATTGATCATTACATGTATTTCAATATGATTGAAATAGGCTATATAGCCTAGGGTACTGTTTATATTTTAATGCAGTCTTCTCGATTTTCATTTGAAGCTTTTTTTTATATGTGGCTTGTTTGTATCAATTGTAAAGACATTGGCAATGTTGTATCTGTAGTCAACTTTGTTCTGAAGTTATCAGTGGTCAAATCTAACAAAGCACTTTGCTGTTCTATCAGTGGTCTGAAGCGGGTGTTAGATTTGATCCTTTTCAAGCGCAACTTTAATAAGGATGGTTTTGGGAAACAGCTCAGAGATTAACGATGCTCCTATAAAGGTTTTAATGATGAACCTAGCCTTAAGATGCCTTTGAATGTTTAGCTTAAAATGTTGATGAACTATTATTTATTCACATTTAAGGGGCAGCAATGTGCTCATGGCGGTAATGCAACTTGAGGGAAACATGTTCTAAAATGTGCACCATACATGCGAGAGGTTTCATGGACAGGTTTGGAAATATCCATTAGAAATGTAGAAAGAGGGGAGATCTAAAGATGCAATAACTATCATGGGTTGCTAATATGAGTAGGATAATGGCTTTGGCTGCTAGACAATGAAAGAAAGTTGAAAGAAAACCAATAGAATAGAATGCATATAAGGAAGTCATTATAATATAATTGCCTCCAAGTTTCTATGGTGGAATTTTGGCTATAGGCTACTTTGAAGCAAGGTAAGACATGCCTCAAGTCAAATGTTTAGGTTTCAAACAATTGAGGAACAGGAAAAATATAGCAATGCTAATGATAGGCCTAACCATCTTATGGTAGATAGAAAGGCTTTCCCCAATAAACTTCTCAATTAAATGTTAACTAGCTACAAAGTAGCCTATTCCTATCTAGTGTAACAGTATAACTTTAAACCGTCCCCTCGCCCCGACACGGGCGCGAACCAGGGACCCTCTGCACACATCAACAACTGACACCCACGAAGCGTCGTTACCCATCGCTCCACAATAGCCACGGCCCTTGCAGAGCAAGGGGCAACACTACATCTAGGTTTCAGAGCAAGTGACGTAACTGATTGAAACGCTACTAGCGCGTACCCGCTAACTAGCTAGCCATTTCACATCCGTTACACTCACCCCCCTTTCAACCTCCTCCTTTTCCGCAGCAACCAGTGATCCGGGTCAACAGCATCAATGTAACAGTATAACTTTAAACCGTCCCCTCGCCCCGACCTCGGGCGCGAACCAGGGACCTTCTGCACACATCAACAACGGTCGCCCACGAAGCATCGTTACCCATCGCGCCACAAAGGCCGCGGCCCTTGCAGAGCAAGGGGCAACACTACATCTAGGTTTCAGAGCAAGTGACGTAAATGATTGAAACGCTACTAGCGCGTACCCTAGCCATTTCACATCCGTTACACTAGCATAATGATATTATGATTATTTGCTTCAATCCAGTGGCCATTTTTTTACTCAGTTGAAAGCCTCATTTATCTGTTTCAATATTAGGCCTACTGTTAGCCTACTTCCACAGTACAGTTTGGGTTGGCCTGACTGTGAAAGACCAATATGGGATTTATCATTTTAGGTCATTCAGAGTGTTTGTCACTGTTCTCAAATTATTTTTCCCACAGGGTGCCTTTCCTTCCCCGGGCGGGCCATTTGGGAAATGTTTTACAAAATTAGAGTATACCCACTTCTTCACTGTACCCAAGCATACATAACAGTAGATGGGAAAAAACAAATTCGATTTTTAGTGCCAATATCTTGTCCTGTGCTGTTGGTATTGCTCCTATTGTTTAGTCTAACTATTCTAACTCCCGTTTTCTTGTAATTCTGTAATACCATTGCAACATTTGAGATTCCCCTTCTCTTGGTGTAGATTGTTCTGTCCTGGGAACGGGAACAGAATTAGTGGAGCCTGAAAGGGTTGCCTAGTTCATCATTAAACACAAGGGGGGAGACACACACCAGTGCTCAGGTTGTTTTTGCCAGAATGCCAAACGCCTGCTGGTGGCCAATAACACCTCAAAGCCTTTCATCATGTTGGAGTGAGATATGTCTGAATAACACATACTAATATTCTGATTCTGACAGGCTACAGGCTCTTCAAATAATATACGTTTGTCAGAGTCAATCCAATCTGACTATACTGAACAGGTTGAATCTTATGGTAAAATAAAGCTGATGGGTCTCTGTAGGCTTATGCCCTGTACCTTATCATTGATCGATATACTGTAGCAGGTGGCACATATAACTCACAGATTTACACAGAAAAGGCTGAGTTGATCTGGTCCCAGTGTGCTTTATCATGGGTCAAAGTTTAGCATAGGTGTTTAAAGACCATTGTTTTATCTCTAGGCAAGAACAACACAAAGTTTTAAACGTGGAATGCATGTGTGGTTAGTTTTATAAAAGTACGTATATAGTCTTATAAATGGTCCTGTAACGTATACTAATTGTCTAAAGTTTTGACACAGTGTAACTTGATGTGGACATTGTTGTTGACGATTGACAACAGTTGATGATTGACATCCTAGAAAGTGAATCTAGAAAGTGAGGACCAAAAAACAACAACCCCCCCGCAAAAAAACAGCAGTTGTTTACCCCCAAAGTGTTCTAAAGAGAGTTGTTCCTGATGTAGGTTAAAAAATGAGGGTCCCTGCTGTGATTAACATTTGGAAAGGGGCCTGTCCAGATGGAGGGGTGTGATTCTGTGAGAACCTCTCTTTCTCTCTCAATTTCAACTTAACAGGCTTTATTGGCATGGGAAACATATGTTTAAATTGCCAAAGCAAGTGAAATAGTTAAACAAAAGGGAAATAAACAATAAAACATTTCACTCACAAAAGTTCCAAAAGAATAGCCATTTCAAATGTAATATTATGTCTATATACAGTGTTGTAATGATAAACAGTTAAAGTACAAAAGGGAAAGTAAATAAACATAAATATAGGTTGTATTTACAATGGTGTTTGTTCTTCACTGGTTGCCTTTTCTTGGGGCAACATCTCACAAATCTTGCTGCTGTGATTGCACACTGATATTTCACCCAATAGATATGGGAGTTTATTAAATTTGATTTGTTTTCTATATCTTTGTGGGTCTGTGTAATCTGATAGAAATATGTGTCTCTAATATGGTCATACATTTGGCAGGAGGTTAGGAAGTGCAGCTCAGTTTCCACCTCATTTTGTGGGCAGTGTGCACATAGCCTGTCTTCTCTTGAGAGCCAGGTCTGCCTTAGGCGACATTTTTCAATAGCAAGGCTATGCTCACTGAGTCTGTACATAGTCAAATATTTCCTTAAGTTTGGGTCAGTCATAGTGGTCAGGTATTCTGCCACTGTGTTCTCTCTGTTTAGGCCAAATAGCATTCTAGTTTGCTCAGTTTTTTTGTTGTAAATTCTTTCCATTGTCTCAAGTAATTATCTTTGTGTTTTCTCATGATTTGGTTGGGTCTAATTGTGTTGCTCTCCTGGGGCTCTGTGGGGTCTGTTTGTGTTTGTGAACAGGGCCCCAGGACCAGCTTGCTTAGGGGACTCTTCTCCAGGTTAATTTCTCTGTAGGTGATGGCTTTGTTATGGAAGGTTTGGGAATCGCTTCCTTTTTGGTGGTTGTAGAATTGAACGGCTCTTTTCTGGATTTTGATCATTAGCAGGTATCGGCCTAATTCTGCTCTGCATGCGTTATTTGGTGTTTTACGTTGTACACGGAGGATATTTTTGCAGAATTCTGCATGCAGAGTCTTAATTTGGTGTTTGTCCCATTTTGTGAATTATTGGTTGGTGAGCGGACTCCAGAACTCACAACCACAAAGGGCAGTGGGTTCTATAACTGATTCAAGTATTTTTTAGCCAGATCCTAATTGGTATGTTGAATTTTATGTTCCTTTTCATGGCATAGAAGGCTCATCTTGCCTTGAATCTCAGATCGTTCACAGCTTTGTGGAAGTTAACTATGGCGCTGATGTTTAGGCCGAGGTATGTATCGTTTTTTGTGTGCTCTATGGCAATGGTGTCTAGATGGAATTTCTATTTATGGTACTGTCAAATTGACTTTTTTGAAACACCATTATTTTTGTCTTACTGAGATTTACTATCAAGTCCCAGGACTGACAGAATCTGTGCAGAAGATCTAGGTACTGCTGTAGGCCCTCCTTGGTTGGGGACAGAAGCACCAGATCATCAGCAAACAGTAAACATTTGACTTCAGATTCTAGTAGGTTGATGCCGGGTGCTGGAGACTTTTCTAGTGCCCTCGCCAATTCGTTGATATATATGTTGAAGAGGGTGGGGCTTAAGCTGCATCACTGTCTCACCCCCGGCCCTGTGGAAAGAAATGTGTGTGTTTTTTGCCAATTTTTACTGCACACTTGTTTGTGAACATGGATTTTATTATGTCATATGTTTTTCCCCCAACACCACTTTCCATCAATGTGTATAGCAGACCCTCATGTCAAATTGAGTCGAAAGCTTTTTTGAAATCAACAAAGCATGAGAAGTCTTTGCCTTTTTTTGGTTTGTTTGTTTGTCAATTAGGTTGTGCAAGGTGAATACGTGTTCTGTCGTACAGTCATTTGGTAAAAAGCCAATTTGAGATTTGCTCAGTACATTGTTTTCACTGAAGAAATGTACGAGTCTGCTGTTAATGATAATGCAGAGGATTTCCCAAGGTTGCTGTTGATGCATATCCCCAGGTAGGTACTGGGGTCAAATTTGTCTCCACTTTTGTGGATTGAGATGATCAGACCTTTGTTCCAAATATTGGGGAAGATGCCAGAACAGAATGATATTAAAGAGTTTAAGTATAGACAATTGGAATCTGTGGTCTCTCTCTTTCTCTCTCTCTCTCAATTTTAATTTAAGGGTTTTATTGGCATGGGAAATATATGTTGACATTGCCAAAGCAAGTGAAGTAGATAATAACCAAAAGTGAATTAAACAATAAAAATGAACGTTAAACATTACACTCACACAAGTTCCAAAAGAATAAAGACATTTTAATTAAATATCATATTATGTGCAAATAGTTAAAATACAAAAGGGAAAATAAATAAACATAAATATGGGTTGTATTTACAATGGTGTTTGTTCTCCACTGGTTGCCCTTTTCTTGAGGCAAAAGGTCACAAATCTTGTTGCTGTGATGGCACACTGTGATATTTCACCCAATTGATATGGGAGTTTATTTCAATTGGGTTTGTTTTCTAATTCTTTGTGGGTCTTTGTAATCTGAGGGAAATATGTCTCTAATATGATCATACATTTGGCAAGAGGTTAGGAAGTGCAGCTCAGTTTCCACCTCATTCACCTCAGTCTTCTCTTGAGAGCCAGGTCTGCCTACGGCGGACTTCCTCAATAGCAAGGCTATGCTCACTGAATCTGTAGATAGTCAAAGCTTTCTTTAAGTTTGGGTCAGTCACAGTGGTCAGGTATTCTGCCACTGTGTACTCTCTGTTTAGGGCCAAATAGCATTCTAGTTTGCACTGTTCTTTTGTTGATTCGTTACTCTCTCTCTCTCAGAGATGGGGGATGGACAAATTCCTCCTTCAACTGCTGACTCACAGAGATCTCTAGTTTTAATTGAGAAAGCAGCTGATGTGTCTCAACACACACACACACGGCTCATACCAGGGATGTAGTGGTCAAGGAATAGCTGAGTAAACTCTGATCGCCGGTCGCAGTGAATTAAGTAATGCTCCCTGTACATTCAAAGCATTTTCCCTCAAAAGGTGGGTAAACTGTCTTGCAAAAAAAAGTTTGGGTAAAATGCGTTTACTTGCATTTACCCTCCACTACACCACTGGTGTAATGTGGTCTGTGTGTAGCTTGTGTAGAGGAGTCAGGTGCAGGACAGCAGATATGAGTAAATAAATGTAATTTACTCAAAATAGACAAATACAATACAATAAAGCGAGCCCACATAACGGACCGTATTACATACAAACAATTACTCACAAACAAACATGGGGGAACAGAGGGTAAAATAATGAACAAGTAATTGGGGAATTGAAACCAGGTGTGTAAGACAAAGACAAAACAAATGGAAAATGAAAAGTGGATCTGCGATGGCTAGAAGGCCGGTGACGTTGACCGCCGAACGCCGCCCGAACAAGGAGAGGGACCGACTTTGGCGGAAGTCGTGACAACTGGCTCCTACATGTTATGAGTGTCAGACAACAGTGTGCCTCCTCCATGGGAAAAGAAGCCATAACTGGAGTGTTGCAGTCTGTTTAAAATTATGATATTGATGCACCACTATTGGTTGCCTTGATTAAGCTGTCTTATTTATTTGGGATAGGATAGACTTAGCTGTCTTGTTTTTTTGGGATAGGATAGACTTAGCTGTCTTGTTTATTTGGGATAGGATAGACTTAGCTGTCTTGTTTATTTGGGATGGGATAGACTTAGCTGTATTGTTTATTTGGGATAGGATAGACTTAGCTGTCTTGTTTATTTGGGATAGGATAGACTTAGCTGTCTAGTTTATTTGGGATAGGATAGACTTAGCTGTATTGTTTATTTGGGATAGGATAGACTTAGCTGTCTTGTTTATTTGGGATAGGATAGACTTAGCTGTCTAGTTTATTTGGGATAGGATAGACTTTGCTGTATTGTTTATTTGGGATAGGATAGACTTAGCTGTCTTGTTTATTTGGGATAGGATAGACTTAGCTGTCTAGTTTATTTGGGATAGGATAGACTTAGCTGTCTAGTTTATTTGGGATAGGATAGACTTAGCTGTCTTGTTTATTTGGGATAGGATAGACTTAGCTGTCTTGTTTATTTGGGATAGGATAGACTTAGCTGTCTTGTTTATTTGGGATAGGATAGACTTAGCTGTCTTGTTTATTTGGGATAGGATAGACTTAGCTGTCTTGTTTATTTGGGATAGGATAGACTTAGCTGTCTAGTTTATTTGGGATAGGATAGACTTAGCTGTCTTGTTTATCTGGGATAGGATAGACTTAGCTGTCTTGTTTATTTGGGATAGGATAGACTTAGCTGTCTAGTTTATTTGGGATAGAATAGACTTAGCTGTCTTGTTAATTTGGGTTTGACTTGCCTGGTCAAATTGAAATAGAAAATACTGCTGGCAGCTGTCAAAAAGACAAGCGGGTAAAATAAGTCTACATGGCTGTCCGTAATTATTCATGGGCATCCTTATCCCTGATAAGATAGAGGCCTAATCAGGGTTGGAGAGAGTCTTAACCCCTCTGTTTGCATATGCAGAACTCTAAAATGTATTTGCTCAATTTGGGGGATTAAGAGCGAACAAGAGTCACCTCTATCTCATTCTTCCACCCTCCCCTCCCTTTATCTCTCACTCTCTCCCTCTTCCTTGGTGTGACCAACTGATGACCCAGGGATGCATGATCCCCCTTGGGGGTTAGTGCTCTAAGTCTATGGGTTATGGAACACTGCCATCTGCCACTGGGCACATTCATATACTCAGAAGAGGTCGCGATCATTTGTTGATTTAAATGGATAACTTAAATTTCCCAGGACAGTATGACCTCAGCAGTCGCCTAGAAAAAACGACTGTCTGCACGTGAAGCACTGAACCAGAAGAATCAGGCAGAATTTTAAGTGCCATACTAAAATAAAAGGCACCTTTCCACACAATGATGGATGTCCCTCTGGCAATATGGCGTTCTTGTTGTAGACTCAAAGATCCTGTTGATGAGGGAAATAACATGGATTGTATAAGATAATGATACATACAGAATTTCACAGCACCAGTGACAATCGTTCATTGTTGTAGCAGGCCTACAATTCATCAGTGATTGATGTTGGTCATGTGCTTTTGAATGCTCCCTCAAACTGATACAAGAGTCCTAGTGTCCCATCATCTCCTTATTGAAGCCTAAATAAGCGTTGCCTGGGCTGAAATAGCTATAAAACAAAGATTAAAAGCTAGAGCACCCTCGATTCACCCTCAGTTTGTCCACTAGCCAGCTGCCTGTGGCCAGAGTGTGAGAAAGAGGGCAGATAGACTAATTTGAATGCATAAGCTCTTAGACACCATAAAGCCGTACTTGGGAAAAATAAATGAACCATAAAAAGCTGTCCATGTCCTTGACCATGCCACAAGGTATTCTTGTCTGGTTTGAAGTGTGGGAGTAAATCCATACATATTGTTATGGTTGGGTGGCCCAGCGGGTTGTCAAAGGGCATGGCAATGGAGAAGTGCTTTTATTACAGGCTTATTCAGTTTAGGACAATCAAACCTTTATGAATTTGCTTTAAACATGATTGTTTTCAAGATATTAAAGTCATAACATTTTCCTTATCTGTAAAAAATAAAAAAAGATTTGATCAACATTCAATACATTGTCGCGAGCCAGCACACACACACACACACACACACACACACACACACACACACACACACACACACACACACACACACGTGCGCGCGCGCACAAACACACAGTTACGCTCGTCGATGGAAGGATTGGACCAAGGTGCAGCGTGGTAGGTGTACATCTTTCTTTTATTGATGACACCGAAAAAAACAAATACAAAACGAAACGCACAGTTCTGTAGGGCTGGAAAGCAACAGTACAAAAACAAGATCCCACAAACTAAGGTGGAAAAAAGGCTGCCTAAGTATGATCCCCAATCAGAGACAACGATAGACAGCTGCCTCTGATTGGGAACCATACCCGGCCAACAAAGAAAGAGAAAACATAGATTGCCCACCCTAGTCACACACTGACCTAACCAAATAGAGAATTTAAAGGATCTCTAAGGTCAGGGCGTGACACACACACACACACACACACACACACACACACACACACACACACACACACACACACACACACACACACACACACACACACACACACACACACACACACACACACATACACACACACATGTTAGAAGAACCCACCTTATTTTGGGGGACCAGAACCAGGAACCATTTGTCCTGTCCACATTCATGCCAATGGTTTCTTTTTTGGGACAACGTGGCATACGAGGGTGATGATGGAGGGGATTAAAAAGTGACAGACCTGAGTGTCTGTCAGACTGAGCTCATGCAAGGAATTCCACTGCAGATGGTGGCTTGGGGCTCAGATAGCATCTCCACTGATCTATTCGTTTGGCATCACATGCACCAAATGACAGCCACCTTGCATAAGATGCTCAATTGGTGTGTACACCCTTTGTGGGCCACGTGTCGTGTATGGGTTAATACAGTCCTAGAAAAAAGGGTTCCAAAAGTGTTCTTCGGCTGTCCTCAGGATACTCCTTTTCGGTTCCAGGTATAACCCTTTTAGATTCCATGTAGAACCCTCTTTCTAAAGCTTTGGGGCGGCAGGGTAGCCTAGTGGTTAGAGCGTTGGGCTAGTAACCAAAAGGTTGCAAGTTCAATTCCCTGAGCTGACAAGGTACAAATCTGTCATTCTACCCCTGAACAAGGCAGCTAGGAACCCACTGTTCCTAGGCTGTCATTGAAAATAATAGTTTGTTCTTAACTGACTTGCCTAGTTAAATAAAGGTAAAATTCTACATGGAACTCAAAAGGGTTCTTCCTGGAACCAATAAGGGTTCTTCAAAAGGTTATCCTACGGGAACAGCCAAAGAACCCTTTTTTCTGCTCTTTTGCACACCAGTATTTCTACTTGCACATCCTCATCTGCACATCTATCAGTGTTATCAGTTATCAGCTATCAGTGTTAATTGTGTTAATTGTTAAATTGTAATTACTTCGCCACTATGGCCTATTTATTGCCTTACCTCCTTACTTCATTTGCACACACTGTATACAGATTTTTCTATTGTGTTATTGACTGTACATTTGTTTATCCCATGTGTAACTCTGTGTTGTTGTTTGTGTCACACTGCTTTGCTTTATCTTGGCCTGGTCGCAGTTGTAAATGTGAACTTGTTCTCAACTGGCCTACCTGGTTAGATAAAGGTGAAATAAAAAATAAATAAAAAAAGGTTCTAGATAACCCCTTTTTTTCTAAGAGTGTACTAAGCTAATGTGAACTCTTTCTTGGCAGAGTATGGAGAAACTTTATTTAATAAGTTTGCTTTTTTCACCTCTTGTTTAACCGGCAGAGTCGGCATTGTTTTGGAGAAGATTGCTGTGAAAAGTAGCAGGTCAGATGTTTTCCCCCTTCTGTTCCTCTGCTGATAGTCAAGGGCCTATTCAGACTGATGAGAGTTGGAAGAGAGTTGGAGGAGAGGTGTCGTGAAGAGATTTCTACAATTTACATGACATTATTGCCTTACATTTGGATGTGGATTGGTAACGCCACGTTGCTAAGCAGCAATATTTACCGTAAACATCACAGTTACTGTGACAGTAGCCAGTAAGCATGCTTTAACTAACTATTAATCAACTATGTGAGCAACTTCCCATCTTAACCATATTGCAACCATTCACAAGCATGTGCAGACAAATAAAGGGTTTATTTTCTCATCTGTAAAACTCATTAGCTAAATTACAAGACAATAGCACATATAGCACTGCTAGCTGGCTAACAATCAAATAACGTTAGCTGATTAAAAAGGAACGATTACTACCCCTCATATATAAAAGTACAGTAATGTTACCATACCGTGCCATTTATAAAGAGCTAAGAAGCGAACTTAACAAAATTATTTCTGCATCGTCATAGATCATTAGCTACTAGTTAGCTGAATGCTAACATAAGCTACTACTGTAGCTGAACCATAGGTAGATAGCTTTTACAGTACATCTTTAGCATATTTCAGTTAACTTAGAACATCTATAGTGGTGCTGTTATATCAAAGGGGAGTTGGCCCGGCTTGATGTTGCATTGAAATGAAGTGGTCTGAGATTCTCTTATTTCTTTCTTAATCAAAGCTTCAGCGACAAATTCAGAATGTAACAGGCCATTACTGCGATTTCACGTAAAAACTCAATAAAAACAGCATCAAATAGAAGCCTGAGAATAAAGTCTATCAAAGTCCTAAAAATAAGGGCGTATTGGGAGGGGCAGGAAAACAATCAAATGTTGGAGAGGAAAGGGACCGATTTATGGGCCAGTGTGAACAGTCCTTTTGCTCTCTTCCACCCGGGTTTTGTAGTTGTTTTTGTTTTTCTCTCCCCTCTTGTTCGTGGAGAGGGTCAGTCTGCTCAATGGTGTTGGAGAACAAACAGACGCAGGCTGTGGGAACCCCACTGTTGATCCATCTAAATCAATTACATCCCCTGGGAACACCAGTCTCCAGAGGGAAATATAATAACTGCCATCCACCTTTCCCTGCTCCATTCATAGTCTCTTTTCACACTGTCACTAGGCTCATTTATTCAATCAGTACTTGAAACGCCCGCCCAAGTTTTTGTCTTTGAATGGACAAGGGACTGTTTGCTCTCTTTTCCCCCTCTCTCTTGTTGTCTCTCTCCTCTCTCTTCTCTCTCTCTCTCTCTCTCTCTCTCTCTCTCTCTCTCTCTCTCTCTCTCTCTCTCTCTCTCTCTCACTCTCTCTCTCTCTCTCTCTCTCTCTCTCTCTCTCTCTCTCAACACACACACACACACACACACACACACACACACACACACACACACACACACACACACACACACACACACACACACACACACACACACACACACACACACACACACACACACACACACACATGCTGAGCTACTAATGTTGTTTAGCCTTTAATCTAACAACTAGCACATCAGGGGTCTCCTTCTTATGAGTTATTCATACTTTTTATTGTTATTTGTGACAGGCGCAGGACACGGGCCAAACCCTCTCTCCAGGATATCCTTTACCTTACTTGTCATATGTAGAGGCTCTCCAGTGTTCCCTAAATACCTCTCTAGTCTACACCAACACACATCTAGATTAGAACTGTCATATCAAGTTAAGAACTGTTTAAAATGTTTTGAATGTCATCAATCAAGTTTTCAATATATGCTTTAAAGACTGACACTTTCTGTATCTTGAAAACTTGATTGCTGATGTTGAAATGATTTTTGGATTTTTGACTTTATCAACAGTGGACTACTGAAACAAATACCTAAATATAGTTTTTGAGTGAAATTTTCCTTTAAGGACTGAGTCCCTGGGAATGTTAAATTCACATGAAAAAGTGGGGACAATCTGATTCATTTTCTCTTTTCATGACATTCGGAGTAGGGGGGAGTGGGGTAAGTTTATGCATTCAGCATCACTCCATCAAAGGAAATATAGTATTCGTTCTAACAAAGATATCTACTGAACAAAAATATAAACAATTTCAAAGATTTTACTCAGTTACAGTTCATATAAGGAAATCAGTCAATAGAAATAAATGCATTAAACACCTCAATTTGTTCAACTTGCCATTGGCTCAACCATTGGCTCAAACCCATGGCTATTGATGCTCAACTTACCCCAACACAAACATTTTGACTATATTAGCCTCCACAGCTACAAGGGTGCACGTTCATGCGAGGTTTAGGACCTCATATTGAAGCCTATAGAGACCTCAAATGATGTTTAGAAACAATCTTAAAATGATCTACATAAAACCTCAAACACAATACATTCATTTGACTTGATGAAAATCACTTTTTTAAACCTAACTTGCTTACCACTTTTTCCATGTGGTTTCTTCCTTAATATCAGACTCCATGAAATGATGACCTCTTCCTAAATATTTGGTCAAATGATTAATTTAGTGTATGGTTTCCTAGAAACAAGGGTGGTTTAACTTGCCCCTTTTGCTCAACTTATCCCACTTGCCCCGAGAGAATGAAAAACAGCTTCTATCTCAAGGCCATCAGACTAGTGGTGTAAAGTACTTAAGTAAAAATACTTTAAAGTACTACTTAAGTAGTTTTTTGGGTATCTGTACTTTACTATTTATATTTTTGCCAACTTTTACTTTTACTTCACTACATTCCAAAAGAAAATAATGTACATTTTACTCCATACATTTTCCCTGACACCCAAAAGTACTCGTTACATTTTGAGAGGAAAATGGTCCACTTCACACAATTATCAAGAGAACATCCCTGGTCATCCCTAATCTCTCTAATCTGGTGGACTCATTAAACACAAATGCTTTGTTTGTAAATTATGTCTGAGTGTTGGAGCATGACCCTGGCTATCTGTCAATAAAAATATAAGGAATTTGAAACGGTTTATACTTTTACTTTTACTTTTGATACTTAAGTACATTTTAGCAATTCCATTTACTTTGATACTTAAGTATATTTAAAACCAAATACTTTTAGACTTTTACTGAAGTATTATTTTACTGGGTGACTTTTACTTATACTTGAATCATTTTCTATTAAGGTATCTTTACTTTTACTCAAGCATGACAATTGAGTGGAATTGGTCAAAGATGAATGGAGCAAACTTTGGCTTGAATGCCAAGTGTCACATCTGGAGGAAACCTGGCACCGTCCCGACGGTGAAGCATGGTGGTGGCAGAATCATGCTGTGGGGATGTTTTTCAGGGGCAGGGACTGGGAGACTAGTCAGCATCGAGGCAAAGATGAATGGAGAAAAGTACAGAGAGATCCTTAATGAAAACCTGCTCCAGAGCACTCAGTAGCTCAGACTGGGGCGAAAGTTCACCTTCCAACAGGACAACGACCCTAAGCACACAGCCAAGACAATGCAGGAGTGGCTTCGGGACAAGTCTCTGAATGTCCTTTAGTGGCCCAGCCAGAGCCCAGACTTGAACCCGATTGAACATCTCTGGAGAGACCTGAAAATAGCTGTGCAGCAACGCTCCTCATCAAACCTGACAGAGCTTGAGAGGATCTGCAGAGAAGAATGGGAGAAACTGTCCAAATACAGGTGTGCCAAGCTTGTAGTGTCATACCCAAGAAGACTCGAGGCTGTAATCGCTGCCAAAGGTGATTCAATAAAGTACTGAGTAAAGGGTCTGAATACTGATTTAAATGTCATGTTTCAGTTTTTTTATTTTTAATACATTTGCAAACATTTCTAAAAACCTGTTTTTGCTTTGTTGTTATGGGGTATTGTGTGTAGATTGATGAGGGAAAAAAACGATTTAATCAGTTTTAGAATAAGGCTGTAAGGTAACAAAAGGTGGAAAAAGTCAAGGGGTCTGAATACTTTCCAAATGCACTGTATGTATATACTATATTCTACTGTATTTTGGTTAATGCCACTCCGACATTGCTCGTCCTAATATTTATATGTTTCTTAATTGCATTCTTTTACTTTTAGATTTGTGTGTATTGTTGTGAATTGTTAGGCATTACTGCACTGTTGGAGCTAGGAACACACGCATTTCACTACACCTGCAATATCATCTGCTAAATATGTTTACGTGACCAATAACATTTGATTTGATTTGAAATATTTTACTCAGCTTTTTTAACAAACCACACATATCTGTTACTTCCCAGACACCATTCTAGGCACCACTCCCTCAACATGATTGTTTAGAAGTATAGACTTTGGTTACAATGGTTCAGGTTGACCTGTAGGCTCACATACACTCCACGCCGAGGCAGACTGGCTGATTGGAGACAGTTATTTGTGGTATTCCTCCACAGCTTCAGGAAGCCCATTGTTGTTGTGGGATGATGGTAAAGGACATTGTGGTCCATACTACAGGTCCACAGCAGGACCTCTTTTGATCTGCATACCGTCTCAGTCCTCCACACACACAAACACACACTTACATGCACTTGCACACACACACACCATTGCTCCCCCCACTTCTCACACTGTATCTGTACAAGGCCACTTTATATTGATCATCCCTGTTTTTGACACTCATTAAAGAGGCACAGGAGATGGCAGTGGAGGCAGAGGGGGAGAGGATGGGGGGGGGGGCTAACACCCTGGTGGCGTGAGGCTGGAGCTCAGCCCTGTCTGCTCTAACGGCACCTCTCACCAACCTGGTGGCTGTTATCAGGGCTCTTCTACACTCAGTGACAAAAGAGAGTAGCCTTTGACAAGGTCCAGCTACCTTCTCTCAGCTACTGCAGTAGTAGAGCCCTGCTGCAACATGGTCCAGCTACCTTCTCTCAGCTACTGCAGTAGTAGAGCCCTGCTGCAACAAGGTCCAGCTACCTTCTCTCAGCTACTGCAGTAGTAGAGCCCGGATGCAACATGGTCCATCTACCTTCTCTCAGCTACTGCAGTAGTAGAGCCCGGATGCAACATGGTCCATCTACCTTCTCTCAGCTACTGCAGTAGTAGAGCCCGGATGCAACATGGTCCAGCTACCTTCTCTCAGCTACTGCAGTAGTAGAGCCCGAATGCAACATGGTCCAGCTACCTTCTCTCAGCTACTGCAGTAGTAGAGCCCGGATGCAACATGGTCCAGCTACCTTCTCTCAGCTACTGCAGTAGTAGAGCCCGAATGCAACATGGTCCAGCTACCTTCTCTCAGCTACTGCAGTAGTAGAGCCCAGATGCAACATGGCCCAGCTACCTTCTCTCAGCTACTGCAGTAGTAGAGCCCAGATGCAACATGGTCCAGCTACCTTCTCACAGCTACTGCAGTAGTAGAGCCCTGCTGCAACATGGTCCAGCTACCTTCTCTCAGCTACTGCAGTAGTAGAGCCCTGCTGCAACAAGGTCCAGCTACCTTCTCTCAGCTACTGCAGTAGTAGAGCCCTGCTGCAACATGGTCCATCTACCTTCTCTCAGCTACTGCAGTAGTAGAGCCCGGATGCAACATGGCCCAGCTACCTTCTCTCAGCTACTGCAGTAGTAGAGCCCGAATGCAACATGGTCCAGCTACCTTCTCTCAGCTACTGCAGTAGTAGAGCCCTGCTGCAACATGGTCCAGCTACCTTCTCTCAGCTACTGCAGTAGTAGAGCCCTGCTGCAACATGGTCCAGCTACCTTCTCTCAGCTACTGCAGTAGTAGAGCCCTGCTGCAACAAGGTCCAGCTACCTTCTCTCAGCTATTGCAGTAGTAGAGCTCGGATGCAACATGGTCCAGCTACCTTCTCTCAGCTACTGCAGTAGTAGAGCCCTGCTGCAACAAGGTCCAGCTACCTTCTCTCAGCTACTGCAGTAGTAGAGCCCTGCTGCAACAAGGTCCAGCTACCTTCTCTCAGCTACTGCAGTAGTAGAGCCCTGCTGCAACAAGGTCCAGCTACCTTCTCTCAGCTACTGCAGTAGTAGAGCCCTGCTGCAACAAGGTCCAGCTACCTTCTCTCAGCTACTGCAGTAGTAGAGCCCTGCTGCAACAAGGTCCAGCTACCTTCTCTCAGCTACTGCAGTAGTATAGCCCGGATGCAACATGGCCCAGCTACCTTCTCTCAGCTACTGCAGTAGTAGAGCCCTGCTGCAACATGGTCCAGCTACCTTCTCTCAGCTACTGCAGTAGTAGAGCCCTGCTGCAACATGGTCCAGCTACCTTCTCTCAGCTACTGCAGTAGTAGAACCCTGCTGCAACATGGTCCAGCTACCTTCTCTCAGCTACTGCAGTAGTAGAGCCCTGCTGCAACATGGTCCAGCTACCTTCTCTCAGCTACTGCAGTAGTAGAACCCGAATGCAACATGGTCCAGCTACCTTCTCTCAGCTACTGCAGTAGTAGAGCCCTGCTGCAACATGGTCCAGCTACCTTCTCTCAGCTACTGCAGTAGTAGAGCCCTGCTGCAACATGGTCCAGCTACCTTCTCTCAGCTACTGCAGTAGTAGAGCCCTGCTGCAACATGGTCCAGCTACCTTCTCTCAGCTACTGCAGTAGTAGAGCCCTGCTGCAACATGGTCCATCTACCTTCTCTCAGCTACTGCAGTAGTAGAGCCCTGCTGCAACATGGTCCAGCTACCTTCTCTCAGCTACTGCAGTAGTAGAGCCCTGCTGCAACATGGCCCAGCTACATTCTCTCAGCTACTGCAGTAGTAGAGCCCTGCTGCAACATGGTCCAGCTACCTTCTCTCAGCTACTGCAGTAGTAGAACCCGAATGCAACATGGCCCAGCTACCTTCTCTCAGCTACTGCAGTAGTAGAGCCCTGCTGCAACATGGCCCAGCTACATTCTCTCAGCTACTGCAGTAGTAGAGCCCTGCTGCAACATGGTCCAGCTACCTTCTCTCAGCTACTGCAGTAGTAGAACCCGAATGCAACATGGCCCAGCTACCTTCTCTCAGCTACTGCAGTAGTAGAACCCGAATGCAACATGGTCCAGCTACCTTCTCTCAGCTACTGCAGTAGTAGAACCCGAATGCAACATGGCCCAGCTACCTTCTCTCAGCTACTGCAGTAGTAGAACCCGAATGCAACATGGCCCAGCTACCTTCTCTCAGCTACTGCAGTAGTAGAACCCGAATGCAACATGGCCCAGCTACCTTCTCTCAGCTACTGCAGTAGTAGAACCCGAATGCAACATGGCCCACCGCCATTCTCTTTCCTGCTGACTTATTCATTCCTGTTCGCTAAAATCAAACATCTTTGTGAGTTTTTTAGATTCCATCATTCTTCAGACTACTGCAGTCAAAAGGGGTCATAATATACCAGTTTTGCATATCCATATTGAGATGTATCAGGGGTGCTCCAACTGAATCTTACTGCTTGTTGTTAACTGGTTTGGATGTTCACTGAGGGGCCTACTATCATACAGTGATAACACTAAATGACTGCATTCATGTAGGGATGTTATTTCTACAATGTGTCAAAGTGCTTTACATTGTGGTAGTGTCACTCACTTCATCCAATAACAATTATGTAAAAACCTCTCTATACCAAGCAGTGGCAAATGTATCATACAAACGTGAAAAAATAAATGTGTTACACAACATCACCAATAGGTGGCGCATTGGTTCAACTCCATGATTTAAGTGATCCACCAGTTATTTTATTCATTCAAAATGCAGTAGCCAGACAAGATATTCTCTCTGTCTTTCTCTCACCCTCTTCCCAGTCACCCTCCCTCTCTCTGTCTCCCTCTTCCTCCCTGTCTCCCTCTCTCTCTCCTCATTGCAATACACTGAAATTGAATTACCCATTTCAATGGTTTCTCTACCCTGCTAGCTGGATGGCTTTTCCCACAGACAGCTCCAAAGGGAAGGGGAGGGGTTCAAAACATAGACGGAGACAACAGCTTGTGGGAAAGAGATATATTTAAATCAGAATTTCTTTTCATGGAACAAATCTAAAGAATTGTAAATAGTTAATGCATTACAGAAAAACTAAAGAAACAGATGTACACTTTATTAAGTTAGAATGTTGTATTTTGTGGCAGAATGCTGGGTCACTAACAACCAAATTATGCACTCAAGAAATAAAGACAATGCTCAGAGAGGACAGGCAAAATCTGCTGATTGCAGCAAAATTACTTAATACATTTAGTAGATAATGGCAACAAAAATGACTTGATACATTTAGTAGATAATGGTAGCAAAATTACTTGGTACATTTAGTAGATAATGGCAGAAAAAATTACTTGATATGTTTAGCAGATAATGGTAGATATATTTGACTTGATACACTTAGTCAATAATGGCAGATAAGTTTGACCAGATACATTTAGTAGATAATGGCAGCAAAAATGACTTGATACATTTGGTAGATATTGGCAGCAAAATTACTTGATACATTCAGTAGATAATGGCAGCAAAATGACTTGATACATTTAGTAGATAATGGCAGCAAATTGACTTGATACATTTAGTAGATATTGGCAAAAAATGACTTGATACATTTAGTAGATAATGGCAGCAAATTGACTTGATACATTTAGTAGATAATGGCAGCAAATTGACTTGATACATTTAGTAGATAATGGCAAAAAATGACTGAATACATTTAGTAGATAATGGCAGAAAAATTAATTGATACATTCAGTAGATAATGGCAGCAAAATGACTTGATACATTTAGTAGATAATGGCAGATCATTTTGACTTGATACATTTAGTAGATAATGGCAGATAAGTATGACTTGATACATTTAGTAGATAATGGCAGCACATTAAATATCCCAGCATGTATGTCACTTGACTAATGAGAATTATCATCACATATTTCAGATGAGACACAATACATTTTCTTTTCGGTATTTTGAGGAACGCACTACACCAAGACCTTGTAGCTCAACAAATCAAATCAAATCAAACAGTATTTGTCACATGCGCCGATGTCACGTTCCTGACCTGTTTTCTGTTGTTTGGTATGTGTTTATTGGTCAGGGCGTGAGTTTTGGGTGGGCAGTCTATGTTTTCTGTTTCTATGTTGGTTTTGGGGTTGCCTGGTATGGCTCTCAATTAGAGGCAGGTGTTTGACGTTTCCTCTGATTGAGAGTCATATTAAGGTAGGTTGTTCTCACTGTTTGTTTGTGGGTGATTGTCGTCGGTGTCTGTGTCTGCGCACCACACGGGACTGTAGCGTTTGTTTGTTCGTTCGTTTGTTATAGTCTGTACCTGTTCCTACGTGCTTCGTGTTATATGTAAGTTTTCATGGTTTAGGTCAGTCTACATTCGTTTTTGTTATTTTGTAATACTTCCAAGTGTTTGTTTTTCGTGTTTCGTCGTTTGCTGTAATAAATCATTATGTATTCACAACCCGCTGCACTTTGGTCGAATCACTACTCCTCCTCTTCGTATGAAGAGGAGGAGGAATGCCGATACAGCCGAATATAACAGGTTACCATGAAATGCTTACTTACAAGCCCTTAACCAACAATGCAGTTCAAGAAAGAGTTAAGAAAATATTTACCAAATAAACTAAAGTAAAAAATTATAAAAAATAACACAATAAAATAACAATAACGAGGCTATATACAGGGGGTACCGGTACCGAGTCAATGTGCGGGAAAACAGGTTAGTCAAGGTAATATGTACATGTAGGTGGGGGTAAAGTGACTATGCATAGATAATAAACAGTGAGTAGCAGCAGTGTAAAAATAAATGGGGGGGTGTAAATAGTCCAGGTGGCCTTTGATTAATTGTTCAGCAGTCTTATGGCTTGGGGGTAGAAGCTGTTAAGGAGCCTTTTGGTACTAGACTTGGCGCTCCGGTATCAACTGCCATGCGGTAGCAGAGAGAACAGCTGTTGACTTCGGTGACTTGAGTCTTTGACAATTTTTGGGGCTTTCCTCTGACCCCGCCTACTGTTTAGGTCCTGGATGGCAGGAAGGTTGGCCCCAGTGATGTACTGGGCCGTACGCACTACCCTCTGTAGCGCTTTACGGTCAGATGCCGAGCAACTGCCGTACCAGGCGGTGATGCAACCGGTCAGGATGCTCTTGATGGTGAGCTGAAGAACGTTTTGAGGATCTGAGGACCCATGCCAAATATTTTCAGTCTCCGGAGGGGGAAAAGGTGTTGTCGTGCCTTCACGGCTGTCTTGGTGTGTTTGGACCATGATAGTTTGTTGGTGATGTGGACACCAAGGAACTTGAAACTCTTGACCTGCTCCACTACAGCCCCATCGATGTTAATGGGGTTCTGTTCGGTCCTCCTTTTCCTGTAGTCCATGATCAGCTCCTTTGTCTTGCTCACATTGAGGGAGAGGTTGTTGTCCTGGAACCACACTGCCAGGTCTCTGACCTCCTCCCTATAGGCTGTCTCAATGTTGTCGGTGATAAGGCCTACCAATGTTGTATCATCAGCAAACTTAATGATGGTGTTGGAGTCGTGTTTGCCCACGCAGTCGTGGGTGAACAGGGAATACAGGATGGGAATAAGTACACACCCCTGAGGGGCCCTAGTGTTTAAAAAAAAAAATTATTTCACCTTTATTTAACCAGGTAGGCTAGTTGAGAACAAGTTCTCATTAACAACTGCGACCTGGCCAAGATTAAGCAAAGCAGTGTGACACAGACAACAACACATGGAGTTACACATGGAATAAACAATAAACAAGCCAATAACACAATAAACAAGTCAATGACACAGTAGAAAAAAAGTTTGTCTATATACAGTGTGTGCAAAAGGCATGAGGAGGAAGGCAATAAATAGGCCATAGGAGCGAATAATTACAATTTAGCAGATTAACACTGGAGTGATAAATGAGCAGATGATGATGTGCAAGTAGAGATACTGGTGTGCAAAAGAGCAGAAAAATAAATAAAAACAGTATGGGGATGAGGTAGGTAGATTGGGTGGGCTATTTACAGATGGACTATGTACAGCTGCAGCGATCGGTTAGCTGCTCAGATAGCTGATGTTTAAAGTTGGTGAGGGAAATAAAAGTTTTTTGCAATTCGTTCCAGTCACTGGCAGCAGAGAACTGGAAGGAAAGGCGGCCAAATGAGGTGTTGGCTTTGGGGATGATCAGTGAGATATACCTGCTGGAACGTGTGCTACGGGTGCGTGTTGTTATCGTGACCAGTGAACTGAGATAAGGCGGAGCTTTTACCTACCATAGACTTATAGATGACCTGGAGCCAGTGGGTCTGGCGACGAGAATGTAGTGAGGGCCAGCCGACTAGAGCATACAGGTCGCAGTGGTGGGTGGTATAAGGTGATTTGGTAACAAAACGGATGGCACTGTGATAGACTGCATCCAGTTTGCTGAGTAGAGTATTGTAAAGCTATTTTGTAGATGACATCGCCGAAGTCGAGGATCGGTAGGATAGTCAGTTTTACTAGGGTAAGTTTGGTGGCGTGAAGGAGGCTTTGTTGCGAAATAGAAAGCCAATTCTAGATTTGATTTTGGATTGGAGAGGTTTAACATGAGTCTGGAAGGAGAGTTAGAGTCTAACCAGACACCTATGTATTTATAGTTGTCCACATATTCTAGGTCAGAATCGTCCAGGGTGGTGATGCTAGTCGGGCGGGCAGGTGCGGGCAGCGAACGGTTGAAAAGCATGCATTTGGTTTTACTAGCGTTTAAGAGCAGTTGGAGGCCTCGGAAGGAGTGTTGTATGGCATTGAAGCTCGTTTGGAGGTTAGTTAGCACAGTGTCCAAGGAAGGGCCAGAAGTATACAGAATGGTGTCGTCTGCGTAGAGGTGGATCAGGGAATCGCCCGCAGCAAGAGCGACATCATTGATATATAAAGAGAAAAGAGTCGGCCCGAGAATTGAACCCTGTGGTACCCCCATAGAGAATGCCAGAGGTCCGGACAACATGCCCTCCGATTTGACACACTGAACTCTGTCTGCAAAGTAGTTGGTGAACCAAGAGAGGCAGTCATCAGAAAAACCAAGGCTATTGAGTCTGCCGATAAGAATACGGTGATTGACAGAGTCGAAAGCCTTGGCCAGGTCGATGAAGACAGCTGCACAGTACTGTCTTTTATCGATGGCAGTTATGATATCGTTTAGTACCTTGAGCGTGGCTGAGGTGCACCCGTGACCGGCTCGGAAACCGGATTGCACAGCGGAGAAGGTACGGTGGGATTCAAAATGGTCAGTGATCTGTTTATTAACTTGGCTTTCGAAGACTTTAGATAGGCAGGGCAGGATGGATACACTGTAGGTCTGTAACAGTTTGGGTCTAGGGTGTCACCCCCTTTGAAGAGGGGGATGACCGCGGCAGCTTTCCAATCTTTAGGGATCTCGGACGATACGAAAGAGAGGTTGAACAGGCTGGTAATAGGGGTTGCAACAATGGCGGCGGATAGTTTTAGAAAGAGAGGGTCCAGATTGTCTAGCCCAGCTGATTTGTACAGGTCCAGGTTTTGCAGCTCTTTCAGAACATCTGCTATCTGGATTTGGGTGAAGGAGAAGCTGGGGAGGCTTGGGCGAGTAGCTGCGGGGGAGGGGGGCGGAGCTGTTGGCCGGGGTTGGAGTAGCCAGGAGGAAGGCATGGCCAGCCGTTGAGAAATGCTTATTGAAATTTTCGATTACCATGGATTTATCGGTGGTGACCGTATTACCTAGCCTCAGTGCAGTGGGCAGCTCGGAGGAGGTGCTCTTGTTCTCCATGGACTTTACAGTGTCCCAAAACCTTTTGGAGTTAGAGCTACAGGATGCAAATTTCTGCTTGAAAAAGCTAGCCTTTACTATCCTGACTGACTGTGTGTATTGGTTCCTGACTTCCCTGAACAGTTGCATATCGCGCGGACTATTCGATGCTATTGCAGTCTGCCACAGGATGTTTTTGTGCTGGTCAAGGGCAGTCAGGTCTGGAGTGAACCAAGGGCTATATCTGTTCTTAGTTCTGCATTTTTTGAACGGGGCATGCTTATCTAAGATGGTGAGGAAATTATTTTTAAAGAATGACCAGGCATCCTCGACTGACGGGATGAGGTCAATATCCTTCCAGGATACCCGGGCCAGGTTGATTAGAAAGGCCTGCTTGCAGAAGTGTTTTAAGGAGCGTTTGACAGTGATGAGGGGTGGTCGTTTGACAGCGGACCCATAGCGGATGCAGGCAATGAGGCAGTGATCGCTGAGATCCTGATTGAAAACAGCGGAGGTGTATTTGGAGGGCAAGTTGGTCAGGATAATATCTATGAAGGTGCCCATGTTTACAGATTTAGGGTTGTACCTGGTGGGTTCCTTAATGCTTTGTGTGAGATTGAGGGCATCTAAGTCACGACTTCACAGGAGAGCCATTTAAACATTTTTTTTTATTTACATCAAAATGCGTTTCTTTCTGGCAGAAATGCCTTCTGGAACATGTACACTTTCATGTGCTTTAATAACAAACTTGTATGCCATCTGTACATTTTGACAGAAAGTGGTTTCATTTCAAGCTAAAGTGTACTGTTAGCTATCTAGCTAAAGTTAGCTGGCTGGCTCCATAGTTGACGTTATTATTCGTATCCCAGAGCCGTTTGCTTTGCTAGTTAGAGTCTAATGTTAGCTAGTTAATATTGAACCTGGTTGGTTAGCTCCCAGCAGATTCATGCAGGGTAGTAACGACATGATTTGGCACTATGTTCATCGTTGTTTACCTAGCTAGGTTCATTGTTTACCTAGCTAGCTACATGTCTTAAGCTAAAGTGTACAACACCCGTTGAATATGGCCGGTGTCAGGAAACGTTGCCAAAAAAGCCTAATGAAATTCTTGCCACCATAGCAACACCCACCCATAGCACTTGCTCCAGCAGGTATATTCCACTGGTCATCCCCAAAGCCAACACTTCCTTTGGCCACCCTTCCTTCCAGTTATCTGCTGCCAATGACTGGAACAAATTGTAAATATTACTGAAGCTGGAGACTTATATCTCCCTCTCTAACTTTAAGCATCAGCTGTCAGAGCAGCTTACCGATCTCTGTACCTGTACACAGCCAATTTGTAAATAGCCCACCCACCCAACTACCTCATCCCCATATTGTTTTTTTATCTTCTTGCTCTACTTGCACATCATCATCTGCACATCTATCACTCCAGTGTTTATGCTAAATTGTAATTATTTCGCCTCCATGGCCTATTTATTGCCTTGCCTCCCTAATCTTCTACATTTGCACACACTGTACATATATTTTTCTGTTGTGTTATTGACTGTACGTTTGTTTATGTGTAACTCTTGTTTTTGTCGCACTGCTTTGCTTTATCTTGGCCAGGTCGCAGTTGTAAATGAGAACTTGTTCTCCACTAGCCTACCTGGTTAAATAAAGGTGAAATAAAAATATAAAAATAAATACATGTTAAGCTAAAGTGTACTGTTAGCTAGCTAGCTAACGTTTGCTGGCTGGCTCCCTAGCTGATGTTATTATTCGTATCCCAGAGCTGTTTGCATTGCTAGTTAGACCCTAATGTTAGCTAGCTAACATTGAACCTGGTTGGTTAGCTCCCAGCAGAGTCATGCAGGGTAGTAATGACATGATTTGGCACTATGTTCATCGTTGTTTTACCTAGCTAGGTTCATTGTTTACCTAGCTAGCTACATGTCTTAAGTTAAAGTGTACAACACCCGTTGAATATGGCCGGTGTCAGTAAACGTTGCCAAAAAAGCCTAATGAAATTCTTGCCAGCCGAGCTGGTTAGGCTGTTTTCATGTTATCCAGAGGTAAACAAATCATTGGCCATAGCATCAAGTGTGCTCTCTGAATGTTCCAAGAGCGAAACGAGATGGGTGGGGCTAAAGGTTAAGAGGGTGTGTACGATGCTGAATGGGTGTAGACAAAGAAGAGCTCTTCACTAGATATCAAAACCTTCAAAGGCCATTTTCTCAAAAGTGAGTTTACAAGTTTAACAACTTTCAAAGCAGAAATACTTTCATATTGTTCCTCTCTACGTTTATCCTATGTAAAAAACACAATTTCAAATATTGCTACAAAAGACCAAATTCATGTGGTGAGTCACATATGCTGTGATATACACTATGCAGTAGTCATCTAGATAAATAAAGGATTCCTTATAAACCGACAGATGTGCTTCCGACAGCCCTGTTCTTGGAGAGCCCTCTACTAAACCACTTCATCAATAATCTGGGTCAAAATCATGGTCTTCCCTACTTAGCAAAGCACAGGTTATAAGATAAAAACCAATGCCTTAAAAAACTATGGAGGTCTAAGTCATTGTATGCATAACCTTGTGTCCCTGGTGTCCCTCTGGTGTCGCTACCTCCTGGTGTCCCTCTGGTGTCGCTTCTTCCAGGTGTCCCTCTGGTTGGGGTCTCTCTGTCTGTGTTGTTTCTGCCTGGATCTTTCCCAGCAGGCCTATGTGAAGTGGCAGCCCAGCAGGAATCTGTGAAGTGGTAGCCCAGCAGGCCTTTGGCACTTGGGAATGGTCCAAGGTGAAAATGGGGGTTATTCACACCTGCCTGGCAGCAGGGGATGCTCCTCCACCGGGGTTAACGATGCAGCAGCTAGCTCAGGAGTTCCTCCCCATTGACCCCCAACTCACTCACTCACTCACTCACTCACTCACTCACTCACTCACTCACTCACTCACTCACTCACTCACTCACTCACTCACTCACTCACGCACACACGCACACGCACACGCACGCACGCACGCACACACACACATACACACACACACACACACACACACATGCACGCACGCACACACAGACAGACAGACAGAACCCCACCCACATCACACACACACAGACAGACAGAGAGAACCCCCCCCCCCCCCCACACACACACACACACACACACACATGCACACACACACACACACATGCACACACGCACGCACGCACACACGCATGCACACACACACACAGAAAGACAGACAGACCCCCCCCCCCCACACACACACACACAGACAGACAGAGAGAACCCCCCCCCCCCCCCCCCCCCCACACACACACACACACACACACACTGCCTCGCGTATCTTCCAGTCTGCTGCATTAGAGCATGTTTACTGTCCCCTAAAGAACCAGCGGTTCCCTCTAAAAAGGTGGCAGGTAGCCTAGTGGTTAAGAACATTGGTTCAGTAACTGAAAGGTCGCTTGTTTGAATCCCATTCCCTTCAACAAGGCTCTTTAACGTAATTGCTCCTGTAAGTCTTTCCGGATAAGAGTGTCTACCCAAATGACTAAACATTTGTTTTTTAAGTAGGCTCCTCCCTCTAGAAGTAGGTATTGGGCTCCCTCCCTTTCCCTCTAAAGGGTACAGTATATTAGCAAGTTCCTTCATACAAGTCAGTATTCGACGTCCATCCATGTCGGGAGATTACATGGAAACCGGCCGCTAGGGGCAACAGTGAGCGCTGTTACTTTCAAGTAGGTTTTGGTTTTGCTAGGGTGTTGTGGACAGGGATGGTGGATGGGCGTAAGTCTCCTATAGGACGACGCACAATTGGCCCAGCATCGTCTGGGTTAGGGTTTGGCCGGGGTAGGCAGTCATTGTAAATAAGAACTTGTTCTTAACTGACGTGCCTAGTTAAATAAAAACATAAAAAAATGGGTGTATGCCTCTGCCTCTGGTTCAAAAGGTTTTTGATATTTTTGTATTAAGCCTATCACAAACCTTGACCCTTACTTTAACCATTCGGAGTTAATGCTTAACCAATAATTTGGAGTTAATGCCTACACGTAACCTTAAACACTTAGAAATTTGACGTTTGGAACAACTTAGAAATTTGACGTTTGAGAAACATGTATGAACGTCTAATTCTGAAGTGAGACTGTGAGAGCTTGTTGAATTCCTTGGCAGGATGCTGTTTGACAAGACCCTGCCAAGGGGAAGCACGTCTTCTTATCAAAGAGACAGGCTGATGGCATGTACCTGACTATTAGGAACGATTCCTGTTTACTGCTCAATTACCCAGCTCATCTACAGGATGTCCTCTGTCCTCAGGATGCTCTGGTAGTTTAGGATGGAATGAGAAACTGACTAAAATGAGAAACTGACTAAATGAGAAACTGACTAAATGAGAAACTGACTAAATGAGTAGGCCTGCTTTTGACGTGGTAGTATTAGCAGCATACCATGGTTACTGTGTTGCGTACTATATAGGTAGACCTATGTTGCTTGGTTTCCTGTGGAAAGATACATCTGGATCAGAATTGGAAGTTCTCATTAGCACGACTATAGGAGGACAGGAGGACACCATGGCCGACTCCAAGCACTTCCACTGACTCTCACCTAAAAGTAACCAAGGAGGCCACATCCTGACTCTCACCTAGCAGTAGCCAAGGAGGCCACATCCTGACTCTCACCTAACAGTAGCCAAGGAGGTGATGTCCTGACTCTCACCTAGCAGTAGCCAAGGAGGCCACATCCTGACTCTCACCTAGCAGTAGCCAAGGAGGCCACATCCTGACTCTCACCTAACAGTAGCCAAGGAGGTGATGTCCTGACTCTCACCTAGCAGTAGCCAAGGAGGCCACATCCTGACTCTCACCTAACAGTAGCCAAGGAGGCCACATCCTGACTCTCACCTAACAGTAGCCAAGGAGGTGATGTCCTGACTCTCACCTAACAGTAGCCAGGGAGGTGATGTCCTGACTCTCACCTAACAGTAGCCAGGGAGGTGATGTCCTGACTCTCACCTAACAGTAGCCAGGGAGGCCACATCCTGACTCTCACCTAACAGTAGCCAAGGAGGCCACGTCCTGACTCTCACCTAGCAGTAGCCAAGGAGGTGATGTCCTGACTCTCACCTAGCAGGAGTCAAGGAGGCCACATCCTGACTCTCACCGAGCAGTAGCCAAGAAGGCCACATCCTGACTCTCACCTAACAGTAGCCAAGGAGGTGATGTCCTGACTCTCACCTAACAGTAGCCAAGGAGGCCACATCCTGACTCTCACCTAACAGTAGCTAAGGAGGCCACGTCCTGACTCTCACCTAGCAGTAGCCAAGGAGGTGATGTCCTGACTCTCACCTAGCAGTAGCCAAGGAGGCCACATCCTGACTCTCACCTAACAGTAGCCAGGGAGGTGATGTCCTGACTCTCACCTAACAGTAGCCAAGGAGGCCACGGCCTGACTCTCACCTAACAGTAGCCAAGGAGACCACATCCTGACTCTCACCTAACAGTAGCCAAGGAGGCCACATCCTGACTCTCACCTAGCAGTAGCCAAGGAGGCCACATCCTGACTCTCACCTAGCAGTAGCCAAGGAGGCCACATCCTGACTCTCACCTAACAGTAGCCAAGGAGGTGATGTCCTGACTCTCACCTAGCAGTAGCCAAGGAGGCCACATCCTGACTCTCACCTAACAGTAGCCAAGGAGGCCACATCCTGACTCTCACCTAACAGTAGCCAAGGAGGTGATGTCCTGACTCTCACCTAACAGTAGCCAGGGAGGTGATGTCCTGACTCTCACCTAACAGTAGCCAGGGAGGTGATGTCCTGACTCTCACCTAACAGTAGCCAGGGAGGCCACATCCTGACTCTCACCTAACAGTAGCCAAGGAGGCCACGTCCTGACTCTCACCTAGCAGTAGCCAAGGAGGTGATGTCCTGACTCTCACCTAGCAGGAGTCAAGGAGGCCACATCCTGACTCTCACCGAGCAGTAGCCAAGAAGGCCACATCCTGACTCTCACCTAACAGTAGCCAAGGAGGTGATGTCCTGACTCTCATCTAACAGTAGCCAAGGAGGCCACATCCTGACTCTCACCTAACAGTAGCCAAGGAGGCCACGTCCTGACTCTCACCTAGCAGTAGCCAAGGAGGTGATGTCCTGACTCTCACCTAGCAGTAGCCAAGGAGGCCACATCCTGACTCTCACCTAACAGTAGCCAGGGAGGTGATGTCCTGACTCTCACCTAACAGTAGCCAAGGAGGCCACGGCCTGACTCTCACCTAACAGTAGCCAAGGAGACCACATCCTGACTCTCACCTAACAGTAGCCAAGGAGGCCACATCCTGACTCTCACCTAACAGTAGCCAAGGAGGCCACATCCTGACTCTCACCTAACAGTAGCCAGGGAGGTGATGTCCTGACTCTCACCTAACAGTAGCCAGGGAGGTGATGTCCTGACTCTCACCTAACAGTAGCCAGGGAGGTGATGTCCTGACTCTCACCTAACAGTAGCCAGGGAGGCCACATCCTGACTCTCACCTAACAGTAGCCAAGGAGGCCACGTCCTGACTCTCACCTAGCAGTAGCCAAGGAGGTGATGTCCTGACTCTCACCTAGCAGTAGTCAAGGAGGCCACATCCTGACTCTCACCTAACAGTAGCCAAGGAGGCCACATCCTGACTCTCACCTAACAGTAGCCAAGGAGGCCACATCCTGACTCTCACCTAACAGTAGCCAGGGAGGTGATGTCCTGACTCTCACCTAACAGTAGCCAAGGAGGCCACATCCTGACTCTCACCTAACAGTAGCCAAGGAGACCACATCCTGACTTTCACCTAACAGTAGCCAAGGAGGTGATGTCCTGACTCTCACCTAGCAGTAGCCAAGGAGGTGATGTCCTGACTCTCACCTAACAGTAGCCAAGGAGGCCACGGCCTGACTCTCACCTAACAGTAGCCAAGGAGGCCACATCCTGACTCTCACCTAACAGTAGCCAAGGAGGCCACGGCCTGACTCTCACCTAGCAGTAGCCAAGGAGGCCACGTCCTGACTCTCACCTAGCAGTAGCCAAGGAGGCCACGGCCTGACTCTCACCTAGCAGTAGCCAAGGAGGCCACGTCCCTTTAAGATTTAAGATCAAGGCAACAACACCTCCATTCAGGAAAGCAATCTCAGCTTGGAGTCTATTGTGAAACATGGACAGTGCTAAAGCAGCTTCAAAGCTCTTTATTACCATGGAGACAGGATCAAAGGGTCTGCTCTATGGAATAGCGGCCGCCACTTCCCCATGATTTATCATAAGGAATCCATGGGAGGGAGAAAACACCTGAGTGACTCACCTTATGCTGATCTTCCACAGCTCAGGTCATGGAAGAGAGGACCCTGGCCCGTGGTGACCCCTGCAGCTCCCTCTTAACAACGAGCTTCAAGCATGTGATTGACACCAGATCAGAGGAAGTGCATGGCATCTCCATTCCAGGTGCCATCTGGGTGGAATTAGCTAGTCCATTCACAACCCGATGTTCCTGAGTGTGGGGCCGGCTGGCCAGGGCAGAAGTTTCCATGGAAATAACCCAGGAGGAGAAAGACATAGGGGCATCCTGAGGTTGAGGGTGGGAAACCTAGCAGTGATTGTTGGATCTGTTCAGTTCACTGGCTTTTAAATGTACATGTAATTGGCTGTTTGTGGCGTGACAGCTGTTCGGCCCAGGAGGGGGTGATTCCTTGCCTAACTACAAAGCCATATGCTACTGGGAGTCAGTCTCGCAGCTCTTCAGTCACCGGCCCTGCTAAAGACGTGCTAAATGATCCCTGGGCTCATTGGACCCGCAACGCCCCTCAGCCTGTTCCAGATGTCATCTACGAGCACAAAGTACACAGCAACATGGCAGTGTTCCTCAAGCTACCCAGAAAACATATTTAGGGGTAATGATGGCCAAGGGAAAGATTCCAATAGCATAAATCTTCGATAGATGTAAGAACCGCAACTTTTACCATTCTGCCAGTATCATTAAGAGTAATTGGGGAATCACAATGGGAAAGAGGACACAGTCCAAATCTTTCTAAAGGGGAGACAATGGCTCCAGTGTTCTATTGACTACATAGCCTACTATCGTCCTCACCATCTTTCTTGTGGCCAAATTCTCCAGAATACAGTAACTCTAAAGAGAAGGGACGGTTAAGTGCAAGAATTTAGGGCACGCTGGCCCTCTGTGACCGGGAGAATGCAGCCTGCTGCAAGCCTGCTGTCCACCCCCGGCTGGCTGTCTGCTGTCCACCCTGTGGCTGGCTGACTGCAGTCCACCCCTGGCTGGCTGACTGCTGTCCCCCCATGGCTGGCTGACTACTGCCACAGCAACCTCTGACTGCCTGAATGAGACCAGAGAGAAAGGGCTGCTAGACCTTCTGCCTGCCTGCCTCCGGTAAAGCCGAGCTTGAGTCAACACATTTGTGAAGGGATGCAATTTATAAACACTGACA
Source organism: Salvelinus namaycush (assembly GCF_016432855.1). NCBI lineage: Eukaryota > Metazoa > Chordata > Actinopteri > Salmoniformes > Salmonidae > Salvelinus > Salvelinus namaycush. The sequence continues at coordinate 75,424,621 of NC_052310.1, forward strand.
TCTAAATATAGCAGATCTGAACGAGACTTTGCCAAAGCCTTCCTGTTAGTAAAGCTATTTAAATGTCGCTGTGATGGAACTGGGAGCGAAACGTCCAGAGGGAGATGAAGGAACTTCATAATGACAGGCTTGGTACTGGACTAAGCACCATTATGACCTCCTTGTTACTTTTTATTGTCTTTCCTTGTCCTCTTGGTTGACTCTGTGTGTTGCGTCAAAATATACTTGAGTCTAATGTACAGAAGTCCCTGAAATGTGTTGGGAAATAAGACTGGTTTGGATCAGTTTGCCACCAGAACCCTGATGATTTAGTGGGTAAGCCACCGCATGGAATCTGTGAGCTTTCTTTCTTCAGTTTTTCTAGGGGAGGATCTATGGCTGTGACTGTCTCCAGTAAATCACAACTCTGCTATACTTAATGCTTAGCTTGTCTGAGGACATGCGCAGGCAATTTTGGCAAAATATGAAAGGCCAATGGGGTCGGGGGTGTTTTTTCCCCCAAGTAACAAAATGACCCTCCAACAAGCAAAATTATACACACGCATTTACAGCTACGAAACATTAGGTGTCCTTGTGCCTGTTGCATCAACGCAGTTTATTTCTGAGTGATCTGGTTGATTACAATAAAAATTGTATGCATTGCTAATGTCAACCCCTAAATATTGTATATGATATGGCAATTACTACTGTGTCTACTAAGATTATGTGTGCTTTAGTTAGCACTGTTGTTGATCCAATCCAGAGGGGGGATATGGGGATGACATTGGTAGAGACCTCCTCAAGCCATTGTTGTCACTATTTGATCATGCTGGTTCAAAATAAACAGATCCAGAGAGAACATAAAACACTGTTGAGGTTTTACTTGACTTCACATTCAGTAAAATCCAGTGAACCTGGACTCCAAACCAGGAGTTGGTGGCTCAATCAAATGTTAGCAGGATGGGTGGATTGGCATGGAGATGAGTGTTTATATAACTGGGTCCTCTATGGGCACCAACCCCCTTACTCCTCATTGATATGCAACCTAGGCACCTCCCTCTGTTTACCTTCAATATAAATCTAGACAAAAGAATGCCAACGAGGGCAATGGTTGGTGGCAGTCCGTGGCACATAAACCCAGATCTAACACAATGCTGTGGGAATGAGTTGCAGACAAATGCTTCTAATATATGAGAGCACATCATCCCACTGGTCACAGACGTCAGTTCAACGTCTAGTTTTGAATTACAATTGGATGAGTTGTCAACTAACATGAATTCAATGTGAAATCAACAACAAATGTCACCATTTCATTGGATTTAGGTTAAAAGTCGTGTGAAAAAAATATGAAATACCCTTACGTTGATGACTTTTTCAGTCCAATCAGTTTTCCACATTGATTCAACATCATCATATAGATTGTTTTGGTTGAAATTATGTGTAAACAACGTTGATACAACCAGTTTTTGCCCAGTGGGATGGGAATTGTAGTCACTTGCAGTAGCACTATTATAATAAATAAAGGCCACAGTGGAGGGCGGGGTTTAATATACATGGAGAAAAAAGACCTCTACACCGGCCACATGAATAGGGACATTCTAATTTCTAATAGAATGTGCCTCAGCACTTGCCCTTGGAGACAAGTGACAGTTAAAAAAGTGTGTGGGTGGGTATTACTGACAGTGGTGGCTAATATTTAACATGATACACATTATTTTTAAAAACTGAGAAAAGTCTGGCCTGAAATTAAAACATTCTAGAGCACACAAAGGTTATATTTGTCACGGTCCGGTATACCCGGTGCCACCTCCAAGTACCAGTCCACCGGTGGCAGCCCCCCGCACCAGGCTGTCTCTCCGGGTTCTCTCTCCAGCTGCTCCCACCTGTCCAGCGCTGTCAGAGCTTTCCTCCTCTCCAGCGCAGCCAGTGCCTATACCACGCACCAGGTCTACAGTGCGTCTCAGCCGGCCAGAGTCTGCCGTCTGCCCAGCGGCGCCTGAACTGCCTGCCTGCTCAGCGCTGTTTGAGCTGCCTGCCTTCCCAGCGCTGTCCGTCTGTTATGAGCCGTCCAGCCAGGACCAGCCAGAGCCGTCCAGCCAGGACCAGCCAGAGCCGTCCAGCCAGGACCAGCCAGAGCCGTCCAGCCAGGACCCGCCAGAGCCGGCCAGCCAGGACCCGCCAGAGCCGGCCAGCCAGGATCCGCCAGAGCCGGCCAGCCAGGATCCGCCAGAGCCGGCCAGCCAGGATCCGCCAGAGCCGGCCAGCCAGGACCAGCCAGAGCCGTCCAGCCAGGACCAGCCAGAGCCGGCCAGCCAGGATCCGCCAGAGCCGGCCAGCCAGGATCCGCCAGAGCCGGCCAGCCAGGATCCGCCAGAGCCAGCCAGCCAGGATCCGCCCCTCAGTCCGGTGCTGCCCCTCAGTCCGGTGCTGCCCCTCAGTCCGGTGCTGCCCCTCAGTCCGGTGCTGCCCCTCAGTCCGGTGCTGCCTTTTGGTAGAGTGGGTTTGACATGGAGGGTGGCCATTGGGAGGAGACCACGGAAGCGGGGTTTGACTATGGTGGGTTGGGGACCACGACCAGCGCCAGAGCCGCCACCGTGGACAGACGCCCACCCAGACCCTCCCCTAGAGTTTATGCGGGTGCGCCCGGAGTTCGCACCTTAAGGGGGGGGTTATGTCACGTTCCTGACCTGTTTTCCTTTTTTCTTGTATTTATTTAGTTGGTCAGGGCGTGAGTTGGGTGGGTTGGTCTATGTGTGTTTTTCTATGTTGGGGTTTTTTGTGTTCGGCCTGGTATGATTCTCAGTCAGAGGCAGCTGTAGATCGTTTGTCCCTGATTGAGAATCATACTAAGGCAGCCGGGGTTTCACGTGTGTTTTGTGGGTGGTTGTATCGCGTGTCTGCATTCGTGCCACACGGGACTGTTTGTCGATTGTTTTCATGGTGTTCTTTTGTTTCGTGTTCAGTTTCGATATAATAAATAATCATGGACACTAATCACTCCGCATATTGGTCTGATCCTTCTCGCCTCTCCTCCTCGTCCGAGGAGGAGGATTACGACGATCGTTACAATATTTGGCCCGACTGTCACTCTGCACAGATTTGGCTTGTCATCTCATTTGGCTTGCGTCTCCAACATTCATCCCTGCAAGTTAGAATTTAAATTCTGTACAACGGCACAGCATTTCATATACTTCACCGTGGGGAAGGGCCACACATAGCCTACCTGTCATGTTGATATGCTTCACTGTGGGGAAGGGCCACACATAGCCTACCTGTCATGTTGATATGCTTCACTGTGGGGAAGGGCCACACATAGCCTACCTGTCATGTTGATATGCTTCACTGTGGGGAAGGGCCACACATAGCCTACCTGTCATGTTGATATGCTTCACTGTGGGTAAGGCACAGATAGCCTACCTGTCATGTTGATATGCTTCACTGTGGGGAAGGCACAGATAGCCTACCTGTCATGTTGATATGCTTCACTGTGGGGAAGGCACAGATAGCCTACCTGTCATGTTGATATGCTTCACTGTGGGGAAGGCACAGATAGCCTACCTGTCATGTTGATATGCTTCACTGTGGGGAAGGCACAGATAGCCTACCTGTCATGTTGATATACTTCACTGTGGGGAAGGGCCACACATAGCCTACCTGTCATGTTGATATACTTCACTGTTGGGAAGGCACAGATAGCCTACCTGTCATGTTGATATACTTCACTGTGGGGAAGGGCCACACATAGCCTACCTGTCATGTTGATATGCTTCACTGTGGGGAAGGGCCACACATAGCCTACCTGTCATGTTGATATGCTTCACTGTGGGGAAGGCACAGATAGTCTACCTGTCATGTTGATATGCTTCACTGTGGGGAAGGCACAGATAGCCTACCTGTCATGTTGATATGCTTCACTGTGGGTAAGGCACAGATAGTCTACCTGTCATGTTGATATGCTTCACTGTGGGGAAGGCACATATAGCCTACCTGTCATGTTGATATGCTTCACTGTGGGGAAGGGCCACACATAGCCCACCTGTCATGTTGATATACTTCACTGTGGGGAAGGCACAGATAGCCTACCTGTCATGTTGATATACTTCACTGTGGGGAAGGCACAGATAGCCTACCTGTCATGTTGATATGCTTCACTGTGGGGAAGACACAGATAGTCTACCTGTCATGTTGATATGCTTCACTGTGGGGAAGGGCCACACATAGCCTACCTGTCATGTAAATATACCTCACTGTGGGGAAGGCACAGATAGCCTACCTGTCATGTTGATATGCTTCACTGTGGGGAAGGCACAGATAGCCTACCTGTCATGTTGATATGCTTCACTGTGGGGAAGGGCCACACATAGCCTACCTGTCATGTTGATATGCTTCACTGTGGGGAAGGGCCACACATAGCCTACCTGTCATGTTGATATGCTTCACTGTGGGGAAGGCACAGATAGCCTACCTGTCATGTTGATATACTTCACTGTGGGGAAGGCACAGATAGCCTACCTGTCATGTTGATATACTTCACTGTGGGGAAGACACAGATAGCCTACCTGTCATGTTGATATGCTTCACTGTGGGGAAGGGCCACACATAGCCTACCTGTCATGTTGATATACTTCACTGTGGGGAAGGCACAGATAGCCTACCTGTCATGTTGATATACTTCACTGTGGGGAAGGCACAGATAGCCTACCTGTCATGTTGATATACTTCACTGTGGGGAAGGCACAGATAGCCTACCTGTCATGTTGATATACTTCACTGTGGGGAAGGCACAGATAGCCTACCTGTCATGTTGATATACTTCACTGTGGGGAAGGCACACATAGCCTACCTGTCATGTTGATATGATTCAGTTTGCTGCCATATGACTGGTTTCACATTTGTCTCCAGCGATCATAAGGTAAAATAGATCTAAAACAATAGTCATTTGTATTTACAATCCACTTATGCAAAAGGATTACTCATTTACCTAGCTCTTATCAATAGCTCTTATCAATTTCTCAATTACAATGCACGGGGAATGGTGTTATTTCAATCGGGAAGCGACAGGTTGCTAGACCTTATTCAGAGTTCCCTCACACAAAAAGGTGGTTTAATTATCTGGCAATGAAGTCAAGGCCCATATCTGTGACCTGGCTGGCACATGCATTTACCCATGCTTAAGTTCAAGGTCAGAGAGAAAAGTGCATAAAAAGGGAATTAAAGGCATACCATTTTTATGTCTCTGCGACCAGTTTGAAGGAAGTTGCTAACTAGCCCTAGCGCAATGACTGCTAGCATGCTAGCAGATACCATAGACTTCCAGTCATTCCATAAATGCTAGTATTATTGGTTCACAAAACTGCCTCTAACTTCCTTCCATTTACATATGCTTAACTCGGGTCTGAATTCCCCCATACTGATTAATTGACAAAAATTTGGGAATGTGATCATGCCTACAGACAGTTGATTTAAACATGATGCCTTTGACATCAGTAATGCAGTACGTAATATCAAGCTCTTTATGAATGATACCCTCTAGTAGGAATTATGATGCAACATTCACATAAAGCATCACCAACATTTGACTCTAGATAAGACCAAGCTAGAGCTGGGAGTCAATGTAAAAATATCAGTTTTTGTTTTTTAGGAAAGTGCTTTTTCCTAAAAACATCCTACAAGCAGCGGGGATGATTTGCCAGTCCCTTGAAGACCTGATAGAGATCTCCAGCAGCACGTGAGACTGTAAAAGTTGGTCATGACCGTGTGAGCTAGAGGAAGCCCACGCCCTGCCCTCTGTGCTCGGTCTCACATCTCGGACCTCCATGGCAGCAGCTCGCTCCATGTGGTACTTCCATCTCCCCTGCTCTTGGGGGCTGTTCTCATGTGGTCCTCATCCTTGTCATTAAAACGTATTGACATGTGAAGCCCCCTACCACTTCACCGTCCGACATACAGTAATTGCTCACCGTGGCATACACCCATTCACAATTCAACTACATGGAATGTTTTTTTGTGTGATCCTTAGTTGGTATGGGTACCATTATGTTAGTGTGGGGGTACAGAGAGGCCCTCTTGAGGCACTCAAAAATAAACAATTATCTCAGGTGTATTTTTGTTCAGGCTCTCATGATCCTATAAAAAATCGCCCAATTTAGAAGAATCTAAAAGTAGGGTTTAAAAACTGAAGATGTTGTAGCCTCATGTTTGGCTGACCTGTTGTTCCGGGTATTTCACAGAACCTTGTGGTGGTGGTGAGCGGCTGTAGTCACTTATGTGACAAAAATAGCTTATGCTGCAACAATGCAAGTTCTGTCCTTACACTGATCACACTACAGACCACAGTCGAAGGCAACTTTCCTTGACTTTCTGTTTTGTACGTTGAATGACATCCCCACCAGCCTGTCATTTTATCTTGCACTGTTTCATTCAGTTAGTTCACAGCGTTTCAGCAAGCCACAGCTGCAACTCATAGCCATGCCCTTGTATTCATTCAGACAAGGTTACCCAAAGAGTTTGGTGCACTTTTGAGAACTTTTCCCTGGAGATGCTCTGTGACTTTGATACAGTAGTAAGTCACGTGTGGGGCTGACATATGGTCACCAGGCCTGTGGAATGGAGGGTGGAGTAGGGAGTATAGAGGATCCTTCAGTCTTTTGACTGAAGTGAATACAGCATCAGTTAGATACAGTTGAGAGCAAAGTAGACGGCCAAAACGGCAGCATATGTCTTGAGGATTGGGTTTCAAATGCTTTGACTTTCTCCCTGGTCCTTTGTGTTGGGGCGCTCCTCTCCCCTTTGTGTCTCAGGTTGGCTGGAGTGACGGCAGTTGAATGAACAGAAATCAGACACGGCTGGGCTCAACGACACATCACACTAGAGTGTGCACAGCACAACTCTCTCTCTCTCTCTCTGGGCATGGCCTTCCTTGGGGAAATATACCTGAGGTCTATACCCCTGAGAGCCATACCTACATGAACATAACGGAAAACAACAGTAGATAGGCTTTGAATGATACTTTCCATTGGGAGAGACTTAACATGTCTTAAAGTAACTGCCCAGTGAAAATCATACTTTTAAAGTTCATCATCTGTTAACGCATACCCAAATAATATTGTTGACTCATCCTATGCATGTATTTGTGGCCAAATCATACATTTGAGAAAAACACTCAAACCCCACCTCAAACTTGTATCTCAAACCGACCTTTTAAAAAATGCTTGCTTTTTCCTCATAGAACATGATGTCAACTCCCTGAGGAAGATGAGCTGGCCAATCAGCGGCCTAGAGGAAGATGAGCTGGCCAATCAGGGGTCTACTTGCATGAATATTTTTAAATACTATTATACGCCCACACCATTCTGTTGTTGGGGTACGCCTACACCATTCCAACACAGAAAAGCTGATTTTTAACATACTTAATTACCTTTTTTTTTTTTTAAAGGAAACCTACTTCACTCATATTGGAAGTAATTATAAATCATAATTTGTAGAAATCTGGAAACACTGGGCAGTTACTTTCATATCACTTAATGTTAGATCATATTGAAAGCAGAATTATTTTGATGATTGAAATATAGATATTGACATCTCCTAAAAGCAGTTTGGGATTAAGACACATTTGGTTCTGCACAAAATTGTTAGGTTGTTACTTTACAAAAATGTTTATTGTCTTCAAAACCGTTTTCACTGACAAAAGTTGCTCTAGGTAACATGCAGTAGCAAAGACATTCCTATGTACTAGAAACAGGAAATGTTTGTACACAGGGTTATTTCACTGAATGGCCCCATCACCCTGGCAACAGGATCACTCCATCAGTTCAGCCAACAGATGGTTGGTGTGCAACAAGCAGCATATGTTCCAATACGCACCGGCTATTGCTACAGATGGAGAGTGAGGAGGAGGCTGGCACTGAAACATAACCTGACATTTCCTCCTCATTTCGTGCTGCATTGTTATACTCCACAATGTGAGATTAGCCATAAGAGGTAAATAGCACTGGATGCAAATTAGTGACAGTCCATTGCATTTTCCTCCTTTAAGACAGAACCAAACTGGGTTTGACGACTGGCTGTATATCACTAGGATATACAGGATGGGAAAAAGGATGAATGGTTTGCTCATGCTGACTTATATGTGTATAGTTCTCTACTGGCAGGGTTTTATAGCTCTGTAACAAGGGGAGGGAGGGTTTCATGGTACAAATGTAGGATCTTCATTTGATCACCCTATTGCAGAACCTTCCTTGTAGTGTAAACTTGTAGTGTATTTGAGGCTTGAAAAGGCTTCTGAAGCTTGTAATTTCCACTTTGAAATTTCAGACTTGATTATCCCTTGGGAAAAATGTATCAACCACTACAAATATGTCCATTCATTATAATCCATATAATTCACATTTCCTTTTGCTGCAGGATTATTTTCCAGCTGTAGCAAACTGGCTCAAATTAAGATCCTACATCTGTAGGGTGACTTTGGTCAAAGCAACAGGTGAGTTAGTTAACCAATTCCCATGGTTTGTTAAGAATGTCGTATTTTTTGTTTGTTTCTCGGTCACAATTTATGCACCACTGACATAAATGTAATTCAATGGCAGTAGGGTATCCTGTAAAATGATTGTTGTCACATTAACATCAACTAAACCATGCTTAGTGCTGTCAGTCTGACAGTACAGAACTGTTAAAAGAGCTGGTTTCAAGGTCCTCACTGTTATTACTCAAGCTATTTCTTACTACACTTCATACTTATCTCATCATATAAACTACTGGAGCTACCGGTAATCCTTTTTGTTTTCAATAATGTCTCTAAATGGCCCTAGATTCCAAAAACAAAAAAGATAATACTGAAAGCTATGCGCTATAGCGTTGGCGAGGGCATGGTACTGTTTACTTGACATGCACAAAGGCAGACTAACACTCACACTCACCTCAACCCACTAAACACATGCCAACATCCAGCCAGCACACTGCACTGTGCTCTGTTTGGTTAAGTTCTTTTTTTCTTCCTCTTTGGTTTTTAACTTAGTGGAAGTCCATGCACAAATACAGCATGAACAAATTTTCGGACCGGTTCCACACTTTTTACAGAAAAGTGTCTATAGTTTCAGTTGTAAATATCCTGGGTATAGTTGCTCACTTTGGCATGTATGTAACTATTGTAGTATTGTACAGCAGTCCTATCCCAGAAGCTACTGTGTTTCGACTCAAGTTATAGGCAGTCCTGAAGGGGCTTAATTATAGAAAACAGATTGGACATTCTATAATTATGATCATCACCACTATGAGTAAACATTTATTTTTACATGGTGATTGTTTATATTTACTAAACATAAACCCACTAAATGTTAAATTCAAGCCACAACTAACGGCTACTTGTAATCAACACCGTGATAATGACGAGAGTAGCCAACCAACTGCAGTAAAGGCCCATTCACAGTTTTTGGCACATGCTACTATCTTCACTATCCCCACCCCCCTCTCTTCCCACACCCAACCGCCAAAACACAAAGCCAAACTGAAAATAGCAGTGTGCAGGCTTTCATTTCTTTGGGTACGGCACAGTCTCGGGGCTCAGGGATGGTTGGCTGTGCCGCCGCGCCTGCAGGCCCCACCCATCCCTCTGTACCACAGAGGAAACAGAGATGATAGTGTGCCAAGTCATCTGGTTCCTGTGGCAGAGACCTGCCGCTCTTCCCCTCCCCCTGCCTCTCCCCCAGCCTGCCACACAACAGACAACTTGCTCCCTGTTATGGTCATGAGGATGGGTGCGACCCGCCCCTGTCGCACAGTCAGCCACCGTAGCCCCCTCGCAGCACCTCCAGTTCTTGCCCACTTGGCCTTGACAACGACCACAACGACTCTGGGGCAGAGAGACTATATTTACCATTAGGGCACACGAAGCCATGCCACAATTAAATGGCTAATTGGGAACTGTGAAACTCAAAAGAGAAGTGTTGCTGCTGCAGCTCCCTTGCTTCAATCTAGGCTGCTTTTCAACTTACATACCACATATATGCTTCATTTAGCATTGTGTATGCGGGCCATATTTAAAGACCTTGGTACCAAAGTTAATCTTAGTTTGTTGATTTCATGTTGAATTCACATTAGTTGACAACTCAACCAAATGTAAATAAAAACTAAACGTTGAACTGACGTCTGTGCGCAGTGGGAGGCAGTGCAGTAGTGCTCTAACCAGCATAGTTTCCCTTCATGGTGACTTCACAGGACTTTCATTGTATATTGTCTAAAAGCCCATCTATCTCAGTATCATACACAAACCCATGACATCATCATCACTGTATCAACAACCTGGCCCTTTTCTCATCTCTTCTTTCTGTAGAAATCAATGGGATCTCTTTCCTGCTCAATCTATATGTTGCTCTGCCGCCAAGTTCAAGTCATCTGTTTATGTAGCTTTGTTTTTCATTCCAGCATGTGTTCCATTTTCTGCAGATAAACGGAAAGAGCTGTGGTTTGACCACTTGAGCTATGGAACTTTCTCCATATCCTATTTCCGCTTTGGTCCATTTTTTACGACGTCCCGTTGGAAGAATGCTATACTGTATAACTTCACTGACAAAGTACAGGCATCAGTCCTCCTCTTTAGATGGATACAGATGATAAGAGGAACCACATACACCTGATGCAATAGGAACAAGATGAGGTGTTACCACACATTGATGAAGACCTTGCATGTGCTAGATATTCAGACCTAGCCCCTATTCTAAAAAGGTAACAATTTACTTTCACAGAATACTTAACCTTTTAAACTGGGCTATATGGATAGGGCTAAATTGAAATGTTTCTTACAGAAGAAATATGGAAAGAATATTCATAAAGATAATAGCAATTAAAAGTTAACCGTTTGGAGATTATGGGAAAATGATTAGACTAAAGGTGAGAACACAGTTCACCTGACACAAGACTGAATCCAAACATTACACTGTTGATTTGATGTGCATTTTATATTTACTGTACTATTCGCCGCATTTGTTGATAACGAAATACATTTAGTAACATAAGAATATTCCTGGAAAATGTGGGGTAGATAAGACCAAAGGCAAGTCAGTTAAGAACAAATTCTTATTTACAATGAAGGCCTACCTCGTCCAAACCCAGACGACGCTGGGCCAATTGTGCCCTGCCCAATGGGATTCCCAATCACGCCCAGTTGTGATACAGCCTGGAATCAAACCAGGGTCTGTAGTGATGCCTCTAGAACTGAGATACAGTGCCTTAGACTGCTGCGCCACTAGGGATGAGAGGACTAACTGGTGTCTCCAAGTGGCCACACACCTCTCCAATGTGCACAATTCCTAAGTAATTTCAATGCACTTTTATGACTCAGAGTCTTCAACTAAAAGGTGCTTTTTTTTTTAGCTCTCCTGGCTGTGCCGTTGAGGAACTAGAGCAAGCACACTTGTGGTTGTTTTGTTTGGAACACAGCCCTGCATCCCCGCCGTCACACAATTACTGTTGCTGTTAACGCAATCCAAAAACGGTCCATTACAAATCACAATCTGGGTCAGATGGGCATCATTTGAAAGTCTCTTCTTGTAACGTTCGTCGTCTGTAGAAAGAGAGGAGGACCAAGATGCAGCGTGGTAAGTATCCATTTTAATAGAATACGTTAAACAAACAAACAAAATAACGATAAACGAGAATAACACGAAACGAAACAGTTCTGTCTGGTGCAGACACACAAAGACTGAAAATAACCACCCACAAAACCCAACAGAAAACAGGCTAACTAAATATGGTTCCCAATCAGGGACAACGATTGACAGCTGCCTCTGATTGAGAACCATATCAGGCCAAACACAGAAAACCAACACAGAAATAGAAAACATAGATTACCCACCCAACTCACGCCCTGACCACACTAAAACAAAGAAAATACAAAAGAACTAGGGTCAGAATGTGACAGTTCTATTGTCGACATGACTAGATAAGTTATAATATACGATACTACAGTGTTAGGCTTTCACAATGCAATTCAGGGAAACGGATCATCATTTTGGTGTGCATAGGGGTCATGAGTGCATTCAGGTGCTTCTGCTGCAGCAAATTTCCTTCACAACAGACAAACATTCTGTTCAGAACAACCGAGGGTATGTCGCCATGCCGTCTTGTAACTGTACATCAAACATGGTGATCATAAACGTTGACACTCTAGGTTATATGACATGAGTTTTATGATATGGAAATTACTGCTGCTGTACACACCTTTTCTATTCATATTCTGTCCATACTGTCTATACACACCATCCTATATAACTACTGCTGTACACACCTTTTCTATTCATATTCTGTCCATACTGTCTATATACACCATCCTATATAACTACTGCTGTACACACCTTTTCTATTCATATTCTGTCCATACTGTCTATACACACCATCCTATATAACTACTGCTGTACACACCTTTTCTATTCATATTCTGTCCATACTGTCTATACACACCATTCTATATAACTACTGCTGTACACACCTTTTCTATTCATATTCTGTCCATACTGTCTATACACACCATTCTATATAACTACTGCTGTGCACACCTTTTCTATTCATATTCTGTCCATACTGTCTATACACACCATTCTATATAACTACTGCTGTGCACACCTTTTCTGTTCATATACTGTCCATACTGTCTATTATATCTATATATATATTTATATTCCGTCTCGTTCTGATATTTCCTAATTTCTTTCTTTCTTTCTGGATTAAGTGTGTATTGCATTTTTTTGTATTGCTAGGTATTACTGCACTGTTGCAGCTAGAACCACAAGCATTAGGTATTACTGCACTGTTGCAGCTAGAAACACAAGCATTGGGTATTACTGCACTGTTGCAGCTACAAACACAAGCATTAGGTATTACTGCACTGTTGCAGCTAGAAACACAAGCATTAGGTATTACTGCACTGTTGCAGCTACAAACACAAGCATTAGGTATTACTGCACTGTTGCAGCTAGAACCACAAGCATTAGGTATTACTGCACTGTTGCAGCTAGAAACACAAGCATTAGGTTTTACTGCACTGTTGCAGCTAGAAACACAAGCATTAGGTATTACTGCACTGTTGCAGCTAGAAACACAAGCATTAGGTATTACTGCACTGTTGCAGCTAGAAACACAAGCATTAGGTATTACTGCACTGTTGCAGCTACAAACACAAGCATTAGGTATTACTGCACTGTTGCAGCTAGAAACACAAGCATTAAGTATTACTGCACTGTTGCAGCTACAAACACAAGCATTAGGTATTACTGCACTGTTGCAGCTACAAACACAAGCATTAGGTATTACTGCACTGTCGCAGCTAGAAAGCATTAGGTATTACTGCACTGTTGCAGCTACAAACACAAGCATTAGGTATTACTGCACTGTCGCAGCTAGAAACACAAGCATTAGGTATTACTGCACTGTTGCAGCTACAAACACAAGCATTAGGTATTACTGCACTGTTGCAGCTAGAAACACAAGCATTAGGTATTACTGCACTGTCGCAGCTAGAAACACAAGCATTAGGTATTACTGCACTGTTGCAGCTACAAACACAAGCATTAGGTATTACTGCACTGTTGCAGCTACAAACACAAGCATTAGGTATTACTGCACTGTTGCAGCTAGAAACACAAGCATTAGGTATTACTGCACTGTTGCAGCTAGAAACACAAGCATTAGGTATTACTGCACTGTTGCAGCTAGAAACACAAGCATTAGGTATTACTGCACTGTTGCAGCTACAAACACAAGCATTAGGTATTACTGCACTGTTGCAGCTAGAAACACAAGCATTAGGTATTACTGCACTGTTGCAGCTAGAACCACAAGCATTAGGTATTACTGCACTGTTGCAGCTACAAACACAAGCATTAGGTATTACTGCACTGTTGCAGCTAGAAACACAAGCATTAGGTATTACTGCACTGTTGCAGCTACAAACACAAGCATTAGGTATTACTGCACTGTTGCAGCTAGAAACACAAGCATTAGGTATTACTGCACTGTTGCAGCTACAAACACAAGCATTTCACTGCACCTGCAATAACATCTGCAAATCTGTGTACGTGACCAATAAACTTTGATTTGATCTGAAATGTGAAGTGCACATTTGGACTCACGGCTGTTAGGCTTGCTTGTAAGACATCAACGCTGTATTTATTATAATCTTCAACGTCTCACCTTTCAAAATACATAGAGTCCTCTTAATTTACAACATTTCCCTCACTCACACAACAAAAAATGTGCAAAAGTTGCCCAATAGCGGAAGGGATGGGGGAAACTTCTTGTCGCGCACGGTGCTCAAGCTCAGAACGGCTGTCAGTCAAAACCCATAAAGAGATGTGAAGAGGAGACCGTGAGCTCTGACATCATTATAGCATGTTACTGTACACTCACTGAGCTCTGATGTCATGTATTGCATGGGCTCCCGAGTGGCGCAGCGGTCTAAGTCACTGCATCTCAGTGCTAGAGGTGTCACTACAGACCCTGGTTTGATCTCGGGCTGTATCACAACCAGATGTGATTGGGAGTCCAATAGGGCGGTGCACAATTGGCCCAGCGTCGTCCGGGTTAGGGTAGGGTTTGGCAGGGGTAGGCCGTCATTGTAAAATAAGTATTTGTTCTTAACTGGCTTGCCAAGTTAAATAAAGGTAAAAAATATATACTTCTGTTTTACTATACAACCACTGCGTTCTGATGTAGGCATTTATCAGTGTCCAAATCTGCCATTTTCAACCCGTATCCGGTTACGAGTGTAAAGGGCTACAAAGTTAAATAAAGAACCTGATGGAGTCTATGACTCCAGTCAGGCAACATATGACATTCCTCTAATCGCCATGATTTGTTTTATCATTCACATCATTATCATTAACAGATTTCTCTCATTCACAACTAGCCTAATTGAAACCAACAACTACCCACTCCCTTTTTCTGTCTGGAAAGCTTTCCATGTTTCAATGGGCTGACAGACAATTGTATGACATGTGTGTTTGGATTGGTTCCAAACCACAAGGTCTGAAAGATAAGAGATCATCAGGGACTAATACGGCCTGGGCTGAATATTCATAACTGGCCGTGTTGGCATGCACCTCAGACAGAAAGAGAAGAGCAGCATGTATTGTCACTGAGCCATACATGGCGTACTTAGAGATAAAACTTTGGAACATAGCAAAAAAAGAAACGTCCCTTTTCAGGACCCTGTCTTTTAAAGATAATCTGTAAAAATCCAAATAACTTCACATATCTTCATTGTAAAGGGTTTAAACACTGTTTCCCATGCTTGTTCAATGAACCACAAACAATTAATGAACATGCACATGTGGAACGGTGGTTAAGACACTAACAGCTTACAGACGGTAGGCAATTAAGGTCACAGTTATGAAAACTTAGGACACGAAAGAGGCCTTTCTACTGACTCTGAAAAACACCAAAAGAAAGATGCCCAGGGTCCCTGCTCGTCTACGTGAACATGCCTTAGGCATGCTGCAAGGAGGCATGAGGACTGCAAATGTGGCCAGGGCAATAAATTGCAATGTCCGTACTGTGAGACGCCTAAGACAGCGCTACAGGGAGACAGGACGGACAGCTGACGTTCCTCGCAGTGGCAGACCACGTGTAACAACACATGCACAGGATCGGAACATCGGAACATCACACCGGCGGGACAGGTACAGAAAGGCAACAACAACTGCCCGAGTTACACCAGGAATGCGCAATCCCTCCATCAGTGCTCAGACTGTCAGCAATAGGCTGAGAAAGGTTGTACTGAGGGCTTGTAGACCTGTTGTAAGGCAGATCCTCACCAGACATCACCGGCAACAACGTCGCCTATGGGCACAAACCCACCGTCGCTGGACCAGACAGGACTGGTAAAAAGTGCTCTTCACTGACGAGTCGCGGTTTTGTCTCACCAGGGGTGATAGTCGGATTCACGTTTATCGTCAAAGGAATGAGCGTTACACCGAGCCCTGTACTCTGGAGCTGTCACGTTCCTGACCTTATTTCCTTTGTTTTGTCTTTATTTAGTTGGTCAGGACGTGAGCTGGGTGGGTATAGTCTATGTTCTATGTTTCTAGGTTAGGTTTGTCTTATTGGCCTGATATGGTTCTCAATCAGAGGCAGGTGTTTTACGTTGTCTCTGATTGGGAACCATATTTAGGTTGCCTGTTTTCACTATTGGTTTGTGGCTGATTGTTCCTGTTCGTGCGGTCATGTGTTCTATGTTCACTAGTTCAGGACTGTAGCTTCGTTGGTTTTCGTCTGTTTATTGTTTTTGTTCGTATTGAAAAAGTATTCCAATAAATATGGAAACGTACTACGCTGCGCTTTGGTCCTCCTCTCTTTCCACCGACGAAAGTCATTACAGAATCACCCACCACAAAAGGACCAAGCAGCGTGGTAACGGGCAGCAACAGCAGCAGCAGCAGCGGCCGAAATCTCAGCCCTCCTGGACATGGGAGGAGATTTTAAACGGAGAAGGACCCTGGGCACAGGCTGGGGAATATCGCCGCCCCAAAGCTGAGCTGGAGGGAGCGAAAGCTGAGCGGCGGCGATATGAGGAGGCAGCACGGCAGCGCGACAGGTACGAGAGGCAGCCCCAGATTTATTTTGGGGGGGGGCACACGGGGAGTGTGGCTAAGCCAGGTAGCAGACCTGAGCTCACTCCTCGTGCTTATTATAAGCAGCGCGTTACTGGTCAGGCACCGTGTTATGCGGTTAAGCGCACGGTGTCGCCAGTGCGTGCCCATAGCCCGGTGCACTATAGGGCAGCCCCCCGAAAGTGTCATGTGAGTGTGGGCATCCAGCCAGGGCGTGGTGTGCCTGCTCAGTGTGTCTGGTCTCCAGTACGCCGTTTCGGTCCAGGGTATCCTGCGCCGGCTCTGCGTGCTGGGTCTCCGGGGCGCTGGGAGGGTGCAGTGCGTCCTATGCCTGCGCTCCGCTCGTGCCGGGCAAATGTGGGAGTGGAGCCTAAGGGAGAGGTGCGTGTAGTAGGCACTAGATCTCCAGTGCTCACCCACAGCCCAGTTCAACCTGTGCCTGCACTCTGGAGGGGCCTGGCTAGAGTAGTATTCCAGCCTGGGGGAGTGGTGCCAAGGCTGCGCACCAGAGCTCCAGTGCTCCCCCACAGCCCGGTCCTTCAGGTGCCTCCTCCTAACACCAAGTCTCCTGTAGGTCTCCCCAGCCTGGTGGGTCCTGTGGCAGCCCCACGCACCAGGCTTTCTCTCCGTCTCCTCCCTACAGGTGTGGCCGTCTGCCCAGCGTCGCCTGCGCCGTCCATCTGCCCAGCGCCGTCTGAGCCGCCCGTCTGTCCTGAGCCGTCAGAGCCGCCCGTCTGTCCTGAGCCGTCAGAGCCGCCCGTCTGTCCTGAGCCGTCAGAGCCGCCCGTCTGTCCTAAGCCGCTAGAGCCGTCCGTCAGTCAGGAGCCGCTAGAGCCGTCCGTCAGTCAGGAGCCGCCAGAGCCGCCCGCCAGTCAGGAGCCGCCAGAGCCGCCAGCCAGCCAGGAGCTGCCAGAGCCGCCAGCCAGCCATGACCTGCCAGAGCCGTCAGTCAGTCCGGAGCTGCCCCTCAGTCCGGAGCTGCCCCTCAGTCCGGAGCTGCCCCTCCGTCCAGAGGCGCCCATCAGTCCAGTGGGGTTAATTTGGAGGGTCGCCGTTAAGAGGAGGCCACGGAAGCGGGGATTGACTCTGGTGGAGTGGGGGCCACGTCCAGCGCCAGAGCCGCCACCGTGGACAGATGCCCACCCAGACCCTCCCCTATAGGTTCAGGTTTTGCGGCCGGAGTCCGCACCTTGGGGGGGGGGGGGAGTACTGTCACGTTCCTGACCTTATTTCCTTTGTTTTGTCTTTATTTAGCTGGTCAGGACGTGAGCTGGGTGGGTATAGTCTATGTTCTATGTTTCTAGGTTAGGTTTGTCTTATTGGCCTGATATGGTTCTCAATCAGAGGCAGGTGTTTTACGTTGTCTCTGATTGGGAACCATATTTAGGTTGCCTGTTTTCACTATTGGTTTGTGGGTGATTGTTCCTGTTTGTGCGTTCATGTGTTCTATGTTCGCTAGTTCAGGACTGTAGCTTCGTTGGTTTTCGTCTGTTTATTGTTTTTGTTCGTATTGAAAAAGTATTCCAATAAATATGGAAACGTACCACGCTGCGCTTTGGTCCTCCTCTCTTTCCACCGACGAAAGTCATTACAGGAACGGGATCGATTTGGAGGTGGAGGGTCCGTCATGGTCTGGGGCGGTGTGTCAGCATCATCGGACTGAGATTGTTGTCATTGCAGGCAATCTCAACGCTGTGCGTTACAGGGAAGACATCTTCCTCCCTCATGTGGTACCCTTCCTACAGGCTCATCCTGACATGACCCTCCAGCATGACAATGCCACCAGCCATACTACTCGTTCTGTGCGTGATTTCCTGCAAGACAGGAATGTCAGTGTTCTGCCATGGCCAGCAAAGAGCCCGGATCTCAATCCCATTGAGCACGTCTGGGACCTGTTGGATCGGAGTGTGAGGACTAGGGCCATTCCCCCCAGAAATGTCTGGGAACTTGCAGGTGCCTTGGTGGAAGAGTGGGGTAACATCTCACAGCAAGAACTGACAAATCTGGTGCAGTCCATGAGGAGGAGATGCACTGCAGTACTTAATGCAGCTGGTGGCCACAGCAGATTCTGACTGTTACTTTTGATTTTAACCTCCCCCCCCCCCCCTTTGTTCAGGGAGACATAATTCCATTTCTGTTAGCCACATGTCTTGTTCAGTTTACGTCTCGGTTGTTGAATCTTGTTATGTTCAAACAAATATTTACACATGTTAAGATTGCTGAAAATAATCGCAGTTGACAGTGAGAGGACTTTTTTTTTTTGCTGAGTTTATTACCCATATGCTCTAAATAAACCCATTAGGATTATCAAGGCAAAGGGAGAAAAGCTTAACTGTTAACTATTTCAATGATTAGTATGTCCCTAATTATGTTTTTATTCTGGTTTGACCTCTGTGAACTTTGTCAGCACATTACTGATACATATGTGCGTTGGGGAGAGGGCCAGGAACTGTGGTGAATTGTTAAGAATAAGGGGCCCTGCTTGGCACCCCATGCATGTCATCCCCCATCTCGGATAGACCCAAACATTCTCTCCCCACGGGCAGCCCCGGAGATGCAAGCGATGCTCGCTGCTTAGCTGCCTTCTCTATGGGAATGTGGCAGCATTCTAAACACTGATAATGGTAGTGGAGTATGGCAGGTGGTTTACATAGCACTGATAATGGTAGTGGAGCATGGCAGGTGTTTTACATAGCACTGATAATGGTAGTGGAGCATGGCAGGTGGTTTCCATAACACTGATAATGGTAGTGGAGCATGGCAGGTGGTTTACATAACACTGATAATGGTAGTGGAGCATGGCAGGTGGTTTCCATAACACTGATAATGGTAGTGGAGCATGGCAGGTGGTTTACATAGCACTGATAATGGTAGTGGAGCATGGCAGGTGGTTTACATAGCACTGATAATGGTAGTGGAGCATGGCAAGTGGTTTACATAGCACTGATAATGGTAGTGGAGCATGGCAGGTGGTTTACATAGCACTGATAATGGTAGTGGAGCATGGCAGGTGGTTTACATAGCACTGATAATGGTAGTGGAGCATGGCAGGTGGTTTACATAGCACTGATAATGGTAGTGGAGCATGGCAGGTGGTTTACATAGCACTGATAATGGTAGTGGAGCATGGCAGGTGGTTTCCATAACACTGATAATGGTAGTGGAGCATGGCAGGTGGTTTACATAGCACTGATAATGGTAGTGGAGCATGGCAGGTGGTTTACATAGCACTGATAATGGTAGTGGAGCATGGCAGGTGGTTTCCATAACACTGATAATGGTAGTGGCGCATGGCAGGTGGTTTACATAACACTGATAATGGTAGTGGAGCATGGCAGGTGGTTTCCATAACACTGATAATGGTAGTGGAGCATGGCAGGTGGTTTCCATAACACTGATAATGGTAGTGGAGCATGGCAGGTGGTTTACATAGCACTGATAATGGTAGTGGAGCATGGCAGGTGGTTTCCATAACACTGATAATGGCAGTGGAGCATGGCAGGTGGTTTCCATAACACTGATAATGGCAGTGGAGCATGGCAGGTGGTTTCCATAACACTGAAAATGGTAGTGGAGCATGGCAGGTGGTTTCCATAACACTGATAATGGTAGTGGAGCATGGCAGGTGGTTTCCATAACACTGAAAATGGTAGTGGAGCATGGCAGGTGGTTTCCATAACACTGATAATGGTAGTGGAGCATGGCAGGTGGTTTCCATAACACTGATAATGGTAGTGGAGCATGGCAGGTGGTTTCCATAACACTGATAATGGTAGTGGAGCATGGCAGGTGGTTTCCATAACACTGATAATGGTAGTGGAGCATGGCAGGTGGTTTCCATAACACTGATAATGGTAGTGGAGCATGGCAGGTGGTTTCCATAACACTGAAAATGGTAGTGGAGCATGGCAGGTGGTTTCCATAACACTGATAAAGATAGTGGAGCATGGCAGGTGGTTTCCATAACACTGATAAAGATAGTGGAGCATGGCAGGTGATTTCCATGGTGTTCGATGTTCCCCTTGTTCAGAGCTTATGACTTTTTTCAAAATGATGACATACTCAATCACATCTGCATGAATAATAATTATGATAATGACATAGTAAATTACATAGGATCGTTTTTATATTTTAAAGTGACACTTTGAATAAATACGTCAACAAAGTCAAGTCAACTCTCACGTATATTTGGAGTTTGCTCTGATTCAGAGTAACTTAAGCCAAGGGAATTGTATCTGCTCCCTCAGGTCCTCTTTCACCTCTTACAATCCCTCACCTCCAACAGTTAAAAAAAGAGAACCTACTCAACAAGAGCCCTTCTTCCTATCCGTGTGACCAATATCCTCTCCTATTGCAATCCTATTGAAACCAATGTCTCATATTGTTACTTTACAGGAGCTATATTTCTCCAATCCAACTGATAGTGAAGTTATGGTAAAACAAGTCAGTCTAATCTTAGACGTATCCCCTGTGTGTTGGGCTGGGCTGGTCAACAACAACAGGACAATTCTGTAAGAGGGTCCAGACAAAGCATGATGGATGTAACACATTTCACCGGAGCGGAGGCCCTCCGCTGTCCCTTCAACACTGACCGTCAGGTGAAATCAGGATGGGGATTCTGCCACCTACAATAAAAACAGTGCGGGAAATAAATCATAATTGTTTTCAAGGCAATTCTGAATGAATGAATGCAGCTTGCACATGTAACAGTATAAGAAATGTTGACACTCACCTAGGGGCCAGGTGGTATCTCACCTAGGGGTCAGGAGGTGTCTCACCTAGGGGGTCAGGTGGTGTCTCACCTAGGGGCCAGGTGGTATCTCACCTAGGGTCCAGGGGGTATCTCACCTAGGGTCCAGGGGGTATCTCACCTGGGGGCCAGGTGGTGTCTCACCTAGGGGCCAGGTGTTATCTCACCTAGTGGCCAGGTGGTGTCTCAGCTAGGGGCCAGGTGGTGTCTCACCTAGGGGCCAGGTGGTGTCTCACCTAGGGGCCAGGTGTTGTCTCACCTAGGGGCCAGGTGGTGTCTCACCTAGGGGCCAGGTGGTATCTCACCTAGGGTCCAGGGGGTATCTCACCTGGGGGCCAGGTGGTGTCTCACCTAGGGGCCAGGTGTTATCTCACCTAGTGGCCAGGTGGTGTCTCAGCTAGGGGCCAGGTGGTGTCTCACCTAGGGTCCAGGTGGTGTCTCACCTAGGGGCCAGGTGGTGTCTCACCTAGGGGCCAGGTGTTGTCTCACCTAGGGGCCAGGTGGTGTCTGACCTAGGGGCCAGGTTGTATCTCACCTAGGGGCCAGGTGGTGTCTAGCCTACTGGCCAGGTGGTGTCTCTGTCACGAATCCCGCTTCCTGAGTCTGGGTTTGCCTGTGTGTCTGTCCTGGAGTGTGTTTCAGGTGTCCTGGAACGCACCCTGTCTGGTTGCCGGGCGAATTAGCTCATTGGGAGATTGATTTCACCCGCACCTGTTTCCCGTCAGTAATCTGCACACCTGTCCTGATCATCATCTCTACCCTTCAAAAGCTCTGACCTGACTTCCATTCCCTGCCGGATCGTTAGCCATGAACAGTATGTTGTGCCTGAGTACCAGACTCCAGTTGGATAGAATTTGTTTTGTTGTTTTCATTTACGTATTGCTTGCCTTGAACTTACCTCCGTTTGTTTTGTCTTCAGTTACTCACCTGGATCATTCACTCCATTCCCGCCTGGTTGACAGAGGATTCTGCTACTACATTGGATTCACCTATTTCCTCTCATCTACTCACCACCGCTGCCCGCTACGCCATCTGGATATATCTACCTTTTCACATTTCACTGTAAATAAATACTCACCTTCTTCCTACGCTCCTTGTCCTGGTCTGCTTCTGGGTTCGATCTTGAAAGATCGTGACAGAACGATCCGGCCTGTAATGAACCCAGCGGACCTGGACTCCGTTTGCCATGCCATTACCCTGCAGGAGAAGAAATTGGGACAACACAATACGGCGCTACAGGAGATAGCGAGTTCGATCCAGAATTTATCTGCTAGCTTGACACAAGTCCAGGATCAGCTCAGTTTGCAGGTGATTCATTCACCACCGGTTTCACCCATCTCACCTGCCGTGTCTGAAGCGGTTCCATTTCGTGAACCCAAGGTACCGACGCCTGATAAATATGAAGGGGATTTGGGAAAATGCCGTTCGTTTCTTATGCAGTGTGGGTTAGTGTTTGATCTACAGCCCCATTCTTACGCCACTGACAAGGCTAGGATAGCCTTGGTTATTGAACTGTTGCGTGGAAGAGCTCTGGAATGGGCTTCAGCCGTTTGGGAACGACAGGGAACCTGCACGGCTTCATATCAGGAGTTCACGGGAGAGATGAGGAAGCTTTTTGATCATCCAGTCCGAGGTAAGGACGCAGCTAAACGTTTGTTCTCTCTTCGCCAAGGAGATCGCAGTGTGGCAGATTTTATGATTGAGTTCAGGACATTGGCTGTGGAGAGTGGTTGGAATGAGTCACTACAAGTGGTTTTTTACAAGGGGTTGTCAGATGAACTTAAGGATGAGCTGATTTCTTATCCAGAGCCTAGTGACTTAGACAGCTTGGTCGCTTTATCTATTCGGGTTGATAATAGAGTCCGAGAGAGAAGGAGGGAGAAGCAGTGGGGTCTATCCAATCAATCTGTAACTCGGTTACCATTCGGTTCAGGAGGTGAACCAGGACGTATTGATCGTTATTCTCCACACGGGATTAGTGGAGGAGTCTTGCCACCAGATTCTGAACCAATGCAAGTGGGGCGACACGGGCTAACTAAGGAGGAGCGCCAACGTAGACGTGAGACCAATAGCTCTTTCTACTGTGGTAGATCGGGACATTACAACTCCGCTTGTCCACAGCGCCCGTTAAACTGCCCGGCTCGCTAAATTTGGGAGGAATTTTAGCGAGCCAGTTTCAATCTCTCAAGGATCTTGTCAGACCCCGTTTTCCTGCGACCCTTATGAATAAGGATCAGAGTTTTGACCTGAACGCTTTTATCGATTCAGGTGCCGATGGCAACTTTATGGATGCCGACTTGGTGGAACAGCTGGGGCTTTCCAAGGAGCAATTGCCGGAAGCCATTGAAGCAACCACTCTGAACGGCAGTAGTCTGGCACGGATCACTATGAGGACTGAACCGGTTAAGATGTTGGTGTCGGGAAATCATTCAGAGTTTATCTCTTTCTTCATTTTGTCCTCGCCCCATGTTCCTCTGGTTCTTGGTTACCCCTGGCTGAAGGAACACAATCCCTCGTTTGATTGGGTGACAGGGAAGGTAACTAGTTGGAACATTGAGTGTCATGCTAACTGCCTTAGGACTGCCTGTTCTCCTGCTGTTTCCAGTCAGGTCAGTGACTCTGCTCCTCCTGATTTGTCCCTGGTTCCAGAAACATATCACGAGTTGGGTGAGGTATTCAGTAAACAGAAGGCTCTGTCTCTTCCTCCCCACCGACCTTATGATTGTGCGATTAATCTGTTTCCTGGATCTGCCTTTCCCAAGGGACGGTTATACAGTATCTCTCGACCGGAACGTGAGGCCTTGGAGACCTACATCAAGGAGTCTCTAGCTACAGGTCTCATTCGGCCATCGTCATCACCTTTGGGAGCAGGATTTTTTTTTGTGAGCAAGAAGGATGGTTCTCTTCGACCGTGTATTGATTATCGGGGTTTGAATGAGATTACGGTTAAGAACAAGTATCCCCTGCCCTTGATGAGCTCGGCTTTCGATTCCTTACAGGGTGCTACGGTTTTTACGAAGCTTGATTTACGTAATGCTTATCATTTGGTTCGGATCAAGGAGGGGGACGAGTGGTTGACTGGGTTCAATACTCCGATGGGACATTTTGAGTACCAGGTGATGCCGTTTGGACTGACCAACGCTCCGGCGGTGTTCCAAAGTATGGTGAATGACGTTTTGAGAGATATGATTGGTATTTTTGTGTTCGTTTACCTGGATGATATCCTCATCTTCTCAAAGGAGCTTTCTAGCCACGTTCTGCATGTCAAGCAGGTCCTGCAGCGGTTATTGGAGAACCGTCTGTTCGTGAAGGCGGAGAAGTGTGATTTTCACGCCCATACAACGTCCTTCCTCGGGTACATCATATCCAGGGGAGAGATCAAGATGGACCAAGAGAAGGTTCGGGCGGTTCGGGATTGGGTCCAGCCCGGTACAAGATTGCAGCTCCAGAGATTCCTGGGGTTTGCGAATTTTTATCGGAGGTTTATCCGTGACTACAGCCGGGTGGCTGCACCTTTAACTGCCCTGACGTCTTGCACCAGAAAGTTCTGTTGGACTCCTGAGGCAGACCGAGCATTTCTGGACTTGAAGAGCCGATTCACCAACGCCCCGATTCTCTCTCAACCTGACACTTCCCGTCAGTTCGTTGTGGAAGTGGATGCTTCTGATGTGGGTGTGGGCGCCATCCTGTCCCAGCGTAGCTCCACTGACGGTAAACTCCATCCCTGCGCGTTCTACTCTGGTCGTCTTTCTCCAGCTGAAAGAAACTACGATGTGGGTAACCGGGAGCTTCTCGCTGTGAAGCTTGCCTTGGAGGAGTGGCGGCACTGGTTGGAGGGAGCGGAGCAACCGTTTGTGGTCTGGACTGACCACAAGAATCTGGCTTACGTACAATCGGCTAAACGTCTCAACGCCCGTCAGGCTAGGTGGGCCTTGTTTTTTGGACGTTTCAATTTTTCCCTGACGTTCCGACCTGGGTCTAAGAACGGGAAGGCGGACGCCCTGTCCCGGATGTTCTCTAAGACGGAGGAGAGTGGGGTCAAGACTGAGACGATTCTTCCCCAGAATGTTGTCGTGGGAGCCGTTACATGGAGGATAGAGGAGGATGTGATGGCGGCCCTTCGGACGCAGCCCGGCCCCGGTAACGGTCCACCCGGTCGGTTGTTCGTACCCGAGTCGGTCCGTTCTGCTGTCCTTCAGTGGTCCCACGCCAGCAAGATAGCTTGTCACCCTGGCGTTGCTCGGACTATGGCACTACTGCGCAGACGTTTTTGGTGGCCTGCCATGGGAGAAGATACCCGGAGGTTTGTTGCCGCATGTCCTGTTTGTGCCCAGAACAAGAGTACCAATCGGCCCAGCTCTGGGCTTCTTCACCCCCTACCTATTCCTCGGCGACCTTGGTCGCATCTGGCCCTGGATTTTGTCACGGGATTGCCCCCTTCTGTTGGGAACACGGTCATTCTGACCATTGTGGACAGATTCAGCAAGTTTGCTCATTTTGTTCCTCTCTCCAAGCTTCCATCGGCTACGGAGACGTCCGAGATCCTGGTCAGGGAGGTTTTCAGGGTTCACGGATTGCCCAGTGACATTGTGTCTGACCGTGGTCCTCAGTTTACCTCTGCTGTCTGGAAATCCTTCTGTTTGGCCATTGGAGCTACAGTCAGTCTCACTTCTGGATTTCACCCACAATCTAATGGTCAAGCGGAGAGAGCCAACCAGAAGATGGAGTCCACGCTGCGTTGTCTTGTCTCCTCTGATCCCACCTCTTGGTCATCTCAATTACCCTGGGTTGAGTATGCCCATAATACCCTTCCTTCATCTGCCACTGGGATGTCCCCCTTCCAATGCCTTTACGGATACCAACCTCCTTTGTTTCCTTCTCAGGAGAGGGATCTCTCGGTTCCCTCTGTCCAGACCCATATTCGTCGTTGCCACCGGACCTGGCATCGGGCCAGGAAGGCTCTCCTTAGAGTTTCTGACCGGTATCAGATACAGGCGAACCGTCGCCGTATTCCTGCCCCAGCTTATACGGTTGGAGATAAGGTTTGGTTGGCTACACGGGATCTTCCTCTACGGACGGAGTCAAGGAAGTTGTCACCTAAGTTCATTGGTCCGTTTGTAGTGGAGAGAATCATAAATCCTGTGGTGGTTCGACTCAAGTTGCCTGCAACACTTAGAGTGCATCCCACTTTTCATGTCTCCTGTCTCAAGCCGGTTCACCTCAGTCCTCTGTTGCCTCCTCCTCCTCGTCCTCCTCCTCCTCGGATGATCGGAGGTGGTCCTGTCTACACGGTGCGCCGCATCATGGACTCCAGACGGCGGGGTCGAGGGTACCAGTTTCTAGTGGACTGGGAAGGATATGGTCCAGAGGAGAGGAGTTGGATTCCTCGGCGACAGATTCTGGATGACGACCTGATTCGTGACTTCTACCGCCTCCATCCTGGCGCTCCAGGTAGTCCGCCCGGTGGCGTTCGTCGGAGGGGGGGTACTGTCACGAATCCCGCTTCCTGAGTCTGGGTTTGCCTGTGTGTCTGTCCTGGAGTGTGTTTCAGGTGTCCTGGAACGCACCCTGTCTGGTTGCCGGGCGAATTAGCTCATTGGGAGATTGATTTCACCCTCACCTGTTTCCCGTCAGTAATCTGCACACCTGTCCTGATCATCATCTCTACCCTTCAAAAGCTCTGACCTGACTTCCATTCCCTGCCGGATCGTTAGCCATGAACAGTATGTTGTGCCTGAGTACCAGACTCCAGTTGGATAGAATTTGTTTTGTTGTTTTCATTTACGTATTGCTTGCCTTGAACTTACCTCCGTTTGTTTTGTCTTCAGTTACTCACCTGGATCATTCACTCCATTCCCGCCTGGTTGACAGAGGATTCTGCTACTACATTGGATTCACCTATTTCCTCTCATCTACTCACCACCGCTGCCCGCTACGCCATCTGGATATATCTACCTTTTCACATTTCACTGTAAATAAATACTCACCTTCTTCCTACGCTCCTTGTCCTGGTCTGCTTCTGGGTTCGATCTTGAAAGATCGTGACAGTCTCACCTAAGGGCCAGGTGTTGTCTCACCTAGGGGCCAGGTGTTGTCTCACCTAGGGGCCAGGTGGTGTCTCACCTAGGGGTCAGGTGGTATCTCAAATGGTGGCCAGGTGGTATCTCACCTGGGGGCCAGGTGGTGTCTCACCTAGGGGCCAGGTCATATCTCACCTGGTGGCCAGGTGGTATCTCACCTGGGGGCCAGGTGGTGTCTCACCTAGGGGCCAGGTGGTGTCTCACCTAGGGGCCAGGTGGTGTCTCACCTAGGGGCCAGGTTGTGTCTCACCTAGGGGCCAGGTTGTGTCTCACCTAGGGGCCAGGTGGTATCTCACCTAGGGGCCAGGTTGTATCTCACCTAGGGGCCAGGTGGTGTCTAGCCTACTGGCCAGGTGTTGTCTCACCTAGGGGCCAGGTGTTGTCTCACCTAGGGGCCAGGTGGTGTCTAACCTAGGGGCCAGGTGTTGTCTCATCTAGGGGCCAGGTGGTATCTCACCTAGGGGCCAGGTGGTGTCTCACCAAGGGGCTAGGTGATGTCTCACCTAGGGGCCAGATGGTATCTCACCTAGGGTCCAGGGGGTATCTCACCTGCGGGGCCAAGTGGTGTCTCACCTAGGGGCCAGGTGGTATCTCAAATGGTGGCCAGGTGGTATCTCACCTGGGGGCCAGGTGGTGTCTCACCTAGGGGCCAGGTCATATCTCACCTGGTGGCCAGGTGGTATCTCACCTGGGGCCAGGTGGTGTCTCACCTAGGGGACAGGTAGTGTCTCACCTAGGGGCCAGGTGGTGTCTCACCTAGGGGCCAGGTGGTATCTCACCTAGGGGCCAGGTGGTATCTCTGTCTGTTTGGATGTCTTGATCTTGGTCTGTTATGCTCTGTGAAAAATAGAAGATATGAATAATTAAGAATGATATTATATGATTAATTATGAATGATAGGACTATCATGAAAATCATGCTTGCATACAAGTTTTAAAAAACAGTTAAGGTTTTGGTCAGCTGGTTGAAAGTCATACCAACAACAGAATGGAATTAGGTTGCTACGGCTTTTTTGAATAAACCTCAATGGCACTCTGCCCTGGTTGAGACAGCATCCAGCAGCTAGTGGTCCAGACAGCAACCAGCAGCTAGTGGTCCAGACAGCAACCAGCAGCTAGTGGTCCAGACAGCAACCAGAACCAGAACAGCAACCGGGATCTGGTCTGGGGTCTGTAGTATTGAGGAGGGGGACCATGCTGTCCTAACAGGGATCTGTTCTGGGGTCTGTAGTATTGAGGAGGGGGACCATGCTGTCCTGAAGGGGATCTGGTCTGGGGTCTGTAGTATTGAGGAGGGGGACCATGCTGTCCTGAAGGGGATCTGGTCTGGGGTCTATAGTGTTGAGGAGGTCGACCATGCTGTCCTAACGGGGATCTGTTCTGGGGTCTGTAGTATTGAGGAGGGGGACCATGCTGTCCTGACGGGGATCTGGTCTGGGGTCTGTAGTATTGAGGAGGGGGACCATGCTGTCCTGAAGGGGATCTGGTCTGGGGTCTATAGTGTTGAGGAGGGGGACCATGCTGTACTGAAGGGGATCTGGTCTGGGGTCTATAGTGTTGAGGAGGTGGACCATGCTGTCCTCATGGGGCGCCTCTTTCCTTCCCCGTGCTTCCCTGAGGACAATACCACAAAATATGTTTATGCTCTTTTATAATTATGAGGTCCAGACTCTTGGAATAAATATTTCACTGTGGAGATGAAACATTAAGAATCACTCCAAACACAAACCATGCAATTCTGTGCTCCGCAAAGCGCCACCACCATCTCCCCACAACCCTGGGGTAACCATTACTGGTTGAGTCTAAGACGTAAATTAAAGACATACCTTTTTATGTCTACATTTTTTATTTGAAGCGTATTCGATCTATAAACTCATGACAACTCTTGTATAACAGACAGAGACTTAGAGTAAACAATGACAAGGAGACAAAAAAAAGAAGAAAAGATAGTTGTCAACATCTGCCTCACACAGGCATGCAGGTAGACACACGTGTACACACACTGACACAAGTACACACACATGTACATGTCACACACACACACACACACATACACACACGCACACACACACACACACACACACACACACACACACACACACACACACACACACACACACACACACACACACACACACACACACACTCTGGTAGTTCTGTTTTTGTCTTGTTTTCACTAATGATTAGAGGGGCCTCAATATGTTATCAGGGGCCTCATTATGTTGTTAGGGACCTCGTTATGTTATTAGGGGCCTCAATATGTTATTGGGGGCCTCATTATGTTGTTAGGGACCTCGTTATGTTATTAGGGGCCTCATTATGTTATTATGGACCTCTTTATGTTATTATGGGCTTCATTAAATTATTAGAGGCCTCATTGTGTTAATAACGGACTCTTTATGTTATTAGGGGTCTCCTTATGTTATTAGGGGCCTCATTACATTATTATGGACCTCTTTATGTTATTATGGGCCTCATTATGTTATTATGGGCCTCATTATATTTATTATCATTATGTTATTATGGGCCTAATTATGTTATTAGGGGCCTCATTATGTTTTTAGGGGCACCATTGTGTTATAATGGGCCTCGTTATGTTATTAGGGGCCTTATTATGTTATTAGGGGCCTTATTATGTTATTAGGGGCCTCATTATGTTATTTGGGTCAAAATGTTTGTTTCACCTCAGAGGAACTCAATATTTTAGCAGCATAATACAATTATACCACAGTTAGTAAATATACCATAGTAAACCTGTTCTACATAATTGTGTTATGCTGCTAAAATATTGAGTTCCTCTAAGGTGAATCAAACATTTTGATCCTACTAACCATGATATATTTATTAACTATGGTATATTTACTAACTATGGTATATTTACTAACCATGGTATATTTACTAACTGTGGTATATTTACTAACTATGGTATATTTACTAATTGTGGTATATTTACTAACTGTGGTATATCTACTAACTATGGTATATTTACTAACTGTTGTATATTTACTAACTGTGGTATATTTACTAACTATGGTACATTTACTAACTATGGTATATTTACTAACTGTGGTATATTTACTAACTGGTAAATTTACTAACCATGTCGGTTTTGGACAAGTTCCCATTCCCATCTATACTTCAACAGTTATTTTGAGTTATGATAGATTTTGTCTACAGAACTATTTGATACTTTCGAACTGAAGCTCCCTTTCCACACTCAATATCTCATAGTATTTGTGGTCCACTGAAATAGGCTATCATACACTAATTCAAATACTGTGTGTGGACGAAGAGCAGACATTACAAATCATATCATAGTAGCAAAAGCTCTACAAAATGTAGGTCATACTTGACGTGTTGTTCAACGTCAAGAGAACAAACAGATGGAGAAAATGTTGCCTTCTATGTTCTTTTAATCTCTATAGAGAACCACAGGAAGCAGGATGCAAGTTGAAAGCAGTGGGGTTGAGGCCTTTGTAACAGACTAGTTCTAGGACGTTATAATTTGGTTGTCTTGTTATGTTACTTAATATAGATCACGTCGTATAAAAATAAACCCAGAATTATTCTTGTTATGACAAAGTATCTTGAGGAGCCAAAAGTATCTACCACTGGAACTTTTTCAATGGATTGGAGCCCAGATGGATCATATTATAGACTGTAGAGAATACTGGGTATTGTTCCCCCTCAAGGGGCACCAACAGTCCCGCATGGTACAGTACACATTCTCTCTCAATCATCATTATTTCCTTTATTCAGAACATATGGATAATAATAGGCTGTCTCTATTTGAGCGTGGCAAAGAGTAGCGATGTCTTTGCCTCAGGAATCACATAACTTTGGGGAAGATACTATGAAGACTCCTTTGTTAAGTATTTGTTGCCATGGCCTTTTGAACACTAGCCTAAACAAATAGTATAGGCAGATATAAAAATATTTAGTAAATACATTGAACGGATGGACTCTGTTTCATCTCACTAATAGACTCTGTGTTTGTGTAAATACAGTATGTGTGCCATGTTCACCGACACTGGGACGTCAACATGTTTCATTAGTGAGATGAATGTGTCTCACCGGGCTGTGTTGTCCGTGGTCTGGCCTGGATGGTCTGGGCTAGGTGGTCTGGACTAGATGGTCTGGACTAGATGGTCTGGACTAGATGGTCTGGTCTGGATGGTCTGTACTGGACTAGATGGTCTGTACTGGACTAGATGGTCTGGTCTGGATGGTCTGGACTAGATGGTCTGGACTAGATGGTCTGTGCTAGATGAGCTGGACTGGATGGTCTGGCCTAGATGGTCTGGACTATATGGTCTGGACTAGATGGTCTGGCCTAGATGGTTTGGACTAGATGGTCTGGCCTAGATGGTATGTACTGGACCAGATGGTCTGGACTGGACTAGATGGTCTGGACTGAATGGTCTGGACTGGATGGTCTGGACTGGATGGTCTGGACTAGATGGTCTGGACTAGATGATCTAGACTAGATAGTCGAGACTGGATCCTCTGGACTAGATGATCTGGACTAGATGGTCTGTACTAGATGGTCTGGACTAGATGGTCTGTACTAGATGGTCTGGACTGGATGGTCTGGACTGGATGGTCTGGACTAGATGGTCTGGACTAGATGGTCTGTGCTAGATGATCTGGACTGGATGGTCTGGCCTAGATGGTCTGGACTAGATGGTCTGGACTAGATGGTCTGGCCTAGATGGTCTGGACTAGATGGTCTGGCCTAGATGGTCTGAACTAGATGGTCTGTGCTAGATGATCTGGACTGGATGGTCTGGACTAGATGGTCTGGCCTAGATGGTCTGAACTAGATGGTCTGTGCTAGATGATCTGGACTGGATGGTCTGGACTAGATGGTCTGGACTAGATGGTCTGGACTAGATGGTCTGGCCTAGATGGTTTGGACTAGATGTTCTGGACTAGATGGTCTGGCCACGCCAGCTGCAGGTTCCCAAGACCAGCTCTCTGAGGGAATGGAACAGGAACACCCAGGTGGTCTAGACAAGAGGATGAGCCAAGTTACAGTAAGAGAAACACTCCCCCCTAGAGTGTACACCCAAGGTAGGGCTTCCCTTGCAATATATTAACTTCTATTTGTTTCCAATAGAGAACTTTGGAGCCACAATGCCTGGATGTTCCTTTTAGGGCCTCATCTTGAAAATCAAATTGGGGAAAGACTGACTCAAGTTAGAGGAGCCAGCCACCACAGTTACAGTAGCTAATAGCTATAATAAATCCTACTACCACTGTTACAGTAGCTAATAGCTATAATCAATCTTACTACCACTGTTACAGTAGCTAATAGCTATAATCAATCTTACTACCACTGTTACAGTAGCTAATAGCTATAATCAATCTTACTACCACTGTTACAGTAGCTAATAGCTATAATCAATCTTACTACCACTGTTACAGTAGCTAATAGCTATAATAAACCCTACTACCACAGTTTACATTTTTTTTTACATTTTATTTAACTAGGCAAGTTAGTTAAGAACAAATTCTTATTTACAATGACGGCCTACCCCGGCCAAACCCTAACGACGCTGTGCCAATTGTGCGTTGCCCTATGGGGCTCCCAATTACGGCGGGTTGTGATACAGCCTGGAATCGAACCAGGGTCTTTAGTGACGCCTCTAGCACTGAGATGCAGTACCTTAGACCGCTGCGCCACTCGGGAGCCCTGTTACATTAGCTAATAGCTAGAATCAATCCTTCTAGCACTGTTACAGTAGTTAATAGCTATAATCAATCCTACCAACAGTTATAGTAGCTAATAGCTATAATCAATTCTACTACCAGTGTTTCCACTTACTCACATTGCCCTCCAGCAGCTCCCCCTGTGGCCTCCATGAGTGACCCAGCAGGTACTCTGAGTGGAAGAGCAGGCCGTCAAAGGTGTTCAGGGCACCAGCTGCTACATGGGGAAGGGGCAGCCGCAAGCGCTCTTGGCAGCCGCCAGGTGGGTCAGCCCTTGAACAAACAGAGCCCAGCTCAACCGCTCGGGGCTCCACATGAGAGACCTGCAGAGAAGATAGAAATGGAATGAACAGAGCTGACATGATTCTCTATTCTACATGACATACAATTATATTTGTTCGACACCAAATGTTTCTATGGGAATGTTCTGTAATGTATGGTCCTAACTGTATGGCATGATGACAATAGAAGAGTATGTGCTATAGCACATACAGCATGGAACCAGGCTAGTTACAGTAAATAAACTCTGTCCCAGAGAGTTGATCTGCAGCAGCACAGAGAGAGGAGAGCCAGGGGTCGCAGCAGGACAGGAGTGGTAGCTAGCTAGCCAACAGGCAGATGTCCCCTGTATTTACCCTCAGGTCTCACCTGGGCCCTCAGCCCATAGGAGATAAAATAGGGCTGATTAGGCCCTGTCAAACACATGGGCCCAGAGACCTGCCTGCCACCTGCTCCCCACTCAACCACAGCTTCAGCTAAAGCAAAGAGAGAAGAGAGATCAAGTTAAAGAGGCTGCAGCCAGCAGCAGGCGCCTTCCAGGCACACCGCCCCTAAACAAAGCACTCATCTCACATTTAAACACACATACAGGCAAGCAAGGGAAGCAACTACTTTGGGGCTAATTCAAAACGGAGTATCTCTGAGCATGCACAAGTAGTAATTTGACAATGTGGCTACACTTGTCCTGTTCATTGGTTGAAAGTGGCAGTTCAAAGTAGGAAACACATGCTTGTGTGTGGGATCCCTGGCCAATTAGCATACCAGTTACAATTTTCATTTTTCTAAACATAGTCAGGCCTCCTTTCCATAATTTGTTGTGTTTTTCTCGAAACCAGAATGCTAATCTCCAGCCATGGAGCCACCCTCAATGAAGAAGGTATACGTTAGGAAGGCCCACGTCTTTAAGTACAGGAGTGCAGCTGTCCCCACAGTAGCTTCACTAAAGCATAAACATTCAAATCTTGTCCAACCAGGTGCCTGAGACAGTTGATACCCCTGGGGGCAACCCTCTGTGTTTTGGACAACCGTCTCCCCGTCCATTACACAACGGAGGATCTTACCAGTGAGAAACAGGTCTCTTTGAAACAGCACCACAATTCCCATTCTGCTGAACAAGCTTAGATGATCAGTGGCTCATGACTAGGGTTCCAAAATTACGGTAACATTCAATAAAATCCCGGTTGGTGAGTTCCCAAAATCAGGAATGAATAAGCAGGAAATCCGGTACCCTCCAACCAGGATTTCTGGAAAACCAGGGAATTTATTGAAAGTTCCATGAATTTTGCAACCCTACTCACAACACTAGTAGGAACTAGGACTGGTCTAATCTGTAGTCCTTGCCATTGAATAAAAAGGTTTATTTGTGTGTGTGGATGGCTGAATGCTGGCTCCCAGCAGCTCCCTGATGCAGTGGCATCCCCTGATCCACAGCCCTAGGCTTAATGGACATTCCCCCAGTATGAGAAAGCACTGCAGGGGGAGAGAGATTAGAGAGAGGGGGAGGGGGGGCGAGAGAGAGAGAGAGAGAAAAAAAGCATCAGACTGCCCCTGGAGAGTCTCCTGCCATCTGTCTCCCCCTTCTCCTCTCTCTACCCCTCCCCTCCCCTGGCTTTCTGAGATTTCAGGCAGATGTGACAATATCCTTCCTGATGGGATGCAACAATGGCGTGGGGCAACAGGTGCGTGTGGAGCCCTGGAGTAGGAGGCAGACACAAGTCTACACACACTCTAATCTGTCCAGCAGCAGGCTGTCACCACCCCGCCCGCCCGCCCTCCCGCCCAGCCTCCCCCCCTCTCTCTCTCTCTCTCTCTCTCTCTCTCTCTCTCTCTCTCTCTCTCTCTCTCTCTCTCTCTCTCTCTCTCTCTCTCTCTCTCTCTCTCTCTCTCTCTCTCTCTCTCACTCACACACACACACACACACACACACACACACACACACACACACACACACACACACACACACACACACACACACTTGTACACACTTGCACACACACACTTTCATAATAACCTCCTCCTGCCCACCCATTCAACACCTGCTGCTACTGTGCACTCACTAAACAGAAATCTCCCCAACACAAACAATTCTTATTACCTCATATATTCTGGGATCTAGGGTTTACTGAAGTTAGTTGTTACACTAGCTGGAGTTTACTGAAGTTAGTTGTTACAGTAGCTGGAGTTTACTGAAGTTAGTTGTTACAGTAGATGGAGTTTACTGAAGTTAGCTGTTACACTAGCTGGAGTTCACTGAAGTTAGCTGTTACACTAGCTGGAGTTTACTGAAGTTGTTATATAAACAAACACACACAAAAACCGTTCGATGATTACAACAAACATAACTTTTAAAATAAGAGAAAAACGACCGCAAAGTAATATGTACAAATAGTTACGATGCTAGGCTAACTGATACTTCTCCATAGTTAGGATGCTAGGCTAACTGATACTTCTCCATGGTTAGGATGCTAGGCTAACTGATACTTCTCCATAGTTAGGATGCTAGGCTAACTGATACTTCTCCATAGTTAGGATGCTAGGCTAACTTATACCTCTCCATAATTAGATACCAAAAAAGTGTTACACACTCTTGGCATTCTCTAAACCAGCTTCACCTGGAATGCTTTTCCAACATTATTGAAGGAGTACCCAGATCTGGGCACCCGAGTGGCGCAGTGGTCTAAGGCACTGCATCTCAGTGTTACAGGTGTCACTACAGACCGTAGTTCAATTCTAGGCCGTATCACAACCGGTTGTGATTGGGAGTCCCATAGGGCGGCGCAAAATTGGCCCAGCGTCGTCCGGGTTTGGCTGTCATTGTAAATAAGAATTTGTTCTTAACTGACTTTCCTAGTTAAATAAAGGTTTAAATACATATATTTATCACCTGTTGGCTGCTTTTCCTTCACTCTGCGGTCCAACTCATCCAAACCATCAATTGGGTTGAGGTTGGGTGATTGTGGAGGCTGATGCAGCACTCCATTATTCTCCTTATTGGTCAAATATCCCTTACATAGTCTGGAGGTGTGTTGGGTCATTGTCCTGTTGAAAAACAAATGATAGTCTCACTAAGCGCAAACCAGATAGGATGGCGTATCACTGCAGAATGCTGTGGTAGCCATGCTGGTTGTGTGCCTTGAATTCTAAATAAATCACTGACAGTGTCATCAGCAAAGCACCATCACACCTCCTCCTCCATGCTTCACGGTGGGAACCACACATGCGGAGATCATCCGTCACCTACTCTGCGTCTCAGACTGACACGGCGGTTGGAACCAAAAATCTCAATTTTGGACTCATCAGACGAAAGGACAGATTTCCACCAGTCTGATGTCCATTGCTCGTGTTTCTTGGCCCAAGCAAGTCTCTTCTTATTATTGGTGTCCTTTAGTAGTGGTTTCTTTGCAGTAATTTGACCACGAAGGCCTGATTCACACAGTCTTCTCTGAACAGTTGATGTTGAGATGTGTCTGTTACTTGAACTCTGTGAAGCATTTATCTGGGCTGCAATTTCTGAGGCTGGTAACTCTAATGAACATATCCTCTGCAGCAGAGGTAACTCTGGGTCTTCCTTCTCTTGTGGCGGTCCTCATGAGAGCCAGTTTCATCATAGCGCTTGATGGTTTTTGAGACTGCACTTGAAGAAACTTTCAAAGTTCTTGAAATTTCCGGATTGACTGACATTCATGTCTTAAAGAAATGATGGACTGTCATTTCTCTTTGCTTATTTGAGCTTTTCTTGCCATAATATGGACTTGGTCTTTTACCAAATAGGTCTATCTTCTGTATACCACCCCTACATTGTCACAACACAACTGATTGGCTCAAAGGCATTAAGAAGGAAAGAAATGCCACAAATGTACTTTTAACAAGACACACCTGTTAACTGAAATGCATTCCAGGTGACTAGCTGGTTGGCTCCTTTGAAGAATCTCAAATATATTTGTATTTGTTTAACATTTTTTTGGTTACTACATGATTCCAGATGTGTTATTTCCCAGTTTTGATGTCTTCACTATTATTCTACAATGTAGAACATTGTAAAAATAAATAAAACCCCTGGAAGGAGTATGTGTGTCCACCCTTTTGACTGGTACTGTTTATGGCAGAGGCTCAATCAAGGTAGCTGTCTTGACTATTTTCTTATGTCATTCTCGCTGGCACCAAACGTTTAAAAAGTTTGATAGGGGACAGAAAGCGGTCGGACCATAAAATAATTGGCATATACATTACTCTTATAGAATTTCCACGTTGGCGAGGATATTGGAAATTAAATCAAAGCCTATTGGATGACAACTTGTTTTTAACTAAGACAGAAGAATTTATAACTTACTTTTTCCTACATAACATACAGTGGCAAGAAAAAGTATGTGAACCCTTTGGAAATACCTGGATTTCTGTATAAATTAGTCATACAATTTGATCTGATCTTCATCTAGGTCACAACAATAGACAAACACAGTCTGCGTAAACTAAAAACACACAAACAATTATACGTTTTCATGTCTTTATTGAACACACCGTGTAAACATTCACAGTGCAGGGTGGGAAAAGTATATAAACCCTTGGATTTAATAACTGGTTGACCCTCCTTTGGCAGCAATAACGTCAACCAAATGTTTTCTGTAGTTGCGGATCAGACCAGCAAAACGGTCAGGAGGAATTTTGGACCATTCCTCTTTACAAAACGGGTTCAGTTCAGCAAAATTCTTGGGATATCTGGTGTGAACTGCTCTCTTGAGGTCATACCACAGTATCTCAATCGGGTTGAGGTCAGGACTCTGACTGGAATTTTCTTCTGTTGAAGCCATTTTGTTGTTGATTTATTTCTGTGTTTTGGGTCGTTGTCCTGTTGCGTCGGCCAACTTCTGTTGAGCTTCAATTGGTGGACAGATAGCCTAACATTCCCCTGCAAAATGTCTTGATAAACTTGTGAATTTATTTTTCCGTCGATGATAGCAAGTTGTACAGTCCCTGAGGCAGCCCCAAACCATGTGGCTCCCTCCACCATACTTTACAGTTGGGATGAGGTTTTGATGTTGGTGTGCTGTGCCTTTTTTTCTTCACACATAGTGTTGTGTGTTCCTACCAAACAACTCAAACTGTAGTTTCATCAGTCCACAGAATATTTTGCTAGTAGCGTTGTCGAACATCCAGGTGCACTTTTCCAAACTTCCGTGGTGTCCTCCCATGATTACCATTCTTGTTTAGTGTTTTACGTATCATAGACTCATCAACAGAGATGTTAGCATGTTCCAGAGATTTCTGTAAGTCTTTATCTGACACTCTAGGATTCTTCTTAACCTCACTGAGCATTCTGCACTGTGCTCTTTGCAGGATGGCCACTGCTAGGGAGAGTAGCAACCGTGCTGAACTTTCTCCATTTATAGACAATTTGTCTTACCGTGGACTGATGAACATAACGGCTTTTAGAGATACTTTTGTAATCCTTTCCAGCTTTATGCAAGTCAAAAAATCTTCATCTTAGGTCTTCTGAGATCTCTTTTGTTCGAGGCATGGTTCACATCAGGAAATGCTTCTTGTGAATAGTGTTTTTATAGGGCAAGGCAGGTCTAACCAACATCTCCAATCTCGTCTCATTGATTGGACTTCAGGTTAGCTGACTCCTGACTCCAATTAGCTTTTGGAGAAGTCATTAGCCTAGGGATTCGCATACTTTTTCCAACCTACACTGTGAATGTTTTAATGATGTATTCAATATAGACAAGAAGAATACAATAATTTGTGTGTTATTAGTTTAAACACACTATGTTTGTATATTTTTGTGACTTAGATGAAGATCAGATCAAATTTGATGACCAATTTATGCAGAAATCCAGGTAATTCCAAAGGGTTCACTTACTTTTTCTTGCCACTGTAGGTACTGCAGATCCCCTTATTGTATGAAACACTTTTAAATGTGCCTTTAGAGGCAATACAATTTAATACTCAACTTTAAAACAACAGCAATTTAGGTCAAAAGAGTTCATATTAACAAAGGAAATAGAGGGACTAACAGTACAGATAGATAGCAATTGAAACTGTACCATTGAGGCACAGAATAAGTTACAGGAAAAATTAAAAGAACTGGAGGAACATATTCAAGAAAGATCAAGTGAAATATATATTATACAAATAAAGTGAACTGGATGGAATATGGAGACAAATTCACCAAATAAATGTGTAATCTTCAACGTAGAAATGCTACTATGATTCACCAAACAATATTTTGAAAGAGGAAGCAAAGTACTTTAAGCATATGTCTTCATTTCAGTCTCCCCCATCTCCACTAACCAAAGTTAATTGTAATAATTTTGTTTCTATTAATGATGTCAAATGAACAGCTGTACAAAAAGACTCATGTGAAGGTGAAATTACAGAGGGAGAACTTCTTGATGCAATTAAAGCCTTTAAGTCCAGGAAAACTCCAGGGCTGGATGGCATACCAGTTAAGGTATATCAAACCTTTTTTGATGTACTCAGAGGACTGTTATTAGCATATTTTAACCACTTCTATAAAAATGGTAGATTATCAGATACTCAACAAGCAGGTCTGATTTCACTATTCCTGAAACAGGACCCAGGTGGTAAATATAAAGATCCAGAACATTAAAAAAATGGTTATGCAAAAATTCTAGCAAAATGCATAGCACATAGAATTAAAAGGTTTTGTCGGATGTTATTCATCCTAATCAGACAGTTTTTTTACATGGACGATACATTGGAGATAATATAAGACAAGTACTGGAAACAATAGAACACTATGAAAAATCTGGGAAACCAGGTCTGGTTTCGACACCGGAACGATACCAAAACGACACCGGATTCAAAACTTAGAATTGTTCAATTTGAATTATTATACAAAATTCTTGCAACCAATAGAATGTTAAATATATGGGGGATACAACCTTCCCAGCTCTGCAGATTTTGCTGCGAAGAGACAGAATCATTCGATTATTTGTTTTGGTACTGTCCATATGTAGCCTGTTTTTGGTCACAGGTTCAGGAATGGCTGAAGAATTGCAACATTTACCTGGAGCTAACTCTGAAAATAGCACTGCTGGGTGATTTGAAAAGTCATAGTCAATCAATCAGTAATATAATTATACTCTTAGCAAAAATGTTTATCTTTAATTTACAATCTGTAGAAACTATGAGAATAGAAAGGCTCAGAACTTTTGTGAAACATCACAGCACAGTTGAAAAATATATGGCAAATAGAAATCAAAACTGGATGGTGTTCAGAGATAGATGGGAGGGGTTGAGGGGAGCTGAAGGGTGGAACTAAAAATAACACACAAAAAACAAGATAACTCATGTAAAGTATAGATTGTCCGTAAACTATATATACTGTAGGTTCAGAAATTTGTGAAACATCACAGCACAGTTGAAAAATATATGGCAAAAATAAATAAAAACTGGATGGTCTTCAGAGATAGATGTAAGGGGTTGAGGGTAGCTGAAGGATGGGACAAAAAAGATAACTAATGTCAAATATACTGTGTCCATAAAATGTATATAGTATGTATAAGCTGGAAGTGGAAGCCTAAGTGTTGTTGTGCATTAGTTTACTCCAATTAGGGGAGGGTGGTAGGGTTAGGGGAAAATAATAAAGGAAAATATATAATATATATATATATAAATATCTATTTAAAATAATATATATACATTTACAAAAAATATATATGGGGAATTGAAAATGATGCAGACAATTACATTGTTAGAAGCCACAATCTGAAATATTAAAGCTGACCTACCCTAAAACAAACAACAACAAACAACACAACAAAAACATGCAGTGATTTGGCAAGAGCAGAGAAACTGACTGATGCGAGCTTTAGGGGGGACGCTGGGAGGATGCTATGGAAGCACCGTAAATCAGGATGTGGCTTTCTGGATGTCTCCCACCAGGCTCTAATTTGTCGCTGCTATCATCCATTATCTCTACCGTAGGGAGCCGCTATCAACCCGGGCCCAGGATAACCGCCGGCCGCTCTGGGCGGCTGGGGCAGAAATAGCAGGCGTAGTTGGGTTTAAAGTAGGGTGGGGAGGTGCAAATAGCCACTGTGGTCAGTGTCGGGGACAGCTTGGAGTCCGTCGCCAGAGCATCACTCTCAGGTTCAGACCACAGTTAGAGCAGTTTGAGCAGGAATGTTGCAATGCGCCCCAAAATTATCCCCTCTCAGCAGTTTCTGCTGCTGCATCTTGTTGCATATTGAGAAAGAGTCAACTGAGTTTCTTCTGCTGGACTTACTATATTGTGGAAAAATGTCTTCTTGACTATTCTCCCAGCCCCTTTCTCTTGTTGTTGTCCTGGGTGTGGTTGCATTTGGGCAGGTAGCATTCTCCTGTCATCCACCAAACCCAGATTTGTCCGTTGGACTTCCATATGGTGAAGTGTGATTCATCACTCCAGAAAATGTTTAACTTGGATGAGTAAGATACAGATGCAGTGCCTATACCGGAAAGCTTTCCAAAAGCTTTCCAACTATCTTCAGTTTTTCCACAAAAGAAAGGTCAATCAATCAATCAAATGTATTTATAAAGCACTTCTTACATCAGCTGATGTCACAAAGTTCTGTACAGAAACCCAGCCTACAACCCCAAACAGCAAGCAATGCAGGTGTAGAAGCACGGTGGCTAGGAAAAACTCCCTAGAAAGGCCAGAACCTAGGAAGAAACTAGAGAGGAACCAGGCTATGAGGGGTGTCCTCTTCTGGCTGTGCCGGGTAGAGATTATAACAGAACATGGCCAAGAAGTTCAAATGTTCATAGATGACCAGCAGGGTCAAATAATAATAATCACAGTGGTTGTAGAGGGTGCAACAGGTTAGCATTTGCTACACAAATAATTTCTAAGAAAATATACAACTACATAAGTAACAGGTCTTTATATCTGACACTTTCCCAAATATGATATAACCACTTTAGGAAGCTTCTATAAACCCCATATAACGGGTTTATGTCAGAGACACTAGTGTATTTCACTCACCCTTGCATAGGATATGTACTGACGCAGATAGCTTGGCTGAGATATGCATCTATGTCTTCCAAGGAGAGGTGGCCCACATAAAAACAAGCATGAGAAGTGTACTAGTCTAAGGGTAATGGAAACAAGGTCTCGTATAAAAAAATGAACATCCAACATTGAGAAATCACTGAGAAAACATGAATTGTGCATTATGCATAGAGCACCCTAAGTGCAGCAGTAGACATAGCTATTGTTCCTTCGCAGACACTGACAAACTACCTTACCAAAAGTATGTGGACAGCTGCTTGAACATCTCATTCCAAAATCATGGGCATTAGTATGGAGTTGGTCCCCCCTTTGCTGCTATAACAGCCTCCACTCTTCTGGGAAGACTTTCCACTAGGTGTTGGAACATTGCTGCATTGACTTGCTTCCATTCAGCCACCAGAGCATTAGTAAGGTTGGGCACTGATGTTGGGCGATCAGGCCTGGCTCGCAGTCGGCGTTCCAATTCATCTCAAAGGTGTTCGATGGGGTTGAGGTCAGGGTTCTGTTCAGGCCAGTCAAGTTCTTCCAGACCGATCTCGACAAACCATTTCTGTATGGACCTCGCTTTGTGCACGGGAGTATTGTCATGCTGAAACAGGAAAGGGCCTTCCCCAAACTGTTGCCACAAAGTTGGAAGCACAGAATTGTCTAGAATATCATTGTATGCAGTAGCGTGAAGATTACCCTTCATTGGAACTAAGAGGCCAAGCCCGAACCATGAAAAACAGCCCCTGACCATTATTCCATCTCCACCAAACTTTACAGTCGGCACTATGCATTTGTGGCAGGTAGCGTTCTCCTATCATCTGCCAAACCCAGATTTGTCCCTCGGACTTCCACATGGTGAAGTGTGATTCATCACTCCAGAGAACGCGTTTCCACTGCTCCAGATTCCAATGGCGGTGAGCTTTACACCACTCCAGCCAACACTTGGCATTGCACATGGGGATCTTAGGCTGTATTCAGCCATGGAAACCCATTTCATGAAGCTCCCGACAAACAGTTATTGTGCTGACGTTGCTTCCAGAGGCAGTTTGGAACTCGGTCCTGAGTGTTGCAAACGAGGACAGACGATTTTTTTAGCATGTGTGGCCTAACTTCGTGGCTGAGCCATTGTTGCTCCTAGATGTTTCCACTTCACAATAACAGCACTTACAGTTGACCGGGTCAGCTCTAGCAGGGCAGAAATTTGACA
The DNA here is from genome assembly GCF_016432855.1 of Salvelinus namaycush. NCBI lineage: Eukaryota > Metazoa > Chordata > Actinopteri > Salmoniformes > Salmonidae > Salvelinus > Salvelinus namaycush. The sequence continues at coordinate 75,468,229 of NC_052310.1, forward strand.
GACTGACTTGTAAGAAAGGTGGCATCCTATGATGGTGCCACGTTCAAAGTCACTGAGCTCTTCAGTAATGCCAAGGTTTGTCTATGGAGATTGCATGGCTGTGTGCTCGATGTTATACACCTGTCAGCAATGGAAATAGCTGAAATAGCCGAATCCACTATTTTGAAGCGGTGTCCACATACTTTTGTGTACAGTCGTGGCCAAAAGTTTTGAGAATGACAAAAATATTAATTTTCACAAAGTCTGCTGCCTCAGTTTGTATGATGGCAATTTGCATATACTCCAGAATGTTATGAAGAGTGATCAGATGAATTGCAATTAATTGCAAAGTCCCTCTTTGCCATGCAAATGAACTGAATCCCAAAAATTCAGTTCCACAAAAGGACCAGCTGACATCATGTCAGTGATTCTCTCGTTAACACAGGTGTGAGTGTTGACGAGGACACGGTTGGAGATCACTCTGTCATGCTGATTGAGTTCGAATAACAGACTGGAAGCTTCAAAAGGAGGGTGGTGCTTGGAATCATTGTTCTTCCTCTGTCAATCATTGTTAACTGCAAGGAAACACGTGCCATCATCATTGCTTTGCACAAAAAGGGCTTCACAGGCAAGGATATCGCTGCCAGTAAGATTGCACCTAAATCAACCATTTATCGGATTATCAAGAACTTCAAGGAGAGCGGTTCAATTGTTGTGAAGAAGGCTTCAGGGCGCCCAAGAAAGTCCAGCAAGCGCCAGAACCGTCTCCTAAAGTTGATTCAGCTGCGGGATCGGGGCACCACCAGTACAGAGCTTGCTCAGGAATGGCAGCAGGCAGGTGTGAGTGCATCTGCACGCACAGTGAGGCGAAGACTTTGGAGGATGGCCTGGTGTCAGGATGGCAAGTATTTCTATTTGCACATCATCATCTGCACATCTATCACTCCAGTGTTAATTTGATACATTTTAATTACTTCGCTACTATGGCCTATTTATTGCCTTACCTCCTCACGCCATTTGCACACACTGTATATAGACTTTTTTCTATTGTGTTATTGACTGTACGTTTGTTTATTCCATGTGTAACTCTGTGTTGTTGTTTGTGTCACACTGCTTTGCTTTATCTTGACCAGGTCGCAGTTGTAAATGAGAACTTGTTCTCAACTGGCCTACCTGGTTAAATAAAGGTGACTTTTTTTTTTTTTTTTATAAACATACAACGAGCATCAGAACACTGAACGAGAGACCTCGGTTTATCGGTTTATTGTTTTTGTAAAGTTGTGACAGTGTGATTTTATATACTTTTTATTTTAATTTTGGATCCCGCAGCACAGTTGGGCTCAGTTACTGTGAACTCTACTATCTGTCCCGGGTTCCCGCAGATTCCATGTGAAGAGAGAAACACGGAAACCCAGCTAGCCTAGCTGGCAGTCTCAAATGGAGGTCGCTATTGAACGTTTTCAATGCTGCAGGAGCTGTGTTAACTTTGCTTTATTCCGGGACAATGTGGACCGCTCTGACTTTCAATGTAGCAACTGTTTGCTTGCAGAGGACTATAGGTGCAAAGTGGCTACTCTTAGCAAACAAGTAGCGAACCTAAACAAGCTACTGGGGAATCCACGCCCGCCTAGTTTTTCTTTTTCTTCTACCCCAGTAGCCGGACGCCGCTCTGGTCTGGTGGAAGTGTCGCAGGAATCCCTCCCCACAGGGGTCTCCCCTTCCCTGGTGAATGGAGCTCGTAGGATGCTCCTGGATGACTTGGGGGATGTTCCTGTTCTCGACCCAACCAACCAGCCTTGGCAATATGTCAGGACGGAGGTAGGACGGGTTTTATGTCGCTCTGCGTTAAGTCTCTGCCCACCAGAAACGCTGCCTCTGGGTGAGCGGTTAGTTGTTTGTTTATAGCCCGATACAGTTCGTTAAGTGCCAGAGTGGTGTTGGCTTGTGAAGGGATGTAGACAGCTGTGATAATTACGGATGAGAAGGTCTGCAGCTTACCATGAGGTATTCTATATAAGGTGAGCAAAAGCTTGAGATTTCCTTCACACTTGAAGCAGCACACCAATTGTTATTTATGAAAAAACACACTCCCCGTCCTTTTGACTTCCCCGAAGCCGCAGTACGATCCTGCCACTGCATGGAGAATCCACCGAGAACTATGTGCATAGCATCATCATCCAGCCATGTTTCAGTAAGACATAATATATTGCAGTTTTTCAAGTCTCTCTAATAGGAGACACTCGAACTAAGCTCATCCATCTTATTCTCGAGTGACTTGTAACGGCTGCCTTCCCTCTCTTCACTATAAGAGAGGGTGAAACAGGGATCGGCCCAACACGCAGCGTAGCCAGTGCTCAACATGTTTAATTAAACAAAAACAGTGAACACTTACAACGAACAAAATAACAAAATGTGGCAAACCGAAACAGTCCTATCTGGTGCAGAATACAAACACAGAGACAGGAAACAACCACCCACAATCCCCAACACAAAACAAGCCACCTATATATGATTCTCAATCAGGGACAACGATTGACAGCTGTCTCTGATTGAGAACCATATTAGGCTGAACACAGAAACAGACGAACTAGACACACAACATAGAATTCCCACCCAGCTCACGTCCTGACCAACACTAAACAAGCAAAACACATAAGAACTCTGGTCAGGACGTTACAGTACCCCCCCCCCCCCCCTGAGGTGCGGACTCCGAACGCACCCCTAAAACTCAAGGGGAGGGTCTGGGTGGGCATCTGTCCGCGGTGGCGGCTCCGGCGGTGGACGAGGACACCACTCCACCACTGTCTTTGTCCCCCTCCTTAGCGTCCTTTGAGTGGCGACCCTCGCCCACGACCTTGGCCTAAGAATCCTCCCCAAGGCCCCCACATGATTTAGGAGGTAGCTCAGGACAGAGAGGTAGCTCAGGACAGAGAGGTAGCTCAGGACAGAGAGGTAGCTCAGGACAGAGGGGCAACTCCGGACAGAGAGGCAGCTCAGGACGAATGGCAGCTCCGGACTGAATGGCAGCTCCGGACTGAATGGCAGCTCCGGACTGAGTGGCAGCTCCGGACTGAGTGGCAGCTCCGGACTGAGTGGCAGCTCCGGACTGAGTGGCAGCTCATGACTGAGTGGCAGCTCATGACTGAGTGGCAACTCATGACTGTAGGGCAGCTCATGACTGTAGGGCAGCTCACGACTGGAAGGCAGCTCACGACTGGAAGGCAGCTCATGACTGGAGGGCAGCTCATGACTGGAAGGCAGCTCATGACTGGAAGGCAGCTCATGACTGGAGGGCAGCTCTGGCAGCTCCTGACTGGCTGGCGGCTCTGGCGGCTCCTGACTGGCTGGCGGCTCTGGCGGCTCCTGACTGGCTGGCGGCTCTGGCGGCTCCTGACTGGCTGGCGGCTCTGGCGGCTCCTGACTGGCTGGCGGCTCTGGCGGCTCCTGACTGGCTGGCGGCTCTGGCGGCTCCTGACTGGCTGGCGGCTCTGGCGGCTCCTGACTGGCTGGCGGCTCTGGCGGCTCCTGACTGACGGACGGCTCTAGCGGCTCCTGACTGACGGACGGCTCTAATGGCTCGGGACAGACGGGCAGCTCTGAAGGCTCGTGGCAGACGGATGGCTCAGATGGCGCTGGGCAAACGGATGGCTCAGATGGCGCTGGGCAGACGGATGGCTCAGATGGCGCTGGGCAGACAGATGGCTCAGATGGCGCTGGGCAGGCAGGCAGCTCAGACGGCGCTGGGCAGACGAGCAGTGCAGGCAGCTCAGAGGGCGCTGGACAGACGAGCAGTGCAGGCGGCGTTGAGCAGGCAGGGAGTACAGACGGTGCTGGGCAGACGAGCAGTGCAGGCGGCGTTAGGCAGACGGCCGACTCTGACCTGCTGAGGCGCACAGTAGGCCTGGTGCGTGGTGCCGGAACTAGAGGTACTGGGCTGGAGACACGCATCATAGGGAGAGTGCGTGGAGGAGGAACAGGCCTCTGGAGACGCACTGGAAGCCTGGTGCGTGGTGTAGGCACTGGTGGTACTGGGCTGGGGCCACGCACCATAAGGAGAGTGCGGGGTGCTGGAACTGGAGGAAATGGGCTGGGGCGGGAAGGTGGCGCCGGATATACCGGACCGTGCTGGCGTACTGGCTCCCTTGAGCACCGAGCCTGCCCAACCTTACCTGGTTGAATGCTCCCCGTAGCCCGTCCAGTGCGGGGAGGTGGAATAACCCGCACTGGGCTGTGTTGGCGAACCGGGGACACCATGCGTAAGGTTGGTGCCATGTACACCGGCCCGAGGAGACGTACTGGAGGCCAGATATGTAGAGCCGGCTTCATGGCACTTGGCTCAATGCTCAATCTAGCCCGGCCAGTGCGGGGAGGTGGAATAACCCGCACCGGGCTATGCACACGTACAGGAGACACCGTGCGCTCTTCCGCATAACGCGGTGTCTGCCCGTACTCCCGCTCTCCACGGTAAGCATGGGAAGTGGGCGCAGGTCTCCTACCTGACTTCGCCACACTATCCTTTAGCCCCCCCCCAAGAAATTTTGGGGGTTTCTTCACGGGCTTCTTACCGCGTCGTCGTGCTAACCTCATTCGCCGGTATCCCTCTGCACATTGCTCCATCGAATCCCAGGCGGGCTCCGGCACTCTCCCTGGGTCAACCGACCACCTGTCTATTTCCTCCCAAGTGATGTAACCCAGATCCGGCTCCTGCTGCCGAGCTAGCTCCTCGAAACGCCGCCTCTCTGCTTTTGCTGCCTCCAGCTCTGCTTTGGGGCGGCGATACTCCTCTGGCTCTGCCCAGGGTCCTTTTCCATCCAGCTCGTCCTCCCATGTCCATTTCTCCTGGTCCCGCTGCTGCTGCTGCTGCCACTGCTGCCCGTTGCTACGCTGCTTGGTCCGAGATTGGTGGGTGGTTCTGTAACGGCTGCCTTCCCTCTCTTCACTATAAGAGAGGGTGAAACAGGGATCGGCCCAACACGCAGCGTAGCCAGTGCTCAACATGTTTAATTAAACAAAAACAGTGAACACTTACAACGAACAAAATAACAAAATGTGGCAAACCAAAACAGTCCTATCTGGTGCAGAATACAAACACAGAGACAGGAAACAACCACCCACAATCCCCAACACAAAACAAGCCACCTATATATGATTCTCAATCAGGAACAACGATTGACAGCTGTCTCTGATTGAGAACCATATTAGGCTGAACACAGAAACAGACGAACTAGACACACAACATAGAATTCCCACCCAGCACACGTCCTGACCAACACTAAACAAGCAAAACACATAAGAACTCTGGTCAGGACGTTACATGACTGGACATTTGCCAATAGAATGGAGGAGTGAGTCATTCGGTTTTCTCTTTCAATTTTACCAGGACTCCACCTCGTCTCCTGCGTCTACGCCTGCAGTGTTTTGGTAGGCATGGAACAAATGAATATGGTCAGGAATGAACAGTGGAACAGCTGAGTCGCATTTGAAGTGGAAATCGAGGTTAGTAAGTGTCGATCTGATGTCCAGAATTGCTTGGAGGTCATATGTGTTAATAGTATTACCTTTCTGTAAAAAAAAACTAAGATGAACACGATACAAGTCACTATATAGCTAAGTTAGGATGGAACTCATAAGATGTCGCCCTTCTTCGTCGGCGCCATCTTTCCTACTGTATGTGATAATGCCAGCCCTCATAATAAAGGTCAATAATAAGAGCTAGACCAACGACAACATTGTAGAACCCCAGAGGGGAGACTGCTTCTATGTTGTTCAATCATGATAACACTCTACTGAGACGAGAGGCTGTCACGTTCCTGACCTGTTTTTGTTAGTTTTGTATGTGTTAGTTGGTCAGGACGTGAGTTTGGGTGGGCAGTCTATGTTTTCTGTTTCTATGTTGGTTAATGGGTACCTAATATGGCTCTCAATTAGAGGCAGGTGTTTTTCATTTCCTCTGATTGAGAGTCATATTTAGGTAGGTGTTTTCACACTGTTTGTTGTGGGTGGTTGTCTCCTGTGTCTGTGTCTATGTTACACCATACGGGACTGTTTCGTGCGTTCGTCATTTTGTGTAGTCATTTTCCTGTTCGTGAGTTCTTCGTGTTTTATGTAAGTTCGTCGTCCAGGTCTGTCTACTCCGTTTGTTGTTTTTGTTAGTTTATAGTGAAGTTCGTGTTTTCGTCTTTTGCTTTAAATAAATCATATCATTATGTATTCACAACCCGCTGCATCTTGGTCGAATCACTACTCCTCCTCTTCGTATGAAGAGGAGGAGGAACACCGTTACAGAGGCGGAGGTACAGGTGTTTCTAAATAACCAGACAAAAAAAAGACTCTACATTAAAACATAGTATTTTCCTCACCTGCATGGCAGTGTAGGTCGCAAGGCACAGCACAGCCATCAGAGAGCCTTCCATACGACCATGTTCCACTGAGAATGAATCCAATTCAAATACTGCCAAGAAAGTGGAGATGTGGAGGCATATTGTTTCGGAGTCCTTCCCAGACCATAAAATCTTAAAATCTGGTTTTCCACATTGGCAAGGAAAATATTATTTCAAGGTGAAATCCATCTACAGCACTTTGCATCAATATGAAATCACCTATTCCACGTTGTTAAATTAATGTTAAGAATTCACAACATACCAGCGGCATCCAGCAGCAAGGGAGACACTACTTTGGGCTCCTTCAGTGGGTTTCCAGGAAAGACAAGCCATTCCCTCAATGTTTGGGCCCGTCCACCACTGCTGAGAAAAGATGCATGATAAATGACAAGAAATGTATCCAAAGATGTACAATGTATTTCTGTGTACTTCATAGTGAAACATGTTTCATTAAGATGGTGCCTGGTAGTAAAACTGGCAACAAATAACCATGCAGTGTTTTAATAACCATGTAATATTCAACATGCCATATGTCATTTTGTGATAACCATGAAATAATCATCACGCCGTATGTCATTTTGTAATAACCACGTAATAATATACAACACATGGATTTGTAGGTAACTGAATGCCATAGAGGTGTTCTCTGCAAGGTTGACACACAATTGCCTGTGGAGCTATCTCAGCATCCTCCCTGTCTTCAAGTGTATTACTGCATTCCAGCACAAAATCATACAGTACATTGTACACCATAAAACATTCTGCTCACATGTGCTTTTCTTTGTCTGCCTGTAAAGAAAAAACAGGATTCAAAACAAACATAACCATCATATTGTTTGGGCTTTTTAACAATTTACATCTGTTTCTTCCCTGGAGGACGTAAGGCAGGGTTTCCCAAACTGGGGGACAGGGGTGCACATTTTGGTTTTTGCCCTAGCACTACACAGCTGCTTGAAATAATCAACTAATCATCGAGCTTTGATCATTTGAATCAGCTGTGTAGTGTTAGGGCAAAAAATGAAACGTGCAACTCTTGGTGTCCCGAGGACCGGGTTTGGGAAACGCTGCTGTAAGGACTCAAGCAGCTCTTCTTCAGATAACTCTACGAGGAGAGGTGTCACTAATGTCCCATAGTAGCTTTTGACCAGGAAGTAGATAGTACTGTATTCCTTTGTCCAGAACCTCTCATTCTGTTAGAGGCAGAGAGCTAACACCATGGCTTCCCACTCTGGAAAGATTGTTGTTACTGATGAAATCTGCAACAGCATACATTTTCTACCCTTGTGGAGGATGTGGATGTCCTGTAAGCTGCCAGGACATCACTACGCGGCCGCTGCATCTACTGCTCTAGCACCACATCGTTACGAAGGAGACAAGCGAGCAGAGGGAGCTGGAGGGCGTGGGACAGTTTGTCTCTGGAAATCAGCATGTGGTCATGGTGTCTAGACTCAGTTGACTCACAGACAGATAGGGGACTGAGCCAAAGATTATGAAGTCTGTGTCCTGTCCCAGGGTGCCCTACAGTTGTGACGGAGGGCAAAGCTGGCGATCTCATAGTCGTCCTCACGGGCAGAACACCAGGTTTCCTGGCCTAGAGACTTGAGGGCAAAGCGAGAGAAGGTGGCCAGCCCTGAGGGGAGGCAGAACAGCACCCGGCCAGGCTGTTGATGATGGCACTTTAAATGGTGGAACACCCTGGCAACCTTCTCGTTGACCCTCAATTGCCGTTTCACCAACTCTGCCTGTTTGCCTTCTTCCACTACCCAGTCAAAGAAAAACAGAAGTCAGATACCTGCATTCATGAAGGCACCCACAAACTCCTCCAGGCAATGCATTAACTCTTTCCACTGGCCACCATACCAGTCCCTCAGACAGGCCATGCCATCCACCACCAGTGTAGGAGGAGTGGTGCTGCTCCCCTGTTGGTGGCTGTTGACATGCTGCAATGCCATCTCCCTGAGGTCCACAGGTTTCTAGACAACATTTCTCCATGAAATACTGCAAGCCTTTTATACCAACTCATACAAAGACAAATTAAATATATGTTTTAAATAGTGGCTAGGAGCAATACAATACACTGGCTCATACCAGTGAATGTATGTCATGTAATTTAATTAATAACTGACTAAATAGGTTAAATGCTCACAGAATATTCAGAAAAATAGTTTCAAAGTGCACTGAGTGTGACTCTCTGGCCATGCTTTACAGGGAGACGTATTCTAGCTATTGCAACAGAATGTTTGAACTGTTTAATAATAAGAACTAAGCCTAGGGCCTAGGCTATGATTCAGGTTGGCTGCTAAATAGCCTAAAAGTTGTCACACTTCATACCCTAATAATTTGTTGAACGTTTGAAAATAAAGTTGGAGAAAGAGTTCAATAGTGAAGTAGAAAAAGTAGATTTCAGCCTACTGCTGTTGAGAAATAGATCATCCAGGTGCATAATACTGTGCACACAAAGCTTTATCTTCTATTGTGGCCGTGACTAGAAAAGTGTGAATAGGTTGGAGCATACGCAGGCTGTCACCACAGGTGCCTACATCTGGTCATCTCTGGGCAGATGCTCCCAGGGACCTGGGGAGCCATTCTAAAGGGGCACCGCCCCGTTAAATCCTCCATTCAGTGGGATGGCGTTGTGCCGTAATTCAGATTGCCTTGCTCTGGAATTGGGGGTGAGGGGCTCATAATGACGGTCTGATGGTATCCTAGCACTGGAGCTCATCCCCAAGGTGAAATAGTGAAGATGGTTTTATGGGGGTAGGGATGAAGTTTGCTAAAAACTAAAAGCTCTTACATAAAAAATAATCTGCCAATCTGTGCTAAAGCAATCTTGCATATGCCAGACGCTTCAGACCTTTAGTTATTGGGAAGAGGGTTCCAAAGAATTCACATCAGCAGCTACTCTGAATCAAAAAAGGCTGGAGCATACAAAATTATTCTCAACGATCTTTCAATTTAATGGAGTGAATTAGACCTTTTCCAGCCTACCTTAAACTATAGGTCTAATCCAATGAATCGTGGATTTTCTTAGGATATTATGCCTATAGGTTATGTAGGCATATGGCCTTCTTCTTGTTATTGCCGTTTGGATCACCTCTAACTTTTTATTGATTTTTTCCAACCCCCTCTAGGACCCAAGCTTGACACACAGGGAAAAAGACACCCAAAACAGAAGCAGATGTTCTCCATAAAGCACGCGACTGCCTTCCACTCTGCTAAAGAATTATAGAGGCTCAGCAGTAAACCCCGTCCTGAAGAATGCACACAAATACACGCACGCGCGCACACACACGCAAAGTTACTCCAATATCCCCCCATGACCCCAACAACATACAGGGCACAAAGAACGGCCTCTTTGAAATGGGTCCTTGTTCACTCACAGAGCAGCTGGCCGGAGTAATCGGACTTCTTGAAGACAAATGAATCTCGTCTCGTTCATAGGATCACAGGTAATCACACGGGTATTGTCATTAAAATAGGGGCAGGGCCAAAGCGAGCAGATGATTTGCTATCGAGTTTCTGTCGTCATGTGGTGAGGCTGCACTGCTGATATCCATCATCTGGAGGCAGGCATTCGAGCCACGCGACAGATTCTTTATAATTGTAATCAGCACGATTACAGCACAATTACTTTGCAGCATCACACAGGAGGCCGACGAGAAACTCATTGTCCTAAAATAAATCTACGTGGAGATTCAGCGCGCTAAACAAGCTCCGTCCTCTGTCTGAACTCCAGTCCAGTTATATCACTGAGGGAAACGATGGCCTGCATGTCTATTTGGCAAAGCAAAAAGTTAGACATGTACGTTATGTTCACTGGTGTCTGTTTTTTTAAAACATGTATTTATTATTTACAACTAATAACATATTTATTCAACACAGTTATAACAGCAGGTCATAATATTGATGACTTTGAATATTGATCCAAATGAACAATTGCGCATACCGCGGTAGGCTACTTAAAATTAGGTCGAATTTTAGTGAATGGTAACGTAGGCTATACGCCTGAGTTGCTATCTATCTGGTCGTATGGTGTGATGTTCACAGTGTTTATGTTCCCACGAGCAATCTATCCGAAAAACTTACATTTTGGCTTCCCTAACCATATGGTCAGCATCATACCGTTGCAGTCTCTTTAACATGCTTCCAGTCCAATTTGGATGAAGATTGTGCAATATGTACAGAACCGCAGAGACATGCAGTTGAGGTTGGGGGGGAAACGCCATTTGGTGTGGAGCAGATGGTTGGCTTGGGAGGCTGTCCGCGTCTAAAGGCGTGTCGTGCCCTTCAGATAAAATCCCCAAGGGCTTCCCCTTGTATTCAAAATCAATGAAAATTAAAGCGCAAAGAAAAGATGAATAGTCAGACCTCGAGTCTCTCTTTTGTTCAATGGAGCTACTGGTGGGCAGGAGTTAAAGTACAACAGCCCCTTATAGAAACACTTAAGTTAAACAGTCTCCCCATAGTCCACCTTCGGAATGAAGGGGGAGTTCGAAGAAGAAGCTTTATGCTTGATTTAGCCAAAACAGAATCTCGAGGCATACATTTTGTTTGAAAATAATACGTGTAATGATCATGATTCTGAAGGATTTCACCATGCCTTTCAGTTATGCTTTGCTGCCATAATCGATAAATGAATGCCACGTCAATAAAATAAATGCCTGATAGTGCAGCGTAGGCCTGCCTATATGTTGATAGAAGGGTTGGGAGAAGAGGTGATCGCGTAAACCTCAAGCACGCGGAATTACGTACAGAGCAAAAACCTGCAAAACTGTAGAGGCACATCCTTCGGATTACTGCATTGAGTGTATTGAAGAATCAACTGGTTAAATACAACACGGATCTTCGAATACATATGGCCATGTAAACACATGCATAATGGTATTAGTCATAGTGTTGAAATGTTCTCTCCGCCTTTTCCTTTGGGTACAAAGGTAGGCACCTATTCCATATCTTTATTTGGAAGTGTCATATCTTGACCATTATAATGATTCTAAACATAAAAACATCACTCAGACATTACATCGGCTACACACAATGTCTTAGTAAACCCAAGAGTAGACTAAAACACACGAGGAAAAACGTTGCGTAAATGCGCATGGGATCAATGCTTTTCTTGTTTTGGAACGCCGCTCAAAAATTCAAATGTCGTTGCTGCCACCCGCCAAAAATTGAAATTCCGTTTCAATTAGCGTCCTAATTAAGACCACCCGACCCACCCTCACACACACACACACACACACACACACAGTTTAAGTGTCACCAGAGAGGCAGAGTAATCAGCTTAGAACCACCAGTACAAATGATGTCCTCTTTCACAGGACACAAATATGTTTCTAAAAGTTTCACCAATGAAAAAGATTGGACAGTTTACCAAATGTTATAGGCTAGTTTAAAAATCTCTGTTGTTGGTTAATATTGAAATAACTAAACAACTGTTGACTTTTTTCTGGAATAGCAAACTACGCGTTTTTCTTTAAACTGAGGACATTGTTGTAGGGACGGCAGCGTGCGCCGAGGGGAGCTCTTTCTCCCTAGTACATTGTGGAGAGAGCAGGTGCTGCTGCCTGAATTACCATACAGCTGAGAGCAACAAAGAAGAAACGTATTCTTTCCCTGGCCCGCACAATAACAAAGTGCCTTAATGACAGCCATGCAAACGACCCACCAGCTCAGTTTTTACTGCCCAGCATACAAGAATGTAAAATGTTAAATCTATACATATATACCTAAAGTCAACACAATATTTACATTTGTAAAAAAAAAAAAAAAAAAAAATACAAGAAAAAAAGCATCCACTTGACCTGTTGATGTGTAAAGTTGTCAAAACTCATAATTAACAAAAGAAAGTATATGTTTTTGTAAATTTCATTGAATTATATCAAGATAATATCCTTTGGTTTTTGGCAAGATTTTCCAAGAGCTATGTGAAAACCTATTTATAAGTTATTGATTTTCCATTTTGATTCAATTTAAATTCATGTTGACCATTAGTTTTATATTGTGATTAAATACATGAATTGTTGTTTTAAAAAATGAAATAACAAGTTAAGTTTAGGAATAAAGGGTGATGTTGAAAAGCTAAAGAATGAAAAATAGTCTTACATTGGATTACGCGTGGAAGATGTAGGCCTATTTGCGTACTGTAGCCTACATGGGTTTTACAATGCGGATATGTTATGTGATGTAATTTGAGGTTTATATCAGAGAGATGTAAAGGATTCTTGAAGTGAAAATTTTGTTGGAATCTAAATGAGAATGTTTTGTTTTGTGCCATGGGGAAGGGTTGTACATTTTACGGCTCAATGACCATTTGGCGATATTTTGAGAGGGAGGTTTTGAAAAGTGTTCCTTTGTGACAGCTCGAGACAGATTGGGGAGTAGACTAGCTCATTTACATCTCATTACCGTAGCAGCGCAGTCTGTATATAACTGGCGGCAGGCTGGCTGGGACGTCAGACACACGCATAGTTACATAGGGCGAAGATCTGAGAAAGCCTTGGGGAAGTGTTTGGATTGTTTTGGATCAGTACATTTTTTTTTTTATCATTGTCAATCAAGGGGAAATAAACAAAACACAAGCAGCCTTAAAACTGGGTTGTCTCATTTGCACCCTCAAGTCTGAAGCTGTGCAGAACTGCAATATCTAATAACTGGATCGGTATTAACACCTTGGCACGGAATTTCGAGTTCATTCCCCATTTTTTCGTTGGGATTTTTCGTCACCGGCACCACTGCTGAGGATTACATTGTATTGTAAACTTTGTTCATGAAGTCACACTGAGAAGCATCGAGATAAACTCCAGTTCCATTCAAGACGTCTGAAGACCGTACGGATTTTTAAGTGGGACTTTTGATTACGGAAAATAACTTTCTCGATGATTTTCTGAGCTGGGTTAAACATCAATTGCCCTGGCTCGTGGACATTTTACTATTTATTGAATATCCTCAGCACAATGGGACGCCAGTCGCTTGTGATAGCTGTCATCCTTTGTGTCTTGATATGCCAGGTATTGCGAATTTGACTCTCTTTTGAATTGATTTGTAATTTAAGTGTATTCATTAGTCATGTGTAGGCTACATATCAAAAACATAATAGAATACAACCTTCATGTTTTAATTGTGTTTTTACAGGGTTTTTGTTCAGGGGTTTTCGAGTTGAAGTTGCAAGAGTTTCTCAACAAGAAAGGAGTGTCAGGCAATACAAACTGCTGCAAAGGAGCCTCTGGGATTCAGCAGTGTGAATGCAAAACGTTTTTTAGAATCTGCTTGAAGCATTATCAAGTTAATGTATCACCGGAACCCCCTTGTACCTATGGTGGTGCGATGACTCCTGTCCTCGGATCAAACTCCTTCCAAGTGCCGGAAACAACTGCAGAAGCATTCGCCAACCCTATTCCGTTTTCTTTTGGATTCACGTGGCCGGTGAGTATTTAAACACAGCGTTGTCAAATTATACAATCTTGGTCAGCATGCTCAAGGTTCGCCACTTATGGGGCTTTGACAATGTCATTAACGGTCATAGTGAGATGTAGCATATCCCAGGACAGGAGGGGGACTAAGGCACGTTAAACAAATGCTATCAGGGTGGGAAACTTCACATCCTCATAGTTGGAGTATAATTGGCATCTCTGCATGAAACTTCGAGTAAATGGGGAAGTGGTGGAATTAAGTTTGAAGCCTAAAGGTGGCACACCTCTATCAGGCCAAACAGAAGCCTAACGGTGGCTCACCTCTATCAGGCCTAACAGAAGCCTAATGGTGGCTCACCTCTATCAGGCCAAACAGAAGCCTAACGGTGGCTCACCTCTATCAGGCCCAACAGAAGCCTAACGGTGGCTCACCTCTATCAGGCCCAACAGAAGCCTAACGGTGGCTCACCTCTATCAGGCCAAACAGAAGCCTAACGGTGGCTCACCTCTATCAGGCCCAACAGAAGCCTAACGGTGGCTCACCTCTATCAGGCCCAACAGAAGCCTAACGGTGGCTCACCTCTATCAGGCCTAACAGAAGCCTAACGGTGGCTCACCTCTATCAGGCCTAACAGAAGCCTAACGGTGGCTCACCTCTATCAGGCCAAACAGAAGCCTAACGGTGGCTCACCTCTATCAGGCCTAACAGAAGCCTAACGGTGGCTCACCTCTATCAGGCCAAACAGAAGCCTAACGGTGGCTCACCTCTATCAGGCCAAACAGAAGCCTAACGGTGGCTCACCTCTATCAGGCCAAACAGAAGCCTAACGGTGGCTCACCTCTATCAGGCCCAACAGAAGCCTAACGGTGGCACACCTCTATCAGGCCAAACAGAAGCCTAACGGTGGCTCACCTCTATCAGGCCTAACAGAAGCCTAACGGTGGCTCACCTCTATCAGGCCAAACAGAAGCCTAACGGTGGCTCACCTCTATCAGGCCCAACAGAAGCCTAACGGTGGCTCACCTCTATCAGGCCCAACAGAAGCCTAACGGTGGCTCACCTCTATCAGGCCCAACAGAAGCCTAACGGTGGCTCACCTCTATCAGGCCCAACAGAAGCCTAACGGTGGCTCACCTCTATCAGGCCCAACAGAAGCCTAACGGTGGCTCACCTCTATCAGGCCTAACAGAAGCCTAACGGTGGCTCACCTCTATCAGGCCTAACAGAAGCCTAACGGTGGCTCACCTCTATCAGGCCTAACAGAAGCCTAACGGTGGCTCACCTCTATCAGGCCTAACAGAAGCCTAACGGTGGCTCACCTCTATCAGGCCTAACAGAAGCCTAACGGTGGCTCACCTCTATCAGGCCAAACAGAAGCCTAACGGTGGCTCACCTCTATCAGGCCAAACAGAAGCCTAACGGTGGCTCACCTCTATCAGGCCCAACAGAAGCCTAACGGTGGCTCACCTCTATCAGGCCCAACAGAAGCCTAACGGTGGCTCACCTCTATCAGGCCTAACAGAAGCCTAACGGTGGCTCACCTCTATCAGGCCTAACAGAAGCCTAACGGTGGCTCACCTCTATCAGGCCTAACAGAAGCCTAACGGTGGCTCACCTCTATCAGGCCAAACAGAAGCCTAACGGTGGCTCACCTCTATCAGGCCTAACAGAAGCCTAACGGTGGCTCACCTCTATCAGGCCAAACAGAAGCCTAACGGTGGCTCACCTCTATCAGGCCAAACAGAAGCCTAACGGTGGCTCACCTCTATCAAGCCCAACAGAAGCCTAACGGTGGCTCACCTCTATCAGGCCAAACAGAAGCCTAACGGTGGCTCACCTCTATCAGGCCTAACAGAAGCCTAACGGTGGCTCACCTCTATCAGGCCTAACAGAAGCCTAACGGTGGCTCACCTCTATCAGGCCTAACAGAAGCCTAACGGGCTATGGCGTGGCTCACCTCTATCAGGCCTAACAGAAGCCTAACGGTGGCTCACCTCTATCAGGCCAAACAGAAGCCTAACGGTGGCTCACCTCTATCAGGCCTAACAGAAGCCTAACGGTGGCTCACCTCTATCAAGCCCAACAGAAGCCTAACGGTGGCTCACCTCTATCAGGCCAAACAGAAGCCTAACGGTGGCTCACCTCTATCAGGCCCAACAGAAGCCTAACGGTGGCTCACCTCTATCAGGCCAAACAGAAGCCTAACGGTGGCTCACCTCTATCAGGCCTAACAGAAGCCTAACGGTGGCTCACCTCTATCAGGCCAAACAGAAGCCTAACGGTGGCTCACCTCTATCAGGCCCAACAGAAGCCTAACGGTGGCTCACCTCTATCAGGCCTAACAGAAGCCTAACGGTGGCTCACCTCTATCAGGCCTAACAGAAGCCTAACGGTGGCTCACCTCTATCAGGCCCAACAGAAGCCTAACGGTGGCTCACCTCTATCAAGCCCAACAGAAGCCTAACGGTGGCTCACCTCTATCAGGCCTAACAGAAGCCTAACGGTGGCTCACCTCTATCAGACCTAACAGAAGCCTAACGGTGGCTCACCTCTATCAGGCCTAACAGAAGCCTAACGGTGGCTCACCTCTATCAGGCCCAACAGAAGCCTAACGGTGGCTCACCTCTATCAGGCCCAACAGAAGCCTAACGGTGGCTCACCTCTATCAGGCCAAACAGAAGCCTAACGGTGGCTCACCTCTATCAGGCCCAACAGAAGCCTAACGGTGGCTCACCTCTATCAGGCCCAACAGAAGCCTAACGGTGGCTCACCTCTATCAGGCCCAACAGAAGCCTAACGGTGGCACACCTCTATCAGGCCTAACAGAAGCCTAACGGTGGCTCACTATCAGGCCTAACAGAAGCCTAACGGTGGCTCACCTCTATCAGGCCTAACAGAAGCCTAACGGTGGCTCACCTCTATCAGGCCTAACAGAAGCCTAACGGTGGCTCACCTCTATCAGGCCTAACAGAAGCCTAACGGTGGCTCACCTCTATCAGGCCCAACAGAAGCCTAACGGTGGCTCACCTCTATCAGGCCTAACAGAAGCCTAACGGTGGCTCACCTCTATCAGGCCAAACAGAAGCCTAACGGTGGCTCACCTCTATCAGGCCCAACAGAAGCCTAACGGTGGCTCACCTCTATCAGGCCCAACAGAAGCCTAACGGTGGCTCACCTCTATCAGGCCCAACAGAAGCCTAACGGTGGCTCACCTCTATCAGGCCAAACAGAAGCCTAACGGTGGCTCACCTCTATCAGGCCCAACAGAAGCCTAACGGTGGCTCACCTCTATCAGGCCTAACAGAAGCCTAACGGTGGCTCACCTCTATCAGGCCTAACAGAAGCCTAACGGTGGCTCACCTCTATCAGGCCTAACAGAAGCCTAACGGTGGCTCATCTCTATCAGGCCTAACAGAAGCCTAACGGTGGCTCACCTCTATCAGGCCTAACAGAAGCCTAACGGTGGCTCACCTCTATCAGGCCTAACAGAAGCCTAACGGTGGCTCACCTCTATCAGGCCTAACAGAAGCCTAACGGTGGCTCACCTCTATCAGGCCTAACAGAAGCCTAACGGTGGCTCACCTCTATCAGACCTAACAGAAGCCTAACGGTGGCTCACCTCTATCAGACCTAACAGCCCAATGTTTATGGCCTGTGGGGCCTCAGCACCTTCTAACCCTTTGGCACAGTTGTTCATTATTATAATTGTTTCTTCTTTTTTTTCAACAGGGGACATTCTCTCTCATCATTGAGGCCCTACACACGGATTCTGACAATGATCTTTCAACAGGTAAATTCGATACAGAGCAACAGGTCACCAAACAAAACTATTAATTGTAAATATTTATCGGGATATATGTACTAATTCCTGTATTCACAATTTTCAGATAACCCTGAAGGTCTGATCAGTCTCTTCACCACTCAGAAGCATCTGACAGTGGGCGATGAGTGGTCCTCTGATTTACAGACTAGTGGAAGAACAGAGCTGAAGTACTCCTACCGATTTGTTTGTGATGAGCATTACTACGGGGAGGGCTGTTCTGTTTTCTGCCGTCCACGAGATGATGCCTTCGGTCACTTCACCTGCGGGGACCGTGGCGAGATCATCTGCAACTCAGGATGGAAGGGAACCTACTGCACAGAACGTAAGTAGGCTGCATCCTCCTTACTTCTGCTTTGCCCATACTAACTTTTGTTGTTCCGTTTTTCTTTTACAAAAGTATGAATGTGGTTAATTTGCAGTCATTAGTCAGAATAAATCATGCGTTATTACCAAATAGTTTCACTTATCAAAAATGTGGGTTGCACTGTTTAGGCAAATTTAAATAAGAGAAGTTTGCCGAATATTCACACGCAAGCCATAGATTAAATGTAATGCCTGATTGGCTACTTGGCAGTGCACTTGGCGTTGATTGGCTTAGTGAGGTATTGTTGGAAGCGGGCAGCTGCTGAGTGAGAGTAGACAATGGACCAGCTGTCCTGCACTGGCACAATGTACACCAGCTGTCCTACACTGGCACCACGTACACCAGCAGTCCTGCACTGGCACCACGTACACCAGCTGTCCTGCACTGGCACCACGTACACCAGCTGTCCTGCACTGGCACCACGTACACCAGCTGTCCTGCACTGGCACCACGTACACCAGCTGTCCTGCATTGGCACCACGTACACCAGCTGTCCTGCATTGGCACCACGTACACCAGCTGTCCTGCACTGGCACCACGTACACCAGCTGTCCTGCATTGGCACCACGTACACCAGCTGTCCACATTGTATCTGCACAGACTCAGGGACATTAAGGGGAGGGGCTGTATAAGCAGAAAGAAAAAAGGGATTACTGACCCATGGTTATGGTTAACCCTAACCCTTCTGTCCCATAGTTATGGTTAACCCTAACCCGTATGTCCCATAGTTATGGTTAACCCTAACCCTTATGTCCCATAGTTATGGTTAACCCTAACCCGTATGTCCCATAGTTATGGTTAACTCTAACCCTTCTGTCCCATAGTTATGGTTAACTCTAACCCTTCTGTCCCATAGTTATGGTTAACCCTAACCCTTCTGTCCCATAGTTATGGTTAACCCTAACCCGTATGTCCCATAGTTATGGTTAACCCTAACCCTTCTGTCCCATAGTTATGGTTAACCCTAACCCGTATGTCCCATAGTTATGGTTAACCCTAACCCTTATGTCCCATAGTTATGGTTAACCCTAACCCGTATGTCCCATAGTTATGGTTAACTCTAACCCTTATGTCCCATAGTTATGGTTAACTCTAACCCTTCTGTCCCATAGTTATGGTTAACCCTAACCCTTATGTCCCATGGTTATGGTTAACCCTAACCCTTCTGACCCATAGTTATGGTTAACCCTAACCCTTCTGACCCATAGTTATGGTTAACCCTAACCCTTCTGTCCCATGGTTATGGTTAACCCTAACCCTTCTGTCCCATGGTTATGGTTAACCCTAACCCTTCTGTCCCATGGTTATGGTTAACTCTAACCCTTCTGTCCCATTGTTATGGTTAACCCTAACCCTTCTGACCCATAGTTATGGTTAACCCTAACCCTTCTGTCCCATTGTTATGGTTAACCCTAACCCTTCTGTCCCATGGTTATGGTTAACTCTAACCCTTCTGTCCCATTGTTATGGTTAACCCTAACCCTTCTGTCCCATGGTTATGGTTAACCCTAACCCTTCTGACCCATAGTTATGGTTAACCCTAACCCTTCTGACCCATAGTTATGGTTAACCCTAACCCTTCTGACCCATAGTTATGGTTAACCCTAACCCTTCTGACCCATAGTTATGGTTAACCCTAACCCTTCTGTCCCATGGTTATGGTTAACCCTAACCCTTCTGTCCCATGGTTATGGTTAACCCTAACCCTTCTGTCCCATGGTTATGGTTAACCCTAACCCTTCTGACCCATAGTTATGGTTAACCCTAACCCTTCTGACCCATAGTTATGGTTAACCCTAACCCTTCTGACCCATAGTTATGGTTAACCCTAACCCTTCTGACCCATAGTTATGGTTAACCCTAACCCTTCTGACCCATAGTTATGGTTAACCCTAACCCTTCTGACCCATAGTTATGGTTAACCCTAACCCTTCTGACCCATAGTTAGCCGAAAAAGAAGCCTTTGTATAGGCAGCAACTGTGTTAAGCAGAATTTTGGTCCCCTGGTGACAAGTGGAGCATATTTTCTAGGTAACGGCTAATGGGGCCACCAGCCCACTGAAATTAATGAACCAGTGTTTACTGAAAGGGCCCATCTGAAAGTAAGCTCTGCTGGTATAAACACATGTTCCAATGAGTTAGATTCCTGTGATTCACTTGTGATGGTCTATCTCATTGCAGCAATCTGTCTTCCTGGTTGTGGCGAGGAGCACGGGTTCTGTGACAAGCCTGGTGAATGCAAGTAAGTCTCAGTGATTTGTCCATCTTCTGTCTGGTTTAAACACCAGTCAACAGGATCACCGTTTGGTATAGTTTCATATATGCTAGATATCTAACTATGAGCATTGTGTGTGGTTACAGGTGTAGAGTTGGCTTCAGTGGGCGTTACTGTGATGACTGCATCCGCTATCCAGGGTGTCTTCATGGCACCTGCCAGCAGCCGTGGCAGTGTAGCTGCCTGGAGGGGTGGGGTGGCCTTTTCTGCAACCAAGGTGAGTTCTGTTTATCTCCCATATGCAACTGACTAGTGCTCATCTGTCCTTCTCCACCAGATCCAGACTGTGCTGGTGTTGAGATAACATACAGTATCCCCACTGTGTTCTCTAAGCCACCATGCCAATCATACAGTATCCCCACTATGTTATCTAAGCCACCATACCAATCAGGTTCAGAGAATAGGGCACATCTTGGCCTTAAAACAAGTCATAAAAACATCCTCGATATCACTGTACATTAACTCTCAGAAGACTAATCCACATGTGCCATTGTCTGTTTCAGATCTCAACTACTGCACACACCACAAGCCCTGCATGAATGGAGCCACTTGTACCAATACTGGCCAGGGTAGCTACACCTGCTCCTGTAAACCCGGCTTCACTGGGGCCAGCTGTGAGATTGAGGTTAATGAATGTTCCGACAACCCCTGCCAAAATGGGGGAAGCTGCACTGTAAGTATTTTTTTTTGAGCTGCCCCTCATTAGTTACATTAGAAATGATTTCTCAGTGATGTAGTGTCACATAGTGTGTGGTGCTGTCATGCTAGAGCTGGCAGGCATTCCTCATGGTGAATGTAGCATAACAAATTAATAACAAGTCATTAAGGAGTTGTAACTTTTGCTTAGCAAGTGCTTTGTCTCGCCTCTGACAGGATTTAGAAAACACATACACATGTGCCTGCCCCCCAGGCTTCTATGGCAACAGCTGTGAGCTCAGTGCCATGACCTGTGCCGATGGGCCTTGCTTTAACGGCGGACGCTGTGCTGACAACCCAGAGGGAGGATACTACTGCCAGTGTCCTCTCGGCTATGCCGGATTCAACTGTGAGAAGAAGATCGACCACTGCACCTCCAACCCATGCTCCAACGGTAAGCTGAAACAAAGTTCTCTAGTTCTGTGTTTACCAGTTTAACCTTTCTATTCAAAGTCTGAGGACATGAATGAATACTGGAACAGATGGTTTAACATGACTTTTTAATGTCTCCAGGTGCCCAGTGTATGGACCTAGTGAACTCCTACATGTGCCAGTGCCCTGAGGGCTTCTCCGGAGCCAACTGCGAAGACAACATTGACGAGTGCGCCAACTACCCCTGCCAGAATGGTGGCACATGCTTGGATGGCATGAATGATTACACCTGCACCTGCCCACCTGGATACACCGGCAAGAACTGCAGCTCGACTATCAGAAAATGTGAGCACAATCCCTGCCACAACGGAGCCACCTGCCACGAGAGGAATAATCGCTATGTGTGCGCCTGTGTGCCAGGCTACGGCGGCCATAACTGCCAGTTCCTCCTGCCGGAGCACCCCCAGGGACAACCCGGGTTGGAAGGAGCTGGTAAGAGATACTCTGATGAAGAGGACCAAGGCACATTCCCCTGGACCGCAGTGTGTGCTGGGATTATCCTGGCGCTGCTGCTGCTGGTGGCCTGTGCCGTGCTGATGGTTTACATCCGGGTCAAGGTGCAGCAGAGGAGTCAGCAGGGAGACACCCACAGTGAGAGTGAGACCATGAACAACCTGGCCAACAACTGTCAACGGCCTGACAAGGACCTATCTGTCAGCGTGATCGGCACGACAGGGGTCAAGAACACCAATAAGAAAGTGGACTTTCACTCGGACAATGCTGGAGGAGAGCAGAATGGCTACAAGTCCCGATGCTCGTCAACGGATTATAATCTGGTGCATGAGCTGAAGCCAGAAGATGTGTTGAAAGAGGACCAAGAAAAGAGTGAAGCAAAGTGTTCCGAATCAAATTGTTCTGAATCTTTTTGTTCCGACAGTGAGTTTGAAGAGAAACACAGAAAACGTTTAAAGAGGTGAATATCTACACATTTAGATATAAATGATGTGCCACATATGGGAGTAGTCATGCTTGTGTCTGAAGAGTGAATGTTGATGTTAATGTATTTATTTTTCTTGTGTTCTCAGTGACGCCTCAGAAAATAAACGTCCAGAGGAGTCGATGTGCAACGAAGCATCGATTTGCAACAACACAAAGTACCAGTCAGTCTACGTCATATCAGACGAGAAAGATGAATGTATCATTGCAACTGAGGTGAGTTGATTTTCCTCTTTTTCACTGCTGATGAAATCTCTTTGCAGTTTGCATATTTACTTTTCACTGGTTTGCGAATAGCCAAATACTCTGAAACTAAAGCATCTTTGCCTCTTGTCTTCCCCAGGTGTAACACCACAGCTGAGGTGTAGCTCGTCTTCTCTACAGGAGGTTTTACTCCGGTGAATGCTGCTCAAACCCAGGGGGAAGGTTTCCCTTCGTGTGACTGCTGCTGTGAGACTAAGACATTGACAGTGATATTCAGAATGAGCTGGTTCTCAACTGAAGTAAGCACAGTGGCTGCAGATAAAGGATGTTGGACCACACTGGTCCGTGCTCTCACAATTTATGTTTCCCAGGAACGTGCGTAATATGGATTTGTTGCACTGCCTGTGAGAACAGTTGTACCTCATTGCACTATGGAGGGTTGCTTTTTAATATGTATTTAAACATACACATTTGAGTTAATTACTGTGTATAATGAGTATGCACTGACTGCAGTGTATATTTGTAAAGCCTTTGAGGCAGTCTTCTGAATTAGTTTTAAGATGGGAAAATACTGCCTTTAAATTTGTAAACATACTGTTGTTGTTTTTCAAAGATGTATTCTTTTAATTTAATTGTGTTATGTGTTCCATTTGTTTGTGAATTTGTAGATATCATTTTGATATAATTTATGTCTAATGTATATAAGGCAGTTCAGGTCAATGTGACTTTGTTTTCCAACAAAAATGTATTTAAGAAGCATTGTACAGAAGCTATTGGAATTGTTTTATCACTGTTGCCCATTAAGAAAATCAACTAAATACTTTTGAAAAATAAATAATGTATGAAATAATAGCATATAAGTGTCTTTGTGATTATCCACCTACATAACATGTCACGCAAAACATCCAACATTGAATATTAGAGTGATTTCTCTTTGACATAAATGCATGCGATGTTTCACCCTAAGTTCTGTATGTAGTCTTACTGCAAACTGTGTGAGTATTCTTGGCCTGATGCAACTGTTTCCCTGAGGAAACTCACTAACTGACACGAAGGCACAAACGGTAATCACAAATTACTACCCTCATCTTGATGGCAATTTATTTTTAGGAAGAAAGAACCTTCTGACAAAAAAAGAAACCACCCCTGGAAAATGATCTGGTCAGTGTTTTCTAACTTATTTTAAACCTTCGTCAATGTCATTTAGTAAGGCCTACAAGCAACTTGCACTTCGTACTCATCAAAGACTAATTTGGTCCTTAAAGAGAATCCAAAACCAGCACGACAAATGGTTAGAAACCTATATGAAAGCAGGAAAAACAAACATTACAATATGTACTGTACGACTGTCTTCATTCATAATCACTCTTTGAAGCATTGAGTAAGAAGTGGACAGCTGAAATCTACACTGAATAACACATTGACCTGCAGCTGTCCAGATGGAGAGACACCCCATTCCAGAGTTGGGGTGCATGAGGCAAATGCATTATACTGTACCACTGTAGAAGCACAACAGAGCCAAGCATCCAGAATTGTTATATTAATGTTCATAGAACGCTGATCCAGAGTTGTCATGTTTATGTTCATAAACCCAGCAAAAAAAGAAATGTCCCTTTTTCAGGACCTTGTTTTTCAAAGATAATTCTTAAAAATCCAATTAACTTCACAGATCTTCATTGTAAAGGGTTTAAACACTGTTTCCCATACTTGTTCAATGAACCATAAACAATTAATGAACATGCACCTGTGGAACGGTCGTTAAGACACTAACAGCTTACAGACGGTAGGCAATTAAGGTCACAGGTATGAAAACATAGGACACTAAAGAGGCCTTTCTACTAACTCTGAAAAACACCAAAAGAAAGATTCCCAGGGTCCCTGCTCGTCTGTGTGAACGTGCCTTAGGCATGCTGCAAGGAGGCATGAGGACTGCAGATGTGGCCAGGGCAATAAATTGCAATGTCCGTACTGTGAGACGCCTAAGACAGCACAACAGGGAGACAGGACGGACAGCTGATCGTCCTCGCAGTGGCAGACCACATGTAACAACACCTGCACAGAATCGGTACATCCGAACATTACACCTGCGGGACAGGTACAGGATGGCAACAACAACTGCTCGAGTTACACCAGGAACGCACAATCCCTCCATCAGTGCTCAGACTGTCCGCAACAGGCTGAGAGAGGCTGGACTGAGGGCTTGTAGGCCTGTTGTAAGGCAGGTCCTCACCAGACATCACCGGCAACAACGTCGCCTATGGGCACAAACCGACTGTCGCTGGACCAGACAGGACTGGCAAAAAGTGCTCTTCACTGACGAGTTGCAGTTTTGTCTCATCAGGGGTGATGGTCGGATTCGCGTTTATCGTCGAAGGAATGAGCGTTACACCGAGGCCTGTACTCTGGAGCGGGGGATCGATTTGGAGGTGAAGGTTCCGTCATGGTCTGGCGCGGTGTGTCACAGCATCATCGGACTGAGCTTGTTGTCATTGCAGGCAATTTCAACACTGCGTTACAGGGAAGACATCCTCTTCCCTCATGTGGTACCCTTCCTGCAGGCTCATCCTGACATGACCCTCCAGCATGACAATTCCACCAGCCATACTGCTCGTTCTGTGCGTGATTTCCAGCAAGACAGGAATGTCAGTGTTCTGCCATGGCCAGCGAAGAGCCCGGATCTCAATCCCATTGAGCACGTCTGGGACCTGTTGGATCGGAGGGTGAGGGCTAGGGCCATTCCCCCCAGAAATGTCCGGGAACTTGCAGGCGCCTTGGTGGAAGAGTGGGGTAACATCTCACAGCAAGAACTGACAAATCTGGTGCAGTCCATGAGGAGGAGATGCACTGCAGTACTTAATGCAGCTGGTGGCCACAGCAGATTCTGACTGTTACTTTTGATTTTAACCCCCACCTTTGTTCAGGGACACATAATTCCATTTCTGTTAGCCACATGTCTTGTTCAGTTTATGTCTCGGTTGTTGAATCTTGTTATGTTCAAACAAATATTTACACATGTTAAGATTGCTGAAAATAATCGCAGTTGACAGTGAGAGGACGTTTTTTTTTGGGCTGAGTTTAGAATGCTGATCCATATTATGTTTATGTTCATAGAATGCTGATCCAGAGTTGTCATGTTTATGTTCATAGAATGCTGATCCAGAGTTGTCATGTTTATGTTCATAGAATGCTGAGCCAGATCATGTTAATGTTTGCTCCGTTTTCTATTTGATAAATAGCATCCATCTGTAAAAATGCTACAGTAAGATACCTTAGAAATGTATCAGTTAGCTGATATATTGTTACAACTTTTTTATGTTCTTATTTACATAACTATTTATCCGTGTTTACTATAAAGATGAATTATTTTAGAAAAAATGTGCTCCTCTAGTTTGCCATCTGAACAAAGATTTGACTTCAGCAGGGGTATATAGGTTTCATATTCAGACCAGAAGTGGCAGGGGTATATAGGTTTTATATTCTGACCAGAAGGGGCAGGGGTATATAGGGGTAGTTGAATGTGTACTATCAGGTTGCTCACTGAAATGATAAACAGGCTCTTGAATCAAACAGCTGTGAGCAACTTTAATCATGGATGAGGAAAGTCAACCTAGTGTTCTGACCATGCTAATGATGTGGCATAGCAAATATTAATCGACCAGACCTGCCTTATACACCTGCTATTTTTATGACATAGGTCACAGATTAACGCTAATATGCCAGAGTGTTTTGAATGAAGAACTTTGAAACTATTTGATAAGCATGGATTTTTAAGGATTTTCAAAAAGTCTGATTTACTTGCATTTATGTTTGGAATTACACTAAACTATAACATGGAGATCTTTATATTCAAAATGTTTAAAATTAAGTTTTGTTTTTGACTAAAGATTCATTCTCTTGCTAAATGTTCTGTTTCCTAAATTTAAAATGTTGTACCCCACATCTGTAATCTTCTAACAGTCTGTATAAATGTACAACCACTATAAATCTGTCTGTAATGCATTACATAGTTACAAAATAACCATTTACATAATAACAATCATAACGGCTCATGGTTCTTTTAAAAAACCATACCTATTCATGCTTATAAATGCATTTGTAATGTAATTCCCACAATGTAATGGGTGTAATGCATACTTCTTGTGAAACGTTCTGCTTTTCAGCTATTGGTAGTGCATTCATCCTTAGGATTTGCATCTTCTATTCATTCACTGGGGGGGGGGGGGGGGGGGGGGGGGTTGATCCAACTATATGTTTGGAATATAGTGGGATGCCAAATGTTTGTGTGTGTGTATTGTTTTCTGTTGCAAAATTGCTGTAACGAGTGCACTGGGAGTCGGGAAGCAAGTTCAGGGAGTGCATAATTTAATTAACAAAACACGAACAACACAAAGACAGGAAACTGAAACAATAATGTCTGGGGAAGGAATCAAAGTTGCAGGGTAATTGTAGCTAAATAGATACATTTGTCAAAGTTTCAGGGTAAATGTAGCTAAATGAATACATTTGTCAAAGTTGCAGGGTATATGTAGCTAAATTGAAAAATTTGTCAAAGTTCCAGAGTAAATGTAGCTAAATGGATACATTTGTCAAATCTGCAGGGTAAATATAGCCAAGTGGATACATTTGTCAAAGTTTCAGGGAACATGTAGCTAAATGGAAACATTTGTCAAAGTTGCAGGGTAAATGTATCTAAATGGATACATTTGTCAAATCTGCAGGGTAAATATAGCCAAGTGGATACATTTGTCAAAGTTTCAGGGTAAATGTAGCTAAATGGATACATTTGTCAAAGTTGCAGGGTAAATGTTTTTTTGTAACGAGTATTACCGAAGGTGGCTTCCCTTCCTGTTCGAGTGGCGCTCGGCGGTCGTAGTCGCCGGTCTACTAGCTGCCACCGATCCCTTTTTCCTTTTCGTTTGGTTTTGACTAATTGTTTTCACCTGTTTATTGTTTGGTTGTTAGGGTGGTGCTATTTAAGTTCGTTTAGCCCGCTTCTGTTTGTGCGGGCTTGTCTTTCTGTTTTGTATGAGGTTGTTCGTTTTATTTGGGGTTTTTTCTGGATTTATTTTTCCAGTGTGTACTTTATTCAAGTGGATTTTTACGCCAATGTTTTGACGTTACCAGTTGTTCTTCTGGTTGGACATTAAAGAGTGGTTTTTCCCCATATCTTTGCTCTCTGCGCCTGACTCCTTACAATGTTCCTCATTGTTCGTAATAGAAGCCCGCACCGTCATATGGAGCCAGCAGGAGCAGCGACCACCCCTCTCCCCACGATGGAGGAGAGAGTCCTTCATCACACGTCCATCCTCCATCGCATCGGATCAGCTATGGATCAAATGATGGAGAGGATGGTTCGTTGGGAGAGGAGTGGTCTCCCTACTACCCCACCTACCCTCCCTCCAGCAACTATACCATCTCCTCCAGCGGGATCTGGTGCCAGCGCTTTGCGTATCACGCCTCCAAGTCAGTACGATGGTTCGGCGGCGGGGTGCCAGGGATTCCTGCTACAATTAGATCTGTACCTGGCCACCGTTCGACCAGCTCCCTCGGACGAAGAGAGCGTGAGTGTCCTCGTCTCCTGCCTGACGGGTAGAGCCCTAGAGTGGGCCAATGCGGTCTGGAACGGGCCCGACTCAGCGAGGGGCCACTACCCGGAGTTCACCCGCCGTTTTCGGGCCGTGTTCGATCACCCTCCAGATGGCCGAGCGGCGGGTGAGAGATTGTTCTATCTCCGACAGGGGACGAGGAGCGCGCAGGACTTCGCGCTGGATTTCCAGACCTTGGCCGCTGGAGCAGGGTGGAACGACAGGGCCCTGATAGACCATTACAGGTGTAGCCTGAGAGAGGACGTCCGCAGAGAGCTGGCTTGTCGGGACACGACGCTCAGTTTGGATGAACTAATAGACATGTCTATCCGGTTAGACCATCTGCTAGCTGCTCGCGGACGTTCTGAAAGGGTCCTGTCAGTTCCACCTCCTGACCCTCCTGCTCCCATCCCGATGGAGCTAGGAGGGGCAGCATCTAGGGAGATCGGAGGAGGAGGCTCCTCCTGTACCAGTTGTGGCCGAAGAGGGCACACTTCCGGTCGGTGCTGGAGGAGTCCATCTGGGAATCGAGAGGGTAGGCAGAACACTCCTCGGTCACCTCAGGTGAGTCAGCACCACACTCTCCCAGAGCTTCCTGTTGGTCACATGTTTTTGTTAATATGTTTCCTTAAATTTTTTCCCTCTCTCCAGCATAAGGCGCTAGTCGATTCAGGCGCAGCTGGGAACTTTATAGATCGCGGACTCGCTCAGAAGTTGAGGATTCCGTTAGTTAAGGTAGAACCCCCCTTCCCTGTGCACTCCTTAGATAGTCGACCATTAGGGTCAGGGCTGGTCAGGGAGGCCACAATTCCTTTGGAGATGATTACGCAGGGGAATCATAAGGAACGGATTAATCTGTTCCTTATCGATTCACCTGCGTTTCCGGTGGTGCTGGGGATTCCCTGGCTGGCTATTCACAATCCGAAGATTTCGTGGAGACAGGGAGCTCTACAGGGGTGGTCTGATGAGTGTTCAGGCAGGTGTGTAGGAGTTTCCATCGGTGCAACGGTGGAGAGTCCAGACCAGGTTTCCACCGTGCGCATTCCCGCTGAGTATGCCGATTTGGCTATCGCTTTCAGTAAAAAGAAGGCGACCCAATTACCACCCCATCGACAGGGGGATTGCGTGATAAACCTCCAGGTAAACGCTGCACTACCCAGGAGTCATGTGTATCCTTTGTCCCAGGAGGAGACGTTGGCTATGGAGACATATGTCACGGAAGCTCTTGGACAGGGATTCATTCGGCCCTCCATGTCACCCGTCTCCTCGAGTTTCTTTTTTGTGAAGAAAAAGGATGGTGGGTTGCGTCCGTGTATTGATTATCGAGATCTCAATTCCATCACGGTGGGTTTTAGTTACCCACTACCTCTCATCGCTACGGCGATGGAATCATTCCACGGAGCACGGTTCTTCACGAAACTGGACCTCAGGAGCGCGTATAATCTGGTGCGTATTCGGGGAGGAGATGAGTGGAAAACCGCGTTTAGTACCACATCGGGCCATTATGAGTACCTCGTCATGCCGTACGGGTTAAAGAATGCTCCAGCTGTCTTTCAATCCTTTGTTGACGAGATTCTCAGAGACCTGCACGGACAGGGTGTGGTGGTGTATATTGATGATATTTTGATCTACTCCGCTACACGAGCCGCGCATGTGTCTCTGGTGCGCAAGGTTCTTGGGCGACTGCTGGAGAATGACCTGTACGTGAAGGCGGAGAAATGTGAGTTTTTCAAACAAGCCGTTTCCTTCCTGGGTTATCGCATTTCCAGCTCGGGGGTGGTAATGGAGGGTGATCGCGTAAAAGCCGTGCGTAATTGGCCGACTCCGACCACGGTAAAGGAGGTGCAGCGGTTCTTAGGGTTTGCCAATTACTACCGGAGGTTTATCCGGGGTTTTGGTCAGGTAGCAGATCCTATTACCTCACTGCTGAAGGGGGGGCCGGTGCGTTTGCAGTGGTCAGCAGAGGCGGACGGAGCCTTCCGTAGGTTGAAGGTGCTGTTTACCGAGGCGCCAGTGTTGGCGCATCCGGACCCATCTTTGGCGTTCATAGTAGAGGTGGACGCATCCGAGGCTGGGGTTGGAGCTGTGCTCTCACAGCGCTCGGGTACGCCACCAAAACTCCGCCCCTGTGCTTTTTTTTCGAAGAAGCTCGGGCCAGCGGAGCGGAATTATGATGTGGGGGATAGGGAGTTGTTGGCTATGGTTAAGGCCCTGAAGGTGTGGAGACACTGGCTTGAGGGGGCTAAGCACCCTTTCCTCATCTGGACTGACCACCGTAACCTGGAGTATATCCGATCAGCTAAGAGACTGAATCCGCGTCAGGCAAGGTGGGCCATGTTTTTCACCAGATTTAGTTTTACGATCTCTTATAGACCAGGTTCCCTAAACACTAAGGCCGACGCGCTGTCTCGCCTCTATGACTCAGAGGACCGGTCCATCGATCCTACTCCCATCATTCCGGCGGCCAAGTTGGTGGCACCAATAGTATGGGAGGTGGACGCGGACATCGAGCGGGCGTTAAGGGAGGAACCTGCGCCTCCACAGTGCCCGGAGGGTCGTAGGTACGTACCGCTCGCTGTTCGTGATCAATTGATTCGATGGGCTCATAGTTTACTCTCGTCAGGTCACCCGGGTATTTCGAGGACAGTGCGAGGTCTTAGGGGGAAGTACTGGTGGCCCACCTTGGAGAGGGATGTGCGATTCTATGTCTCTTCCTGTTCGGTATGCGCTCAGAGTAAGGCTCCTAGGCACCTGCCTCGAGGGAAGTTACAACCCCTCCCTGTTCCACAACGGCCGTGGTCCCATCTTTCGGTGGATTTTCTGACTGACCTTCCACCATCTCAGGGAAACACTACGATCCTGGTCGTTGTGGATCGGTTCTCTAAGTCCTGCCGTCTTATCCCGTTGCCCGGTCTCCCTACGGCCCTGTAGACTGCGGAGGCACTATTTACCCATGTCTTCCGGCACTACGGGGTGCCCGAGGATATCGTTTCTGATCGGGGTCCCCAGTTCACTTCCAGAGTATGGAAGGCGTTTATGGAGCATTTGGGGGTCTCGGTCAGCCTGACCTCGGGGTATCACCCGGAGAGTAATGGGCAGGTGGAGAGAGTGAACCAGGAGGTGGGTAGGTTTCTGCGGTCGTATTGCCAGGACCGGCCAGGGGAGTGGTCAAGATACATCCCCTGGGCAGAGATTGCCCAGAACTCACTAAGCCACTCCTCTACCAACATGTCACCATTTGAGTGTGTGTTGGGGTACCAGCCGGTTCTGGCACCATGGCATCAGAGTCAGACCGAGGCTCCTGCGGTGGAGGAGTGGGTACAGCGCTCTAAGGAGACCTGGAGAGCCGTCCAGGAGTCTCTGCGTCAGGCGAGTAGACGGCAGAAGAAGAGCGCTGACCGTCACCGCAGTGAGGCCCCCGTGTTTGCACCGGGGGATAGGGTCTGGCTCTCGACCCGAAACCTGCCCCTCCACCTGCCCTGCCGGAAGCTGGGTCCGCAGTGTGTAGGGCCATTTAAAGTCCTGAGGAGAATAAACGAGGTGTGTTACCGATTGTTACTTCCTTCGTATTATCGTATTAACCCCTCGTTTCATGTGTCTCTCCTCAGGCCGGTAGTAGCTGGTCCCATGCAGGAAGGTGAGGTTCCGGAGGTCCCTCCGCCCCCTCTGGACATAGAGGGGTCCCCGGCGTACACGATACGGTCCATTCTGGACTCCAGACGCCGGGTGAGGGGCCTGCAGTACCTCGTGGACTGGGAGGGGTACGGTCCGGAGGAGAGGTGCTGGGTCCCGGTGGGGGATATATTGGATCCATCGATGCTGAGAGAGTTCCATCGCCTCCATCCGGATCGCCCTGCGCCTCGGCCCCCGGGTCGTCCTCGAGGCCGGCGTCGGCGCGCTGCGGGAGCTGCGCGTCAGGAGGGGGGTACTGTAACGAGTATTACCGAAGGTGGCTTCCCTTCCTGTTCGAGTGGCGCTCGGCGGTCGTCGTCGCCGGTCTACTAGCTGCTACCGATCCCTTTTTCCTTTTCGTTTGGTTTTGACTAATTGTTTTCACCTGTTTATTGTTTGGTTGTTAGGGTGGTGCTATTTAAGTTCGTTTAGCCCGCTTCTGTTTGTGCGGGCTTGTCTTTCTGTTTTGTATGAGGTTGTTCGTTTTATTTGGGGTTTTCCACAGTCTGGATTTATTTTTCCAGTGTGTACTTTATTCAAGTGGATTTTTACGCCAATGTTTTGACGTTACCAGTTGTTCTTCTGGTTGGACATTAAAGAGTGGTTTTTCCCCATATCTTTGCTCTCTGCGCCTGACTCCTTACAATTTTCCTCATTGTTCGTAACATTTTTAATAGATACATTGGTCAAAGTTGTAGGGTAATTGTAGCTAAATAGATACATTTGTCTAAGTTGCATGTTAAATTTAGCTAAATGGACACATTTGTCAAAGCTGCAGGGTAAATATAGTTAAATGGATACATTTGTCAAAGTTGCAGGGTAAATGTAACTAAATGGATACATTAGTCAAAGTTACAGGATAAATGTAGCTAAATGGATACATTTGTAGAATTTGCAGGGCAAATGTAGCTAAATGGATGAATTTGTCAAAGTTTCAGGGTAAATGTAGCTAAATGGATACATTGGTCAAAGTTGCAGGGTAATTGTAGCTAAATAGATACATTTGTCTAAGTTGCAGGGTAAATGTCGCTAAATGGATACATTTGTCAAAGTTGCAGGGTAAATGTAGCTAAATAGCAAATGTAGTTAAATTGACACATTTGTCAAAGTTGCAGGGTAAATGTAGCTACATGGATACATTGGTTAAAGCTGCAGGGTAAAACTAGCAAAATGGATACATTTTTCTACGTTTCAGTATAAATGTCACTAAATGGATACATTTGTCAAAGTTTTAAGATAAATGTAGCTAAATGGATATATTTGTCAAAGTTGCAGAGGAATACCTATGTGAGAATGCTGTTCATCGACTACAGCTCAGCATTTAACGCCATAGTACCCTCCAAACTCGTCATCAAGCTCGAGACCCTGGGTCTCGACCCCGCCCTGTGCAACTGGGTACTGGACTTCCTGACGGGCCGCCCCCAGGTGGTGAGGGTAGGAAACAACATCTCCACCACGCTGATCCTCAACACTGGGGCCCCACAAGGGTGCGTTCTGAGCCCTATCCTGTACTCCCTGTTCACCCACGACTGCGTGGCCATGCACGCCTCCAACTCAATCATCAAGTTTGCGGACGACACTACAGTGGTAGGCTTGATTACCAACAACGACGAGACGGCCTACAGGGAGGAGGTGAGGGCACTCGGAGTGTGGTGTCAGGAAAATAACCTCACACTCAACGTCAACAAAACAAAGGAGATGATTGCTGACTTCAGGAAACAGCAGAGGGAGCACCCCCCTATCCACATCGACGGGACAGTAGTGGAGAGGGTAGTAAGTTTTGAGTTCCTCGGCGTACACATCACGGACAAACTGAATTGGTCCACCCACACAGACAGCGTTGTGAAGAAGGCGCAGCAGCGCCTCTTCAACCTCAGGAGGCTGAAGAATTTTGGCGTGTCACTAAAAGCACTCACAAACTTCTACAGATGCACAATCGAGAGCATCCTGTCGGGCTGTATCACCGCCTGGTACGGCAACTGCTCCGCCCACAACCGTAAGGCTCTCCAGAGGATAGTGAGGTCTGCACAACGCATCACTGGGGGCAAACTACCTGCCCTCCAGGACACCTACACCACCCGATGTCACAGGAAGGCCATAAAGATCATCAAGGACAACAACCACCCGAGCCACTGCCTGTTCACCCCGCTATCATCCAGAAGGCGAGGTCAGTACAGGTGCATCAAAGCAGGGACCAAGAGACTGAAAAACAGCTTCTATCTCAAGGCCATCAGACTGTTAAACAGCCACCACTAACATCGAGTGGCTGCTGCCAACATACTGACTCAACTCCAGCTCCCTTTAATAATGAAAATTGATGGAAATTGATCAAAAATGTATCACTAGCCACTTTAAACAATGCCACTTAATATAATGTATATGTATATACTGTACTCTATATCATCTACGGCATCTTGCCATCTTTATGTAATACATGTATCACTAGCCACTTTAAACTATGCACTTTTATGTTTACATACCCTACATTACTCATCTCATATGTATATACTGTACTCGATACCATCTACTGCATCTTGCCTATGCCGTTCTGTACCATCACTCATTCATATATCTTTATGTACATATTCTTTATCCCTTTACACTTGTGTGTCTAAGGTAGTAGTTGTGGAATTGTTAGGTTAGATTACTTGTTGGTTATTACTGCATTGTCGGAACTAGAAGCACAAGCATTTCGCTACACTCACATTAACATCTGCTAACCATGTGTATGTGACAAATAAAATTTGATTTGATTTGGTAAATGAAGCTAAATTGACACATTTTTTGAATTTGCAGGGTAAATATAGCTAAATGGATACATTTGTCAAAGTTTCAGGGTAAATGTAGCTAAATGGATACATTTGTCGACGTTGCAGGATAAATTTTTCAAATAGATACATTGGTCAAAGTTGCAAGGTAATTGTAGCTAAATAGATACATTTGTCGACATTGCAGGGTAAATGTTTTTAAATAGATACATTGGTCAAAGTTGCAGGGTAAATGTTACTAAATGGATACATTTGTCAAAGTTACAGGGTAAATGTAACTAAATGGATACATTTGTCAAAGTTGCAGGGCAAATGTAGCGAAATTGATGAATTTGTCAAAGTTCCAGGATAAATGTAGCTAAATGGATAACATTTGTCAAAGTTGCAGGGTAAATGTAACTAAATGGAGACATTTGTCAAAGTTGCAGGGTAAATGTAGTCAAATGGATACATTTGTCAAAGTTGCAGGTAAATGTTGCTAAATGGAGACATTTGTCAAAGTTGCAGGGTAAATGTAGCTAAATAGCAAATGTAGTTAAATTGACACATTTGTCAAAGTTTCATGGTAAATGTCACTAAATGGATACATTTGTCAAAGTTTCAGGGTAAATGTAGCAAAATGGATACATTGGTCAAAGTTGCAGAGTAATTGTAGCTAAATAGATAATTTTTTTCTAAAATGCAGGGTAAATGTAGCTAAATGGATACATTTGTCAAAGTTGCAGGGTAAATGTAGTCAAATGGATCCTTTTTATGTCTCTATTTTGGTTTGGTCAGGGTGTGAGTTGGGGTGGGTATTCTATGTTCTATGTTGTGTATTTCTTTGTGTTTGGCCGGGTATGGTCCTCAATCAGAGGCAGCTGTCTATCGTTGTCTCTGATTGAGAACCATACTTAGGTATCCCTTTTTTCCACCTGTCTTTGTGGGAAGTTGACTTTGTTTAGGGCACATAGCCTTTGAGCTTCACGGTTTGGTTTTGTACGCTCACCACGCTGCACCTTGGTCCTCTCCTTTCACCAGCCGTGACAATACATTTGTCAAAGTTTCAGGGTAAATGTCGCTAAATGGATACATTGGCCAAAGTTGCAGGATAAATGTAGCTAAATGGATACATTTTTCGAAGCTGCATGGTAAATGTAGCTTAATGGACACATTTGTCAACATTGCAGGGTAAATGTAGCTAAATTGAGACATTTGTTGAATTTGCAGGGCAAATGTAGCTAAATAGATACATTTTTCAAAGTTTCAGGGTAAATGTAACTAAATGAATACATTTGTCAAAGTTGCAGGTTAAATGTAACTAAATGGATACATTTGTCAAAGTTACAGGGTAAATGTAGCTAAATGGATACATTTGTAGAATTTGCAGGGCAAATGTAGCGTAATTGATGAATTTGTCAAAGTTCCTGGGTAAATGTCGCTAAATGGATACATTGGTCAACTTTGCAGGAATAATGTAGCTAAATGTTTGCATTGGTCAAAGTTTGAGGGTAAATGTAGCTAAATGGATACATTTTTCGAAGCTGCATGGTAAATTTAGCTAAATGGACACATTTGTCAATGTTGCAGTGTAAATGTAGCTTAATAGATACATTTGTCAAAGTTGCAGGGTAAATGTAGCTACATGGATACATTTGTCAAAGTTGCAGGTTAAATGTAGCTAAATGGTAAATGTAGCTTAATGGATACATTGGTCAAAGTTGCTGGGTAAATGTAGCTAAATGATACAGTTTTCAAGGTTGCTGGGTAAATGTAAAGAAATTGATACATTTGTCAAAGTTGCAGGTAAATGTAGCTAAATGTATGCATTGGTCAAAGTTTCACGGTAACTGTAGCTAAATGGTACATTGGTCAAAGTTGTAGGGTAAATGTAGCTAAATGGAGACATTTGTCAAAGTTAAAGGATAAATGTAACTACATGGATGCATTGGGCAAAGTTGCAGGGTAAATGTAGCTAAATTGATACATTGGTCAAAGTTGCTGGGTAAATGTAGGTAAATGGAAACATTTGTCAAAGTTGCAAGGTAAATGTCGCTAAATGGAGACATTTGTCAAAGTTGCAGGGTAAATGTAGCTAAATGGATACATTTGTCAAAGTTGCAGGTTAAATGTAACTAAATGGTAAATGTAGCTTAATGGATACATTGGTCAAAAGATACAGGGTAAATGTCATTAAATGGATACATTGGTCAAAGTTGCTGGGTAAATGTAGCTAAATGGATATATTTGTCGAAGTTGTAGGGTAAATGTAGCTAAATGGATACATTGTCACAGTTAAAGGAAAATGTAGCTTCATTGGTAAATTTGTCAAAGTTAAAGGATAAATGTAGATACATAGATAAATGGATACATTTGTAAAAGTTGCTGGGTAAATGTCGCCAAATTGATATATTTGTCGAATTTGTAGGGTAAATGTAGCTTAATGGTAAATTTTTTGAAGCTGCATGATAAATGTAGGTAAATGGATACATTTGTCAAAGTTGCAGGATAAATTTTGTAACGTAATAGCTACATTGTCAAAGTTGCAGGGACCAATCTGATTCCACGCTTTAAGATTGCTTCGATCACGTGGACCGGGATATGTTCTGGATAGCGTTGAACAACAACATTGATGAATACGCTGATTTG
The DNA here is from genome assembly GCF_016432855.1 of Salvelinus namaycush. Classification (NCBI taxonomy): domain Eukaryota; kingdom Metazoa; phylum Chordata; class Actinopteri; order Salmoniformes; family Salmonidae; genus Salvelinus; species Salvelinus namaycush. The sequence goes on from NC_052310.1 coordinate 75,505,384, forward strand.
GTGAGCGAGTTATTAGCAAGTGCATCGATGATGTTGTACCCACTGCGAATATTAAAACCTTCCCCAACCAGAAACCGTGGATTGATGGCAGCATTCGCGCAAAACTGAAAGAGCGAACCACTGCTTTTAATCAGGGCAAGGTGACCGGAAACATGACAGAGTACAAACAGTGTAGCTATTCCCTCCGCAAGGCAATCAAAAAAGCTAAGCGTCAGTATAGATACAAAGTAGTCGCAATTCAACAGCTCAGACACGAGAGGTATGTGGCAGGGTCTACAGTCAATCACGGACTACAAAAGGAAAACCAGCCCCATCGCGGACCCCAATGTCTTGCTCCCAGACAAACTAAATAACTTCTTTGCTCGCTTTGAGGACAATACAGTGCAGGGCCTCCCGGGTGGCGCAGTGGTCTAGGGCACTGCATCGCAGTGCTAACTGCGCCACCAGAGTCTCTGGGTTCGCGCCCAGGCTCTGTCGCAGCCGGCCGCGACCGGGAGGTCCGTGGGGCGACGCACAATTGGGCTAGCGTCGTCCGGGTTAGGGTGGGTTTGGCCGGTAGGGATATCCTTGTCTCATCGCGCTCCAGCGACTCCTGTGGCGGGCCGGGCGCAGTGCGCGCTAACCAAGGGGGCCAGGTGCACGGTGTTTCCTCCGACACATTGGTGCGGCTGGCTTCCGGGTTGGAGGCGCGCTGTGTTAAAGAAGCAGTGCGGCTAGGTTGGGTTGTGCTTCGGAGGACGCATGGCTTTCGACCTTCGTCTCTCCCGAGCCCGTACGGAAGTTGTAGCGATGAGACAAGATAGTAATTACTAGCGATTGGATACCACGAAAAATTGGGGAGAAAAGGGGATAAAATTTAAATAAAAAATAAAAAATAAAAAAAAGACAATACAGTGCCACCGACACGGCCCGCTACCAAAACTTGCGGGCTCTCCTTCACCGCAGCCAACATGAGTAAAACATTTAAATGTGTTAACCCTCGCAAGACTGTCGGCCCAGACGGCATCCCTAGCCTTGTCCTCAAAGCATGCGCAGACCAGCTGGCTGGTGTGTTTACGGACATATTCAATCAATCCCTATCCTAGTCTACTGTTCCCACATACTTCAAGAGGGCCACCTTTGTTCCTGTTCCCAAGAAAGCTAAGGTAACTGAGCTAAATGACTATCACCCCGTAGCACTCACTTCCGTCATCATGAAGTGCTTTGAGAGACTAGTCAAGGATCATATCACTTCCACCCTACCTGACACCCTAGACCCACTCCAATTTGCTTACCGCCCCAATAGGTCCACAAACGACGGTATCGCAATCACGCTGCACACTGCCCTAACCCATCTGGACAAGAGGAATACCTATGTAAGAATGCTGTTCATCGATTACAGCTCAGCATTTAACACCATAGTACCCTCCAATCTCGTCATTAAGCTCGAGACCCTGGGTCTCGACCCCGCCCTGTGCAACTGGGTCCTGGACTTTCTGACGGGACGCCCCCAGGTGGTGAGGGTAGGAAACAACATCTCCACCCGTCTGATCCTCAACACTGGCGCCACACAAGGGTGCGTTCTCAGCCCTCTCCTGTACTCCCTGTTCACCTATGACTGTGTGGCCATGCACGCCTCCAACTCAATCATCAAGTTTGCAAACGACACTACAGCGGTAGGCTTGATTACCAACAACAACGAGACGGCCTACAGGGAGGAGGTGAGGGCCCTCGGAGTGTGGTGTCAGGAAAATAACCTCACACTCAATGTCAATAAAACAAAGGAGATGATCATGGACTTCAGGAAACAGCAGAGGGAGCACCCCCCTATCCACATCGACGGGACAGTAGTGGAGAAGGTGGAACATTTTAAGTACCTCGGCGTACACATCACGGACAAACTGAAATGGTCCACCCACACAGACAGCGTGGTGAAGAAGGCGCAGCAGCGCCTCTTCAACCTCAGGAGGCTGAAGAAACTTTTACAGATGCGCAATCGAGAGCATCCTGTCGGGCTGTATCATCGCCTGGTATGGCAACTGCTCCGCCCACAACCGTAAGGCTCTCCAGAGGGTAGTGAGGTCTGCACAATGCATCACCGGGGGCAAACTACCTGCCCTCCAGGACACCTACACCACCCGATGTCACAGGAAGGCCAAAAAGATCATCAAGGACAACAACCACCCGAGCCACTGCCTGTTCACCCCGCTATCATCCAGAAGGCAAGGTCAGTACAGGTGCATCAAAGCTGGGACCGAGAGACTGAAAAACAGCTTCTATCTCAAGGCCATCAGACTGTTAAACAGCCACCACTAACATTGAGTGGCTGCTGCCAACACATCAAATCTCTAGCCACTTTAATAATTAAAAATGTAATGTAATAAATGTACCACTAATCACTTTAAACAATGCCACTTTATATAATGTTTACATACCCTACATTACTCATCTCATATGTATATACTGTACTCTATACCATTTACTGCATCTTGCCTATGCCATTCGGCCATCGCTCATCCATATATTTATATGTATATATTCTTATTCATTCCTTTGTTGTTGTGAAATTGTTAGATTACTCGTTAGATATTACTGCATGGTCGGCACTAGAAGCACAAGCATTTCGCTACACTTGCATTAACTTCTGCTAACCATGTGTATGTGACCAATAAAATTTGATTTGATTTGATAAATGTAGCTAAATGGATACATTTGTCAAAGTTGCAGGGTAAATGTATGCATTTATCAACATTGAGCTAGATCTCCTGAATTTCATCAAAGAAATAAACATGGTAATCTGGATGATTTACAACCATCTCTGATCATCTGTCCATTGGCAGAATCCAACACGGATAACCATTTTTAAATTTATTTTACTAGGCAAGTCAGTTAAGAACACATTCTTATTTACAATGACAGCCGAGGAACAGTGGGTTAACTGCCTTGTTCAGGGGCAGAACTGAACTGATTTTTACCTTGTCAGCTCGGGGATTTGATCTAGCAACCTTTTGGTTACTAACCCAACATGCTAACCACTAGGCAACCTGCCACCCCATTTAAGACAGGAGAGGCAATCCTCCATTCCTTTAGTGCAACACAGGTGGAGTAAAGTAAAATTCCACATGTATTATAATGACCATACCCACTCTGGCCCTTTGTGCCCCTTGACATTGCCCAGGAGGGACCACACAGCTGGGGGGTGATAGTCCACCTCAGCCCCCACAGGGACCATCCATCACACGCCCTCTCATCTTGAGAGGGACAGAGCTCTCCACCCATGTAAATCACAGTCTGGTACAAACTCAGTGATCGAGAGAGCACAACCATTCCCTTTGTTTTCTCAACGAATGTTCTAGCTGACACTTTCACTGTCCTGGGACCGCTAGCACCCTTGGGGGAAGTGTTGGTCCTCCTGAAAGTCTCTGCAGGAGTCCAAGGTTTCCACATTTCCTTAGTCATGGAAGACAGGCATGAATCCAGGACTCCTTCTCATCTGTCCAGAGATTGGTTCATCATGTCAGACAAATATGGCTGAGTAGGACTGAGTATCTCGGGCAAAGGTAGGAAAAGAAGCTTGAGTTGTGAAGGTAGAAATGTATTAGGAGGAGCTTATTAAAATCATTGAATTTGATTGAACACTGTTGTGAATCAACATGATCTTTGGATGAACTGTGAAATGTCAGCATCTTTGTAGCCTGTAAATCCAGCCAACATCACTATATCAAATAGTCCTGAATGCACTGAGTAAACTGAGTTTATATTTTCTGAGTGCAAGATGGACACATGCACAAAAAAATGCAGACAAACGCCTTACATCAATGACTTTATTAATAACCAACAGACCAGGACTTGACATTATTTAGATGTGGATCTAAACTTGTAGCACAAATGTAGCTCACATAGACTGCAACAAACTTAATAAAGGTTTGTTTGCTTCTCTTTAGTCTGCCATAAAGGTTGTTAGTCTTCACTTTCCAAACTCTTCAACATTTTCATTAATGAGCGATGGCCACATTAAAGTAAAGGTTAATTTAGAAAATGTACATCAGAAACTGTCAGACAGTTTAATTATAAATGTGTTCTGTGTTCACAAACACATTTGTTTTATAAGGCACAGCTTGTCTGAAGCGCAAACACTCGCTTAGGTGCCAAATGTTATTCTTAAGTGTGCAAAAGCAAGCCTCTTTTGTGGTGTGGCAGAAATATCATGCAAGTCTTTTACTGTATGTTGTCTGCAGCTTAGCAGGTTGTGAGTGGAACAGACCAATGACAGTCGTCCTGAGGCGGAGGACAGTAAGCAAAGTTTATCATTAACATCTGCTGTGTCTTCCCAACGGTGGGCTATCATCTGTTGTGTTTTCCCCACCAACCCCATGGTGGGCTATTATCTGTTGTGTTTTCCCCACCAACCCCATGGTGGGCTATTATCTGTTGTGTTTTCCCCACCAACCCCATGGTGGGCTATTATCTGTTGTGTCTTCCCCACCAACCCCATGGTGGGCTATTATCTGTTGTGTTTTCCCCACCAATCCCATGGTGGGCTATCATCTGTTGTGTTTTCCCCACCAACCCCATGGTGGGCTATTATCTGTTGTGTTTTCCCCACCAACCCCATGGTGGGCTATTATCTGTTGTGTTTTCCCCACCAACCCCATGGTGGGCTATTATCTGTTGTGTCTTCCCCACCAACCCCATGGTGGGCTATTATCTGTTGTGTTTTCCCCACCAACCCCATGGTGGGCTATTATCTGTTGTGTTTTCCCCACCAACCCCATGGTGGGCTATTATCTGTTGTGTTTTCCCCACCAACCCCATGGTGGGCTATTATCTGTTGTGTTTTCCCCACCAACCCCATGGTGGGCTATTATCTGTTGTGTCTTCCCCACCAACCCCATGGTGGGCTATTATCTGTTGTGTTTTCCCCACCAACCCCATGGTGGGCTATTATCTGTTGTGTTTTCCCCACCAACCCCATGGTGGGCTATTATCTGTTGTGTTTTCCCCACCAACCCCATGGTGGGCTATTATCTGTTGTGTTTTCCCCACCAACCCCATGGTGGGCTATTATCTGTTGTGTTTTCCCCACCAACCCCATGGTGGGCTATTATCTGTTGTGTCTTCCCCACCAACCCCATGGTGGGCTATTATCTGTTGTGTTTTCCCCACCAACCCCATGGTGGGCTATTATCTGTTGTGTTTTCCCCACCAACCCCATGGTGGGCTATTATCTGTTGTGTTTTCCCCACCAACCCCATGGTGGGCTATTATCTGTTGTGTTTTCCCCACCAACCCCATGGTGGGCTATTATCTGTTGTGTCTTCCCCACCAACCCCATGGTGGGCTATTATCTGTTGTGTTTTCCCCACCAACCCCATGGTGGGCTATTATCTGTTGTGTTTTCCCCACCAACCCCATGGTGGGCTATTATCTGTTGTGTTTTCCCCACCAACCCCATGGTGGGCTATTATCTGTTGTGTTTTCCCCACCAACCCCATGGTGGGCTATTATCTGTTGTGTTTTCCCCACCAACCCCATGGTGGGCTATTATCTGTTGTGTTTTCCCCACCAACCCCATGGTGGGCTATTATCTGTTGTGTTTTCCCCACCAACCCCATGGTGGGCTATTATCTGTTGTGTCTTCCCCACCAACCCCATGGTGGGCTATTATCTGTTGTGTTTTCCCCACCAACCCCATGGTGGGCTATTATCTGTTGTGTCTTCCCCACCAACCCCATGGTGGGCTATTATCTGTTGTGTTTTCCCCACCAATCCCATGGTGGGCTATTATCTGTTGTGTTTTCCCCACCAACCCCATGGTGGGCTATTATCTGTTGTGTCTTCCCCACCAACCCCATGGTGGGCTATTATCTGTTGTGTTTTCCCCACCAACCCCATGGTGGGCTATTATCTGTTGTGTTTTCCCCACCAATCCCATGGTGGGCTATTATCTGTTGTGTTTTCCCCACCAATCCCATGGTGGGCTATTATCTGTTGTGTTTTCCCCACCAACCCCATGGTGGGCTATTATCTGTTGTGTTTTCCCCACCAATCCCATGGTGGGCTATTATCTGTTGTGTTTTCCCCACCAATCCCATGGTGGGCTATTATCTGTTGTGTCTTCACCACCAACCCCACGGTAGGCTATTTGCTGTGTTTTCCCCACTGATCCCACGGTGGGCTATTATCTGCTGTGTCTTCCCCACCAATCCCACAGTGGGCTATTATCTGCTGTGTCTTCCCCACCAATCCCACAGTGGGCTATTATCTGCTGTGTCTTCCCTACCAACCCCACAGTGGGCTATTATGTGATGTGTCTTCCCCACTGATCCCACAGTGCGATATTCTATTTGCATTGTGATTTCTTTACCTACCTATTGTTCACCTAATACCTTTTTTGCACTATTAGTTAGAGCCTGTAAGTAAGCATTTCACTGTAAGGTCTACACCTGTTGTATTCGGCGCACGTGACAAATAAACTTTGATTTGATATTCTGCTATGACTCAGTGGACAATGTCAGGAGGTAAAAGTGGCTCCCTAGGGACCAAGCTTCTTTGAGTCCCTTGTGCTCACTCCTCCCAGAAGAGGCTCTTGGAAATCCTACCAGATACACCACAGGAGAGAAAACAGACAGGGAATCTACCATATTGGACAGATAGTTATCAAATTTCGCTGTGGTGAAAAATTCACATTTTTATAGATTCACCTTGTTGTTCAAAATTTAGATTCAGGGATCCAGGGATCAACCAGTCAGGAGGTCTGCTCTCCTGCCCACTGACCTCTGATTCAGGGCTCAACCTGTCAGCAGGTCTGCTCTCCTGCCTACTGATCTCTGATTCCGGGCTCAACCTGTCAGCATGTCTGCTCTCCTGCCCACTGACCTCTGATTCAGGGCTCAACATGTCAGCATGTCTGCTCTCCTGCACACTGACCTCTGATTCAGGGATCAACCAGTCTGGAGGTCTGCTTTCCTCCCACTGACCTCTGATTTAGGGATCAACCTGTCAGCATGTCTGCTCTACTGCGCACTGACCTCTGATTCAGGGATCAACCAGTCTGGAGGTCTGCTTTCCTCCCACTGACCTCTGATTTAGGGATCAACCTGTCAGCATGTCTGCTCTACTGCGCACTGGCCTCTGATTCAGGGCTGAACCTGTCAGCAGGTCTGCTCTCCTGCACACTGACCTCTGATTCAGGGCTCAACCAGTCAGGAGGTCTACTCTCCTGCCCACTGACCTTTGATTCAGGGATCAACCTATCCTCCTGCACACTGGCCTCTGATTCAGGGATCAACCAGTCTGGAGGTCTGCTTTCCTCCCACTGACCTCTGATTTAGGGATCAACCTGTCAGCATGTCTGCTCTACTGCGCACTGGCCTCTGATTCAGGGCTGAACCTGTCAGCAGGTCTGCTCTCCTGCACACTGACCTCTGATTCAGGGCTCAACCAGTCAGGAGGTCTACTCTCCTGCCCACTGACCTTTGATTCAGGGATCAACCTATCCTCCTGCACACTGGCCTCTGATTCAGGGCTCAACCTGTCAGCAGGTCTGCTCTCCTGCACACTGGCCTCTGTTTCAGGGCTCAACCTGTCAGCAGGTCTGCTCTTCTGCCCACTGACCTCTGATTCAGGGCTCAACCTGTTAGCAGGTCTGCTCTCCCGCCCACTGATCTCTGGTTCAGGGCTCAACCTGTCAGCAGGTCTGCTCTCCTGCCCACTGACCTCTGATTTAGGGATCAACCTGTCAGCATGCCCTGCTCTCCTGCGCACTGGCCTCTGATTCATGGCTCAACCTGTCAGCAGGTCTGCTCTCCTGCCCACTGACCTCTGATTCAGGGCTCAACCTGTCAGGAGGTCTGCTTTCCTGCTCACTGACCTCTGATTCATGGCTCAACCAGTCAGGAGGTCTACTCTCCTGCCCACTGACCTCTGATTCAGGGCTCTACCTGTCAGCATGTCTGCTCTCCTGCACACTGACCTCTGATTCAGGGATCAACCAGTCCTCCTGCACACTGGCCTCTGATTCAGGGCTCAACCTGTCAGCAGGTCTGCTCTCCTGCCCACTGATCTTTGATTCAGGGCTCACCCTGTCAGCAGGTCTGCTCTCCTGCCCACTGACCTCTGATTCAGGGCTCAACCTGTCAGCAGGCCTGTTCTCCTGCCCATTGACCTCTGATTCCGTGCTCATTCTTGGACAAATTAAATCTCACAAATTACAAATCTTGCAGTGAACCCTTTGCAGCAGCACATTTGTTTTTAACACGGGAACCCCATTAGGCAGACCAGGCAGAAAGGCCCTTTCAGTGGCTATCTGGGCCTGCCCGAAACGGTTTTAACGTTTATCCCACTTGACAGCTAGCAGTGGGCTTCTCTGGAACAAATGCCAACGTTTGGGGAACGTGGCTGTTTTTTTTGCTCTGGCAGATAACTTTGGTGAGGGAGAGGGAAAGTGTGTTCTGTGTTGTTTTAGGGCCTTGTGTTGACTGTCAGAGAGTTTGATTTAGTTAGATTTATACTGGAGTAGATGACAGGCAGAGAGGTTGTTCCCCTCCATGTGGACCAGGGAGAAGCTATGGAAGAGATTTGTACCTCTCTGTCCAGTCAAAATGCACAGTTATCTCCCAAAGTTCGCTCATACTGATGGGCAATGAGTTTCTTTGTGGGTTATGTCAAACACAGAATGCGGAAAGGACATGGGAAATAAACTCTATGGCAAGGCTGTCATTGTGCTGCTTTCCAGTCAGATTGTTAGCAGATCAGTTATTACAACTAAATACCTATAGCTGAATTCCTCATTACCCATGTCTATAACAAGTTCATAACTGTCTGCATAACTTTTACTCTCAATTGGTTGGTTTTTCAAAATTATTTTTTACAGTAATTAGACCAAATAACATGTACAACGTGTTAATCTACCAATCCAAGTCTGAATCTATCACTTGTTTTTATTCGGTTCAGGGGACTCCTGGGAAGAAGCAGGCACTGTTTCCTGCTGCAATAACTCTAGTAGCCTGCAGTCCCCCGTCGACGAACGCATTCTTAATCAGCAACTCTCCGTTATCCTACCATGCGGATGAAGAATGTTTACCTTGCTCTCCCAGCCTGGTCTAGGAGGAACACTCCAGTTTGAACCATCATTTAGTTTCCAATAGGGCTTGCAGATACAAATGGATCTTCCAAAACCGATATCCCAGTCTCTTTGGTACTTTAACGTCAGAAAGGAGCACAAATATTGTGTTTAAATTCAAAAGATGAAGGAACTTTTACACTTTACAGGAAAATATCTAATGTATGTATGTAAATGTCATTCAAAAAGTGTAATTATCCTTTGGCAAAGGTGTATTTAGGCTTATTCAGTACACACATACATCAATAAATCAAATTTTACTAAAGCTGATCATCATGCTCAACCACACTGTACGGTACCATGTCAAAGGAGAAGGTAGGGATGAAACTCTGTGTCAAAGAAGGAAGGCAGGGATAAAACCCTGTGTCAAAGGAGAAGGTAGGGATGAAACTGTGTCAAAGAAGGAAGGCAAGAATGAAACCCTGTGTCAAAGGAGGAAGGCAGGGATAAAACCCTGTGTCAAAGGAGGAAGGTAGGGATGAAACTCTGTGTCAAAGAAGGAAGGCAGGGATAAAACCCTGTGTCAAAGGAGGAAGGCAGGGATAAAACCCTGTGTCAAAGGAGGAAGGCAGGGATAAAACCCTGTGTCAAAGGAGGAAGGCAGGGATGAAACCTAGGTCAATGTGACTGTGTGACTACTACTTAAAGTTTTACGTTTTATTGGTCGTATGTGCAGGATACACATGGTATACACTGTCCAACCAAATGCTTACTTGCAGATTCCTTCTGGACAATGGAACAAAAATAAGAAATAATTAAAGATAAGAATATGAACATAAAGTAAATGACTCAGTAGAATACAATAACCATTTTAGCGTTTAGCGTGGCTAATTCACACCCTGTGGGCTGTCTCATTTTGATGTGGTCTTTAGGACTTGCTTTGCTCTCTGATTAGACTTCCTGATGTTCATTCATAGAGACGGGGGTCAATTCAACTCACTCATTAGATCCCTTCAGAAGTTACTCCTTTCAAAGAACGAGACTAAACACAAACCAAATTCAATTCTGTATTCATGTAAACTGTTTGCTGTATATGACCAAAATAGCATTTATTATTGTTATGGTTATACTAAACACAATGAAGAAGAGAAAAATGATGGGAGACGATGGGACATATCTCATTGTTTTAATCAGTTTGATTGTGTCCTGTCTGAGTTTTGTTTTTAGAATCAAGTCTATAAGGGAGGGGGGCGGGCTTTTCTCTCTCTCTCTTGATCTCTCTCCCTCAGCTTCTTCTTCCTCCATTCATATTCAGATGAAAGCCTTCTCTGTCTAGTCATTTACATACTGTGGAGGGAAGTATGGGGCAAGCCAGCCAGGCCCTGGCATGTCTGCCGGAGGAGAGGGATGAGAAAATGCCAGCACAGGCCGGTAGATACCAGAAGGGACGGAGCAATACCGCTCAGCCCATTGATGGGCGTTGCTCACCATCTGTCCGTTGGAGTGGCGAGGCATCCATGTCAACTCCCAGCTGCATGGCATCACAGGCAGACTGGAGCCAGAGTGAGGTCCCCAGAGCTCCGCTGGCTAGAGCAGTCCCACGCAGACACGGGAGGGGAGGACAATGTACTGGGGGGATGGGTGGGTGAGAGAGGGGCTGTTCAGCACTGATGTTTATGGATACATCCATCCCCCGCCATGACTGGGCATACTCACACTGTCTTGTGTCATTGTCATTCATCTGAATGTGAGACTGACTTTCTGTCCTTGTGTGTCAGCAGTGGAAGATCCCATATACAGTGTTGTCAGGGATGACATCATGTCTTCCTCTTCCTCTCTTGTTTTCTTCTCAGGGGTATAACTGTCCAAATAAATAAGTGAAATGATGAGTCACATCTCACGTCTAGTCACAATAATCCCAGTGAGATGCCTCCTCATGGTTAATCTGGTGAACAGCACACATCCGTCCCCTCTCTTGTTTTCCCTGTAATTGGCCTTAAGCTAAAGGCCAAAGGAGGACATGGAATACTTTTTCCTTTGTTCTCAACCGAAGGGATTTTCATTCAGTTGATTGTGGCCAAACATCAACTTTCCTACCCATCTGCCATTTGAAATGATTATCATCTCAAGAGAGCAGAGCATTCAGTGTTAGTGGTCATTAATCAGGCGTCAGTTCACCGATCCATTCCCACACACCCCACATTGAACGCTGTCTCCAAGGGACACGCCCCGCTCTCGCTTCAATGGAGAAGACCTGGCAACCCGGCGCTTTCCGAGCACGAGAGTAAAGGTGCTGTGCATTTATATACACATTATATTTGCTCTCGTGATGGGGGCATGCTATTTATTGGGGTGTCGTGGCTCTTTTTGCACCGTGTCAATTACGGTGCCTGGGATCAAGGTCCTGTGTCCTGTGAACTCCATAGGTCACGAAGGGCCCTCAGAAAAGGCCTCATATTCAGAGGATCGTTTAGCATTGACCAGAAGCCACACTGGCCACAGGGCCAGGCAACACAAAACAGAGAAGAAAACAACAATGATTCTTGACTGGGAACAACAGCAGCATCTCACTGAATCAATAATAAATACAAATACAAATGCAACTATTACTACTCATTGGCACAATTTATAATCTCCTCCCAGCAATATTATCACTCATAAATTCCACTAAATTCCTTGTGGCTTCTCAGTGAAATAAATTGATCATTCTGTTTCTGAATGAACATTGACATTTTCAGCAGGTCTATCTATGAATGAGCAGATCAAAAACACCAAGCAAGGACTGGATCACCAGGAATTTCAAAGCATTTAGTTTGAGTTTAGGTTTAATAAATAACTATGCCACTTAGAAGATGCTTGTATCCAAAGCAACTAACAGTCATGTGTGCATACATTTCACATACAGGTGGTCCCAGGAACCAAACCCACTATACTGGCATTGCAAGCACCATTTCTCTACCAATTGAGCTACTGAAGACCTGTAAAATTATGTAATCTAAATGGGTCTGTTGGATAAAACTCATTATGATCCATTTATTTTACTCGCAGTAGCTTATAAAACACGAACATTGTTCAGTGTCTTTAAAAAAAATCTATTTCAATATAATGGGATGTGAGGACCATTTCACTCACAATTTGATAAATGTAAATGACTGACTGGTTTCCCTGGTCTGAAATATGTATGTGGTTGTCTTTACCCAGATTTTGTTTTGACATCTTTATTCTTTTGGCGTGAAGAAAACTTGGAATAATAACTAACCAATAAGTTCCCATCAATATGTACAACATTGAATACAATTAAAACAATCACGAATCAATTGTACCTTGATTTCATCACATTTTCCTTCTCTCCACCAAACAGAGAGTAATCCATTATTATTTGTGTGCACTTCCATTCATGAGCTCTCAACGCTCTTTGGCTCAGCACAGCTCTGTGGGTTTGGCTTGTGCGCAGGGCTGAATTCTTGCAAGGAGGCATCTGTTGCTTATAGTTCTGACATCTGCTTCCATTGCTCCCCTTTCCCATCATGCTGTGGGATATGGTTTCTCCCAAAGGTGGCCTTTGTATGCACCATTGTGAATTTAATCATTGTCTGCCGCAGGCGGTTCCCACGAATCGTGCAAAGGAAGTTATTGCCATGCTTAGAAACCTGTTGTCATTGCCTCTGCACAGTGATCCTCATTGGGAGGATGCTACTCTTCATTTCACTTTCCTATGAGGGCATGAAAAAAACCATCAACCTCTGAAAAGTTGAGTTTATGATATTGCTAAACAAGGAGAAACTGCTGAAATTTGTATTGAACTGGAAAATGATTGAGCACAGAAAAATTTTGAACAACAAGGTGAATCTATAAAAATGTGAATTTTTCACCACAGCGAAATTTGATAACTATCTGTCCAATATGGTAGATTCCCTGTCTGTTTTCTCTCCTGTGGTGTATCTGGTAGGATTTCCAAGAGCCTCTTCTGGGAGGAGTGAGCACAAGGGACTCAAAGAAGCTTGGTCCCTAGGGAGCCACTTTTACCTCCTGACATTGTCCACTGAGTCATAGCAGAATATCAAATCAAAGTTTATTTGTCACGTGCGCCGAATACAACAGGTGTAGACCTTACAGTGAAATGCTTACTTACAGGCTCTAACTAATAGTGCAAAAAAGGTATTAGGTGAACAATAGGTAGGTAAAGAAATCACAATGCAAATAGAATATCGCACTGTGGGATCAGTGGGGAAGACACATCACATAATAGCCCACTGTGGGGTTGGTAGGGAAGACACAGCAGATAATAGCCCACTGTGGGATTGGTGGGGAAGACACAGCAGATAATAGCCCACTGTGGGATTGGTGGGGAAGACACAGCAGATAATAGCCCACCGTGGGATCAGTGGGGAAAACACAGCAAATAGCCTACCGTGGGGTTGGTGGTGAAGACACAACAGATAATAGCCCACCATGGGATTGGTGGGGAAAACACAACAGATAATAGCCCACCATGGGATTGGTGGGGAAAACACAACAGATAATAGCCCACCATGGGGTTGGTGGGGAAAACACAACAGATAATAGCCCACCATGGGATTGGTGGGGAAAACACAACAGATAATAGCCCACCATGGGATTGGTGGGGAAAACACAACAGATAATAGCCCACCATGGGGTTGGTGGGGAAAACACAACAGATAATAGCCCACCATGGGGTTGGTGGGGAAAACACAACAGATAATAGCCCACCATGGGGTTGGTGGGGAAAACACAACAGATCAAATTTTATTTGTTACATGCGCCAAAACAACAGGTGTAGACCTTACCGTGAAATGCTTGCTGACAAGTCCTCAACCAACAATGCAGTGTTAAGAAAATAGAGTTAAGAAAATATTTACTAAATAAACTAAAGTAAAAAAAGTAACACAATAAAATGTCAATAACGAGGCTATACAGGGGATACCGGTACCGAGTCAATGTATGGGGGCACAGGTTAGTCGAGGTAATTGAGGTAATTTATACATGTAGGTAGGGGAAAAGTGACTTTGCTTTCTGGTTAAAGCTAATTGGACAAGAACAGAGTGTGTGTGTGTGTGTGTGTGTGTGTGTGTGTGTGTGTGTGTGTGTGTGTGTGTGTGTGTGTGTGTGTGTGTGTGTGTGTGTGTGTGTGTGTGTGTGTGTGTGTGTGTGTGCGTGGGTGTTCGTTCCAGAGGAATGCTTGAGATATAGATGGGTTAGCTGACAACGTCACGAAAACGATGTGCGCACTTCAAAGGGGTGGAAGTCTGTGTATTGTTCTCAGTGGCGGTCGGTGACTTTTAAGATGAGGTAGGATGATTATTTTTTATGAGCATGGCCTTATTTCTATTACAGCACATTGGATGACTGTCATTCATATTCCATTAACACAGCTCAATGTAACATCGATATGTTTAGGCTACTACATGATACTCGAATTTGACCTATACCCATCATGAGGTTGCTACAATCTAGCATATTAATTAAAGTTTACAATGAAGGTGCACAGGTCGAGAGAACTTTGAGTAATCAAGGTGACAGACATTGACACATACGATACAGCCTTGCACACTCTTGCCTGCATCTAGCTGATCTAGGATGTAATCATTAGTCCAACAGTTGCAAATGAGAGTTTCTATTGAACAAATTCATATTTATCCCTGTTTCATTCAGTTTGCTTCCGTTTAAGAAATGTTTCTCAACAGAATCAGTGGAATGAATACACCCCTGATCACACAGTTCACTTTCATAGCAGCAACATAAAAACAGCATGATCACTTTGCTCGTTGTATAATTCCTTCTCGCAACCATCTACACGTTCTCCTCCTCTCAACTGTTCAACTATTGTCTTTCTCTAGCTTTGAGTCAACTATTCTCCACATTTTATGCACTGCAGTGCTAGCTAGCTGTAGATTATGCTTTCAGTACTAGATTCATTCTCTGATCCTTTGAGTGGGTGGACAACATGTCAGTTTATGCTGCAAGAGCTCTGATAGGTTGGAGGATGTCCTCCGGAAGTTGTCATAATTACTGTGTTAGCCTATGGAAGGGGGTGAGAACCATGAGCCACCTAGATTTTTTATTGAAGTCAATGTACCCAGAGGAGGACAGGAGCTAGCTGTCCTCCAGCTATACCATGGTGTTACCCTACAGAATTATGCTGAGGCAACTGTAGGCCTTCATTGCAAAACAGTGTGTTTTAATCAATTATTTGGTGACGTGGATATATTTAGTACAGTTTTATCTAAAAGGGATAACTTTAAAGTTTCACTATTTTAATTTTTTTGAAATTCACTGAGGAGGATGGTCCTCCCCTTCCTCCTCTGAGGACCCTCCACTGGTTGTTGTGATTCTGGATGGCCAGATAGCTAGCAACAATGACAAGAAACTGCCATGTGGGAAATCGGCAGTGGCTCGTTTCAGCTAGTTTCATCTTGTCCTTGATACCATATCTTGTTTTGTGGTGTTTTGACAGATGTCACGTCGATGTTAAAATGGCAAACATTTGTTAGCTTGCTAACCAACAACTGTATCTATGTATTTGAGAGACAAGTGATCATTGTGCAACTTTATTTTTGTTTTCAATAAGCATTGGAGACAAAATATAGTTTACATGTTGTCAACAATCTAAGCCAACCCTGTCTGTTTTGCCCCATAGTTGCGCACGCATTGCTTTTGTTGCTAAACAACCATTGAGTCTATTGTTCCCACTGACTGATGATGTCTGGGCAAAAGTTTTACTGAGGAAATGGATAGGGACCTAGAGGAAGCCCTTGCCAGTATCCACCCTCTATCTGCTAAATATGGGAAGGGAAAGATAGATGCTAGTGTAAACAGTGGTACAGCAGTAAACCATCTGATTATACATGAAGCAAGGTAGAAAGTATTTACTTTACACCCACATGCTGATTGATTACTGTTGGATGAAATTATATCATTATGTTTTTGCCCATTGGTTTCATTTGCTGTTCACAAAAACAGATGAGAAAAGCAGAGAACTTCGTCGTCCAAATATGGAGCAGCATAGTTATTAGTTGGGTGGGTAGATGTCTACAAAATCACACTAGGGACTGGACTGTTTCCAAAACAGTCAGTGAATTATGTTAGAAGTATTCTGTCCTTACGATACGTAAGTATTACAGACAAGTGCAAGATTTTCTTTTCTTTAAAGACATCAAATGATTACCATGCACCTGCAATAAGCCTACTCAGATGTGCAAGTGGTTTTCCTCACACCGTGACTAGACCTGCCACGTTGGGTGCGCTAGCGTTGAAAAATAAATGTGCACATACATGTTATTCAATCATTTCATGCTCACTGCTTGCGCGCATCAACAAGCGTCTGCATTGCCAAACGCTAACATACTGACCACACCACTCGCGTCGCGTGAGCGAGTGTTGCAAAATATATGTACACATACATTTTATTCAATCATTGCACCCACACTGCTCGCAGGCGTCTGCGTGGCCAGGCGCTAAAATAGAAATTGGTTATATTTGTGACTGTGTGCTGCAAGTCCCGCCTTTCCCATCTCCTCATTGGTTTTTAGGAGCATATACCCACGTGGATGATTGAAAAATGAACTGAGGTCCACACTCCAGTCCAGTTGGTGATGATAATGCACCTTAAAGTTGGTTGCCAACCACCATATAAAGTCCAAAGAAGAAGAAGCCTGAAGGAGGAGAGATTACTAGAAACAAACTCTGTTTACCCTTTTATCTGTGGATTAATTGTCGGAGTAGAAGACCTTGTGCATTTCAGGTAAAATAACAACCCAATGTTTATGTCCCAGGACAAGTGAGATAGCAACAGCAAGATAGTGGTTAGAGTGTTGGGCCAGTAACCGAAACCCCGAGCTGACAAGGTAAAAATATGTCATTCTGCCCCTGAACATGGCGGTTAACCCACTGTTCTTAGGCCGTCATTGTAAATAAGAATTTGTTCTTAACTGACTTGCCTAGTAAAATAAATTAAAAAAATTCAAAGCTAGCTAAATTGCCTTAAATGTTTAATGCTTTTCGACCTGTCCCCAAATTAATATAGTTGGTTCGTTTTGATGTTTCAACCTGCATGTCCTGATTGCGTCTGGTGTGGGTGAACAAAATCAACATGCGCGCAATGGCGTGCGCAGACGCACTCACGCGAGCGGTCTAGTCAGCATGTAAAGGTGCTGATAAACTGAAAAGGATGTGGGGCGATGAAACAACAGAAGCCATTCATTTTTAATGGAAGAGAAGAGAAGTGGGCGGGGACCATTGGATGATACAAGCATGGGCGAGGGATCGTGAACAGGGCGAGACCTACATTTGGGAAAGGTGAACTGACCAATCGAAGTTCACTATAGCTTCCAGCCCCTACTAGATTGCACGGTTGGGGTCAATTCTGAATTGAGTTATGAACTACTCTTCAATTCCAATTATATTCTTGAATTTGAATTGTCCACACCCCACATTTAATTTTTGTATTTTTTATTTCACCTTTATTTAACCAGGTAGGCAAGTTGAGAACAAGTTCTCATTTACAATTGCGACCTGGCCAAGATAAAGCAAAGCAGTTCGACACATACAACAACACAAAGTTACACATGGAGTAAAACAAACATACAGTCAATAATACAGTAGAAAAATAAGTCTATATACAATGTGAGCAAATGAGGTGAGATAAGGGAGGTAAAGGCAAAAAAGGCCATGGTGGCGAAGTAAATACAATATAGCAAGTAAAACACTGGAATGGTAGATTTGCAGTGGAAGAATGTGCAAAGTAGAAATATAAATAATGGGGTGCAAAGGAGCAAAATAAATAAATAAAAACATGAAGCAGAAGTTGAATTGAATTTGAATTAAAGGAAGTAGAATTTAATTAAATGAAATTACAATTGCTTTATGTATTCCACACATCACCACAGAAATGTTTAATGTTGAAACCTTTAATTTTTAAACTCATTCTCCTATAACAATTGTAAGTAATTACAGTGGTCTGGAAATATTCCAAGATCATACTGTGGATTGTTTATAATAATTCATAATTCCCTTAATGTTTTGAAATATGAGATATATTTTATTTTCCAGAATGCATTACATCAAACACTGCAGTATGGAAGGGAACAATCTAACGTCTTATGACAAAGAAAAATAAAATGGTATGTGTATTCTTTGCATTAATAAGTGACTTATCCTTTTGACAAAAAATGTGTCAAATGAATGAGACTTTGAAGTTGAATTTGTTTGAATTCCTTTGAGTTAAACTCTACTTCCTATAAAATAAAAAAATGTCTTACTGTCCGGTGTGGCAAAAAGTGTGCAGGTAAGGCCAATTGGGAGGTTGGTTAATCCTTGAGAAAGAGGTAGCCATAGGCCTGCCGGTTTTTATTTGGTTTTACAGTAGTTAACCTTTTTATTTGGTTTTACAGTAGTTAACCTTTTTATTTGGTTTTACAGTAGTTAACCTCTTTATTTGGTTTTACAGTAGAAAACCTCTTTAGTTTGTTTTACAGTAGTTAAAAGCTTTAGTTTTACAGTAGTTGACCTCTTTAATTTTCAACCGGTCTATCTGAGTGTCTTTTTGTAAATATTTTGACCTCCCTAATAAATAATCCTCTGGTATAACCAACCCATGGGAGTCAGGATGGAGCTGATCTAACCGACCCATGGGAGTCAGGTGGAGCTGGTCTAATCGACCCATGGGAGTCAGGTGGAGCTGGTCTAATCGAACCATGGGAGTCAGGTGGAGCTGGTCTAATCGACCCATGGGAGTCAGGATGGAGCTGGTCTAATCGACCCATGGGAGTCAGGTGGAGCTGGTCTAATCGACCCATGGGAGTCAGGTGGAGCTGGTCTAATCGAACCATGGGAGTCAGGTGGAGCTGGTCTAACCGACCCATGGGAGTCAGGTGGAGCTGGTCTAATCAAACCATGGGAGTCAGGTGGAGCTGGTCTAACTGACCCATGGGAGTCAGGATGAAGCTGGTCTAACCGACCCATGGGAGTCAGGATGAAGCTGGTCTAACCGACCCATGGGAGTCAGGTGGAGCTGGTCTAACCGACCCATGGGAGTCAGGTGGAGCTGGTCTAACCGACCCATGGGAGTCAAGATGGAGCTGGTCTAACCGACCCATGGGAGTCAAGATGGAGCTGGTCTAACCGACCCATGGGAGTCAGGACGGAGCTGGTCTAATCGAACCATGGGAGTCAGGTGGAGCTGGTCTAACCGACCCATGGGAGTCAAGATGGAGCTGGTCTAATCGACCCATGGGAGTCGGGATGGAGCTGGTCTAATCGACCCATGGGAGTCAGGTGGAGCTGGTCTAATCGAACCATGGGAGTCAGGTGGAGCTGGTCTAACCGACCCATGGGATTCAGGATGGAGCTGGTCTAACCGACCCATGGGATTCAGGATGGAGCTGGTCTAACCGACCCATGGGATTCAGGATGGAGCTGGTCTAACCGACCCATGGGATTCAGGATGGAGCTGGTCTAACCGACCCATGGGATTCAGGATGGAGCTGGTCTAACGACCCATAGGATCTAGGATGGAGCTGGTCTAACCGACCCATAGGATCTAGGATGGAGCTGGTCTAACCGACCCATAGGATCTAGGATGGAGCTGGTCTAACCGACCCATAGGATCTAGGATGGAGCTGGTCTAACCGACCCATGGGAGTCAGGATGAAGCTGGTCTAACCGACCCATGGGAGTCAGGATGGAGCTGGTCTAACCGACCCATGGGAGTCAGGATGAAGCTGGTCTAACCGACCCATGGGAGTCAGGATGGAGCTGGTCTAACCGACCCATGGGAGTCAGGATGGAGCTGGTCTAACCGACCCATGGGAGTCAGGATGGAGCTGGTCTAACCGACCCACGGAGCTGGTCCTGGATCACGGTTAGTTCGCTGTCCTCAGGCACACACACACACATCCAACACGGTCCGTACACATTCACGTTAATGCACACACCTAGTCAGGTTACAGAACAATTAGGCAAGCCTAAGGCTCCTAGACTCATCGAGGATAATGTAACAGTAGGTTTGTCCAATCGGTTCCGTAACACTAGCAATACCTAGCATGCTGTCGGTATGCTAGTAACCACGGTGAGCCATTCGGGCGAAGCTAGAGTGGCTAGGTGATGCATCGCTGATAGTTAACATGGTTCTATTTAAGATGCTCGACACGATGCAAGTACCACCTCTCCCATTTCCTTATTAGTTTTCCTGAAAATACAAACCCATGTGGGTGCTTGATCTAACTAGGTTTCCCTTTTTACTCTGGGTCAGTTCTACAACGACCCATCTAAAGGACCATAGTAAACACACACACCTTCAGCCGACGTATCACATTGCTTAGGGAATATATAGTTTGGAGAGTTTTCACACATTGGGAAGACGTCCCCTAGACATCAGATTAAAATGTTGATGTCTGGCCGACCATACAAACGATGTAGAACAGTAGAATTTAGAATGTAGGTATTCTAATAAAAGACGTCTTGCCAATGAGCAAACAATGTCTAAACTGCATCTTCCTGATGTATTCTATATATGTCGTGTCTATGTTGGGAAGACGAATGTGTGCTATCAGGCAAAATAACAACCCAATCTCTCAGGACAAACTGCTAGCAACAGCTAACTAACTAAATGTCTATGAAAGTTTAATGTGTGTTTCAACCTGCCCAGAAATTAATACAATCGTTTCAGTTGGTTTTGGTATTTTAATCTGCGTGTCATGATCACGTCTGGTAGGGATAGACAAAATGATAATGCGCACGATGGCGCATGCGGACGCAAGCGTGGGCCGGTTTGGGCCGGTTTGGTCACAGTGTAAGAAGTCATTTTGCATTGATAATTTCTTGTTCACTTTCCCATAATGTAGATGTATTGATATTGTTAAA
Organism: Salvelinus namaycush; assembly: GCF_016432855.1. Taxonomy (NCBI): domain Eukaryota; kingdom Metazoa; phylum Chordata; class Actinopteri; order Salmoniformes; family Salmonidae; genus Salvelinus; species Salvelinus namaycush. The sequence goes on from NC_052310.1 coordinate 75,526,307, forward strand.
GTAGATCATAAATATGGTCTTCATGGTGGAGCGTCATTTTAGCTCCATCTAAACATCATGTAGTATCATGAAATAATCTGTAGCTCTGCATGTAAATGCTAAATGTGTGACTTTTTGTGACTTTTATCAACCGACAACCTAGACACCAGTGCTAATGGGACTACACCAATATTCCAATAAAATACGAATATAGCATTAACATTTCAGAAGTGCTCCTTGAAATAACCGTCCACCAGATTATTCATACAGCAGCAACAGTCCAGAGAGAGAGAATTCAGTTGGTGTTCAGGGTCAGAGTAGCTCTGGCTAGACCAGAATGGTAACTGTGGTCTAGTGTTGATGTTATCCTACAGTAGTTGGATTTTGGCACATAGAATAGGAACTTCCCTTTTCTGTGAGGATGTGTGAATTTCCAAGGAGCTCTGACCCAGGCTACTGTTGGAGCCGTCAGAGGACCTGGAATGAATGAGTGACACTGAGAAAAAATGTCCTCTGAGACAGACAAATGGCTCTCACTTTCACCTCTTTGACAGCACAGGATATAGTAGCAACAGACAAAGAGAAAGTGCATTTCATGGAAAAAGTCCACCGGAATAAAAACAAATGTTGTCCAACAAATAGAATACTGTTCTGTTTCAGAGACAAAACATAAATTCCAAAAGCATACGTTCTTAATTAAAAAGAGACCAGTGAAAGTGTTGTATTGTATTTTTGTATTTTCCTTTCTGCTGGAGCTGAGCTATGAGGATGAGGATAAGGCACTCTTGCCAATATTTACTGACTGAGTCAGGAAGTCCTGTTCAAGGTCATCATCATTCATTTGTTTTACAAGTCGCCTGACAAGAATACAGTGAGACACTAATGCAGAGTAGTGTGAAAATGGACTCTAATCTAAACCCATTTATCATACTCAAGCATGTCAAATTGATATACAGCAGGAGTAAATAAACTGGAACATTACATACATGTGTTTCCCTTAATCTCATAAAGCACATATTAAGTATCAAAGAGTTCATGAAGTTTATGGACATGATCATTTCCAAAAACCTGCCAGTAAGTTCTGAAAGGATTTGCCTTTGTTTATCACCATTATAAACACTAAGTGAATTCATGTAATCACCATTATAAACCCTAACTGAATTCATGTAATCACCATTATAAACCCTAACTGAATTCATGTAATCACCATTATAAACCCTAACTGAATTCATGTAATCACCGTTATAAACCCTAACTGAATTAATGTAATCACGTTATAAACCCTAACTGAATTAATGTAATCATGTTATAAACCCTAACTGAATTCATGTAATCACCATTATAAACCCGAACTGAATTCATGTAATCACCATTATAAACCCTAACTGAATTAATGTAATCACCGTTATAAACCCTAACTGAATTAATGTAATCATGTTATAAACCCTAACTGAATTCATGTAATCACCATTATAAACACTGAATTAATGTAATCGCCGCTATAAACCCTAACTGAATTCATGTATTCACCGTTATAAACATAACTGAATTCATGTAATCACCATTATAAACGCTAAATTAATTCATGTAATCACCATTATAAACCCTAACTGAATTCATGTAATCACCATTATAACACTGAATTCATGTAATCACCATTATAACACTGAATTCATGTAATCACCATTATAAACCCTACCTGAATCCATGTGATCACCATTATAAACACTAAGTGAATGAATGTCATTGGCATTATAAACAAATTAATTCATGTAATCACCGTTAAACACTGAATTGATGTAATCCCCATTATAAACAGTAATTTAATTCATTTAATCACCATTATAAACACTAAGTGAATTAATGTAATCACCATTATAAACACTACATTAATTCAAGTAATCACCATTATAAACCCTAACTGAATTCATGTAATCACTGTATACACGCTAACTGAATTCATGTAATCGCCGTTATAAAACCTAACTGAATTCATGTAATCACCGTTATAAACCCTTACTGAATTTATGTAATCACCGTTATAAACACTAAATGAATTCATGTAATCACCGTTACACACCCTAATCAGTAACTGAAAGGTTGCTGGATCGAATCCCCGAGCTGACAAGGTAAAAATCTGTCGTTCTGCCCTTGAGCAAGGCAGTTCCCTGGACCGGGTCTCCCTGCAGGGCATTTCTTTCTGTCCCTGAGGAAGGTGACAGAGTGGAAGGGCTCCTACAGCCGACCTCACAGCCAACCCACACATTCCCCAGCCCCCCTGATCCCCAGTGCTGGTATCTCTGGGAATGACAGGAAGACGTATAACTGTAGTGTGCTTGCACTCATACATTAATTAATTTGTTTATAACTGTGATTACATGGATACACTTAGTGTCTTTAACAGTGATTACATTAATTCAGTTAAGGGAAACGTCAGTTGTACAACTGAATGCATTCAACTGAAATGTGTCTTCCGCATTTAACCCAACCCCTCTGAATCAGAGCGGTGCGGGGGTCTGCCATAATCGACATCCATGTCTTCGGCGCCCGGGGAACAGTGGGTTACGTGAAAAAAACGTGAGTTTGTGCCTTACCCTATAGGGTTAAAGATGCACTCCAGGATATTACCCTATAGGATTAAAGATGCACGGCCTCCCGGGTGGCGCAGTGGTCTAGGGCACTGCATCGCAGTGCTAACTGCGCCACCAGAGTCTCTGGGTTCGCGCCCAGGCTCTGTCGCAGCCGGGAGGGTTTGGCCGGTAGGGATATCCTTGTCTCATCGCGCTCCAGCGACTCCTGTGGCGGGCCGGGCGCAGTGCGCGCTAACCAAGGGGGCCAGGTGCACGGTGTTTCCTCCAACACATTGGTGCGGCTGGCTTCCGGGTTGGAGGCGCGCTGTGTTAAAGAAGCAGTGCGGCTTGGTTGGGTTGTGCTTCGGAGGACGCATGGCTTTCGACCTTCGTCTCTCCCGAGCCCGTACGGGAGTTGTAGCGATGAGACAAGATAGTAATTACTAGCGATTGGATACCACGAAAATTGGGGAGAAAAGGGGATAAAATGTATTTAAAAAAAAATAAAAAATAAAAAAAAAGATGCACTTCAGGATATTACCCTATAGGGTTAAAGATGCACTCCAGGATATTACCCTATAGGGTTAAATATGCACTCCAGGATATTACCCTATAGGGTTAAAGATGCACTCCAGTTATTACCCTATAGGGTTAAAGATGCACTCCAGGATATTACCCTATAGGGTTAAAGATGCACTCCAGGATCTTACCCTATAGGGTTAAAGATGCACTCCAGCATATTACCCTATAGGGTTATTACCAGGATATTATTAACATGTAGTACAAATTGGATTGGTAGCATATCATACGAGCATATCATGTATGTAGCATATCATACGAGCCTATCATGTAGCATATCATACGAGCCTATCATGTATGTCGCATATCATACGCCCTATCATGGATGTAGGATATCATACGAAAAGGATGACGTAGTACACATAAAATGGGGAACACTTTTGGCTCGTGAGCACTACTCTACTCTCCTCTGTGACCTGTGCTGTTCCTGCCCTCTCCTCTCCTCTGTGACCTGTGCTGTTCCTGCCCTCTCCTCTACTCTCCTCTGTGACCTGTGCTGTTCCTGCCCTCTCCTCTACTCTACTCTCCTCTGTGACCTGTGCTGTTCCTGCCCTCTCCTCTACTCTACTCTCCTCTGTGACCTGTGCTGTTCCTGCCCTCTCCTCTACTCTACTCTCCTCTGTGACCTGTGCTGTTCCTGCCCTCTCCTCTACTCTCCTCTGTGACCTGTGCTGTTCCTGCCCTCTCCTCTAATCTCCTCTGTGACCTGTGCTGTTCCTGCCCTCTCCTCTACTCTCCTCTGTGACCTGTGCTGTTCCTGCCCTCTCCTCTACTCTACTCTCCTCTGTGACCTGTGCTGTTCCTGCCCTCTCTGATCTGACCTGTGCTGTTCCTGCTCCCTCCTCTCCTCTCTCCTCTCGTCTGTGACCTGTGCTGCTCCTGCTCCTGCCCCTCCTCTTCTCTCCCCTGTGACCTGTGCTGTTCCTGCCCCCTCCTCTCCTCTGTGACCTGTGCTGTTCCTGCCCCCTCCTCTCCTCTCCTCTGTGACCTATATTGTTCCTGCCCCCTGCCCCTGCTCCACAGTGCTGTCCAAACAGACAGATAGACACACAGATAGCACTGCTGGAGGAAGAGGCTGGATCACAGTAGAAGGCCTGCCCAAATGATTAGTCAGGAACACAGACCATTTCCTTGGAATCAGTGCCCATTTCCTATTTGAGCGAGTTGAGAACGAGTCTTTCCTTACTCAGGCCATTTCCCTCTCATATCCTGAGCCAACCCTTTCCAACCGCCACGCTTGTTACCAACTTAACTGTTTCAACACCAGGGAACAATGTTGTACTCACTGTCTGGGGGCCCTGTTCCAAATCGCTGCCTGCACCCTCTCCTCCATTCTGTCTTGTCATTGGTTTTAAGCCACACTGACCACCACCAGGTGTATAGGTATTTAACTAACCAAAAATGATATGAAAGTCTATACTTGTTCATACACATTATATCTTCTCCACTTTTTCTAAACAGACATTTTAGGGTTCTAAATACATCTGGTAATTAAGGTGCATAACAGAACATACACTTTAGTTCCACATTTTTAAAACAGGAAGATGACGCCATGTAATAGATAGAGCCATAGAATTTCTAAGACAAATTGCATCATGTAGTTTCTTAAATATACTGTATATCCAATGCAATTGAAGTCTTTGATGTAATTAGGGGGTTCAAAGCAAAGCTGTAAAACCTATTGTTATTCTTGGATTTTTTTTCTTGACATGTAAATCCAGAATAGATTGGTAAAAAATATATATCATTTGGCACACAGAAACTAGAGGCCATGGGCTCTATTTTAACAAACCTAACAGCTCAAATAAACCAGAACAGCTCAAATAAGCAAAGAGAAACGACAGTCCATCATTACTACAAGGCAAGAAGGTCAGTCAATACAGAATATTTCAAGAACTTTTCAAGTTTCTTCAAGTGCAGTTGCAAAACCCATCAATCGCTATGATGAAACTGGCTATCATGAGGGCCGCCACAGGAATGGAAGACCCAGAGTTACCTCTGATGCAGAGGATAAGTTCATTAGAGTTACCAGCCTCAGAAATTGCAGCCCAAATAAATAAAATAAGTAACAGACACATCTCAACATTAACTGTACAGAGGAGATGGCGTGAATCAGGCCTTTATGGTCCAATTGCTGGAAAGAAATAACCACTAAAGGACACCAATAAGAAGAAGAGACTTGCTTGGGCCAAGAAACACGAGCAATGGACATTAGACCGGTGGAAATTTGTCCTTTGGTCTGGAGTCTAAATTTGAGATTTTTGGTTCCAACCACCGTGTCTTTGTGAGATGCGGAGTCGGTGAACGGATGATCTCCGCATGTGTATTTCCCACCGTAAAGCATGGAGGAGGAGGAATTATGGTTTGGGGGTGCTTTGTTGGTGACACTGTGTGTGATTTATTTAGAATTCAAGGCACTTAACCAGCATGCCTACCACAGCATTCTGCAGCGATACGCCATCCCATCTGGTTTGGGCTTAGTGGGACTATAATTAGTTTTTCAACAGAACAATGACCCAACACACCTCCAGGCTGTGTATGGGCTATTTTACGAAGAAGGAGATTGATGTAGTGCTGCATTAGATGGCCTGGCCTCCACAATCCCCCAACCTCAACCAAATTGAGATGGTTTGGGATGAGTCGGACCGCAGAGTGAAGGAAAAGCAGCAAACAAGTGCTCACTCAGCATATGTGGTGAAGTCCTTCAAGACTGTTGGAAAAGCATTCCAGGTGAAGCTGGTTGAGAGAATGCCAAGAGTGTGCAAAGCTGTCATCAAGGCAAAAGGTGGCTATTTGAAGAATCTCAAATATAAAATATAATTTGATTTGTTTAACACTTTTTGGTTACTACATGATTCCATATGTGTTATTTCATAGTTGTGATGTCTTCAGTATTATTCTACAATGTATAACATAGTAAAAATAAATAAAAACCCTTGAATGAGTAGGTGTTCTAAAACTTTTGACCGGTAGTGTAGACATATGCCCTCTTTGCCAAATATGTTAACTTGAACCTGTTTGCAGTCCACATTGTTCTAAGTAATTCCATGGCTTCAACGTGGAAATATATACATAGAATTCACACAGATTGAGGGGCTAAGCCTACTGTAAATTGCATTATGGTGGAGCATGGGCATGTCAAATGTTGTCAGTAAGCAAGATTAAATTCATTATTGATAAGGCATAAAAAGAGAGCAAATAATTACAATCAAATTCTAAACAAAACAACAACTTGTTTAAAATAGGCTATGTCTAAATACACTTACAGGCACCATAATTGCTTCCCGTGGGCATATAATATTATAACAACACAGACTATGGAGGGGGCCGTAGATCAGGGTGCCTTGTGAGAATTCGTCTGTGAGTGGGTAACTCGCCGCTACCATCCGTTCTATTGGTCAACGTGCAATCACCATAAAATAAACTAGATGAGCTCCGTTCGAGACTTTTATGCTCGCTTCGAGGCAAGCAACACTGAAGCATGCATGAGAGCACCAGCTGTTCCAGAAGACTGTGTGATTATGCTCTCTGTAGCCAAAGTCAGCAAGACCTTTAAACAGGTCCAAATTCACAAGGCCGCGGGGCCAGACGGATTACCAGGAAAGTGTCTTCACTGACATTTTCAGCCTCTCCCTGGCCAAGTCTGTAATATCTACATGTTTCAAGCAGACCACCATAGTCCCTGTGCCCAAGAAAGAGAAGGTAACCTGCCTAAATGACTACTGCCCCATATCACTCACGTCGGTAGCCATGAAGTGCTTTGAAAGGCTGGTCATGGCTCACATCAACACCATCATCCCAGAAACCCTAGACCCACTCCAATTCCCCAACAGACCAACAGATGACGCAATCTTAAATCGCACTCCACACTGGATTTTCCCACCTGGACAAAAGGAACACATATGTGAGAATGCTGTTCATTGACTACAGCTCAGCGTTCAACACCATAGTGCCCACAAATCTCCTCACCAAGCTAAGGACCCTGGTACTAAACACCTCCCTCTGCAACTGGATTCTGGACTTCCTGATGTGCCACCCCCAGGGGGTAACGGTAGGCAACAACACTTCTGCAACGCTGATCCTCAACACGGGGGCCCCTCAGGGATGAGTGCTTATCCCCTTCTGTACTCCCTGTTCATCCACAACTGCGTGGAAAGAAAAAACTTTGACACCATCATTAAGTTTGCTGGCGACACAACAGTGCCAGGACAACAACCTCTCTCTCAACATGAGAAAGACAAAGGAGATGATCGTGGACTACAGGAAAAGGAGGGTCGAACAAGCCCCCATTCACATTGACAGGGCTGTAGTGGAGCTGGTGATAGTTTCAAGTTCCTTGGTGTTCACATCACCAACAAACTATCATGTTCCAAACACACCAAGAAAGTTGTGAAGAGGGCACGACAATGCCTTTTCCCCCTCAGGAGACTGAAAATATTTGGCATGGGTCCCAAGATCCTCAAAACGTTCTACAGCTGGGCCTCCTGAGTGGCGCAGCGGTCTAAGGCACTGCATCACAGAGCTTGTGGCGTCAATATAAATCTGGGATTGATTCTGGGCTGTGACGCAGCCGGCCACAACCGGGAGACCAAAGAGGCGACACAAAATTGTCCCAGCATCGTCCGGGCTAGGGGAGGGTTTGACCGGCCGGGATGTCCTTGTCCCATCACGCTCTAGCGACTGCTGTGGCGGGCTGGGCGCATGCATGGTGACAGGGTCTCCAGTTGTATGGAGTTTCTTCCAACACATTGGTGTGGCTGGCTTCCGGGTTAAGCGAGCAGTGTGTCAAGAAGAGGTTTAATTTAACTTTTTTGGTACCCTTGCCCAGATCTGTGCCTCAACACAATCCTGTCTCGGAGCTCTACGGACAATTCGTTCGACCTCATGGCTTGTTTTTTGCTCTGATGTCCTTTCAACTGTGGGACCTCATATAGACAAGTGTGTGCTTTTCCAAATCATGTCCATTCAATTGAATTTACCAAAGGTGGACTCCAATCAAGTTGTAGAAACATTATCAATGGAAACAGGATGCACCTGAGCTCAATTTTGAGTGTCATAGCAAAGAGTCTGAATTTATGCTTACATTTTTTATACATTTGGCCAAATTTCTTATAACCTGTTTTCGCTTTGTCATTATGGGGTATTGTGTGCAGATTGCTGAGGATTTTTTTTTATTTATCACATTTTAGTATAAGGCCGTAACGTAACAAAATGTGGAAAAAGTCAAGGGGTATGAATACTTTCAGAAGGCACTGTATATACTAGGCGGTGTCAGAGGAAGGCTAAAAAAATTCTGTCACCCAAGTCATAGACTGTTCCCTCTGCTACTGCACGCCAAGGGGTACCGGAGCGCCAAGTCTAGGTCCAAAAGGCTCCTTAACAGCTTCAATCCGCAAGCCATAAGACTGCTGAACAATTAATTACATGGCCACACGTTTGTTTTTACACTGCTGCTACTCGCTGTTTATTATCTATGCATAGTCACTTTACCCCTACCTACATGTACAAATTACCTCGACTAACCTGTACCTACGCACATTGACTAAATGCCCCTAACCAACAGTGCAGTTTCAAATAAAATACAGATAAGAATAAAAGTAACATGTAAATAAAGAGCAGCAGTAAAAAAATTAAACTATATACAGGGGGGTGCCGGTACAGAGTCAGTGTGCGGGGGCACCGGTTAGTTGAGGTAGTATGTACATGTTGGTAGAGTTATTAAAGTGACTATGCATAGATGACAACAGAGTGGCAGTGGTGTGGGGAGGGGGGAAATGCAAATAGTCTGGGTAGCCATTTGACTAGATGTTCAGGAGTCTTATGGCTTGGGTGTAGAAGCTGTTTAGAAGCCTCATGGACCTAGACTTGGTGCTTCGGTACCACTTGCTGTGCGGTAGCAGAGAGAACAGTCTATGACTAGGGTGGCTGGAGCCTTTGACAATTTTTAGGGCCTTCCTCTGACACCGTCTGGTATAGAGGTCCTGGATGGCAGGAAGCTTGGCCCCAGTGATGTACTGGGCCGTTCGCACTACCCTCTGTAGTGCCTTGCTGTCGGAGGCCGAGCAGTTGCCATACCAGGCAGTGATGCAACCAGTCAGGATGCTCTCGATGGTGCAGCTGTAGAACCTTTTGAGGATCTGAGGTCCCATGCGAAGTCTTTTCAGTCTCCTGAGGGGGAATAGGTTTTTTCGTGCCTTCTTCACGACTGTCTTGGTGTGCTTGGACCATGTTACTTTGTTGGTGATGTGGACACCAAGGAACTTGAAGCTCTCAACCTGCTCCACTGCAGTCCCGTCAATGAGAATGGCGGCGTGCTTGGTCCTCTTTTTCCTGTAGTCCACAATCATCTCCTTTGTCTTGAACACGTTGAGGGAGAGGTTGTTGTCCTGGCACCACACGGCCAGGTCTCTGACCTCCTCCCTATAGGCTGTCTCGTTGTTGTCGGTGATCAGGCCTACCACTGTTGTGTCATCGGCAAACTTAATGATGGTGTTGAAGTCGTGCCTGGCCATGCAGTCATGAGTGAACAGAGAGTACAGGAGGGGGCTGAGCACGCACCCCTGAGGGGCTCCTGTGTTGAGGATCAGCGTGGCGGATGTGTTGTTACCTACCTTTACCACCTGGGGGCAGCCCTTCAGGAAGTCCAGGATCCAGTTGCAGAGGGAGGTGTTTAGTCCCAGGTCCTTAGCTTATTGATAAGCTTTGAGGGCACAATGGTGTTGAACGCTGAGCTGTAGTCAATGAATAGCATTCTAACATAGGGGTTCCTTTTGTCCAGGTGGGAAAGGGCAGTGTGGAGTATTTGGTATTTTATTAGGATCCCCATTAGCTGTTGCAAAAGCAGCAGCTACTCTTCCTGGGGTCCACACAAAACATGAAACATAATACAGAATGACATTTACAGAACATCATTAGACAAGAACAGCACAAGGACAGAACTACATACATTTAAAAAAAAGGCACATGTAGCCTACATATCAATGCATACACACAAACTATCTAGGTCAAATAGGGGAGAAGCATTGTGCCGCGAGGTGTTCCTTCATCTGTTTTTTGAAACCAAGTTTGCTGTTTATTTGAGCAATATGAGATGGAAGGAAGTTCCATGCAATAATGGCTCGAAATAATAATACTGTATTAATACTCTTCTTGAATTTGTTCTGGATTTAGGGACTATGAAAAGACCCCTGATGGAATGTCTGGTGGGATAAGTGTGTGTGTCATAGCTGTGTGTCAGTTGACTATGCAAATAATTTGGGATTTTCAACACATTCATGTTTCTTATAAAAAGAAGAAGTGATGCAGTCAGTATATCCTCAACTCTTAGCCAAGAGAGACTGGCATGCATAGTATTAATATTAGCCCTCTGCTTACAATTAAGAGCAAAACGTGCCGATCTGTTCTGGGCCAGCTGTAGCTTAACTAGGTCTTTCCTTGCAGCACTGGACCACACGACTGGACAATAATCAAGATTAGACAAAACTAGAGCTTGCAGAACTTGCTTTTTGGAGTGTTGTGTCAAAAAAGCAGAGCATCTCTTTATTACGGCTAGACCTCTCCCCATGTTTGCAACCATTGAATCTATATGTTTTGACCATGACAGTTTACAATCTAAGGTAACGCCAAGTAATTTAGACTCCTCAACTTGTTCAACAGCCACACCATTCATTACCAGATTCAGCTGAGGTCAAGCACTTAAGGAATGGTTTGTACCAAATACAATGCTCTTAGTTTTAGAGATGTTCAGGACCAGTTTATTACTGGCCACCCATTCCAAAACAGACTGCAACTCTTTGTTAAGGGTTTCAGTGACTTCATTAGCTGTGGTTTCTGATGCGTATATGGTTGAATCATCAGCATACATGGACACAAATGCTTTGTTTAATGCCAGTGGCAGGTCATTGGTAAAAATAGAAAAGAGTAGAGGGCCTAGAGAGCGGCCCTGAGGTACACCACACTTTATATGTTTGACATTAGAGACGTTAGAAAACCCTTTGAGTTCTATTAGATAGATAGCTCTGAATCCACGTTATGGCTGAGGTTGAAAAGCAATAGCACTTAAGTTTTTTCAACAACAACAGGTTATGGTCAATAATATCAAAGGCTACAATGAAATCTAACAGTACAGCGCAATAGAGACTGCATCATCTGTGGATCTGTTGGGGCGGAATGCAAATTGGAGCGGGTCTAGGGTTTCTGGGATGATGGTGTTGATGTGAGCCATGACCAGCCTTTCAAAGCACTTCATGGCTACAGACGTGAGTGCTACGGGTCGGTAGTCATTTAGGCAGGTTACCTTAGTGTTCTTGGGCACAGGGACTATGGTGGTCTGCTTAAAACATGTTGGTATTATAGAGTCGGACAGGGAGAGGTTGAAAATGTCAGTGAAGACACTTGCTAGTTGGTCAGCGCATGCTCGCAGTACACGTCCTGGTAATCCGTCTGGCCCTGCGGTCTTGTGAATGTTGCCCTGTCTAAAGGTCTTATTCACATCGGCTGCGGAGAGCATGATCACATAGTCTTCTGGTACAGCTGGTGCTCTCATGCATGATTCAGTGTTATTTGCCACGAAGCGAGCATAGAAGTAGTTTAGCTCGTCTGGTAGGCTCGTGTCACAGGGCAGCTCTCGCGTGTGCTTCCCTTTTGTATTCTGTAATGGTTTGCAAGCCGTGCCACATCCAACGAGCGTCAGAGCCGGTGTAGTACAACTCGATCTTAGTCCTGTATTGATGCGTTGCCTGTTTTATGGTTTGTCAGAGGGCATAGCAGGATTTCTTATAAGCTTCCGGGTTAGAGTCCTGCACCTTGAAAGTGGCAGCTCTAGCCTTTAGCTCAGTGCGGATGCTGCCTGTAATCCATGGCTTCTGGTTGGGGTATGTACGTACGGTCACTGTATGGATGACGTCATCGATGCACTTATTGATGAAGCCAATGACCGATGTGATGTACTCCTCAATGTCATTGGAGGAATCCAAGAACATATTCCAGTCTGTGCTAGCAAAACAGTCCTGTAGCTTAGCATCTGCTTCATCTGACCACTTTTTTTATTATACAGTTAAGGGATTAGTTAAGAAATTGCTGAGTTATTGATAAATAAGGAAATCAGATTTTAAAAGTCCATTTAAATAATTTGTAAATCAACTCCACAATGGCTTATCAACGTGAAACTTTTTAGGGTCATCAAAACCATGCTAAGTTTGGCATTGATATCTTTAAAAAAGGAAACTATTAACAATTCACTTTTTTGACTATGTAATGCTAATGCTTAAAATAATAATACAAAATCTTCTTCTCACTGCCTAAAAGTCAGATTCACTCCAAATAAGGTATTTGGACTCATCACAATAGTCCCTAAAGAGTTTGAGAAAATGACATTGATGCATTCAAAGATGGCCACACTATACCAGTAGATGCATATTAGCACAAATGCTAATATGCTAAAATATGCAACAAATAGTTTAAATAATATTCTTCTCATGAACCATAGGACCAAATTACACCAAATTCAGAAGGTAGGGCCATGGGACATGTCTTAACATAGTTTGAGAAAAGCTAAGGGTCAATAGATGGCGTTATTGACCAAAAAATTATCAGATTATACTTGTCCACTGTAAATCCACTCTACAGTGGGCTATCAACTTGAAACTTGTCACTGAATTAGGTATTGATATCTCAAAAAACAAAGAGACTATTAACAACTCATTCTTTGCATATGTTACGCTAATGATAAAAATAATCTTCTCAAAATAGTTGCTGCATTCAAATATGGCTGCACTGTACCTTGCACGTTAGCACAAATGCTAAAAAATACTTTAAAAATCTTCTTCTCATGAACCATAAGTAAAATGGACTCCAGATTTGGTATATAGACTCAATGAATTAGCCTCTAATGAATTTGAGGATGATTAGTTGCTGCATTCAAAGACGGCCAAGCTACATCACTAGATGGCACCATATCACTCCAGGGCTGTAAGAACTGAACCGATTGACATGGGTCCATGAAATTTTGTATGTAAACCTTTTGTATGTGTCCTTAGAAGGTGAGGGAATATAAAGTAACTGCAACCTTAGGTGGCTGCACCAGAACAGTTGGTGCTTCTATAGATGTCATTGGCACCATAGGATACTAGAGCAATGACTATTTATCAAGTTGACTTTGTCTCATGCAAATTAATATTATATTTAAATTATGCAGACAAACAATGTGAAATATTGTGATTAGTATATCTGTATAATCACATATTGTTGTAGTGAAAAGTGGATCTTTTATTCAGGAAATGTATAAACCGGAATCCTACCATATTACAGCTGTGAGAGTGTATTGAAGTATTTTGGAACACTAATGTGGAGTGTACCAACTTGGATTTAAATCATATACACAAACAGATTAACAAACATTGTGAAATATTTGTATTACAATGTTGGCATTGTCCAATATGAAAGAGCTGCGAAACAAGGGTATTTTCTAAGATTAAAATAAATAATTATAACTGAAACTAAATATTGGGATTATTATCTGCACTATTGCTGCCGTATTAGAAAACATGAACTGGAAGTACTTGGGCAGGGTTATAACTTACAGCACTAGACTAAACTTCACTTGCATCATCCTTGGGGTATTAAGAGATAAACGCGTTCACTGCTTGTTTTGTTATCCAACTGATCGTGTCCTTTCGGTCACCCTGTGAACCCAGTGCATTGCTGCTCGCAGCTATATTTGCAAAGTCACTTCAGTACACACAGTTCCAACTTGTTTTCTTTATATCAAAATGTATTTATTTTGATCTTAAAATTCCGCCAATAAAAGTTGTTTTGTTTTTATTCCTACTGGCCAAATAGAGAAAACAGCTCAGGATGGGAAAAAGCGGCTTGTCACTTGTTTATAGTTGACAATGTGGACTGTCCGAGTGAGTCCTGGGAAAAAAAGTTGGGGAGCGTGGCCCACACGCTGGCCAGCGACAGCGAGCTGGCCCGATTGGGTTTATGAAGTGGAAAGTTTAATGAAGTAGCGAGCGAAGGAATGGTTGGGACAGTTCTCTCTGCACAGATGGCCCTTTGTAACTCCTGACACCGGCCAGCTGCTCCGGCTTCAAAATGATGGCGCTGGGGGGAGCGGGAAGAGGGCCCTGCCTTCTAAGCTTCCTACAGTGGCTGGGGCTGAACCCCTGACCCCTGGTGTCAGACAGGGCCACTGAATGTTTTCTCTCTTCTCAGTGGGTCTCCAGTCCCTGTCTATGGCGCCTCACTCTCACCACAGTGGCCTGCTCGAAGGGGAACCGCCCCCTTTGGCCACCCGGCCTCAGCCACACCACACCAGAGCGCTTCTGTTTGGTCACTTCTTTCTCTGAAAGACTAACTGGATGAAGGGTGTTCTCAGGCTGAAAATCAGACCGTTGTTCGATCTATTTTTGATCTAAACTCAGTAAATGGCCAAAGGTTAATTTTCACTTTGAAAATACTGCTACAGAGTTTATGAATACATACTTTTCAAACATTGAATGTATTTCATATAAATGAAAAACATCCAAGACATACAAGAGCTATATTTGTTATTTGCTTTAATTGCTCCTACAGATGTGATACAGTATTATTGTATAAGGCATTGTCCCTCTTGGAGAGTAACTACGCCTTCTCCTATTTCTCCACCCCTCTGTGACATCTTGACATACAGGTAACTGACAAAATAATGGAAACATTTAAGTAAATGAAGGATATAAAGTATATTGAAAGTAGGTGCTTCCACATCGGTGTGGTTTCTGAGTTAATTAAGCAGTTGACATCCTATCATGCTTAGGGTCATTGATAAAAATGCTTGGCAGGCCATTATTTTGGCTACCATGTCTATGCCCACATAGGACGAGAGTTCACTGAATGGTTTGATGAGCATGAAAACTATGTAAACCATATGCCAATGCCGTCTCAGTCACCAGATCTCAACCCAATTGAACACTTATGCGAGATTCTGGAGAGGTGCCTGAGACAGCGTTTTCCTCCACCTCAACAAAACACCAAATTATGAAATTTCTTGTGGAAGAATGGTGTCACATCCCTCCACTAGCGTTCCAGACACTTGTAGAATTGATGTCAATGTGCATTGAAGCTGTTCTGGCTCGTGGTGGCCCAACGCCCTATTTAGACACTTTGTTGGCGGTTCCTGTATTTTTGGCATTTACCTGTATGTTTGTGTGTTTTTGTTTGCTTGTTTACTTTACTTTCCAGCCCAGTGTTTTGGTCCCGGAACAGCATTTTGATCCGGGCCCAGCGTTTCAAATCAAATCAAATATTGGTTAGCAGATGTTATTGCGAGTGTAGCGAAATGCTTGTGCTTCTAGTTCCGAAAGTGCAGCAATATCTAACAATTCCACAACAACTATCTAATACACACAAATCTAAGTAAAGGAATGGAATAAGAATATATACATATACATATATGGATGAGCATTGACAGAGCGTCATGGGTAAGATGCAATAGATGGTATAAAATACAGTATATACAGTGGGGGAAAAAAGTATTTAGTCAGCCACCAATTGTGCAAGTTCTCCCACTTAAAAAGATGAGAGAGGCCTGTAATTTTCATCATAGGTACACTTCAACTATGACAGACAAAATGAGAAAAAAAAATCCTGAAAATCACATTGTAGGATTTTTAATGAATTTATTTGCAAATGATGGTGGAAAATAAGTATTTGGTCACCTACAAACAAGCAGGATTTCTGGCTCTCACAGACCTGTAACTTCTTCTTTAAGAGGCTCCTCTGTCCTCCACTCGTTACCTGTATTAATGGCACCTGTTTGAACTTGTTATCAGTATAAAAAAGACCTGTCCACAACCTCAAACAGTCACACTCCAAACTCCACTATGGCCAAGACCAAAGAGCTGTCAAAGGACACCAGAAACAAAATTGTAGACCTGCACCAGGCTGGGAAGACTGAATCTGCAATAGGTAAGTAGCTTGGTTTGAAGAAATCAACTGTGGGAGCAATTATTAGGAAATGGAAGACATACAAGACCACTGATAATCTCCCTCGATCTGGGGCTCCACGCAAGATCTCACCCCGTGGGGTCAAAATGATCACAAGAACGGTGAGCAAAAATCCCAGAACCACACGGGGGGACCTAGTGAATGACCTGCAGAGAGCTGGGACCAAAGTAACAAAGCCTACCATCAGTAACACACTACGCCGCCAGGGACTCAAATCCTGCAGTGCCAGACGTGTCCCCCTGCTTAAGCCAGTACATGTCCAGGCCCGTCTGAAGTTTTCTAGAGAGCATTTGGATGATCCAGAAGAAGATTGGGAGAATGTCATATGGTCATGTACTGGAGGGGGCTGAGCACGCACCCTTGTGGGGCCCCAGTGTTGAGGATCATGTTGTTTCCTACCTTCACCACCTGGGGGCGGCCGGTCAGGAAGTCCAGGACCCAATTGCACAGGGTGGGGCCTCAAGCTTAATGATGAGCTTGGAGGGTACTATGGTGTTGAATGCTGAGCTATAGTCACCGAACAGCATTTTACATAGGTATTCCTCTTGTCCAGATGGGATAGGGCAGTGTGCAGTGTGATGGCGATTTCATCGTCTGTGGACCTATAGTGGCAGTAAGCAAATTGAAGTGGGTCTAGGGTGACAGGTAAGGTGGAGGTGATATGATCCTTGACTAGTCTCTCAAAAGACAGAAGTGAGTGCTACGGAGCGATAGTCCTTTAGTTCCTTTGCCTTCTTGGGTACAGGAACAATGATGGCCATCTTGAATCATGTGGGGACAGCAGACTGGGATAGGGAGAGATTGAATATGTCCGTAAACACACCATCCAGCTGCTCTGAGGACGCGGCTAGGGATGCCGTCTGGGCCGGCAGACTTGCGAGGGTTAACACGTTTAAATGGCTTACGTCGGCCACAGAGAAGGAGAGCCCACAGTCCTTGGTTGCGGCCCGCGTCAGTGTATTATCCTCAAAGCGGGCAAAGAAGGTGTTTAGTTTGTCTGGAAGCAAGACATCGGTGTCCACGACGTGGCTGGTTTTCCTTTCGTAGTCCATGATTGTCTGTAGCCCCTGCCACATACGTCTTGTGTCTGAGCCGTTGAATTGCGACTCCACTTTGTCTCTATACTGACATTGCACTTGTTTGATTGCCTTGGAGGGAATAACTACACTGTTTGTATTTGGCCATATTCTCAGTCACCTTTCCATGGTTAAAGGCGGTGGTTCGCACTTTCAGTATTGCACGAATTCCGCCATCTAGCCACGGTTTCTGGTTAGGGTAGGTTTTAATAGTCACATTAGGTACAACATCTCCTATACAGTTCCTTATAAACTCACTCACCGAATCAGCGTATACGTCGATATTATTCTCCGAGGCTACCCGGAACATGTCTCAGTCCGCGTGATCAAAACAATCTTGAAGCGTGGATTCCGATTAGTCAGACCAGCTTTGAATAGTCCTTAGCACGGGTACATCCTGTTTGAGTTTCTGCTTATAGGAAGGGAGGAGCAAAATGGAGTCGTGGTCAGATTTGCCGAAAGGAGGGCGGGGGAGGGCCTTGTACGCATCGCGGAAGTTAGAGTAGCAGTGATCCAGTGTTTTTCCAGTGCAAGTGCTACAGCCAATATGCTGATAAAATTTAGGTAGCCTTGTTCTCAAATTTGCTTTGTTAAAATCCCCAGCTACAATAAATGCAGCCTCAGGATATGTGGTTTTCAATGAAGTTCCTTGAGGGCCGTCGTGGTATCGGCTCGAGGAGGGATATATACGGCTGTGACAATAACCGAGGAGAATTCTCTTGGGAGATAATACGGTTGGCATTTGATTGTGAGGAATTCTTGGTCAGGTGAACAAAAGGACTTGAGTTCCTGTATGTTGTTACAATTACACCATGAGTCGTTAATCATGAAACATACATCTTCCTGGAGACATGTTTATTCCTGTCGGTGCGACGCACAAAGAATCCAGGTGGCTCTACCGACTCCGACAGCATATCCCGAGAGATCCATGTTTCCGTGAAACAGAGTATGTTGCAATACCTGATGTCTCTCTGGAAAGCAACCCTTGCCCTAATTTCGTCTACCTTGTTATCTAGAGATTGGACATTTGCGAGTAATATACTCTGAAGCGGTGGGTGGTGTGCGCGCCTCCGAAGTCTGACCAGAAGACCGTTTCTCCGGCGGTGTTGTTTTGGGTCAGCCTCTGGAATCAGTTCAAATGCCCTAGGTGGTTCGGACAAAGTATCTGCTTCGGGAAAGTTGTATTCCTGGTCGTAGTGCTGATAAGTTGATGTCGCAATGATATCAATAGTTCTTCCCGGCTGTATGTAATTACACTTAAGATTTTCTGGGCTAACAATGTAAGAAATAATACATAAAAAACATAATACTAGAAGCGAGGCAGCCCTCTGTGTTTGGCGCCTTCTTTTGCATCCCGGCCCAGCGTTTTAGTCCCGGGCCCAGTGTTTTGATCCCGGGCCCAGTGTTTTGATCCCAGCCCAGCGTTTTGATCCCAGCCCAGCGTTTTGATCCCAGCCCAGCGTTTTGATCCCAGCCCAGCGTTTTGATCCCAGCCCAGCGTTTTGATCCCAGCCCAGCGTTTTGATCCCAGCCCAGCGTTTTGATCCCAGCCCAGCGTTTTGATCCCAGCCCAGCGTTTTGATCCCAGCCGAGCGTTTTGATCCCAGCCGAGCGTTTTGATCCCAGTCCAGCGTTTTGATCCCAGCCCAGCGTTTTGATCCCAGCCCAGCGTTTTGATCCCAGCTGAGCGTTTTGATCCCAGCCAAACGTTTTGATCCCAGCCAACCGTTTTGATCCCAGCCAACCGTTTTGATCCCAGCCAACCGTTTTGATCCCAGCCCAGTTACATGTTTTTCTACACTGTTATTCCAACAGTAATCATGTCACTGACCCACAGAAGCCTGTTTTACCATGCACATGAAAGATAAAAGTATTTTCATTGCTTGTGGATGAACCGTACCACATACCAGATTCACTGGTAGCCTACTGTAGATTAAACTGTTTATTGGGTTGGAAAACATTCTGCAGTAGCCGCAGACACCGGTGACCATTTATTCAAATCAACCAGCATGTGTCAAACGTAAACCCCTCGACCCTGTCCAACTATAAATATATTACTCATCCTGTCTCACAACAGTTTAGGTATCCAAACCTGAACTAATACAGTTACAGGGGTTTAGGGGCCTTATAGACACATTTCAATGTCACATGCACAAGTACAGTGAAATGGCTTTCTTGCACGCTCTAAACCAAACAATGCAGTAATCAATAAATAATTCCCATTATATTGCTGACTTCCCAATATATTCTGTAGAAATGTTTTCACTATATGAAAGTGCCTTCGGGAAGTTTTTTTGAACAAAGGCTTTTCGGCATTGTTCACAATCCAGCATTAAGTTCTGTTCTATTTCATCCCATGATGAAACATCACTTCACAGCATACACCTATGACGAAACATCACCTCACAGCATACACCTATGACGAAACATCACCTCACAGTATACACCTATGACGAAACATCACCTCACAGTATACACCTATGACGAAACATCACCTCACAGTATACACCTATGACGAAACATCACCTCACAGTATACACCTATGACGAAATATCACCTCACAGTATACACCTATGACAAAACATCACCTCACAGTATACACCTATGATGAAACATCACCTCACAGCATACACCTATGACAAAACATCACCTCACAGCATACACCTATGACGAAACATCACCTCACAGTATACACCTATGACGAAACATCACTTCACAGCATACACCTATGACGAAACATCACCTCACAGCATACACCTATGACAAAACATCACCTCACAGCATACACCTATGACAAAACATCACCTCACAGTATACACCTATGACG
Organism: Salvelinus namaycush; assembly: GCF_016432855.1. Lineage (NCBI taxonomy): Eukaryota > Metazoa > Chordata > Actinopteri > Salmoniformes > Salmonidae > Salvelinus > Salvelinus namaycush. The sequence goes on from NC_052310.1 coordinate 75,546,322, forward strand.
AAACATCACCTCACAGTATACACCTATGACGAAACATCACCTCACAGTATACACCTATGACGAAACATCACCTCACAGTATACACCTATGACGAAACATCACCTCACAGTATACATCTATGACGAAACATCACATCACAGCATACACCTATAACCAAAAGAAGTGCTCCTCTCCTATGTCTCCACAATGTTTTCTGTATTTTAAATATCAGTAACAATTGAAAACAACAGGTAACTCATAGCAAACAGGTCAGGGTCAGGGATGATAATCCCCTATTCCTTATCAGGGGATAGTTTGGAGAACTGTGTAAACGACTCAGGTTTCTGCCCACACCCAGCCCACTGACAGACAGACACATCAGAAACGGTAGGTTGGCGGATGATGTCCGTAAATAGTTGCTACTTGAATTAGTGCACAGACAGATACAGGTCTGGGATGTGGTGTCAAACCCACAGCTGCCTATTCGGGGGACTGTAACAGGGATTGTAACAAGGACTGTAACGGGGATTGTAAAGTGAGAGAGGACAGAGAAAGAGAAATGCATCCCAAAAGAGATTTTTTGTTTTTGGGACAACACAAACCTCAAGCTGGCTGCAACACAAACCTCAAGCTGGCTGCAACACAAACCTCAAGCTGGCTGCAACACAAATAATTCTAGAAATACAGCCATGAAACAAACTAGAGAAATGCACTACATTTCACATAAAACACCAATAAAACAGCATACCCATACATATTGTTATCTCTACCCCATCATGGCTTCACAGTTTGTACCAAAAGCCTACAATCCGCATTGTAGAAGGCAGCTATAGAAATGGCTAACACAGATCGTCAGGCAAATGCTTTGGCCATGTTGCTCTGCTCTGCCCTCAGAAGGGCCTGCCTTCCTCCCTGAGAATGGCCACAGAAACACTGGGAGTTTCTAGTGACAGCTGGTTGGCTGCATCCCTTCCTGCAGACCCCATCATCTTCTCGCTGGGCCCAGGGTAAATGAGTGATTCCAGAGGTCAAAGGTAGCACTCCCTTTCCCAGGAGTCCACCCAGCCCGAACAACATTCCCTTGAAACAGGAAGGGAGGGCATTGTCCATATGTTGTCTTCAATCACAGGGCGCCCCAGAGGTGCTTCAGCAGCTCAGTGACAAAGCGGGCCCACTGTTCCAAACAGGACTGTGAAACTGTTCCAGAGGCCGAAGAAACTGGAATGAGCTGTAAAATGAAGCCTGCCAGCCCACCCCTAACGCAGCAGCACAGACACTCAGCAGAGAGAACAGGGTTTACATCAAAGTCGAACTTATCACAGCCCTCGTTACCACACTGTGGAGGAACAGGCGAAAGGGGAGGTCGTCACTGACAGGCCGGACAGCACATCAAGGTGTTTATTGCTTATACCGATACTAACTATAAACAACTCCCATTTTACAGCTGCCCCAAAATTAACACGCATTTAACACACTGAGGAATATAGTGTATACTAAAAAGAAATTTGATTAAACAGTGGACATTACAGTACAGGTGGTATTCAGTTATATCATGCTGCTGCTAAAGTCCAGGATTCAGTCCATAAGGTCTAAACTGACACCGGAGTGAATTTCACACTAACTGATACAGGCTGCAGAACTAAAGGGGTGAAGTGGCCACCAGTGCTGAACAAAACATCTGCAGTCTTCCCTGCTGAGGGGGACCTTGTGCAAAGATTCTTTGTAAGTGTTGGCTGTGCAGGGTTACTGGACCTGTCTGTGCAGCCAGTCACTTACCTCACTCAAGCATGTGGTGCACAACCGGAGAGCAGCTGTAGCCAGCTGTTGGTCGAAGCAGTGAGTGGTGACTACTGGAGAACCCCTGTCTAGGTCCTGTAGGTGACTACTGGAGAACCCCTGTCTAGGTCCTGTGGGCGACTACTGGAGAACCCCTGTCTAGGTCCTGTGGGTGACTACTGGAGAACCCCTGTCTAGGTCCTGTGGGTGACTACTGGAGAACCCCTGTCTAGGTCCTGTGGGTGACTACTGGAGAACCCCTGTCTAGGTCCTGTGGGTGACTACTGGAGAACCCCTGTCTAGGTCCTATAGGTGACTACTGGAGAACCCCTGTCTAGGTCCTGTAGGTGACTACTGGAGAACCCTGTCTAGGTCCTGTAGGTGACTACTGGAGAACCCCTGTCTAGGTCCTGTGGGTGACTACTGGAGAACCCCTGTCTAGGTCCTGTGGGTGACTACTGGAGAACCCCTGTCTAGGTCCTGTGGGTGACTACTGGAGAACCCCTGTCTAGGTCCTGTGGGTGACTACTGGAGAACCCCTGTCTAGGTCCTGTAGGTGACTACTGGAGAACCCATGTCTAGGTCATGAAGGTGACTACTGGAGAACCCCTGTCTAGGTCCTGTAGGTGACTACTGGAGAACCCCTGTCTAGGTCCTGTGGGTGACTACTGGAGAACCCCTGTCTAGGTCCTGTGGGTGACTACTGGAGAACCCCTGTCTAGGTCCTGTGGGTGACTACTGGAGAACCCCTGTCGAGGTCCTGTGGGTGACTACTGGAGAACCTGTCGAGGTCCTGTGGGTGACTACTGGAGAACCTGTCGAGGTCCTGTGGGTGACTACTGGAGAACCCCTGTCTAGGTCCTGTGGGTGACAACTGGAGAACCCCTGTCTAGGTCCTGTGGGTGACTACTGGAGAACCTGTCTAGGTCCTGTGGGTGACTACTGGAGAACCTGTCTAGGTCCTGTGGGTGATTATTGGAGAACCTGTCTAGGTCCTGTGGGTGACTACTGGAGAACCTGTCTAGGTCCTGTGGGTGATTATTGGAGAACCTGTCTAGGTCCTGTGGGTTATTATTGGAGAACCTGTCTAGGTCCTGTGGGTGACTACTGGAGAACCTGTCTAGGTCCTGTGGGTGACTACTGGAGAACCTGTCTAGGTCCTGTGGGTGACTACTGGAGAACCTGTCTAGGTCCTGTGGGTGATTACTGGAGAACCTGTCTAGGTCCTGTGGGTGGCTACTGGAGAACCTGTCTAGGTCCTGTGGGTGACTACTGGAGAACCTGTCTAGGTCCTGTGGGTGACTACTGGAGAACCTGTCTAGGTCCTGTGGGTGACTACTGGAGAACCTGTCTAGGTCCTGTGGGTGATTACTGGAGAACCTGTCTAGGTCCTGTGGGTGGCTACTGGAGAACCTGTCTAGGTCCTGTGGGTGACTACTGGAGAACCTGTCTAGGTCCTGTGGGTGACTACTGGAGAACCTGTCTAGGTCCTGTGGGTGACTACTGGAGAACCTGTCTAGGTCCTGTGGGTGATTATTGGAGACAGCAGAGGGAGATCCGCCAACGCTTCAAACACTACGTGGTTTATCATGAGTTTAGGCCTTATTCTGGTGCTAAAATATACCTGGCTAAAGATACCTCACTGGAACAAAACCAGTAAACCCCCTCCATTCATAAACTCCCTTCTTTACCCTTTACCTCAACCGACACCCCTTCATTAACTGCTTCACTCAAAGCTGGTGAGACAAAGGCGGTGAAAGGTGCCTACCGTATGGCCAGTCCTCACTTAAGCCGCTCGTCCACCAGGGCGAAGGCACTCTCGATGTGGAGAGGCAACAGGTGTGAGGCAGTAAAATATGCATGAGGAAGGGCCGATAACCATACTGCTGTCTGCGCTCAGCCTGGTTTAACAGCCTGGCAACAAGAGAGGACCATTACACCTGGTTTAACAGCCTGGCAACAAGAGAGAACCATTACACCTGGTTTAACAGCCTGGCAACAAGAGAGGACCATTACACCTGGTTTAACAGCCTGGCAACAAGAGAGGACCATTACACCTGGTTTAACAGCCTGGCTATCCACCGCAAGTCAAAACAGCAGAGGGGTCTTTTAATTTAAAAGCCCTAAAGTGTTTGTATTTTCCATGAGCTTACCCGATTAATAATTGATGGGGTGGCAGGTAGCCTAGTGGTTAGAGCGTTGGGCCAGTAACCGACAGGTTGCTAGTTCAAAACCCCAGAGCTGACAAGGTAAAAATCTGTAATTCTGCCCCTGAACAAGGCAGTTAACCCACTGTTCCCAAGCTGTCATTGTAAATAAGAATCTGTTCTTAACTGACTTGCCTAGTTTAAAAAAAAGGTAAATAAAATAAAATACATAGTAGCAAGTGATCCAGTGTTGGCTTTGACCCAAGAGGAAGATGCAAGCCAGAGGAGTGATACAGCCTGGTACTTTCTCACAACCAGCAATGCTCAGACAGCCACAGGCTGTTATCTCTCTGACAGCTGCTGCTGGCTTTATGAGAGGATCAGTTTTATTTCATGACACATTGTTTAAAAGTATTTTAACACATAAAAGTGTGGCAATCTATCAAAAAAGATGGGACTTTCACTCCCACTTTATAAAGTGTGTCCCAGAGTCTGTCCATAAATCCTGGTCATAAAGACCTTGGACGTCCTTATTTCAGTAGGCCAACGAGACTCCAGGGTAATACAGTCTGGAAGACTGCAATAAAAAAATCTGAGTTTCACATGTTATGCTGAAAATCATTTACCCAAGAGATCGCTTTGACATCTGACAGCAATAAAGAAGTTTGCAGTGAATAAAAACGGAACAATTACTCATTTCCAAAAGGTTCCATCGAATTTCCCAACAAAAAGGTTGCAAACATTGGCTCACTGGTTAGGCACATCTCCCCAAAACATTGGTTTGCTGTGCTCCCAAACATTGACCAACTGGTTAGGAACATTTATTTCCCCCAGAATATTGTCTCACTGGTTAGGAACACATCTTCTCCCCAGAATATTGTCTCACTGGTTAGGAACACATCTTCTCCCCAGAATATTGTCTCACTGGTTAGGAACACATCTTCTCCCCAGAATATTGTCTCACTGGTTAGGAACACATCTTCTCCCCAGAACATTGTCTCACTGGTTAGGAACACATCTTCTCCCCAGAATATTGTCTCACTGGTTAGGAACACATCTTCTCCCCAGAATATTGTCTCACTGGTTAGGAACACATCTTCTCCCCAGAATATTGTCTCACTGGTTAGGAACACATCTTCTCCCCAGAATATTGTCTCACTGGTTAGGAACACATCTTCTCCCCAGAATATTGTCTCACTGGTTAGGAACACATCTTCTCCCCAGAATATTGTCTCACTGGTTAGGAACACATCTTCTCCCCAGAATATTGTCTCACTGGTTAGGAACACATCTTCTCCCCAGAATATTGTCTCACTGGTTAGGAACACATCTTCTCCCCAGAATATTGTCTCACTGGTTAGGAACACATCTTCTCCCCAGAATATTGTCTCACTGGTTAGGAACACATCTTCTCCCCAGAATATTGTCTCACTGGTTAGGAACACATCTTCTCCCCAGAATATTGTCTCACTGGCTAGGAACACATCTTCTTCCCAGAATATTGTCTCACTGGTTAGGAACACATCTTCTCCCCAGAATATTGTCTCACTGGTTAGGAACACATCTTCTCCCCAGAATATTGTCTCACTGGTTAGGAACACATCTTCTCCCCAGAATATTGTCTCACTGGTTAGGAACACATCTTCTCCCCAGAATATTGTCTCACTGGTTAGGAACACATCTTCTCCCCAGAATATTGTCTCACTGGTTAGGAACACATCTTCTCCCCAGAACATTGTCTCACTGGTTAGGAACACATCTTCTCCCCAAAACATTGTCTCACTGGTTAGGAACACATCTTCTCCCCAGAATATTGTCTCACTGGTTAGGAACACATCTTCTCCCCAGAATATTGTCTCACTGGTTAGGAACACATCTTCTCCCCAGAACATTGGTTTGTTGTGTTCCCGAACATCGAAGCAACATTATTATTTCCTAAATACAAAGCGCAAACTGGTACAACTTCTGGTGCAAACCTTCAAGAGCAAGAATCTTTCACGCTATTGAATATGGTATTTGTTCACTATACAGCATCTTCATACCAACCAGGGATATTGACAGAGAGCAAAGATGACTCAACCAAAAGCTTTTGGTTTCCATCTAGTGGTCATTAAGGCTAAAGCACAGCAAGTTCTTACTGCTCTCCAGGTTTAGACCAGCATGCCTAAAATGGCATTCCTCTTCTTGCCCAGATGATAGAAAGTATCTAATTTCAACTGTTGGCTCATATACATTGCAAATAAGAAGTTGACAACAGAACAAGCCAGGCTTCAGTTGTTGAACGTTGATATGTTAACTGAATGGGCTCCTAAAAAAAATTAAAAAACAACTGCGGTTGTTGAGTGGAACACTGACCTTTCTATGCCATGCGGCGAGCGTTCACACGCGTATCGTTAGTGTCTTGCTGCTGCTTCCAACTGCCTATTGTACTCCACACTCTCACCTATCAGATGACAGGGAGCTGCGTACGTCTCTCTCTTAGTGTAGTCTACCTGGTCGCCACGTGGCAGCTGCTATAAGACTTCACACCAGGGCCCAAAGGGACCATAAGAGGCAAACTGATCTCTTTGGCTCTCACCTGAACAGAGCTGTTAAGATGCTACACAAGGCCATCTCTCCAAGTGACTAATTGGTCACACTTAAGCCAGTCCTTACGCATGAGCAGCTATTGTGGTGCCTGCTGTATGTGTGGATGTATTGACTGTGTTCTTAGACATGTAACAACAACAACATGTGGTTGATTTAGAGTTCTATTGTAACTTATCAGAGAGGAATAGGCAGTATTAGGTGGCACCACTTTGATGAGAAGTTATTGGAGCACAATGGTAGGAAGGGCATTTTAGGGACATCATGTGTTTTAATTAAACTTCAGGGCAGTCATGGGTTAAATAATTTAAACATTTACTGGCAAAAAATGTTTTACTTCAGTGGCAATGACATTTCAAATATAATTAAGACAAAGGAAATCCATATATATATACACAGGATTACAAAACTTAATCTTAACACATTCTAAAGTACAAAAAGTATCAAAACAGTTAGCTTATTGATTTGATCACATTCTATTTATATGCAGATTTAGACTTTTGGTTTTTTCTTCCTCTTTTCTTCTTGGGGGTTGAGGACTCCTTGTTGCAACACTCACAAACCCAGCAACCTGAGGAGAAAAACGATGTGGACCAGCTGTAATACGTAACATCAACCCAAAGGCTAGAAAACAGACTGCATTGTGGGATCCATCAGACTAAAAGGCATTTAAGACCAGCACTTTCTGACATTTGATTTCAACACTTCTAAAGCATTTTGACCAGATTCCGAACATTAACTTTCTGGTGTTTCATTTGCAGCAACGCTAATTATAGCAAGTTGAGGTAACACACAACCCTTCTTGACTGCACAAAAAAAAATCTTAAATGCCAGTCTTGGAAAACTCTAAAAACAGATTTCTAATTTAGCATTATTCACCAAGTTCAGATGGCTATGCAAATTAATGTTATTTTCACATAAAACCAGAAATTCAAATCACCCCAAAACTCCATAAAAGACTACATCAGCTACAATGAGAGAGAAAGACAGAGATTCTTTTTTTTATACCCTCCCCCTTCCATCCTTCAAGTAATCACTGATCTAATACATATTGATAGGCGTAAGCAACAATTCCATCACAAAGGTTTCACCAAGGAAAGAAGGAATGATACATCCTTAAAGTTTTTGAACAGACCCAGAGCGAGAGCTCACCTAGAGGGATGGAGTCCAGGCCCACGCAGAAGGAGTGGAAGCCCCGGTCACACGTGTCACAGAACATCATCTCCTCCTCGTGGTGGGGATGCTTACACACCGTGCACGTCTTACACTCCATGCACTGCCACGGGTAGGTCTTAATCAGACCCACCAGCTCCTCACTCATGTCCAGGCATGATGGGTGAGCTGGGACGGACACAAACACACACACAGACAAACGCTCACACCACAGCACTTCTCCAAAACACACTGTATAATTCCAATTTGTGATCCCAACAATTCAGATTAAGTTCTGTTGCTCATATCTTAGCGGCGTTATGGTCATTATGAACAAGCCTGTGCAATTTGTCAGTTTTAATTAAAAAAAACAAGCAGTTCCACTTACCACTGTTCTTGCACTGTGAGCAGTGAATGAGAGCTTCTGGCTTTCCTTCTTTGTTGGACTCCTTACCCTTCTGGCAAATGCCACAAATAGCATTGGGCATGACCTTAGGCTGCAAGGACAGAACAATGCTATCATGTTTAGCAACAAGGCCTAGTGCACCATGTGACACAGGGCTTCTGGGCAACACACATTATACAAGGTGTTAAATCCTAAAAGGCCTGATAGGAGGTATATATTAATTTACTCACAATAGATCCAATCCTGTTAGGTGCTTCTTACTTCACAACCCCAAACAAGAATGACTAGGAAAAGCCTTGTCATTTTTAAGAACCTCCCACAAACCCTTTCTAGTCATGGGGAATGGGAGTCTATGATTCTCAGATCTCAAAATCTCCAAAAGGCAAACACCAAGAGGTCAAGCTGATTTAAGATCCATTTGGATGTGCCACGGTGTCCCCCACAGCTGCTCATAACAGGTTAAACAGTTGAATGTCCCTCCGGTAGACGCCGAGCTGTTTCCACACATTGTGTGGTCCCACATTTATAAAAAGGTAGTTAGCCAAAGTGATTTCTGACGGGAGGAAAACTCTTTCCCTGCAGGTATTTCATTACATGACCTCATTACAGTCTCTGTGCTGCTAACACAATCAAAACATCTCTGTAGTCTATTTGTTTGAAATTTTTATTTCAATGGTGAACTGTGTCTAAAGACTGACAAAGGTTTTCCTACATAAAGAGTATTGGATTAGATAAGAACAGTAAAAGCCTTTCTAAAACAAACAACGAAACCTGTGGGAGGGTGAACCGGAGGTTAGAGACACACAGTTGAGTTAATAAAAGGACAGCTAATTTAGCTGGCACCCTTTCCACAGAAAGAGGGGTGCCAGCTAAACTAGGAGAAATATTTATCCAAAGGAAGGTATGACACCTTTGCCATTACACTCAAATAAAAAATGTAAGACATGACATTCTAAGAGAGAGAAGTGTACAAGTCAGGAACAAATTGAACACAAACTGTACCTACTTAGGCAGACAGTCTGCACAAATATTGGGAATGACAAGTGTGCAATCAGTTAGGAGGATATAGCCCATGAGTATGAAGTAGGTTTCTATGTGTTCGTGGAAATATAATCAGTTTTCAAAATGTCAAACGTTTGGTGTTGCCATCCTGAAATGTTTCCTTTGACTGGTGCAAAACAAGAAGAAAAGGCTACATATTTTCTGTTAGGCTTCAGATGGCTACCTGAACTCTTAACTTGCATTAAAATGATAATAAAGTCAACTTTAAGGCCATGTTATCTATAGCTAGGTAATTATTCTGCAAGTACTGTATTGACTTTAGCCTTAAATTCAATGAGCGCCGATATTAGAAAGTTAGTGATAAATTCCGAACACATCTAAGATATATAGTTTATTTGTATGCATTACATGCCAACAATAAATGAAAAGTAAGTAGTGAAACATTTTTAAACTTCTAAGTAAAAAGTACTCAAAGTAAATGATTCAAATTCCCTTTGGAAACATGCTGATTGGAAAGTTAACAGAAAAATCAATCCCTGTGGAAAGTTATGAACACTCCACAGCAATCAATGACCAAAGATCAAATCATGATGTAGTGTAGTAATACCAGTCATGCCACATTTGGGCTTACTGCTCTTGCTGTCATTTTTAGCAAACTAACTTTTATTAATCTCCCATGTAGCCTTGCAGTAAGACAGAGCGTAAATTGCCAGAAGGTTGATCATGTTGATCCCAGAAAAGCCATACTCCTAACTGAACACAACAATAACTTTCAGAGGCAATCGAAAGTAAAAAAAAAAAAGCCAACATAGAGAAAGTGTATTAACAGGCCTCTGGCACAGTAACATTGTGTTCTCCAGTCTCAAACAAAGAACAGTATGTAAGGTTATTTCAAACAACCGTAGAATACTGCATTAAAAGTATTGACAACTTGAAATATAAAACGTTCAAAACACTCAAGTATTACCGTAGTTGAAGTGCTACTACTAAATCAAATGGATGCATCTTATAAAGTCTGTATCATAACAAGAAATACTGTATGTTGTTTAAAAACAATTAATCTAGCAGCCAAATATATCTGCTCACATGTCTCAAAGGGATAGTTCATCCAAATGACATATTGGTTTCCTTACCCTGTAAACAGTCTATGGACAAGGTATGACAACAATCCATGCTTTGGTTTCGTTTCCAAAGGAACCGTTTCCAAATGCTAATGTTTAAGCATTTGTGACACAAAGTTGCTTCAAGTCATGGGACTGATATTAGCATTTTTTCACACATCACGCCCAAATCATCCAAAAGTATCAGAAATGTATTGTGAAGTTCCATGAAGTCACTTATAAATTATTTGAACATGAAAAAGCTAATAAAATCGGTCCCCTGACTTTAAATGGATATGTGCCACAAATGCTAAAATCTGGAAACAATACCATGGAAACTAAACCAAAGCACGGATCGCTGTCATACCTTGTCCATATACTGCTTACAGGGTAAGGAAACCAATGTCATTTTGTAATTTGGGTGAACTATCCCTTTAATTAGTATGTTGCCAAGTAGACAGAAAAGAGGTATATTAAGACATTCAAAGAATACGGTGAAAAATGTACAAGTCTTCAGGACCAATCGAAAGTGCTGTGAAGAAAAAGTTCCAGATGTGAAAGAACTACTCCAAACTGTTATTGCTTATAAAGTCTGATATGGAACCATCAGTGTTTCAACCAATGATGTATATAGACCCTGGATTGCTGATGCTATGTTTTGGCCAATGAGAGGCTTTGAAGTCACCAGTCAACCATATTGGCACTGCCCAGAAGAAGCAGTCTTCCATAGGAATTCCACAGTATTTCAATTAAAATGTTTCAAGGACAAAATTACATGTAAATATGTTGTTGTTGTAGTAGCAGGGACAGTAACAGTACTTTCGCAAAATAATACCTTAAAGCTAGAATCCTTAGTAGATACATCAATTTTGGGATTTAAATTAATGATCTATACCCATTGATTCTTGAAGAATATAATTTATAAATGCCTCATGAGCTTAGTTCAACTGTTGTACACCATCAATACCCAAAATAGAAGCTTGTTAACTCCAATGTTTGTAAACAAAGTAAATTGTAAACAAAGTAACTGTGACCAAGAGACTGAAAAACAGCTTCTATCTCAAGGCCATCAGACAGTTAAAAAGCCATCACTAGCCGGGTACCACCCGGTTACTCAATCCTGCACCTTAGAGGATCCTGCCCTATAAACATAGACATGGAATCCCTGGTCACTTTAATAATGTTTACATACTGTATTCTATTCTACTGTATTTTAGTCAATGCCACTCCGACATTGCTTGTCGTAATATGTATATATTTCTTAATTCCATTATTTTACTTTTAGATGTGTGTATTGTTAATTATTACTGCATTGTTGGAGTTAGGAACACAAGCATTTCACTACTCCTGCAATAACATCTGCTAAATATGTGTATGTGACCAATACAATTTGACTTGAACACTGTATAGCCTCAAAATGGTTAAAACTATACGTTTGGTATAATGGATGGTTAGTCCTTGCATCCATAGTTCTGTCTATGAATTTGAGAGTGGTTACATTTCTCCAGGCCCATCCCTCAGATTTTTACCAAAACAGAGACGGGGTGTATGTTTATTTATTGTTTCAATTAAGGATTCTAGCTTTAAGGACAATGTTTTTATACTTATTTTTATGTTAAGTCATCTAGTGTATATACTGTTTTAACCATATGGTTGATCTAGAACCATCAGTATTTTAACCATATGATTGATATGGAACCATCAGTAGCAAACTGGACCAAGTGAAAGAGGGAAGGCAGAACAAGTCCACAGACTTGAGTGTTGCCCCAAATAAGAACTATTGCCACCTGGTGGAGTGTATGTGTGAGGAGTGACAGGGCCAGAAAAACAAAGGAGAGTCTCTCTATTGAAAGTGCTGAAGAAGCTGGAAGGGGTAGTAAAGAAGGGGAAAGGGAAGTGCTGTTGGAGAAAGTCAGGGGCTTTTTTCTTCTACCTTGTACCCAGGGACAGATTTGTGTTGGTTGGGGCGTGGGGTGGCATCTTTAGCCGGGGTGGTAGTCCTGTCCTTGGCCTTGCCCTTTGACTGCACTCCACTGTCCTGACTGTCCCCATCTGAGGTGTTTCCAGATGAGCTGTCCTGTAGACACAATTCAGTTCTTACTATTCAAGCAAGCTGCAAAAGAGCTTACATTGAATCAACTTACAGAGCATCTCTAGGCATTTACTGTTAATACAATACAACATGTCTTCGCATCTCTAGCTCTGAAATCAAGTGAATTGTGTAAAACCAGTTCAAGGATCCAGTTCCTTACTGAATTTTTCTTGCCCTCTTCTCCCTTGTTGTCATCTGCATCGTCCGAGTCCCCATCACTGTCCAGGGCAGGCAGCTCCGGGTCCAGGGGGGGCTCGAACAGGGCTGTGTTCAGGGGCAAGTAGCGCAGCTCGTTGGGAGAGTACCTGTATCAAACACAGGAACATCAATTTATCAGCTACTCAAATATCTTTAGAGGTCAAGACCTGCATTCATGAGACTAGTTTTTTGGTTAGTGAACCTTACCTTTTGTAGTAGTCCTGGAACTGCCCAGGGATGAGGGCCACTGGATAGGGTCCAGTCTTGGTTCTCTCTGGAGGAAGGACTTTATACCTCCCTTGGGGTACTTGGATAATCTGTTAGAAAGTTAGTTGAAACTTTTACTCCTTCAATTGCACGTTCAACTCCACATAGATAATACAGTTTATGAATGTACCGATCAACACTGAGTGTACAAAACATTAGGAACACCTTCCTAATATTGAGTTACACCCCCTTTTCCCCTCAGAACAGTCTCAATCTGTCGGGCATGGACTCCACAAACTGTCGAAAATGTTCCACAGAGTTGCCGGCCCATGTTGACTCCAATGATTCCCACAGTTGTGTCAAGTTGGTAGGATGTCCTTTGGGTGGTGGACCATTCTTGAAACACACGGGAAACTGTTGAGTGTGAAAAATCCAGCAGCATTGCAGTTGACACAAACCAGTGTGCCTGGTACCTGCTACCATACCCTGTTCAAAGGCTCTTAAATATTTTGTCTAGTCCATTCACCCTCTGAATGGCACACATACACAATCCATGTCTCAATTGTGTCAAGGCTTAAAAATCCTTCTTCAACATGTCTCCTCCCCTTCATCTGCACTGATTGAAGTGGATTTAACAAGTGACAACAATAAGGGATTATAGCTTTCACCTGGATTCACCTGGTTAGTCTATGTCCAGGAAAGAGCAAGTGTTCCTAATGCCTTGTACACTCAGTGGATCTACTCAAACATGGCAAGTGAGTTCTTATAAACACAAAAGACTAATGGAGCTATATGTCTTTTTTCAAGGAATTAACGTACGTGTGTCTGAAGGTCAAAATAGGCCCTTCTCTCTTCCATCCTTTCCCTGTTGAAGTTACTGTTGAACTCAGCAGCTTTCTTGGCAGCTTTCTGTATGTACTCTGGCACTTTACTGGCTTCAACCTTCTGAGGCTTTTGTTGCTGCATTTTCTAGGAGATAAATTTTTTTGAATAAAAACTTACCAACAACATATTGAATAACCATGTAAACTTTAAATGAAAATACAGTTCAGGAAAATACAGTTCAGGCATTTGGGGTCACTTAGAAATGTCCTTGTTTTTGGTCACATTAGATGTCGAGAGTCTATATACCAGCATTCCCCATGTGGGGGGGCTGGCAGCCCTAGCTCACTATTTGGGAGACAGAGATACTAACGAATATCCACCAACAAACTTTATTCTAGAGCTGGCTGAATATGTTTTGACGTATAACTATTTCAGGTTTGATGATGAATACTACCTCCAAACGAATGGAACATCGATGGGCTCCACATTCGCTCCGAGCTATGCTAACCTTTATGTGGGTCTTTTTGAACGTTTTGTTAATAATGAAAACGAAAATCCATCTTTGAATAAAGTCCTGAAGTGGTATCGATATATTGAAAACATTTTTTGCATATAGGAAGGAACGGAAAAAGAGCTGTCAGACTTCAATGACATTGACCCCAATCTCAAATTCACTATTGAACGTGACACTCAACGTGTTCATTATCTCGATACGTGGATTGAGAAATCAAATGGAACCCTGTTTACAACTCTGTATAGAAAAGAAACGGACAGCAATACTCTATTACAGGGTGACAGCTTCCATCCTGAGCCATTAAAGAGGACTTCCAAGAAGACAGTTTTTCAGACTGCGCCGTGTATACCACTCCACAGAGGATTATCTAGAAAAAGCAGCGGAGATGCACGTTAGGTTTCTAAGAGGCTATTCGCCACAGTGTGTGGATGAAGCTCTTAATTTGGCATTGGGAAAAAAACACAAGATGAACTGCTACAAAAAAGACCCGCTAAAGAACACTCCGTAATGTTCACAACAACGTACTTTGAACTCGCGAAAAGTGGAAGATGCGGTCAAAAAACACTGGCATATTTTATCATCGGACCCAGTTTTGGCGGCTGAATTTAAAAATCCACCACTTATTGTGTATAGGAGAGGTCGCAATTTACACGATAAATTGGTTCATGCCAACTGCCACCAAAAAAGAAAATCAGCCAGGTTATTTTACACCCTCTTCCAAATGGTAGCTATAAATGCAGAGGATGCGCACAGTACAGCAATATAATGAAGTGTGAATATTCCTGCCACCCACATACAGGAAAACGGTTCCAAATAAATTACATTATTAGGTCCTCCACCACCCATGTTATTTACATTATTAAAATGTCCATGTGGGCTGTGCTATGTAGGTAAAACCTCTCGTTCTCTCAAACAGAGAATATGTGAATATAAAGTTCAATTAGGAGAAACGACAGGGATTATCCAGTCGCAGTACATTTTAATGATCTAAAACATGACATTTCTACCTTTAGATTTGAGGCATAGAGAAAGTTAAGATATCAGACATGGGAGGTGATATAAATAATACTCTGAGCAAAAGAGAATGTTTTGTGATTTTCACCCTCCAGACATTATTTCCTAAAGGTCTTAATGATGAAATGCCTACATGTGTTATGTTGTAAATTTGAATATGAATTATGCCCCTATTTCAGATTACTCTGATGTTTTTCGTACGATGTACCCAATGATTAATGGAAACTTGCTCAGTAGGTCTTTGTCCTCATTGTGGTTTAACAGACGTGTTTAATACGTCTTATTTACCCACTTTATTTTAATATTTATGAAATGCATATTGTTATATTTGGTAGCACTTATTTGTTTTCCTTCGCCTCCAACCCCTTTCATTGCATGGAACGGATGTGGGTGGGGCTAGGTCTACATAAGGGTGGAATTGTTTTTTAACTCACAAAAGCTCTGACGAAGGCCGTGAGGCCGTTACGTAAGCTTATTAAAGATCAGTGATACTATCAAGAGCTGTGTGCAGTTTCCTTTTTCCCTCATCTTGTTTTTGAAAGAAAAGCTAATTTTTTGTCCATTAAAATAGCATCAAATTGATCAGAAATACAGTGTAGACATTGTCAATGTTGTAAATGACTATTGTAGCTGGAAACGGCTGATTTTTTAATGGAATATCTACATAGGCCCATTATCAGCAACCATCACCCTTGGCAGGTTCATTAAATAGTACCCGCAAAACACCAATCTCAACATCAACAGTGAAGAGGCGACTCCGGGATGCTGTCCTTCTAGGCAGAGTTCCTCTGTCCAGTGTCTGTGTTCTTTTGCACATCTTAATCTTTTCTTTTTATTGGCCAGTCTGAGATTTGGCTTTTTCTTTGCAACTCTGCCTAGAAGGCCAGCACCCCAGAGTCGCCTCTTCACTGTTGACGTTGAGATTGGTGTTTTGCGGGTACTATTTAATGAAGCTGCCAGTGGAGGACTTGTGAGGCATCTGTTTTTCAAACTAGACACTCTAATGTACTTGTCCTCTTGCTCAGTTGTGCACCGGGGCCTCCCACTCCTCTTTCTATTCTGGTTAGAGACAGTTTGCGCTGTTCTGTGAAGGGAGTATTACACAGCGTTGTACGAGATCTTCAGTTTCTTGGCAATTTCTCACATGGAATAGCCTTCATCTCTCAGAACAAGAATAGACTGACGAGTTTCAGAAGAAAGTTATTGGTTTCCGTCCATTTTAAGCCTGTAATGGAACACACAAATGCTGATGCTCCAGATACTCAACTAGTCTAAAGAAGGACAGTTTTATTGCTTCATTAATCATGACAACAGTCTTCAGCTGTGCTAACATAATTGCAAACGGGTTTTCTAATGATCAATTAGCGTTTTAAAATGATAAACTTGGATTAGCTAACACAACGTGCCATTGGAACACAGGAGTGATGGTTGCTGATAATGGGCCTCTGTACACCTATGTAGATATTCCATAAAAATAAAAAAGATCTGCCATTTCCAGCTACAATATCCATTTACAACATGAACAATGTCTACACTGTATTTCTGATCAATTTGATGTTATTTTAATGGACAAAAAAAAGCTTTTCTTTCAAAAACAAGGACATTTCTAAGTGACCCCAAACTTTTGAACGGTAGAGTATACAAAAAATAAATTGGACTTGAGTTCCCCAAATATTATTTATTTTTATATAAAAAAAATATTTGGGGAACTCAAGTCCAAGACTTCTGTAACAAGATCTAGAAATCAGCAAACACAAAGCTAACTTCGCATCAATTAAAATGTGTCAATGTTGCTGAGCATACTAACTTTAGTAATACTCACTGAACTGAGAGTACTAACGTTAGTGGTACTCTGAACAGAGTACTAACATAGTGATACTCTCTGAACAGAGTGCTTACAGAGTACTCTTCTGTTATCCTCTGGCGCTCCCTCTCTTGGAGGATGACAGAATACTCAGCATGTTTTCCTGGGTACTCCTTGATCATCAAATCAATGACTTCATCACTTCGTAAAGCAGTCAAGCCTGGAAAACAATATTCACAATTAATTATGGTATCCACGAGTAGCCTAATTCCCCAAAACAACTCTTGGGAAGGCTTGAGGCCCTGGTGGTTTATGCTGAACTCTAAGCTCTTCCTGATTATGCAACAATTCCATGTTTTTCACTTCTCACCCAAGGTGCACTGTGTCTCTGTGATGACATTTTGCTCCCTCAGATATAGCTTCTCCTTGTGGGAGAGGTCTCTCCTTTCCAAATCTAAAAGAAGAATTTATTGATTGAGTTGATTAGGTAATTAAAAGTAGTAGACTGCTCCAGCCAGAGACAACATTAATGATTGAGGATAAAAACAAATCAAACCTGGAGGCTTATTTCCATTGAGATAAGGCGTGGTTAGTCAGAGATTGACCAGTATGATCTACAGATAGGCTATAACAAGACTATTAGCCTAATCATCAAATTGACACGCAATGATCCTACTACACCATACAAGCCGAACATTCAGTCACATTACCTGGATATTTTCGCTTAAATGAAGTGACTCCCAGATATTCACTGACTTGTTCTTGTAACATATAGTACTCCCCACTACCGTCTGATGGCCACCTGTACTCGGTCAGATTTTCTGCTGAGAAGTATGTGGGCCTGGGGAAACACATATGACTGAAAGGTTAAGAGCAGGGTAGAAGTATTAAGCCTGTTTGAAAGACGGACTAAATGTTATTGGACACGTAGGCTGCGTTTAGACAAGCAGCCCAATTATGATATTTTTGACCAAGCAGATCTGATGTGAAATTATCTGATTTATCAAAAGACCAATTAGTGGAAAAAATATCAGAATTGCGTGTTTGTAATGGGGATTGGACATGGTCTATTAGGAAGTAGTGATGAAAATATTTCAAACTACGCCTTCAGATACGAACTGACCACATACCCAAGTTCCTGGCAGGAGGTGTCGCAACTTCTGGAACTGTCACCTGAACCCATGCGCTGTCTTTTTGGAGCTTGACTGCCATCATTGGACACTTCCTCGATGTCATCCTAAAATGATAGCCAATACAGTTAGGATACACAAAACACCTGAACTATTACTACTTGTTAAAGTTAATAGTTTTCTCCAAAAATAATGTTTTGGGGACGTTTTCAGATCTCAAGGGGTGAGTTAATTTCCTCTGTTGTGTCGATCCAGCAAGCACCATTCCCCCTCTCATTAGATAAAGCTGGCCTAGAGGTAGCCTGATTGCCTTCCACTGTGTACAGCAAAAGGCATGCACACTTACATAGAAACCCCTAAACATCGCTTGTTTGTCACAAATGTTGAATAAAATTATATTTCAACTTACTCTGCCGATTGTCCATGGGGTTGGTCCTTCAGCTGGTCAAAACGTAAGACAAAATATCCACAGGAAATCATTATTAAACGAATTCAAAATGCGAGTTTGTGGCAAACAAGTTTTGTTTGCTTATGACACAATGCACAAGATGGAAGTACATGCACGCGACAAATGCATACTAACCGAAGTATTGGAGGTGTTTACATGGTTTTGCTTATGTGCCATGGCACAAAGTCGGGTAAATAACACTTTCCTGCGGATATTTTGTCTCTAATTTCGACCAAATGAAGTACCAACAGCACAGGAAGAGTAAATTCAAATGTACTTGTATTAAACATTCTGCATTGTAACCCCATCCCTGGGTCTCTCCTATTTTCAGTTCACTACAGCTAACGTTAGCTGCAAAAAACACTCAAACGGGACTGTTTTATCTCCATCTCTTCATTCAACGACTCAATCATGGACACTCTGACAGTTGTAGTTCGTTCACGTGATGTATTGTTGTCCCTACCTTCTTGCCCTTGCTGTTGTCTGTGCCCAATAATGTTTCTACCATGTTTTGTGCTGCTGCATTGTGTTGCTACCATGCTGTGTTGTCATGTGTTGCTGCCATGCTATGTTGTTGTCTTATGTCTCTTTATGTAGTGGTGTGGTGTCTCTTGTCGTGATGTGTGTTTTGTCCTATATATTTAATCCCAGCCCCCGTCAGCGCAGGAGGACTTTTGCTTTTTGGTAGGTCGTCATTGTAAGTAATCATTTGTTCTTAACTGACTTGTCTAGTTAAATAAAAAATAAAGGACACTTCAAGTTTTTGCTGTGTTTTGTTTCAGACTGTATACCAATACTTGTTATCACAACCTGATTTAGGCATTCCTAGAGGCAAAACAGAGAGCATTGGATTTGGACTGTGGTCTAACAACACATGCACGATGTAAACAAAAACAATGAACAGAGGTAAAGACAGTTTCAGGTTGGATATTCGCCAGATATTCGCCTGTAGTTTTCCTTACGTCCACCAACAGCAGTTAGGGACCGTCAACATAGTGACAAATCACATTTTTCAAATTTCAATAGCTCTTTAACCATTACTCCTAAAAAAAACTTTCAAAACTGGTTGTAGCTAACGCGATGGCATAGACACACAATCTGATTTACGTCTCGCACCATTCTAAATTATTTATTTACATTTTTGAATTTCAATAGCTCATTGGTCATATGACCTACTGACTTCAAACAAGGTTCAGAATGTCCACTGACTACCCTTCTATATTACGCACCCTTTAGCTTGTCCATTTTCATCTCACAAGATTTTACATACATTTTTCCAAATGTAAAACTTCAATAGCTCCATGGTCATGTGACCTACTGACTTCAAACAAGTTTCAGAGTGTCCACTCAGTGGGCCTACACATTGCACACCCTTTAGTTTGTCCATTTTCATCTCACGATTTTACATGAATTTTAAAAATTTTAACATGTCAATAGCTCCTTGGTCATGTGACCTTATGATCTCAAAAAAGGTTTGGAATGTCCACTGACTATGCCTTCATAATCGCACACTTTGATGTTTGTCTACTTTCATCTCATGCTATTAAGACCTAAATCTGTAAGCCTGAGACCCACACTCAGAAGTCATTTGGAGAAAAAGAGTGTATCTGACTGATAGAGTAGTTAACAGTGATTACTATTATCTGTCTGACCCCCTTGTACCCTCAAACCCTTCCAGGACATTACAATCTCACATCGCAGGACATTTGATGGTCCCTAGACTCCTTTCTAACAGTCCTCAAGCTTCAATAGGATAGTCAATGACTGTGTAACGGTTGAAATTCAGAGTTAACGTTATCATTTTAGTAAGTCTTATGGTCGGGCATAAAATGTTGTCTCCAGTTTCTTGCTTTCTCAGGTCCTGCTGAGTGGACGGTATTGATGCCTTTTCAGTCTAGCTCCAGTCAGGTGTCATTATGTTATAAGCACCACCCCAACCCACTCCCATTTCATAACACCCTCTCACCTTCTACCATTTGTCTACACTCCAAGAACCATGAGAGCCCTCTAGCTGTAGACGCCCCAAGAACCATGACAACTGAGATTCCCATATCCATAGCCTTCTTAGCTTGTAGGTCTAAAAGCATTATTGTCCTTACTTTGTTGAAATATCAAAGACTAAGCTTATTGTGTGACTCTGGTAAGTCATTTCAAAAATGTATACTACTAACTAGTTTTGTTTATTTTGACTATGCAGCATAAAAATCTTCATGGGAGCTGAAAAACACTTTCACAGCTGTATGTTAATAAAGAAATACTACAGCTCAGTGCAATGGTAAATGTTAAGTCAGCTGTGGGATATGGACAGTAGAGGGGGACTTTTCTTTTGATGAGGGTCAGAGCACTGGAGAATAACTTGGTTCTGGTCCAGATGTACCGGACTCATTTGCCTGAGGGTGGCCTCTAAAATAGAAAATAAAGTTATGTTTGCTTGTACACTGGTCATCCTTATGCACTCCATGCAATACTTGCTGTTGTTTGTAATAGTTATTGTCATGTTTTTGTCCACATTTGTTTGGAAATACGTATAACTGTCCTTTGTCGTTGGCATACAGCTGCATGGTACTGTGACATTAGTTGTCATGTTGTCCATTAAGCTGGTCACAGCGCTGTGGCGAAGAAACAATTGCAAGGTGGTGGTTGCTGTTGTGAGGTCTACAGACAAAAAGTCCTCTTTCCTTCTCCATCATTCAGTTTAAAACTCTGCAGCCCCACAAATGCTTGTGGGTGAGGTAATAAATAGTCATAACATGACAATAAACATTTTTTTAAATCACAATTTTAAAATAGTGTAAAAAATGTCATACAGTAGGAAGGATGAACATAGAAGTACATTAGATGTGCACCTAACCAAGTCTAAGGACATGTAATATCCTTATGTAGATAACTGGAATTGGAGTTGAATGTTTCTGATGCCGTACACTTGAATATTTATGGCCCTTATGTCACTTCAAAGTAAATAGTGAAGATGTGTCATCACGTAAACACAGTATTGTCAGCAATAAGACACTGACTACATAACACCTTATGTATGATACTTAATCTCCCTAACAAGGCATATATACAGTTGAAGTCGGAAGTTTACATACACCTCAGCCTAATACATTTAAACTCAGTTTTTCACAATTCCTGACATTTAATCCTAGTAAAAAGTCCCTGTCTTAGGTCAGTTAGGATCACCACTTTATTTTAAGAATGTGAAATGTCAGAATAATAGTAGAGAGAATGATTTATTTCAGCTTTTATTTCTTTCATCACATTCCCAGTTAGTCAGAAGCTTACATACACTCAATTAGTATTTGGTAGCATTCCCATTAAATTGTTTTACTTGGGTCAAACGTTGCTGGTAGCCTTCCACAAGCTTCACACAATAAGTTGGGTGAATTTTGGCCCAGTCCTCCTGACAGAGCTGGTGTAACTGAGTCAGGTTTATAGGCCTCCTTGCTCGCACACACTTTTTCAGTTCTGCCCACAAATGTTCTATAGGATTGAGGTCAGGGCTTTGTGAAGGCCACTCCAATACCTTGACTTTGTTGTCCTTAAGCCATTTTGCCACAACTTTGGAAGTATGCTTGGGGTCATTGTCTATTTGGAAGACGAATTTGCGACCAAGCTTTAAATTCCTTACTGATGTCTTGAGATGTCGCTTCAATATATCCACATAATAGATGGCATCATGAGGAAGGAAAATTGTGTGAAGTGCACCAGTCCCTCCTGCAGCAAAGCACCCCCACAAGCTTGCAAGCCTCCCCCCTTTTCCTCCAAACATAACGATGGTCATTATGGCCAAAAAGTTCTATTTTTGTTTCATCAGACCAGAGGACATTTCTCCAAAAAGTATGATATTTGTCCCCAAGTGGAGTTGCAAACCGTAGTCTGGATTTTTAAAATGGTGGTTTTAGAGCAGTGGCTTCTTCCTTGCTGAGCGGCCTTTCAGGTTATGTCGATATAGGACTCGTTTTACTGTGGATATAGATACTTCTGTACCCGTTTCCTCCAGCATCTTCACAAGGTCCTTTGCTGTTGTTCTGGGAATGATTTGCACTTTTTGCACCAAAGTACGTTCATCTCTAGGAGACAGAACCCGTCTCCTTCCTGAGTGGTATGATGGCTGCGTGGTCCCATGGCGTTTATACTTGCGTAATATTGTTTGTACAGATGAACGTGGTATCTTCAGGCGTTTGGAAATTGCTCCCAAGGATGAACCAGACTTGTGGAGGGCTACAATTTTTTTGAGGTCTTGGCTGATTTCTTTTGATTTTCCCATGATGTCACGCAAAGAGCTACTGAGTTTGAAGGTAGGCCTTGAAATATATCCACAGGTACAGGTCAAATTGTCAATTAGCCTATCAGAAGCTTCTAAAGCCATGACATCATTTTCTGGAATTTTCCAAGCTGTTTAAAGGCACAGTCAACTTAGTGTATGTAGTTGTGTGGGACAGCCATATGTTCAGTTCATGCCTATGATTTCAGAGTTCAACAAAGCCAACAACTGCTTCATGTGTGCCACTGATAAAGAACCTGGATGTGGCCCAAAGACTGACTGGGTTAGTAACTTTATTTAACATGTTTATAATCTTTTGACAACAGTGACAGCATGTAAGACAATCTATGATATAACAATGGATGGCTAATTCGTCATACTGCATTCATATTTGATATTATTTATAACGTGTTACGCTTTGTTTTGTTTTAGATTGAATGTTTTGCATGCCAACGGTGGTTCCAAGGAATGAAGACAAAAGAGTTCAACAGAGTAAAGAACACAAACTGGAAGTGCTGTCTTTGTTGTTGAAAATGTATGCTATACCCCATCCACACTGAAGAGGCTCTGAAATGTACATCAACCAGGGATAAAGAGAAAGTTACCACTGAAATGTTTCGTACTTATTTGAAGTAAAGTGTCTGTTGACATGTTGGAAAAGATGAAAGGTATACAATTTCTGTTTAATTTGTCAATATTAAATATTTATTCATTGATTTACTGGCCACCATTACTGTGGTTACATGTTCAGTATATGTATTGACCAGCAAACCCACTGCAGCCTACCTTACTAGCTCACTCTCATCCCTGCTTTGGACAATGAACAGCATGAATCTCGTACTTTGCCCTTTATGGTTGATAGTAACGATGAAAGGAGATATTATCTGTCTCTCTCCTATTGTGTACCGCTGTTAAATACTGTGGGAAAATATTTTAAAAAACAGGGAAAATAAGTACTTAGAACTACCAATTATTATAGATAAATATTAAAGAAAATGGTAAACACAACACTGGACTGAACCCCCTAATTGTCAAACTAATATTCATGTACAACAATATAGAAGATACATGACTAGAGGTTATGCAATATGGGTGTATATCCACTGCACGCTTCTTAGGTGTGTAATTGACATGACCAAGGAGCTATTGAAATTTAAAACTATGAAAAATGTACATTACACCGAGTGATTTTACAGTACACAAACAAGAGTGTGCAATATAGAAGGGTAGTCAGTGTACATTATGCACCTTGTTTGAGTCAAGTACGTCACATGACTAAGGAGCTATTGAAATTCAAAAATGTAAATATATAACTAATTCAACTAGGAATACAGAATGCTGCTCACATTTCCACATGTTTATTAGCTTTGGAAAGCGAATTAATGTCCTAATCGTGAAAATAATTCCTGTGCAATGTTGTGCGCAATTTTTCCAACATCATGACACTTATTTGGAGGTTTGAAAGCACGAATATCCAACTTGAAACTGTCTTTACCTCAGTAAACAATGATACGCTGACACTACTAAACAGCTAACGTTACCGTAGTTAACTGCCTAGATGCTATGCTAGCTAAGTAACTTCAAGTAACGTTATGGATGGCTGGCTAGCTAGTAACGTAAACTGTCTAGTCGTTAACTAACGACGACACAAAAGTTAGAACACATCGACCCACAACAGCTAGATTGCTATCAGTTGTATTTAACTAGCGAAACGGCAGTAGGTTGAATTAAACAGTTGTGTTGTCAGCTAACTAACGTTAACTACCTTAGCCTGTTGTGTCTTCAACACAATATGTATGTGGCCAGCAATGTGTAACGTTATACTAGTATTTCTGATCCGATATCTTTGCCAAGTTTACCTTTACAGACTGAGCTCCCGGGGTTGCAGGGTTGCTATCGCAAGGTCTGGTTGGGAGAACAGTAGCCATGTTTAGCGGTTACTGTGCTGCTAGCTTCAGAGATGCACACTAGGGTAATAATGTTACCGACTGGAAACAGAGACAAGGAACAAATCTTCAAGTGGCGGTAAAGCAAGTCTTTGGATGGGGAATACAGTACATGTTTGCCAACATTGGCTACGTCGTACAAATTCATGAAAATAAAATGTTGCTTTTAGGTGTTCATTTAAGGGTTCGGCACAAGGTTTGCAGTGTGGTTGAGGTTATGTTTAAAATATGAATTTGAGAAAATAAATTTTATTAATTAGCGGGGTTTATCCATAATTATGACTTGATGATTTGGTAACTAGTGACAACCAAGTATGGGTAACGGCACACGCGGAAAGTGGGCGTGGCGAAATAAGTGGGTGCATCATCAGCGCTCTGTGATTGGTTAAAAGGTTTTGATTGATTCAAATTGTGTTTTTTGTTTTATTAGTCAGGATGCACATGGTATACACGTCCAACGAAATGCTTAACTTGCAGGTTCCTTCTCGACAATGCAACAAAAAAAAGATAATATGAACAAAGTAAATGGCTCAGTAGAATAGAATAAACATTTTAGCATAAGTATAATACAGGAAGGCACAATTTATAGTCCAATATTAACACGTGTTTTGGGGAAGGGGGATTGGGTGGCAAGTGTTTTTTAAATTGTGCAGTATTTAGCAATCATAACACTCCTGTAGCAGCAGTTGTGATGTGTGTGTAGCATGAGTGTATACATGTGTGTGTTTGGTAAAACACTTAAATGGTTCCAATCGTTTTTTCACCATTCATTTTCCCTATGGGGGATTTTAGAACTACTTCAGAAAAGGTCTGTTTCATCAATGCTAGAAAAAGTACTCAATTGTCATAGAGTCAAAGTAAAGGAGTACAAATGTGCATAACAAGTCACATAAGTTGTATGGACTCACTGTGTGCAATAAGTGTTTAACATGATTTTTGAATGACTACCTCATCTCTGTACCCCACATACAGATAATTGTAAGGTCCCCTCTGTCGAGCAGTGAATTTCTAACAGACTCAACCACAAAGACAAGGGAGATTTTACAATGCCTCGCAAAGGTCACCTATTGGTAGATGGGTAAAAAAAGCAGACATTGAATATATCTCTGAGCATGGTGAAGTTATTAACTACACTTTGGATGTACCAAGATACAGGCGTCCTTCTTAACTCAGTTGCCGGAGAGGAAGGAAACCGCTCAGGGATTTCACTGTGAGGCCAATGGCGACTTGAAAACAATTAGAGTTTAATGGCTGTGATGGGAGAACTGAGGATGGCTCAACAACATTGTCATTTAGGTTAGTATTGTGGAGTAACTACAAAGTGAAAAGGAGGAAGCCTGTACAGAATAAACATTTTCCAAAACACGCATCCTGTTTGCAATAAGGCACTAAACTGAAACTACAAAAAAATGTGGCAAAGAAATTAACTGTCCTGAATACAAAAGCGTTATGGTTGGGGCCAATCCAACACATCACTGAGACCCACTCCATATTTTCAAGCATGGTGGTGGCTGCATGATGTTATGGGTATGCTTGTCATCGGCAAGGACTAGGGATTTTCTTGGGATAAAAATAAATGGAATAGAGCTAAGCACAGGCAAAATCCTAGAGGAAAACCTGGTTAAGTCTGCTTTCCAACACACTGGGAGACAAATTAAACTTTCAACAGGACTATAACTTAAAACACAAGGCCAAATATACACTGGAGTCTCTTACCAAGATGACATTAACTGTTCATGTGGCCTAGTTACAGTTTTTACAAATCGGCTTATTTAGCAGATGTTATTGCAGGTGTAGCGAAATGCTTGTGTTCCTAGCTCCAACAGTGCAGTAGTATTTAACAAATCAACCAACTTGACAGAGCTCATAGAATTTTTAAAAGAATGTGCAAATATTGTACAATCCAGGTGTGCAAAGCTCTTAGAGACTTACCCAGAAAGACTCACAGCTGTAGTCACTGCCAAAGTTGATTCTAACATGTATTGACTCAGGGGTGTGAATACTTATTTAAGTAAATTAGATATTTCTGTAAATTAATACATTTGCAAACATTTCTAAAAACATGTTTTCACTTTGTCATTATGGGGTATTGTGTAGATGTGAGAAAATATATTGAATCCATTTTGATTTCAGACTAACAAAATGTGGAATAAGTCAAGGGGTCTGAGTACTTTTTGAAGGCACTGGACACTTATATATAGGCTATACGAATTATGCATTAATATATTAACTTCTAACTTACACATCATTGTCTTTTTCACTGTTCCCTTGCGCAATTCATGCAAGGGAACGAAAAGGGGTTGTGTCTTCGTCAGAGCATCGTTATGTCTTTATTTTGTCTACTATAGTCATTTAGCTTAGATAGCGTGAAATTGAACGCATAGAACCAACAACCAGTTGGCTTGGCTGGCAACAAGAACCTTAGATTTGTGTTGGGACTATATCTTATGTAAGGAAGGAAATAGTATGAATCAATTAATCAAAATAACGTTTTTAATGAAAATATGTCAATCATTATTTGAATATGTCGGTAACCGTTGTATAAAAGTGATAATGCCCTCCAAGCTGTTGGAGGTTATATTAGCACGGTTTGCCGGCCCTTGACGTATATAATCTCCAGACCACGGTTTCTTGGGCATTATCACTTAAATACACCCCTTTCCCAAGTCCATCATGGCACAGGGGCCACCACACTCCTGTCTCGTCTGCTTCTCACTCCTTCCCGGTATGCTGCCAGCTGCAACCACTTTTTCATGACCGACTCCGCATCGCTTTCAGACGCTCTAGATGTTAACGGATTCTTCCAGACAACAGCTAATGAACAAGAGCACAAGTGGTTGCAAAGATGTGAAAAGGCAGTTGCAACAGGGAGAACGGAATACTGTAAAATGCCATGGTAATTGCATTTTACTTCTGCAGTGTGGCACTCATATTTTCACTGTGTGAAACTTTCATTGTGAACTACATCTTATGTTCTTACATTTCTGTGAGAATGATTCAAAACATCCTTACCCTCGTGTGTGTGTGTGTGTGTGTTTTACCCACACATACTTTGAGGTATCACACAACAGTGCCTGACTGAGTGACATCCGGTACATTTGCAGACCCACTGCTCAGTTCATCTCATTGCTAAAGTGATTTTAACCATTGGTTTTAGCTGTTAACAAAAAAAAATAATATTGTGTGTAACAGTGATAACACCAAGTAAAACTGAAATGATAACTTAAAACACAAAATATAATGTGTCGTGATGAGACATTTGTAAATATGAGAAATCCTTACCAAAACCTCCCACAGTCGAAGGGATGCAAGAGATTTTTCTATTTACTCCTCTCCGATTCATGTTTTTTGCTAGCGTGTTGGAAATTGTGCGCATCATTAAACGCCACACAGCATCTTTCACGTCGCATCCCCCAATTAGTCTCAAGTGGTTAATCTAAAGGAAAAAACATTTGAATAATGTATCAATTGACATAAAACTTTAAGCCACAAGTGACTGACGCTTTTCCCCAGGTGAGAGATGCATATATGGTTCTAAGAAACACATATGCTTATTCTGAGCATCAAAACATTATGCTTTTATCCTACATCAAGTTGAAACGTTTTTACAGGGGAGTGAGATGCCTTTACATAAAAAATATTTTGTGGATATAAGCAAGACAAAAAAAGTGTGATTTAACTGAACAATTATTTTATTCCCATAAACTCCCATTGAATCTCAAAAAGAGCATAAGATTCAAAGTGGAATGAAACTCACCATTTTAAGTTTGAAGTCAGCCCCCTGAAGATCAGTTTCCAGGCTCTGGAGACCTTGCTGATCCTTCAATGGCAGAAGGCCATTTTCAATCGCATATTCTGCTCCATTCTGCTGTCCTGTTTGTAACAGTCGTAGGATGAGTGTCTGTTGTTCCAGTATCACCTCTTGCTTGGTAAGCATTTTCCGAATGAACGCTGAAAGACATTTTAAGGGGCATTTCATCTATAACACAACAAGGTGGACAAGAATGAGGTAAGTGTATATTGCTGCCCACCAGGAGCAGGGGAGACGTGGAAGATGTGTCTACCCACTGGGCACACACTGGTTGAATCAACGTTGTTTGCATGTCATTTCAATGAAATTATGTTGAATCAACGTGGAATTGACGTTGAATTGACGTCTGTGCCCAGTGGGTAACCTCGGAATAGAATGGGCACATCCTTCCCATCTCTCCCTCCACCGCTGGTACTGAAATATGAGTGAGGTATTGGCATATGTAAATGGAATACATTATATATTTTATTATCATCATATACAGATTTTACAAAACATTAGGAACGGCTCTTTCCATGACATACTGACCAGGTAAAAGCTATGATCCCTTATTGATGTCACTTGTTAAATCCACTTCAATCAGTGTAGATGAAGGGGAGGAGACAGGTTAAAGAAGGATTTTTAATCCTTGACACAATTGAGACATGGATTGTGTATGTGTGCCATTCAGAGGGTGAATGGGCAAGATAAAATATTTAAGTGCCTTTGAACAGGGTATGGTAGTACGTGCCAGGCGCACCGGTTTGTGTGTCAAGAACGGCAACGCTGCTGGATTTTTTACGCTTAACAGTTTCCCGTGTGCATCAAGAATGGTCCTCCAGCCAACTTGACACAACTGTAGGAAACATTGGAGTCAACATGAGCCAGCATCCCTGTGGAACGCTTTCGACACCTTGTGGAGTCAATGGCCCGACGAATTGAGGCTGAGGGAAAAGGGGGGTGTGCAACTCAATATTAGGAAGGTGTTCATAATGGTGGTACACTCAGTGTATATATTATGTATTGCTGCTCACCAGGAGAAGGAGAGACAGGGAAAATGTGTTGATCCTCTGCAAACACCCAATTGTCCTGGTCAAAGCACTGTCTTTTGAGATTGGAGTGAGCAGTAATGTACTTCTCAGCAGATGTATGCTTCCTTAATTGATGTTTCTTCAGGCTATTTTTGTTAAGCCATAAACTGCAGTTACGACATTTGATTTTCCTCTTGCTTGCAGGTCTCATAGCTGGACACGCTGAACCTGGGCCTCTCGCAGTTGCACTGGTTACATCTGCACTGGTTACATCTGGGCCTCTCGCAGTTGCACTGGTTACATCTGGGCCTCTCGCAGTTGCACCTGGGTCTCGCCCACATACTGACTCACATTGTGGAATGTGTTTGGTAAAATCACTCCTATTTACATAGGTCTTGGGGCAGTATGGGCAGTGAAAATGCTTTGCTGCTCTGCACTCCAAATGGCATATGAATATTGTGAACTCTGAAATGGGGGGGGGGAGAAAAACAATCAGCATCCAGGACCCAAAGTTCCCCAGTTGATAAAAAGCATGGTATCATGTGCTAAACTAGCATTATGAATGGATGAGATTACCTCTATGCAGCACAGCCTTCAATCTGTGAGACTCAATGTGTGCCGACACACTGGCATAGTCTCGGGGCTTGAAAATGGAGGGCTGGCAGAAGAGGCAATGATACAATTGGTACTTCTGGAACTTGGATGAAACAACACGGCCATCAGCTGCTTTCCGCACTGTGATATGCTGTCAAACACAAACGACAAATATACTGAACAAAAATATAAACACAACAATTTCAAAGATTTTACTGAGTTACAGTTCATAGAAGATTTAAATAAATTCATTAGGCCCCAATCTATGGATTTCACATGAATGGGCAGGGGTGCAGCCATGGGTGGGCATAGACCCACCCACTTGGAAGCCAGGCCCAGCTAATCAGAATGAGTTTTTCCCCACAAAAGGGCATTATTACAGACAGAAATACTCCTAGGCAGCCTCCCGAGTGGCGCAGCGGTCTAAAGCACTGCATTGCAGTGCTTAATAAGGCGTCACTACAGACCCGGGTTGGTTCCCAGGCTGTGTTACAACAGGCCATGACCCCCATAGGGCGGTACAGCATAGTGCAACGAATGGGCCTAAAGCCAATGTTCCCTCAAAAACAATTAGACACTGAGGAAATTTCAGGTCTGCTGAGCGCAAACTTCACAGTTGTGAAAATTCTGTGAGCATATACTCAAAGCCAAAGCTGTAAACACAGTCCAGTTCAAAGTAAATGGCACAGATCCATATATGGCAATGATTTATTTGCATACAGGCTTACTGCAGCTCTGATTGGTTATGCCGCACTAGTATGTGTAGAGTACCAGATGAGTTGTGCGCAATAGAATCCTACTCCGATGACTTCTGCCTAAAACAAAACCTCTTGCATAGTTTGTTTTGTTTTGATATGTTGCACTGAAAGTGGCTAATATTGCGTTGATTCAATAACAATTGCTACAGGAAAGGGAAACGTTGATAGTGTTAACAGGGAAAATTAGAAAGTTGAGTGAAGTTCAATCTCGTGCATCTCTCCATGGGCTGATATTTCTTCTGCGCTCTGCGTGGCAGTCCCGGGGGAGCAGCGAGTGCCTACAGCTAATGTGTTAGCATCAACATCCGGGGAATTATCTACGCTTATTTTCAAGCTTTAATTGACATGGTAATGGACAACTAGTTTTTGAGAAAAGCTGGAAAAACTTACCTGAACTTTACTTTGTTCTGTGTTACGACTATGGTTGCAAATTCCCTGGTTTTCCCGGAATCCTGGTTGGAGGATTCCTTGAATCAAGAGGGGAATAAGCAGGAAATCCGGAACCTCCAACCAAGATTTTCCCTGAATTTGCAACCCTAGTTGCGACCAGTGCTCGACTTGGGCAGAAGCTCACCGGAGCCAAGTTCCGGCACCTCAAATGTTCTTCTACTTGAACTCCTGCACCGCTTATAGAATATTAGCTCAAAACTATTGTGGAGCTTCTGTATGGGATCAATATCATGCCAAATATATTCACAAATATAAAATCACCAATCCACAAATATAAATCACCTATCCACACGAGAGATATAGGCTTTTGGCACGAAAGCGTCGGCCATCACCGGTGAGTGAGCTGCACATTATTGGGTGAGTCTGAAACTGGAAAGTATTTTTAGGACTATAATTTCCTCCTCATTTTGTAGCCTACAACATATGTCTCCACACACTTAGGCCTAGTCTATTGATGGATTCAACACATGGTCGTTTTCATTGATCTCAGATTTTCAGTTTGTGTCAAAGGAGCCTGTCATTTCAATTATTTACAGTATTAAAAAATAATCTGCCAAAGTGTCCAGTCATGTAAAATGACAGAGCATGAAATCCATTTATAAAAGCCACATTTTTCCTGACCCTGTGGGGTTTTATAAGGTTTGGCATGCTTAACTAACTATAAGCTAGAAGGGCTTCTCATGCATTAAAGCTTGAATATTATGACTCTTGTGAACCTGACTTTTACATTGTTCTCAGGCTTACCAGTGCTCAAGGCCTAACCCTAAAGTATGTGTTTTGTATGCAACAGTGTATCTGAGCATAAGATATGAACAGAAGTGTGAAATGTGTGTGTGTTAAGAAGGGCGCTGTACTGTGTGACCGAAACTGTGCTAATCTTAGAGAGGCACATGAGGGGTGTAGAGGGAGGGGGGTGAATCAGGAGACTGCTGACTATGGTGTACAATAGACAATAACAGATAAACTATACACACGAAGATCATCTGTGAGGTTCTGAATTATGCACTACAACCCAATACTATATGTGATTGTGATTGAATACTCAATGTGATTGAATATTAGCAACTGTTGGCCTGGGCGCCTGGGTGTCTGTGTGTGTGTGCTGGAAGTAACAGTTAGCCCCAGATAAGTGTGCTGGGAAGCTGTGGTTAGCCTTGAGCGAGAACAGTGGGCTTTGTATACAGGTGCAAATAGCTCAGACAATGTTGCAGAGCTGTCTGACCTCAGTCTCTGGGGTGAGGGAGCGTAATCTACACAGCAACAGCGCCGGGACACCAAAGAGCGCAAAGAGGCTAGGACTAGCCTGGGCGCCGGCGATAGGCTGGGTGAGTCTAAACCACGCCCAGTCTCTACTCTGACAGGCCGGCTCGGAAGCGGGAACTATCTCTGTCATGAGTATATTATAATATCTTTGTCAGGAACAAGTCAGTTCTCTGTCTTATCCTGCGTGATGATACATTGAACCCGTATATACGGAAATTGCATTTGCCATTTATTAACTTTTGAATTAAACAATTATTTTAACCAAGTTCAGGTGTGCTATTGTTCCTATCTCAGTTGAACCTTCGCAGCCTTAACAACCCTTAAACACGGCTTTAGGCTACTAAAATGTTCCCCGTGTGTGCGACTAAGTGCCTCTACTCTACTGCTCTATGCCACAAAGCAAATGCAATGATATGCATGCAATGCATTATTATGAAGGTGAGAAAAAGTAAGTAACGCGTTCCTGGTACCGCAGAGCTCTCCAGATCATCCCCCTCTCACTTTTTGTTCCGGCACCTCCCGATTAACAAATGAAGCATTGAACCATACATACCAAACGTAACATGTAATACAAATGATTGTTCCAGATTTACGTTTATTATGTTACGTCTTGTCTATGAGATCAGGCTGAACACACAGACTCCCGATGTAGTGTCCCAAAACTAGGAATAGCCCAAACTCCTTGTCTTGTCCCCAGGGTAACTTACCTAGCTAGCTAAAAATCTAGTGTATACATCTACGAAAAACGTAGATACCGGTAGCTACACCAAAGGCGCAGCTCAAAGTGAATCGCAAATTTGTTACAAAATGTTAGCCTAAATGCAATGGCTTACCCTCATCTCTGCGGACGGAGACACACTGAAACAGACACAACAGGGCTGTATTCATTACGCTTACATTACGTTTACTCCGAAAGGAAAAAGTTTTGCAATGAAAACGAGATTCTATTGGACAAATTCAGGTAGGTCCCTCGCCGTTTCGTTATCGTTTGCTTCCGTTTTGTTCTTAACGGTTTCCGTTGTAAGACGTGATGAATACACCCCAGCCCAAGCAGCAACGCAAAACAGTCTTGTGGCAACACATTTTCCCAATTAGCTGTTCGCTTTCCATACACCCACTTGTTACTGGGATGCCTCCGGTGCGTGAGTAAGGTGCCCCTTTATGTCCTACGGCGAAGTCGGCACAATACAAAGTGACGTAATTAGTAGGAATCT
The DNA here is from genome assembly GCF_016432855.1 of Salvelinus namaycush. Classification (NCBI taxonomy): domain Eukaryota; kingdom Metazoa; phylum Chordata; class Actinopteri; order Salmoniformes; family Salmonidae; genus Salvelinus; species Salvelinus namaycush. The sequence goes on from NC_052310.1 coordinate 75,580,012, forward strand.
GTATTTTCATATGCTAAAGTGATGTTTTTTTATTTAAAAACTGCTTTATCTGCTTTCCCAATGAAAATATGTTTGAAAATTGTTTCTGGACATTGTTTCTGCTGATTTGTTGGTAACATTGTTGAGCTGCGCAGATTACTGTTCGAGCGCTCCTCCCTCACCGCTTTTTCGAACTCCCTCCATGACTCCAGCCACTGGGTGGTAGGAAAGACAACTTTTTTTGTTTTGTCGGTTGTTGATGATGATGAAGAAGAAGCATTTCCGTCCGCCATATTGCAGTGATACAGCGAGATTTCCCATTTGTCTCAGCAAGTTGAAGAGTTCGAGTTTCCTCGCTAACTGGCATAATGTTTACTACACAAGTTTATGGAGATAATGGGAAAATGAAGGAGTATCACTATACTGGACCAGTAGAGCACCGATTCTCTCCATATTCCTTCAACGGAGGGTAAGCGTCAATATCCAACTAACAATCGTTTTGGTAGCCCAAATGATAGCAAGCTACATTAACGTTACCTAGCTAACGTTAATGCTGTACATAATTGTGTTCTGCAGAATGGACACTGACTGGAGATTGCGTCTGACTAGTAATGTGTCATGGTGCAAATGGCCAACACTTACTCAATAGATGTTCGTAGTTAAGTAACGTTAGCTAACTACGTGAACAACAATACATGTTGTTTATCTAGTTTCGATTTCAGTTAGCTACAGTAGCTAACGTTAATTAGTTATCTACATTTGTCTGATAGCTGATTTTAAGGTTTTGCCAAAACTAACGTCAACTTGTTTGTTAGGGCATCATGTCAACTGACACTTGACATGTTTTTGTGTTTCCAGGACTGTGCTTGCTGTTGCAGGTGAAGACTTTGCAATTGTGGCCTCAGACACCCGTTTGAGTGAAGGCTATTCAATCCACAGTCGTGACTCTCCAAAATGTTACAAGTTGTAAGTCAAGTGCACACAACTGTATTTCCAAGGATGACCGAAGGCAAATTGTCAGATGGTGTGGTTTAACCCCATTTACTGCCTCACTATTGCTGTGTTTAGACAGGCAGCTCAATTCTGATATTTTTTCACAAATTGGTCATTTGACCAATCAGGTCAATCACAGATCTTTTTCTGAGCTGAACAAAAAAACAATTCGTCCTGGAGAAATCATAATTAAGCATCCTGTCTATGCTTGTGAACATCATAATAAATTATATGTTAAATATTTCACCACTAAGTTACGGTGCTGTTACTAATACATGTTTAATTTCTCACAGAACAAATACAACTGTCATAGGCTGCAGTGGATTCCATGGGGATTGCTTGACTCTTACCAAAATCATTGATGCAAGATTAAAGGTGAGATCATCTTGAGACTGTTTCACTTTCAAAATTGTTAGTTGAGCTGAAAGTTATGGCATATGGCCGTACACAATAAGTTAACATTTGTAAATGTATAATTTTCTAACATCAGCCAATATCTGATGGGGAAATGTATTTTTAGATGTACAAGCACTCAAACAACAAGAGCATGACAAGTGGAGCCATCGCAGCCATGCTGTCAACAATCCTGTACGGTAGAAGATTCTTCCCCTACTACGTTTACAACATCATCGGTGGCTTGGATGAGGAGGGTATGACTCCTGCTCTATTGCTGCTGTTACTATTATCAGATGCTTGGTTCCATATGTGTAAGGTATTCACTGCATGTGTTCTTTTAAGTCTAGTCCACTATTTATGACTCTAAACTGAACTGGTTTGTTTTTGCTTTTCAGGTAAAGGAGCTGTTTACAGTTTTGACCCTGTGGGATCCTATCAGAGAGACACATACAAAGCTGGTGGCTCAGCGAGTGCCATGCTGCAACCTCTGCTTGACAACCAGGTAAAGAAACCAAAAAGTGGTATAAGTTGAGCATTGCTATTAGCTTTTGAGGGCTTTGTTCCCCCTCAAAGCACCTCTGTCCAATATGACTTGAATGTTTGTATGCCAAATGTGTATGTAGAATTTAGCAGTGGCAAGGAAACCCTAGACATTCTAGTGACCAAGATATCTTTGGTTCGGGACAAACATCTCTTTGTTTCTGTATTGCCCCTTAGTCTCTTTTATTTTTAATTTACAACTAGATTGGATTCAAGAACATGGAGGGTGTGCAGCACCTGCCCCTGAACCAGGAGAAGGCTGTGCAGCTGGTCAAAGATGTCTTCATCTCTGCTGCTGAGAGAGACGTGTACACCGGAGATGCCCTCAGGATCTGCATCGTCACCAAGGAGGGCATCAAAGAAGAGACAGTCCCACTCAGGAAGGACTGAACAACTTATTTCTGCCACCATTTCAAGCTACTGCTTTTGTCTGGATTTTTCATATTTTGGACCCTACTCCTGCTTTTCTCTTTACATTCTGGCTGAAGAATAAAAATGTTCCCTGTAGTTAATTTTCTCCTGTTGTCAGTATCATTTTTTTTTAAAGAAACATGAAATGTTAAATGTATTTGATTACAATGAAGTCTGAACCGTTTTCAAATGTATCAAGAAAATTCTTGCTCAACATACACTACCGGTCAAAAGTTTAGAACACCTACTCATTCTAGGGTCTTTATTTTTATTTTCTACATTGTAGAATAATAGTGAAGACATCAAAACTATGAAATAACACACATGGAAACATGTAACCAAAAGTGTTAAACAAATTAAAATATATTTGAGATTCTTCAAATATTCATATTTTGCCTTCATGCCAGCTTTGCGCACACACTTGGCATTCTCAACCAGCAATGCATTACAAATAATGTGTGCCATAAATTCATTTGTGGAGTTTCTTCCCTTAATGTGTTTGAGCAAATCAGTTGTGTTGTGACAAGGTAGGGGTGGTATACAGAAGATAGCCCTATTTGGTAAAAGACCAAATCCATATTAAGGCAAGAACAGCTCAAATAAGCAAAGAGAAATGACAGTCTATTACTTTGAGTCAAGGTCAGTCAGTATGGATCATTTCAAGAGCTTTGAAAGTTTCTTCAAGTGCAGTCACACTTGGGGCTCCCAAGTGGCGCAAGACGCTGCATCTCAGTGCTAGAGGCGTGACTAGTGAGAAACTGGTTCGAATCCAGACTGTCACAACCAGCTGTGATTGGGTGTATCATAGGGTGGTGCACAATTGTCAGAGTTTGGCTGGTATAGGCCATCATTGGAAATAAGAATTTGTCCTTAACTGACTTATTTTTTAAATCAAGTGCTACGATGAAACTGGCTCTCATGAGGACCACCACAGACATGGAAGACCCAGAGTTACCTCTGCTGCAGAGTATAAGTTCATTAGCTACCAGCCTCATAAATTCCAGCCCAAATAAATGCTTCACAGTTTTGGTGGGTGGCCCTCTCTTGGCAGGTTTGTTGTGGTGCCATATTCTTTCCATTTTTTAATAATGGGTTTAATGGTGCTCCATGGGATGTTCAAAGTTTCAGATATTTCTTTATAACCAACTCTGATCTGTACTTCTCCACAACTTTGTCCCTGACCTGTTTGGAGCGCTCCTTGGTCTTCATCGTGCCACTTGCTTAGTGGTGTTGCAGACTCTGGGGCCTTTCTAAACAGGTGTATATATACTGAGATCATGTGACACTTAGATTGCACACAGGTGGACTTTATTTAACTAATTATGTAACTTCTGAAGGTAATTGGTTGTGCCAGATCTTATTTAGGGGCTTCATAGCAAAGGGGGTGAATATATATGCACGCACCACTTTTCCATTTATTTATTTTTTTCATTTCACTTCACCAGTTTGGACTATTTATGTCCATTACATGAAATCCAAATAAAAATCAATTTAAATTACAGGTTGTAATGCAACAAAATAGGAAAAACGCCAAGGGTGTGAATACTTTTGCAAGGCACTGTAAATGCAGCGATACGCCATCCCATCTGGTTTGGGCTTAGTGGGACTATCATTTGTTTTTCAACAGGACAATGACCCAACACACCTCCAGGCTGTGCAAGGGGTATTTTACCAAGAAAGAGAGTGATGGAGTGCTGCATCAGGTGACCTGGCCTCCACAATCCCCTGACCTCAACCCAATTGAGATGGTGTGGGATTAGTTGGACTACAGAGTGAAGGAAAAGCAGCCAACAAGTGCTCAGCATATGTGGGAACTCCTTCAAGACTGTTGGAAAAGCATTCCAGGTGAAGCTGGTTTAGAGAATGCCAAGTGTGCAAAGCTGTCATCAAAGCAAAGGTGGCTATTTGAAGAATCTCAAAAATAAAATATATTTTGATTTAACACTTTTTTGGTTACTACATGATTCTATATGTGTTATTATATAGTTTTGTTGTCTTCACTATTATTCTACAATGTAGAAAATAGTAAAAATAAAGAAAAACCCTTGAATGAATAGGTGTTCTAAAACTGACCAGTAGTGTACAGTGGCAAGAAAAAGTATGTGAACCCTTTGGAAATACATGGATTTCTGCATAAATTGGTCATAAAATTTGATCTGAACTTCATCTAGGTCACAACAATAGACAAACACAGTCTCCTTAAACTAATAACACACAAACAATTATACATTTTCATGTCTTTATTGAACACAGTGTATAAACATTCACAGTGCAGGGTGGGAAAAGTATGTGAACCATTGGATTTGCTGCCTCCTTTGGCAGCAATAACCTCAACCAAACGTTCTCTCTATGGTCAGGAGGAATTTTGGACCATTCCTCTTTACAAAACTGTTTCAGTTCAGCAATATTCCTGGGATGTTTGGTGTGAACTGCTCTCGAGGTCATGCCACAGCATCTCAACCGGGTTGAGGTCAGAACTCCGACTAGGCTACTCCCGAAGGTGTATTTTCTTTTGTTGAACCCATTCTGTTGTTGATTTACTTCTGTGTTTTGGGTCAATGTCCTGTTGCATCACCCACCTTCTGTTGAGCTTCAATTGGCAGACAGATAGCCTTACATTCTCCTGCAAAATGTCTTGATAAACTTAGGAATTCATTTTTCCATCAATGATAGCAAGCTGTCCAGGCCCTGAGGCAGCAAAACATTCGCAAACCATGACGCACCCTCCAGCATACTTTAGTTGGGATGAGGTTTTGATGTTGGTGTGCTGTGCCTTTTTTTCTCCACACATAGTGTTGTGTGTTCCTACCAAACAACTCAACTGTAGTTTCATCTGTCCACAGAATATTTTGCGCTGTGGAACATCCAGGTGAACTTTAGCAAACTTCAGACATGCAGCGATGTTTTTTTTTGGACAGCAGTGGCTTCTTCCGTGGTGTCCTCCCATGAACACCATTCTTGTTTAGTGTTTTACGTATCGTAGACTCGTCAACAGAGATGCTGGCATGTTCCAGAGATTTCTGTAAGTCTTTAGCTGACACTAGGATTCTTCTTAACCTCATTGAGCATTCTGCGCTGTGTTCTTGCAGTCATCTTTGCAGGATGGCCACTCCTAGGGAGTGTAGCAACCGTGCTGAACTTTCTCCATTTATAGACAATTTGTCTTAGAGTGGACTGATGAACATAAAGGATTTTAGAGATACTTTTGTAACCCTTTCCAGCTTAATGCAAGTCAAAAATTCTTCATCTTAGGTCTTCTGGGATCTCTTTTGTTCGAGGCATGGTTCACATCAGGCAATGCTTTTTGTGAATAGCAAACAAAAATGTTGTGAGTATTTTGTATTGGGCAATGCAGCTCAATCCAACATCTCCAATCTTGTCTCATTGATTGGACTCCAGGTTAGCTGACTCCTGACTCCAATTAGCTTTTGGAGAAGTCATTGGCTTTGGGGTTCACATACTTTTCCCAACCTACACTGTGAATGTTTAAATGATGTATTCAATATTGACAAGAAAAATACAATAATTCGTGTTTTATTAGTTTAAGCACACTATGTTTGTCTATTGTTGTGACTTAGATGAAGATCAGAACAAATTTGCATTAATGGCGAAATCCAGGTAATTCCAAAGGGTTCACATACTTTTTCTTGCCACTGTATATGCCATCGGTCCAAAGATTGGAAGTGTCTCCTTAGACGAGAATTGGTTAAGGCTTGCAATAATACTTTTAGCCAAATAGGGGTGTTTAGAGATTGAGGTTGGAAAGCCGGAACTGAATCTACTACCACCTGTGCCATAACTGACCAGGGGGCGGTTGTCGATAGCAATGGAATTTAGGTTTACGAGCTTTTTAACCATGCATCTTTCCTTCACCAGCCGAAGCTGTAATGCCGCATTCAGATGCTAGTCGGAACTAGGAAACTGACATTTCAGACTTGCTAACTGGTTGTTATACACGTGCCGCGTTCAATTAATCAGCAAGTTGGTGGAGCATTTGTGAAGCATTTGTCGATACTGATAGGATCGATAGAACAACAATGCTGCTCTCGAATCAGCTTTCTCCATTCAAATCTTACCAATTACCATACCACTAGAATTATTCCACAATACTGAGGACGGATCAACTCCTAGAAAGATATCACCAATGGCTGCAAATATTGAGTCGGTTTATTCTAACGCTTAACCTAAAATAATGCACTAAATCAAGATCATTGCGTACGTTAGGCTACACATGAAATATTAGCCAACAGAGCCTACAAGTAGCAAAATATAACTAAATTGATTGAGCATGAAACTTGTCAATTTAATGTAAATATGCCTATAACCTACTGTATTTATATTTTATTGCAGTCATCTCGGTTTTAATTTGAAGCATTTTTTATACGTCGCTGGCTTGTATTATTTGTAAAGACATTGGCAACTTTATTTGTAGTCAATTTTGTTCTTAAGTTATCGGCGGGAACAGAGGCTGATTCACCACGTAGAATCACCACGTGATTCTGTTCAGCGAATATCTCATGTGTATAAAATTACACGGGAGGGCGAAAAATAATCGACCGATGCGTGTAGCTGTTCTACGAGTGGTCTGAGGCGAGCGTTAGATTACGAGCGTTTTCACGTGCAACGTTAATAATGATGGTTTTGGTATACAGCTCGGAGATTTAACGATGGTCCTATTTCGTGTTGTGTAGTGTCTTTGCTGGCATGCATCCCACTTATTATTTTTTTGCTCCACCAAGATTTACATGCTAAAATCGCCACTGCCCCTATGCAACCAAGGGTAACGCTTCTGACAAAGGCCTGAAACCAGGGATTATCTTTCTGCTGCCACATATGTAAGGGTTGAGGGGAACTGCTGAAACAGGGTTTGAACCAAAGAAAATCACGAAAGAAAATGCATAATGCCAACCCTTTTTTCTTGAACGGCACTTTCTGTTTTGAATTTTGGATAACTTTTGCCTTTGCTCCTGCCAGATAAAATAACCCAAAATGTTATGTGAACTTTGACACCGGAAGTGTTCAAGTAACATACCGGATATAACTGTTTTGAGCCAGTGAGCGCATGAACCAGTGAAAACAGCGGCTAGATTTTTAATGTGACATTTTAAGTGCAGTTTTAGAGACGTGGTGAGTATTTGAAAATGTTGTCATATCTCAACAGCTCACAACTTCACTACTTAGTGTGCAAAACACTTATGACCACATGAGTGTTGACATGGGAGTAGCTAGCTAGCGTAAATACTACTCTAACGTTAGACTGGCCAGCTCTGCCAATCATCAATTCAGGTGCGATTTTTGCACCAAACAAATTTTACTCGCACACGCGTTCTGTGAACAACTGCATACATTGTAACATGTGCTAGCTATATTAAGAGGGATTTCGTGCGCCACTATTGCTGTCTGTAGCTAGCTGAAGGTATGCAAAGGCTAAGCTTGTTAACTAGCTAGCTAACGTTAGTGGTCAATAGTTTTTCGCTTGCTGCAATGTGGTATAGTTGAGTCATGATCAAGTTTCTTGACAGCAGTGTTACTTGGAATCAATTTCACCGGTCTCAATGCTTAGCTAACTTTGTTTTTTTTTCTTCTAATATTCTTTCAGGTCAAAATAATCTAGATAAGGGGTTCGCTGCTACGCTCTGTTCTAACACATGACTTTTGTCGACATTTTCAAATACAGAATTGCTCCTAGTCCTAGGTCTCTGAATTTCTTTCCTTTGAGACGGTCAACCAACTGTCCCGCTTCATAATTTGAGGACATGGAGCAGAACAACAGTTTGCCTCCTTTCCAGGGTCTTGCCTCCCCTCAGGTAACTAATTAGACTATTAATACATTTCAGTGAGATGTTTTTGTTGTCAGCACAGCACACAACACAGCTGTTCTCAAATGTTTTAGATTCAACTAGCCTAATGGAGGGCTTGTTCTCACATCTTTTAAAGGGGGCAATGACGCCTGGAATGCCCATCTTCAGCCCCATGATGCCCTATGGCAGTGGTCTGACTCCCCAACCTGTGACGAACACCAACAGCCTGTCTCTCCTGGAGGAGCAGCATCGGCAACAACAGCAGCAGCAGGCTTCGACTCAGCAGGGTGGGGTGTCAGGGGGCTCGGGACAGACGCCACAGCTTTATCACTCCCAAACGGTCACCACCACCACACTGCCGGGAAACACCCCTCTCTACACCACTACACCGCTAACCCCCATGACACCCATCACACCTGCCACACCTGCCTCTGAGAGCTCTGGGATTGTCCCACAACTACAGTAAGTGTTCTTGAATAATGTGTTAGTCTCAACCACTATGTAGGTACTGCTATAAAGCTGAAACACAAGAAGCTAAAAGATTAAGGTGAATAGTGATGGTTTGAATTTGATTTTTATAGTGATGTGACCATATCAAAAAGGAGAATCTCCCATCCTGATTGCATGATTTATTTCCTTCCCTCTAGGAATATCGTATCCACTGTGAACTTGGGCTGCAAACTTGACTTAAAAACAATAGCACTCCGAGCTAGAAATGCTGAGTACAATCCAAAGGTAAGCATATTGTTATTATTCATTTGCAAATCAAAATTAATTTGTTGCTTACACAGATTAGCAGATGCTAACCATTTACCGTCGTGTGAATTGACCATGGTAGCAATGGAAAGGGAACAGTTTAGAGGTTATGGAAATTTTGGCAACAGTTCATCTGACTCATGACTGAATCTAAACATTACACTGTTGATTTGATGTGCATTTTACATTTACTGTACTATTTGCCGCATTATTTGATAACGAAATCTGAAAATACTTTGGATACATTCAGTAACATAAGACTATTTATGGAGAATGTGGGGTAAGTGCAACATAAAAAATGACAAGGGTTTGTTTGAGAGGACTAACTGGTGTCTCCAAGTGGCCACACACCTCTCCAATGTACACAATTCCTAAGTAATTTCAATGCACTTTGATGACTCAAAGAGAGTCTTCAACTATAAGGCGCTTTTTTTTTTGCTCTCCTGGCTGTGCCGTTGAGGAACTAGAGCAGCACACTTGTGGTTGCTTTGTTTGGAACACATTCCCGCCATCACACAATTACTGTTTATGCAATCCAAAAGTGGTCCATTATAAATTGCAATCTGGGTCAGATGGGCATCATTTGAAAACCTGTTCTATTGTCAACATGACTAGCTAAGTTATAATATAGGACACAACAGTGTTAGGCTTTCGCAATTCAAGGAAACGGATCATCATTTTGGTGCGCATAGGGGTCATGAGTGCATTCAGATGTGTGTGCTGTGGTGAATTTTTCACAACAGACACGCATTCTGTTCAGAACAACCAAGGGTATGTTGTCATGCCGTCTTGTAACTGTACCTCAAACATGGTGATCATAAACGTTGACACTGTATATGAGTTTTTTTATATGGAAATGTGAAGTGCACGTTTGGCTTGCTTGGATCAAATTTTATTGGTCACAATACACATGGTTAGAAGATGTTATTGCGAGTGTAGCGAAATGCTTGTGCTTCTATTTTCAACAGTGCAGCAATATCTAAAGTAATATATAACAATTCCACAACAAAAACCTAATACACACACGTCTAAGTGAAAGGAATAACAATGTATAAATATATGTGAGAGCGGCATAAGCTAAGATGCAATAGATAGCATAGAATACAGTATATACATATGAGATGAGTAATGCAAGATATGTATATATTGATGTATGACATCAAAGGTATTTATTATAGTTCTCAACATCTCATATTTCAAAATACATTGAGTCCTCTTAATTTACAGCATTTACCTCTCAGACATTTTTTTTTTTGTGCAAAAGTTGCGGGAGGAATGGGGGCAACGTCTTGTCGTGCGAAATGCTCAAGCTCTGAACCCATACAGTGCTGTGAAGCGCAAAGCCAGAGCTCTGACATCATGTATGGCATTTTACTCTACAGCCACCGCATTCCAATTTAGCTGTTTATCAGTGCTCAAATCTTCTGTTTTCAACCCGTATATGGGTACGAGTGATAAGTTAAAGCAGGTGCAGCGAAATGCTTGATTCTAGCTCCAGCAGGGTGTGTCCAACAGTACAATGCTAATAAACCCCCCCGGCCCCCACAAAAAAAGAAACAAGAAATCAAGAAGTATCAGAAGAAGCAGTCCGTAATATAAATATGGGGTGTGTGTGTGGTTAGTATGGACAATATATAAGTAATGGGTATGTACATCAGTAGTCAGTAGCCTAGTGGTTAAGAGTGTTGGGCCAGTAACCGAAAGGTTGCTGGTTCAAATCCCAGAGCTGACTAGATGAAAAATCTGTCTGTGCCCTTCAGCAAGGCACGTAACCCTAATTGCTCCTGTAAGTCACTCTGGATAAGTTTGTCTGCTAAATTATTTAAATGTAGTTAGTGCATTCATAAAGTATTCAGACCCCTTCACTTTATCCACATTTTGTTACAGCCTTATTCTAAAATGGGTTATATTAGATTTTTCCCTCATCTACACACAATCTTTTGTTTTTTTCAAGCAAATTTATTACAAATAAAAAAAGATACCTTATTTACATAAGTATTTATGAGACTAAAAATTGAGCTTAGGTGCATCCTGTTACCATTGATCATCATTGATGTTTCTCCAATTTGATTGGAGTCCACCTGTGGTAAATTCAATTAATTGGACATGATTTGGAAAGGCACACATCAGTCTATATAAGGTCCCAAAGTTGACCGTGCAAGTCGGAGCAAAAACCAAGCCATGAGGTCGAAGGAATTGTCCGTAGAGCTCAGAGACAGGATTGTGTCTAGGCACAGATCTAGGGAAGGGTACCAAAGAATTAATGCAGCATTGAAGGCCCCCAAGAATGCAGTGTCCTCCATCATTCTTAAATCGAAGAAGTTTGGAACCACCAAGACTCTTCCTGGAGCTGGCTGCCTGGCCAAACTGAGCAATCAGGGGAGAAGGACCTTGGTCAGGGAGGTGACAAAGAACTCGATGGTCACTATGACAGAACTCCAGAGTTCCTCTGTGGAGAAGGGAAAACCTTCCAGAACGACAACCATATCTGCAGGCCTTTATGGTGAAGAGAAGCAACTCCTCAGTAAAAGGCACATGATAGCCCCGGAGTTTGCCAAAAAGGCACCTAAAGGACTCTGACAAGATTCTCTGGTCTGATGAAACCGTGATTAAACTTTGGCCTGAATGCCAAGCGTCAAGTCTGGAGGAAACCAGACACCGCTCATCACCTGGCCAATAGCATCTCTACGGTAAAGCATGGTGGTGGCAGCATCATGCTGTGGGGATGATTTTCAGGGACTGGGAGACTAATCGGGATCAAAGGAAAGATGAACGGAGCAAAGTACAGAGGTCCTTGATGAAAACCTCAGACTGGGGTGAAGGTTCATCTTCCAGCAGGACAATGACCCTAAGCACACAGCCAAGACGATGCAGGAGTGGCTTCGGGACAAGTCCCTGAATGTCCTTGAGTGGCCCAGCCAGAGCCCGGACTTGAACCCGATCAAACATCTTCGGAGAGACCTGAAAATAGCTGTGCAGCGACGCTTCCCATCCATCCTGATGAGCTTGAGGATCTACAATGAAGAATGGGAGAAACTCCCCAAATACAGGTGCCCCAAGCTTGTTGTGTCATACCCTAGAAGACTCGAGGCTGTAAACGCTGCCAAAGGTGCTTCAACAAAGTACTGAGGAAAGGGCCTGAATACTTATGTAAATGTGATTTCATTTTTTTTTTTACATATTTGGAAACATTTCTAAAAAGCAGTTTTTGCTTTGTCAATATGGGGTATTGTGTGTAGATTAAGAGACAATTTAATCAATGTTACGTTACAGCCTTATTCTAAAAATGTGGGAAAGGGAATTCGCAAAGTATTCAGACCCATGTCAAGAATACACAGCTCATCCTATATAATAACTAGTGCTGTACATACCTTTTCCAAATCATTGTCAGGGCCCAGGGAAAGGTGAAATGGGACCAAGCTAAAATGCTAACTAGAGTGGGCCTGAAAGGCATGTTGCTTCTGGTCTGAGAATGTCCCACCAAGACACTGTTGTTCTATTGAAAAATTCGCAACTTTGTCTTACAGCGATTTGCTGCTGTTATCATGAGAATACGAGAGCCAAGAACAACTGCACTTATCTTCAGCTCTGGGAAAATGGTGTGCACAGGAGCCAAAAGGTTAGTATCTTCTTTCAACAAAGAAAAAACACAAAATGTATGAGAACATCTATTTAAAGGCCTCATGCTCCCTCTACCCCCTCTAGCGAAGAGCAGTCCCGCCTGGCGGCCAGGAAATATGCCAGAGTCGTGCAGAAGTTGGGCTTCCCAGCCAAATTCCTTGATTTCAAGATACAGAACATGGTGGGCAGCTGTGATGTCAAATTCCCCATTCGGTTAGAGGGACTTGTACTAACTCACCAGCAGTTCAGCAGGTTTGTAAAATTCACTACTGCAATACTAAAGTCTATAATATCTGAGGAGATGCATTGTCATACTTGGAATTCTGTCATTTTGTTCATTATTTATAATACTGCGATTGGTATTCCTAAAGTGATTTAGTACTGAGAGCAAATATCAGAACTAGGCCTAATCCTTTTCTTGTTGTTTTTCAGTTATGAACCGGAGTTATTCCCTGGGCTAATCTATAGAATGATCAAACCCAGAATTGTCCTGTTGATATTCGTTTCAGGGAAAGTTGTATTAACAGGTGAGTTTTTCTCCTTTTCCTAATGACATACAGTGCCTTGCAAAAGTATTCACCCCCTTGGTGTTTTTCTTTATTTTGTTGCATTACAAACTGTAATTGAAATAGATTTGGATTTCATGTAATGGACAAACGCAGTCAATTGGTGAAGTGCAATGAAAAAACGAACTTGTTTAAAAAAAAATATATATATATGGAAAAGTGGTGCGATCATATGTATTCACCCCCTTTGCTATGAAGCCCCTAAATAAGAAATGGTGTAACCAATTACCTTCAGAAGTCACATAATAAGTTAGATTGCACACAGGTGGACTTTATTTAAGTGTCACATGATCTCTGTTCTGAAAGGCCCCAGAGTCTGCAACACCACTAAGCAAGGGGCAGTATGAAAACCAAGGAGCTCTCCAAACCGGTCAGGGACAAAGTTGTGGAGAAGTACAGTTCAGAGTTGGTTATAAAAAAATATCTGAAACTTTGAACATCCCATGGAGCACCATTAAATCCATTATTAAAAAATGGAAAGAATATGGCACAACAAACCTGCCAAGAGGGCCGCCCACAAACTCACGGACCAGGCAAGGAGGGCATTAATCAGAGGCAACAAAGATAACCATGCAGGAGCTGCAAAACTCCACAGTGGAGATTGGAGTTGGAGTATCTGTCCATTGGACCACTTTAAGCCATACACTCCACAGAGCTGGGCTTTACAGAAGTGTCCAGAAAAAAAGCCATTGGTGTTTGCTAAAAGGCATGTGGGAGACTCCCGAAACATATGGAAGAAGGTACTCTGGTCAGATGAGACTAAAATGTAGCTTTTTGGCCATCAAGGAAAACGCTATGTCTGGCGCAAACCTAACACCTCATCACCCCGAGAATACCATCCCCACAGTGAAGCATGGTGGTGGGGATGTTTTTCATCGGCAGGGACTGGGAAACTTTTCAGAATTGAAGGATGGCGCTAAATACAGGGACGTTCTTGAGGGAAACCTGTTTCAGTCTTCCAGAGATTTGAGACTGGGATCGAGGTTCACCTTCCATGCAGGACAATGACCCTAAGCATACTGCTAAAGCAACACTTGAGTGGGTTAAGGGGAAACATTTAAATGTCTTGGAATGGCCTAGTCAACACCCAGACCTCAATCCAATTGAGAACCCATCCAACTTGAAGGAGCTTGAGCAGTTTTGCCTTGAAGAATGGGCAAAAATCCCATTGGCTAGATGTGCCAAGCTTATAGAGACATACCCCAAGAGACTTGCAGCTGGAATTGCTGCAGAAGGTGGCTCTACAAAGTATTGACTTTGGGGGGGTGAATAGTTATGCACATAAGTTCTGTTTTCTTGTTTCATATTTCAAAATATTTTGCATCTTCAAAGTGGTAGGCATGTTGTGTAAATCAAATGATACAAACCCCCCAAAAATTCATTTTAATTCCAGGTTGTAAGGCAACAAAATAGGAAAAATGCCAAGGGGGTGAATACTTTGGGAAGCCACTGTAGAAAAAGGGAATTTGTTGTCCTTAATTTGTCAAATGTAACTTGTGTATTTTACTATTGTTGCTGCTTATTTCAAGGTGCTAAGGTGAGAGGAGAAATTTATGAAGCATTTGAAAACATCTACCCCATCTTGAAAGGATTCAGGAAGACGACGTAAATATTTGTCTGACATTTATTTTTTAAATTTGTTTTAATAGTCACAGGGACACGTCCTATGTTGTGACCCGTTACTTTGGGACTCTGATTGGACCTGTACAGTTTAATCAACAAATCAGGGACCCCTCCTATTCACCTTAAAGGGATACTTCTGAGATTTTGGCAATGAGGCCTTTTTATCTACTTAGTCAGATGACCTCGTGGATACCATTTTTATGTCTGTTTCCAGTATGAAGGAAGTTAAAGGTAGTTTCGTGAGTTAATGCTAGACTTCCAGTCACTGCGCTAATGCTAGTTAGCATTGGCTCGCGAAACTACCTCTAACTTCCTTCATGCTGGACACACATTGTATTCACGAGTAGATCTGAATCTGGGGGAGTAGATAAAGGTGATACTAGGAGAAATGCTGTATTTTAGCAGTTTTATTTATTTTTAAGTGACTCTTGCTTGTTATTAAATGAGGCAGTCTTGGCTGGCTCTTTTAATTTTTCTAAAGTAGGTTTTATTGTTAACCTACAGTTTCTGTGCGTCTTTGTCCACACATTCCCTATAGACATTTTAAGATTCTTTAAATGGTGTTTAGTCTTTTTCATTGTTGTATGAAGAATCTCACTTGGGATTGTATCGCAGCAAGGCTTAACTACCCAATTTGTCATTATTTGAACATTGTTTGGATGACTGGTACTGAAGGCAAGAAAATGGAACATTAATCATGCAACCTTAGTCTGCATCTTAGGAATGTTAGTCATATCTGTATGTACCTCATGTCTTATTTCTCATTCAGTTTTTGGTCATGATTGAAGAACCCTCATGTTTTAATGTTATAATGGACTAACTAGTCTAATTCACCATGGATTTTGTTTCAGTTTACACACTGTATTTTTGGTCTACCATGAAAGCCTTGTCAGTAATTTGTTCTAGTTTAAATGTTATTTTGCTACCTTGTGCAGTTAAATGTTTCCTTAACAATTGATCTCCCTCCTTTAGTTTAAAAAGCTTTGTCTTCAGGGTATGGCAAGATTTACAACAATCCAGGGAATGACTGTACATGGATTTGAGATAGCATGACCAGTTTAATGAATGGACTCTGTCACATGACATTAACATGCTAAGTGTGTTTTAATTTGAGCTTTAATGCTCAAAAAATAACATTGCATTACAGAAATGTTTTTAAACCTGTTGAAGCTATGCAAACTATTAGTCCTATGGCAAAACAAATGACATGTCTTTTGCTTATGGTGATAAAGTAAGAATGTAACAACCTGAAGTCATATTCCTCAAAATGTATGAGTGATTGGAAATGGAACAGATTGTGGCTGTTTATGCATAGTGGCTATTTCCTTTCCTAGAGAAACTGAGATGAAGGGACAGTATAACTATGTAAAAACCCCACAATATTTTCTTAACTAGGTACATTTGGATTTTAATACAATTATTTCTGTTCTGTGAAATCTTGTTTCCAGATGAATTCAGAAGAGTACTTGTTGCCTTTGTCACAGCTGTCAGCACATGTGTAGACAGCCAAGGTTCCCCAGTCTATACTGGCATCAGGGCTGTCCACTTTCAGATCATTCAGTAGCTGGGGCATGACCTGTTACGATGCAAAACACTATCAGCACATTGTCATTTTATAGACGTTGAAACATTAAGGTCTGGTTTTCCGGACCCAGGTTAAGTTCTGTCCTGGATCAAAGATCTCCACTGAAAGTGTGGTTTAGTCCAGGATTAGGCTTAATATGGGGTGTATTCATTAGTCGCAGACCGCTGCAAAACATTTACTCTAGGATCTAAACAAAGAAATTGAGGGACCTACCTGAATTTGTTTAATAGAAACTGTTGCAAATACCTGAAATTCAAAGATACGCCTGGAACCACAGGAACAATGCGGGATGCCCTTCTCCACAGGAACATGTTCAGACGAAACCCAAAGAGGAGAACCATCTCTGAAATATCGCAAAACCTACAATAACACAATATTATGGTCTTCAGTAATCTAGGAAACCCAGAACTAAAATCGTGTGTAATTGCATCAGGTGCTCGATTAAGTTCTGGGGGACATGTATGAAAATATACTAATAAGTCTCCACCCGGCTACATGGAAACTCTCAGCCAGAGCATTCGCCAAATGTCACCCCCCCTTATGAAATTCGAAAGATGTGAACACCTGCGAAATCGTGATTTGTCCAAATGATCAGTGACAGAAAAAAATATGAGCACAGGAACCAAGTTCCTGTTAAGTCTTTGCATCCCAGTCTTGACAGAAGCTACGATACCATCCTAAATGATGTGCGTCTGTCCACGAGCGATTCGTTAAGAGAAAAAAAAAAAAAAAAGATTCATTTCAGAGTAATCTACACAATGGCCAAATATATATTTGAGTAATTCTGATGCTCTTCATGTCTGAGGATTCTGCTTGAAGAGTTATGTTACCTGATGTGGCTCTGATGCAATCCTCCGTTTAAACTTTTGGAACACTTTGCCATCTTCGGTTTCATGCATGGCCATGTTTTCAAGTTCTGCCTCTGCCAAATCTGTGGAATAGAAAGCATGCTTTTCTACAACAGAAATTGTAATCATGTATAGACTCCTATTTAGGCTGGGTCCAATGCCAACATTTTCTCTCATCCTTCTCCTTTTGGTGTCTTAATGGATCTGAAAAGACTAGGCATGTAAATGCAATGCAGTCTAATAACTTCTTACCGTCAACTAAGGAGGAGCATTCCACATTATTCTGTGCATCCCCCACCAGTTGACTAGTCTCTTCTTTCTGATGTTCCTCAGGCTCTGTGACCAATTCCAACTCGGGGAACAGGAATGGGGAAGGCACTGCACTGGACGGCACTAAACATGTATTGAAAGTTGAATGTTTATCTTTCAGGTGGCAAGAAAACACAATTTCATCATTATTACAAATAGTATGACAGTTTATGGTAGCAGTATAATTACCTTGTTTGCAACACTCTTTCTTGTGACAGTGTTTCCAGTCTATGGTCTGGTGTTCTTTGCTGCAGTAGGACACTGCATGGCATTTAGAGCAAACTTTTTGACCAGGACAGCCACATAGCTTGCATAGTTTAACCCCTGAACCGTGGACACAGGGGTCACGCTCAGTCCAATTGGGGTCTTCATCAGATGGAGGATCGTAGGGATAAAAGTCATTTCTCCTTGGCAACTGGCTACGAAATACTGGAAAAGAGTAATCTCAATGTCAGCTTGAGCAGAATAAAAGCAGAGGAACATAATTAGTTTCAAGTTTTATTAGTCGTATGTACAGGATAAACATGGTATACACCGTCTAATGAAACGCTTACAGGTTCCTTCGAAACAATGCAACAAGAAATAAAAATATGAACATAAAGTAAATGTCTCAATAGAATAAACATTTTAGCATAAGTATAATACAGGAAGGGACAATTTTTAGTCCAATATTAATGTGTATTGGGGGATAAGTGTTTAAATGGTGCAGTATTAGCAATAGTAAATAAGAGTTTGCTAGCAGCCATTGTGGTGTGTGTAATAAGGTGCAGAGTCAGAGCAGGTGGTCAGTCCAGTTCAAGTGTTCAGCAGTCTCTGCTCTAATGGCTTGTAGATAGAAACTGTCTCTGAGTCTGTTAGTATCAGACCTCATTCTACAATACTGTAAGGGAATGAACAGCTCATGGCTGAGGTGTGTGGGGTCCTTGATGATGCTGTGGGACTTCCTCAGGCATTGTTTCAAGTAGATGTCCTCGATGGGTGGGAACACGGCCCCAGTGATGTACTGGGCCGTCTTCACCACCTGCTGGAAGGCCTTGCGGTCGCGGACAGAGCAATTCCCTGTCCCAGGCTGTGATGTAACCGGTCAGGACGGTCTCAATGGTGCAGCAGTATTTGGAGAGGATCCGGGGTGGCATGCCAAATTTCATCAGCCGCCTTCGGAAATATTGACACGGGTTGTGGTGTTGGTCCATGTCAAGTCCTTGGTGATGTGGACACCAAGGAACTTAAAATTGCTGACTCTACTGCAGTCCTGTTGATGTGGATCGGGGCTTATTCCTGCCTCTGATTAATATAATCATTAATGTTGCACATCATAACTACACTCAAGGCTCAGCTGGACAAGGAGAGCTCACTATGAATCCCAGCAGCTTTTTGCAACTACCAAACAGCTTCCTCTTGCCAAGGAATGGACCTGGACCTTTGGTAGTGTCAAAGATTTGTATAACTAACCTAAGACTAAAGCCTGGTATTTTAAAAGGGAGCAAATGAGTCAGAGGGGGCAGAGCTAGCGAGATCCTATTGGTGCGTTGTAGCATGTATTTCCATTTTTCTGTTAGGGAACGCCTACTCTGAAGTGCACGTGTGAAATAACTCAATTTGCCGTTGCACTACTTCTAAACCACTTTTTTTTTTACTTTGGTAAAATCTACAAAACTTAGTCCACTCTGTTTGATTATAGTTTTGAGAACAGAAAACGTTCAACGTCAAACGTCAAACGTTTCATCAATGAGTAAATTGCCATTATGTCGGGCAAAATCCATCTGGCTCCATCTTCCACTGCCGACCACTGGGCTTCCTCTCACCATATTTGGTAGTGAGTGGAAACGCCAACCGGATGCTTCACACTTATCCAATCGGTGAAATATCTGGCTCATTGATCCATCTTGTGGTAATGTGCTTGCCCTCTAACAGGTTTGCAAATTCAAACCCCACTCCCAACTGTTGCACCGCAGTAGCTAACGTTACACTGGTGGGAGCGGTGGATAATCCCAGCCTCTCCTTCCCTGACCATAGGTGTGATGTTGATAGAAATGCAATAGCTAGTTTGCTAACTGCTATTTACCTTTCAGACAACGGCTGTCGTTTCGTGAATAGCAGTCTGGTGTCTTGCAGCAGAATACAAAAAGAGTTCGGTGAAAACTTCTATCCTGTCCAGTTATTGGAGCGTAAACTTGCATGAGAAATGCGGTAGGAAGTTGGCATTTCCCACATGCTAACTCAGGAAGACCCGGGATGTCCAACTGACTCAACCATGCAGGTTTGCCTCCAACTTTGCTGGGGAACTGATAACTCTGTAGTTGCCAGTGTTCAGCCTCCTCCAAAAAGCCAAGAGCAACCCCTGTTTGTGCCATAGTGTTGATTTGATCGTATTCCTTCAATCGCTGGCTAGTTGTCTGTCAACAAATTCCAACGTGCGTCACTGTTGTAACTTTAAAATATGTCCGGAGTGGAACAATACTTCTAGGAGGCAAACGTTCCTTGTAATTCGCGCTCCTGCCATATCGCCTATTTGCAATTAAAACACTTTAGAGAGGGAACAGTGTGATGACCTTATTATAGTTGAAGAGATCAATAGAATAAATGAACAACTTAAAACTGATGGACTGATGGTATATCTGCTGAGTTTTACAAACGTTTTATCAACAGTTAGCCCCATTTCTGTTGGAGGTCTTTTCTGAAAGCATTGCAAATAATGCTCTCCCTCCCAGTTTGACTCAAGGTCTGATTACATTAATACCTAAACCCAATAAATATTTGCTTCTCGATAATTGGCGTCCAATCTGTCTGCTCAATTACGACTACAAAATATTAGCCTCTATATTTGCAAAATGAATGAAGGCAGTATTGTGCTCAATTATAGAACATACCCAATCTGGCTTCATGAGGAATAGACATATATCTAACAATATCTGACTGGTGTTAGACCTTATTAACTATTCTGATCTAAACTTCCAAGATAGCTTTATTGTATTCTTAAACTTTTATAAAGCCTTGGAAGTGGAATTTGAGTTTCTATTTCTCTCCCTTGAGACATTTGGTTTTGGGGAATTATTTTGTAGTACTATTAAAATTCTTTATATGAATGGAACCAGTTCCGTTCAATTAAAGCATGGCACTTCTCCTAGATTTGATTTGAAAAGAGGAATTAGGCAAGGATGCCCAATTTCGATTTACCTCTTCCTGCTTGCAACCCAACTTCTTACAAGTTTTTAAAAATCCAGCGATATAAAAGGGATCTCTATTGTTGACAGATATTATCATGTCAGTTTGCAGATGACACCACCCTCTTTTTGAAAGATACCAGGGATCGAGAGTCCCATGGAGCGGCGCACAATTGGCCCAGCGTCGTCCGGGTTAGGGGAGGGTTTGCCCGGTGTAGGCCGTCATTGTACATACGAATTTGTTCTTAGAGATTTTCAATACAGTGTCTTTCATGTCACAGTCCACAAGATGGCAGACTTGAGCTGCTGTATCATCGCTCAGTCATTTCATCCGAGAGAAGTATTGTTGGTGAGATCAAACAGGCTGAGGGATACAAATGTAAGAATTGTGTCCAATTTAACCATCAATAGTAGAGCATTGGAAACCATTGAACAGACGAAGCCTTACAAATGAGTTCATAAAAAAATATTTTTATACAAAAATAATCAAATTCTACCCCATACAGAGTAAGATATATTTGCAATCTACGGGGGCTTGCTTGTTGCTATTGGTCAATGGTGCAATGTTTTTTCTGACTCTGGTGTTTGATGATGTCATGTTGCTCACGTGTAGAAGGCTGAGCTTTTTTTTACAGTCATAGGGCTGAGTAGGTGAGGGGAGTGCAAACTACAACTTTGGAAAAGATTCAGGAAATACATTTCTAATCATACAGGGTGGAAACATTTTCACCTATTGGATTTATTGCTTGAGGAATTTATTTCTGTACAATGGGGGATTTACATCAAGGTGTCTACATCGTCTTTGTAGAAAGGCAACACTTTTTCCAGCCATGGAACTCCACAGAAGATAAAGGACAGTTCTTGTGAAAGTCCCGTTGATGTCAGATCTAGGAAACTAATGGTTTGGCGTAACTAGGATTAACTGGTTGCTGGACAGTTCCATTGGCGATACAACAAGGCGATGCCACCCCAGGACGACGGAGATTATAAACCTGTAGCGGTGTCGGCGGCGGTCCCACCGGTTCCTCCTCCGAGGGTTCGGAGCAGAGAGTCGTTTTCGGGCTCCAAGTGTCGGCCCGGTGGCGGAGAGCGCAAAGTGAAGTGTGTGCTTGTCGGTGACGGCGCAGTTGGGAAGACGAGCTTGATTGTCAGCTACACCACAAATGGATATCCAACTAAATATGTCCCAACTGCCTTTGATAATTTTTCAGGTAACTTGACAAATATGTGCCTTTTTAAGTCGGGTAGGCTATTAGGACCTATTGTGGTCCAACGGCTATGCAATTAATTGTTTTTATCTGGCACTTTTAACAGCACAGGTGTTACCTTACCTTGTTTTCTATGAATTCTATTTTTGAACAGCCTCAGACTTACAACAATCTAACGTTTTTTTTTGTGTAAAATTTCTGTCAACTGTCTGCTGCCGTACATTGGCAACAGGAAGACTATGGTAATTGTTATACTCAATAGTTTGTCCATAAAAACACTATTCTGGCCTTAACAGTATTTAATTGCGTTGTGGTTACCAATTTATTCTTTGTTATATTGGCTGATTAAATGTATCATTTGTTGTATATTTTCTTTCAGCGGTCGTGGCAGTTGATGGCAAGCCAGTGAAACTGCAGCTTTGTGACACAGCTGGACAGGTTTGTAATTCAAATACACCTATAGGACAGTTTCATATGATCGCTACAATCCTGGAAGTGTAAAGGATTCGTTAAAAATAAAGAAGTTGACATTTTTGCTGTTCCTAAATGTCTCAAACTTCTTCTAACCCCCTAGGCAACTACACGTACGGAATGGGTTCAAATGGTCTACTAGTGTAGGGAAGATAAGGGATCTGTCTAAATTGATGCGCTCCAGTAGTGTTTTTGTCCAGTCATGAGTCTGCACCAGAAATTAGGTTACTCAGATAAATGCTGTCTTCCCCACATGTGAGGGGGTAACAGGCTTGGGGCGATTACAGATAGGAAACTTTATAAGTGTAATGAATTGAATCTGAGCCTGGAAAGGAAACGTATCTTCGGCACAGCTGGGGCTGGTCAGAGGAAACGCGAGATGGGTCTGTTTCTGAGGAGCAGAGCAGGCTGGAGAGAGTCGGCAGTGGAAAACAGCCCATGAAAGCAGGCAAAGAGAGATCCAGAGCGGTTCTGTCTAGACACAGAGAGAGCCCCTGGCTGGAGGCTGAGCTCTGTGGGTTCATAGGGTTCTGCTTTGTCTCTGCAGAAAGAGCAGCGAGGCTCTGAGACGATGGGCTTTTCATTAGACACCAATTATCTTTTCAATTGTTTTGAAATAATGTTTTACAAGACAATGCAAGCAATATCATAGTTATAACTTAGTTATAACATAGTTCAACCTTGGTTACATTGAAAAATAATCAAGATGACATTTCCGTTTGCATGAATATTTTTCTTTCATGAAACAGACCAAAATAATTGTGAAAGCACATGCACCACCCGCCCAACCCTATGATGTGCTACAAATATGAGATAATGGCTGAGCCAATTCAACAAAATAATAGTTATCACCTTTTCAATGCTCAATGTCAGCCTGCTCCTCTGGGCATAACTGAGTCCATGTATTTAGCGTACTAAGCATGCAGAAGACTGCCTGAATACCAAATACAGAATCCCTCACTGTCAATGTTTTAGTATTTTATTGGGATCCCCATTAGCTGTTGCTGAAGCAGCAGCTACTCTTCCTGGGGATGTTGTTGACCTCATTGGGTTCCTGATACCGCTAATTAACTCCCAGCCAATCAGAAATGATCTGGAGACCCTTTGCTGCTACTCTCTGAGGAGGGAAATGCACTATTAAAATCTCAGGAAGAAATGGGTACACACAAGCTGGGTGTATCAGAGAAACAGATGAGAGAGTGATAGAATGCACGTTTGTCAATTAACACCAAAATATAATCGCAGTGGAATGCCACCGTTATCTTCCCTCCTATAGAACAAGATGTATTGGAGATATGCAAACGTAATATGAACGTTGTGTAATAAGTTTGCCAGATAAAATGACTAAACACACATTAGCGAAGATAAGCACACATATTGGCGTCAGTGCAATGGCCCAGCTGCCACTTATACCTGATATAAAAGATGTCACCGCTCCACTCAGGGGCTCTTTAGATGGGATATAAATTATGTCACCGCTCTGCTCAGGGGCTCTTTAGATGGGATATAAATTATGTCACCGCTCTGCTCAGGGGCTCTTTAGCTGGTGATATAAATGATGTCATCGCTCCACTTGGGCTCTTTAGCTAGTGATATAAAGGATGTCACCTATCCACCCAGGGGCTCTTTAGCTGGTGATATAAATGATGTCACCGCTCTGTTCAGGGGCTCTTTAACTGGTAATGTAAATTATGTCACCGCTCCACTCATGGGCTCTTTAGCTGGTGATGTAAATTATGTCACCACTCCACTCAGGGGCTCTTTAACTGGTGATATAAATGATGTCACCGCTCCACTCAGGGACTCTTTAGCTGGTGATATAAATGATGTCACCGCTCCAGGGGCAGACAAAGTGTGGACTATGGTTCATGGTCTTATGTATACTAAACAAAAATATAAAGTGTTGTTTTCATGAGCTGAAATAAAAAATCCCAGATATTTCCCATACGCACAAAAAGCTTGTTTCTCTAATTTTGTGCACTAATTTGTTTACATCCCTGTTAGTGAGCATTTCTCCTTTGCCAAGATAATCCATCCACCTGACAGGTGTTGCATATCAAGACGCTGATTAAACAGCTTGATCATTACACAGGTGCACCTTGTGCTAGGGACAATAAAAGGCCATATGCAGTTTTGTTACACAACACAATGCCACAGATGTCTCAAGTTTTGAGGGAGTGTGCAATTGGCATGATGACTGCAGGAATTTCTACCAGAGCTGTTGCCAGATATTTGAATGTTAATTTCTCTACCATAAGCTGCCTCCGTCATTTTAGAGAATTTGGCAGTATGTCCTCCCGGGCCTCACAACCACAAACCACGTGTAACCACGCCAGCCCAGTACCTCCACATCTGGCTTCTTCACCTGCAGGATTGGTTGGGGGGGTGCTAAGGAGTATTTCTGTCTGTAATAAAGCCCTTTTGTGGGAGAAAACCGATTCTGATTGGCTGGACCTGGCTTTCTAGTTGGTTGGCCTATGCCCTCCAAGGCCCACCCATGGCTGCACCCCTGCCCAGTCATGTCAAATCCATAGATTAGGGCCTAATTTCCTCATATGAACTGTAACTCAGTAAAATCTTTGAAATTGTTGCATGTTGCGTTTATATTTTATGTTCAGGATAATTATTTAAATCTATAATATAGTCATGTTCTAGCAATTTAACAATGCTCTCTCTCTCAACAATTTAGCTATTGGTAGTTTTTCTATTTAGCATTCGTGCTAGTGTATTATATGCTGGTCGGCATGAACAGTACCTTCATTACTAAATGGCATGTCAGTCAGCAACATTAGAGGAAATTAAAATCAACTGTAGGCTACGCTGAAAAAGCTGTCCCTAATCAGACACACTACGGCATGTCACGCTAACTGAAACTGATACAGGTGTCATGGGGTGTCAGGTTGTGGACACAGATTGTGTGTTCCTGCCTGCCACAGACACTTTGTCATGAGGCTGAGGCACCACTAGTTACAGCCATGCACATGGTGACATATCCAATGATGACAGGATTTTCCTTCTCTTGGCTATGACTATGCCCTTGTCAACCCTCTACACTCTTAGAAAAAAGGGTTATTCGGCTGTCCCCATAGGAGAACCCTTTTTGGTTCCAGGTAGAACCCTTTCCACAGAGGGTTCTACATGGAACGAAAAAAGGTGTTTCAAAGGATTCTCCTATGGGACAGCCAAATAACCCTTTTAGGTTCTAGATGGCACCTTTTTTTCTAAGTGTACTCAAAGACCTTTTCACAAGGAGGGCTATTGAGTTGAGCTTGCCCATTCTCGGTTCTACTTGTTATCAGGTCGTGCCATGAACCCCCCTCTCCTCTCCATTCCTCCCTGCAGGATGAGTTTGACAAGCTGCGTCCGCTCTGCTACACCAACGCAGACATCTTCCTGCTGTGCTTCAGTGTCGTCAGCCCCTCCTCCTTCCAGAACGTAACAGAGAAATGGGTGCCAGAGATTCGCCGGCACTGCCCGCAGGCACCGGTGGTTCTGGTGGGCACCCAGTCAGACCTGCGGGAGGATGTTAATGTTCTGATTGAGCTGGCCAAGTACAAAGAGAGGCCTGTGGTGCCCCAGGAGGCCCAGCAGTGTGCCGAGGACATGAGGGCCGTGTCATACATGGAGTGCTCATCACTCACCCAGAAGAATCTCAAAGAGGTGTTTGACGCAGCCATCGTGGCCAGCATCCAGCACTCTGACAGTCAGCAGCAGCAGCATCGACTGACAAAACGGACTCCAGACAAGATGAAGAAGCTTTCTAAGTCATGGTGGAAGAAGTACTGTTGCGTGGTTTAGCCTCTATCTGTGTGTGTGACAGAACGGACGCATAGGTTCCAATTTTGCTTCCATGTCAGCACGTTAACAGACTTCAGGGGCAGTAAGGAAAACAGTGACTGGAATATGGACGAAGGTCTGGTCTGAAGTATCTGAGTTATGTGTAGGTTAGGCCTCAATGACCCCATGCTATTTTTGCTTTACCAACGTGAGCTGCACTGGAGACAGAGCTGACTTCCCTCAAAGACTACTCATTGACTTTCCACTGCCTTATATCCATGATCCTAGGGGGGGGGGCAGCTTCTACATGGACTACTGTGGAAGATGAAGCCCTCTTGATAACCAGGAGGGCTTATGTTGTTATATCATTGTTTTATTAACCTGGTTTACTCTGACCTTTCCCATGGTAAGTGTACAGTATGTAAACTCAGATTCATTTAGCATATGAGATTGAGTCAACTTTCCGATGTGGGATTTACCATCTCTTCGATTTAGCAGTGCCTATGGTAAAAAAAAAGAATCTGTGCAGTAATCAGATAATGCGAGGAGAGTACTGTGTAACGTTCATTATTTTAATGCGTGTTCTTTCAGCCCATATTGGAGAGCCTCATTTGGCTTGTTGTCTAATGTACAAACCACACAGAAACATAGATTTTTTTTTCTCCAAAAATATTTTTCCAGAATTTCTAACTGTTGTTTACATTAGGACATGTGTTCTGTCCAAGCTCATATGAGGGTCACAGTCTCTAGCTATGTGCTGGAATTCTAACTAGACTTGTTGACCTTTGGTTCACTTCACCATAGCACCACCTGAGGGGTTTTAAACAAACACCTTACTTTGTACAGGGCTGACTGCAGCTGAGTCAACGTTAACTCTTAACCACCTTACTTTGTACAGGGCTGACTGCAGCTGAGTCAATGTTAACTCTTAACCACCTTACTCTGTACAGGGCTGACTGCAGCTGAGTCAATGTTAACTCTTAACTACCTTACTCTGTACAGGGCTGACTGCAGCTGAGTCAACGTTAACTCTTAACTACCTTACTTTGTACAGGGCTGACTGCAGCTGAGTCAACGTTAACTCTTAACCACCTTACTTTGTACAGGGCTGACTGCAGCTGAGTCAATGTTAACTCTTAACTACCTTACTCTGTACAGGGCTGACTGCAGCTGAGTCAACGTTAACTATTAACTACCTTACTTTGTACAGGGCTGACTGCAGCTGAGTCAATGTTAACTATTAACTACCTTACTTTGTACAGGGCTGACTGCAGCTGAGTCAACGTTAACTCTTAACTACCTTACTTTGTACAGGGCTGACTGCAGCTGAGTCAATGTTAACTATTAACTACCTTACTTTGTACAGGGCTGACTGCAGCTGAGTCAATGTTAACTCTTAACCACCTTACTTTGTACAGGGCTGACTGCAGCTGAGTCAATGTTAACTATTAACTACCTTACTTTGTACAGGGCTGACTGCAGCTGAGTCAATGTTAACTATTAACTACCTTACTTTGTACAGGGCTGACTGCAGCTGAGTCAACGTTAACTCTTAACTACCTTACTTTGTACAGGGCTGACTGCAGCTGAGTCAATGTTAACTATTAACTACCTTACTTTGTACAGGGCTGACTGCAGCTGAGTCAACGTTAACTCTTAACCACCTTACTTTGTACAGGGCTGACTGCAGCTGAGTCAATGTTAACTATTAACTACCTTACTCTGTACAGGGCTGACTGCAGCTGAGTCAACGTTAACTCTTAACTACCTTACTCTGTACAGGGCTGACTGCAGCTGAGTCAACGTTAACTCTTAACTACCTTACTCTGTACAGGGCTGACTGCAGCTGAGTCAACGTTAACTCTTAACTACCTTACTCTGTACAGGGCTGACTGCAGCTGAGTCAACGTTAACTCTTAACTACCTTACTCTGTACAGGGCTGACTGCAGCTGAGTCAACGTTAACTCTTAACTACCTTACTTTGTACAGGGCTGACTGCAGCTGAGTCAACGTTAACTCTTAACTACCTTACTCTGTACAGGGCTGACTGCAGCTGAGTCAATGTTAACTCTTAACTACCTTACTCTGTACAGGGCTGACTGCAGCTGAGTCAACGTTAACTCTTAACTACCTTACTTTGTACAGGGCTGACTGCAGCTGAGTCAACGTTAACTATTAACTACCTTACTTTGTACAGGGCTGACTGCAGCTGAGTCAACGTTAACTCTTAACTACCTTACTCTGTACAGGGCTGACTGCAGCTGAGTCAACGTTAACTCTTAACTACCTTACTTTGTACAGGGCTGACTGCAGCTGAGTCAACGTTAACTCTTAACTACCTTACTTTGTACAGGGCTGACTGCAGCTGAGTCAACGTTAACTCTTAACCACCTTACTCTGTACAGGGCTGACTGCAGCTGAGTCAACGTTAACTCTTAACCACCTTACTTTGTACAGGGCTGACTGCAGCTGAGTCAATGTTAACTATTAACTACCTTACTCTGTACAGGGCTGACTGCAGCTGAGTCAATGTTAACTATTAACTACCTTACTCTGTACAGGGCTGACTGCAGCTGAGTCAACGTTAACTATTAACTACCTTACTCTGTACAGGGCTGACTGCAGCTGAGTCAATGTTAACTATTAACTACCTTACTCTGTACAGGGCTGACTGCAGCTGAGTCAACGTTAACTCTTAACTACCTTACTCTGTACAGGGCTGACTGCAGCTGAGTCAACGTTAACTCTTAACTACCTTACTCTGTACAGGGCTGACTGCAGCTGAGTCAACGTTAACTCTTAACTACCTTACTCTGTACAGGGCTGACTGCAGCTGAGTCAACGTTAACTCTTAACTACCTTACTCTGTACAGGGCTGACTGCAGCTGAGTCAACATTAACTCTTAACTACCTTACTCTGTACAGGGCTGACTGCAGCTGAGTCAACGTTAACTCTTAACCACCTTACTTTGTACAGGGCTGACTGCAGCTGAGTCAATGTTAACTATTAACTACCTTACTCTGTACAGGGCTGACTGCAGCTGAGTCAACGTTAACTCTTAACCACCTTACTTTGTACAGGGCTGACTGCAGCTGAGTCAATGTTAACTATTAACTACCTTACTCTGTACAGGGCTGACTGCAGCTGAGTCAACGTTAACTCTTAACTACCTTACTCTGTACAGGGCTGACTGCAGCTGAGTCAACGTTAACTCTTAACTACCTTACTCTGTACAGGGCTGACTGCAGCTGAGTCAACGTTAACTCTTAACTACCTTACTTTGTACAGGGCTGACTGCAGCTGAGTCAACGTTAACTCTTAACTACCTTACTTTGTACAGGGCTGACTGCAGCTGAGTCAATGTTAACTCTTAACTACCTTACTCTGTACAGGGCTGACTGCAGCTGAGTCAACGTTAACTCTTAACTACCTTACTTTGTACAGGGCTGACTGCAGCTGAGTCAACGTTAACTCTTAACCACCTTACTTTGTACAGGGCTGACTGCAGCTGAGTCAATGTTAACTCTTAACTACCTTACTTTGTACAGGGCTGACTGCAGCTGAGTCAATGTTAACTCTTAACTACCTTACTTTGTACAGGGCTGACTGCAGCTGAGTCAACGTTAACTATTAACTACCTTACTTTGTACAGGGCTGACTGCAGCTGAGTCAACGTTAACTATTAACTACCTTACTCTGTACAGGGCTGACTGCAGCTGAGTCAACGTTAACTCTTAACTACCTTACTCTGTACAGGGCTGACTGCAGCTGAGTCAACGTTAACTATTAACTACCTTACTCTGTACAGGGCTGACTGCAGCTGAGTCAATGTTAACTTTTAACCACCTTACTTTGTACAGGGCTGACTGCAGCTGAGTCAACGTTAACTCTTAACAGCTAGCAGAGTAAGGTAGTTATTAATGACTATGAGCAAATAATTCAATATCTTTCTGAAACCAATACCATGGAAAGAGTATGTTAATTGTCCCAAGCAAGCTTAACAATACCATAATCTTGTATTATGTTGAAAAAAAGTTGTCTATACCTATTTTCCTATCACTGTGGCATATGTGATGTCTATCTCTATCAATACAGTGTTCTGATTTAACCTATAGAGATGAGGTTATTAGAATTTCAAAATGATAACCATAGAATTAGGAATTAGAATACTAAAATGGACATGAACATTCTTAAGATGGTCCAAAGGTCAGCCATTTTGTTCAGGGAGTTGGGCAACTATGGTTTGACAGTGCTGTGATAAGATATGGTGTGAAACAATGAATGTGTAGAATTTATCTGTACTGTGTGTTTGTTAGTTTTAGAGGAATTTTTCCATTAATTGTTCAAATTAAATGCCAATATGCCAACATTCCATTCAAACAATGCAGTCAATCCACAGACGTACACTGGCCGAAATCAGTTGATGATAGGACTGAGACAACTTGTAAATGCAACAACTACTGATACTGTATCATAAAAGCACTCACAACTTTCCAAGAAAATAAAATCTGAGACATTTATGGTCTGTTTACATATATTTTAGAGGCTATTTATACAGAAAGTTGGTATAAAACCTGTATAAACTGTATTTATAATTATATGACAATATTTTTTGTTGATTATAATTCTATTTCTGATACATGCATCTCCTATGCTTCTACTGCCATTAATTCTAATTACACTGGTTTTGTCACGACTTCCGCCGAAGTCGGTCCCTCTCCTTGTTCGGGCGGTGTTCGGCGGTCGACGTCACCGACCTTCTAGCCATCGCTGATCCATTTTTCATTTTCCATTAGGTTTGTCTTGTCTTCCATCACACCTGGTTCCAATCCCATCAATTACATGTTGTGTATTTAACCCTCTGTTACCCCTCATTGTCCTTGTCGGGGATTGTTTGATTGTATGTTAGGTGCAAGTTATGTTCTGGTGTGCGATGGGTTTTGTACTCACTTTTTTAAATTTTGTATATGTTGGTTTTCGGAGTTTGTGAGCATTTATTAAACGACTCCGTTTATACCAAGTTCGTTCTCCTGCGCCTGACTTCCCTGCCACCAGCACGCACCCATTACAGGTTTTGAATTTCTCCCTGACCAATATGGCTGCCATTTTGACCCCATTCTGTAGCTTTGAGGTTTTATGACATAGCCCCTGTAGTAATGTAATAGGATCTCTATGGTGATAACTGTCACCTCTTTCAGAGATTTGTTTTTCAAGCATTGTAACTCAAGCCTTGTAATAGCTCTTCCAGTAGAATGCCAAACTAAACCTTGGGCTAAATAATACAGTTTCATGTGTGATCAGGTTCACCTCCTTAGATGTATGATGGACCTCTGAAAGGGAATAATAATGGAAGACAGACAATGGGGAAGTTAATGTTTTACTGGATCACTCTTAGTCGACCATGTTGCATCAACGGTCAGTTCAATGTTAATCATAACCATGAATAAATAATATATACAGCTAGTGATTTTATCTCCTTATGAAATACAAGGTATACATTTTCAAACTTCTTCCAATGTCCAGTTTCTCAGTATTGCAGGGATTAGAGTACCAGTCAAAAATGTGGACACACCTACTCATTCAAGGGTTTTTCTTTATTTGGACTATTTTCTACATTGTAGAATAGTAGTGAAGACATCTAAACTATGAAATAACACATATTGAATCATGTAGTAACCAAAAAAGTGTTAAACAAATCAAAATGTATTTTATATTTGAGATTCTTCAAAGTAGCCACCCTTTGCCTTGATGACAGCTTTGTACACCAGCTTTATGAGGTAGTCATCTGGAATGCATTTAAATTACACATTTATTTATTTTTATTTAACTAGGCAAGTCAGTTAAGAACTAATTCTTATTTACAATGACAGCCTACCCCGGCCAAACCTGGACGACGCTGGGCCAATTGTGCGCCGACCTATGGGACTCCCAATCACGGCCGGATGTGATACAGGTGTGCCTTGTTAAAAGTGAATTAATGTGTTTGAGCCAATCAGTTGTTGTGACAAGGTAGGGGTGGTATACAGAAGATAGCCCTATTTGGTAAAAGACCAAGTCCATATTATGGCAAGAACAGCTCAAATAAGCAAAGAGAAACGACAGTTCATCATTACTTTAAGACATGAAGGTCAGTCAATATCGAACATTTCAAGAACTTTGAAGGTTTCTTCAAGTGCATTTGCAAAAACCATCAAGCGCTATGGTGAAACTGGCTCTCACGAGGACCCCCACAGGAAAGGAAGACCGAGTTACCTCTGCTGCAGAGGATAAGTTCAGTAGAGTTACCAGCCTTAGAAATTGCAGCCGAAATAAATGCTTCACAGAAGAGTTCAAGTAACAGACACATCTCAACTGTTCAGAGGAGATCGAATTGCTGCAAAGAAACCACTATTAAAGGACACCAATAATAATAAGATGCTTATTTGGGCCAAGAAACACAAGCAATGGACATTAGACAGGTGGAAATCTGTCCTTTGGTCTGATGAGTGCAAATTGGAGGTTTTTGGATCCATCCGTTGTGTCTTTGTGAGATGCAGAGTAGGTGAACGGATGATCTCCGCATGTGTGGTTCCCACTGTGAAGCATGGAGGAGGAGGTGTGATGGTGTGGGGGTGCTTTGCTGGTGACACTGTCTGTGATTTATTTAGAATTCAAGGCACACTTAACCAGAATGGCTGCCACAGCATTTTGAAGCGATACACCATCCCATCTGTTTTGCGTTTAGGGACTATCATTTGTGGGACTATCATTTGTTTTTAACAGGACAATGACTCAACACACCTCCAGGCTGTGTATGGGCTATTTGACCAAGAATGAGAGTGATGGAGTGCTGCATCAGATGACCTGGCCTCCACAATCACCCGACCTCAATCAAATTGAGATGGTGTGCCATGAGTTGGACTGCATTTTGAAGCGATACACCATCCCATCTGTTTTGCGTTTAGTGGGACTATCATTTGTTTTTAACAGGACAATGACTCAACACACCTCCAGGCTGTGTATGGGCTATTTGACCAAGAATGAGAGTGATGGAGTGCTGCATCAGATGACCTGGCCTCCACAATCACCCGACCTCAACCAAATTGAGATGGTGTGCCATGAGTTGGACTGCAGAGTGAAGGAAATGCAGCCAACAAGTGCTCAGCATATGTGGGAACTCCTTCAAGACTTTTGGAAAAGCATTCCAGGTGAAGCTGGTTGAGAGAATGCCAAGGTTGTACAAATGCCAAGGTTGTCAATATTGTAGAAATGTAGTTCAATAAGGAGAGTTTATGCAGTTGAAATGGAAATATGAAGAAACAAGTTGATTTGGAATCCCTCTTATGCTTTCACTTGTAGTCACAACTCTATGAGCCGTTAGGCCAATTCATCTGGCGTCTGTGTGAGTCACTCAAACGTTCTGTAGTCTGACAGCCTGCTCTTTTTTCTCAGCCCGCAGCTGGCCCTGCTGAATGACTGAGACATTTTAAGGCCACTTTTCTGTGATTGTTTCATATTGCAAAGATGTGTGTGTGTTGGACGTGCAATGTGTAGAGGTGTTGGCAGTGCAATGTGTAGAGGTGTTGGCAGTGCAATGTGTAGAGGTGTTGGCGGTGCAATGTGTAGAGATGTTGGCGGTGCAATGTGTAGAGATGTTGGCGGTGCAATGTGTAGAGGTGTTGGCGGTGCAATGTGTAGAGGTGTTGGCAGTGCAATGTGTAGAGGTGTTGGCGGTGCAATGTGTAGAGATGTTGGCGGTGCAATGTGTAGAGGTGTTGGCGGTGCAATGTGTAGAGGTGTTGGCGGTGCAATGTGTAGAGGTCTTGGCGGTGCAATGTGTAGAGGTCTTGGCGGTGCAATGTGTAGAGGTCTTTCCCAACCATACAAAACCACATGACAAATAACTGCCTCAACTTAGAACAGAATAAATGTGACAGATGTCTAGATGGTACAGATAACATGTTTTGATGTATGCACACTGATGCCCACACTCACCTATGAAGAATGTCCCGCAAGACAAGTTCCATAACTTCCTAAAGAGTGGGGGAGAGATACCGGTGGCCTGCTAGATTTGCTAGAGTAGCTGTACAGCACAGCTGCAGAAAAGCCAACGGTATCCCAGAGTTGCAAACGTGGTGCATAGAACTGTAAGCAGAACAGAGGGACTTGGCAGATCAAGTAAAGCTGTGACTTCTAAGAGGCTCAAGTCTGGATGGATGTTGAAAAGTAATTGGGCTGCTGGCCAGGTCGTCACTAGCAGGAAGTTATGATCCACTTGTTTCTCTGTGCGTGACAGAGAAAGGCAACAGTGATGACTTAGTCTGAATACCCGAGACCTACTAATGCTACTTTGAATATAGTGTATAAATACAAGATGGGTGAAATGAGGAAAACATATCAAATCAAATCAAATTTTATTAGTCACATGCGCCGAATACAACAGGTGTAGGTAGACCTTACAGTGAAATGCTTACTTACGAGCCCCTAACCAAAAATGCAGTTAAAAAAAATACGGATAAGAATAAGAAATAAAAGTAACAAGTAATTAAGCAGTAAAATAACAATAGCGAGACTATATACAGGGGTGTACTGGTACAGAGTCAATGTGTGGGGGCACCGGTTAGTTGAGGTAATATGTACATGTAGGTAGAGTTATTAAAGTGACTATGCATAGATGGTAACAACAGAGAGTAGCAGCAGTGTAAAATAGGGGGGGGAAGCAAAAAGTTGGGTAGCCATTTGATTAGGTGTTCAAGAGTCTTATGGCTTGGGGGTAGAAGCTGTTAAGAAGCCACTTGGACCTAGACTTGGCGCTACGATACTGCTTTTCGTGCCCTCTTCACGACTGTCTTGGTGTGCTTCGACCATGTTAGTTTGTTGGTGATGTGGACACCAAGGAACTTGAAGCTCTCAACCTCCTCAACTGCAGCCCCGTCGATGAGAATGGGGGCATGCTTGGTCCTCTTTTTCCTGTAGTCCACAATCATCTCCTTTGTCTTGATCACGTTGAGGGAGAGATTGTTGTCCTGGCACCACACGGCCAGGTCTCTGACCTCCTCCCTATAGGCTGTCTCGTCGTTGTCGGGGATCAGGCCTACCATTGTTGTGTTATCGGCAAATTTAATGATGGTGTTGGAGTCGTGCCTGGCCGTGCCGTCATGAACAGGGAGTACAGGAGGGGGCTGAGCATGCACCCCTGAGGGGCCCCTGTGTTGAGGATCAGTGTGGCGGATGTGTTGTTACCTACCCTTACCACCTGGGGTTGGCCTGTCAGGAAGTCCAGGATCCAGTTGCAGAGGGAGGTGTTTAGTCCCAGGGTCCTTAGCTTATTGATGAGCTTTGAGGGTGCTATGGTGTTGAACGCTGAGCTGTAGTCTATGAATAGCATTCTCACATAGGTGTTCCTTTTGTTCAGGTGGGAAAGGGCAGTGTGGAGTGCAATAGAGACTGCATCATCTGTGGATCTGTTGGGGCGGTATGCAAATTGGAGTGGGTCTAGGGTTTGGTGTTGATGTGAGCCATGACCAGCCTTTCAAAGCACTTCATGACTACAGACGTGAGTGCTACGGGTCGGTAGTCATTAAGGCAGGTTACCTTAGTGTTCTTGGGCACAGGCACTATGGTGGTCTGCTTAAAACATGTTGGTATTACAGACTCGGACACGGAGAGGTTGAAACTGTTGGTGAATACATTTGCCAGTTGGTCAGCGCATGCTCACAGTACACGTCATGGTAATCCATCTGGCCCTGCGGCCTTGTGAATGTTGACCTGTTTAAAAGTCTTACTCACTTCGGCTACAGAGAGCGTGATCACACAGTCTTCCGGTACAGCTGGTGCTCTCATGCATGTTTCAGTGTTATTTGCCTCGAAGCGAGCATAGAAGTAGTTTGGCTCGTCTGGTAGGCTTGTGTCACTGAGCAGCTGTGCTTCCCTTTGTAGTCTTTAATGGTTTGCAAGCTGCGCCACATCCGACGAGCATCGGAGCCGGTGTAGTACGATTTGATCTTAGTCCTGTATTGATGCTTTGCCTGTTTGATGGTTCGTCGGAGGGCATAGCGGGATTTCTTATAAGCTTCCGGGTTAGAGTCCCGCTTTTTGAAAGCGGCAGCTCTAGCCTTTAGCTCAGTGCAGATGTTGCCTGTAATCCATGACTTCTGGTTGGGGTATGTACGTACGGTCACTGTGGGGGCGACGTCATCAATGCACTTATTGATGAATCCAATGACTGATGTGGTGTACTCCTCAATGCCATCGGAAGAATCCCGGAACATGTTCCAGTCTGTGCTAGCAAAACAGTCCTGAAGCTTAGCATCTGCTTCATCTGACCACTTTTTTATTGATCTAGTCACTGGTGCTTCCTGCTTAAATTTTTGCTTGTAAGCAGGAATCTGGAGATAGAATAAAGATCAGATTTGTCAAAAGGAGGGCAAGGGAGAGCTTTGTATGCGTCTCTGTTTGTGGAGTAAAGGTGGTCCAGAGTTTTTTTCCCTCTGGTTGTACATTTAACACGCAGATAGAAATTTGGTAAAACGGATTTAAGTTTCCCTGCATTAAAGTCGCCAGCTACTAGGAGCGCCGCCTCTGGGTGAGCGTTTTCTTGTTTGCTTACAGCGGAATACAGCTCATTCAATGCTGTCTTAGTGCCAGCCTCTGACTGTGGTGGTAAACAGCTACGAAAAATACAGATGAAAACTCTCTAGGTAGGTAGTGTGGTCTACAGCTTATGAGATACTCTTTCTCAGGCGAGCAATAGCTCGAGACTTCCTTAGATATCTTGCACCAGCTGTTATTTACAAAAATAGATATCTCTTGAGTCCACTATCAGATCACTCTGGTAGAAGTCTACATAAGAGCAAACAAGACACCCCATGACGTCTTTAAATGGGTCCACATCAGACATGTCTGGTTATCCTCAAAACCCGACCCTGAAATTCTGCATATACACAGTGTGTGCTGTTCAAGAGACTGGACCCATAGTTGTGGCAAACAATGTCACCATATGTGATTGTTTATGGGGAGTTAGCACAGCTAGTTATTGGATCTGAGAGGCAATGTTTGGAGTGTTAAAGTTAATAGTGGTTGGAATAACCACAAAACAGGTTGTGTGTGTGCGCTCCTTTAATCAATTCCAAATGTTGGATGAGAAAAAGGCCCTGTTCATCATTTCCCTGAGTAGGAGAGTAACAGAGTAACAGATGGCTGTTCATCATTTCCACGAGGAGGAGTGTAACAGAGTAACATATTCCTGCTCATCATTCCCCTGAGTAGGAGAGTAACAGATGGCTGTTCATCATTTCCCCGAGGAGAGTAACAGATGGCTGTTCATCATTTCCATGAGGAGGAGTGTAACAGAGTAACATATTCCTGCTCATCATTCCCCTGAGTAGGAGAGTAACAGATGGCTGTTCATAATTTCCCTGAGTAGGAGAGTAACAGAGTAACAGATGGCTGTTCATCATTTCCCTGAGTAGGAGAGTAACAGAGTAACAGATGGCTGTTCATCATTTCCCTGAGTAGGAGAGTAACAGAGTAACAGATGGCTGTTCATAATTTCCCTGAGTAGGAGAGTAACAGATGGCTGTTCATCATTTCCCTGAGTAGGAGAGTAACAGAGTAACAGATGGCTGTTCATCATTTCCCTGAGTAGGAGAGTAACAGATGGCTGTTCATCATTTCCCTGAGTAGGAGAGTAACAGAGTAACAGATGGCTGTTCATCATTTCCCTGAGTAGGAGAGTAACAGAGTAACAGATGGCTGTTCATCATTTCCCTGAGTAGGAGAGTAACAGATGGCTGTTCATAATTTCCCTGAGTAGGAGAGTAACAGATGGCTGTTCATAATTTCCCTGAGTAGGAGAGTAACAGAGTAACAGATGGCTGTTCATAATTTCCCTGAGTAGGAGAGTAACAGATGGCTGTTCATCATTTCCCTGAGTAGGAGAGTAACAGAGTAACAGATGGCTGTTCATCATTTCCCTGAGTAGGAGAGTAACAGATGGCTGTTCATCATTTCCCTGAGTAGGAGAGTAACAGAGTAACAGATGGCTGTTCATCATTTCCCTGAGTAGGAGAGTAACAGATGGCTGTTCATCATTTCCCTGAGTAGGAGAGTAACAGAGTAACAGATGGCTGTTCATCATTTCCCTGAGTAGGAGAGTAACAGATGGCTGTTCATCATTTCCCTGAGTAGGAGAGTAACAGAGTAACAGATGGCTGTTCATAATTTCCCTGAGTAGGAGAGTAACAGAGTAACAGATGGCTGTTCATCATTTCCATGAGGAGGAGTGTAACAGAGTAACATATTCCTGTTCATCATTTCCCTGAGTAGGAGAGTAACAGATGGCTGTTCATCATTTCCATGAGGAGGAGTGTAACAGAGTAACAGATGGCTGTTCATCATTTCCATGAGGAGGAGTGTAACAGAGTAACAGATGGCTGTTCATCATTTCCATGAGGAGGAGTGTAACAGAGTAACAGATGGCTGTTCATCATTTCCCTGAGGAGAGTAACAGATGGCTGTTCATCATTTCCATGAGGAGGAGTGTAACAGAGTAACATATTCCTGCTCATCATTCCCCTGAGTAGGAGAGTAACAGATGGCTGTTCATCATTTCCCTGAGTAGGAGAGTAACAGAGTAACAGATGGCTGTTCATCATTTCCCTGAGGAGAGTAACAGATGGCTGTTCATCATTTCCATGAGGAGGAGTGTAACAGAGTAACAGATGTAACAGATGGCTGCTCATCATTCCCCTCATCATTCCCCTTTAATTAATGCAGGCATGTTTTGCCTCTAAACTAAGCCACAGTAACAAGTAGTCTAGATATAGACCCATTCCCATGTAGAGAAAGGGTATGTTTTAGAAAATGTCCAACTGCTCTCTTTCTTCCTCCTAGAATTACAGAATGAATTTGCTCGGTACTCTGTAAACTGTAATGACACAGCACGACCAGGGCAACATGCATTCTGACACAGGCCAAAAAGGAGGGCATTGCAGACCATTATGGTTTCAGGCACAATTACAACTCAACCAGTCATATGATGTTATATAACCAAGGGAGGAACCAGAATGTTCACAGAAATTGTTTTTTATGACCGAGGAACAAACAAAATGATATCGGCCAGATATAACTCACATTGCAAGGCACCCCAGTTTTGAAGATAGTGTAATACATGTGTTGCCATGTCATCTGGAGGGAGTAAAGAGAACACTGA
Organism: Salvelinus namaycush; assembly: GCF_016432855.1. Taxonomy (NCBI): domain Eukaryota; kingdom Metazoa; phylum Chordata; class Actinopteri; order Salmoniformes; family Salmonidae; genus Salvelinus; species Salvelinus namaycush. The sequence goes on from NC_052310.1 coordinate 75,619,254, forward strand.
AGATGTAATAGCTTATGTAACAATGTTTTATTGTTTTGGACCTAGCCCAGGGAACCTGGCAGCAGATCATTTGTACTGGCCTTGGCAAACTGCCATCTCTTTCAACCACCACCAACATAATTGGGTCCAGGCTTTTCAATTGTGTGGACAGTATCCACTTGAAATCATGAAAGAAAGGCCTTAGAATTGCCCTGTCCTCCTTGAGTACACTGTCCTTAATAATTCCATTTAACAAACAATTAACCACACAACAATAATGTGTTTATTAAGTTACCATCTAGATCTTCTACAGAAGTGAGGCTAATGTAGACTTGCTTTACTAGAATGATTAAGGGCCTTATAGACATACTAGTCTCATAATTACTCCATCTTACTTTCCCTTCAGGTTTTTTTCATTACTCTAACACATTGCATTGTTGTGGTTTGAGTATGTAAGCAAAGCCAATGGCTTTCACGCACTACAATATCGTGTAGGCTATTGTCAACCCTTTGTGATGATGAAAGGAGCTTTACAAACTGTGGTGTTGATCAAACTTGTTTGAACATTGTTTGAACAGTTTGTTATGCTTTGAGGCCTACAGCTGTGCTTAAATGTGGTAAGAATTACTGTAAGATAGTAAACAATTACTAGCACCTTGCATGTTTCAAAAGGCAAACATTTCATGTATGCAGCAGGCGGAAAAAGAAAAGGTGATTCCAATTATCACAACATCAAATTCCTTGAACAAACTCAGTATGTTTGTACACTTCATACCAGTCGTTCAAACTCAGTATGCTTGTACACTTCATACCAGTTTTTCAAACTCAGTATGCTTGTACACTTCATACCAGTCGTTTAAACTCAGTATGTTTTTACACTTCATACCAGTCGTTCAAACTCAGTATGTTTTTACACTTCATACCAGTCGTTTAAACTCAGTATGTTTTTACACTTCATACCAGTCGTTTAAACTCAGTATGTTTTTACACTTCATACCAGTCATTTAAACTCAGTATGCTTGTACACTTCATACCAGTCGTTCACTCAGTATGCTTGTACACTTCATACCAGTCGTTCAAACTCAGTATGTTTTTACACTTCATACCAGTCGTTTAAACTCAGTATGTTTTTACACTTCATACCAGTCGTTTAAACTCAGTATGTTTTTACACTTCATACCAGTCGTTTAAACTCAGTATTCTTGTACACTTCATACCAGTCATTTAAACTCAGTATGCTTGTACAGTTCATACCAGTCGTTTAAACTCGGTATGTTTGTACACTTCATACCAGTCGTTTAAACTCAGTATGCTTGTCACGATCGTTGTAAAGATGAGACCAAGGCGCAGCGTGAGTAGAGTTCCACATAATTTTAATCAACTGAAACTCACCTAACAATACAACAAACAACCGAACGAAACGTGAAGCTATACGAATAGTGCAGACAAGCAACTAAACATAGAACAAGATCCCACAACACAAACGAGGAAAATGGCTACCTAAATATGATCCCCAATCAGAGACAACGATAAACAGCTGTCTCTGATTGGGAACCATATCAGGCCAACATAGACATACAAAAACCCCTAGACATACAATAACTAGCGTACCCACCCTAGTCACACCCTGACCTAACCAAAATATGTAGAAAAACAGATATCTAAGGTCAGGGCGTGACAGTACCCCCCCCACCCCCCCAAAGGTGCGGACTCCCGGCCGCAAACCTGAACCTATAGGGGAGGGTCCGGGTGGGCATCTACCCTTGGTGGCGGCTCCGGTTCTGGACGCAGCGCTGGAAGCTCCGGACCGTGGGTCGTCTCTGGAGGCTCCGGACCGTGGGTCGTCGCCGGAGGAACCGGACCGTAGATTGTCGCAGGAGGCTCTGGACTGAGAACCCCTGCTGAAGGCTCTGGACCGTTGCCGGAGGCTCTGGACCGCCGACCGTCGCTGGAGGCTCTGGACCGCTGACCGTCGCTGGAGGCTTCGTCGCTGGAGGCACAGGACCGTGGATCCTCGCCGGAGGCTCTGAACTGGAAACCACCACTGGAGGCTCCGGACTGCAGCTCGTCGTCGAAGACTCCGGACTGCGGATCGTCGCCGGACTGGGGACCGTCGCCAGAGGCTCCGGACTGGGAACTGTCGCCGGAAGCTCTGGACTGGGAACTGTCGCCGGAAGCTCTGGACAGGGAACTGTCGCCGGAAGCTCTGGACAGGGAACTGTCGCCGGAAACTCTGGACTGTGGAGGCGCACTGGAGGCCTGATGCGTGGGACCGGTACCGGTGTCACCGGGCTGATGACACGCACCTCAGGGCGAGTGCGGGGAAGAGACACAGGACGTACTGGACTGTGGATGTGCACTGGAGACCTGATGCGTGGGACTGGTACAGGTGGCACCGGGCTGATGACACGCACCTCAGGGCGAGTGCGGAGAGGAGGCACAGAACGTTCTGGACTGTGGAGGCGCACTGGAGATCTGATGCGTGGGACCGGTATAGGTGGCACCGGGCTGATGACACGCACCTTAGGGTGAGTGAGGAGAGGAGGCACAGGACGTACTGGACTGTGGAAGCGCACTGGAGACCTGATGCGTGGGACCGGTACAGGTGGCACCGGGCTGATGACACGCACCTCAGTGCGGGGAGGAGCCACAGGACGTACTGGACTGTGGAAGCGCACTGGAGACCTGATGCGTGGGACCGGTACAGGTATCACCGGGCTGATGACACGCACCCCAGGGCGAGTGCGGGGAGGAGGCACAGGACGTACTGGACTGTGGAGACGCACTGGAGACCTGATGCGTGGGACCGGTACAGGTGGCACCGGGCTGATGACACGCACCTCAGGGTGAGTGCGGGGAAGAGGAACAGGACGGACCTGACTGGTGACACGCACTTGAGGGAGAGTGCGAGGAGCAGGAACAGGACACACCTGACTGGAAAAGCGCACTTGAGGGAGAGTGCGAGGAGTTGGCACAGGACACACTGGGTTGTGAAGGTATACTGGAGACCTGGTGTGAATAGTCGGCATCAATTGTTCTGGAACTTTAACACACGTTTCAGGACGAGTACGGGGAGCTGACTCAGGTGGCACCAAACTGACAACACGTTCCTTTATTCCAAATCTGTGCGTCCTCCACTAACTCAACAACTCCCCCATTTCTCTCTCCTCCGAATTCTCCTTCTTCTCCCAGACTGGCTCTGGTTCACTCCTCGGCTCCGCCGACTGCTCCATGTGCCTCCCCCAAAAATGTTCTTGGGGTTTCTGTGGCCTTCCTCCCCGACGTCGTTGCTGTCCTCTCATGCTCCTAGGCGACTCCCGCCAAGGAAGGTAGTCCTGTCCTGCCAGGATTTCCTCCCAAGTCCAGGATCCCTTCCCATCCAGGATCTCTTCCCAAGTCCAGGATACTTACTCCTCCTGGGCACACTGCTTGGTCCTTTGTTGGTGGGATCTTCTGTCACGATCGTTGTAAAGATGAGACCAAGGTGCAGCGTGAGTAGAGTTCCACATAATATTAATCAACTGAAATTCACCTAAAAAAACAACAAACAACTGAATGAAACGTGAAGCTATACGAATAGTGCAGACAGGCAACTAAACATAGAACAAGATCCCACAACACAAACGAGGAAAATGGCTACCTAAATATGATCCCCAATCAGAGACAACGATAAACAGCTGTCTCTGATTGGGAACCATATCAGGTCCCCAGTCAGCACAATTATTAGTGCCGTTTTAAGATTTTATCACTGCTTTCTTGAAACCATGCTCTTGGCAACAAAAGTAATGTATTGGCAAAAGTCCAAATGACTGCAGACCAGCTGATTTGAGGCTAGAACTCTCTCTCTCTTTTCAATGTCCAGATGCTTTTACTTTTAAAACCCACGCAGACCTTCACAGACTGATCAGTCAGTCACATCAAATCAAAAGGGGTAATGGTCCGTTAAACTGAGCCCTAATTATCATACAGTAACCAGGGGTTGGTTTGCCTAGTCAGAACTAATTATCATACAGTAACCAGCAGTTAGTTTGTCTAGTCAGAACTAATTATCATACAGTAACCAGCAGTTAGTTTGTCTAGTCAGAACTAATTATCATACAGTAACCAGCAGTTAGTTTGTCTAGTCAGAACTAATTATCATACAGTAACCAGCAGTTAGTTTGTCTAGTCAGAACTAATTATCATACAGTAACCAGGGGTTGGTTTGTCTAGTCAGAACTAATTATCATACAGTAACCAGCAGTTAGTTTGTCTAGTCAGAACTAATTATCATACAGTATCCAGGGGTTGGTTTGTCTAGTCAGAACTAATTATCATACAGTAACCAGGGGTTGGTTTGTCTAGTCAGAACTAATTATCATACAGTAACCAGCAGTTAGTTTGTCTAGTCAGAACTAATTATCATACAGTAACCAGGGGTTGGTTTGCCTAGTCAGAACTAATTATCATACAGTATCCAGCAGTTAGTTTGTCTAGTCAGAACTAATTATCATACAGTATCCAGCAGTTAGTTTGTCTAGTCAGAACTAATTATCATACAGTATCCATCAGTTAGTTTGTCTAGTCAGAACTAATTATCATACAGTAACCAGGGGTTGGTTTGCCTAGTCAGAACTAATTATCATACAGTAACCAGCAGTTAGTTTGTCTAGTCAGAACTAATTATCATACAGTATCCAGCAGTTAGTTTGTCTAGTCAGAACTAATTATCATACAGTAACCAGCAGTTAGTTTGTCTAGTCAGAACTAATTATCATACAGTAACCAGCAGTTAATTTGTCTAGTCAGAACTAATTATCATACAGTAACCAGCAGTTAGTTTGTCTAGTCAGAACTAATTATCATACAGTAACCAGCAGTTAGTTTGTCTAGTCAGAACTAATTATCATACAGTAACCAGCAGTTAGTTTGTCTAGTCAGAACTAATTATCATACAGTAACCAGGGGTTGGTTTGCCTAGTCAGAACTAATTATCATACAGTAACCAGCAGTTAGTTTGTCTAGTCAGAACTAATTATCATACAGTATCCAGGGGTTGGTTTGTCTAGTCAGAACTAATTATCATACAGTAACCAGCAGTTAGTTTGTCTAGTCAGAACTAATTATCATACAGTAACCAGCAGTTAGTTTGTCTAGTCAGAACTAATTATCATACAGTATCCAGGGGTTGGTTTGTCTAGTCAGAACTAATTATCATACAGTATCCAGCAGTTAGTTTGTCTAGTCAGAACTAATTATCATACAGTAACCAGCAGTTAGTTTGTCTAGTCAGAACTAATTATCATACAGTAACCAGCAGTTAGTTTGTCTAGTCAGAACTAATTATCATACAGTATCCAGGGGTTGGTTTGTCTAGTCAGAACTAATTATCATACAGTATCCAGGGGTTGGTTTGTCTAGTCAGAACTAATTATCATACAGTAACCAGGGGTTGGTTTGTCTAGTCAGAACTAATTATCATACAGTAACCAGCAGTTAGTTTGTCTAGTCAGAACTAATTATCATACAGTAACCAGCAGTTAGTTTGTCTAGTCAGAACTAATTATCATACAGTAACCAGCAGTTGGTTTGTCTAGTCAGAACTAATTATCATACAGTAACCAGCAGTTAGTTTGTCTAGTCAGAACTAATTATCATACAGTATCCAGGGGTTGGTTTGTCTAGTCAGAACTAATTATCATACAGTAACCAGCAGTTAGTTTGTCTAGTCAGAACTAATTATCATACAGTAACCAGCAGTTAGTTTGTCTAGTCAGAACTAATTATCATACAGTAACCAGGGGTTGGTTTGTCTAGTCAGAACTAATTATCATACAGTAACCAGGGGTTGGTTTGTCTAGTCAGAACTAATTATCATACAGTAACCAGCAGTTAGTTTGTCTAGTCAGAACTAATTATCATACAGTAACTAGGGGTTGGTTTGTCTAGTCAGAACTAATTATCATACAGTAACCAGGGGTTAGTTTGTCTAGTCAGAACTAATTATCATACAGTAACCAGCAGTTAGTTTGTCTAGTCAGAACTAATTATCATACAGTAACCAGCAGTTAGTTTGTCTAGTCAGAACTAATTATCATACAGTAACCAGGGGTTGGTTTGTCTAGTCAGAACTAATTATCATACAGTAACCAGCAGTTAGTTTGTCTAGTCAGAACTAATTATCATACAGTAACCAGGGGTTGGTTTGTCTAGTCAGAACTAATTATCATACAGTAACCAGCAGTTAGTTTGTCTAGTCAGAACTAATTATCATACAGTAACCAGGGGTTGGTTTGTCTAGTCAGAACTAATTATCATACAGTAACCAGCAGTTAGTTTGTCTAGTCAGAACTAATTATCATACAGTAACCAGCAGTTAGTTTGTCTAGTCAGAACTAATTATCATACAGTAACCAGCAGTTAGTTTGTCTAGTCAGAACTAATTATCATACAGTAACCAGGGGTTGGTTTGTCTAGTCAGAACTAATTATCATACAGTAACCAGCAGTTAGTTTGTCTAGTCAGAACTAATTATCATACAGTAACCAGCAGTTAGTTTGTCTAGTCAGAACTAATTATCATACAGTAACCAGGGGTTGGTTTGTCTAGTCAGAACTAATTATCATACAGTAACCAGCAGTTAGTTTGTCTAGTCAGAACTAATTATCATACAGTAACCAGGGGTTGGTTTGTCTAGTCAGAACTAATTATCATACAGTAACCAGCAGTTAGTTTGTCTAGTCAGAACTAATTATTATACAGTAACCAGCAGTTAGTTTGTCTAGTCAGAACTAATTATCATACAGTAACCAGGGGTTGGTTTGTCTAGTCAGAACTAATTATCATACAGTAACCAGCAGTTAGTTTGTCTAGTCAGAACTAATTATCATACAGTAACCAGGGGTTGGTTTGTCTAGTCAGAACTAATTATCATACAGTAACCAGCAGTTAGTTTGTCTAGTCAGAACTAATTATCATACAGTAACCAGGGGTTGGTTTGTCTAGTCAGAACTAATTATCATACAGTAACCAGCAGTTAGTTTGTCTAGTCAGAACTAATTATCATACAGTAACCAGGGGTTGGTTTGTCTAGTCAGAACTAATTATCATACAGTAACCAGGGGTTGGTTTGTCTAGTCAGAACTAATTATCATACAGTAACCAGGGGTTGGTTTGTCTAGTCAGAACTAATTATCATACAGTAACCAGCAGTTAGTTTGTCTAGTCAGAACTAATTATCATACAGTAACCAGCAGTTAGTTTGTCTAGTCAGAACTAATTATCATACAGTAACCAGGGGTTGGTTTGTCTAGTCAGAACTAATTATCATACAGTAACCAGCAGTTAGTTTGTCTAGTCAGAACTAATTATCATACAGTAACCAGCAGTTGGTTTGTCTAGTCAGAACTAATTATCATACAGTAACCAGCAGTTAGTTTGTCTAGTCAGAACTAATTATCATACAGTAACCAGCAGTTAGTTTGTCTAGTCAGAACTAATTATCATACAGTATCCAGGGGTTGGTTTGTCTAGTCAGAACTAATTATCATACAGTAACCAGCAGTTAGTTTGTCTAGTCAGAACTAATTATCATACAGTAACCAGGGGTTGGTTTGCCTAGTCAGAACTAATTATCATACAGTAACCAGCAGTTAGTTTGTCTAGTCAGAACTAATTATCATACAGTATCCAGGGGTTGGTTTGTCTAGTCAGAACTAATTATCATACAGTAACCAGGGGTTGGTTTGCCTAGTCAGAACTAATTATCATACAGTAACCAGCAGTTAGTTTGTCTAGTCAGAACTAATTATCATACAGTATCCAGGGGTTGGTTTGTCTAGTCAGAACTAATTATCATACAGTAACCAGGGGTTGGTTTGTCTAGTCAGAACTAATTATCATACAGTAACCAGCAGTTAGTTTGTCTAGTCAGAACTAATTATCATACAGTAACCAGCAGTTAGTTTGTCTAGTCAGAACTAATTATCATACAGTAACCAGGGGTTGGTTTGTCTAGTCAGAACGAATTATCATACAGTAACCAGCAGTTAGTTTGTCTAGTCAGAACTAATTATCATACAGTAACCAGCAGTTAGTTTGTCTAGTCAGAACTAATTATCATACAGTAACCAGCAGTTAGTTTGTCTAGTCAGAACTAATTATCATACAGTAACCAGGGGTTGGTTTGTCTAGTCAGAACTAATTATCATACAGTAACCAGGGGTTGGTTTGTCTAGTCAGAACTAATTATCATACAGTAACCAGGGGTTGGTTTGTCTAGTCAGAACTAATTATCATACAGTAACCAGCAGTTAGTTTGTCTAGTCAGAACTAATTATCATACAGTAACCAGGGGTTGGTTTGTCTAGTCAGAACTAATTATCATACAGTAACCAGGGGTTGGTTTGTCTAGTCAGAACTAATTATCATACAGTAACCAGGGGTTGGTTTATCTAGTCAGAACTAATTATCATACAGTAACCAGCAGTTAGTTTGTCTAGTCAGAACTAATTATCATACAGTAACCAGGGGTTGGTTTGCCTAGTCAGAACTAATTATCATACAGTAACCAGCAGTTAGTTTGTCTAGTCAGAACTAATTATCATACAGTATCCAGGGGTTGGTTTGTCTAGTCAGAACTAATTATCATACAGTAACCAGGGGTTGGTTTGCCTAGTCAGAACTAATTATCATACAGTAACCAGCAGTTAGTTTGTCTAGTCAGAACTAATTATCATACAGTATCCAGGGGTTGGTTTGTCTAGTCAGAACTAATTATCATACAGTAACCAGGGGTTGGTTTGTCTAGTCAGAACTAATTATCATACAGTAACCAGCAGTTAGTTTGTCTAGTCAGAACTAATTATCATACAGTAACCAGCAGTTAGTTTGTCTAGTCAGAACTAATTATCATACAGTAACCAGGGGTTGGTTTGTCTAGTCAGAACTAATTATCATACAGTAACCAGCAGTTAGTTTGTCTAGTCAGAACTAATTATCATACAGTAACCAGCAGTTAGTTTGTCTAGTCAGAACTAATTATCATACAGTAACCAGCAGTTAGTTTGTCTAGTCAGAACTAATTATCATACAGTAACCAGCAGTTGGTTTGTCTAGTCAGAACTAATTATCATACAGTAACCAGGGGTTGGTTTGTCTAGTCAGAACTAATTATCATACAGTAACCAGGGGTTTGTTTGTCTAGTCAGAACTAATTATCATACAGTAACCAGCAGTTAGTTTGTCTAGTCAGAACTAATTATCATACAGTAACCAGGGGTTGGTTTGTCTAGTCAGAACTAATTATCATACAGTAACCAGCAGTTAGTTTGTCTAGTCAGAACTAATTATCATACAGTAACCAGCAGTTAGTTTGTCTAGTCAGAACTAATTATCATACAGTAACCAGGGGTTGGTTTGTCTAGTCAGAACTAATTATCATACAGTAACCAGCAGTTAGTTTGTCTAGTCAGAACTAATTATCATACAGTAACCAGGGGTTGGTTTGTCTAGTCAGAACTAATTATCATACAGTAACCAGCAGTTAGTTTGTCTAGTCAGAACTAATTATCATACAGTAACCAGGGGTTGGTTTGTCTAGTCAGAACTAATTATCATACAGTAACCAGCAGTTAGTTTGTCTAGTCAGAACTAATTATCATACAGTAACCAGGGGTTGGTTTGTCTAGTCAGAACTAATTATCATACAGTAACCAGCAGTTAGTTTGTCTAGTCAGAACTAATTATCATACAGTATCCAGGGGTTGGTTTGTCTAGTCAGAACTAATTATCATACAGTAACCAGCAGTTAGTTTGTCTAGTCAGAACTAATTATCATACAGTAACCAGGGGTTGGTTTGCCTAGTCAGAACTAATTATCATACAGTAACCAGCAGTTAGTTTGTCTAGTCAGAACTAATTATCATACAGTATCCAGGGGTTGGTTTGTCTAGTCAGAACTAATTATCATACAGTAACCAGGGGTTGGTTTGCCTAGTCAGAACTAATTATCATACAGTAACCAGCAGTTAGTTTGTCTAGTCAGAACTAATTATCATACAGTATCCAGGGGTTGGTTTGTCTAGTCAGAACTAATTATCATACAGTAACCAGGGGTTGGTTTGTCTAGTCAGAACTAATTATCATACAGTAACCAGCAGTTAGTTTGTCTAGTCAGAACTAATTATCATACAGTAACCAGCAGTTAGTTTGTCTAGTCAGAACTAATTATCATACAGTAACCAGGGGTTGGTTTGTCTAGTCAGAACTAATTATCATACAGTAACCAGGGGTTGGTTTGTCTAGTCAGAACTAATTATCATACAGTAACCAGCAGTTAGTTTGTCTAGTCAGAACTAATTATCATACAGTAACCAGCAGTTAGTTTGTCTAGTCAGAACTAATTATCATACAGTAACCAGGGGTTGGTTTGTCTAGTCAGAACTAATTATCATACAGTAACCAGCAGTTAGTTTGTCTAGTCAGAACTAATTATCATACAGTAACCAGCAGTTAGTTTGTCTAGTCAGAACTAATTATCATACAGTAACCAGCAGTTAGTTTGTCTAGTCAGAACTAATTATCATACAGTAACCAGCAGTTGGTTTGTCTAGTCAGAACTAATTATCATACAGTAACCAGGGGTTGGTTTGTCTAGTCAGAACTAATTATCATACAGTAACCAGGGGTTTGTTTGTCTAGTCAGAACTAATTATCATACAGTAACCAGCAGTTAGTTTGTCTAGTCAGAACTAATTATCATACAGTAACCAGGGGTTGGTTTGTCTAGTCAGAACTAATTATCATACAGTAACCAGCAGTTAGTTTGTCTAGTCAGAACTAATTATCATACAGTAACCAGCAGTTAGTTTGTCTAGTCAGAACTAATTATCATACAGTAACCAGGGGTTGGTTTGTCTAGTCAGAACTAATTATCATACAGTAACCAGCAGTTAGTTTGTCTAGTCAGAACTAATTATCATACAGTAACCAGGGGTTGGTTTGTCTAGTCAGAACTAATTATCATACAGTAACCAGCAGTTAGTTTGTCTAGTCAGAACTAATTATCATACAGTAACCAGGGGTTGGTTTGTCTAGTCAGAACTAATTATCATACAGTAACCAGCAGTTAGTTTGTCTAGTCAGAACTAATTATCATACAGTAACCAGGGGTTGGTTTGTCTAGTCAGAACTAATTATCATACAGTAACCAGCAGTTAGTTTGTCTAGTCAGAACTAATTATCATACAGTATCCAGGGGTTGGTTTGTCTAGTCAGAACTAATTATCATACAGTAACCAGCAGTTAGTTTGTCTAGTCAGAACTAATTATCATACAGTAACCAGGGGTTGGTTTGCCTAGTCAGAACTAATTATCATACAGTAACCAGCAGTTAGTTTGTCTAGTCAGAACTAATTATCATACAGTATCCAGGGGTTGGTTTGTCTAGTCAGAACTAATTATCATACAGTAACCAGGGGTTGGTTTGCCTAGTCAGAACTAATTATCATACAGTAACCAGCAGTTAGTTTGTCTAGTCAGAACTAATTATCATACAGTATCCAGGGGTTGGTTTGTCTAGTCAGAACTAATTATCATACAGTAACCAGGGGTTGGTTTGTCTAGTCAGAACTAATTATCATACAGTAACCAGCAGTTAGTTTGTCTAGTCAGAACTAATTATCATACAGTAACCAGCAGTTAGTTTGTCTAGTCAGAACTAATTATCATACAGTAACCAGGGGTTGGTTTGTCTAGTCAGAACTAATTATCATACAGTAACCAGCAGTTAGTTTGTCTAGTCAGAACTAATTATCATACAGTAACCAGCAGTTAGTTTGTCTAGTCAGAACTAATTATCATACAGTAACCAGCAGTTAGTTTGTCTAGTCAGAACTAATTATCATACAGTAACCAGCAGTTGGTTTGTCTAGTCAGAACTAATTATCATACAGTAACCAGGGGTTGGTTTGCCTAGTCAGAACTAATTATCATACAGTAACCAGGGGTTGGTTTGTCTAGTCAGAACTAATTATCATACAGTAACCAGCAGTTAGTTTGTCTAGTCAGAACTAATTATCATACAGTAACCAGGGGTTGGTTTGTCTAGTCAGAACTAATTATCATACAGTAACCAGCAGTTAGTTTGTCTAGTCAGAACTAATTATCATACAGTAACCAGCAGTTAGTTTGTCTAGTCAGAACTAATTATCATACAGTAACCAGCAGTTGGTTTGTCTAGTCAGAACTAATTATCATACAGTAACCAGCAGTTAGTTTGTCTAGTCAGAACTAATTATCATACAGTAACCAGCAGTTGGTTTGTCTAGTCAGAACTAATTATCATACAGTAACCAGGGGTTGGTTTGTCTAGTCAGAACTAATTATCATACAGTATCCAGCAGTTAGTTTGTCTAGTCAGAACTAATTATCATACAGTAACCAGGGGTTGGTTTGTTTAGTCAGAAGTAATTATCATACAGTAACCAGCAGTTGGTTTGTCTAGTCAGAACTAATTATCATACAGTATCCAGGGGTTGGTTTGTCTAGTCAGAACTAATTATCATACAGTAACCAGCAGTTAGTTTGTCTAGTCAGAACTAATTATCATACAGTAACCAGCAGTTAGTTTGTCTAGTCAGAACTAATTATCATACAGTAACCAGGTGTTGGTTTGTCTAGTCAGAACTAATTATCATACAGTAACCAGGGGTTGGTTTGTCTAGTCAGAACTAATTATCATACAGTAACCAGCAGTTAGTTTGTCTAGTCAGAACTAATTATCATACAGTAACCAGCAGTTAGTTTGTCTAGTCAGAACTAATTATCATACAGTAACCAGCAGTTAGTTTGTCTAGTCAGAACTAATTATCATACAGTAACCAGGGGTTGGTTTGTCTAGTCAGAACTAATTATCATACAGTAACCAGCAGTTAGTTTGTCTAGTCAGAACTAATTATCATACAGTAACCAGCAGTTAGTTTGTCTAGTCAGAACTAATTATCATACAGTATCCAGGGGTTGGTTTGCCTAGTCAGAACTAATTATCATACAGTAACCAGGGGTTGGTTTGTCTAGTCAGAACTAATTATCATACAGTAACCAGGGGTTGGTTTGTCTAGTCAGAACTAATTATCATACAGTAACCAGCAGTTAGTTTGTCTAGTCAGAACTAATTATCATACAGTAACCAGGGGTTGGTTTGTCTAGTCAGAACTAATTATCATACAGTAACCAGCAGTTAGTTTGTCTAGTCAGAACTAATTATCATACAGTAACCAGGGGTTGGTTTGTCTAGTCAGAACTAATTATCATACAGTAACCAGGGGTTAGTTTGTCTAGTCAGAACTAATTATCATACAGTATCCAGCAGTTAGTTTGTCTAGTCAGAACTAATTATCATACAGTAACCAGCAGTTAGTTTGTCTAGTCAGAACTAATTATCATACAGTAACCAGGGGTTGGTTTGTCTAGTCAGAACTAATTATCATACAGTAACCAGCAGTTAGTTTGTCTAGTCAGAACTAATTATCATACAGTAACCAGGGGTTGGTTTGTCTAGTCAGAACTAATTATCATACAGTAACCAGCAGTTAGTTTGTCTAGTCAGAACTAATTATCATACAGTAACCAGGGGTTGGTTTGTCTAGTCAGAACTAATTATCATACAGTAACCAGCAGTTAGTTTGTCTAGTCAGAACTAATTATCATACAGTAACCAGCAGTTAGTTTGTCTAGTCAGAACTAATTATCATACAGTAACCAGGGGTTGGTTTGTCTAGTCAGAACTAATTATCATACAGTAACCAGCAGTTAGTTTGTCTAGTCAGAACTAATTATCATACAGTAACCAGCAGTTAGTTTGTCTAGTCAGAACTAATTATCATACAGTAACCAGGGGTTGGTTTGTCTAGTCAGAACTAATTATCATACAGTAACCAGCAGTTAGTTTGTCTAGTCAGAACTAATTATCATACAGTAACCAGGGGTTGGTTTGTCTAGTCAGAACTAATTATCATACAGTAACCAGCAGTTAGTTTGTCTAGTCAGAACTAATTATCATACAGTAACCAGGGGTTGGTTTGTCTAGTCAGAACTAATTATCATACAGTAACCAGCAGTTAGTTTGTCTAGTCAGAACTAATTATCATACAGTAACCAGGGGTTGGTTTGTCTAGTCAGAACTAATTATCATACAGTAACCAGGGGTTGGTTTGTCTAGTCAGAACTAATTATCATACAGTAACCAGGGGTTGGTTTGTCTAGTCAGAACTAATTATCATACAGTAACCAGCAGTTAGTTTGTCTAGTCAGAACTAATTATCATACAGTAACCAGCAGTTGGTTTGTCTAGTCAGAACTAATTATCATACAGTAACCAGCAGTTAGTTTGTCTAGTCAGAACTAATTATCATACAGTAACCAGCAGTCAGTTTGTCTAGTCAGAACTAATTATCATACAGTATCCAGGGGTTGGTTTGTCTAGTCAGAACTAATTATCATACAGTAACCAGCAGTTAGTTTGTCTAGTCAGAACTAATTATCATACAGTAACCAGGGGTTGGTTTGCCTAGTCAGAACTAATTATCATACAGTAACCAGCAGTTAGTTTGTCTAGTCAGAACTAATTATCATACAGTATCCAGGGGTTGGTTTGTCTAGTCAGAACTAATTATCATACAGTAACCATGGGTTGGTTTTCCTAGTCAGAACTAATTATCATACAGTAACCAGCAGTTAGTTTGTCTAGTCAGAACTAATTATCATACAGTATCCAGGGGTTGGTTTGTCTAGTCAGAACTAATTATCATACAGTAACCAGGGGTTGGTTTGTCTAGTCAGAACTAATTATCATACAGTAACCAGCAGTTAGTTTGTCTAGTCAGAACTAATTATCATACAGTAACCAGCAGTTAGTTTGTCTAGTCAGAACTAATTATCATACAGTAACCAGGGGTTGGTTTGTCTAGTCAGAACTAATTATCATACAGTAACCAGCAGTTAGTTTGTCTAGTCAGAACTAATTATCATACAGTAACCAGGGGTTGGTTTGTCTAGTCAGAACTAATTATCATACAGTAACCAGGGGTTGGTTTGTCTAGTCAGAACTAATTATCATACAGTAACCAGCAGTTAGTTTGTCTAGTCAGAACTAATTATCATACAGTAACCAGGGGTTGGTTTGTCTAGTCAGAACTAATTATCATACAGTAACCAGCAGTTAGTTTGTCTAGTCAGAACTAATTATCATACAGTAACCAGCAGTTAGTTTGTCTAGTCAGAACTAATTATCATACAGTAACCAGCAGTTGGTTTGTCTAGTCAGAACTAATTATCATACAGTAACCAGCAGTTAGTTTGTCTAGTCAGAACTAATTATCATACAGTAACCAGCAGTTGGTTTGTCTAGTCAGAACTAATTATCATACAGTAACCAGGGGTTGGTTTGTCTAGTCAGAACTAATTATCATACAGTATCCAGCAGTTAGTTTGTCTAGTCAGAACTAATTATCATACAGTAACCAGGGGTTGGTTTGTCTAGTCAGAACTAATTATCATACAGTAACCAGGGGTTGGTTTGTCTAGTCAGAACTAATTATCATACAGTAACCAGCAGTTAGTTTGTCTAGTCAGAACTAATTATCATACAGTAACCAGCAGTTGGTTTGTCTAGTCAGAACTAATTATCATACAGTAACCAGCAGTTAGTTTGTCTAGTCAGAACTAATTATCATACAGTAACCAGCAGTTGGTTTGTCTAGTCAGAACTAATTATCATACAGTAACCAGGGGTTGGTTTGTCTAGTCAGAACTAATTATCATACAGTATCCAGCAGTTAGTTTGTCTAGTCAGAACTAATTATCATACAGTAACCAGGGGTTGGTTTGTCTAGTCAGAACTAATTATCATACAGTAACCAGCAGTTAGTTTGTCTAGTCAGAACTAATTATCATACAGTAACCAGCAGTTGGTTTGTCTAGTCAGAACTAATTATCATACAGTAACCAGGGGTTGGTTTGTCTAGTCAGAACTAATTATCATACAGTAACCAGGGGTTGGTTTGTCTAGTCAGAACTAATTATCATACAGTAACCAGCAGTTAGTTTGTCTAGTCAGAACTAATTATCATACAGTAACCAGGGGTTAGTTTGTCTAGTCAGAAGTAATTATCATACAGTATCCAGCAGTTAGTTTGTCTAGTCAGAAGTAATTATCATACAGTAACCAGGGGTTAGTTTGTCTAGTCAGAAGTAATTATCATACAGTAACCAGCAGTTAGTTTGTCTAGTCAGAACTAATTATCATACAGTAACCAGCAGTTGGTTTGTCTAGTCAGAACTAATTATCATACAGTAACCAGCAGTTAGTTTGTCTAGTCAGAACTAATTATCATACAGTAACCAGCAGTTGGTTTGTCTAGTCAGAACTAATTATCATACAGTAACCAGGGGTTGGTTTGTCTAGTCAGAACTAATTATCATACAGTAACCAGCAGTTGGTTTGTCTAGTCAGAACTAATTATCATACAGTAACCAGCAGTTGGTTTGTCTAGTCAGAACTAATTATCATACAGTAACCAGCAGTTAGTTTGTCTAGTCAGAAGCATTGCATTGCTTGCTGTTTGGGGTTTTAGGCTGGGTTTCTGTACAGCACTTTGAGATATCAGCTGATGTACGAAGGGCTATATAAATACATTTGATTTGATTTGATTTAGCTAACCCTTCCCTTAACCCTAAACTTCACCCCTTTAACCCTAAACTTAACCCCTAATCCCTAGTCCTAACCCCTAGCCTAGCTAGCGTTAGCAACCTAGACACCTAGCTAACTTTAGCCACAAGAAATTGGAATTCGTAATATATCATATGTTTAGCAAATTCGTGACATATTGTACGTTTTGCAAATTCATAACATATTGTAGGAATTTCAATTTGTAACATATTGTACGAAATGGAAGTATGGACATCCACAAATTAATACATACTATACGAAACATATCATATCATACTAAATGTAGTGTCTCGGATTTAAGTACAAAATGATATGAAATGCTCTGAGACCAGGTTGCAGCAACTGTGGGGAACATCAAATGTTGTTTTTCTTGGATGGGATGATTACATAGACGAGAGGTTGTTTATTTCTGTGTGACGTGTGCATATTTACTGTGTTGTAAGAACAGTTGGAAAGTGTCCCAAACCCTTTTCAACAGCGTACCCTTGCCTTTAAGATGTCACTACCACTGTACTTTATCTTAAACCTGTCCCTTGTCACACTGTCTCAGCAGTCATCCAAATAGAACTTCTGTACGCTTGTTATATTATATCCTTCCCAGAAAAATGAGGTGAGGATTCTGACATATTCACATTTTGAAATTGTAAAGCAGCAGAGTGTGTGGACACAACGTGCTGCTGGGAAAAGAAGACAAAAAATGATATTAAGAGAGGGGAAGAGGGAGGGAAAAAACAGCCTCCCTCTGGTGTTTTTATTAAGTTGTGGCCTAGAAACCAGATGTAGCCACCATCAGGTCGACCCCCTCCACCCCCTCCTCTATGCACACTGTCAGAGTCATGGCACTGGACCAGAACCAGTCAGAGTCATGGCACTGGACCAGAACCAGTCAGAGTCATGGCACTGGACCAGAACCAGTCAGAGTCATGGCACTGGACCAGAACCAGTCAGAGTCATGGCACTGGACCAGAACCAGTCAGAGTCATGGCACTGGACCAGAACCAGTCAGAGTCATGGCACTGGAACAGAACCAGTCAGATTCATGGCGCTTGGCCAGAACCAGTCAGATTCATGGCGCTTGGCCAGAACCAGTCAGTCATGGCACTTGGCCAGAACCAGTCAAAGTCATGGCACTGGACCAGAACCAGTCAAAGTCATGGCACTGGACCAGAACCTTTGTCTTGTTTTCCAAATTTGTGAGCTGACGCAAACGAGACAACAGGCAAGGCTTTTGAGGGAAAAAACAAACCACCTACATTCTCCTCCTGTAACCTCATAGCTTATGGCTCTCACATCCTCAAAGAATAGGCTCTGCAGCAAACAAACAAGATGAGAAAAAATAGGCAATCCTATTTGCATCCTATGAATATAGTTTTTCCACGACATAAGATGACCATATCTCCATAATTTCAGCAGGAATTATTTTAAATGAAAGATTATTGGAGAGAGTTGACACAACTCTCACACACTGCTAGGAACTATTGGTGTAATGAAATCCCAAACTGCATTAAACACATTGAATTACAGTATAATGCTGACTGAGACTGAGGTGTTTTGTCTTGAAAACTCTATCTGATCCGTTTACCCCATATGACCAGCAAGTGGTTTACAATCGGTTGCCCCCATGTCTTACTGGCTAATACTTTAAGCCACTGAGCCTCCAATAAACTGTCAGTTGGGATCTGATGACCTGGTATTGAGTGACTGATCTTGTGCTGATGAAAGGCAGGCATTGTAAAGGGGTTAAGACATGATGGAACAATGTGAGTTGAATTTACAGTTTGAGCTGAATTTGACCCCAAGATTGGGAGGAATACGTTACAACCTCCTGGAGATGCCTGACATAAACATGTTTAGTTCAGTTTCTATACCGGTTAGTTCCATTTGAACACATTCAATGAACTGATGTGATCAGACGTCCAGATCAAAAGGAGCAAACCTGATAATCTGGGCCTGACCAATAGAAAATGAAGTATGAAAAACAATTTTGAATCAATGGATTACTCAAGCACATTAGTACCTGGGGTCAATAAAACAACACTGAAATGTATATGCACCAATTTCGATATTTCCATGCAGATACAGTGCCTTCGAAAAGTATTTATATCTGTTGACTTTTCCACATTTTGTTACGTTACAGCCATTCTTTTATAAATTCATTTATAAAATGAATTTAAATAAAATATCCTCAGCAATCTCCACACAATACCCCATAATGACAAAGTGAAAACAGGTTGATAATAATTTTTCACTAATTTATAAAAAAATACCTTATTTACATAAGTATTCAGACACTTTACTCAGTATTTTGTTGAAGCGCCTTTGGCAGCTATTACAGCCCCGAGTCATCTTGGGTAAGACTCTACAAGCTTGGCACACCTGTATTTGGGGAGTTTCTCCCATTCTTCTCTGCAGATCCTCTCAAGCTCTGTCAGGTTGGATGAGGAGCGTTGCTGCACAGCTATTTTCAGGTCTCTCCAAAGATGTTTGATCAGGTTTAAGTCCGGGCTCTAGCTGGGCCACTCATTTTTCTGTTTTTTATTTTTAATAAATTAGCAAACTTATGGGGTATTGTGTGTAGATTGATGAGGGAAACAAATATTTAATACATTTTAGAATAAGGCTGTAACCTAACAAAATGTGGAAAAAGTCAAGGGGTCTGAATACTTTCCGAAGGCACTGTAAGTATGGTTGTATACGGATGCACACAGAAACAGACATTTACTAAAAGCAATACCATCTTAACAATTTCCACGTCACTGGCACATTTACTGGAATGTTGACCTCTAAACCATGAATTTTTCAATTCCTATGAGTTGGCACAAGTATCATTGTTTTCCATGGGCTGCACCCAGTTCCTCTATTTTGGTGATTTTGCCCAGCACAGTGTCAGGGGAAGGGAGCTGCAGGCAGCTGTTTTCTGCATAGATAGTGCAATGACCTAACCAGGAGAACTGTGATGGGGCCACGGTTGGGCGGCAGGGGCGGCTGCCTGGACACAGACAGTGTCTGGGGGCTGCAGACAGCATGTATTCCAACACTGTTCACAGGACCCAATCTGTTATCTGCAATGAGGTGGCTAATACAGTCATTCCACTGTCTTTCCCCTCTAATTTGGAAATTATTATCTGGTGGTAGTTTGTTACAGCAAAATAAAGAGATGCCTCGGAACCTGGTGGACCAATCAAATCAACAACCTGGATTTTTATGCTAGCTTGTCTATTTCATGTTTCTGCTGTAAATATGTGTGTCTACATTTATTCGACAACATTTTTATTCGATATACATTTTTGGATCAATGTTCATAAAACCCTCCCCTGGTTTTATGAACATTGATCCAATATGACCTGTGGGGTGAGAAACCTGCTGGGGCATCTCTTTTATGTAACTATAACAAACGTTAGACTTCATTAACCCACACTTTAAATGGAATATAGAGAGTCTCAGTGTGTGATGATGATGAATTGAGGTGAGCCCAGGGGTTGATATCACATGCACTAGACTGATTATACACACAGATACCCTCTTCTACCAGATAAATGTTTGTAGGGAAAGAGCAGAGAGCACTGCTCTGTCACAGCATGTGATTGACACAATAAAGGGAAGTTTCTGCTCCATCTTGTTGGAAGACAGTTATGCTTGTCACCAGTGTGCATTAGACAGGCCTCTGCGCGAACAACCCCTCTGTATGACGGGTTGGGGAGTAACAGATTACATGTAACAAAGACAATAAGATTAAAAGGCCAATGTTTATACAGAGGGGTTGGCAGGTCTTTTAAATGCATTACCACAATCATGAATAGGTCGGTTGGCTGAAATAAAAGTACAGGCTTTGTTGTCGGCAATACCTTACAGATATAAAGAAAAGTTGGAGGGAATGCTAAAGTTGGCCGGTTTTCATCTCTGTTTGAAAGGGATATTTGTCAAATGTGATTGAATTTAGGAGAGGGAGGATGTCACGTTCCTGACCTGTTTTCTGTTAGTTTTGTATGTGTTAGTTGGTCAGGACGTGAGTTTGGGTGGGCAGTCTATGTTTTCTGTTTCTATGTTGGTTTAAAGGGTGACCTGATATGGCTCTCAATTAGAAGCAGGTGGTTTTCATTTCCTCTGATTGAGAGCCATATTAAGGTAGGTGTTTTCACACTGTTTGTTTGTGGGTGGTTGTCTCCTGTGTCTGTGTTTGTCGCGCCACACGGGACTGTCTCGGTTTGTTTGTACGTTCGTTCTTTTATGTAGTCAGTTTTCCTGTTATTGCGTTCTTCACGTTATATGTAAGTTCGTGTCCAGGTCTGTTGACTGCGTTTGTTATTTTGTAGATTTTCAAGTGTTTCGTGTTCGTCGTGTTTTCTGTTTTGTTTAATAAATATTATGTCGAATTCAAACGCTGCATTTTGGTTCAATCCCTGCTCCTCCTCTTCGGATGAAGAGGAGGAGGAACGCCGTTACAGAACCACCCACCAATCCAGAACCAAGCAGCATAAGTTCGAGCAGTGGAACACGAAACAGGAATGGACATGGGAGGACGTATTAAACGGCAAGGGTTGCTACACATGGGAGGAGATCCTGGCTGGAAGGGATCGCCTCCCATGGGAACAGCTGGAGGCACTGAGGAGAGCAGAGGCAACCGGACAAGGGAACCGGAGATATGAAGGTATGCAGCTAGCGAGGAAGCCCGAGAAGAAACCCCAAAAATTTCTTGGGGGGGGGGCTAAGAGGTAGTGGGCCAAGGGCAGGTAGGAGACCTGCGCCCACTTCCCAGGCTAACCGTGGAGAGTGCATAGCCCGGTGCGGGTTATTCCACCTCCCCGCACTGGTAGGGCTAGATTGAGCGTTGAGCCGGATGTCATGAAGCCGGCCCTACATATCTGGCCACCAGTACGTCTCCTCGGACCGGCTTACATGGCACCAGCCTTATGCATGGTGTCCCCGGTTCGCCTACATAGCCCGGTGCGGGTTATTCCACCTCCCCGCACTGGTCGGGCTACAGGGAGTATTCAACCAGGTAAGGTTGGGCAGGCTCAATGCTCAAGGGAGCCAGTACGCCTACACGGTCCGATATTTCCGGCGCCACCTCCCCGCCCCAGCCCAGTACCACCAGTGCCTACTCCACGCACCAGGCTTCCAGTGCGTTTCCAGAGCCCTGTTCCTCCTCCACGCACTCTCCCTATGGTGCGTGTCTCCAGCCCAGTGCCTCCAGTTCCGGCACCACGCACTAAGCCTCCTGTGCGTCTCCAGAGCCCTGTACGCACTGTTCCTTCTCCCCGTACTCGTCCTGATGTGCGTGCACTCAGCCCGGTGCCACCAGTGCCGGTACCACGCACCAGGCCTATAGTGCGCTTCGAGAGGTCAGTGTGCCCTGTCCCTGCTCCCCGCACTAGGCTTGAAGTGCGTGTCTCCAGTCCGGTGCCTCCAGTTCCGGCACCACGCACCAGGCCTACAGTGCGTCTCAGCCGGCCAGAGTCTGCCGTCTGCCCAACGGCGCCTGAACTGTCCGTCTGCCAAGCGCCGCATGAACTGCCCGTCTGTATTGAGCCTTCAAAGCCGCCCGTCTGCCATGAGCCTGCAAAGCCGCCCGTCTGCCATGAGCCTACAGAGCCTTCCGCCAGACAGGAGCCGCTAGAGCCTTCCGCCAGACAGGAGCCGCTAGAGCCTTCCGCCAGACAGGAGCAGCCAAAACCTTCCGCCAGACAGGATCAGCCAGAGCCATCCGTCTCCGCAGCGCCATCTGAGCCATCCGTCTCCGCAGCGCCATCTGAGCCATCCGTCTCCGCAGCGCCATCTGAGCCATCCGTCTCCCCAGCGCCGTCTGAGCCATCCGTCTCCCCAGCGCCGTCTGAGCCATCCGTCTCCCCAGCGCCGTCTGAGCCATCCGTCTCCCCAGCGCCGTCTGAGCCATCCGTCTGTCCCGAGCCATTAGAGCCGCCCGTCTGTCCCGAGCCGTTAGTCAGTCAGGAGCCGCTAGAGCCATTCGTCAGTCAGGATCTGCCAGAGCCGCCAACCAGACAGGATCTGCCAGAGCCGCCAACCAGACAGGATCTGCCAGAGCCGCCAACCAGACAGGATCTGCCAGAGCCGCCAACCAGACAGGATCTGCCAGAGCCGCCAACCAGACAGGATCTGCCAGAGCCGCCAACCAGACAGGATCTGCCAGAGCCGCCAACCAGACAGGATCTGCCAGAGCCGTCAGCGAGCCATGAGCGTCCAGAGCCGTCAGCCAGCCATGAGCGTCCAGAGCCGTCAGCTAGCCATGAGCGTCCAGAGCCGTCAGCTAGCCATGAGCGTCCAGAGCCGTCAGCCAGTCATGAGCTGCCCCTCAGCCCAGAGCTGCCATTGATCCAGAACTGTCCCTCAGTCCAGAGCTGTCTCTCTGTCCGGAGCTGCCCTTCAGTCCGGAGTTGCCCCTCTATCCTGAGCTACCTCTCTATCCTGACCTACCTCTCGGTCTTGAGCTATCTCTCTATCCCGGTGCTGCCCCTTGTCCTGGTGCTGCCCCTTATCTTAAGGTTAACATTTAAATTAAGTGGGTGTAAGATGAGGGTGGTCATTCTAAGGGGGAGACGTAAGCTGGGATTGACTATGGTGGGGTGGGGACCTCGCCCAGAGCCTGAGCCACCACCGTGGTCAGATGCCCACCCAGACCCTCCCCTAGACTTTGTGCTGGTGCGCCCGGAGTTCGCACCTTGAGGGGGGGGTTATGTCACGTTCCTGACCTGTTTTCTGTTAGTTTTGTATGTGTTAGTTGGTCAGGACGTGAGTTTGGGTGGGCAGTCTATGTTTTCTGTTTCTATGTTGGTTTAAAGGGTGACCTGATATGGCTCTCAATTAGAAGCAGGTGGTTTTCATTTCCTCTGATTGAGAGCCATATTAAGGTAGGTGTTTTCACACTGTTTGTTTGTGGGTGGTTGTCTCCTGTGTCTGTGTTTGTCGCGCCACACGGGACTGTCTCGGTTTGTTTGTACGTTCGTTCTTTTATGTAGTCAGTTTTCCTGTTATTGCGTTCTTCACGTTATATGTAAGTTCGTGTCCAGGTCTGTTGACTGCGTTTGTTATTTTGTAGATTTTCAAGTGTTTCGTGTTCGTCGTGTTTTCTGTTTTGTTTAATAAATATTATGTCGAATTCAAACGCTGCATTTTGGTTCAATCCCTGCTCCTCCTCTTCGGATGAAGAGGAGGAGGAACGCCGTTACAGAGGAAAAATGTCAAATGAATTGTATGGTTTACTGAAACCATCTACATCTCAGTCAAAACCACTTGATGTAATAATACATATGTCTGTGATTATATTCTGGAATCAGTTGTGCAACGGTCTGTCTGTTTGCTAAAGGGAATTTGTAAGAACAAGGGGAATCCCACAAGTTGAATGTTCTTCATTGCCAGTGAATATTCATACTCATTCAAAACTCACTGTAGCCCCTAGGTTGTCTCATGATCAGTCTTAACAAATTGCATTGTTAAGTCATTGTTACACTTACATCATAAAATGGAGAAATCACAAATGTTTTTGTATTAGAACAGATCACACTTTAATGACTTATTGAGTGAACTTGAAACTTTTAGTCAAAAGTAGCATTCTTGTAACATTTGTCAATACAATAATTACAAGTTAATGTGATAATATTTGACAACATGTAAAGCAACATTTGATAACATGAAACTACACATGCGATCACGTGTAAAGTGTTCCAAAAACACATATTTTCACATAGTTTCACATGAAATACTTAGATTTTTCTGCAGGTCATAAAATCATGTAATCGTTTCCAAAGAAGAAAGCTTCAGTTTCATGTTATAGAGCTGAATGCCATTAATTACAAGTCTGTCTTGGGGCATAATATCATTTCAGACTTCAAGGCTATGAAAATAAGTGAATCCACCATCAGTACGGCACTTGAGATCTGTAAATTGACTATTTCATCTCTAGAATTTAGAAATGTTTTCATGTACCGTCTGACTCCTGCTGAACATGTTTATGATTTACGAGACATTGTTTATTACATTATTGTCACACCCTGGCCTTAGTATTCTTTGTTTTCTTTAATATTTTAGTTAGGTCAGGGTGTGACATGGGGAATGTATGTGTTGTTTGTAGTGTCTAGGGTGGTTGTAAGGTTTAGGGGGTTTATTAGAGTAGTTGGGTTTATGTTTAGTATAGTAGTCTAGCTGTGTCTATGGTTGAGTGTATGTTTCTAGGTATGTCTATGGTTGCCTGAGTGGCTCTCAATCAGAGACAGATGTCTTTCATTTGTCTCTGATTGGGAGCCATATTTTAGGCAGCCATAGGCATCATGCATTTGTGGGTAATTGTCTATGTCGATGTTCTATGTTGCATGTATGCACTAGTTCATGCTTAGCTTCACGTTCGTCAGTTTTGTTATTTTGTTAGTTTGTAAAGTGGTTTCGTTTTGTGTTTGTTCTCTTCTAAATAAAAGAAGATGTTCTTTTCACGCGCTGCGCCTTGGTCCTCACTCTCTACCTTTGATGATCGTGACAGAATTACCCACCAATCTACGACCAAGCGGCGTGTCAAGCGGCAACAGGATCCACCTACACAGGATTCATGGACATGGGAGGAGATACTGGATGGTAAGGGGCCTTGGGCACAACCGGGAGAATATCGCCTCCCTCGTGAAGAGCTGGAGGCAGCTAAAGCCGAGAGGAGGCGATATGAGGAGGCAGCACGGAAGCAAGGCTGGAAGCCCGTGAGTACAACCCAAAAATTTCTTGGGGGGGGCCTTAAAGGGAGTGTGGCGAAGTCAGGTAGGAGACCTGCGCCTACTCCCTGTACTTACCGTGGAGAGCGAGAGTACGGGCAGACACCGTGTTACGCAGTAGAGCGCATGGTGTCTCCTGTACGCGTGCATAGCCCGGTTCGGTACATTCCAGCTCCACGTATCGGCCGGGCTAGATTGAGCGTTGAGCCGGATGTCATGAAGCCGGTCCAACGTATCTGGTCACCAGTGCGTCTCCTCGGGCCGGTGTACATGGCACCAGCCTTACGCATGGTGTCCCGGTTCGCCTACATAGCCCGGTGCGGGTTATTCCACCTCCCCGCACTGGTCGGGCGACGGGGAGCATACAACCAGGTAAGGTTGGGCAGGCTCAGTGCTCAAGGGAGCCAGTACGCATGCACGGTCCGGTATTTCCGGCGCCACCTCCCCGCCCTGACCCAGTACCACCAGTGCCTCCTCCACGCACTAGCCCTATGGTGCGTGTCTCCAGCCCTTTGCCACCGGTGCCTAAACCACGCACCAAGCCTCCTGTGTGTCCCCAGAGTCCTGTGCGTCCTGTTGCTGCTCCCCGCACTAGCCCTGAGATGCGTGTCCCCAGTCCGGTACCACCAGTTCCGGCACCACGCACTAGGCCTAATGTGCGCTCCCAGGGTCCAGTATGCCCTGTTCCTTCTCCCCGCACTAGCCTGAAGGTGCGTGTCCTTAGCCCGGTGCCTCCAGTTCCGGCACCACGCACCAGGCCTACAGTGCGCCTCAGCCGGCCAGAGTCTGCCGTCTGCACAGCGGTGCCTGAACTGCCCGTCTACCCAGCGCCATCTGAGCCATCCGTCTACCCAGCGCCATCTGAGCCATCCGTCTACCCAGCGCCATCTGAGCCATCCGTCTGCCCCGAGCCGTCAGAGCCGCCCGTCTGTCCCGAGCCGTCAGAGCCGTTCGTCAGTCAGGAGCCGCTAGAGCCATTCGTCAGACAGGATCTGCCAGAGCCGCCAACCAGACAGGATCAGCCAGAGCCGCCAACCAGACAGGATCAGCCAGAGCCGCCAACCAGACAGGAGCAGCCAGATCCATCAGCCAGCCATGAGCAGCCAGATCCGTCTGCCAGCCATGAGCAGCCAGATCCGTCAGCCAGCCATGAGCAGCCAGATCCGTCAGCCAGCCATGAGCAGCCAGATCCGTCAGCCCGCCATGAGCAGCCAGATCCGTCAGCCCGCCATGAGCAGCCAGATCCGTCAGCCAGCCATGAGCAGCCAGATCCGTCAGCCAGCCATGAGCAGCCAGATCCGTCAGCCAGCCATGAGCAGCCAGATCCGTCAGTCAGCCATGAGCAGCCAGATCCGTCAGTCAGCCATGAGCAGCCAGATCCGTCAGTCAGCCATGAGCAGCCAGATCCGTCCCTCAGTCCGGAGCTGCCGTCCCTCAGTCCGGTGCTGCCCCTTAGTCCGGTGCTGCCCCTTAGTCCGGTGCTGCCCCTTAGTCCGGTGCTGCCCCTTAGTCCGGTGCTGCCCCTTAGTCCGGTGCTGCCCCTTAGTCCGGTGCTGCCCCTTAATCCAGTGGGGTTAATGTGGAGGGTGGCCATTTGGAGGAGGCTACGGAGGCGGGTAGTGACTGTGGTGGGGTGGGGACCACGACCAGTGCCGGAGCCGCCGCCGTGGACGGACGCCCACCCAGACCCTCCCCTAGACTTTGTGCTGGTGCGCCCGGAGTTCGCACCTTAAGGGGGGGGTTATGTCACGCCCTGGCCTTAGTATTCTTTGTTTTCTTTAATATTTTAGTTAGGTCAGGGTGTGACATGGGGAATGTATGTGTTGTTTGTAGTGTCTAGGGTGGTTGTAAGGTTTAGGGGGTTTATTAGAGTAGTTGGGTTTATGTTTAGTATAGTAGTCTAGCTGTGTCTATGGTTGAGTATGTTTCTAGGTATGTCTATGGTTGCCTGAGTGGCTCTCAATCAGAGACAGATGTCTTTCATTTGTCTCTGATTGGGAGCCATATTTTAGGCAGCCATAGGCATCATGCATTTGTGGGTAATTGTCTATGTCGATGTTCTATGTTGCATGTATGCACTAGTTCATGCTTAGCTTCACGTTCGTCAGTTTTGTTATTTTGTTAGTTTGTAAAGTGGTTTCATTTTGTGTTTGTTCTCTTCTAAATAAAAGATGTTCTTTTCACGCGCTGCGCCTTGGTCCTCACTCTCTACCTTTGACGATCGTGACAATTATCATCAAGCCACTGTGTCATACCTCTTGCACACTCTTGTGTTTTGGAATGAGAATCAGATAGCGGAAAGCCTGGGACATTACGTAATCTGCCAAGCACGTCCACAACAGATCTGTCAGATGTTTTTGTTTCCACATACTGAATTGTATCTTCTGTGTCCCACACACTCCCTGCCACCCCCCTCCCAGCCCAATACAGTCAAGCTTATGTGTGAGAAGGACATTCCAACAACACGACTCAGGATTTGTTCTCCCAACAGATTGGAGGTTGAAAGAGCAACTGTGTCTCTCTTCAAAAATGCCAGCCATTGAGTCAACACACCATCTCTGCCTGAGGCTCTGCAAGAAACCAGCTCCAGTTGCTTTGTTAGATAGAGGACAAGGAACACTGTGGAAACCAGCTCCAGTTGCTTGGTTAGACAGAGGACAAGGAACACTGTGGAAACCAGCTCCAGTTGCTTGGTTAGACAGAGGACAAGGAACACTGTGGAAACCAGCTCCAGTTGCTTGGTTAGACAGAGGACAAGGAACACTGTGGAAACCAGCTCCAGTTGCTTGGTTAGACAGAGGATGAGAAACACTGTGGAAACCAGCTCCATTTGCTTGGTTAGACAGAGGACGAGAAACACTGTGGAAACCAGCTCCAGTTCCTTGGTTAGACAGAGGACGAGAAACACTGTGGAAACCAGCTCCAGTTCCTTGGTTAGACAGAGGACGAGAAACACTGTGGAAACCAGCTCCTTGGTTAGACAGAGAACGAGAAACACTGTGGAAACCAGCTCCAGTTCCTTGGTTAGACAGAGGATGAGAAACAGTGTGGAAACCAGCTCCAGTTGCCTGGTTAGACAGAGGATGAGAAACACTGTGGGGAAAGCAGAAGCAAACTGAGGTTCATGAAAAAAGCAGCAGGTTATAATGACAGTATTTCAACAAATGCGTGTTCCAATGGCCAATGAGTCTACTGGAGACTAGACACACATTTTCACATTCAATGCTAGAGGTGAGGCTGACAGCAGAGACATCCTAACAGAGTCCCATACTCACACTCATCATCCATTCTGGTAATGGGGGGTGGAGCCCATAGCATGTGCTACATTGGGACAGAGGGTGATTGACCATGAATGGAGGGAAATGAAGACAGGCTGAATTGGTCGGTAAATGAACCTGTGATGTCGTAGACCCTCTAATCCCTTCATCTTCGTTGTCAACTGTTTCTATGTGGTCTTCATGCTCCGTCAACTCCACCAGGCACTCCGCTAATGCTCCCTCAACTTTTCCCTTGTTAGATTCTAATTACAGCACACTGGGACTGTTCCCCCCAGCCTCACTCCCCCTCATGCTTAATGAAATCTGAAAGGTCAATGCGTTCTGCAGTGTGACGCGTTCGCATGGAGGAGGCGGCGAGGACTTTGTAGTCTCAACGGCAGAGCAGCACATTTGCTGTGATTTAGGGGTGTCTTGATTCAGACATTTTCATGTGAACCCAATGGAAGCCTCAGCCTCTTTCCCACTCTCTACAGGAATGCTTAGAGAACGTCCTCAAGCAGACCAAGCTGCAGTTAGACTGTTATTCTAGATGTTGCACGAAATGTCGAGGATTTGTACTACCGAATAAAGAGAAATGTTGCTGTGAAGTTCTCTTTTGGTTGGAAGGTAACTTTGACCTGAGTAGATGGTCAACTCCCTAACGGTCAAGTCTTTAGTGTTTCCCATGGATGTGTGTGGGTGTGTTGGGGGATGGTTCTATTCTCAGCAAGGGTGACCTTTAAAGAGGACTCTCATTGATCTAGTAAACAAGAATCCAAAGCTACATCTCATTGAAATCAGCACATCTGATGATGAAGAGAATTACTGGTTCTATTGTTTTCCCAAGCACATTTTGCCTGCTTGAAGCCAGAGTACTAATACAGCACTTCCCCATCTTTAATCTGGCTATCGCTGAGTTATTCATAACTTTCTAATAAGTCAATTTGAAGAGTGTCCTCATGGGGAAACTATTTCCATTGACTATCCTACCCCACTGACAGCACATACCTGTCCGCAGTACGTAAGTCCTGATAAACTGTCTCCCATGAGTGTGAATGGATGCAGGCTCTTTTCACTAAAATGGCTCAATAGGGCCACCAATGAAACAATTGACTTGTGGATCAGTAGGCTGAGAGTTGCATCTGCCCCATTTCATATTCACATCTCAGATGAGGGGGCCCTTGCTTGGTCACATTTTTTGCACAGTGACCGGTGTTCAACTTAATACACATTGTCCATTGCAGGGTGTCATGGTGTCCTTGGTCCTCAGTGCCCCCAACTATCAAACATTTACCAGCCAGCATCACCCAGCTCAAAGCCACTGCCCTCTGATGCTCAAACAATGAACTAGAGAGGGTGGAAGGGGGGTGGGTGAGAGATGAGGGGTTGGTGTGGTAGGCAGACAGGGGAGAGGCCATTCCTGTTATTGTGGAAGCCTCTGCTGGACTTTGTATCAGGCTCTGTCTTCCTGACAAGGATGACACACAAAGTAGATATTCCATCCCCCATCCCCTTCAAACACGGGGTATGACATGACAGTGACAGGATGGAAATCTACCCAGGCTGGCGGTTTACGAATCAGCTCACATGACAACTTCCTGTTTCCTGTCTGACCTCTTAAGATTAGCAGTGCCAGGGTTCCCATCAGGGCCCAGAATGCTCCCAGTGACCCTCAGTAGACATGCCAAGTGATCCCAGCTCCCTTTGTGTGTGTTTAGTGAACACTTAAGTGATCAAAAAGAGCCAAGTCCCACACCCTTGCCCTCCTCTTCCATGGTTGACTCTTTTGATGCTCTCTGTCCACTGCCTCCCAGGCTGTCCATCCCCCAATATTGATGTGAGGTGGAACAATGTGTACAATGAAGTACTGTGGGGGCATCACCGCCTGAAAGAAGACATTCAACGTGGGCCTTTGAGCAGTAGGAGGGAATGTTTCTTTGATTGTTAATTTTCTTTCTGCTAATGTAACTCTGTGCCAATTTAATGGAAAATACTGCCGGCATCGATTCAAATGGACATGTACTGTACAGTACATGTACTGAGTGTTAAAACTGTTTTGAACCTCTAAGCTACAAGTCTACTGGTCAGCATAGCACATCTAATATGTGTGCTTATTTGTATTGCATAATGAAAAATATCCCGCATCTCGTAAGGTCTAAAAATACCAGGCAGACAGTTATAATGGACTTTGTGACTGGGAGGGACTATGAACATCAAGTCTTATTTGCTTGTATCTGTCTTGAGAATATTCAGCAGACATATTTTAGCTGAGTAACTTGAGGAAAGCATTTCAGTCAGAATTCTCTCTAAATCTGGACTGCTGGGGGATCAAGAGGGGATGTACTTCCCTGACAAACTTGTTATGCAAGTAGTTTTCAACAAAATTACACACTACTGATTTGGAGTGGTCTTGACGCCAAACCATTTCAAGTCATCGTAACATTACAATATTATTGTCCAGGCATTACAAACTGTTGCCTTTTACAGGCTAGATCAGCTTATGAATACCTGCAGTGTGAGCCATTAAGGAGATGTTGTTGGCAGCAGACATTTCAAGCTGACTGTGCTCCTGTGATCCTAGGTTCCTAGTGTTCTGGGGTCCTGGGGTCCGTCTCCAGAGCAATCTGTCAAGTTTAAGGACAACTTGCAGTTTCTCTGGAGCCTGTACAAGGAGACCATTCAGGGCGTCTGCGTCACTGTTTGACACTGGTGTTAAGAGTGCTAGGCTTCAGCTCTCCATCAGTTCCAGAGGAGTCATTCTTCTGGGGGGTAAATAAGGTTAATACCATTAGAGGTGGCCAGTTTGCCTGTGGGAAAGCAGCCCATCATACCCCAGCAGGGGTCAGCAATGTCTGCAGGCAGCTCAACTGAGAGCCATCCTTATTCATATACTGCCAGGAGTCTTAAGGTCTCCCCCAGTTTAAGTAACAAGTACCGTTTTGTTTAGTGTGGTATCGAATGACCACGAGTCATATATCTTGTATGGATGGTGTCTTTCCTCAAATCACTCTCACCTGTTAAACATGGCCAAAGAAAGATAATTCTTTAGTTAGCTTGGTTGTTTGGAATTTCTGTCACAATGTTGATACTGTTGACAGTCTGGTCCCTTGTGGCAATGGAGAGCTGGTTGTTTTGGAGGGGCTATTTGTTTAAAGGGACAAAGTCCATTGGTGTGTTTATTTTCACACTATTATTTCAAAAACATTTATACAGTAACCCTAACCACAGAGGGCTTACAGTATTATGTTACAGGACCCAAGTCTGTGTGGTGAATGAGAGAGTATCACAACCAGTTCTACTCTGAATATCATCTGAATAAGAAATTATATTAGTCAGTTATATTTGTTATATAGTTACATACATCTGCCCACACAGGTAAAGCAACATCATTTACAACTCCGTCCCCTTTCTCTGTTGCTCTTCCATAGCTGGAATATATGATCATACCCCAATTTAAATATTAGACCAGAAATAGATGTAACAAGTAGGAGCATATACACAATGTCCACCGCCCAGTCATTACCATTGTCTTTCCAGACCTTCAGTGTGCTCTGCCCCAGGGTCTGACCTGAACACAGATGCTAGCCTCTCACTGATTCACAGAAAGAAACCTCCCATATTTTGGAACAACATCCTGATGACATTTTTAGATTCCAAGGACAGGTCATTTCCCCTCTTCCTGGTTTATATTGTTTTCTAGTGATACCATTGGTCCTCGGGGGGAGCAGGTTCCATGGTGTTAAACTAGCTTACAAGTTGTAAAAGAGAAGACCTCCGATTTAATTTTCAGGCTCTACAGTAGGCCGGTCTACTGTATATTGAGACTTCAGAGGCTGTTCTCAGTATGGCAGAAAGTTAGTAGTTTAATGTTACAACATGCTGGTTGTAATAATAGTATATGGTTGTACTGTAGCATGAAGTAGGAGCCAACATCATTCATTTCCCTAGAAATAAATAGCATCAAACTATTTTCTGTTGCAATGGGAAAAGATTGTGAAAACATACAACACTAGAAGCTATCCAACAATAGTTTTGTCAAATTAAATCAATTACAATTTCCTCAAAACCTAGAGGTGAACTAATTGAATTTTGGATATGTTCTTTTTTCTTACCCCAGTGGCATTGGTAGTTTGCATTCTCTCATCTCAACATATTCGTAGTAGCACTTACATAGAAATGTAGGGCACTGTGTCTGGTCAGATCTCATTGAAATGTCAAGCAGATGTCCATAACATATACAGTACATTCAGGAGAGTCTGACTAAACAGGAAATCTGACGTAGCGACAGTAAGACTTCTTTACACATCCTTAGGCATGATGTAACATACCACTCATATTCATCTGGGGATAAGCTACCTTGTTTATTGAATACTTGACAAAACAACTACTGTAGAATTGAAGAATTTAATTGGCTACCAATAAACCCATTTTAAATCTCAAAATTGAGGTCCTGTTGAGGTCCTGTCCTCATCATTTTACATCTGGGTAGGGGGAGGTAAGTGGGGGCTTGGGATGTCTAGTTATAACTCGGAGAACTTCATATGTGTCATTCAGTACATTTTCGAACCATAGGACCCAAGCCCTCAGAATTCGACACACCAGCTCTGTGAAATCCAAAGGCGTGAGCAGTGTCCCCATGGTGGTTCCTCAACCACTCTTTCCTCCTGCCTTAAGATGTTTCTGCTTCTGTTGATTTTACAGAAAAAACTATTATGGGGCCTGGATGTTGCCGTAGGGGTCCTTGTGAGCCTCCTCTGGGAAAGACTGGGTATGGGGTACAGGAATTTGAAGCAAACTGATACAGAGAATATGAATATGGCAGATATAGCTAATCTACTAGTGCACCCTTGTGGTGGTTTGGGTGTCTGCATTAGGAGACTTTATTGCATGGAGTATTCACTTCACTCCCAATTTTGAACCATAAACATCTAAAAAAATATATATATAATAACGTTGTCTGAAGAAGATTTTGTAGTCAAACCGTGTTGCATGCGTCTTGATGTCTTGTAAACTACAGGCTATATTTAAGCAATAATGCCCGAGGTGGTTTGGTATATGGCCAATATACCACAGTTAACATTCCTGGACACAGCCCTTTGCTGCGGTATATTGGACATATATATCACAAACCCTCGAGGTGCCTGATTGCTATTATAAACTGGTTACCAACGTAATTAGAGCAGTAAAATAAATGTTTTGTCATCCCCGTGGTATACAGTCTGATATACCATGGCTGTCAGCCAATCAGCATTCAGGGCTCGAACCACCCAGTTTATAAATACCGCTATATAGACACACACATATACACACAAGACTAATGACTATTTTATTTAACCAGCTAGGCCAGTTGAGAACAAGTTCTCATTTACAACTGTGACCTGGCCAAGATAAAGCAAAGCAGTGCGACAAAACAGAGTTACACATGGGATAAACAAACGTACAGTCAACAAGAATAGAAAAATATATGTAGTGTGTGCAAATGTAGAAGAGTAGGGAGGTAGGCAATAAATAGGCCATAGAGGTGAAATAATGACAATTTAGCATTAATACTGGAGTGATAGATGTGCAGATGATGTGTAAGTAGAGATACTGGGGTGCAAAAGAGCAAGAGGGTAAATAATAATATGGGGATGAGGTAGTTGGGTGTGCTATTTACAGATTGGCTGTGTACAGGTACAGTGTTCGGTAAGCTGCTCTGACAGCTGATGTTTAAAGTTAGAGAGGGATATATAAGTCTTCAGCTTCAGAGATTTGTGCAATTCTTTCCAGTCATATGCAGCAGAGAACTGGAAGGAAAGGCAGCCAAAGGAGGAGTTGGCTTTGGGGATGACCAGTGCAATATACCTGCTGGAGCGTGTGCTATGGGTGGGTGCTGCTATGGTGATCAGTGAGCTGAGATAAGTCTTTGCTAGGTAAAGCCCCACCTTATAGATGACCTGGAGCCAGTGGGTCTGGCGCTGAATATGTAGTGAGGGCCAGCCAACGAGAGCATACAGGTTGCAGTGGTGGGCAGTATATGGGGCTTTGGTGACAAAACCGATGGCACTGTGATACACTACATCCAATTTGCTGAGTAGAGTGTTGGGGGCTATTTTGTAAATGACGTCGCCGAAGGCAAGGATCGGTAGAATAGGCAGCATGAGTGAAGGAGGCTTCGTTGCGGAATAGGAAGCCAATTCTATATTTCATTTTGGATTGGAGATGCTTAATGTGAGTCTGGAAGGAGAGTTTAGAGTCTAACCAGACATAGGTATTTGTAGTTGTCCACATATTCTAGGTCAGAACCATCCAGAGTAGTGATGCTAGTCGGGCGGGAAAGTGCGGGCAGCGATCAGATGAAGAGCATGCACTTATTTTTACTAGCATTTAAAAGCAGTTGGAGGCCACGGAAGGACTGTTGTATGGCGTTGAAGCTCGTTTGGAGGTTAGCACAGTGTCCAAAGACGGGCCAGATGTATGCAGAATGGTGTCGTCTGCATAGAGGTGGATCAGAGAATCACAAGCAGCAAGAGCGACATCATTGATATAAACAGAGAAAAGAATCGCCCAAGAATTGAAGCCTGTGGCACCCCCATAGAGACTGCCAGAGGTCCGGACAACAGGACCTCTGATTTGACACATTGAACTCTGAGAAGTAGTTGGTGAACCAGGCGAGGCAGTCGTTTGAGAAGCCAAGGATATTGAGTCTGCGGATAAGAATGCGGTGATTAACAGAGTCGAAAGCCTTGGCCAAGCCGAAGAAGATGGCTGCACAGTACAGTGCAGCCGTTGGCGGTTATGATCGATGGCGGTTATGATATCGTTTTGGACCTTGAGCATCGCTGAGGTGCACCCATGACCAGCTCGGAAACCAGATTGCATAGTGGAGAAGGTACGGTGGAATTCGAAATGGTCGGTGATCTGTTTGTTAACTTGGCTTGTGAAGATTTTAGAAAGACAGGGCAGGAAGGATATAGGTCTATAACAGTTTGGCTCTAGAGTGTCTCCCCCTTTGTAGAGGGGGATGACCGCGGCAGCGTTCCAATCTTTGGGGCTCTCAGACGATACGAAAAAGAGGTTGAATAGGCTAGTAATAGGGGTTGCAACAATTTCGGCGGATAATTTTAGAAAGAGAGGGTCCAGATTGTCTAGCCCAACTGATTTATTGGGATCCAGATTTTGCAGCTCTTTCAGAATGTCAGCTGTCTGGATTGGGTGAAGAAGAAGCGGGTGGGGGGGGTGGGGGGGGGGGGGGGGGGGGGCAAGTTGCTGCAGAGGGTGCTGAGATGTTGGCCAGGGTAGGGGTAGCCAGGTTGAAAGCATGGCCAGCCGTAGAAAAATGCTAATTAAATCTACGATAATCGAGAATGTCATCGGTGGTGACAGTGTTTCCAATCCTCAGTGCAGTGGGCAGCTGCTCTTATTCTCCATGGAATTTACAGTGTCCCAAAACTTTTTGGAATTAGTGCTACAGGAAGCAAATTTCTGTTTGAAAAGCTAGCCTTAGGAAAGCTAACTGACTATCTTGGTTTCTGACTTCCCTGAAAAGTTGCACATTGCGGGGGCTATTCGATGCTAATGCAGAACGCCACAGGATGTTTTTGTGCTGGTCAAGGGCAGTCAAGTCTGGGGTGAACCAAGGGCTATATCTGTTCTTAGTTCTACATTTTTTTTATTTATTTTTTTAAATGGGGCATGCTTATTTAAGATGGAGAGGAAAGTACTTTTGAAGAGTAACCAGTTATCCTCTCCTGACAGGATGAGGTCAATATCTTTCCAGGATACCCGGGCCAGGTCGATTAGAAAGGCCTGCTCGCTGAATTGTTTTAGGGAGTGTTTGACAGTGATGAGGGGTGGTCGCTTGACCACAAACCCATTACGCATGCAGGCAATGAGGCAGTGATCGCTGAGATTCTGGTTGAAAACAGCAGAGGTGTATTTAGAGGGCAAGTTGGTCAGGATGATATCTAAGAGAGTGCCCATGGTTACAGATTTAGGGTTGTACCTGGTAGGTTCCTTGATCATTTGTGTGAAATTGAGGGCATCTAGCTCAGATTGTAGCACGGCCGGGGTGTTAAGCATGTCCCAGTTTAGGTCACCTAACAGTACTAACTCTGAAGATAGACAGGGGCGATCAATTCACATATGGTGTCCAGGGCACAGCTGGGGGCTGAAGAGGGTCTATAACAAGCGGCAACGGTGAGAGACTTCTTTCTGGAAAGGTGGATTTTTAAAAGTAGAAGCTCGAATTGTTTGGGCACAGACCTGGATAGTATGACAGAACTCTGCAGGCTAACGCCGCCCCATTTGGCAGTTCTAGCTGGTCTGAAAAATGTATAGTTAGGGATGGAAATTTCAGGATATATACACTATAGACGGTATATAAACTCAGCAAAAAATAAACGTCCCTTTTTAAAGGACCCTGTCTTTCAAAGATAATTCGTAAAAATTCAAATAACTTCGCAGATCTTCATTGTAAAGGTTTTAAACACTGTTCAATGAACCATGAACAATTAATGAACGTGCACCTGTGAAACGGTCGTTAAGACACTAACAGCTTACAGACGGTAGGCAAATAAGATCACAGTTATGAAAACTTAGGACACTAAAGAGGCCTTTCTACTGACTCTGAAAAACAAAAGATGCCCAGGATCCCTGCTCATCTGCGTGAACGTGCCTTAGGCATGCTGCAAGGAGGCATGAGGACTGCATATGTGGCCAGGGCAATAAATTGCAATGTCCGTACTGTGAGACGCCTAAGACAGCGCTACAGGGAGACAGGATAGACAGCTGATCGTCCTCGCAGTGGCAGACCACGTGTAACAAAACCTGCACAGGATTGGTACATCCAAACATCACACCTGCGGGACAGGTACAGGATGGCAACAACAACTGCCCGAGTTACACCAGGAATACACAATCCCTCCATCAGTGCTCAGACTGTCCGCAATAGGATAAGTGAGGTGGGACTGAGGGCTTGTAGGCCTGTTGTAAGGCAGGTCCTCACCAGACATCACCGGCAACAACGTCGCCTATGGGCACAAACCGACTGTCGCTGGACCAGACAGGACTGGCAAAAAGTGCTCTTCACTGACGAGTCGCAGTTTTGTCTCACCAGGGGTGATGGTCGGATTCGTGTTTATCATCGAAGGAATGAGCGTTACACCAAGACCTGTACTCTGGAGCGGGATCGATTTGGAGGTGGAGGGTCCGTCATGGTCTGGGGCGGTGTGTCACAGCATCAGACTGCCTGCAATGACAACAGCTCAATCTCAACGCTGTGCGTTACAGGGAAGACATCCTCCTCCCTCATGTGGTACCCTTCCTGCAGGCTCATCCTGACATGACCCTTCAGCATGACAATGCCACCAGCCATACTGCTCGTTCTGCCATGGCCAGCGAAGAGCCCGGATCTCAATTCCATTGAGCACGTCTGGGACCTGTTGGATCGGATGGTGAGGACTAGGGCCATTCCCCCCAGAAATGTCCGGGAACTTACAGGTGCCTTGGTGGAGGAGTGGGGTAACATCTCACAGTAAGAACTGGCAAATATGGTGCAGTCCATGAGGAGGAGATGCACTGCAGTACTTAATGCAGCTGGTGGCCACACGAGATACTGACTGTTACTTTTGATTTTGACCCCCCCCCCCCCCTTTGTTCAGGGACACATTATTCCATTTCTGTTAGTCACATGTCTGTGGAACTTGTTGAGTTTATATCTCAGTTGTTGAATCTTATGTTCATACAAATATTTACTCATGTTAAGTTCTTAAAATAAACGCAGTTGACAGAGGACGTTTCTTTTTTTGCTGAGTTTACCACTATAGTCTATATATACCCCTATTGACTATATATACTGTGGCGAAATCCAACACGGAGCCTTCACCGTGCGCTGCCACTTTAAGAGCGCATCAGCAGTCAGAAAAGAGGAAACAAAAATAGCACTTCCGGCTTTCGTTGAAAAAGGTCTTTGTTGGTGCGGCAGTTTGATAGTGTGCAATGCTGTCAGAAGTCTTAAGTTTATTTTCAGCATGCTTAGGTTGTGAAGTTTTTAACTCGATCTGTTTTACCGCTCTAGGTCGTGGTTGTTTTTTAAGACCGCACCGGTTATGGATCGTATTGATTAGTAGCAACATTGATGCGAAGCTTTGACATAAAAACCAACAAACCATCAGAAGGACAGACAGTGCAACTGCAAGCCTGAAGTCAACAGCTAAGACCCCTCTCTTCCCTCTATCATTCCAGTGCTTTACACTGCAGCAGACTAGTGATGGGCATTCAAGCTCTTCTCAGTGAGCCGGCTCGTTCGGCTCAACTCACCAAAAAGAGCCATCTCTTTTGGCTCCCAAACGGCTCTTTAAAAAAAATATCAAACAACAGAAGTCAAACAGTTGGCGATAGTTGAGGGATTCCTTCGTGCTGCATTCCCAGTTGCTCTCTCGTCAAACAGCATCCAAACAGAAGACGTTTGTGGCACTACTGGTGCTTCTGCTCCATCTGATCCCTCTTGTTGTTCTGGTGCCTGAGCCAGCTGACTGCTGGGGCTGTCCCTCTTTGAAGAGCCTCATCAATCGCTCTGGCATCACTGAAGGCTAACTTCTTAAACCTGGGGTCAAGTGTAGCGGTTTCTGATAGCACGTGATTATATTCCATTCTGTGGAACTTTCTGTCCATTGATTAACATAGGGTGTCCAACTATGTCACATGTCCTGTGGTTACATTTGCTTCTCTGGTGGCTGGCTGTGATTCGCTGCAGACCCTTACACAGGAGTATAATTTTTGAGGCTGTCACATAGCTGAAAAGAGAGAACAGAAACTTAGCATTTCAGGTTCATGTTTTGTCTACTGATACTACATTCTCATCTACTGTGCATATACATATATGTTACGTTCCCCAGTTTCTGTGCTGTTTTGGGTTTGTGTGTGTGTGTTTCAGGATGGCTTCCTGTATTTTCAAGCTGCAGAAGGAGTCTGTAATTTCCGACAGCTGTATCCCCTGATGAGAGGGCGGGGTCAGAGCGCCAATCTGCAATGGGGCCGACCAATCAGCTGCTTGGAATCCAGGAAGCAATCCTGAAACACACACACACAAACACATACAAACCCAAAACAGCACAGAAAATGGGGAACGTAACAATATATAATACTGGGTTAAATAATGATGTAGTAATAACTGCTTACTCCACTTCTCTCCACTGATCTCCACAGTGACCTGCTCAAAGGGTTCCAGGACTCTGCACACCTCCTCCACCACCTCCCATACCTCTTGGGTTAGAGCATCAACAGCTGCATTGACAATTGTCAGGGTAGAGATGATGGCATCCTTTGACTCAAGAAACTACTTCAACATATAAAATGTTGAATTCCACCTTGTAGTGCAGTCTTGTTTAGGCCTCAGCTCAGGCACCCCCATCTGTTGTTGCGAAGACTTTAGTTTTTCAGCACCTACTGTGCTCCTGTGGAAGTATTCCACAGCTGCTTTCACTTTGTCCACAGTGGGCTTCATCACCTTCAGAGCATTTCTTACAATCAGGTTGATTGTGTGGGCAAGACATGGATGATGGGTCCATTTAAACATTTTCATGGCTTTGGTTATGTTAGCTGCTTTGTAGCTAACACAACAGACCACTTTTCCATCTATTTGCCATTCTCTGGCCACTCTCAACAGTTCCTCTGCCAAGTTCTCTGAGGTGTGTCTGTCGCTGAACTCAAAGAAGTCCAGACGACCGCTAGACATCGAAAAATCTTCAATGAAGTGACATGTAACCGACATGTAAGAAGTGGTTACCCTTGATGTCCAACAGTCAGTGGTAAGGCAAACTGCAGTAGCTTTTTGGACTCTTTCCCGCACTGTGAGCATTGTGTGCTCTCGTACAGTTGTGGAATAAGTGATCTTGAAAGGGTTTTCCTGCTTGGAATTGTGTACATTGGATTTAGACTATTGCTATAATTTTTAAAACCTCTGTCCTCCATGACAGAAAATGTCTGGAAATCGGTGGCAATCATTTTAGCCAATGCAATATCAATTTGGCCTTGTTTTGCTACAGACATAGACTTTGGCATAAACTGGTCCATAGAAGACTGCGTTGCTGTGGGTCGCGGAGTAGGCCTACTTGACTGAGTGGATACATCTCCACGTGTGGCTCCACCACTATCACTATCACCTTTCTCTCCTCGGCTGCTAAATGTGACTGTGAGTGAGAAAGCTTGGCCCTCCCTCACCTCACGTATCTTTGGTTCATTGGTTGACACTGCGTGTCTGATTGACAGGAACAACAGGTGAGGCTGTTAGTCTGAGCAGACAGTCAGAACGAATGTTTGAGCATTTAGGCCTATATTATTAAACGTATTTTTTCGTTCATTGAATTAGTTAATTCTATTAATTTAAATCTTTTGATTATTCATATCTTAATTTTAAAATATTCTTATAAATAGATTCGGCTCTTCTGATATGCGAGCCGGCTCCCAACGTTCACCGACAAGAGCCGGCTCTTAGAGCCGACTCGTTCGCGAACTACCCATCACTACAGCAGACTTTATTTATTTTTCAATGCGCTTCCCTTTGATGTTCAGTGTCGCTGGACTATTATTGCCCTGCCAGAAGTATTTGGGTTGACATTTTAGTTAAAGGGAGGTTGCTTGCAAGTTTATTGTGTATTGTTATTTGAACTGTATTGATGTGGGGTGGTACTATTGACATGTAGCCGAGAAGATTTTGGACATTTTAAGGCCTTTGTTTTGTCTATGAACACCCACACACCCGTTCATACCCTCTGCACTCCACTGGGAGGTAATACAGATGATTGCAAATCCTCTAATGTTGTTTACTGGGTTCGTTCTTGTCAATTGTTTCTATGAAGTTGCCGTCAAATTGCTCTGCCATTATTATTGTATGAGGTATTATTTGTGGGGTTACCCCTGTGCTGTGACGTGTGTTTTCTATATGGTGTCTTTTTCTCTCTACTGGCTATCTGGCAAACAGGCTACAGTCTAGGCAGTCTCTTCTGCTGATGTGTGTGTGTGTGTGTGTCTGGTAGTGGTGCTCTATCCTACTCTTTTCCTTTCGGCAGGGTTAATACCTGCACTATATATACAGTTGAAGTCGGAGGTTTACATACACCTTAGCCAAATATATTTAAACTCAGTTTTTCACAATTCCTTGTAAAAATTCCCTGTCTTAGGTCAGTTAGGATCACCACTTTATTTTAAGAATGTGAAATGTCAGAATAATAGAGTGATTTATTTCAGCTTTTATTTCTTTCATCACATTCCCAGTGGGTCAGAAGTTTACATACACTCAATTTGTATTTGGTAGCATTGCCTTTAAATTGTTTAACTTGGGTCAAACGTTTTGGGTAGCCTTCCACAAGCTTCCCACAATAAGTTGGGTGAATTTTGGCCCATTCCTCCTGACAGAGCTGGTGTAACTGAGTCAGGTTTGCAGGCCTGCTTACTCGCACACGCTTTTTCAGTTCTGCCTATAGGATTGAGGTCAGGGCTTTGTGATGGCCACTCCAATACCTTGACTTTGATGTCCTTAAGCCATTTTGCCACTACTTTGGAAGTATGCTTGGGGTCATTGTCCATTTGGAAGACCCATTTGCGACCCAGCTTTAACTTCCTGACTGATGTCTTGAGATGTTGTTTTAATATATCCACATAATTTCCCACCTCATGATGCCATCTATTTTGTGAAGTGCACCAGTCCCTCCTGCAGCAAAGCACCCCAACAACATGATGCTGCCATCCCATGCTTCACGGTTGGGCTGGTGTTCTTCGGCTTGCAAGCATCCCCCTTTTTCCTCCAAACATAACAATGGTCATTATGGCCAAACAGTTCTATTTTTGTTTCATCAGACCAGAGGACATTTCTCAAAAAAGTACGCTCTTTGTCCCCATGTGCAGTTGCAAACCGTAGTCTGGCTTTTTTATGGCGGTTTTGGAGCAGTGGCTTCTTCCTTGCTGAGCGGCCTTTCAGGTTATGTCGATATAACACTCGTTTTACTATGGATACAGATACTTTTGTACCCGTTTCCTCCAGCATCTTCACAAGGTGCTGAACGCGTCTCCTTCCTGAGCGGTATGATGGCTGCTTGGTCCCATGGTGTTTATACGTGCAAACTATTGTTTGTACAGATGAACGTGGTACCTTCAGGCGTTTGGAAATTGCTCCCAAGGATGAACCAGACTTATGGAGGTCTACAATTTTTTTTATCTGAGGTCTTGGCTGATTTCTTTTGATTTTCCCATGATGTCAAGCAAAGAGGCACTGAGTTTGAAGGTAGGCCTTGAAATACATCCACAGGTACACCTCTAATTGACTCAAATTATGTCAATTAGCCTATCAGAAGCTTCTAAAGCCATGACATCATTTTCTGGAATTTTCCAAGCTGTTTAAAGGCACAGTCAACTTAGTGTATGGAAACTTCCGACTTCAACTGTACCACTATAGGCTATATATACCACTGAAGACTGAGCTTCTCCTACTTATATGTATTCTTTGCATATATTATCTGTAAATGGTTTACTATAGTTTTCTGCATCGTATTGGTAGCCTACTTGTTTTTATTTTGTAGACAATATCAATTTTATTCTGAGACAAACAATATGCCTAGGTCTATACAGAAGCTCATGTACAATCTGATTCAATCATACATGAACCATTAGACAGGTATAACTTGTGAAGTAATATTTATGTAATTGCCTTTGCATTTCACCTTCAATGTACATGTACTTTACTCTGTA
The DNA here is from genome assembly GCF_016432855.1 of Salvelinus namaycush. NCBI lineage: Eukaryota > Metazoa > Chordata > Actinopteri > Salmoniformes > Salmonidae > Salvelinus > Salvelinus namaycush. Next base: position 75,662,630 of record NC_052310.1, read on the forward strand.
GGAATCGGGCAAACCATACAAGAAAATGACCTATAAACAAACAACCTGTTCTACAGTATAAACTGTGTGACACCGAGCCCTGAATGCTGATTGGCTAACAGCCGCGGTATATTAGACCACAAACAACCTGTTCTACAGTATACCATGTTTACCACCAAGCTTCTCTTCTTATGAGAAGCTGCAATAGCAGGTTCTTTGTGTACTGATCAATCTTAATAAATAGCTATCCTTTATTATAGATAGGCACAACTACACATCTAACTATAACATAGACCAAGACTAGACAAGCTAAATATCTAAGTTCATTATAGATTTAGGTCTAGGCCAACTAAATCAAACCAATCATACCAACTAGACATCTAACTAGTCTTTAGTATATCAGTATATAGACCAACATACTTGGCCTCTACCCCTAGATCCAGACCAACTAGACTTAAGATCGTGGCCAACTATGAGACCAAATATTGTTGAAAGCCAGTCTGTTTGTGCCATCATACCGATGCTTTGTCACTCATTGTCATGCAAACATGTGTGGCTTGACAATGATAGCAGATCTGAGACCAGGCTAGCTCTAATCAAGACAAAATGCTAACAACATGTCTAGCTAGACAATAGATCTAAAACCAATAGTAATAGTTGAAAAAAGCACACATTTTCTGAATAAAATGTACCTATTCCAGTTTAAAATATAGATCTGGGTGTTAGAAATAGAAGTAATACAAAAGTAGCCTAATCCGATTCCTCTAAAATAGTAATACATTAAGTTAAATGTCTTTCAACATAACTGTAGTTGCTATAATATATAGATATTTTTATGTTGATTGATGCAACTTTTATTTTGAAAAAGCGTTCTACGGGAAGTGAGAGTGAAAATCCAGTAGGATTCACGGATATCATTAGGGATTTTCCTTCAATTATTATTTTTATTTCGAAGCTGCTTTGCCTCAAGAAAAACAAGTGGACATAACTATTTTAACTAGCTAACAAAACACAACCCTGGCCATGTCTGAGACATACGGTAGGAAATATTCACTAGTACAGTAAGGTCGCATTACAATAGATATCCAGAGGCGACGATGGAGCAGGTGTAACGTCATTGCTATGTCTCTATCAAAACAAATAGCCTATGCTAGCTAGCTAACGTTAGCGTTTCCTGTTTACTCGTTGATGGGGGTATAGCTTTAGCTAGATAGCTTGCATCTCTGTCAAATGTCATCATGAGCTAATTGGTTTCTTATCTAGACAATCCTCTACATTTCAGAGAGCGACAGTAGCTAACGTTAAATGTCGGCGAAAAAGTAGCTAGCTATACATGAAGCAAAAAAAATGCGTTAGTTCAGCTAACGTTAGTTATAGCAAGCTGATTAAGCCGGGTGCTGTGCTGCTGGATGATTGGCATTGCAAATGCGTTGTTCGTGTACACATGTTAACTAGCTAGCTATCCAACTAGCCTAATGAATATGCATGATCTAATGATTACAATGAATATGAATAAAAATGAAGTTTGTTTTCCCTCTTCTAGACTTCCTGTTCAAATTCCTAGTGATTGGGAATGCCGGAACTGGAAAATCATGTCTTCTTCACCAGTTTATTGAGAAGAGATGTAAGTCCTGTCCAATGCCTGGATTGTACTGACATGTACTTCCTATCTAGCTAGCTATAACATGTATTTTAGGTACAAGCTACACTTTAAGGTTAAAAGAGCTTTGAATCAATAAATATGTTGTGATCAACTGATGTGTTGTGCTATTAACATGAAACGATTTAATTTAAATCGCAGTCAAAGACGATTCGAATCACACCATCGGAGTGGAGTTTGGCTCAAAGATAATCAACGTGGGGAACAAATATGTCAAACTCCAAATCTGGGACACTGCAGGACAAGAGAGATTCAGGTATGATACAAGACAGCATTTCACATACCTACTCATACTGTGGCAGGGCATCAGACATTTTATTCAAACCAGCTTGTGTAACAGTATAACTTTACGTCCGTCCCCTCGCCCCGACCCGGGCGCGAACCAGGGACCCTCTGCACACATCAACAACAGTCACCCACGAAGCGTCGTTACCCATCGCTCCACAAAAGCCGCGGCCCTTGCAGAGCAAGGGGAACCACTACTTCTCGGTTTCAGAGCAAGTGACGTAACTGATTGAAACGCTATTAGCGCGTACCCGCTAACTAGCTAGCCATTTCACATCCGTTACACTTGGACCGTTTCATCTCCAGGCGACCATTAGAGAACTGGTGCCAGATCCTTAGAACAGTAAGGAAATAAATAATGGCCAATATGGCCATAATTTATTTTAGCGCTGCTAAAATGCTGATGTTGGGGAGTTACTAATGTGGAGTGCAGCTAAAATTCTGAAGCACTACTACTGAGCACCATGTAGGATTTTGTTTTGCGACTTGGATGGCACCTGATCATCTTTGGAGGACAGCACTAAATGCTGTTATGTATAGCTAGCTATATTTGGAGTAGGAGATGGATAATGTCAATTTAATAAATGCAGTTCTGATGTGTAAAATGTCCCAGGTGGTTCAATGATGTATTTCAAAGTGATGTTACAATTGTTATTCTCTCCCAGATCTGTGACGCGGAGTTACTACAGAGGCGCTGCAGGAGCGCTGCTTGTGTATGACATCACCAGGTAAGTCAGGAGAAATAATACATGCTTTATTATGGGTTACCTTCAAGGAGTATGCTGTTTTGGAGCTGTTGTAACAGTTTAACTTTATGTCCGTCCCCTCGCGCGAACCAGGGACCGTCTGCACACATCAACAACAGTTATCTACGAAGCATCGTTACCCATCGCTCCACAGAGCAAGGGGAACCACTACTTCAAGGTCTCAAAGCGAGTGACGTAACCGATTGAAACGCTATTAGCGCGCACCACCGCTAACTAGCTAGCCATTTCACATCCGTTACACTCACCCCCCTTTCGACCTCCTCCTTTTCCGCAGCAACCAGTGATCCGGGTCAACAGCATCAATGTAACAGTTTAACTTTACGTCCGTCCCCTCATCCCGACCCGGGCGCGAACCAGGGACCCTCTGCACACATCAACAACAGTCACCCATGAAGCATCGTTACCCATCGCTCCACAAAAGCCGTGGCCCTTGCAGAGCAAGGGGAACCACTACTTCAAGGTCTCAAAGCGAGTGACGTAACCGATTGAAACGCTATTAGCGCGCACCACCACTAACTAGCTAGCCATTTCACATCCGTTACACTGTCATCCATCTTTGTGAATAAACAACAAATGTTTCTAAAAAGACATATTGAATTTAGTACATGAGCACGACTCTAGGGGACCTAAACTCAGGGAAAAAAGAAACATCCTCTCACTGTCAACTGCGTATATTTTCAGCAAACTTAACGTGTAAATATTTGTATGAACATAACAAGATTCAACAACTGAGACATAAACTGAACAAGTTCCACAGACATGTGACTAAAATAAATGGAATAATGTGTCCCTGAACAAAGGGGGGGGTCAAAATCAAAAGTAACAGTCAGTTTCTGGTGTGCCACCAGCTGCATTAAGTACTGCAGTGCATCTCCTCCTCGTGGACTGCACCCGATTTGTCAGTTCTTGCTGTGAGATGTTACCCCACTCTTCCACCAAGGCACCTACAAGTTCCCAGACTTTTCTAGGGGGAAATGGCCCTAGTCCTCACCATCCGATCCAACAGGTCCCAGACGTGCTCAATGGGATTGAGATCCGGGCTCTTCGCTGGCCATGGCAGAACACTGACATTCCTGTCTTGCAGGAAATCACGCACAGAACGAGCAGTATGGCTGGTGGCATTGTCATGCTGGAGGGTCATGTCAGGATGAGCCTGCAGGAAGGGTACCACATGAGGGAGGAGGATGTCTTCCCTGTAACGCACAGCGTTGAGATTGCCTGCAATGACAACAAGCTCAGTCCGATGATGCTGTGACACACCGCCCCAGACCATGACGGACCCTCCACTTCCAACTCAATTCCGCTCCAGAGTACAGGCCTCGGTGTAACGCTCATTCCTTCAACAATAAACACGAATTCCACCAACACCCCTGGTGAGACAACCACGACTCGTCAGTGAAGAGCACTTTTTCCCAGTCCTGTCTGGTCCAGCGACGGTGGGTTTGTGCCCATAGGTGACGTTGTTGCTGGTGATGTCTGGTGAGGACCTGCCTTACAACAGGCCTATAAACCCTCAATCCAGCATCGCTCAGCCTATTGAGGACAGTCTGAGCACTGATGGAGGGATTGTGCGTTCCTGGTGTTGCCATCCTGTACCTGTCCTGCAGGTGTGATGTTTCGGATGTACCGATCCTGTGCAGGTGTTGTTACACGTGGTCTGCCACTGCGAGGATGATCAGCTGTGCGTCCTGTCTCCCTGTAGCGGTGTCTTAGGACATTGCAATTTATTGCCCTGGCCACATCTGCAGTCCTCATGCCTCCTTGCAGCATGCCTAAAGCACGTTCACGCAGATGAGCAGGGACCATGGGCATCTTTCTTTTGGTGTTTTTCATAGTCAGTAGAAAGGCCTCTTTAGTGTCCTAAGTTTTCATAACTGTGACCTTAATTGCCTACCGTCTGTAAGCTGTTAGTGTCTTAACGACCGTTCCACAGGTGCATGTTCATTAATTGTTCATGGTTTATTGAACAAGCATGGGAAACAGTGTTTAAACCCTTTACAATGAAGATCTGCGAAGTTATTTGGATTTTTACGAATTATCTTTAAAAGACAGGGTCCTTTAAAAAGGGACGTTTATTTTTTTGCTGAGTTTAGATATATGACTCATTGGTAGCACATTGGCTCCTGTCATCTTTTTTTGGAAACACTGCTCTAACCTTTCTAAAGTCAAATTTGATTCATGGAAACAACCATCTCATCTGTGTCTTCACTGCTCTCGTCCTCTCAATCTATTTTATCTATCTGACCTCATCGTCCTCAGCCGGGAAACCTACAACGCCTTGACAAACTGGCTGACAGACGCCAGGATGCTGGCCAGCCAAAATATTGTCATCATCCTGTGTGGTAACAAGAAGGACTTGGACGCAGACAGGGAGGTCACCTTCCTGGAGGCGTCTCGCTTTGCTCAGGAAAATGGTGGGTTTTAGTATGAATGATGATCCCGCTTAACACTGAAATCCAACGGCGGTATGTATCAAGCGTCTGACTGGGAGTGCTGATTCAGGAGCAGGTCTTCTGTCATTTTAGTCATTGTGTTCAAGAAAGCTAAGCTGATCCTAGATCAGCACTCCTGCTCTAAAACGCTTGTTATATATCACCCAAAAAGGTAGCTCCTACCCTCTAGACACTGCTGTAGACCTGAACGTCTAGGAATTCCACAGACGCCAAGGTGAAGCAATTACCATAAGATCCTAATTTGAGTGTTTTCCATGCCCCACTAGAGGTCACTGTAGGACAACACTGTGTGAACTAGTGCACACAGAACCTTGGCAGCTTCATGTCCTCCACAGCTAAATGCTGATTTAGGGCTCTATTCAATCCATATCACAGAAGTTCAGTGTTGCAGCGTGATTGAAATTTAAAGGCAATGTTTTCGCATTAGCAGTGACTGTATTCATGGTAAACACTGCTTATGTCCGCTCCAGGTAGAGTCACTTTAACTCTACCTGCATGTACATATTACCTCGAGAAACCGGTGCCCCCGCACATTGGCTCTATACCCGTATCCCCTGTATATAGCCTCGCTATTGTTGTTTTACTGCTGCTCTTTAATTATTTGTTACTTACATTTTTTATTTTTACTCATCTAGTTTTTACTTAACACTTATTTTTCTTAAAACTGCATTGTTGGTTAAGGGCTTGTAAGTAAGCCTTTCACTGTAAGGTCTACACCTGTTGTATTTGGAGCACATGACAAATAACATTTGATTTGAATCAGAAATTACTTTTTAAATTTCCATTGTGCATTCTGTATCACTTCGGCTTTACTTATTGAATAGAGCACTGGGTTTCCTATCCATTAAGGATAGTCCATGTTAATATTGTGTCCCGCTGTCTTGTCTGTTTCAGAGCTGATGTTTCTGGAGACCAGTGCTCTGACAGGGGAGAACGTGGAGGAGGCCTTTGTGCAGTGTGCTAGGAAAATTCTCAACAAGATAGAGTCGGGTATCTCTCGGCTATCAGTGTCTTCTCACCTTAACCAACAGCAATGAAAGCATAGTTTACCAGCTGAACTGTTTCAGCTCAGGGAATTTATTTCAACCTTCCTCTCTCTCTCTCTTTTAATCTCTCTCTTCTCTTCCAGGAGAGTTGGACCCGGAGCGGATGGGATCAGGGATCCAGTACGGAGACGCGGCGCTGCGACAGCTGCGCTCCCCTCGCAGGGGACAGGCCGAGAGCGCCCAGGAATGTGGCTGTTAGTGAACAAGCTCAGTGTGCCCAGATCAAAGGTGAGAGACTGCTGCCTACTGCAAAGGATTCTGGTCTGGGACTTGCCCTGGCGTTATCACACAAGTAACTCAATTAATAGCTCAGTTTAGTGACATCCAAACTGCCGCCTCTCAAAATAGCAGGCACAGATAAAGTTGTAATCGTAGATGTTGCTTTTCACATGTTATATAAGAGGCCATTCAAAAGTCTTCTCCATTTCACAGTTGAGGCAGTTTCATTGCATGGAGCATTTTGAGATGCAAATCCATGAGCTTTAAAGATTTGTCCATAATTCACCAAATGCTGAAAGACTGCTAGTTTGATCGCCATTATTGTTGTCAGTTTCATCTGTTAATTTAAGCTCATCACATGCCCCCTCGGAGACGGGTTCGAGCCCTTAACTACTTCATGTACCCCTCTATATCTGTCCGTACATTAAAATGTGGATCAGAAATAAAATAAAACATTGTCAGAATGCTGATGCATGTACTTCTCAAATGGTTTCCCTGAATGGTTTGCAATGTTTTATTTTCTGTTGCTCCAACGTGATCTCTGAAACTACTTCAGGGCTAAGTGTAAGTCTGTGTCCCAAATGTAACTCCCTAAGTCTAGAGCCTCTTTATGGTACTGTGTCTCCCCCTGTGGTAATGGGGGGGGGGGGGGGGGTTGGATTGAGGCCAGGGGGCTGTTTTTAGGTATCTCACAGAGGGAGGAGCCATCTATCTATTTCGGTCCTCCAGCTCCCAAGTGGCTAATATGTCGGTGATACAGAACCATAGCCACTCAAACCGACTCCACCTCTTTTGGTAGAGGGGAGGGTAAAGGTCATGAGAATGACGAGCCTCCCTGCTAAGCTGTCTGGATGCGGCTCCACACAACTGGGGTCGATACAGTGTTCCCTCTGGGCAGATATATATTTAACCCGAGATTCTCCTGACTCCTGTTGGGTAAAGGGTCTCTGAAGTGCCTTATTTGGGTGTTGTAGTGTTTCACAAAAATTGCCAGGCATAAATAGAGGGGTACAATGTCTGCAGACAGAAATCATCAATTAGCTTGTTAATTACAGAGTGTAGAGTTGAGTAACTGCCAAGTATTGCCAGCCCGCAGTTGTAACTCTGTTAATTGCACATTGACACAGATGTCTCGGCTAAAGGGGCTAATAAAGGGGCTACAAGATCGCTACTCACCTGTGTGCCTGGGTGTATATTGGATTCAAAGCTCTCTGTCCTTGTTTCCAGGCAGGTTGGTGAAGACCCAGATGACAGATGTAGGGAACATGATACATCGTGGCCGAGCGACTCTTCCCTGACCTTTTTCTAACTTCCCAACTTCCGGATGTTCCATCAGTGATCCATAGAGAGCCCTGGATTTCTGGCCCCAATCTGGAATGCTGAGCTTGTTCCTGGACCCCTCAGACACAGGCAGAGATGCCCCTGTTCCAATCTCCTCTAAGAGTGGACCAAGCCCTTCAATCATCTAGGCCGTATTCATAATGCGTCTCTAAGTCAGAGTGCTGATATTATTTATTTTTCCTCTTAGATCATAATGAATAAGACAACATGGACAGGGGACCTGATCCTCGATCAGCACACTTAATCAGAGACGCTAAATGATTACGGGCCCTGGAATTTTACTTACACCCCTGTACTGCTGCCCTATCCCTACCCACAGCATCTTGCATTATGTACAGTACTATCTGTATAAAGAATATATCATTTAAGTACCTCAAAGCATGTTTTATGGACTGAATATCACAGTATTTCATTATTTGCTGAAGAATAATCAATCAATTTTGACATCACATTTTCCTTTGTCATGTTACGGTGAGAATTATCAATCAGGACTGTCTCACGCCTGCTGGTTGCATCGACCTGTTTGTCATGTTACGGTGAGAATTATCAATCGGCACTGTCTCACGCCTGCCGTTTCATTGACCCGTTTGTCATGTTCTTTGTGTTGATATTATTAGTTGTTTTCCCTAATTGTTATGACTCATGCTTTTAAAAATGTACTCTCAATAATATAGCTACTCTTTTTTTAAATAAAGTATAACAAAATTGTGTAAATTGTGACAAGGTGATTCCTCTTACTTTATTAAGTGTGTCTGTAATATCCATTTCGAATACTTGGTAACACTACAAATGAAGTTGCTGTTCTACCTGTAATAACACTGTAATTACTATAGTAAGTCTACCTGTGTAACACTAATTACTATAGTAATATAATACCTGTATAATAACACTTCCTATAGTAACGTTTTACCTGTGTAATAACACTAATTACTGTAGTAATATTCTACCTGTGCAAAAACACCAATTACTATAGTAACATTCTACCTGTGTAATAACACTTTCTATACACATTCTACCTGTGTAATAACACTTACTATAACATTCTACCTGTAATTAATTACTATAGTAAGTCTACCTGTGTAGATCATCAAGGACAACAACCACCCGAGCCACTGCCTGTTCACCCCGCTATCATCCAGAAGGTGAGGTCAGTACAGGTGCATCAAAGCTGGGACCGAGAGACTGAAAAACAGCTTCTATCTCAAGGCCAGTAGACTGTTAAACAGCCATCACTAACATTGAGTGGCTGCTGCCAACATACTGACTCAAATCTCTAGCCACTTTAATAATAAAAAATTGGATGTAATAAATGTTTCAATAGTCACTTTAAACAATACCACTTTATATAATGTTTACATACCCTATATTACTCATCTCATATGTATATACTGTACTCTATACCATTTACTGCATCTTGCCTATGCCGTTCAGCCATCGCTCATCCATATATTTATATGTACATATTCTTATTCATTCCTTTACACTTGTGTGTGTGTATAAGGTAGTTGTTGTGAAATTGTTAGATTACTTGTTAGGTATTACTGTATGGTCGGAACTAGAAGCACAAGCATTTTACTACACTCGCATTAACATCTGCTAACCATGTGTATGTGACCAATAAAATTTGATTCAATAAAACTAGTAACAGTCTAATTAGTAATAGCTGTGTAATTGTATAGTTATGGAGTTGTGCAGGTTTTGTTATTAAATAGGTGTATAAGCTGGCTCACAGACTGGCAGCTAATGCACGGTGATCTACTTACCTTTTGACACCTTGCACCAAAGTTAATATTGACGCCAGTCATTTCATTCAATTACCCTTTTCCCAATGCAGATCGGGACTTTTCAGTTCCCTGTTAGAAATGGCAGGCTCCAGAATGTCATTGTGTCTCTGCTTAGATTGACCGTTTGCTGGAGCAAGATCGCTATATATTAATATGGTTCCCGAGACATGTAACACTTCATCAGGCTCGACGTGACTGCAGATATGACAACCTGCAATGCCACCATTGTGTTGAGATGACTGACAGTAAATCCACTGATCCCCTCCCCCCCTCAGGGTAGGACCGATCTACTAGTTTTTTGAAGATTATGACGTTCATCATGAGAGAAGGCACTGCCAGTTACAGTACAGAAAATGCCCATCACTACTACATGATGGTATGTCCTCTCCCCACCTTCCGTCTTGTCCCCTTAATGTAACACATGAGCATAGTAATGGATGGCATTGTCCATATTTTTGTTAATTGACATTCCAACATTAGATATAATTTGAGGCATATTTGTGGTTGTGCTGACGAATTGTTGAGTATCCAGGTGAAATATGCCTTTCAATCTCATTACTGTCATAAATATTTTCTGTTGGATGTTTTCCAAGTCACACAATTCAGTAAAAAAAGTAGTTTATTCATTATTTTAAGCATAGCACACAATATCAAAATGCAATCTGATCTCAGTATCAGTACCATTAAATGTGTAAAAGCGTAAACATTTAAGTTTGAACATACAAAATAACACTTAAACAAGACAATAGTGGAGACATTTTTCATCTGTTGGAGCTGGACATTAGCTCCCTCCTTACAGGTTGTCTGTGATCTAGACTCACTAGTCCTACTGGCTTTATTCCAAGTAATGTAGCCTCACATAAACATATTGACTTTAGCACCGACAAGTCATTATACTGACAGGAAGATGTCCCATAGCTTGAAGTAAATCAAGACCTCAATGTAATGGCTGCAGTAAATTGTTATTGTTCTATACTTCACAACATCGACATTTTGTGTACTGCAGCTTACTCACACAGATATCAGTGAATCAAATGTTATCCGGTACTGGTAGATTATTACATGTCATGCATCCTGTGGTTATGATCATTGTAATCGAAGGCATTGGCCCTGTTGTAGCTATTTGAAACATAATATTAGTTATTTACAACGTATTGCATCTATTTATTGCTCATTATTTAATCCAAATTAGTTCTAAACGTTGTCTTATGGTCTTTTACATGGAAATAAAACCTGTGGTGTTAAAACATAATACTGACAAATCAAATTAATATATGATAACAGAAGACCATAACATAATACTGAACCACCCCAAAAAATAGATTTGACCATGAGAACATCCACATAAAGTACATTTTGACCTTCATTATCTACAGTATGTACAGAACGTTGTCACTGAGGGCAATGTGCTATTGAGGTCACTTTTGGGAGAATTTTATCAATGACATCTATGCTGTGTCCAGATTGTCATACCTTCACACGGTTCCTGTACCATACAGTATTACTTGCAGTGCACACAAGGAGCGCTATTTCTTTCCAAACTTAAAAAATAACGCAAAAAGCTCATTTAGGCAGCAGGGATCTTGATACAGGAGGGAATTGATTGTTTCAGTTGTAACCAATAAGCTTGATCTTGCAGGTCAGCAAACCAAATGCATAGCTGGAGTCCTGAGCTGGAAATAACTATCTAACGTGCCAAATAAATGAACTTTTAGTTAGTTATAAGCAGTGGCGTAGCACGTGCCCTCTGCTAGATGGTTTTGAAAATCATACTGTCTGTATTTCAAAGAACCCCAGTATACCGCCTAAGCCTAATGCCTCCTGAGAATAACCCTTGGCTGGGGGCTGGGGCCTGGCGGTGCAATAAGCTGAGACCAGGACTATCTAGTGTCATTCTGTGTATAAATACCTTTGGACGGTGGTATTGGGATTTCACAAACAGAGGACTATTTAGTGCACATTGTTACTGCAAGATAAATAATTCCAGCATTCAGAGGATTTTGTGCATGACCGTTGTGAAACTTGAATTAAGTTAATGCATGATTTGGATGCAATACTTTGTAGGGACTAAGGAATATACAGTACCAGTCAAAAGTTTGGGCACATCTACTCATTCAAGGGTTTTTCTTTATTTTTTACTATTTTCTACATTGTAGAATAATAGTGAAGACATCAAAACTATGAAATAACACATATGGAATCATGTAGTAACCCTCAAATTTAAACAAATCCAAATATATTTTATATTTCAGATTCTTCAAAGTAGCCACCATTTGCCAAGAGTGTGCAAACCTGTCATCTAGGCATTCTCTCAACCAGCTTCACCTGGAATGCTTTCCAACAGTCTTGAAGGAGTTCCCACATATGCTGAGCACTTGTTGGCTGCTTTTCCATCACTCTGCGGTCCAACTCATCCCAAACCATCTCAATTTGGATGAGGTTGGGGGATTGTGGAGGCCAGGCCATCTAATGCAGCACTACATCACTCTCCTTACTGGTCAAATAGCCCATACACAGCCTGGAGGTGTGTTGGGTGATTGTCCTGTTGAAAAACAAATGATAGTCCCACTAAGCCCAAACCACATGGGATGGCGTATTGCTGCAGAATGCTGTGGTAGCCATGCTGGTTAAGTGTGCCTTGAATTCTAAATAAACCACTGGCAGTGTCACCACAAAGCACCCCCACACCTCCTCCTCCATTCTTCACGGTGGGAACCACACATGCGGAGATCATCCATTCACCTACACTGTGTCTCACAAAGACACGGCGGTTGGAACCAAAAATCTCAAATTTGGACTCATCATACCAAAGGACAGATTTCCACCAGTCTAATGTCCATTGCTCGTGTTTCTTGGACAAAACAAGTCTCTTCTTCTTATTGGTGTCCTTTAGTAGTGGTTTCTTTGCAGCAATTCGACCATGTAGGCCTGATTCACGCGGTCTCCTCTGAACACATGATGTTGATGTCTTACTTGAACTCTGGGAAGCATTTATTTGGGCTGCAATTTCTGAGGCTGGTAACTCTAATGAACTTATCCTCTGCAGCAGAGGTAATTCTGGGTCTTCCTTCCCTGTGGCGGTCCTCGTGAGAGCCAGTTTCATCATAGCGCTTGATGGTTTTTGCGACTGCACTTGAAGAAACTTGAAAAGTTCTTGAAATGTTCCAGATTGACTGACCTTCATGTCTTAAAGTAATGATGGACTGTCGTTCCTCTTTGCATATTTTAGCTGTTTTTGACATAATATGGACTTGGTCTTTTACCAAATAGGGCTATCTTCTGTATACTAACCCTACCTAGTCACAACACAACTGATTGGCTCAAAACGCATTAAGAAGGAAAAAAATTACACAAATGAACTTTTAAGAAGGTACACCTGTTCATTTAAATGCTTTCCAGGTAACTACCTCATGAAGCTGGTTGAGAGAATGCCAGTGTGTGCAAAGCTATCAAGGCAACGAGTGACTACTTTGAAGAATCTTAAATGTAAAAGATATTTTGATTTGTTTTACACTTTTTTGGTTACTACATGATTCCATGTGTGTTATTTCAGTTTTGAAGTCTTCACTATTATTCTACAATGTAGAAAATAGTAAAGATAAAGAAAAACCCTGGAAGGAGCAGGTGTGTCCAAACTTTTAAGTTTTGAGAATGACACAAATATTAATTTTCACAAAGTTTGCTGCTTCAGTGCCTTTAGATATTTTTGTCAGATGTTACTATGGAATACTGAAGTATAATTACAAGCATTTCATAAGTCTCAAAGGCTTTTATTGACAATTACATGAAGTTGATGCAAAGAGTCAATATTTGCTGACCCTTGTTTTTCAAGACCTCTGCAATCCGCCCTGGCATGCTGTCAATTAACTTCTGGGCCACATCCTGACTGATGGCAGCCCATTCTTGCATAATCAATGCTTGGAATTTGTCAGAATTTGTGGGTTTTTGTTTGTCTACCCGCCTCTTGAGGATTAACCACAAGTTCTCAATGGGATTAAGGTCTGGGGAGTTTCCTGGCCATGGACTCAAAATATCGATGTTTTGTTCCCCGAGCCACTTAGTTATCACTTTTACCTTATGGCAAGGTGCTCCATCATGCTGGAAAAGGCATTGTTCATCACCAAACTGTTCCTGGATGGTTGGGAGAAGTTGCTCTCAGAGGATGTGTTGGTACCATTCTTTATTCATGGCTGTGTTCTTAGGCAAAATTGTGAGTGAGCCCACTCCCTTGGCTGAGAAGCAACCCCACACATGAATGGTCTCAGGATGCTTTACTGCATGACACAGGACTGATGGTAGCGCTCACCTTGTCTTCTCCGGACAAGCTTTTTTCCGGATACCCCAAACAATCGGAAAGGGGATTCATCAGAGAAAATGACTTTACCCCAGTCCTCAGCAGTCCAAACCCTGTCCCTTTTGCAGAATATCAGTCTGTCCCTGATGTTTTTCCTGGAGAGAAGTGGCTTCTTTGCTGCCCTTCTCCAAAAGTTCTCCACCAGGCCATCCTCCAAAGTCTTTGCCTCACTGTGCGTGCAGATGCACTCACACCTGCCTGCTGCCATTCCTGAGCAAGCTCTGTACTGGTGGTGCCCCAATCCCGCAGCTGAATCAACTTTAGGAGACGGTCCTGGCGCTTGCTGGACATTCTTGGGCGCCCTGAAGCCTTCTTCACAACAATTGAACCGCTCTCCTTGAACTTCTTGATGATCCGATAAATGGTTGATTTAGGTGCAATCTTACTGGCAGCAATATCCTTGCCTGTGAAGCTCTTTTTGCGCAAAGCAATGATGACGGCACGTGTTTCCTTGCAGGTAACCATGAATGACAGAGGAAGAACAATGATTCCAAGCACCACCCTCCTTTTGAAGCTTCCAGTCAGTTATTCGAACTCAACCAGCATGACAGAGTGATCCCAGCCTTGTCCTCGTCAACACTCACACCTGTGTTGACGAGAGAATCACTGACATGATGTCAGCTGGTCCTTTTGTGGCAGGGCTGAAATGCAGTGGAAATGTTTTTGGGGGATTCAGTTCATTTGCATGGCAAAGAGGGACTTTGCAATTAATTATAATTCATCTGATCACTCTTCATAACATTCTGGAGTATATGCAAATTACCATCATACAAACTGAGGCAGCAGACTTTGTGAAAATTAATATTTGTGTCATTCTCAAAACTTTTGGCCACGACTGTACTGTATGAACATTAAAACGTTTTAAAAGCTGTGAGAAAAGCATGGTGAATTCAAACTTTGGAAACAAAATCATTCTTTATGTTTTCTATTTGATAACGAATACCATATTCCCCATCCTATGTTTATCACAAGTATTGCACTCTACAGTGAGGGAAAAAAGTATTTGATCCCCTGCTGATTTTGTACGTTTGCCCACTGACATAGAAATTATCTGTCTATAATTTTAATGGTAGGTTTATTTGAACAGTGAGAGACAGAATAACAACAACAAAATCCAGAAAAACACATGTCAAAAATGTTATAAATTGATTTGCATTTTAATGAGGGAAATAAGTATTTGACCCCCTCTCAATCAGAAAGATTTCTGGCTCCCAGGTGTCTTTTATACAGGTAACGAGCTGAGATTAGGAGCACGCTCTTAAAGGGAGTGCTCCTAATCTGTTTGTTACCTGTATAAAAAAGACACCTGTCCACAGAAGCAATCAATCAATCAGATTCCAAACTCTCCACCATGGCCAAGACCAAAGAGCTCTCCAAGGATGTCAGGGACAAGATTGTAGACCTACACAAGGCTGGAATACGCTACAAGACCATCGCCAAGCAGCTTGGTGAGAAGGTGACAACAGTTGGTGCGATTATTCGCAAATGGAAGAAACACAAAAGAACTGTCAATCTCCCTCGGCCTGGGGCTCCATGCAAGAGCTCACCTCGTGGTTGCAATGATCATGAGAACGGTGAGGAATCAGCCCAGAACTACACGGGAGGATCTTGTCAATGATCTCAAGGCAGCTGGGACCATAGTCACCAAGAAAACAATTGGTAACACACTACGCCGTGAAGGACTGAAATCCTGCAGCGCCCGCAAGGTCCCCCTGCTCAAGAAAGCACATATACATGCCCGTCTGAAGTTTGCCAATGAACATCTGAATGATTCAGAGGACAACTGGGTGAAAGTGTTGTGGTCAGATGAGACCAAAATGGAGCTCTTTGATATCAACTCGCCGTGTTTGGAGGAGGAGGAATGCTGCCTTTGACCCCAAGAACACCATCCCCACCGTCAAACATGGAGGTGGAAACATTATGCTTTGGGGTTGTTTTTTCTGCTAAGGGGACAGGACAACTTCACCGTATCAAAGGGACGATGGACATGTACCGTCAAATCTTGGGTGAGAACCTCCTTCCCTCAGCCAGGGCATTGAAAATGGGTCGTGGATGGGTATTCCAGCATGACAATGACCCAAAACACACGGCCAAGGCAACAAAGGAGTGGCTCAAGAAGAAGCACATTAAGGTCCTGGAGTGGCCTAGCCAGTCTCCAGACCTTAATCCCATAGAAAATCTGTGGAGGGAGCTGAAGGTTCGAGTTGCCAAACATCAGCCTCGAAACCTTAATGACTTGGAGAAGATCTGCAAAGAGGAGTGGGACAAAATCCCTCCTGAGATGTGTGCAAACCTGGTGGCCAACTACAAGAAACGTCTGACCTCTGTGATTGCCAACAAGGGTTTTGCCACCAAGTACTAAGTCATGTTTTGCAGAGGGGTCAAATACTTATTTCCCTCATTAAAATGCAAATCAAGTTGTAATATTTTTGACATGCGTTTTTCAAAATAAGCAGGGGATTAAATACTTTCCCCCCCTCACTGTATATCTATCAGGACCTGGCAGAAAAGCAGCGCATGTACTCTGTCATCCAGGGGTCAAAGTCAGGTTTGGTCATGGTCACTTTCTCCAGCTCTGCAGACCGCACTCTCCACTTGTCCACTTTCTGCACCTGCTTCTCAACCTCCCGTCTGGTTTTGGCCCGTAATGCAGACTGGTGGATCTGAGGACCACAACAAGAGTTAATGCAGACTGGTGGATCTGAGAACCACAAGAGTTAGTGAAATGAAGTAAAGGAATACTATGGGCCAGTTACCGGAGATTTTCCATTGAACATTCTTTTTAGTTCAGGACTAGGCTTAATCTGGGTCTGAGAAACCGCCCCATTGACCTACTACACTTAAACACTTGACAGACCTTTTGGAATTTGCATTGGCTGAGTGAGTAATCACCTCCTTGGTTGATGCAGCTGGACCCACATTGTGAGTTTTCTTCCTAGCCATCTCAGCTGGCTTATCACCCCCTCCATACAGGGCAAATGGGTGCCTGTTTTTCTTGTCAGTCTCTTTGGGCTTCTGTAGCTGGCTCCATGCCCTGAGGGGCTTTCTGGACTGTTTGGTTTTAGTTTGGGCCTCTGGCTTCTTCCCTGACTCAGAGGCAATTAATCCTTGTCCCAGCTTCTCTTCCTCTATCTCTCCACAGCCTCTGTCCACAGCACCCTGTACATCTAGGAAGGGATGAGGAATACTCATGAGTTCAATAATTGTTTTAGTATACCTTAGTTTTTAATATGTGCAAGTGTTGTAGGAAGAAACAGTTAACTTCTTACGGCTTGACAACTGCCAGTGAAAGTGCAGGGCGCCAAATTCAAACAACAGAAATCTCATAATTAAAATTCCTCAAATATACAAGTATTTTACACCATTTTAAAGATAAACTTGTTGTTAATCCCACCACAGTGTCCGATTTCAAAAAGGCTTTACGACAAAAGCACACCATCTGATTATGTTAGGTCAGTACCTAGTCACAGAAAAACACAGCCATTTTTCCAGCCAAAGAGAGGACTCACAAAAAGCAGAAAGAGAGAAAATGAATCACTAACCTTTGATGATCTTCATCAGATGACACCCATAGGACTTCATGTTACACAATACATGTATGTTTTATGTGATAAAGTTCATATTTATATCCAAAAATCTTAGTTTACATTGGCGCGTTATGTTCAGTAATGTTTTGCCTCCAAAACATCCGGCGATTTTGCAGAGCCACATTATTTTACAGAAATACTCATAATAAACATTGATAAAAGATACAAGTGTTATGCATGGAATTATATATAAACTTCTCCTTAATGCAACCGCTGTGTCCGATTTCAAAAAAACTTTACGGAAAAAGCACACCATGCAATAATCTGAGTACGGCGCTCAGACACAAAAACAAGCCATAAAGGTACCCGCCATGTTGTGGAGTCAACAGAAGTCAGAAATAGCATTATAAATATTCACTTACCTTCTGATGATCTTCATCAGAATGCACTCCCAGGAATCCGTTCCACAATAAATGTTTGTTTTGTTCGATAAAGTCCATAATTTATGTCCAAATACCTCCTTTTTGTTTGCGCGTTTCGTTCAAAAATCCACATTCATGACGCGCAGGCCAGACGAAAAGCCCAAAAATTCCATTACAGTTCGTAGAAACATGTCAAACGATGTATAGAATCAATCTTTAGGATGTTTTTAACATTAATCTTCAATAATGTTTCAACCGGAGAATTCCTTTGTCTTTAGAAACGAAAAGGAACGCAGCTACCTCTCACGGGGGCTCGCCTGAGTGAGCTCGTGGCACTCTGCCAGACTCCTGACTCAAATAGCTCTCATTCCCTCGTCCTTCACAGTAGAAGCCTGAAACAAGGTTCTAAAGACTGTTGGCAATCTAGTGGAAGCCTTAGGGAGTGCAATATGACCCCATAGACACTGTATATTGGATAGGCAAACCTACAAACCTCAGATTTCCCACTTCCTGGTTGGATTCCTTCTCAGGTTTTTGCCTGCCATATGAGTTCTGTTATACTCACAGACATCATTCAAACAGTTTTAGAAACTTCAGAGTGTTTTCTATCCAAATCTAATAATATGCACATCTTAGCTTCTGGGCCTGAGTAGCAGGCAGTTTACTCTGGGCACCTTATTCATCCAAGCTACTCTATACTGCCCCCAGCCATAAGAAGTTAACAGACAGAGGGTGTGATATAAATATGTTGTATCTTTCCATCTTAACATATCAGTATGAGAGTCCTATTGTTTCATTATTTATTTGTTTTATTTTAACATTATTTGACCAGGCAGAGACCATGTACAACAAAACACGAGTCTTTGGTAGCTGGTAGCTAACAGCTAATTCCCGTCTGCATAAACATCTCAAATATATAGGTGAAATTGTGCAAGACATTGTAAGAAAATTACTGAGGATATATGCATAATGAAACAAACATTTAAATAGTTGATAATAAAACTGTAAACATTGACCTTAAACATGTTTACCAATGGGTGGCGAGGTCTCCGGAGAAGCAACTTCTTCTTGCAGTTCTTCTGAAATGGGGATCTTCTGTTCCAATGGTTCTTTAGGTGGAATCTTTCTCTCACATTCTTGTTGTGATTCTTCTTTTAGGACCAATGGCCCAACTTTATTCTTTTGAGGAGTGGACCTGCTGGATTCCGAGTCACTGTCACTGTTCCAAAACCACGGATTATGAGTTTGTTCCAAAAGCCTTCTCGTCAGTCTGTACTTTATCATCTCCTCATAACACTTGGCGTAGGTTTCCCATTCCGGGTCCTTGAATCTCTTCATATACTCCGTTCGGATCCTCTTTGTAACCATTCTTAATTTCCGTTTGTTAGACCCTTATCAAAAATAAAATGTGTTTGAATTAATTCCTGCCTTGTTACATTGTAAAACTGTTACATAGCAGCGCACAATACCAGACTATACCTTCCCTACTCATCCCGCGCCAGACATTTAAACCAAAACATAGGGACTGTAGAACGAATCCTAGAGAGAAGACGCCAATGGCTGAACAGCTGTGGGGGTGTGATGCACCCGTTGATGCACCCGTTAATGCGCCCGCCCTCTCAAAAAACGTCGTCATACAGAGGATGTTCTTCAAACGACTCTTCTAGATTTTATGCCATAATATTTTCAGTGTAGAGAAATTTGTGTTTTTTTATCATTAATTCTTATTTGAAGCTAAAGCCAATTAGCCATAAAGCTTGTTGTGATGTAATCGTTATTGCATTGCATTCACTATTTAATTTATTATTAAACTGGTATGACATGATTATTATTGTAAGATTAAGCTGATAATAGCATATCAATCTCCATATTCTATTGTCAGAATACACTAAGTAGGAAAATCAAATGACTATATAATGTAGGTAATGTAGTTTACACTGCAACGAATGCAAAATATACAAGATAACTAGATTATGCACGCTGTAGCCTATGCTATTTAATTCTGCACAGAACTATAGAATGTCTGAAAATGTATTGCAAATCGTAGGTTTGAACATTCTAATGTATTATACTTACAGCATATAGATTTACTGGCTCGGATTTCACGGAAGCAAAACACAACAGATGGTGTTTCGTGTGCTGTAATCATAGGCTGGCTACGTCTAAGCCCCGCCCGTAGTTGAGATCCATTTAGAATGCCATTTCCCCCCAACAGGTGGCCGAATATATGAGAATAGGGTGATAATGCACAGACCAAATGAAACATGGTATAAAATGAGTCTGATCAGATGCTTTTAAATAGGTGGTAAATGTTGCCTAGAATACAGGAATGTTGTGGCTAAAATTAATGTCTGCAGAATGCGCTGAGTAACTCTACTTCCGGAGAGCTGGTGCGCAGGGTTTTGCTCCAGCCCTACTATGAGCAACTGCAATCGGTGTGCTAGATAGATAGAGCAATGTTTGGTAAAAATCGTGGGTAGGCCTAGCTGTCTTTCCAAAAGGATGGATGGGGCGGGCGCTTTGAAGAGTTTGAAATGTGTGAGAGATTTTCTCTAAAACTGTGTTCAATTATTTGCCCATGTATTCTAAATGAAGAATATGTCCTTGGAATATGAGATTAGTGTCAAATCTGTGTTGCTGCGAAGTTCAAAGTACCCGGGAAGGAGCAAGCATAGCACATTCAAGCGAGGGAATAGCCGAGAGTCACCTTTCACTCTCTCCAAGCCAAATCAAGTCAGATCTCTTAGACTCCACGCAAGTCAGTTTGCATGCAGTTTTATCATGTGCGTAAACGTCCGAATGTGTGAAATTTGATAACAATAAAATGTGGTTGACCTTGGAATTTCCAATAGCCTATTATCTCACAGTGCCATTGCATTCAGAATGAAAATCCTAAATTTGCCATGCATTCTACCTGTGCATGTGCACGAGTAGGCAAGCCTATTGGTTCATTGCATGATGATCATGTTATGTATTTTCTAACATAGGCTGATGATTACAAAACAGAAATGTATGAAAATACCAAATAATGGACTTTAATAACTTAGTATTTATGTACATTCACGTTCACATGTTGAATAATAACATGGCATGTTTCGTTCTTGTTGATGTTGGTTGACATTTGCAGATTTTTTCCCCCAGGTAACATGGTTACAAAATAAAAGTGTGGCAAAAAAAGTCCAGTAACAACATGTTGTTTCTCTTCGCAATCCAGAGAAAGCAGACACTGGAGACGATGATAGGTTTAGAAGCACTTGCGGTGGACAATGCTGGGGCCTGCCTCGTCGTATTCCTGCTTGGTGATCCACATGGCCTGGAAAGTGGACAGGGAAGCCAGGATGGAGCCACCGATCCAGACGGAGTATTTACGCTCAGGGGGGGCGATGATCTATAGGGAATGAAGTTGAGTATTAGTAAAAAAAACAAAAAAAACATGACATATTAAGATTGTATTGTTGAGATCTAAATGTTTATTTTATTTTTCCCCAAAGTTATTTTAAATGTCAGAATATTGTCATTGGGTTGTCGATTATATAATTACCTTGATTTTCATGGTGCTGGGGGCCAGGGCAGTGATCTCCTTCTGCATACGGTCAGCAATACCAGGGTACATGGTGGTACCGCCGGACAGCACGTTGTTGGCGTACAGGTCCTTACGGATGTCAATGTCACACTTCATGATGCTGTTGTAGGCGGTCTCGTGAATACCGGCAGACTCCATACCTGTTGAGATCATATCGTATTAGAAACATAATCTCTTTAATTCGACCAACATAGCAGGCATATATATTAGCCCTACTCGTTATACGATGATTACGTACCAATAAAGGAAGGCTGGAAGAGGGTCTCTGGGCAACGGAAACGCTCGTTACCGATGGTGATGACCTGACCATCGGGAAGCTCGTAGCTCTTCTCCAGGGAGGAGGAGGAAGCGGCAGTGGCCATCTCGTTCTCGAAGTCAAGAGCCACATAGCACAGCTTCTCCTTGATGTCACGCACAATCTCACGCTCGGCTGTAATTAAGAAGTATTTTTGCTCAGAAAATGGAACAAATTATTGCAATTATGCACAGCCAAATGCGCACGTCTTGTGCGTCTTTTCTCATTTGACAGATTACGCATGGCATTCTCATGGTTAGTAAAACAAGGCAAACTAAATCTCACCAGTTGTGACGAAGGAGTAGCCACGCTCAGTGAGGATCTTCATGAGGTAGTCAGTCAGATCGCGACCAGCCAGATCCAGACGCATGATGGCGTGGGGAAGAGCATAACCCTCATAGATGGGCACGTTGTGGGTCACACCATCACCGGAGTCCAGCACAATACCTTGAACATAAACCAAAACATCAATATTCATCTGAATGAACTCATAACAAAGAGACATGGTTGGCTACACGTAGCCGATATGTTGTTTTAGGTGAATTATTTAAATGCGTAAACTCTGCATTCCTTACCAGTGGTACGACCGGAGGCGTACAGGGACAGCACAGCCTGGATGGCAACATACATGGCGGGGACGTTGAAGGTCTCAAACATGATCTGGGTCATCTTTTCACGGTTAGCCTTGGGGTTCAGGGGGGCCTCAGTGAGCAGGGTGGGGTGCTCCTCAGGGGCCACACGCAGCTCGTTGTAGAAGGTGTGGTGCCAGATCTTCTCCATATCGTCCCAGTTAGTAATGATACCGTGCTCGATGGGGTACTTCAGAGTGAGGATACCTCTCTTGCTCTGAGCTTCATCTCCTACGTAGGAGTCCTTCTGACCCATACCGACCATGACACCCTGGAGGAAAGAGGAGACTCGTTGGTTTATATGGGGACGTAGATGGACAATACAGGATTTGCTGGGGGGAAAATGCGTAATATGGGCCTGTTGCAAACGTCATTGGAGAGCAGATCTTACCTGGTGACGAGGGCGACCAACGATGGAGGGGAAGACAGCCCTGGGTGCGTCATCACCGGCGAAGCCAGCCTTCACAAGGCCGGAGCCGTTGTCGCACACAAGAGCAGTAGTCTCGTCGTCGTCACACATCTTGGGTTCTTAATAATACAAGTAAAAAAGTATGTTAATTTTTCTGCATGGCGCACGCACGTCGGAGCTGTGTAACACATCACAGAACAAGATAACGCACGATGCACACCGAAACTGTATGTCCAATTTATTATGTATTGTACAAGCCACAAATGACAGCTAACACACAGGACTTGTTTAGATAATCATAACATTTACTCATGCTACTATGTCGATATTATTGTAATGAAACAGGTCTCGAACCCTCGCCCTTCTAGCCCGAAGTCCACCGCGCTATCGACTGTGCCGCAAAAGCATGCTCAAAACCAGAGTCGATATCCGCGCTTATAAACCCAGGGTCGGTACACTACTCCCTCCTTTCAAAGAGCGCGTCCTCGCGCTACGTCTTACAGGAACGGGCTCAACGGTCAAGCACCTGCACTGTCGTGGATGCAAGGTCCGATCACTTCTGACACCAATGTAATGAAACAAGCAGGGAGCAGGTCTCGAACATTCGATCTTCTAGCCCGAAGTCCAGCGCGCTATCGACTGTGCCACAAAAGCATTCTCAAGACCAGGGTCGATATCCGCGCTTATAAACCCAGGGTCGTTACATTATGTTGAATTGAGTTTGACACAAGTCATTTGAGTTGTGTCAACATTAGATTCACCCATTGATGTTGTCGCCCGCTGAATAGCCTACTGGACATGTTCTCCTTGTTGTATACCCATGTTATAGGTCTACACTAATTTGTTCTATGAGTGAAATGATCTCTGCAATTATTGTTTTTCAACTCAAATACTCCAATTTATTTCACGACACAAAATCAAGGTAGCCAAGTCTATTAGGCTTCTACAAACAAGGGTTTACCAAGTAATCTGATAGAAAGGAAATGTGTATTTTATCGTTGTTCTACCCTTCCCCATGTTGTAGCCTATACAATTCCATTAGTAATTTCTTCAGGTGAAGAGCCTGTGACATCACTATCAGTATCTTGTGTAATATTAATTGGTCCCGCAGATGTAAAATAAAAAAAATAGAATATTTCCATTGAAATCAATCCATAAATAGTAGATCCAGTCTTTGAGGTTTGGGTTGATTCCAGGTTCTTACCTTGTCTGTCTCAAATGAAGCTCAGAACACGGAAAACAACTGCTGCTGGATCGAGCTACAGTGGCACTTGCAACCTTATATACTCACCGCGTTCGGCCTATTTCCCTTACCCACCATTGAGAATGTCTACGTATTCCATTGGACATTTACCCAGCCGTCATCCATATTAGGTTCTTCGGGGTGACAGGGGGAGACTTCGAAGGCAGGTTACAGGGCTCCCCGGTTTCGAAGTGAGCAGCAGGCCTCTCCATGTATGGGACTGTTGTCCTGATTCCAAGCCATGGTGCCAGAGCCGTATATGGAGAGCCTGTGATTTGTAAGACACCCTCATGGCATAGCAAACTATAACTGCAAACAGGATCCCGGTTGGAAAGCCCTTCCCTTATCAAGGACCGCAACCTTATAGCAATATAGGAATGACAACACCAAGGGAGGAAGGTAGTTTACGTTCTTGTTCTGTCAAACTACTGCAGGCTGATTACAAAACTGTGAATGTTCCTTTGAGAATGGAATTCCTTTCATATAATTTTTATGCAATTGCACAGACGTTTTAACAATGGGTTGGTCTGTAATTTTTGCTAGTTTGATCTTTGGGATTTTACTCGGTTTAGAGCTGTAGACCACAGTGGGTTATCCAAACAATAACAGATGCCCCATTGACTCAGGCCTGTAGTAGCATACGTTTAATGAAACTATTTCCATGATGCTATTTGCTAGTTGCATGCATACAAAGTTATCATTTTTTGAAATGTTGATTTTGTTAGAAGACCAAATAAAGATATTATTATTCCATCAGTGTGCAGCTGTAGCCTGACCTATTTATGGCCAGCGTCAGACAGATTCTCAGAAACAGATCATAACAGCTATTCTATGCTAACTAAGCATGTTATGGTAAGCAGCATAGTCGGTTATTTATTGGCTACTTAACATTAGGTTTGTAAAAAAGTTCTAGTAGGTCTAATACATTTATTATAAAGTATATATATATATATTTTTTTTTTAAAGAAATAGTCCAGGTCATCTGCTCACAGCAACACCCCAGTCAAATAATTTGTTGACAGAGACCACAGGAGGCCAGGGTTAATTCAGTGTTGGCATGACCCTGTCTAAACCGTTAGCAGTGTAGCCAGACCACATGACACAATAAGCTATCCAAGAATCTCATATCCAACCTTAGAATGCTGTGTTTATGAATAGCTGCTGAGCATTATTTTCTATTGAAATTCTGTGAAAATCAGTCCTTCCATTCACTTGATCTTATGTATTGTGTTGTACAAAATAAATAAAGCGTTTTTTTAGTGGCTCTACATCTGAGGCTGGTTTGGTTTGAAAGGGTCTGCGATCCCAGCTGCTGCCACTCAACTGTCTGCCCCAGCAGGTGATGCCCCAGTTTAGCCACTCAGAAGACCACTCCAGCCTGGGCTAGAGAACCTTACACTCTTAGAAAAAAAGTTCTAATTAAAATCAAAAATGGTTCTATTGCTTGTTAGTATATTATGTATTATGGCACCCCTAAAGGTTTTAATACAGAAGCCCAATTAACCCATTTTCTTGAATTGCCTAGAACCTTTAGGGGTGCCATATATGAAGCAAGCGATATAAACTTTTCTATAACCTTTTTTATAAGAGTGTACTAGGGCAAGGATAGACTAGGGCTGGGATTCAATCCAATCGCCTCATGAGCTTAGTTCAACTGTCGTACCCCATCAAAACCCCAAATATAAGATTTGTATACCCCACAGTTAGTAAACAATGTAAATGTCAACAAACAGCCTCAAAAGATGATTAAACTATAGTGTTAATGTCATGGATGGCCAGTCTTTGCATCCACATCTCTGTCTATTAATTTGAGAGTGGTTCCATTTCTCCAGGACTATCCCTCAGATTTTTTACCAAAACCGAGATGGGGTGTCTGCTTTATTGTTTCAATTAAGGATTCTAGCTTTAATGAGGTTCAGAGGTCTCTTCTAGTCACATTAATTTGGCGCCTCTGTTTTCATGACAGATAATGGGCTCTAAACTGACCTACATTACATGGCCAAAAGTATGTGGACATCCCTTCAAATTAGTGGATTTGGGCTATTACAGCCATACCTGATGCTGACAGGTGTATAAAATTGAGCATACAGCCATGCAATCCTCATAGACAAACATTGGCAGTAGAAAGGCCTGTACTGAAGCGCTCAGTCACTTTCAATGTGGCACCGTCATAGGATGCCACCTTTCCAACAAGTCAGTTTATCGCATTTCTGCCCTGCCCCAGTCAACCATAAGTGCTGTTATTGTGAAGTGGAAACGTCTAGGAGCAACAACGGCTAAGCCGCAAAGTGGTAGGCCACACAAGCTCACAAAACGAGACCGCAGAGTGCTGAAGCGCGTAGGGCATGCAAATCGTCTGTCCTCGGTTGCAACACTCCCCACAGAGTTCCAAACTGCCTCTGGAAGCAACATCAGCACAAGAACTGTTCGTCGGGAGCTTCATGAAATGGGTTTCCATGGCCAAGCAGCAACACACAAGCCTAAGATCACCATGCTCAATGCCAAGCATCGGCTGGAGTGGTGTAAAGCTCACCTCCATTGGACTCTGGAGCAGTGGAAACGCATTCTCTGGAGTGATAAATCCCGCTTCACCATCTGGCAGTCCGACAGACAAATCTGGGTTTGGCGGATGCCAGGAGAACGCTACCTGACCCACAGCATTGTGCCAACTGTAAAGTTTGGTGGAGATGGAATAATGGTCTGGGGCTGTTTTTCATGGTTTGTGCTAGGCCCCTTAGTTCCAGCGAAGGGAAATCTTAACGCTTTAGCATACAATAACATTCTAGACGATTCTGTGCTTCCAACTTTGTGACAACAGTTTGGGGAAGGCCCTTTCCTGTTTCAGCATGACAATGGCCCCATGCACAAAGCGAGGTCCATACAGAAATGGTTTGTCGAGATCGGTGTGGAAGAACTTGACTGGCCTGCACAGAGCCCTGACCTCAACCCCATTGAACACCTTTGGGATGAATTGGAGCCAGGCGTAATCGCCCAACTTCAGTGCCTGACCTCACTAATGCTCATGTGGATGAATGGAAGCAAGTCCCCGCAGCAATGTTCCAACATCTAGTGGAAAGCCTTCCCAGAAGAGTGGAGGCTGTTATAGCAGCAAAGGGGGGACCAATTCCATATTAATGCCCATGATTTTGGAATGAGATGTTCGACCAGCAGGTGTCCACATACCTTTTATCATGTAGTGTATTTGATAATTGAAAGGGGTCACAAAGGTATATAAATAGAATGGATGAGGCAAAAATCCAAGGAATTGTTTTGGATAGCCCAGATGTCTGAACTGAATCTTTAAAAATTATGCTGAACAAAAATATAAACGCAACATGCAACAATTTCAAACATTTTACTGAGTTACAGTTCATATAAGGCAATCAGTCAATTTAAATAATTTCATTAAGCCCTAGTCTATGGATTTTGCATGACTGGGCAGGGGTGCAGCCATGGGTGGGCCTGGAAGGGCATAAGCCCACCCACTAGGGAGCCAGGCCCAGCCAACCAGAATGTGCTTTTCCCCACAAAAGAGCTTTAATGCAGACAGAAATACTCCTCTGATGTGGAGGTCTGCGGTTGTGAGGCCGGTTGGACGTAATGCCAAATTCTCTAAAACGACGTTGGAGGCAGCTTATGGTACAGAAATTAACATTCAATCATCTGGCAACAGCTCTGTTGGACATTCCAGCAGTCAGCAGGCTAATTGCACGCTCCTGCATCACTTGAGACATCTGTAGCATTGTGTTGTGTGACAAAACTGCATATGGCCTTTTATTGTCCCCAGCACAAGGTGCACCTGTGTAATGATCACACTGTTTAATCAGCTTCTTGATATGCCACACCTGTCTGGTGGATGGATTATCTTGCAAAGGAGAAATGCTCACCAATTAGGATGTAAACAAATTTGTGCACAAAATTTGAGAAAAATGCAATTTTTGTTTATATGGAAAATTTCTGGGAATTTTTATTTTAGCTCATGAAGTATGGGACCAACACTTTATATATTGCATTTATATTTTCGTTCAGTGTAGTTCAGGTAAAATTAGAACTTTTTTAAACACAATTTACACACACGAATTGGAGAAAAAAAATCAATAGGGTAATAGCACCCTCTTTTGGTATGAGGAAATATTTTCAGAGAATATGTGATGACTGAGTATGATATAAACCTGTCATGTAATGTCAGTACTGCATCTGCTGTATTAGTAGGGCTATTAGTGGGGGTTAATTTGAAAAAGTATTCACAGAATATCAATTAGATTTTATTTTTCACAGATGCCTAATAATTTAGAACACAAAATCATCAAAATATCATATTTGATAACATTATTACAACATACTGATTTTACCCAACAGCCTTCTGTAGAGAACATTTATATAGGACTTATGCCCCAAAACATCTGAATACAATAGTGATATAGGGATAGGGTCATCTGTAGATATGAGTAAAAGTGATGTAGGGACAGGCAACTACAGTCCTCAGGGGGCCGGAGTGGTGTCACACTTTTCCCCCACCCGTAGCAAAACACAGCTGATTCAATTAATTACATTCTAAACTGAATATCATGATTAGTTGATTATTGGGAGTCAGGTGTGTTAGCTAGGGCAATACATAGATTTGAATTCAATTTTACCTACTGAATGTTAGATTGTGCAGACATGTTCACCAAACTGGTAGCAAAGACACAAAAGCACCTTTGAATAGCAGAATATTTTCATGGATATGCACATCATTTTCATAACTGATCAGTGGAGGTTCATTCATTGCTTTATCACCTGGAATATAATATGTTATTTGATTATCATCTACATTTATGACAATGTAGCTTGTATTTCAGTTCTCTGTATGTTTGCCGTGTCTTGGAAATAGGCCTGCCTAATTGACAATATTTACGTGACATACTTCAGAGTTTTAATGTCCTTCTTATTTTCAAGAAACACTAACCTCTTGAGGATGCTCAATGAGTTGGGTGTCCTCAAGAAGAGAAGCCAACCCCATTGACCATCTCAAAATGAATCCCAGCAGTTATATGAGATATCTGCAGTACTCAATTTTAACATGTCCAAAATCATCCATGTTCCATTTGATATGCACGTGCAGCTTCATCTGATTCACACACTGACGTACTGAGGAGTGTGGCAGAGCACATCACCACACAGCTACTGTAAAGCTACTGTAAAGGCACTTTCTCTACATTTAAAGAGCTCCCCTGTCCTCTTTTCAACGCTCGCTTTTGCCCCTCTTGGAAGAAGGCTTGTTTCTCCATCAGCTTCCTGAAGAGGCCTTGGCGGTTGCCCAGGAGCTGTGCGTGCTGACCACACTCCACCACACACCGCTGGCCCAGCACCGCCACGGCGTCAGCGTTCTGGATGGTGGTGAGGCGGTGGGCGATGATCAGCACCGTGCACCCATCCATGAGCCGCTCCAGAGCCTCCTGGACCAGGAACTCATTCTCTGCATCCAGGGCACTGGAGAATAGGGGAGGAAACATTATTATTATTTTTTTTAATTAAGTAAAAATTAATTGATTAGAATTGGATCAGAGGTCCATTGAGTTCTCTTTCAAATACTTGTTTCGGTCTCTCACTATTGGGACGCGAGAGACCTCACTCGTTATCAGATAACCGGGGTTAACGCAAGTAACCTCAAGTTATAGCTCACATGATATTGATATTGTTGGGTTGTTTGACCTTTGACATAACCCAGCTTATTGACCTTGCTTAACTGTCCAAAATGAAGAGGAAGAGGCTAAAATAAACCATCTCTTTAGGGAAAATTGGGCAACATTGAATGGCTGAATGCTCACCACTCCAAAGAACCCGGCCAGCAAAACAGCCTCCTGTTTGGCCAGGTGGAGAATGTAGTTGGCCTTCTCTGTATACCTAGCCACTTCTGTCAGCTCCTTACCAAACGCACAAACTGTCCTCATGTTGCTGATACGCTCTTCTGCCAACTACAAGAGGACAGAACAACAGAGTATCAGTCTGATCAATTGGTTTCAATTCAATATTTTGGGGTTAAAAGACCTGGATGTTGATTAGGTTGTATTTGTGCTCTGCTTGGAGAGTAATCTCGGGGAAACACTGCCTCAATAATGACTGTAATGATGAGCCGTTAGTGGGCCTTGTCTTACCTGTGTGGCCTCGGCCAGAGAGTCCTGTGTGCGTTTGGATATGGAGTGCAGGTATCTCCCGTATATGACAGCCAGGCCAGCCATAGGAGGCACGATCAGCAGCACAAAAGCTGCTAAACTGGGTGACACGTAAAACTGTTGGCAGAGAGGGAAGGAGAGGCCAGGAAACGTGAGGAGGCAATTCAGCTCAAGTCTTTTAAGCTTGCCCTTTACCTTTTGAACCAGTAAAGCCACTAATGAATAAAGAGGATGTGTGAACATATTTATCAAGATATTCAACTTGACTATATTTAGTATAATAATGTGTAATGGATATTTTGCTTTACGTCATTTGTTTCAGAAACGAGGTCCTAGGAATACAGTAAACAAGGAAGAAACTCAAGTAACTTGCTAAATTCTAATTTCCTTGTTGTGACAGAAATTACTTTGATCAAAACAGACAGTCAACAATCTACGTAGAGTAACCAGAACAATGGAGCAGTTTAAGTCGGGTGTACATGACACGATTTTGGCCATAATTTAGCGGTCCCAGACAAGTTTTTGAGATCGAAAACAAAATCCCCATGTCGTTGAGTAGGCACGCGGCCGTCACCTACACGCGTTTAATGTTTGCAGGTCAAAGACGCAATCTGAGGGCTACCGATCTCGTCGTTAAGTAGTCACAGACGTCCCAATATTTTCAAACATATTTGATTTTATCGGCACAAAATCTGCAATGCTCTTGTAGTGTGAGATGTACAACAACACGTTTTGAGAACGGTGATCAGCAATAGCAAATGAGAGCTCACTAGAGAAGCCAGTGAGATGACGTTTTGCATCACACAGAATGTGTAATCTCGAGCAGGAGCAATGGCTACTACTAGTATGCGTTTGTACTTGCCTTTAACCAAAGCGAAAGTGTCAAATCGTTACAGGTCTGAAGTTCACAAGGAATATTATTCAATTCAACTCTGTATGGCTGTATGGCAAGAGTGAATGTCTGACTGAACGTTTACAAGGCTGCTTTGAGCCATAGCTCATCACTATTTTAGTGTGCGCGCCACAATGTTGACAAGACAAACAACTACAGGAAAGATAGTTATTTCATGTGAGAGGCTCAGCGATGTTAGGATTTTGAAAGTTGTGTAGTGTCCACCCGAGGAAAGCCGTACCCGAAGGGATGAAAAAAATCACATCTTCCTCATGACAATAAACCAGTTAACTTACATTCTGATGTGACTCACAATCTTAGAACTGACCCCAGTACAGAGAAAACAAACCAGTTTACCTGTTTCTCACCATCATGCTGATCCCAGCTGCTGCCTGCGCGATAGTGCTGATCCCGCCGGAGAGGTTGTCTGTGAGGGAGTGCCCGATGACAGCCGTGTCCGCAGACAGGCGGTTAATGAGCTCCCCGGTACGGATCTTATCAAAGAACCCCACCTCCTGCCTCAGAATCGAGGAGAATAGGGATACGCTTAGATTCCTTACAATCTGTTGCCCTGCAAGAGTCATAACATAATTGTGTAATACATTTCCTCTGTATGGCATCAAAGTGTAAACAGTCATGAAAATGTTCAGAGATAGTAAGTTAAGTTCCCTCATACAGTCACCTGTGTAATGGCTATGGAAACCTACTCTGCATGCACTGGAAGCAAATTGTGACACACACCTGAGATTTGCATGAGGTAGACACGGGCTGCATTGGCAGCGCCCCCACAGAGAAACACCCCTAAGAGCGTGATACACAGAGAGCAGAGGGAGGCACTGAAGTCCTCCGAGGAGCTTGAGTAGATGGTGTCAATGACTTGGCCCAGAAAGAAGGGCGCCGACATGGTGACAGCACTGGAAACCACCAGGAAACTCACAGCCGCTGTGGAGGATAGCGTAGATAAAATATAAGAATCAAAACTGAAAGTTACTGCATTATTGTTAAAAAAATGTAAACTTTCATGACAACAAATAGGGCCTAAGTAAGGAATAAAGGTTTTAATGAAGTCAGCCCTACACAGGCACAAGTTAGTGATAACAGTGTTATTTCAGTGTCACGTTTGTCATTTTAGAAGTTGTCCCTGTGGTACAGTGAACCAGTGACATGTCCTACCCGACAGACGCAAGCGCTCTGGGTGGGCCAGTTGTAATATCCTTTTGACATCCTCAGTGGGTATCCGAGTTGGAGTTTGTTTTGTTTCTGTTGATTGCAGATCTTTGCTGTCAACTTCTTGTTGTGTTGCTTGTTCGGAGTCTGTGGAGGAGCTGTAGTTGGCTAAGTTTACCGTGGTTGTCCATGAGCTCCTCAACTGTCCAAGTGGAACACAATGCACGAGAGAGGTGCATCTCCGCCGGGGTAAAAGCGAAGCGCGTGCCAAAGGTTCGAACCTTTTCCCACTTACCTCTCGCCCACGGGACGTCTGGCATTCTAACCAAACTAGTCTATGTGTACGGGATTGAACCTTGCGTTTCAAAAGATTTACGCCTGGACATCTTGACAACAGCAACAGTTCCATTCTGCAATACAGTTAGTGAGCGACTAAGAGACAGAAAAGCAAGAACAATTACAACTCAAGTGCGATAGCGTTACGGAGACCTCTTTCTGAAGCTATTTCTGTGTTTTCAAACGCAAATGAACCATGTGTAAATATGTTTCCAATTAAACAAAATAACTTAATTGATTGAAGTCAAAATAGTGGTTATGAAATGGTGTGTATTTTATTTTCATTATCTAAAACATTTTGGTGAATGGACGAAGGTCGTTCAGAACTAAAACTCTGCTAATGCGATTTCCTCTTCCGAGGGGTATTCCAGAAAAATGGTTGAACAAATTCAGTATTTGGGTGATTCTGCATCTTCGGGCACTTTGTCCCGGTAAGCTTTCAGAAATTAAAATGTATTGAAACACCATTTTACCAGTATTATAATCATCTTTGATTTGTCTAGAAATAATATCCGATAATGGGCTGCGATCGTATTATTCAGGAATTTATATATTTTCGTCATTCTTCTCAGACAGCCATAGACAAATGTAATTTCCATCACATAATTAAACATCCATTTTAGTTGAAAATGAAATATCATACAATTATTTTATAACACATTTCTTATACATTTGTACATTAACTTGCACTGAATATTATTTTAAGTGCTTTTTAAGGTTTTCCTAAAATTAATAATTCAACATAACGCCTGAATGTATAAACTTGCCTTTGTGACAGCTGAAAATATTTATTTATCATTAAAAAATATATATATTTCCACCCAACCTTTTAGTGAGATTATGATAACAACTATATGATTTCCCTATCTAAAACAAATCAATCAATGTAAATTATACATAGTATACTAATTTTCCTAAAAAATATGGGTGTGGTGGAAATGACAAGGTGTGGTGGAAAAGACATCTATGTAAAAATAACTTATGAAAACAATATTTTATTGCAAACATTTTGAACAACAACCATTGTAAAACATGTAATTCATTTAAGAGAAAGTAAGATTCCAAAAGTGGGCAGAGCTCAAGGACGTAGGCCAGTGTTTTTGAAAGATGAGCCCAGATTGCAGAGGGGTCATCCACATAGAAGAGCTCAGTGAGAAAAGTGAAACGGTATCATTTGTGGTATACCCAACACAGGTGTGGAGGGTCACCTGCATGTGAGAATCACCAAAGTGATCACCTCAGTGGCACAACTTTGGTTTGAGAAGTGGGGGGAAAATTATTATTATAAATAGTTTTATCCAGTCGGATAAAACATTCCAAACAGCCTATCCGACCGCTCGGAGGTGTCTGCATGGTCCTAAAGCACACCGTTGCCTCATTTTGTATCACATTCAAATGATAAAACTGAAGGGGACAAAAATGCAATTTCAGAATGTGAGGGGGACACGTCCCCCCCGTCCCCATCCCCAGTGAAAGTTGCGCCCCTGAGTTCTCTGCAAAGTCAGTATGCACAATGATCTCCTCTTTCTGCAGATTCTCTTAATTCTCTCAGTTTGGAGTATTGGTGTCGAATGTTGTACATATGTTTCCCCAACTTCTATTTCAATCCTTTGGACAAGTCCTTCAGTAGAATATGGAGTGTGCCACACACCTTTTCTTATTCTGTCAAATGTACAGTGAACTTCTCCATGTTTTCCTTCTTTGTTTTTCCTTCTCTCTCTCTTCAGCTTTGTTTTTCCACTCAAACCACCATGTCTGCTCACCAGCATCAAAGTCAGATGTTTTAAGCTCTTTGGCTTGGCAAAGGGAGCACTCTCTCTACATACACTCTTTCTTCAGGTTCTCACAGCACAAAGACTCGATAAGGTTCTCATTGTTGCTGCAGCTGATCACTTTGTGATACTGTAGTTTGTCCGCCATGAACTGGACATTGGCGTGGGTTTTGCATGTGGCATGTGTCCCTATCCTGGACTGTTGACTTGACAACCCAAAAATACGTCTTTTAAAGAATTCATGGTAGGACATTTTAATATCTGAATTTTCCCTCTTAAAATCCTGATAAAGGTTCTGAATTGTGCCATTCACTTCTGCTTTTTTTCTTGTTCCTCGT
The DNA here is from genome assembly GCF_016432855.1 of Salvelinus namaycush. Classification (NCBI taxonomy): domain Eukaryota; kingdom Metazoa; phylum Chordata; class Actinopteri; order Salmoniformes; family Salmonidae; genus Salvelinus; species Salvelinus namaycush. Next base: position 75,697,286 of record NC_052310.1, read on the forward strand.
TAGTGTGTCCTTTTTCCCTGTTATTGTTCTACGGTTGACACACTAACGAGGAACAGCATTGAGGGCAAATGAAAACAGGCCAACCAGTCTTCAATACTCCAGGTAAAAGCAGTGTAACATAATTAGCACAGCATAGATATCTAGTGATTTTCTCTTCTGTGGCTGTGCTAATTATGTTACACTGCTTTTACCTGGAGTATTGAAGACTGGTTGGCCTGTTTTCATTTGCCCTCAATGCTTTTGCTGAAAATCCAAATTCTCTGTTTGAGGCTTTGACCAGGCCATACTTTCTCAGGATGTTGCCCCTGAGCATTTTTGAAGCCGCTTGTTTGTCCTTGGCACTGCACATTTTTTGATACTTTTGCTTTAACTCTGCAATGATGGCATTTTGAAACAATAAAATCCTTCTCAAGTTCTTCAGAGTTCCCTTCATTTTCTGTTTTATCTTTGTCTTTGGGGAATCTTGTCTCTCCATTTTCTTCATCAGTTGATCATGCTTTTTTTAATATTTCTCATTTTTCCATTAAGCTTTATCAAGTTTGGCATTTGTCATGCAAAGATCTCTATGTTTTTGAGCGACCACTTCCAACCTTTTTCCTTCCAACAAGTATTTGACTTGTCATTCCTGTTGCAGATGATGAGGAAGGGGTATCAGGGCGTGCATCAGGGCAGGTAAGTTATGGGCAGTTATGATGGCCTCGTGTTCTGACTGCAAGTCATCTGGTGACTAAGGTGTTGTGTTGCCTGATAGGTAGGTCTCCATTGCAACTGTTCTCTTTAAAGTCTGTCTTCTATTCCGTTGGTTGCATTTCTATAGCCATCTCTTGCTTCTTTGTACTCGCTTTGTAAGCTCGAAGATAGATATCACTTCTCCCTTCTTTTTTTCTTCCAGTATCTCTTCCTGTCTTTTTGCAGATGTTCCTAGTATCGTATAGGATCATTTTTTATTTTGTTTCTATGTCTGTGACCTCTGTGCTGTTTTGTGGCATCTTCTAGAAACAAAGAAAAAGACTCAAGTTTTCCAATTGTGCACACCTTGGAGCATTTTCTATATTAAAGTAATTTAAAACATGATTAAATAAGCCTAAAGTAAATAAAAGTAAAAAGTAATAACATAATGGATTTTTGTAATTTCCACTATGTTCTGTCATTTCCATCAGAGTTAAGTTTGTGATGGAAATGACTGTGATGGAAATGATGCTTCTGCTGTTTTTGGAGAAAAATGACAGACTGCTTAGCATGCTTTGGGCAACTACGGGAACTTCTATGTCCTCAGGGTCAATTTTGTGGATATTATTTAAAAAATACATGTTTTTATTCTTCATATGTTAAGTTCACACTACAATCACCCCATATTTTTTTCAACACCTCTCTATCAAGTATTTTAGCTACTTTTCAGATGCATTTTATACATCTATTTCACTGTTTTGCCCTTGTCCTTGACCCAGACTTTTGAGCTACTATGTTTTTCTATGAGAAAACATGAATAATTACACATGATGTAATGTTATCTTCTAGAGAAAGAGTCAATAAAATAAAATAAAATCTATATCAATATGTATTGTGAGTATGCCCTTTATATTCTTATTTCCACAAAATATACCTGTCCTTTGGTAGTGGTGTCATTTTCACCACTGAGGGCAAATTCCTCATTAATAAAGTTTTGTCAAGAGAATATCTTTAATGTTTGTTTGTGGACCATCATTTTATCATAGAAGATGAAGAAAAACACCATGTTCTAACTGTCACGATTGTCTAAGGTGGAAACAGTAGACCAAGGTGCAGCGTGGTGAGCGTACATACTTCTTTATTATAAGATGTCGCCAACAATAAACATCAAAACGAAACCGTGCCGCCAACGTAATGCTCACATCCAACTATACATGGACAACTACCCACAAATACAGGTGGGAAAAAGGATACACCCGGCCAAACACCAAGAAATACAAATCATAGAAAAAGGAACATAGAATGCCCACCCAAATCACACCCTGACCAAACCAAAATAGAGACATAAAAAGCTCTCTATGGTCAGGGTGTGACAGTAACTGTAACGTTCGTCTGGTGGTGTATGAACGGACCAAGGCGCAGCGGGTGATGAATACATAACTATTTATTTCAAAACAGACGAAACACTGACAAAACACTAGAACAAACTACAAAACAATAAACGAAGGCAACAGACCTGAAACAAACAAACTTACATATAGACGAAGGACGCAAGAACAGGAACAGACTACCTAAAACGAACGAACAAACGAAACAGTCCCATGTGGATTACACAGACACAGGAACAATCACCCACAAACAAACAGTGAGAACAACCTACCTTAATATGACTCTCAATCAGAGGAAATGAAAACCACCTGCCTCTAATTGAGAGCCATACCAGGCAACCCATTAACCCAACATAGAAAACACATAACATAGACTACCCACCCAAACTCACGCCCTGACCAATTAAACACATACCAAACAACAGAAAACAGGTCAGGAACGTGACAGTAACAAACACATAATTGTGCATTTTATTAAAATGAGCACCGTTGGAATTGTTCAGACATTGCCTCATCTGCACCATGTTTTCTTGATCAAATAGGTTCATGTGATTCTCGTTTGTTCTTACTAGAGTCTCCTTCAGTTTTGTTACAACCTCATGACACACTAAATATGAATGACATTCACATGTATTTATTAACTTCTTTGACCTGACAGGTCATTTTGACAGATGTCAGCATTGCAGCAACAATCTTATACCTTAGTTATAGTTATATAGTAGCTCATCAGGTAGTAGCCTATGTTTTCTCTCAGGCTGATACAGAGAGACTCATCCATGCTTTTATTACAAGCAGGCTTGACTACTGCAATGCTCTCCTGTCTGTTCTACCTAAAAAAGCCATTGGTCAACTGCAAAATATACAGAATGCTGCAGCAAGGGTACTGACCAAGACCAGACAGAGAGCACGCATTACACCGGTTTTCCAGGTCTGCACTAGCTGCCTGTGAGATTTAGAATTCATTTTAAGATTCTTCTATTGGTTTTTAAATCAATCCACGATTGTGCACCTCAGTACATGTCAGACATGCTTGTAAGTTATGTACCCAGCAGGTCCCTCAGGTCCTCAGGCACTGGACTTTTAACTATCCCAAAGTCTAGAACCATTACAAAAAAAGATTGCAGTATTTGCATGAGGTAGACACTGCTTCCAAAATAACACCGTTTTATTTGCTGCAGTAAGTTTGCAATGTAAGAGTGCAGTAAAACTGCTGTTCAACTGCAGTACACTACATTTATTATTAAAACACACCTTAAAACCCACCCTTTTAGCTTTGCTTTTCCTTAAGGGGCTTTTGAGTCATTACATTCATGTTATTCTTTAGTTTTTATCTTCATGTTTGTTGTGTAGTAAATGTTTCAGTTTTTATTTTCATTGTCATTATTCGTTTTTTCCTGTGAAGCTCATTGTGTTGCATTCCATGTCTGAAATTTGCTGTAGAAATAAGGCTTGATTTGATTTGATTTGGTATTGGGTACGTTTTATATTAAAAAAAGTCTGATTACAAGTTTATTTGACCAGTACACTCCAGGCATGGTACATTTATATTTCACAATCATGAGGATACTTCCTATTTCAAGTCCATTCACCAGCTCCATTATTCCAAGTTGTCATAATTTAACTTTAAGGAAACGACTCCCTCTGCTGGCCAAATAAGATAACATTCCTTTAGTCTCAGAACTGTATTGACTCAGGTCAATCTCTCCCTTTTCCAGGCCTTGTTTCATGTACAGTATGGCTTCCATTTACTCTGGTATTCACATTAAGCTGAAAAACCCCAAGACACCCCGGGTAGAAAAACTGAACCATACCCATTTTACACTGATGATACAAGTGTTTTATTAAATGTCATGATTTCTAACATTTTTTTCTCTCCAGGTTATAATTGAAAGGATTCAGGAGTTGCCTCAGAGACCTCCTCAGCAGCTGTCTCCACTGTGCTGAACTTCTGTAAGGGCATCCTGTCCTCCCCAGTCCTCTCTGTCACATTAACCACTAAGTACAGGCTACTGGTGGAGCTGCTGGCCAAGCTGTGTGCCCTGGCCTAATCCAAGCTCAGTCAGCAGCAAATCACAGACCCCCTGACACCCCAGGTGTTTGAGGTCCTTCTTCTTACCCTGAGCAGGTAACTCACAGTCCAGAGGTAGCAGGCCAATGTCAACCGTGTGTTTGTCCAAGTCACAACACACATGCTCCCGCACCTCCTCCTGCTCAGGGACCTACTGACCATCACGGCCTGGATGGCCGAGGATGACCCACGTGTTGGCCAGCACCTGAGTAGGGACATCCGTGGTAAGGTGGATACCATCCGGCAGTCTGCTCTCTTCCTGCCAGACCACCTCCAGGCGTATAAGGAGGAGCCAGGGATGAAGAAAGGGCTGGCAGGGAAGGGCCTACTCTCCCCAATCCACTCAATAATTACAAAGCTCTGTGACACCACTCTCCATTATGCGGTCAGGTCGAGTTCCCTCCCGCTGCTCTTCAGGTTCTCACTGGACGCCTACTGTAAAGGAGAGGATAATAAAGAACACAGTTAATCACCGCCGTGGATTTCATAAACGTGGTGACTCTCAAAGACACGTTTGATGGTGAAAACTGCAGCTTAGCTCTGCTGGCTTTGGAGAACCTCTTGAAATTATGCTTGATGGGAGACATTTACAATGTGTCGGCTGACAGGATAAAGCACAAGAAGGTTCAGTTGATTTTCTATAGGAAGGTGGTTAGGATGTTGTTTGAGAATTCCCATCCCATTATATCAGCATGGTACCGCTGTCTAAAAGCCCTGCTCAGTCTCAACCACCTGATCATAGAGCCGGACGTGGACGAGCTGATGTCGGCCGGATGGATCAACTCCGACTGCACAGAGCCACGGGTTAGGAAGGCACACGAGGCCCTCATCTCCTCTGTTCTCCTGACCTATGCCAAGCTGAGGAGCTCCTGGCTGTCATCTGCCGCTCAGCAGTGGATGAGTTCCGACAGCCTGTTCTTCCAGAGGCAGTGCAAAGGACGCTCAGCAGTGGATGAGTTCCGACAGCCTGTTCTTCCAGAGGCAGTGCAAAGGACGCTCAGCAGTGGATGAGTTCCGACAGCCTGTTCTTCCAGAGGCAGTGCAAAGGACGCTCAGCAGTGGATGAGCGCCGACAGCCTGTTCTTCATAGGACGCTCAGCAATGTATTTTTTTAATTTATTTCACATTTATTTTACCAGGTAGGCTAGTTGAGAACAAGTTCTCATTTACAACTGCGACCTGGCCAAGATAAAGCAAAGCAGTGCGACACAAACAACAACACAGAGTTACACATGGAATAAACAAACATACAGTCAATAACACAATAGAGAAAAAGTCTATGTACAGTGTGTGCAAATTAGGTAAGATAAGGGAGGTAAGGCAATAAATAGGCCATTGTGGCGAAATAATTACAATTTAGCAATTAAACACTGGAGTGATAGATGTGCAGAAGATGAATGTGCATGTAGAGATACTGGGGTGCAAAGGAACAACAACAAAAAATAACAGTATGGGGATGAGGTAGTTGGATGGGCTATTTACAGATGGGCTATGTACAGGTGCAGTGATCTGTGAGCTGCTCTGACAGCTGGAGCTTAAAGTTAGTGAGGGAGATATGGGTCTCCAGCTTCAGTGATTTTTGCAATTCGTTCCAGTCATTGGCAGCAGAGAACTGGAAGGAAAGGAGGCCAAAGGAGGAATTGGCTTTGGGGGTGACCAGTGAAATATACCTGCTGGAGCGCGTGCTATGGGTGAGTGCTGCTATGGTGACCAGTGAACTGAGATAAGGCGGGGCTTTACCTAGCAAAGACTTATAGATGACCTGGAGCCAGTGGGATTGGTGACGAATATGAAGCGAGGGCCAGCCAATGAGAGGATACAGTTTGCAGTGGTGAGTAGTATATGGGGCTTTGGTGACAAAACGGATGGCACTGTGATAGACTGCATCCAATTTGCTGAGTAGAGTGTTGGAGGCTATTTTGTAAATGACATCGCCGAAGTCAAGGATCAGCAGGATAGTCAGTTTTACGAGGGTATGTTTTAGAGGTCGACCGATTAATCGGAATGGTCGGTATTTTTGGATGCCGATTTTTTAATTAATTTTTTTTAAATATATTTTTTTACACCTTTATTTAACTAGGCAAGTCAGTTAAGAACACATTCTTATTTTCAATGATGGCCTAGGAACGAACGGTGGGTTAACTGCCTTGTTCAGGGGCAGAACGACAGATTTTTACCTTGTCAGCTCAGGGATTCAATCTTGCAACCTTACGGTTAACTAGTCCAACGCTCTAACCACCTGCCTCATGAGGAGCCTGCCTGTTACACGAATGCAGTAAGAAGCCAAGGTAAGTTGCTAGCTAGCATTAAACTTATCTTATAAAAAACAATTAATCATAATCACTAGTTATAACTACACATGTTTGATGATATTACTAGTTTATCTAGCGTGTTCTGCGTTGCATTTAATCGATGCGGTGCGCATTCGGGAAAATAGACTGTCGTTGCTCCAACGTGTACCTAACCATAAACATCAATGCCTTTCTTAAAATCAATACACATAAGTACAGTGGGGCAAAAAAGTATTTAGTCAGCCACCAATTGTGCAAGTTCTCCCACTTAAAAAGACGAGAGAGGCCTGTAATTTTCATCATAGGTACACTTCAACTATGACAGACAAAATGAGAAAAAAAAATCCAGAAAATCACATTGTAGGATTTTTAATGAATTTATTTGCAAATTATGGTGGAAAATAAGTATTTGGTCAATAACAAAAGTTTATCTCAATACTTTGTTATATACCCTTTGTTGGCAATGACAGAGGTCAAACGTTTTCTGTAAGTCTTCACAAGGTTTTCACACACTGTTGCTGGTATTTTGGCCCATTCCTCCCCATGCAGATCTCCTCTAGAGCAGTGATGTTTTGGGGCTGTTGCTGGGCAAGACGGACTTTCAACTCCCTCCAAAGATTTTCTATGGGGTTGAGATATGGAGACTGGCTAGGCCACTCCAGGACCTTGAAATGCTTCTTACGAAGCCACTCCTTCGTTGCCCGGGCGGTGTGTTTGGGATCATTGTCATGCTGAAAGACCCAGCCACGTTTCATCTTCAATGCCCTTGCTGATGGAAGGAGGTTTTCACTCAAAATCTCACGATACATGGCCCCATTCATTCTTTCCTTTACACGGATCAGTCGTCCTGGTCCCTTTGCAGAAAAACAGCCCCAAAGCATGATGTTTCCACCCCCATGCTTCACAGTAGGTATGGTGTTCTTTGGATGCAACTCAGCATTCTTTGTCCTCCAAACACGACGAGTTGAGTTTTTACCAAAAAGTTCTATTTTAGTTTCATCTGACCATATGACATTCTCACAATCTTCTTCTGGATCATCCAAATGCTCTCTAGCAAACTTCAGACGGGCCTGGACATGTACTGGCTTAAGCAGGGGGACACGTCTGGCACTGCAGGATTTGAGTCCCTGGCGGCGTAGTGTGTTACTGATGGTAGGCTTTGTTACTTTGGTCCCAGCTCTCTGCAGGTCATTCACTAGGTCCCCCCGTGTGGTTCTGGGATTTTTGCTCACCGTTCTTGTGATCATTTTGACCCCACGGGGTGAGATCTTGCGTGGAGCCCCAGATCGAGGGAGATTATCAGTGGTCTTGTACGTCTTCCATTTCCTAATAATTGCTCCCACAGTTGATTTCTTCAAACCAAGCTGCTTACCTATTGCAGATTCAGTCTTCCCAGCCTGGTGCAGGTCTACAATTTTGTTTCTGGTGTCCTTTGACAGCTCTTTGGTCTTGGCCATAGTGGAGTTTGGAGTGTGACTGTTTGAGGTTGTGGACAGGTATCTTTTATACTGATCACAAGTTCAAACAGGTGCCATTAATACAGATAACGAGTGGAGGACAGAGGAGCCTCTTAAAGAAGAAGTTACAGGTCTGTGAGAGCCAGAAATCTTGCTTGTTTGTAGGTGACCAAATACTTATTTTCCACCATCATTTGCAAATAAATTCAAAAAAAATCCTACAATGTGATTTTCTGGATGTTTTTTTCTCATTTTGTCTGTCATAGTTGAAGTGTACCTATGATGAAAATTACAGGCCTCTCTCATCTTTTTAAGTGGGAGAACTTGCACAATTGGTGGCTGACTAAATACTTTTTTGCCCCACTGTATATATTTTTTACCTGCATATTTAGCTAAAAGAAATAGCAGGCAAAATTAACCAGGTGAAATTGTGTCACTTCTCTTGTGTTCATTGCACGCAGAGTCAGGGTATATGCAACAGTTTGGGCCGCCTGGCTCATTGCGAACTAATTTGCCAGAATTTTACGTAATTATGACATTTACATTTACATTTACATTTAAGTCATTTAGCAGACGCTCTTATCCAGAGCGACTTACAAATTGGTGCATTCACCTTATGATATCCAGTGGAACAGCCACTTTACAATAGTGCATCTAAATCTTTTAGGGGGGGGGGGGGGGGGGGGGGGGTTAGAAGGATTACTTTATCCTATCCTAGGTATTCCTTAAAGAGGTGGGGTTTCAGGTGTCTCCGGAAGGTGGTGATTGACTCCGCTGACCTGGCGTCGTGAGGGAGTTTGTTCCACCATTGGGGTGCCAGAGCAGCGAACAGTTTTGACTGGGCTGAGCGGGAACTGTACTTCCTCAGAGGTAGGGAGGCGAGCAGGCCAGAGGTGGATGAACGCAGTGCCCTTGTTTGGGTGTAGGGCCTGATCAGAGCCTGAAGGTACGGAGGTGCCGTTCCCCTCACAGCTCCGTAGGCAAGCACCATGGTCTTGTAGCGGATGCGAGCTTCAACTGGAAGCCAGTGGAGAGAGCGGAGGAGCGGGGTGACGTGAGAGAACTTGGGAAGGTTGAACACCAGACGGGCTGCGGCGTTCTGGATGAGTTGTAGGGGTTTAATGGCACAGGCAGGGAGCCCAGCCAACAGCGAGTTGCAGTAATCCAGACGGGAGATGACAAGTGCCTGGATTAGGACCTGCGCCGCTTCCTGTGTGAGGCAGGGTCGTACTCTGCGAATGTTGTAGAGCATGAACCTACAGGAACGGGCCACCGCCTTGATGTTAGTTGAGAACGACAGGGTGTTGTCCAGGATCACGCCAAGGTTCTTAGCGCTCTGGGAGGAGGACACAATGGAGTTGTCAACCGTGATGGCGAGATCATGGAACGGGCAGTCCTTCCCCGGGAGGAAGAGCAGCTCCGTCTTGCCGAGGTTCAGCTTGAGGTGGTGATCCGTCATCCACACTGATATGTCTGCCAGACATGCAGAGATGCGATTCGCCACCTGGTTATCAGAAGGGGGAAAGGAGAAGATTAATTGTGTGTCGTCTGCATAGCAATGATAGGAGAGACCATGTGAGGTTATGACAGAGCCAAGTGACTTGGTGTATAGCGAGAATAGGAGAGGGCCTAGAACAGAGCCCTGGGGGACACCAGTGGTGAGAGCACGTGGTGCGGAGACAGATTCTCGCCACGCCACCTGGTAGGAGCGACCTGTCAGGTAGGACGCAATCCAAGCGTGGGCCGCGCCGGAGATGCCCAACTCGGAGAGGGTGGAGAGGAGGATCTGATGGTTCACAGTATCAAAGGCAGCCGATAGGTCTAGAAGGATGAGAGCAGAGGAGAGAGAGTTAGCTTTAGCAGTGCGGAGCGCCTCCGTGACACAGAGAAGAGCAGTCTCAGTTGAATGACTAGTCTTGAAACATGACTGATTTGGATCAAGAAGGTCATTCTGAGAGAGATAGCAGGAGAGCTGGCCAAGGACGGCACGTTCAAGAGTTTTGGAGAGAAAAGAAAGAAGGGATACTGGTCTGTAGTTGTTGACATCGGAGGGATCGAGTGTAGGTTTTTTCAGAAGGGGTGCAACTCTCGCTCTCTTGAAGACGGAAGGGACGTAGCCAGCGGTCAAGGATGAGTTGATGAGCGAGGTGAGGTAAGGGAGAAGGTCTCCGGAAATGGTCTGGAGAAGAGAGGAGGGGATAGGGTCAAGCGGGCAGGTTGTTGGGCGGCCGGCCGTCACAAGACGCAAGATTTCATCTGGGGAGAGAGGGGAGAAAGAGGTCAAAGCACAGGGTAGGGCAGTGTGAGCAGAACCAGCGGTGTCGTTTGACTTAGCAAACGAGGATCGGATGTCGTCGACCTTCTTTTCAAAATGGTTGACGAAGTCATCCGTAGAGAGGGAGAAGGGGGGGGGGGGGGAGGAGGATTCAGGAGGGAGGAGAAGGTGGCAAAGAGCTTCCTAGGGTTAGAGGCAGATGCTTGGAATTTAGAGTGGTAGAAAGTGGCTTTAGCAGCAGAGACAGAAGAGGAAAATGTAGAGAGGAGGGAGTGAAAGGATGCCAGGTCCGCAGGGAGGCGAGTTCTCCTCCATTTCCGCTCGGCTGCCCGGAGCCCTGTTCTGTGAGCTCGCAATGAGTCGTCGAGCCACGGAGCAGGAGGGGAGGACCGAGCCGGCCTGGAGGATAGGGGACATAGAGAGTCAAAGGATGCAGAAAGGGAGGAGCGGAGGGTTGAGGAGGCAGAATCAGGAGATAGGTTGGAGAAGGTTTGAGCAGAGGGAAGAGATGATAGGATGGAAGAGGAGAGAGTAGCGGGGGAGAGAGAGCGAAGGTTGGGACGGCGCGATACCATCCGAGTAGGGGCAGAGTGGGAAGTGTTGGATGAGAGCGAGAGGGAAAAGGATACAAGGTAGTGGTCGGAGACTTGGAGGGGAGTTGCAATGAGATTAGTGGAAGAACAGCATCTAGTAAAGATGAGGTCAAGCGTATTGCCTGCCTTGTGAGTAGGGGGGGAAGGTGAGAGGGTGAGGTCAAAAGAGGAGAGGAGTGGGAAGAAGGAGGCAGAGAGGAATGAGTCAAAGGTAGACGTGGGGAGGTTAAAGTCACCCAGAACGGTGAGAGGTGAGCCATCCTCAGGGAAGGAACTTATCAAGGCGTCAAGCTCATTGATGAACTCTCCAAGGGAACCTGGAGGGCGATAAATGATAAGGATGTTAAGCTTGAAAGGGCTGGTAACTGTGACAGCATGGAATTCAAAGGAGGCGATAGACAGATGGGTCAGGGGAGAAAGAGAGAATGTCCACTTGGGAGAGATGAGGATCCCAGTGCCACCACCCCGCTGACCAGAAGCTCTCGGGGTGTGCGAGAACACGTGGGCAGACGAGGAGAGAGCAGTAGGAGTAGCAGTGTTATCTGTGGTAATCCATGTTTCCGTCAGTGCCAAGAAGTCGAGGGACTGGAGGGAAGCATAGGCTGGGATGAACTCTGCCTTGTTGGCCGCAGATCGGCAGTTCCAGAGGCTGCCGGAGACCTGGAACTCCACGTGGGTCGTGCGCGCTGGGACCACCAGGTTAGGGTGGCAGCGGCCACGCGGTGTGAAGCGTTTGTATGGTCTGTGCAGAGAGGAGAGAACAGGGATAGACAGACACATAGTTGACAGGCTACAGAAGAGGCTACGCTAATGCAAAGGAGATTGGAATGACAAGTGGACTACACGTCTCGAATGTTCAGAAAGTTAAGCTTACGTTGCAAAAATCTTATTGACTAAAATGATTAAAATGATGCAGTACTGCTAGCTGGTGAAGTAGGCTAGCTAGCAGTGGCTGCGTTGTTGACTTTGTTTGAAAGTGTTGCTGGCTAGGTAGCCTCGACAACTGGCTAGGTAACCTCGATAACTGGCTAGATAATTACTCTAAACTACACAATTATCTTAGATACAAGGACAGCAAAGACAACTATGTAGCTAGCTAACACTACACTAATCAAATCGTTCCGTTGTAGTGTTTCGGTAGAAGTTGGCTAGCTGGCTAGCTAGCAGTGTTGACAACGTTAGGACGGCGAAAATAGCTGGCTAGCTGACTTTGTTTGAAAGTGGAGCTGGCTAGGTAACCTCGATAACTGGCTAGATAATTACTCTAAACTACACAATTATCTTAGATACAAGACAGCAAAGACAACTATGTAGCTAGCTAACACTACACTAATCAAATCGTTCCGTTGTAATGTTTCGTAAGAAGTTGGCTAGCTGGCTAGCTAGCAGTGTTGACAACGTTAGGACGGCGAAAATAGCTGGCTAGCTGACTTTGTTTGAAAGTGGAGCTGGCTAGGTAACCTCGATAGCTGGCTAGATAATTACTCCAAACTACACAATTATCTTAGATACAAAGACAGCAAAGACAACTATGTAGCTAGCTAACACTACACTAATCAAATCGTTCCGTTGTACAATGACATAACATTGAAGGTTGTGCAATGTAACAGGAATATTTAGACTTATGGATGCCACCCGTTAGATAAATACGGAACGGTTCCGTATTTCACTGAAAGAAGAAACGTTTTGTTTTCGAGATGATAGTTTCCGGATTCTACCATATTAATGACCTAAGGCTCGTATTTCTGTGTGTTATTATGTTATAATTAAGTCTATGATTTGATAGAGCAGTCTGACTGAGCGATGGTAGGCACCAGCAGGCTCGTAAGCATTCATTCAAACAGCACTTTCGTGCGTTTTGCCAGCAGCTCTTCGCAATGCTTCAAGCATTGCGCTGTTTATGACTTCAAGCCTATCAACTCCCGAGATTAGGCTGGTGTAACCGATGTGAAATGGCTAGCTAGCTAGGTGCGCGCTAATAGCGTTTCAAACGTCACTCACTCTGAGACTTGGAGTAGTTGTTCCCCTTGCTCTGCATGGGTAACGCTGCTTCGAGGGTGGCTGTTGTCGATGTGTTCCTGGTTCGAGCCCAGGTAGTGTTGATAATACAAGTTTACTGGAGAACTGAGACGAAGTAGAGACTCTGGACAGGGTGGATGAGGTTTAATTAAATGCAATTTATTCAGAGGTAAAGATATCTGAAATAGCGTGCACGGACCCTTTTCATCAAGCTCAAATGGAACTATCCGAAAAAAGAAGCCCAGATAACAGAGTGCATATACATTTTATACAGTACAGAAAGTAGGTTGAGTCTGGAAGTTCTGGTCCTCTGGTTGGTTCTGATGAGTTGGGCGAGGTCTCCTTCAGGCCAGTATCACTGTCCCATTGGCTCTGAGTAGAGTTCTTTGTCTTCAGAAATGTTCAGCTAAAACAGGAGATTAGGTGTGTGCGTAGATGTTCCTATTTTGACATTTCTGTGTGTCTCTGTAAAATGTTCAGACTGAAGAGGAGTTTTTGTGTGTGCGAAGATGTTCCTGTCTTATCTGTGTTTATGAAAGGTTTACGTCAGCCCTCTGTCCTTGGGTATGTGTGTGTCTCAGTTTCTCGTGATATGCAGTACCAGGCACCACTTTTCTTATCAGTCTTTATGAAAAGGCCTGTGTCAGCCATCTGTCTCTGGGTGTGTGAGAAACCCTGCTTAGAAAGAAGTTAGTTATAACAATGTAATAGCAATATGCTTGTGTTATTTTCAAATGGTATTTATTACAAATCCCTCTCTTCACGTCTCCAAAGAGACGTGACATAAACTAGGTAAAAGTAAGAAAAGCAAAAGTAAACAACCAGGGAAACTTTCTCAGAGAGAAAGTTTTGATTCCCTCTCTTCACGTCTCCAAAGAGACGTGACATAAACTAGGTAAAAGTAAGAAAAGCAAAAGTAAACAACCAGGGAAACTTTCTCAGAGAGAAAGTTTTGATTCCCTCTCTTCACGTCTCACAAGAGACGTGACATAAACTAGGTAAAAGTAAGAAAAGCAAAAGTAAACAACCAGGGAAACTTTCTCAGAGAGAAAGTTTTGATTCCCTCTCTTCACGTCTCACAAGAGACGTGACATAAACTAGGTAAAAGTAAGAAAAGCAAAAGTAAACAACCAGGGAAACTTTCTCAGAGAGAAAGTTTTATTTCCCTCTCTTCACGTCTCCAAAGAGACGTGACATAAACTAGGTAAAAGTAAGAAAAGCAAAAGTAAACAACCAGGGAAACTTTCTCAGAGAGAAAGTTTTGATTCCCTCTCTTCACGTCTCCAAAGAGACGTGACATAAACTAGGTAAAAGCAAGAAAAGCAAAAGTAAACAACCAGGGAAACTTTCTCAGAGAGAAAGTTTTGATTCCCTCTCTTCACGTCTCACAAGAGACGTGACATAAACTAGGTAAAAGTAAGAAAAGCAAAAGTAAACAACCAGGGAAACTTTCTCAGAGAGAAAGTTTTATTTCCCTCTCTTCACGTCTCCAAAGAGACGTGACATAAACTAGGTAAAAGTAAGAAAAGCAAAAGTAAACAACCAGGGAAACTTTCTCAGAGAGAAAGTTTTATTCCCCCTCTTCACGTCTCACAAGAGACGTGACAAAAGCTATGAATGGCGTTTAATTAGTCATCAGTCCAATAGCCTGGCTCAGCATCCTCCAGGGCAAGCATAGGAAACATCTGTCCCTTCTCTGCCTGGTTGGGATCAATAGCAGTAGTTATGATCCTAGTGGTCAGCGTTCGAATACATGGAATGCAGCAGCATCCACAAAGCACCAGTATCGCAGTGAAGACAGATATAGATACCAGTATGGAGGAAACAAGCATCTTATATTTCCCAAACGCATCCATCCAAGAGTCCCACATAGAGGTGTCAACCCCGGAGTGGTGCTTCATCTTCTCATTAAGTGTACGAAGACCCTCTAAGGCAACAGTAAGACTACCATCAGTTGCTGTGTTATTGGGAATGAAAGTACAACATTGCTCCCCGAACATGGCACAAACACCTCCGCGTTCAGCCAACAACATATCCACCGCGATTCTATTTTGGAATGCCATCAGGGATGTAGCTGCCAATTGTCCATGGACCGCCTCGAAACCTTGTTGAGTCCAATTACCTAATTTTTTAACCAAAAAACGAGAAAATGTTAAACCCTCAGGTCCATCCCTCTATACAACCTGTACCAGGTGGGCTCGTCGCCACCCGGGAACTTCAAACCTTCACAACAGGGAGGACAAACATCACTTTTTATTCATTCGACAACCTCTACTACAGCAAACCAAGGGTCCTCCTCTGTCAGGCCCACTCTCCTGCGAAAGCTTGATTCCGTATCAGCCTCTCCAACTGGAGCATCAAGCAACGGCATCATACCAGAGGTCCTTGCCCCATCTGTAACAGACTTCTTCAAACAAGGTATGATACAGGTAGCACAGCACATGAGCATAAGAAAAACAACAACTAGAGTCAGAAATCCAGTAACCATCATTGTAGTGCCAGTATCCATCATTGTAGTGCACTTACCAAACCAACCACCCAGCCAGGGGAACAGTCCACTCTCCTCCACACCTGCAAGACCCTCCATCCCCACCGATAACCTTGCCAACCCACTCAGAGCTTTTTGAAATGCTCCCATCCGGACTAGTATTGTTAGGGACAAACGTGCAACACTGTTCTCCAATCATTTTACATACACCTCCCTGGTTGGCCAGTATCATGTCTAGTGCTAGCCTATTCTGTCTAGCAGTTCGAGAGGTGGCATCCAATTGTTCAGCCATCCCCCTAAGTGCAGTGTGGGTGTAGTTGACAAATCATTGTTGATTATATTAAAGATAATTGATCCAGGCATTTTGTTTAGTATCACCAATAGCTGGGCCAATGGTGGGCATCAGATGCCACAGACCATCATTTCTGTTTAATGCCTGGAATTCGTGGGGGGACCCCTATTGGGACCCCCAACAGGTTGGTGTGGATGTTATCTGTCCCCTCGGACCAAGGAGCGTCACGGCTCTGCCATCTCCTGGGTTGGTTCCGAGCCTCTGTGTCATGTGCAGCTCTCAGAAGTTGGTCAGCTGTAACCTCAATAATAGGCAATGGTGTTATCAGACTGGCCAAAGCACATGTGCCCTGACAATCTACTTTCAAAATGGGGTCAATCGCCTGGCAGGTCCACACATCCACCATACATCAGCAACACCTCCAGTTAATAGTGGCATTGGTGATGCAGGTAGCAGTAGGGAGCCTCCCATAGTCTATACCCCTACCTGTACCAGTGTTACAGCTGTAATATCCCCCATATGCCTTAACCCCCCATGGTGTCTTCTGGGGAGGGACTTCTGGGAACACAAGACTCAGAGTTTTACACAGGGTTGAATTTGGCTTAAACTTTCCAATATGCACATCCAACCTTCCCCATTACTTAGGGCAAATGGGTGAGCAGCCAGAATAGGTCTGGCATGTCCACATACGACACAGTCCTTTCTATTTATTGTTTTGCAGGCCAACCACATATTCTCCCTTTCCTCATAACCAGTTTCAGTCCCCAATTGTTCACTATCTGAGATGTCTTTTACATTTATTACCTGTCCCAGATTGGAGAGCTTAGGTGGTGGTGTGGGACTTGGTCTTGAAGTGGTGGAGGAGGCCGGCTGAATCCCTGGTCCGTTGGAACTGGTGGTGGTTCTGGCAGCACTGTGATGGTAACATCCCCATCGTATCCTAAACAGACAGCTCAGGACCACAAGCAGTCCTGTAAAACCCCATCCTTTCCCAGAGAACACATCATCAGCTAGAGACCAAGCAACACTTTCACTTCTATGAACGTACACAGTGAGGAAAGGTCGGGGTCAGGGAATTCTTCATTAAGGAGTTGACCCCTGAGCTTTATTAGCATCAGTTCTTCTCCTTAACTCTGTGATCATTCGGCAGTGTCAGTGTGTCTCACCCTCCAAGTGCGATATGCCCCCAGGTCGAGTGAATCACCTTCTCCTTTAATTCATCTGTAACGCATAAAATCCTGGACATACAGGTTTGGTTAACCACCAGTTTCTCATTTGTTTTATCTGATTATATATTTAACTTCTATACCTATTTGTTAGCTATAATTATTATTATTTTTATTTTTATTTTATTTTTATAATTAGTTTATTATCCAATAGGCCCCATCCTATCCTAGACCACAATGTACCCATCCCCCTCTTGATACCTGGCTCTAGCCAGGTAACAACCTTACCTATTCTAAATAATGACTTAGGTAAGAATAGTAAAATATTCTTATGTTCTACATTATCATGTAGGAGCGCCCCTTTCATGTCTCCATTCAGTAACTGTTATCTACCCATTCTGTTATCCATGTCCTGGCGCCCCTTCCGAAACTCCCCTCTCTGCTCTCAAACCTTCAAGGTCTCAGCAGTGTAGGGAGGGCCTGTCTGTCTGCCCTTTCCCTTATCTGTCTGTAACAACTGTTTTGTTTCCAAATTTTAACTAAATGTCTCACTGTTTGGCTTCATCTAAACTCATGTATTTTTAGAAAAACATGTCTATGGTGGCAATTTCTAGAGTCCTTACATATTAATTTACCTCAAAACCAGTATACCAAATGACCACAAATGCTTTATCTACATGACCATCCCCCGAAGCTGATCAGACTTCAAGAGACAGCCATGATGCAGGTCAAAGGTTACAACACCCCCTTACATTCGTGTTCCATACCATGTCTAGACCTATTAAAGAACCCCTTATCTTTAAAAATTAAACATTTCCTTGTCTAATTAAAACTCAGAAAATAAAACTCTGAATATTCCATATATGAGTGTGCCCCTTTAAGATACCTTGTCTCTGGGAACATGTAAATCCCCTTAACCCAATCGTTTACTACAAACAAAACATAATTACATAGTTATACCTGTCACAAGAATTTAAAACATGGCCAAGAGGATTAAGTCCTCACCACATTAAAGCTCAGGCTTGGACTTAGGTACCGAGCGGCGACCAGTTAAAAAATAGTTATTAACCTGACCCGGATTTGCCAATTCAGCACGAGCTCCCGAATGATCAAGCTCAGTTTAATTCCGATGCTACCTAGAAGGGTGTCCGAGGCGTGTACGAGGTTGCCAACAACTTACATCTTCAACTTACACTAACTTCTAGTCCCGGACACTGATACAAACTTGAACAGACACTTCAATCTTATGGATACTCCTAGTTCTAGCAACTAGCCCCATTTCTAAGATGTGTCATTACTTCTCACTTATCTTACGGATACTCCTAGTTGCAACTAGCCCCGTTTCTAAGATATATCAGAATAAATGGCAGATATCTTTACACAAGTGCCTTCACATGTAAATACTTTATACCCTGCCATTGGACCTTGTGATTTGTTGTACATCAAGAGCGGGCATATGACCTCCCTCTCTTGGTGTACCACACATCTATCTTAGCCTTCAAAGTCTGATTGGCCCTCCCACGAGGTCTTGAGATTGGGGCCTGTACATTTATATTGTTCCTTTCCCCCTGCCCTGTCCTGTATTTTTTGTTCTAGGTATTCATTGAACTCTAGTTTTGGGCCATTAGCGGCTGCCATGGTAAATTTCAGGATCAGGTTTGACTATCTTAGTGCACTTAGCCCGTCACTGGCCGAGGCCAGCAATGTATTCTCGGTGCTGACACCGACTTATCTCTGGTGCCCCACACTCGTACACAAAGAATTATTTACAGCAGTTATTACTGTTAAACAGATTTTGTTAATCGAGTTGTTATATATTTTCCCAGAAGGTATCAGAATCGCCCTTCTGGAACAATATATCTACGAACTCAAGCGCTGCTAAAATAATTATCAATTCAATTATATGAATTATTTTGCAAAAGTTATCAGCGTTTTTCAGTTTTTCGAGTTGTTATATATTTTCCCAGAAGGTATCAGAATCGCCCTTCGGGAACAATATATCTACGAACTCAAGCGCTGCTAAAATGATTATCAATTCAATTGTAGGAATTATTTTGCAAAAGTTATCAGCGCATTTCAGTTTTTCGAGTTGTTATATATTTTCCCAGAAGGTATCAGAATCGCCCTTCGGGAACAATATATCTACGAACTCAAGCGCTGCTAAAATGATTATCAATTCAATTGTAGGAATTATTTTGCAAAAGTTATCAGCGCATTTCAGTTTTTCGAGTTGTTATATATTTTCCCAGAAGGTATCAGAATCGCCCTTCGGGAACAATATATCTACGAACTCAAGCGCTGCTAAAATGATTATCAATTCAATTGTAGGAATTATTTTGCAAAAGTTATCAGCGCATTTCAGTTTTTCGAGTTGTTATATATTTTCCCAGAAGGTATCAGAATCGCCCTTCGGGAACAATATATACACGAACTCAAGCGCTGCTAAAATGATTATCAATTCAACTGTAGGAATTATGGAAATACCAACATCACAATAGAGGAAAAATACAAGTCAGTTTTCAGCTCGGCGGCTGCACCACGGGCCAAAAGAAAACTCAGCTGTCCTCCCAAAAGTTATCAACTAGTGAGTCTCGTGAAAAGGCCAATCTTACACAACATTTCAAATTAACATTTCCACATTTAGTTTTAACACATTGATCGCAGGTTAAGTTCTTCACAGTGCATTTAGTTAAGTGCCACGTCAACCATTTGTCCGACTATCTGAACTTGTATTTTTGTTTTATTTTGTTGATTCCCCCTAGGTAACTTCCAAGTGTTTTAACCAATCAAATGTTGTTAAGTCTGGGGAACCTTTTCTAGACTTGGATTCTCACGGAATTCTCACTCAACCCGACTGTCTGAATCTTTTTATCAAGTCAGTTACAATTATCTTCTACCCGACTATGTGGATTTATCACAACACCCATTTACTTAGATTCTCACGGCTTCTACCCGACTATATGAATCTGAGTCTCACGGCTTCTACCCGACTATGTGACTCTCTATATCTCAGATATCTTTACATGTTTACTTTTACATTTACAATAGACATTTATCATAAATTTGACAGTAACCCATACTCAACCTCAGTACTTCTGATCTTTAATTTGGATTTTCCTAATATACAATATGCAGATTTTTGATTTAACAGGTTTCTGCTTACCTTTGTTTTGTAGGCCTTATAGATCAGTTTCCTGAGGTGAGCTAGATTCCCGGCTGCTCCTTCGACAGGTCACCCTTCCTTTCTGATCCGTCTCTCACTTGTCTCTTTTCTCTATCAACTTTTTATGGACCGAATTCAGAGAAGAAAACCATCCTCTGCTACCAATTTGTTGATAATACAAGTTTACTGGAGAACTGAGACGAAGTAGAGACTCTGGACAGGGTGGATGAGGTTTAATTAAATGCAATTTATTCAGAGGTAAAGATATCTGAAATAGCGTGCACGGACCCTTTTCATCAAGCTCAAATGGAACTATCCGAAAAAAGAAGCCCAGATAACAGAGTGCATATACATTTTATACAGTACAGAAAGTAGGTTGAGTCTGGAAGTTCTGGTCCTCTGGTTGGTTCTGATGAGTTGGGCGAGGTCTCCTTCAGGCCAGTATCACTGTCCCATTGGCTCTGAGTAGAGTTCTTTGTCTTCAGAAATGTTCAGCTAAAACAGGAGATTAGGTGTGTGCGTAGATGTTCCTATTTTGACATTTCTGTGTGTCTCTGTAAAATGTTCAGACTGAAGAGGAGTTTTTGTGTGTGCGAAGATGTTCCTGTCTTATCTGTGTTTATGAAAGGTTTACGTCAGCCCTCTGTCCT
This sequence comes from Salvelinus namaycush, assembly GCF_016432855.1. Taxonomy (NCBI): domain Eukaryota; kingdom Metazoa; phylum Chordata; class Actinopteri; order Salmoniformes; family Salmonidae; genus Salvelinus; species Salvelinus namaycush. The sequence continues at coordinate 75,717,805 of NC_052310.1, forward strand.
TGGGTATGTGTGTGTCTCAGTTTCTCGTGATATGCAGTACCAGGCACCACTTTTCTTATCAGTCTTTATGAAAAGGCCTGTGTCAGCCATCTGTCTCTGGGTGTGTGAGAAACCCTGCTTAGAAAGAAGTTAGTTATAACAATGTAATAGCAATATGCTTGTGTTATTTTCAAATGGTATTTATTACAGTAGCGGCGAGGAGAGGGATGGAAGCTATACTGTTACACTGGCAATACTAAAGTGCCTATAAGAACATCCAATAGTCAAAGGTATATGAAATACAAATCGTATAGCGAGAAATAGTCCTATAATTCCTATAATAACTACAACCTAAAACTTCTTACCTGGGAATATTGAAGACTCATGTTAAAAGGAACCACCAGCTTTCATATGTTCTCATGTTCTGAGCAAGGAACTTAAACGTTAGCTTTCTTACATGGCACATATTGCACTTTTACTTTCTTCTCCAACACTTTGTTTTTGCATTATTTAAACCAAATTGAACATGTTTCATTATTTTTTTGAGGCCAAATTGATTTTATTGATGTATTATATTAAGTTAAAATAAGTGTTCATTCAGTATTGTTGTAATTGTCATTATTACAAATAAATACAAAAAAAATGTCAGATTAATCGGTTTCGGCTTTTTTTGGTCCTCCAATAATCGGTATCGGCGTTGAAAAATCATAATCGGTCGACCTCTAGTATGTTTGGCGGCATGAGTGAAGGATGCTTTGTTGCGAAATAGGAAGCCGATTCTAGATTTAATTTTGGATTGGAGATGCTTAATGTGAGTCTGGAAGGAGAGTTTACAGTCTAACCAGACACCTAGGTATTTGTAGTTGTCAACATATTCTAAGTCAGAACCGTCCAGAGTAGTGATACTGGACGGGCGGGCAGGTGCGGGCAGCGATCGGTTGAAGAGCATGCATTTAGTTTTACTTGCATTCAAGAGCAGTTGGAGGCCACGGAAGGAGAGTTGTATGGCATTGAAGCTCGTCTGGAGGTTAGTTAACACAGTGTCCAAAGAAGGGGCAGAAGTATACAGAATGGTGTTGTCTGCGTAGAGGTGGATCAGAGAATCACCAGCAGCAAGAGCGGCATCATTGATGTATACAGAAAAAAGAGTCGGCCCAAGAATTGAACCCTGTGGCACCCCCATAGAGACTGCCAGAGGTCCGGACAACAGGCCCTCCGATTTGACACACTGAACTCTGTCTGAGAAGTAGTTGGTGAACCAGGCGAGGCAGTCATTTGAGAAACCAAGGCTGTTGAGTCTAATAATGTGGTGATTGACAGAGTTGAAAGCCTTGGCCAGTTCGATGAATACAGCTGCACAGTATTGTCTTATCGATGGCGGTTATGATATCGTTTAGGACCTTGAGCGTGGCTGATTTGCACCCATGACCAGCTCGGAAACCAGATTGCATAGCGGAGAAGGTACGGTGGGATTCGAAATGGTCGGTGATCTGTTTGTTAACTTGGCTTTCGAAGACCTTAGAAAGGCAGGGTAGGATAGATATAGGTCTGTAGCAGTTTGGGTCTAGAGTGTCTCCCCTTTGAAGAGGGGGATGACCGCGGCAGCTTTCCAATCTTTGGGGATCTCAGACAATACGAAAGAGAGTTTGAACAGGCTAGTAATACGGGCTGCAACAATTTCGGCTGATTATTTTAGAGAGGGTCCAGATTGTCTAGCCTTGCTGATTTGTAAGGGTCCAGATTTTGCAGCTCTTTCAGATCATCAGCTATCTGGATTTGGGTGAAGGAGAAATGGGGGAGGCTTGGGTAGGGGTGGCCAGGTGGAAAGCATGGCCAGCCGTAGAAAAATGCTTATTGAAATTCTCAATTATTGTGGATTTATCGGTGGTGACAGTGTTTCCTAGCCTCAGTGCAGTGGGCAGCTGGGAGGAAGTGCTCTTATTCTCCATGAACTTTAGAGTGTCCCAGAACATTTTGGAGTTTGTGCTGCAGGATGCAAATTTCTGTTTGAAAAAGTTAGCCTTTCCTTTCCTAACTGCCTGTGTATATTGGTTCCTAACTTCCCTGAAAAGTTGCATATCGCGGGGGCTATTCGATGCTAATGCTGTACGCCACATTATGTTTTTGTGCTGGTCAAGGGCAGTCAGGTATGGAGTGAACCACGGGCTACATCTGTTCCTGGTTCTACATTTTTTGAATGGTGCATGCTTAGTTGCCAGCAGCAATACACCCTGCATATCACTGCTGGCTTGCTTCTGAAGCTAAACAGGGTTGGTCCTGGTAAGACACTGGATGGGAGACCAGATGCTGCTGGAAGTGGTGTTGGAGGGCCAGTAGGCGGCACGCTTTCCTCTGGTCTAAAAAATATCCCAATGCCCCAGGGCAGGGATTGGGGACACTGCCCTGTGTAGGGTGCCGTCTTTCAGATGGGACGTTAAATGGTGTCCTGACTCTATGAGGTCATTAAAGATCCCATGGCAGTTATTGTAATAGTAGAGGTGTTAACCCCGGTCTCCTGGCTAAATTCCCAATCTGGCCCTCAAACCATCATGGTCACCTAATAATCCCCAGTTTACAATTGGCTCATTCACCCCCCTCCTCTCCCCTGTAACTATTCCCCAGGTCGTTGCTGTAAATGAGAACGTGTTCTCAGTCAACTTACCTGGTAAAATAACAGATAAATAAAATACATTTAAGATTGTGAGGAATGACCTTTTAAAGAATAACCAGGCATCTTCTACTGACGGAATGAGGTCAATATTCTTCCAAGATACCCAGGCCAGGTCGATTAGAAAGGCCTGCTCGCTGAAGTGTTTTAAGGAGGGTTTGACAGTGATGAGGGGTGGTCGTTTGATCGCAGACCCATTACAGACGCAAGCAATGAGGCAGTGATCTTTGAGATCCTGGTTGAAGACAGCAGAGGTGTATTTGGAGGGCAGCTTGGTTAGGATGATATCTATGAGGGTGCCTGAGCTCCGATAACCTGTTCTCCATAGGACTCTCAGCAGTGGATGAGCTCCGACAACCTGTTCTCCATAGGACTCTCAGCAGTGGATGAGCTCCGACAACCTGTTCTCCATAGGACGCTTACAGTGGATGAGCTCCGACAGCCTGTTCTCCATAGGACGCTTACAGTGGATGAGCTCCGACAGCCTGTTCTCCATAGGACGCTTACAGTGGATGAGCTCCGACAGCCTGTTCTCCATAGGGCTCTCAGCAGTGGATGAGCTCCGACAGCCTGTTCTCCATAGGACGCTTACAGTGGATGAGCTCCGACAGCCTGTTCTCCATAGGACGCTTACAGTGGATGAGCCCCCCGACAGCCTGTTCTCCATAGGACGCTTACAGTGGATGAGCTCCGACAACCTGTTATCCATAGGACGCTTACAGTGGATGAGCTCCGACAGCCTGTTCTCCATAGGACTCTCAGCAGTGGATGAGCTCCGACAACCTGTTCTCCATAGGACGCTCAGCAGTGGATGAGCTCCGACAGCCTGTTCTCCATAGGACGCTTACAGTGGATGAGCCCCCCGACAGCCTGTTCTCCATAGGACGCTTACAGTGGATGAGCCCCCCGACAGCCTGTTCTCCATAGGACGCTTACAGTGGATGAGCCCCCCGACAGCCTGTTCTCCATAGGACGCTTACAGTGGATGAGCCCCCCGACAGCCTGTTCTCCATAGGACGCTTACAGTGGATGAGCTCCGACAGCCTGTTCTCCATAGGACGCTTACAGTGGATGAACTCCGACAGCCTGTTCTCCATAGGACGCTTACAGTGGATGAACTCCGACAGCCTGTTCTCCATAGGACGCTTACAGTGGATGAGCTCCGACAGCCTGTTCTCCATAGGACGCTTACAGTGGATGAACTCCGACAGCCTGTTCTCCATAGGACGCTTACAGTGGATGAGCCCTCCGACAGCCTGTTCTCCATAGGACCCACCTCTTGCAAAAAATGCTCACTCTCCAACAAATGAAGAAAGTTATCCTAAGCATGAGCTATGGGACAGACTAGAGCTTCAGATGTCCTCCACAGAGCAGTCCAGTACATTGTGGGGAGAGAAGATCCTCAAATTGGCCAGCAGAGTGACCAACTATGGGACTGCCAGGTCAGTAGTATGGATGCCAGCACCTACCCAATGGCACATTGACCTCCCGGGTGGCGCAGTGGTCTAGGGCACTGCATCGCAGTGCTAGCTGCGCCACCAGAGTCTCTGGGTTCGCGCCCAGGCTCTGTCGCAGCCGGCCGCAACCGGGAGGTCCGTGGGGCGACGCACAATTGGCATAGCGTCGTCCGGGTTAGGGAGGGTTTGGCCGGTAGGGATATCCTTGTCTCAGTATGTAAAATGTAATAAAATGTATGCACTCTACTGTAAGTCGCTCTGGATAAGAGCGTCTGCTAAATGACTAAAATGTAATACATTGGTACCTAGTTACCACAAACCTACCAATGATCTCGCTATACCTCTCAGAGGACGAAGTGCTTCATATAGTTGAAGTTCTCCTCAGCTCCCTACTTCAGAAGACACCACTGAGAGGCTGTCTGTCTCTCTCATTTCCAAACATCTGCTTGAGAGCCTCATTCTGGTCGAGTTACCCATTACTTACTCTGCTGTGGTCAGATGTGTCACTCAAAGGATTGTAGGGATTTTCAGCAGCACCCCAGACATGACCCCAGTCCATCCAGCACCCATGAAGTTAAGTGAAGTCAGTTGTTCAACAGCTGGAGACAAAGTAAGTGCAGTAACTCAGTCAGACGGAAGCCCCTTCTGCTTTGAAGAGACTGGAGGCCATATTCCAACACATACTGAGCTCTAGTACGACTGGAGCCTCTATAACCCTATGTGAAAGTCAAGCTGATAACCTTTTAAGCTTACTTCAAGTCACCGATGCTCTTAACCCAGATCGAATGTCATCTGAAGACTTTTCAGGGCTCTTTTTGTTCTTATTCCTCATGGTCACAGACACACAGCTACATAATAACGTGAAGCCTTCAGTGACAAGACATCTGCCGAATAATTCCCATCATGTTTTAAAGATTGTGCATGGGAGTAGCCTCTTGGAGGCAGCTTTGGCAGCTCTCCTTTCACACTGCAATAAGGGCCTCTCAAACTGTGGACAGCTCTGCTTGGCTGACTTTCCTAAAAACCATCCAGGATTTCATCCAGTCCCTGATCCTATTGATAATCCACAGAAAGAGCAGTGTCTGTCTCAGCCAATAGAAATGCATCACCTACTTGGTCAATAGCAAGGTGGCCGTTATGGCTTTATCTACTGTCCCAGGAAACACTGTTCTCCGTACAGCTCCTGCTTACGTCTTTGAACACGCTGTGCCAGGCCATGACCTCCAGCCTCAGCAAAACCAAGCAGCTAGATGAGACCCTGAGCCACTTGCTGGGGAAGAGCACTGCTGTCATGGGCCCTGCCATCCAGGCCAGCTTGACAGACAGTCTGCTAGGCCAGACCTTCTCTGTGTATGCGATGACCGGGATGGTGAGGAGCGAGCTGGCCTGCGCTTGCCTACAGGATGAGCCTAGTGAGGGCATCACCCAGGAGAGTCTAAGTCACATGGGTCTCTATAGGATCTTCAGCCAGCAGATCCTACGAGAGCTGTGCCCATCCTAGCACCCCATGGACTTCCTGGTCTCATCACTCCACTACTTTTCACTCTCTCATTCCACAACAATGCACGTTTCTTTTTCCTTTTTAGATTGACATTGACATTGACATTTTAGTCATTTAGCAGACACTCTTATACAGAGCCACTTACAGTTAGTGCATTCATCTTAAGATAGCTGGGTGGGACAACCACGTATCACAGTCATAGTAAGTACTATTTTCCTCAACAACGTAGCTATCAGCAAAGTCAGAGCTAGTAAAAGAAAAAGAGATCAGACTTGGTAGTGTGTTCTGAGATGGTAGCGTGTTCTGAGATGGTAGTGTGTTCTGAGATGGTAGCGTGTTCTGAGGTGGTAGTGTGTTCTGAGATGGTAGCGTGTTCTGAGATGGTAGCGTGTTCTGAGATGGTAGCGTGTTCTGAGATGGTAGCGTGTTCTGAGATGGTAGCGTGTTCTGAGATGGTAGCGTGTTCTGAGATGGTAGCGTGTTCTGAGATGGTAGCGTGTTCTGAGATGGTAGCGTGTTCTGAGATGGTAGCGTGTTCTGAGATGGTAGCGGGTTCTGAGATGGTAGCGGGTTCTGAGATGGTAGCGTGTTCTGAGATGGTAGCGTGTTCTGAGATGGTAGCGTGTTCTGAGATGGTAGTGTGTTCTGAGATGCTCACCTGTACATTGTGGGATTTCCTGCTACTGATAATAGCTGTAATAACCCTCCAGTAAATGTCCAAGTAAATTTCCTGTACCATCACTGACAGACATGGGTGACTAAAACAGACATCATTCAGAATTTCACAGAATTTCTCTTGAAAACAAAATAATAATAAAATACAACGAAAAACGAAGTTTCTTGCCAGCTGCCTGATTCCAGAAACCTGCTGAAAGGCATTCTGACTCATTGCATCTCAGATGATGTCTGCCTTGGTAGTAAGTATTCACTGTGACTTTTGATGTGCTGTGCTTTATTGAGGACTGTTCATCCAAATAAGTGAATGCCGCTGAAAAATATTATTTGAGGTAGAATCATGCAAAATCTAGTTCTGGTAAAGGTACAATGTGTCCTCACATACAAACCTGCTTCCATGCTTCAAGAGGGACAAAACAAAGCATTGGATTGGCTTTGGCATTGACTTAACATGGAATTGAAGGGTAAATGTGTTTCCTATTTAGAGTAGAAACCCCCTTAGGGCATTGCAGAAAGAAACACAGTCTGGCAGTCCGTTACAAAGCATGTCACGCTTCTCCTGCTCTGCACTGTCTCCCGTGTCTTGGATGTGATTTGGGGGAAGAATTGGTTTAGCTGGGGAAAGCCAATTTTGGGCTGCAGCAGTAAGTGTCTCCCTCCCTGTCTCAGTCTCAGTGTGCAGCAGGGAGAGTGACTACCGGTCCCATTTAATCAAGCTGAATCTGATTTCGTTTATCGATATGGCCCACTCTCACCTCACTGCAACTCTGCAGGAAGAACTAACTTTAGGTGTTACCACACACAACTACAATCCTTAACTGTGTCCACAAGACTTACAAACAGGAATGTTGTCTCACTCCAATTGGAGTTCAGTATCTCTGTTCTTCTCTCTCTTTCTGTCCCTTGTCTCTGGTTCAACTCCCACTGTCCTCTCTTCTCTCAGTTTCTAGTGAAGGAGTCTGGCAAGCAGACAACCCTGACCGCTGCTCTGACCATGCCAGCGCTGGACACTCTGCTCCGTCATGGGGAGGGGATGCTCTCCAACCCCCATGACGTGACCCTGGTATGGGGGCCCTGCAGTTTGTCCCCCTTGAACATCTGATCATGGAGGTCTACCACGCTACCTTTGAGTCCATCCACGAGGCTCTGTTTGCAGTCATCCAGTGTCACTCGCAGGTTAGTGGCCTAGGTTCGATACATGTCACTTCATGCATCTTTTTATGTTTTTACCCAATCCTTGGGCATAAGAATGGTTCTTTCTGGGGATGTTTTTAGTTGATGTCATTGTGATTATGAAACTTATATTTGATTAATTTATTTTATCTCTCAATATTCCCTTTGTCCATGGAGTTCTTTGATGTATTTTGGAGGGCGTCTTGTGCTGAATAACACTACAGCAGAGCACATTTTGCCTGGGGTTTGATACCACTACAGCAGAGCACATTTTGCCTGAGGTTTGATACCACTACAGCAGAGGACATTTTGCCTGAGGTTTGATACCACTACAGCAGAGTACATTTTTCCGGGGGTTTGATAATACTACAGCAAAGCACATTCTGCCTGGGGTTTGATAACACTACAGTAGAGCACAATTTGCCTGCGGTTTGATAACACTACAGCAGAGCTGGTTTGCCTGGGATTTGATAACATTACAGCAGAGCACATTTTGCCTGGGGTTTGATAATACTAGAGCAGTGCACATTTTACCTGGGGTTTGATAACACTACAGCAGAGCACATTTTGGGGTTTGCATCACTTCTCTGAAGTACAACACAAGGAGCCCTGTTTTGTGCTCTTCTAATCTCTGGTCGGGGATTAGTTTCATATTCACAAGTAGGTTCTTCTGATTTTCCTTTTACCCAGGGAGTGAGGATCAATCATTGTCAGTGCTGTGGATTCCTTCTTCTCCCTCCTTCCGTTGAACCACAACTCAAGCCATGCTTCTCGGTAATCGAAAGCCCTAGCACTTTAATATGTCCATGTACAGAGTGTCTGATTTGTGTTTAATTTGCTGTTCACGATAGAAAAAACAGTACTTCCTTTATTGTGTCATAAACAATGGAATACAAGGCTTAGACAGGTAGATGGAAACAGCGGTTGCATGCTAAGGTGCTAGCACAGACATTGTGCACTGCAGCAAAGGGAATATTAGAGTTGCTCTCTTGGCAAGCGAAACGGTTGGCATGCCTAGTGTTTTATCCTGCAGCCAGGAAATCTATTTTAATGTAATTTGGTGCAAACATCAGTGTCCACTGATCCACGGTGTGGACTGACCCTTAGAAAGATTTAGTCTTGTTCATAATAATAGTTCTCGCTGAAGCAAAATTTGAATCATACCTTTTCACTACCAAAATCACATTAACTTTATTCAATTTACAATACTTTGACAATAGCAAGCAACTCTATGCTATATGGTTTTTCATTATCAATCCCCTGTAATCTCCCTGTAATGATGCGCCTCCTGAAGGCTTCCCTTCTCCCTGTAATGATGCGTCTCCTGAAGGCTTTTGACACTGTGTAGGTGTTGCCTTGGGAGGCCTTATACTTGCATGGACAAATAACATCTGTCTACACACCTGTCACACAGGTTTACCTAAATGTTAATACAGAATCTTCTTTGGCAGCTGCTGCTCCAATTTCTCTAGCTTGATTCAGCCTATCACACAAGCACCAAAGGGAGTGACTAGCTTACCCCTTCCCCATTTGCCATGACTATTATACTCAGTCAACCTTGGATCTTGGCCAGCACATAAGTTAGCCCGTTTCCACTTGACATTGAACATATTTTGGGGGTGCTAACCAAAGAAAACATCCCACTGCCTCCCACTGTAGGCAATAAAACAGAATAACTTCAGAATCAATTTCTGAAAAGGCCTGTTGGTCTGTGCCAGATGGGTGCTTAAGTGGAGGCAGATGTGCTCTGGAGAAGGGCACGTCTTTGGCGTGAACACTGGAGGATGTGTGGAAATGATTACCTCGCCGACTGATGACTCATAGGAACATGGTAGCTCCTGAGCCTGAGAATTGAGGGCTTTTTTTTCTTCTCTTTCTCTCTCATTGGGAGACTGATAGCACATGGCACCTTCCTCTCCTCGGCCCATATCAAAACAATTACAGACCTCCAAGAATAGGGTCTAACAACCGTCTGACAAATATAGACCCACACAAATGCTTCAGTTTGATTATGTATTAGATTTTTTCCCCTCAAATGTAAAATGCTTTAAAAGCATGTTATAGCTAAATGTAATACAATCTAAATGTCTTTCAAATGCAAAGTTGTCAAAGTTGAACTTTTTATAACGTGGCCCTTTTTTGGAATGTGCACAGGTGAAAGCGATGCAGTCTTACCTTAACTGTTTGTACCACCTGGAGGTCTCCACATTCACTGGGGGAGACAGAAGGGTGAGGCTGAGAGAGGTAAGGCCATCGGTTCATTTAATCATTTATTCACTCACTCAGCCACTACTTCATACGTTAATCCAAGTATTCACCCATTAACTCATAATCTCAATTGATAGGAATGACATTGGCATTTACAGGAATTGTGTGCATCCTATATACAGTATTATTCATCAGTTTCTATTTTCCTGCTGGTTCCCATTAAAGAACAGTGACCAACCATCTTCATGTGTACTAAATGTCTTCATGTGTACTAAATGTATTCATGTGTACTAAATGTATTCATGTGTACTAAATGTCTTCATGTGGATTAAATGTCTTCATGTGTACTAAATGTCTTCATGTGTACTACATTTCTTCATGTGGACTAAATGTCTTCATGTGTACTAAATGTCTTCATGTGTACTAAATGTATTCATGTGTACTAAATGTCTTTATGTGTACTAAATGTCTTCATGTGGACTAAATGTCTTCATGTGTACTAAATGTCTTCAAGTGGACTAAATGTCTTAATTTGGACTACATTTTTTTACATTTTAGTCATTTAGCAGACGCTCTTATCCAGAGCGACTTACAGTAGAGTGCATACATTTTACATACTGAGACAAGGATATCCCTACCGGCCAAACCCTCCCTAACCCGGACGACGCTATGCCAATTGTGCGTCGCCCCACGGACCTCCCGGTTGCGGCCGGCTGCGACAGAGCCTGGGCGCGAACCCAGAGACTCTGGTGGCGCAGCCAGCACTGCGATGCAGTGCCCTAGACCACTGCGCCACCCGGGAGGCCAGTGTCTTCATGTGGACTAAATGTCTTCATGTGTACTAAATGTCTTCATGTGGACTAAATGTCTTCATTTGGACTAAATGTCTTTATGTGTATTAAGTGTCTTCATGTGTACTAAATGTCTTCATGTGTACTAAGTGTCTTCATGTGGACTAAGTGTCTTCATGTGGACTAAATGTATTAATGTGTACTAAATGTCTTCATGTGGACTAAGTGTCTTCATGTGGACTAAATGTCTTCATGTGGACTAAGTGTCTTCATGTGGACTAAGTGTCTTTATGTGTACTAAGTGTCTTTATGTGTACTAAGTGTCTTTATGTGTACTAAGTGTCTTTATGTGTACTAAGTGTCTTTGTGTGTACTAAGTGTCTTTATGTGTACTAAGTGTCTTTATGTGTACTAAGTGTCTTTATGTGTACTAAGTGTCTTTATGTGTACTAAGTGTCTTTATGTGTACTAAATGTGTACTAAGTGTCTTCATGTGGACTGAATGTCTTCATGTGGACTAAGTGTCTTCATGTGGACTGAATGTCTTCATGTGGACTAAGTGTCTTCATGTGTACTAAATGCTTTCATGTGGACTAAATGCCTTAATGTGTACTAAATGCCTTAATGTGTACTAAGTGTCTTCATGTGTACTATATGTATTTTTCAGCCTAAAGGGCACCCTTAATCATCACACCCCTTGACAAATATACTGTATGACACAGACAGCCGGTTGTTTTAGAAGTTGACATGATATTTAGCCTGTGTTGCTCCCAAGGGAGTCCTCTGTATAAATGTGCTGTCAGTGTCAAACAACTCCAGCATGCTTAAGGGATGTGATTTTGGGAAAGAGGTCATCTTAATGGGAGATTTTAACATTAATTATGAAGGCAAGTCTTGTAGGAAAACCCTCAAACAGATCACTAATACCTTTGACCTTATACAGCTAGTTAAAGGGCCAACCAGGGTGACTTGTTGTTCTAAAACACAGCAATAAACCAGAGAGAGTGACTAAATCATTCATTATGGTTTCTGGGCTATCTGATCATAATCTGACACTTATAGCCAGAAAGATTTCTAAGAGCAGGTTTAACCTCTCTACTGTTAGAAAGCCGGATCAACTAAGAATACCTAAGAGTGAATTAAATTATTTTGAAAACGCAATTAAGGGAATTAACTGGAATGATCTCTTGTCGTATACAGATATGGAAGCTGATTATCAGGTTTTTATATCCACAATCCAGACTACAATAAATGGCTTCCTAAAGAAAAGAAAATCCAAACCTGGCAAAAATAATACTCTTCCTTGGCTACATGGAGAAATCTGGAAAATGACGATGAAAGATCATGCTCTAAAAACAGCCCCGAAGTCCAAATTAGAGCATGACAGATGTAGGTTTACCATGTTGAGAAATAAGGTGATGAAAGAAATCAGACAGGCCAAGGCAAACTTTTTGATCAACATAATTGGTGAAGCAAAGGGAAATTCTAAATGATCTGAGATCAAGCGCTAGTGAAGTGATCTCAGTGATCTAGCGATCTCAGCGCTAGTGAAGGACACTCAACCTGTCTTCATCATAAGGGAGGTTTCTGAGTCAGAGGTGAAAAAGGTGATTATCTCACTAAAGAACTCTAAAGTCAAAGATGTGTTTGGGCTGGACTCTACCTTTCTTAAAAACTACAAAGAGTCACTCATTGGCCCCATTACTAAGGTCACCAACATATCTATTGGTCAGGGGTTGTTTCCAAGGGTCTTGAAGTCGGCCATAAAAACGGCCATCATTAAATCAGGCAACCCTGCTGACGTAAGAACTACAGGCCCATCAGTATATTACCTGTGGTGTCCAAGGTTGCTGAAAAGTGTGTAGCAGAGCAACTGATTGCCCACCTCAATAACAGCCCCTTCACATTACCCTCCATGCAGTTTTGCTTCAGAGCAAAACACTCCACAGAAACAGCCAACTGCTTTCTTCTTGAAAATGTGAAGTCCAAGATGGACAAAGGGGGCATTGTAAGGGCTGTATTTCTAGACCCAAGGAAAGCTTTTGATACTGTTAACCATGAGGTTCTCATCACAAAACTGTCCAAGTTCAACTTTTCCCCCGAAGCCTTGAGATGGATGAAATCATACTTAGAAGGCAGAACTCAGTGTGTCAGAGTGATGACGTGGTCGTGCCTCAAGGGTCAATACTGGGGCCCCTCTTGTTCAGCCTGTACATTACTGATCTGCCTTCTGTCTGTACTGGGTCTGAAGTTCAAATGTATGCAGATGATACAGTGATATATGTGCATGCAAAGAGCAAACAACAAGCTGCACGAGAACTCACTACTGTAATGGTCCAGGTTACAAAGTGGCTCAGTGACTCATGTTTGCATCTCAATGTGAAAAAAAGTCTGCATGTTCTTCACAAAGAGGGCAACTGATGCTACTGAGCCAGATGTCTATGTGTCAGGGGAGATGCTCCAGGTGGTATCCGATTTTAAGTACCTTGGCATCATACTTGATTCCAATCTCTCTTTTAAAAAAAGGTAACTAAAAGTTCAACCTAGCTCATTTCTGATTCATGCGAAATTGTTTGACTACAGAAGTAACAAAACTGTACTTCAATGCTATGATACTCCCCCACTTAACATACTGCTTGACTAGTTGGGCCCAAGCTTGCTGTACAACATTAAAACCTATTCAGTCTGTCTACAAACAGGCTCTCAAAGTGCATGATAGAAAGCCCAATAGCCATCATCACTGTTACATCCTCAGAAAGTATGAGCTCCTGAGTTGGAAAAATCTTGAGCAATACAATCGACATATGTCTTGTATTCAATATCCTAAATGGTCTAGCTCCCCTCGGCTTAGTACTTTTGTTAAACAGAAAATGCAAACTCATGGCAGCAGATCCACAAGGTCTGCCATGAGAGGTGACTGGATAGGTTCCTTAAGGAAAAGCACCTTTAGTCAATCTGCTTTCTCTGTGAGAGCTTCCCATGTCTGGAACTATCAGACACACACAACTGCACCACCTATCACACCTTCGCAAAAAATATGAAGACATGGCTAAAGGCCAATCAGACTTGTGAACATAATCCCTAGCTGTGTTTTGCCGCTTTCCATGTTGTCTGTTGTCTGTAGGTGTGGAAAAACTTTGTTGCTATTATGGACTTTGTTTTGTTGCTTTTTGTGCTATTTTTTCTGTCTGCATGCTACGTGTTGCTTGTTCTATGTTCCTCTGTCTGCATGCTACGTGTCGCTTGTTCTATGTTTCTCTATCTGCATGCTACGTGTTGCATGTTCTATATTTATCTGTCTGCATGCTACGTGACGCTTGAGTTTCTCTGTCTGCATGCTAAGTGTCGCTTGTTCTATGTTACTCTGTCTGCATGCTATGTGTTGCTTGTGCTGTTTCTCTGCATGCTACGTGTCGCTTGTTCTTTGTTTCTATGTCTGCATGCTACGTGTTGCACGTTCTATATTTTTCTCTGTCTGCATGCTACGTGTTGCTTGTTCTATGTTTCTCTGTCTGCATGCTACGTGTTGCTTCTTTTCTCTGTTTCTCTGTCTGCGTGCTACGTGTTGCTTGTTCTCTGTTTTCTGTCTGCATGCTACGTGTTGCTTGTTATATGTTTCTCTGTCTACATGCTACGTGTTTCTTGTTCTATGTTTCTCTGTCTGCATGCTACGTGTCGCTTGTTCTATGTTACTCTGTCTGCATGCTACATGTTGCTTGTTTTAAGTTTCTCTGTCTGCATGCTACATGTCGCTTGTTCTATGTTACTCTGTCTGCATGCTACATGTCGCTTGTTCTATGTTACTCTGTCTGCATGCTACGTGTTGCTTGTTCTATGTTACTCTGTCTGCATGCTACGTGTTGCTTGTTCTATGTTACTCTGTCTGCATGCTACGTGTCGCTTGTTCTATGTTTCTCTGTCTGCATGCTACGTGTTGCTTGTTCTATGTTACTCTGTCTGCATGCTCCGTGTTGCTTGTACTATGTTTCTCTGTCTGCGTGCTACGTGTTGCTTGTTATATGTTTCTCTGTCTACATGCTACGTGTTTCTTGTTCTATGTTACTCTGTCTGCATGCTACGTGTCGCTTGTTCTATGTTTCTCTGTCTGTATGCTACGTGTTGCTTGTTCTATGTTACTCTGTCTGCATGCTACGTGTCGCTTGTTCTATGTTTCTCTGTCTGCATGCTACGTGACGCTTGTTCTATGTTTCTCTGTCTGTATGCTACGTGTCGCTTGTTCTATGTTTCTCTGTCTGTATGCTACGTGTTGCTTGTTCTATGTTACTCTGTCTGCATGCTCCGTGTTGCTTGTGTTATGTTTCTCTGTTTGCATGCTACGTGTCGCTTGTTCTATGTTTCTCTGTCTACATGCTCCGTGTTGCTTGTTCTATGTTTCTCTGTCTGTATGCTACGTGTTGCTTGTTCTATGTTACTCTGTCTGCATGCTCCGTGTTGCTTGTGTTATGTTTCTCTGTCTGCATGCTACGTGTTGCTTGTACTATGTTTCTCTATCTGCATGCTACGTGACGCTTGTTCTATGTTGCTCTGCATGTGCTCACTGCTCATTTGTTTGTCTGTATCGTTATTGTAATTGTTTTTAATAACCTGCCCAGGAACTGGGATTGAAAATTAGCCGCCTGGCTAAAACCGGCACTTTTACTGAAATGTTGATTAATGTGCACTGTCCCTGGAAAAATAAAAATAAACTCAAATTCGTGTTGTCACCAGGCTAACCAGTCCTGTTAGTAGGGCAGGACTATTGCAGGATAAAGTAGAATATTATAGGTGTGTCTTATCATGTTATATTATGCTATTTCACACATGAAACTGGGCCTATTTTAATCAGCAGAGCTCATCCAGTGGAAAGAGAGAAAGGAAGAAGAATGGTTTCGCCTTTAGTAATGTTATATTTCTGTAGCTGGTTGTATACCCTGCTGGTCCCCGAGGACTGGATCAAAAGCAATGTGAGGGAAATCTAACATTCCCACTGAGGATGACAGAACTGTCGTAGGAGACATGAAAAGCACAGTGCACAGCGGGAGTCCCGGACAAGCTCGTGGATGGACACCTTTTAAAGTCCTGTACTGCTGCATGCATCCCTGATGAGTTGAATCAGTGTTGAGGAGCTGTATTCAGCTTTGTGATCAACATATTCAGGGATACATTATGTTTTCCTGTTTCTAAAAGGAGCAACATAATCTCAACATCAAAGCCTTCCTGACGTTGTTGACGAAAAGGAAATAATGACATATTCAATTATGCAACAGTAATTGTCTTCAGATGGGGTTTATTTTTAGAAATCATATATAACACGTTGTTAGTGTTCGTCTTCCTCAGCCGAAGGAGGCCAACTCTGTACACATCTAGGCAGACCTCCCCTGTTCCAGGCACAGGAGGAAGGGTCAACAAGAGGAGATGGAGAGGAGCAGCTTGTTGATTTGAACTAGCATATAAGGCTCAGTGCATCATGTATCAGGTCCTGGCTGGCCCTGTGAAATATAGTAACCCTCACAAGTGACAAATTGCATGGAGAGTGGGTTGTTTAACAACACCTCTCACCCTGACAACAGTGGCCATATTTCTCCTCTGTTTGTTTTCAGCATGTGAGCTGTGCTTTACTGTACATCTAATCAGTCAAGAGAGGAAAGCAGGGATGGAGAAATTGTTCCAGCCGGGCCTTTGTGTTCTCTAATGGGCTATACTGTTTGTTTTCTGCAGACTGTGAGCATAAACATTAGTTTATACACAATTATAATGATTAAATAGCTTTTGTTGCTCCATATTCTGCTCTTAGCTATCATGATTAATGTCTCAGCTTATACAAAACCCTGTTGTTATTGTTCTGCTCTGTCACAATGCATTGAAAATATATTCATTCTCAGCCGCACCCTGGAGATTTGATTCAAATGCTGTGCTGTCATCAGTTATATCCAGCCCACGTCTGTGTCAGGAGCACAGTGCACTCTGAACACCCACTGTGCTGTCATCAGTTATATCCAGCCCACGTCTGTGTCAGGAGCACAGTGCACTCTGAACACCCACTGTGCTGCATCAGTTATATCCAGCCCACGTCTGTGTCAGGAGCACAGTGCACTCTGAACACCCACTGTGCTGCATCAGTTATATCCAGCCCACGTCTGTGTCAGGAGCACAGTGCACTCTGAACACCCACTGTGCTGTCATCAGTTATATCCAGCCCACGTCTGTGTCAGGAGCACAGTGCACTCTGAACACCCACTGTGCTGCATCAGTTATATCCAGCCCACGTCTGTGTCAGGAGCACAGTGCACTCTGAACACCCACTGTGCTGCATCAGTTATATCCAGCTAACGTCTGTGTCAGGAGCACAGTGCACTCTGAACACCCACTGTGCTGCATCAGTTATATCCAGCTAACGTCTGTGTCAGGAGCACAGTGCACTCTGAACACCCACTGTGCTGCATCAGTTATATCCAGCCCACGTCTGTGTCAGGAGCACAGTGCACTCTGAACACCCACTGTGCTGCATCAGTTATATCCAGCCCACGTCTGTGTCAGGAGCACAGTGCACTCTGAACACCCACTGTGCTGTCATCAGTTATATCCAGCCCACGTCTGTGTCAGGAGCACAGTGCACTCTGAACACCCACTGTGCTGCATCAGTTATATCCAGCCCACGTCTGTGTCAGGAGCACAGTGCACTCTGAACACCCACTGTGCTGCATCAGTTATATCCAGCCCACGTCTGTGTCAGGAGCACAGTGCACTCTGAACACCCACTGTGCTGCATCAGTTATATCCAGCCCACGTCTGTGTCAGGAGCACAGTGCACTCTGAACACCCACTGTGCTGTCATCAGTTATATCCAGCCCACGTCTGTGTCAGGAGCACAGTGCACTCTGAACACCCACTGTCACGATCGTGTGGAGGAGAGACGGACCAAAACGCAGCATGTGGAAAATAAGCCATCTTCCTTTTATTTATGAAGAAGGCAAAACGAAACAAAACACTTACAAACTAACAAACGACCGTGAAGCTATAAACGTAGTGCACACACACAGGCTACAAACGTTCAACATAGACAATTCCCCACAACAAACTAAAGCCTATGGCTACCCTAAATATGGCTCCCAATCAGAGACAACAGAAACCAGCTGTCTCTAATTGGGAACCCCTTCAGGCAACCATAGACTTTCCTAGACAACTATACCCAACATAGACACAGCTAGACAACTATACTAAACATAAATACAACTACTCTAAATAAACCCCCTAAACCTTACAATCACCCTGGACACTACAAAACCCACATAAATACCCATGTCACACCCTGACCTAACTAAAATAATAAAGAAAACAAAGAATACTAAGGCCAGGGCGTGACATAGCCCCCCCCCTTAAGGTGCGAACTCCGGGCGCACCAGCACAAAGTCTAGGGGAGGGTCTGGGTGGGCATCTTACCACGGTGGTGGCTCAGGCTCAGGGCGAGGTCCCCACCCCACCATAGTCAATCCCAGCTTATATCTCCCCCTACAAATGACCACCCTCATATTACCCCCACTTAATCTTTTGGGTAACATCGACACAAGGGGCAGCACCGGGATAGAGGAATAGCTCAGGACAGAGGGATAGCTCAGGACAGAGGGATAGCTCAGGATAGAGAGGTAGCTCAGGATAGAGAGGTAGCTCAGGATAGAGGGGCAACTCCGGACTGAAAGGCAGCTCCGGACAGAGAGACAGCTCTGGACTGAGGGGCAGTTCTGGAGAAATAGCCGCTCTGGGCTGAGGGACAGCTCATGACTGGCTGACGGCTCTGGACGCTCATGGCTGGCTGACGGCTCTGGACGCTCATGGCTGGCTGACGGCTCTGGACGCTCATGGCTGGCTGACGGCTCTGGACGCTCATGGCTGACTGACGGCTCTGGCAGATCCTGTCTGGCTGGCGGCTCTGGCAGATCCTGTCTGGCTGGCGGCTCTGGCAGATCCTGTCTGGTTGGCGGCCCTGGCAGATCCTGTCTGGTTGGCGGCTCTGGCAGATCCTGTCTGGTTGGCGGCTCTGGCAGATCCTGACTGACAAATGGCTCTAGCGGCTCCTGACTGACTAACGGCTCTGACGGCTCGGGACAGACGGGCGGCTCTAATGGCTCGGGACAGACGGATGGCTCAGACGGCGCTGGGGAGACGGATGGCTCAGATGGCGCTGGGGAGACGGATGGCTCAGATGGCGCTGGGGAGACGGATGGCTCAGATGGCGCTGGGGAGACGGATGGCTCAGATGGCGCTGGGGAGACGGATGGCTCAGATGGCGCTGCGGAGACGGATGGCTCAGACTGATCCTGTCTGGCGGAAGGCTTTGGCTGCTCCTGTCTGGCGGAAGGCTCTGTAGGCTCATGGCAGACGGGCAGTTCATGCGGCGCTTGGCAGACGGACAGTTCAGGCGCCGTTGGGCAGACGGCAGACTCTGGCCGGCTGAGACGCACTGTAGGCCTGGTGCGTGGTGCCGGAACTGGAGGTACCGGGCTAAGGACACGCACCTTCAGGCTAGTGCGGGGAACAACAACAGGGCACACTGAGTTCTCAAGGCGCACTATATGCCTGGTGCGTGGTACCGGACTAATGGCACGCACCTCAGGACGAGTGCGGGGAGAAATAACAGTGTGTACAGGACTCAGGAGACGCACAGGTGGCTTAGTGCGTGGTGCCGGAACTGGAGGTACCGGGCTAGAGACACGCACCATAGGGAGAGTGCGTGGAGGAGGAACAGGGCTCTGAAAACGCACTGGAAGCCTGGTGCGTGGTGTAGGCACTGGTGGTACTAGGCTGGGGCGGGGAGGTGGCGCCGGAAATACCGGACCGTGCAGGCGTACTGGCTCCCTTGAGCACCGAGCCTGCCCAACCTTACCTGGTTGAATGCTCCCCGTCGCCCGACCAGTGCGGGGAGGTGGAATAACCCGCACCGGTCTATGTAGGCGAACCGGGGACACCATGCGTAAGGCTGGTGCCATGTAAGCCGGCCCAAGAAGACGTACTGGTGGCCAGATATGTAGGGCCGGCTTCATGACATTTGGCTCAATGCCCAATCTAGCCCTACCAGTGCGGGGAGGTGGAATAACCCGCACTGGGCTATGCACACGTACAGGAGACACCGTGCGCTCTACTGCGTAACACGGCGTCTGCCCGTACTCCCGCTCTCCACGGTTAGCCTGGGAAGTGGGCGCAGGTCTCCTACCTGCCCTTGGCCCACTACCTCTTAGCCCCCCCCCAAGAAATTTTTGGGTAGTACTCACGGGCTTCTCAGGCTTCCAGCCACGTCTCCTTGCTGCCTCCTCATATCTCCGCCTCTCTGCCTTCGCTGCCTCCAGCTCAGCTTTGGGGCGTTTATATTCTCCTGGTATTTAACGGTCCAGAATTTCCTCCCAATTCCAATAGTCCAGTGTAGGTGGGTCCTGTTGTTGTTGCACACGCTGCTTGATCCGATGATGGTGGGGAATTCTGTCACGATCGTGTGGAGGAGAGACGGACCAAAACGCAGCATGTGGAAAATAAGCCATCTTCCTTTTATTTATGAAGAAGGCAAAACGAAACAAAACACTTACAAACTAACAAAACAACAAACGACCGTGAAGCTATAAACGTAGTGCACACACACAGGCTACAAACGTTCAACATAGACAATTCCCCACAACAAACTAAAGCCTATGGCTACCCTAAATATGGCTCCCAATCAGAGACAACAGAAACCAGCTGTCTCTAATTGGGAACCCCTTCAGGCAACCATAGACTTTCCTAGACAACTATACCCAACATAGACACAGCTAGACAACTATACTAAACATAAATACAACTACTCTAAATAAACCCCCTAAACCTTACAATCACCCTGGACACTACAAAACCCACATAAATACCCATGTCACACCCTGACCTAACTAAAATAATAAAGAAAACAAAGAATACTAAGGCCAGGGCGTGACACCCACTGTGCTGTCATCAGTTATATCCAGCCCACGTCTGTGTCAGGAGCACAGTGCACTCTGAACACCCACTGTGCTGCATCAGTTATATCCAGCTAACGTCTGTGTCAGGAGCACAGTGCACTCTGAACACCCACTGTGCTGCATCAGTTATATCCAGCCCACGTCTGTGTCAGGAGCACAGTGCACTCTGAACACCCACTGTGCTGTCATCAGTTATATCCAGCCCACGTCTGTGTCAGGAGCACAGTGCACTCTGAACACCCACTGTGCTGCATCAGTTATATCCAGCCCACGTCTGTGTCAGGAGCACAGTGCACTCTGAACACCCACTGTGCTGTCATCAGTTATATCCAGCCCACGTCTGTGTCAGGAGCACAGTGCACTCTGAACACCCACTGTGCTGCATCAGTTATATCCAGCTAACGTCTGTGTCAGGAGCACAGTGCACTCTGAACACCCACTGTGCTGCATCAGTTATATCCAGCCCACGTCTGTGTCAGGAGCACAGTGCACTCTGAACACCCACTGTGCTGTCATCAGTTATATCCAGCCCACGTCTGTGTCAGGAGCACAGTGCACTCTGAACACCCACTGTGCTGCATCAGTTATATCCAGCCCACGTCTGTGTCAGGAGCACAGTGCACTCTGAACACCCACTGTGCTGCATCAGTTATATCCAGCCCACGTCTGTGTCAGGAGCACAGTGCACTCTGAACACCCACTGTGCTGCATCAGTTATATCCAGCCCACGTCTGTGTCAGGAGCACAGTGCACTCTGAACACCCACTGTGCTGTCATCAGTTATATCCAGCCCACGTCTGTGTCAGGAGCACAGTGCACTCTGAACACCCACTGTGCTGCATCAGTTATATCCAGCCCACGTCTGTGTCAGGAGCACAGTGCACTCTGAACCCCACTGTGCTGCATCACTCAAAAGTCACCATTTTGTAGAAGTTGTCCCACTTCTAAAGTTCTGTCTGAAATAAAAGTTTAACCCTCAGTGTTTGGAGTGGTCTAGTTTTCTTAAAGCTCTCCTCTTCTATTCCCCAGCCTCTGAGACCGATGCAGTGGTGCTTTTGAAGTGTGCTTGCCTGGTGGAACGCATGTACTCCCACATCGCTACCACAGCCGAGGGCTTCACTATCCTCTCCTCCTTCATGGTAGCACAGTACGTCAGCGAGTTACAGAAGGTAAGATCTCTGGTTTTCTCTCATCATCAAGGACAATGGTGATTAGTAGAGCTGGGCAATATGAACAAAAATGCATAAAATTTACTGAATTATCACGGTAACGATCAATTGAACGATAAGTTTGTAACATTATCTACATATGTTTTTTTAATATTACCCTTAAATCCACTACTACTACTTTGAATGCTGTAGCTATCAATTGTCCCATTTAACAATCACCCATATTACCAAACTTACTTAATTTCAAACTTCAGATATCTCTTGTAGGACCCTATAGGTTATTTATTATAGTGAACGATATCAGCAGAATATCCACGATAAGTTGTCGGTTTGGTCAGTGTCGATAAGTTGTTGGTTTGGTCAGTGTCGATAAGTTGTCGGTTTGGTCAGTGTCAATGTCGATAAGTTGTCGGTTTGGTCAGTGTCGATAAGTTGTTGGTTTGGTCAGTGTCGATAAGTTGTTGGTTTGGTCAGTGTCGATGTCGATAAGTTGTTGGTTTGGTCAGTGTCGATAAGTTGTTGGTTTGGTCAGTGTCGATAAGTTGTCGGTTTGGTCAGTGTCGATAAGTTGTTGGTTTGGTCAGTGTCGTTAAGTTGTCGGTTTGGTCAGTGTCGATAAGTTGTTGGTTTGGTCAGTGTCGATAAGTTGTTGGTTTGGTCAGTGTCGATAAGTTGTCGGTTTGGTCAGTGTCGATAAGTTGTTGGTTTGGTCAGTGTCGTTAAGTTGTCGGTTTGGTCAGTGTCGATAAGTTGTTGGTTTGGTCAGTGTCGATAAGTTGTTGGTTTGGTCAGTGTCGATGTTGATAAGTTGTTGGTTTGGTCAGTGTCGATAAGTTGTTGGTTTGGTCAGTGTCAATGTCGATAAGTTGTTGGTTTGGTCAGTGTCGATAAGTTGTTGGTTTGGTCAGTGTCAATGTCGATAAGTTGTTGGTTTGGTCAGTGTCGATAAGTTGTTGGTTTGGTCAGTGTCAATGTCGATAAGTTGTTGGTTTGGTCAGTGTCGATAAGTTGTTGGTTTGGTCAGTGTCAATGTCGATAAGTTGTTGGTTTGGTCAGTGTCGATAAGTTGTTGGTTTGGTCAGTGTCGATAAGTTGTCAGTTTGGTCAGTGTCGTTAAGTTGTCAGTTTGGTCAGTGTCGATAAGTTGTCAGTTTGGTCAGTGTCGTTAAGTTGTCGGTTTGGTCAGTGTCAATGTCGATAAGTTGTCGGTTTGGTCAGTGTCGATAAGTTGTCGGTTTGGTCAGTGTCGATGTTGATAAGTTGTCAGTTTGGTCAGTGTCGATAAGTTGTCAGTTTGGTCAGTGTCGTTAAGTTGTCAGTTTGGTCAATGTCGATAAGTTGTCGGTTTGGTCAGTGTCGATAAGTTGTCGGTTTGGTCAGTGTCGATGTTGATAAGTTGTCGGTTTGGTCAGTGTCGATAAGTTGTCAGTTTGGTCAGTGTCGATAAATTGTTGGTTTGGTCAGTGTCGATAAGTTGTCAGTTTGGTCAGTGTCGATAAGTTGTCGGTTTGGTCAGTGTCGATAAGTTGTCGGTTTGGTCAGTGTCGATAAGTTGTCAGTTTGGTCAGTGTCGATAAGTTGTCGGTTTGGTCAGTGTCAATGTCGATAAGTTGTCGGTTTGGTCAGTGTCGATAAGTTGTCGGTTTGGTCAGTGTCGATGTCGATAAGTTGTCAGTTTGGTCAGTGTCGATAAGTTGTCGGTTTGGTCAGTGTCGATAAGTTGTCAGTTTGGTCAGTGTCGATAAGTTGTCAGTTTGGTCAGTGTCGATAAGTTGTCAGTTTGGTCAGTGTCGATAAGTTGTCGGTTTGGTCAGTGTCAATAAGTTGTCGGTTTGGTCAGTGTCGATAAGTTGTCAGTTTGGTCAGTGTCGATAAGTTGTCGGTTTGGTCAGTGTCAATGTCGATAAGTTGTCAGTTTGGTCAGTGTCGATAAGTTGTCGGTTTGGTCAGTGTCGATAAGTTGTCGGTTTGGTCAGTGTCGATAAGTTGTCAGTTTGGTCAGTGTCGATAAGTTGTCGGTTTGGTCAGTGTCAATGTCGATAAGTTGTCAGTTTGGTCAGTGTCGATAAGTTGTCGGTTTGGTCAGTGTCAATAAGTTGTCGGTTTGGTCAGTGTCGATAAGTTGTCAGTTTGGTCAGTGTCGATAAGTTGTCGGTTTGGTCAGTGTCAATGTCGATAAGTTGTCAGTTTGGTCAGTGTCGATAAGTTGTCGGTTTGGTCAGTGTCGATAAGTTGTCGGTTTGGTCAGTGTCGATAAGTTGTCAGTTTGTTCAGTGTCGATAAGTTGTCAGTTTGGTCAGTGTCGATAAGTTGTCAGTTTGGTCAGTGTCGATAAATTGTTGGTTTGGTCAGTGTCGATAAGTTGTCAGTTTGGTCAGTGTCGATAAGTTGTCAGTTTGGTCAGTGTCGATAAATTGTTGGTTTGGTCAGTGTCGATAAGTTGTCGGTTTGGTCAGTGTCGATAAGTTGTCAGTTTGGTCAGTGTCGATAAGTTGTCAGTTTGGTCAGTGTCGATGTTTCGATAAGTTGTCGGTTTGGTCAGTGTCGATAAGTTGTCGGTTTGGTCAGTGTCGATAAGTTGTCGGTTTGGTCAGTGTCGATGTCGATAAGTTGGCAGTTTGGTCAGTGTCGATGTTGATAAGTTGTCGGTTTGGTCAGTGTCGATGTCGATAAGTTGTTGGTTTGGTCAGTGTCGATGTCGATAAGTTGTCGGTTTGGTCAGTGTCGATGTCGATAAGTTGTCGGTTTGGTCAGTGTCGATAAGTTGTTGGTTTGGTCAGTGTCGATAAGTTGTCGGTTTGGTCAGTGTCGATGTCGATAAGTTGTCAGTTTGGTCAGTGTCGATAAGTTGTCGGTTTGGTCAGTGTCGATAAGTTGTTTGTTTGGTCAGTGTCGATAAGTTGTCGGTTTGGTCAGTGTCGATGTCGATAAGTTGTCAGTTTGGTCAGTGTCGATAAATTTTTGGTTTGGTCAGTGTCGATAAGTTGTCGGTTTGGTCAGTGTCGATAAGTTGTTGGTTTGGTCAGTGTCGATAAGTTGTCGGTTTGGTCAGTGTCGATAAGTTGTTGGTTTGGTCAGTGTCGATAAGTTGTCGGTTTGGTCAGTGTCGATGTCGATAAGTTGTCAGTTTGGTCAGTGTCGATAAATTGTTGGTTTGGTCAGTGTCGATAAATTGTTGGTTTGGTCAGTGTCGATAAGTTGTCGGTTTGGTCAGTGTCGATGTTGATAAGTTGTCGTTTTGGTCAGTGTCGATGTCGATAAATTGTTGGTTTGGTCAGTGTCGATATATTGACGATTTGGTCAGTGTCGCTAAGTTTTCGGTCTGGTCATTGTCGATAAGTTGTTGGTTTGGTCAGTGTCGATAAGTTGTCGGTTTGGTCAGTGTCGATAAGTTGTCGGTCTGGTCATTGTCAATAAGTTGTCGGTTTGGTCAGTGTCGATATATTGACGATTTGGTCAGTGTCGCTAAGTTGTCGGTTTGGTCAGTGTCGATGTCGATATATTGACGATTTGGTCAGTGTCGATATATTGACGATTTGGTCAGTGTCGATAAGTTGTCGGTTTGGTCAGTGTCGATGTCGATATATTGACGATTTGGTCAGTGTCGATAAATTGTTGGTTTGGTCAGTGTCGATAAATTGTTGGTTTGGTCAGTGTCGATAAGTTGTCGGTTTGGTCAGTGTCGATGTTGATAAGTTGTCGTTTTGGTCAGTGTCGATGTCGATAAATTGTTGGTTTGGTCAGTGTCGATATATTGACGATTTGGTCAGTGTCGCTAAGTTTTCGGTCTGGTCATTGTCGATAAGTTGTTGGTTTGGTCAGTGTCGATAAGTTGTTGGTTTGGTCAGTGTCGATAAGTTGTCGGTTTGGTCAGTGTCGATGTTGATAAGTTGTCGGTTTGGTCAGTGTCGATAAATTGTGTCGATATATTGTCGATTTGGTCAGTGTCGATGTCGATAAGTTGTCGGTTTGGTCAGTGTCGATAAGTTGTCGGTCTGGTCATGGTCGATAAGTTGTTGGTTTGGTCAGTGTCAATAAGTTGTCGGTTTGGTCAGTGTCGATAAGTTGTCGGTTTGGTCAGTGTCAATAAGTTGTCAGTTTGGTCATGGTCGATAAGTTGTCGGTCTGGTCATGGTCGATAAGTTGTTGGTTTGGTCAGTGTCAATAAGTTGTCAGTTTGGTCATGGTCGATAAGTTGTCGGTCTGGTCATGGTCGATAAGTTGTTGGTTTGGTCAGTGTCGATAAGTTGTCAGTTTGGTCAGTGTCAATAAGTTGTCAGTTTGGTCAGTGTCAATAAGTTGTCAGTTTGGTCAGTGTCAATAAGTTGTCAGTTTGGTCAGTTTCGATAAGTTGTTGGTTTGGTCAGTGTCAATAAGTTGTCGGTCTGGTCATGGTCGATAAGTTGTCGGTTTGGTCAGTTTCGATAAGTTGTTGGTTTGGTCAGTGTCAATAAGTTGTCAGTTTGGTCAGTGTCAATAAGTTGTCAGTTTGGTCAGTGTCAATAAGTTGTCAGTTTGGTCAGTGTCAATAAGTTGTTGGTTTGGTCAGTGTCAATAAGTTGTCGGTTTGGTCAGTGTCAATAAGTTGTCGGTCTGGTCATTGTCAATAAGTTGTCGGTCTGGTCAGTGTCAATAAGTTGTCGGTTTGGTCAGTGTCAATAAGTTGTCGGTCTGGTCATTGTCAATAAGTTGTCGGTCTGGTCATTGTCAATAAGTTGTCGGTTTGGTCAGTGTCAATAAGTTGTCGGTCTGGTCATTGTCAATAAGTTGTTGATTTGGTCAGCTCTAACGATTAGGCTATTATTATACAGGTTGGAAACAACATGACGTTTCAGATCTTCTCTCATCATCCCAACAAGCCCTTACATCTGAGGGGAATACACTCTATCTGCAAATTAAATACAATGATTTTTATTTGATCCATGGCTGTTTGTATTGTGGTGTTACACTATACATGGGACCATTTAGAGCTACTAAGGCAAGTCCTCTGGACTTCTCAGATTTGAAGGAGAGAGAAGTCAAAAAAATTTCCCTCCATAATCTTGTGTCCCGCCCTGCGCCAACTTGTCCTCGAAAGGACTGTACTTACTGTAAAGTCTAATAGACTGTTTTTCCGTCGGTTTCATTATGTGATGCCGTCTGAGCATGTCTGGCACTGTGTCAGTGTGTATTTTCCATGGAACATGCAGAGAGGGAAGATGCATGAGGATTAACTTGGAATGTAAAAATCCATGGGAAACTCTTTGAGTAAGGATTAAACAAAGACTTGACTAAGGCAATAGTTGAACACTGCCATGGTTCTTTCCAGGTAGACTAAGCGCTTTTGTTGTCCAGTTTCCAGCTGGCAGTACATTGTATTCCTACCAGGCTTTCAAAACTGCCTCGGCTACGTACACAAACAAAGGTGTAAGGAAAAGGCAAAACAAAGATCAGCCATCTCACTCATCACACCAACATTATGACGGTTACATTTTAATACCCCTTCCCCAACCTCAAACGCTCAGTCAAATTGAAACCAGCTGCCTTTCAAAGATAATGTCTACTTTTTGAAATATATTTGAATATGTGCATGCTTTCCCCTGAGAGAATAACTTCACTGGGCTGTTTGTCCACTTCTATCTGAAACATCCTGGTTGGTACTGCCACACTGCCTCTCCCTCGCCTCCCCTCCACTCCTCTCTCCTCCACACCCTCAAGGTGACTCTGCAACCAGACATCAAGAGGCACCTGACAGAGGGAGTCTAGAGGATCCTGGACCTCTGTGTTGAGCAGGAGGTGAGGTTTCTGAATACCATCCTCCAGATGGGTCTCAGAGAAGTGTTCAACGAGCTCTACGGTAGTTACACTCATTACCATAAAACCCAGTGGCAAGGAGAGGAGAAATATACTGCCTGGGACTCTCCTCTACCGTCTCCCTTTCCAGAAAGATTGTCTTTATTGCAGGCACATTTTTTTCTTAAGAAAACAACTGCTTAAACATGTAAATTGTATTTTTTATGTCATATGGTGAAAAAGAACAAATCATTTGTAGGTCTGCTGAGGATGAGATTAGATGATTGTAATACCAAAAGCAAATTGTGGAAGTGATTTCTAATGCTTCTAGGTGATTCTGGAAATGGTTTAAACCTGTATGTATAGTGGAGGTGAATGTCATTAACATAGCTTTATCACATGCATTCCTTATGAAACCTTGTGCCTGAAACTTTCCCTTGTGATTATCTGTTGTTATTAACGACCAGACAAGGAAAGCTTAGGAGAAATCTGTATTATAATTGGGGTAAGCTTTCGCAGATTAATACAGAAATAAGATAATTTATTTTCACAAATAATGAGCAGAATGACATAGATCTGGTTTTCAGTGGAATGTCATTATGGATATTCCACTGTTGTCTAACATGATCATTTTCCAAAAGGGCTCCTCAAGCAAATGTAAATCCTCCAGTAGGACTCAATTTGCAAGGGGT
This sequence comes from Salvelinus namaycush, assembly GCF_016432855.1. Lineage (NCBI taxonomy): Eukaryota > Metazoa > Chordata > Actinopteri > Salmoniformes > Salmonidae > Salvelinus > Salvelinus namaycush. The sequence goes on from NC_052310.1 coordinate 75,745,867, forward strand.
GTTTTCTTTTATTCTGCTTCAAAATAAATATTTGTACCCTCAAGTGTAAACATGAGACGTTTCTTAAGTGTTTGTTGACTGAATGTCTTCAGTCATAAAATGGTCAACCCCTTTGTTAAGGCAAACCTAAATAAGTTCAGGAGTAAAAAGGTGCTTAACAAGTCACATAATAAGTTGCAATAATAGTGTTTTGACATGATTTTTGAATGACTACCTCATCTCTGTACCCCACACATACAATTTTCTGTAAGGTCACTCAGTCGAACAGTTAATTTCAAACACAGATTCAACCACAAACACAAGGGAGGTTTTCCAATGGCTCGCAAAGAAGGGCACCTATTGCTTGGCAACAAAAAAAAGACATTGAATATCCCTTTGAGCATGGAGAAGTTGTTAATTACACTTTGGATGGTGTATCAAAACACTCCAACACAACACATCACTGAGTACCACTCTTCATATTTTCAAGCATGGTGGTGGCTGCATCATGTTATGGGTATGCTTGTCATCGGCAAGGACTAGGCAGTTTTTAGTTTAAAAAGAAACAAATAGAGCTAAGCACAGGCAAAATCCTAAAGGAAAACCTGGTTCAGTCTGATTTCCAACCGTCACTGGGAGATGAATTCACCTTTCAGCAGGAAAATAACCTAAAACACAAGGCCAAATATAGACGTAGGTTGCTTACCAAGACAACATTGAATGTTCCTGAGTGGCCTAGTTACAGTTTTGATATAAATCGGACTGAAAATCAAATCCAAGTTTATTTGTCACGTGCTCCGAATAGAACAGGTGTAGACCTTACAGTGAAATGCTTACTTACAGGCTCTAACCAATAGTGCAAAAAAATGTATTAGGTGAACAATAGGTAGGTAAAGAAATAAAACAACAGTAAAAAGACAGGCTATATACAGTAGCGAGGCTATAAAAGTAGCGAGGCTATAAAAGTAGCAAGTCTACATACAGACACCGGTTAGTCAGGCTGATTGAGGTAGTATGTACATGTAGATATGGTTAAAGTGACTATGCATATATGATGAACAGAGAGTAGCAGTAGCGTAAAAGAGGGGTTGGCGGGTGTTGGGTGGGACACAATGCAGATAGCCCAGTTAGCCAATGTGCGGGAGCACTGGTTGGTCGGCCCAATTGAGGTAGTATGCACATGGATGTATGGTTAAAGTGACTATGCATATATGATAAACAGAGAGTAGCAGCAGCGTAAAAAGAGGGGTTGGGGGGGCACACAATGCAAATAGTCCAGGTAGCCATTTGATTACCTGTTCAGGAGTCTTATGGCTTGAGGGTAAAAACTGTTGAGAAGCCTTTTTGTCCTCGACTTGGCACTCCGGTACAGCTTGCCATGCGGTAGTAGAGAGAACAGTCTATGACTGGGGTGGCTGGGGTCTTTGACAATTTTTAGGGCCTTCCTCTGACACTGCCTGGTGTAGAGGTCCTGGATGGCAAGCAGCTTAGCCCCAGTGATGTACTGGGCCGTACGCACTACCCTCTGTAGTGCCTTGCGGTCAGAGGCCGAGCAGTTGCCGTACCAGGCAGTGATGCAACCAGTCAGGATGCTCTCGATGTTGCAGCTGTAGAACCTTTTGAGGATCTCAGGACCCATGCCAAATCTATGGCAAGACTTGAAAATGTCTCTCTAGCAATGATCAACAACCAACTTGACACAGCTTGGAGAATTTCAAAAGAAATGTGTGCAAATATTGTACAATCCATGTGTGCAAAGCTGTTAGAGACTTACCCAGAAAGACTCACAGCTGTAATCGCTGTCAAAGGTGATTCTAACATGTATTGACTCAGGGGTGTGAATACTTAAGTAAATGAGATTTCTGTATTTCACTTTCAGCACATTTGCAAACATTTCTAAAAACATGTTTTCACTTTGTCATGATGGGGTATTGTGTGTAGATGGGTGAGAAACACATATATTTAATCCATTTTAAGTTCAAACTGTAACAACAAAATGTGGAACAAAGGGTGTGAATACTTTCTGAGGGCACTGTAAATCCCCTTGAGAGGTTGAGCACCCATGTTTCAATAAACACATATTTACATTATAAAGTCATTACATGAAAGTTCATATTTTTTGTCTTAGACTATGTTTATTCAAAAGTCAGATATCTGGCAGGGCCGACAATTTACAATGCCTGAATCTACCAACTCGCCTGGCAAGGTTTCCTATAATATCCGCAGAAGCTCTTTTATTTAATTAAACTGATCATTTAATTAGAGTGATGGCCACTGCAGTCAGTGCCAGTAGGCAGATGATGGCTGATTAAAGAGCTGACATAATACTTGCTGGCCAGTGATGGCCAGGTGAAGTGGAAAGACTTCTGCTTGAAATAATGTAGCAGGGCATTTCTGGCTCCCTCACACATTCCCTCCTGACTTTGCTAAAATGAGCGTTCTGCTGGCTGCTTTCGCATTCTCAGTTCTTCTACAGTCAGAAGCCTGATGTTGCCTCACAACAGAAAGAAATTAGAACATTAACTGTCTGCTGGTTTATTGGGTGTCAGCAGGGTTTATTGGGTGTCAGCAGGGTTGCTGGGTGTCAGCAGGGTTTATTGGGTGTCAGCAGGGTTGCTGGGTGTCAGCAGGGTTTATTGGGTGTCAGCAGGGTTGCTGGGTGTCAGCAGGGTTTATTGGGTGTCAACAGGGTTGCTGGGTGTCAGCAGGGTTTGTTGGGTGTCAGCAGGGTTGCTGGGTGTCAGGAGGGTTTATTGGGTGTCAGCAGGGTTGCTGGGTGTCAGCAGGGTTTATTGGGTGTCAACAGGGTTGCTGGGTGTTTGCAGGGTTTATTGGGTGTCAGCAGGGTTTATTGGGTGTCAACAGGGTTGCTGGGTGTCAGCAGGGTTTATTGGGTGTCAACAGGGTTGCTGGGTGTCAGCAGGGTTTATTGGGTCCCAACAGGGTTGCTGGGTGTCAGCGGGGTTTATTGAGTGTCAACAGGGTGCCAGTTATGGGACAATTGTGTGAGTGAATACCCCTTATTTATTAATAGGTAGGTGCTTATAGTGTACAAGTGTGTATTAATAATAAAAAAGTATGTTTTATTGTCACATACACCTGATAGGTGTAGTGAAATGTGTTTAACAGGGCCAGCCATAGTAGTACGGCGCCCCTACACATGTGTGAATTGGCAAAGTTTTTTTTGCACATCCCAAATCTCCCTTAGACACTCTCGGAGAGTGGGGTCACGGCCAGGGTCTTCCATTATCAACGCGACCCTCTGATCTCACTGGTAAGCCATTATCAACGCGACCCTCTGATCTGACCCTCTAATCTTACTGGTAAGCCATTATCAACGGTGACCGTCTGATCTGACCCTCTAATCTTACTGGTAAGCCATTATCAACGGTGACCGTCTGATCTGACCCTCTGATCTCACTGGTAAGCCATTATCAACGGTGACCGTCTGATCTGACCCTCTGATCTCACTGGTAAGCCATTATCAACGGTGACCGTCTGATCTGACCCTCTAATCTTACTGGTAAGCCATTATCAACGGTGACCGTCTGATCTGACCCTCTGATCTCACTGGTAAGCCATTATCAACGCGACCCTCTGATCTGACCCTCTGATCTCACTGGTAAGCCATTATCAACGGTGACCGTCTGATCTGACCCTCTGATCTCACTGGTAAGCCATTATCAACGGTGACCGTCTGATCTGACCCTCTAATCTTACTGGTAAGCCATTATCAACGGTGACCGTCTGATCTGACCCTCTGATCTCACTGGTAAGCCATTATCAACGCGACCCTCTGATCTGACCCTCTGATCTCACTGGTAAGCCATTATCAACGGTGACCGTCTGATCTGACCCTCTAATCTTACTGGTAAGCCATTATCAACGGTGACCGTCTGATCTGACCCTCTGATCTCACTGGTAAGCCATTATCAACGGTGACCGTCTGATCTGACCCTCTGATCTCACTGGTAAGCCATTATCAACGGTGACCGTCTGATCTGACCCTCTAATCTTACTGGTAAGCCATTATCAACGGTGACCGTCTGATCTGACCCTCTGATCTCACTGGTAAGCCATTATCAACACGACCCTCTGATCTCACTGGTAAGCCATTATCAACACGACCCTCTGATCTCACTGGTAAGCCATTATCAACGCGACCCTCTGATCTCACTGGTAAGCCATTTATACAGCCAGGCTCCATAGTGAAGCAGGCGTTATACAGCCAGGCTCCATAGTGAAGCAGGTGTTATACAGCCAGGCTCCATAGTGAAGCAGGTCTTATAATGCCAGGCTCCATAGTGAAGCAGGCGTTATACAGCCAGGCTCCATAGTGAAGCAGGCCGTATAAATCCATGCTCCATAGTGAAGCAGGCCTTATAAAGCCAGGCTCCATAGTGAAGCAGGATTTATACAGCCAGGCTACATAGTGAAGCAGGCTGTAACGGCTGTCGTCGGTGGAAGAAGATGAGGACCAAGGTGCAGCGTGGTAAGTGTTCATGATGTTTAATAATCATCAAAACAGAACACTGAATAACAAAATAACACAGAAACAACCGAAAACAGTTCTGTCTGGTGCAGACACAAAGACTGAAAATAACCACCCACAAAACCCAACAGAAAACAGGCTACCTAAATATGGTTCCCAATCAGGGACAACGATTGACAGCTGCCTCTGATTGAGAACCATATCAGGCCAAACACGGAAATAGAAAATCATAGAAAAACTAACATAGACAACCCACCCAACTCATGCCCTGACCATACTAAAACAAAAGACAAAACAAAGGAACTAAGGTCAGAACGTGACACAGGCCTTATAAAGCCAGGCTCCATAGTGAAGCAGGATTTATACAGCCAGGCTCCATAGTGAAGCAGGCCTTATAAAGCCAGGCTCCATAGTGAAGCAGGATTTATACAGCCAGGCTACATAGTGAAGCAGGCCTTATACAGCCAGGCTCCATAGTGAAGCAGGCCTTATACAGCCAGGCTCCATAGTGAAGCAGGCCTTATAATGCCAGGCTCCATAGTGAAGCAGGCCTTCTAACGCCAGGCTCCATAGTGAAGCAGTTCTTATAAAGCCAGGCAGGGGAAATGCATAAGTATTACAATGTACAGTAAAATAGTTGGTACTGGCACTCAACCATAGGTGCTACAAATAAAGACCTCTGTCTGAGCAAGGAATGAAGTGCAGTGTGTTTGTTAGGGTACAATGTATTTTTGTGCTGTACTAGTAATGGTTTGGTGGAATGTGTCTCAAGACATTTTGTTGTTCATGATTTTGACACAACGGGTGAGATAGAAAAATATCAGGAAGGATTTCACAATGTGCAACCATGACCTGCATTAAAGGTGATTCAGGTGTTTTGTATTATAAAGGAGAGGGAATTAAGAGTATTTTAGAAAAAAAACTGCAAGCCTGGTATTCAGTGAATGCACTAAAATGCAAAGATCTTATTGCATCAGTGAAAACCTATAATTGCTGTTAAACATGGAAACGTTAAGCAGAATAGAATGGCTTTGTGTAGGATGTAAATCATTGAGAACTAACTAACAGGTTGAATTAATTGAACTCCATAAAGTAGAATTATGGGGTGGATTTCTGTAGAGTTATTGTATGGGGTAACAATTTGATCTAGTGCTAATATGCTAGTCTACCGTTGGAACTCTGTTAAGGACAATCACGATCCACATTATTGTGTTGGTCACACATATGCTGTAATAAGAAGAGGACATTGCTTGAATATATACCTGAAAAGGTCCAATGCAGCCATTTTGGTCTTAATATCAAGTCATTTCTGGGTAACAATTACAAACCTTACTGTGATTGTTTTAAATTGAAATGTTCAAAAATAACCAAATGTAACTTCTTAGCAAAGAGCATTTTCTCAAGCAATAATTTTTCTTGGACCGTCTGGGAGTGGTCTGAAAATGAGCTGTTATTGGCAGAGAGGTTTGGAACTCTTTCTTATTGGTCTATTAATTATTTACAGCATAGCGATGTCACCAGGCAAGCCAAAACCCCATCTCACCAAAACAGGCTGAAATGGTATTATCACCATTTTCATAATTTCACAGTATTATTCCAACCTAATAGTGTGGAAATATATATATACAATTACATTTTTGACTGCACTGGGCCTTTAAACCTCTGATTTGTTCAAGAGACGTAAGTACACAATGTGCATGATGGCAGTGCATATAATTCAATGCGATTTTACACAAGTAGTGATACATACATTATTTGACATAAATGATAAGCTGAACTTTTTCTCTTGTTATTCTAATGAAATTCATATGATTATTTGGCATAGATGAAGTGCCATTGTTTGCATTGTGGATCACCACCTGCCTCATTATCTTTTCAAGATGACACGAGCGGTGAATTAATCCTCTCTCCTATTCACCCCATCTTGATGTAACAGCTCGACAACCCCTCGGATGTCTCAGGAGGAGTCTGAATTGAAAGGGTTCATTCTGAGACTCAGAAGTCAGTTGGACACCCCTTCAATATTTATTAACCTGGGTCTTTCCACATGGTTTGCAGCACTTTTGCCCTCCAACAGAACTTGAAGTCTACTTGACAACCCTCGTTAAGCCCTTCTTACTTTAATGAGGGTAACCTCCATTTTTCTGGCAGAACTACCATACTTCCTCTTATCAATGGTAATTACAGCTCCGGAGCCCTGCTTCTCCTACTTGCTCTGTCTTTGTGAGTGGCTTGGGATTCCTGGGATCAAACAGAGACACCATCTTCTGTGTTTGAATTGGGAGTTTGGAAGTCCTACCTAGACATGCAGACCTCTTGTCACGTTCCTGACCTTATTTCCTTTGTTTAGTCTTTGTTTAGTTGGTCAGGACGTGAGCTGGGTGGGTATATTCTATGTTTTGTGTTTCATTGGTTTAGGTGTGTCTTATTGGCCTGATATGGTTCTCAATCAGAGGCAGGTGTTTTACGTTGTCTCTGATTGGGAACCATATTAAGGTAGGCTGTTTTCACTGTTTGTTTGTGGGTGATTGTTCCTGTTCGTGCGTTCATTGGTTTTTCTATGTTCACTAGTTCAGGATTGTAGCGTCGTTGGTTTCGTTCTGTTTATTGTTTTGTTCGTCTTGAAGAGTATTCAAATAAATATGGATACATACCACGCTGCAATTTGGTCCTCCTCTCTTCCACATTACGACGACCGTTACAGAATCACCCACCAAACTCGGACCAAGCAGCGTAGTAAGCGGCAGCAGCAGCAGCAGCAGCAGGAGCAGCGAAGGCAGAGAGGCGCTGGTATGAGGAGGCAGCACGGCGACGCGGTTGGAAGCCCGAGAGTCAGCCCCAAAAAATTATTGGGGGGGGCACACGGGGCGTATGGCTAAGCCAAGTAGGAGACCTGAGCCAACTCCCCGTGCTTACCGTGGAGTGAGAGGGCGTCGTACTGGTCAGGCACCGTGTTATGCGGTGGAGCGCACGGTGTCCCCAGTACGCGTGCTTAGCCCGGTGCGATACATTCCAGCTCCTCGTGTCGGCCGGGCTAGGTTGGGCATCGAGCCAGGTGCCATGAAGCCGGTTCGCCAGCACAGGCCAGTGCGGGCTATACCACCTCGCCGCACTGGTCGGGCTACGGGGAGTATTCAACCAGGTAAGGTTGGGCAGGCTCGGTGCTCAAGAGCTCCTGTACTCCTTCACGGTCCGGTATATCTGGTGCCACCTCCACGTACCAGTCCTCCGGTGGCAGCCCCCCGCACCAGGCTGTCTCTCCGGTTTCTCTCTACAGTTGCTCCCGCCTGTCCAGCGCTGCCAGAGCCTTCCTCTTCTCCTGAGCCGCCAGAGTCTCCCGTCTGTCCTGAGCCGCCAGAGTCTCCCGTCTGTCCTGAGCCGCCAGAGTCTCCCGTCTGTCCTGAGCCGCCAGAGTCTCCCGTCTGTCCTGAGCCGCCAGAGTCTCCCGTCTGTCCTGAGCCGCCAGAGTCTCCCGTCTGTCCAGCGCCGTCTGAGCTGCCCGTCTGTCCAGCGCCGTCTGAGCTACCCGTCTGGTCAGTCAGCCAGGACCTGCCAGAGCCGCCAGCAAGCCAGGAGCTGCCAGAGCCGCCAGCCAGCCAGGAGCTGCCAGAGCCGCCAGCCAGCCAGGAGCTGCCAGAGCCGCCAGCCAGCCAGGAGCTGCCAGAGCCGCCAGCCAGCCAGGAGCTGCCAGAGCCGCCAGTCAGCCAGGACCTGCCAGAGCCGCCAGTCAGCCAGGACCTGCCAGAGTCGTCCTTCATTCCGGAGCTGCGGGAGTCTCCCGCCTGTCCGGAGCTGCCGGAGTTGCCCTTCACTCCGGTGCTGCTGGAATCTCCCGTCCTTTCGGGACCCATGGCTAGGGTCCCCAGGCCAAGGTCGGCGGCGAGGATCGCCGCTCATAAGAGGCCACGGGGGCGATTAAGGAGGCGGACAAAAACAATGTTGAAGTGGGGTCCACGTCCCGCGCCAGAGCCGCCACCGCGGACAGACGCCCACCCAGACCCTCCCCTATAGGTCTAGGTTTTGCGGCCGGAGTCCGCACCTTTGGGGGGGGGGGGGTACTGTCACGTTCTGACCTTTATTTTCCTTTGTTTTGTCTTTAGTTAGTATGGTCAGGGCGTGAGTTGGGGTGGGCAGTCTATGTTATGTGTTTCTATGTTTAGGTTTTGTCAATTGGCCTGATATGGTTCTCAATCAGAGACAGGTGTTTTGCATTGTCTCTGATTGGGAACCATATTTAGGTTGCCTGTTTTCACTGTTGGTTTGTGGGTGTTTGTCTTCCGTGTCAGTGTTTGTGCCACACGGGACTGTTTCGGTTAGTTTCACTTTCGTTATTTTGTATTTGTTGTCGTGTTCAGTTTATATTATTAAAACATGGACACTTACCACTCTGCGTCTTGGTCCGATCCCTGCTACACCTCCTCTTCAGACGAAGAGGAGGAAACCAGCCGTTACACCTCTATACGTCATTTATTCTGTAGTAACAGATGCCAACTGTCCATAGGTGTTGATGAATTGCATGGAAACGCTCTCTGCGTTGCGGTTTTTCAACAAGGAACCTAAGTAGGCCTACAAAGTAAGCTGTCTCCATTTCATCAATCTACAAATAAGCTCAATTGAATAATGAAATCCATTTTGATTTGGGCTTACCTCTCACTGATGCTCTGGTGTTCATTTGTATGGTTGAGATCAAGGAGGCACACTAAGCCTCCTATTCTTCCTTTTCATAATAGGAGATGGAGAGAAATACTTATTACTACGTTGTGTGCGCTCAGCACAAGGGTAAGGTTATTTAGAGAGATGCCCTCTGACGGAAAATGGAAGGCAAAAATAGATTCTGCTTGATATGGCTAGAACGTATTATTCATAGTTGAGGAAAAATACCTATTAGAGGACAACAGGGTGGTAAAATCTTTTGAATTCTTTTTTCTGTTAGCTAAATACATTTAGTAAAACATTTAATTGGGAAAGACTTTGGCGATTAGGCAGTGCTGGGCCAAGTTGCAGAGATGAGTACAAAGAGTTGTGGTGGCTACAAAGTCTTGATGATGAGGAGAATATGATCTATAATTATGTGTACTTCTATGGCCCTTGCAAAGCCTTACCAATCCTAGGTTGTGATACTTAGAGACCACATGAGTTAGGCCCCTATAATTCATTATTTTAGTGCCAGAGAAGGATTAACAGATTAACGCACAACATTTAAGGTTTAAGAAGTGAAGTAGGTATCACTGCAGCCTTTTCAATCATCATTATGCAACTGTGGGAAACAAATAGATGACTTATGAGCACCTATTCGCTAGTTACGTTAGCCAAAATGCTCAATCAGCCTTTTCACTGTGGGTCAACAGTTTGTTGATATGAAAAAACCTGTGAATATTGGAAATGATATAAATAGAATTGGATCTGAATCTCCAGTCAGTCCCCCAGTAATCAATATGATTGATAGGAAAATATTTTCCTTCCATAAAGTGCCAGGCAGCTACTGGATTTCTGTTTCTTTACATCACATAGTGCCACTCATTGCCTCATTTTACAATTGGATCCCCCGCCCCTAATTAGGCTTTTGGTTTAACCCGGTCCTCAGAAGCTGGGCTTGTAAGGAGAACAGAGACATGACATATCGCTCTTCTATCTCTTCTTAACCAGTCCTGAGACCCCAGCAAAAATCTGCTTTTCATTTATCTGACATTCATTTATCTGCATGTCCAGCCCTTATATTTAGCCTCACAATGAAGTGTATGAAGAGTTCAACCATTTTCTTTTCAGGACAACCAGGGCAACAAGTAGAACACAAAACTATTTGACATAAACAGTTGCTTTCAGGAGTTTTATTGACAAATGTCAATACAAAAAAGGTCAGCCAAAGCAAAAACCTGATACAAATGAATGTCTATGAATGCTGTAAGTACAAAAATGTTTTACTCACTGGGAAATAATAACTAACTAGTTATTAGTTATAAATTAATATCTAACTAGTCAGTGACAACTGTGTGGAGTTTGTAGTTTGTGACAGCAACTATGTGAGCTCATTACAGTATTATATACACTATGTCAAATCAAATCAAATGATATTTGTCACATGCGCCAAATACAACAGATGTAGACCGTACCGTGAAATGCGTACTTACAAGTCCTTAATAACTTCTTAAGGCTGCGGGGCAGTATTGAGTAGCTTGGATGAAAGGTGCCCAGAGGTGCCCAGAGTAAACTGCCTGCTCCTCAGTCCCAGTTGCTAATATATGCATATTATTAGTATATTTGGATAGAAAACCCTCTGAAGTTTCTAAAACTGTTTGAATGATGTCTGTGAGTATAACAGAACTCATATGGCAGGCAAAAACCTGAGAAGTTCCACTTCCTGTTTGGATTTTTTCTGAGGCTGGTAGATTTTCAACCAAGCTCCCATTGAAATTACAGCGAGATATGGATGAGTTTTCACTTCCTACGGCTTCCACTAGAAGTCAACAGTCAATACAACTTTGTCTGATGACTCTACTGTGAAGGGGGGCCGAAGTAGACAGGAATGAATCACCACTGCCATGAGGTGACCATGCATTCACCATGCGCATTCACATGAGGAGGACCTCCGTTCCATCGCTCATCTGAAGTCAATGTAATTCTCCGGTTGGAACGTTATTCAAGATTTATTTGAACAACATTCTAAAGGTTGATTCAATACATCGTTTGACATGTTTCTACTGACTGTTACGGAACTTTTGGACATTTCGTCACGTTTTAGTGAACGCGCTTTGTGACTTAGGAATTGTTTACCAAACGCGCTAACCAAAGTAGCTAATTGGACATAAATAACGGACATTATCGAACAAATCAAGCATTTATTGTGGACCTGGGATTCCTGGGAGTGCATTCTGATGAAGATCATCAAAGGTAAGGGAATATTTATCATGTAATTTCTGGTTTCTGTTGACTCCAACATGGCGGCTAATTTGACTCTTGTTCTGAGCTCCGTCTCAGATTATTGCATGGTTTGCTTTTTCCGTAAAGTTTTTTTGAAATATGACACAGCGGTTGCATTAAGGAGAGGTATTAAGGTCAGTCAATGCAGAACACTTCAGGAACGTTGAAAGTTTCTTCAAGTTCAGTCGTAAAAACCATCAATCACTATGATGAAACTGACTCTCATGAGGACCGCCACAGGAAAGGAAGACCCAGAGTTATCTCTGCTGCAGAAGATAAGTTCATTAGAGTTACCAGCCTCAGAAATTGCAGCCCAAATAAATGCTTCACAGAGTTTAAGTAACAGACACATCTCAACATCAACTGTTCAGAGGAGACCAGGCCTTCATGGTCAAATTGCTTCAAAGAAACCACTACTAAAGGACACCAATAATAAGAAGAGAGTTGCTTAGGCAGGGAAACCCCAAAATTATTGGATCTCTTGATAAAGATGAGCAAAAAGACTGTATAAACTAAATAATAGAAATACTGAGCTGTATTGCTGACAGGTGTATCAAATCAAGCACGCAGCCATGCAATCTCCATAGACAAACATTGGCAGTAGAATGGCCCGTACTGAAGAGCTCAGTGAACATAAACGTGGCACCGTCATAAGATGCCACCTTTCAAACAAGTCAGTTTGTCAAATTTCTGCCCTGCTAGCGCTTCCCCGGTCAACTGTAAGTGCTGTTATTTTGAAGTGGAAACGTCTAAGAGCAACAGCGGCTCAGCCGCGAAGTGTTTGGCCACAAAGCTCACAGAACGGGACCGCCGAGTGCTGAAGCGCGTAGCGCGTAAAAATTGTCTGTCCTCGGTTGCAACACTCACTACCGAGTTGGAGGCAACATCAGCACAATAACTGTTCATCCATGGCCGAGCAGCCACATACAAGCCTAAGATCACCATGCACAATGCCAAGCGTCGGCTGGAGTGGTGTAAAGCTCGCCGCTATTGGGCTCTTGAGCAGTGGAAAGCGTTCTCTGTAGTGATTAATCACACTTCACCATCTGGCAGTCCGATGGACATATCTGGGTTTGGCAGATGCCAGGAGAACGCTACCTGCCCCAATACATAGTGCCAACTGTAAAGTTTGGTGGAGGAGGAATAATGGTGTGGGGTTGTTTTTCATGGTTCGGACTAGGCCCTTTAGTTCCAGTAAAGGGACATCAATGCTACAGTATACAATTACATTCTAGATGATTCTGTGCTTCCAACTTTGTGGCAACAGTTTGGGGAAGGCCCTTTCCTGTTTCATCATGACAATGGCCCCGTGCACAAAGCAAGGTCCGTACAGAAATGGTTTGTCGAGATCGGTGTGGAAGAACTTGACTGGCCTGCACAGAGCCCTGACCTCAACTCCATCGAACACCTTTGGGATGAATTGGAACGCCGACTGCGACCCAGGCCTAATCGCCAAACATCAGTGCCCGACCTCACTAATGCTCTTGTGGCTGAATGGAAGCAGATCCCCGCAGCAATGTTCCAACATCTAGTGGAAAGCCTTCCCAGAAGAGTGGGGGCTGTTGTAGCAGCAAAGGTAGGACCAACTCCATATTAATGCCTATGATTTTGGAATGAGATGAGCAGGTGTCAACATACTTTTGGTCATGTAGTGTATATTGTATGCTGAAATTATATTATTTTAGAAAAATACAATTGGCCTGAGAAATATATTTTTTTTTTAAATAATCAAAAAATTATGAATATACCTAATATAATTGGACCAAATTATCGGGGGACCCTAGAATCCAATGATCCCGATATGCAACACAAAGTTAGGATCTTGGGCATTACCTTTCAAATGTATGCATATTTAATATCTTGTTATAGCGCCACCATCTGGCCAATCAGTGTAATTTTGTAAATGCCGGCTGTATATGCCAAGACTCATCATTTGCCTCGTTCAAGTGCTGGTCGAAACTAGGTAACTCGGAAATCTCCGATTTTCTAACTGGTTGTAATTATACACGTGACGCACTGAACACATCAGCATGTCGGACATTTCCGAGTTTCCTAGTTCCGACTAGTATAGGAACGCGGCAATTCACCCAAATTTCGTCAAAATCTGGCCAATGCACTCTCCTCTCTAAGGGAGTGTGACTGACATACAAATAAACGAACATACCAACGAATAACGTATGGACGCAACCTGATCCACAGTCCCCTCCCCGATTTCATCGTGGGGGACAGTGAACAACATAACCCTCTCTGTTACTCTTATATTATGGATTACAATACTATCTACACAGGCCACAGGGTCCGATTAATCTGTTACACAAACTGGATCGTTTTAAAATCCGCGGCGATAATGTTGCAGAAGCTAAAATAATGAATTCACTAATAAATCGCCACAATATTGCATCAATGTTTCTTCTGTCAATGTCAAGAACGCTTGCAGAGCGACACACGTACCAACCCCCATCACTCCTCCTTCCACGGAGCGTGATTGGATTAGAGACGGCCTTTCCCCTCTAACCTCGTGATGTTGGCTGTTTCCTGCTTTTTCTGCTGGACTGCCGAAGCTGCACTGAACACTGCTCGTCAATAGCAGGCACACAGCTCTGATACAGGACGCTTTAATCAAAGCATAAGGCTAACGGACATTTATTTCACATTCAAACAGACAGCAATGCGAAGGAAATCGAGGATGTTACTATGCTTCGCGGTCCTGTGGGTGCTTGGCATAGCATATTATTTCTATTCGGGAACAACGTTAAATCGAAAGGTAGGTTTCCCGGATACTTTTTGCTCTTATTGAAAATGCATCAGGGGTGTATTCATTACGCCAATTCTGCTGCAAAACGTTTCTTAAATGGAACGAAGCGATTAGCGACCTAACTGAATGTGTCCAAGATACTTAAGTTTTTCTCTGTTTGATTCCGTTTGGTTCTTAAACGGTAAATCGTTTCCGTAATAAATACACCCCAGAGCTCGCTTTCAGGAGATTTTAGTCCGTGGAGTCCTTTCAAGACTAAAGCGAAACATACTGTGAAGATGTTTAACAAGTGGCTATTTTGATAGGCGGTTTATATTATGGAATATTATATCGTTCCAAAATCTGTTTCCATCAACAACTAGATTATTTTAATTTGCTTGAAAATAGGGATATAGCTCTTGTATGATTTGAACGTTGCTCTGTCTGGTATCGTATCATTTCGCTGTGATTGAATAGCTGGGCGGTTGTAAACACTTTATGAAGAGCTGCGTTTCACGCACACAACGCTTACTTATTCGACTATTCAGGAAGACCTCAACAGTGAAGTATATAGGCTACAAATACTTAATTGTTGAAATATATTCCCCCGCAATACCGGCAGGAAATATATAGGCTACATTGTAACAAAATATGCTAACCTTATGCGTCCGTCTGCCATTATTAAAATCCCTGCTTGTTTATGGTCATATAATTTCAATTGAGGAATAGGCTAATGGCTGTAGTTTATAGCCTAAAAACTATAGTTCTCTCTCAAGCCTTTAATTCTTATTTCTCTGTTACCTTAATATACAGAATTGACGAGGTCAAACACGCCACTTATAGTAAAGTTGTCCTTTCAGCAAAAATATGAGTGATTTTATCATGTAACCAACCCCAGTGATAACACCTACACTCCTAACCGCTCCTGTTGTCATTGTGTGATCAGTCATTCTGTCCCTTACATTTGACATTAGGCTGATAGGTGGTGCAGCTAGATAAAGACCCATGGGCATTCTGATTTGATTAACAAAGGCTTAATCTCCAGTTATCAGCAAGCAGTTACCCATTTCCCTGGTGAGTACAAGGCAGTGGGACGCCTCAAGAGCAAATCACAGGGTACCTCTCACAAACGACACTGCTGTGCTAAACTCCCACATTGTACTCAAATAGGGGTGATAAAGTTACCGCTGGTATGCTTCCTGTGGGAAGGGGGCATCTGATGTCTGACTTTTGTTATGGAGGGAGATGAGCCTGCAAAAGAATGCACGTTCGTTGTATTTCTATCCATGTGTAAGACAAGCTACATCTACAATTAGGCCTACAGCTGTAGGCCTATCTGAGCTGCCTGTCTGTGATTTGGGTGGATGCTGCTTTGCATTGTTGTAGGAGAACAACAGTAAAAGGAGACCACGGTGGCTGAGAGCCCAACAGCATTATGCTTCCTCCTGCTACTGCAGACTGGAACCCTCTGTTTTGGACTGTTTACAGGCTCCTGCTACTGCAGACTAGAACCCTCTGTTTCGGACTATTGACAGTGCCCCTCACTGTAATTTAGGTAGTGTATTTTTATACTCATCGCGTGTGCGCGCGCGCATGCATTTCAATTGAACGATGCACTTATATGAAAAATTGTAGTCATTTAGCATGGGATCTTATCAAGAGCGACTTACAGGAACACTTAGGGTTAAGTACCTTGCTCAAGGGTGGTCTTGGGCACTGCATCTCAGTGCTAGGGGTGTCACTACAGACCCTGGTTCGATTCCAGGCTGTATCACAACTGGCCGTGATTGGGAATCCCACAGGGCGGTGTACAATTGGCCGAGTGTCGTTAGGGTTTGGCCAGGGTAGGCCGTCATTGTAAATAAGAATTTGTTCGTAACTGACTTGCCTAGTTAAATCAAAATATATAATAAAAGGGCACATCGACAGATTTTTCACTTAGTCTGCTCTGGGATTCGAACCAGCGACCTTTAAGTTACTGGCCCAACGCTCTTAACCGCTAGGCTACCTGCCCCTTTTTTGCATCTTACAGTGAATGGTGTGATGGAATGTACATCAGATGTTCAAGCTTCTGTCTGTACTCACAGCTCAGAAGGCCTCTAACTATTTAAATATAATCTAATTTATTGCTCTCCACCGAGCAAGTTATTGTTTACAGACATACATTTTACCCAAAACGTCACCCAGACATTTACAGTTTCAACCCAACACTTTCACTTTGGAGACTTAACATGATAAACTAAAAATAGAGAAAATTGCTGCCTTGAACTGACTGAGTAAACTATATATTGAATGGCCTTAAATTAGGCCTCTTTGCAGTCATGCAGGTTGGAGGTCCTCAGTGTTTAGCAGCCAGGTCGGATGATGGGTGCTTTCTCCGACCTGTCACATTATTGTATTGGGAGCTGCTGCGGCTTGGTGAGAATGCACTCACTGGACGTGTATGGTAACCAGATTGGCAGCTTTTATCTCTGGCTCCAATGTGTTTGATCTGATCTCCGCTCTGCAACACAATTATTGACAAGCTGGTTGTTCTGCTCTGGCTCAGCGGACAACATTGTAGCTGCGCCTGCGAGTGAATGGCCATGCTGTGCTTCCTCAGCTTTTTAAATCAAAGCTCTCTTTGGAATAATAATGAATTAATGCATTGGGAAGTGTACATTAAAAATGTCAAGTGTGTTTAAAGCAGAGGGAGAGTTTCTTCATTCTCTGCTGATGTCATAACTGATAATCCTCAGGTTACATTTTGTTCAGTTTTGAACAGCTCACTGGATGTTTGATTCATTTGCTGAAATAATGTTTGTAATAATAATGGCATTCATTCACAAATGTATTCTGATATTTGAGTGTTCCTAGTCCTCCTGGATTACTATTCCCTCGGTCAGAGCCAACACCTAGTCCTCCTGGATTACTATTCCCTCGGTCAGAGCCAACACCTAGTCCTCCTGGATTACTATTCCCTCGGTCAGAGCCAACACCTAGTCCTCCTGGATTACTATTCCCTCGGTCAGAGCCAACACCTAGTCCTCCTGGATTACTATTCCCTCGGTCAGAGCCAACACCTAGTGCAGTTTTATTCTCCTCAGACAATTTATTATGATGTGGCATGTTGCAATCTCCCGTTGTTTACGGAATAACTCAGCGTAACAAAACCCGGCATAGGATCTGAGTCCGTTTTTTTGAAATCCCCCAAAATAATTTTTCCCACAATGTGTATGTGTCTAGTGTCGTAGGATGCACTTGGGTTGATTCATATGAATAATCGTGTGGAAATGACGCTAGGTTGTTGTCTCTCACCACTCTTCCCACTGTTTATCTTTAGCCTACCTGTGAGGGGAAATGTGTTGTCATGTGGAGAGCACATTGCTTTTGATGCCCCTGCTCTATCCTGACCATTGCCTTGTATGTGGTTTAACATGGAGCCAGAAAAAGTGTTTAGAGAGCATTCCAGGCCCTTCCAGCTTCTGCCCTTTTGATCCAGCAGAGCGATCCCTGATCTAATATTGACTAGGCTGAATAAAGAGGATCTGGATGGGCCCACTGATCACAAAGTGGGAAACCCCAAGTTAAATCTCTCCCCTGCTCTGCTCCTGATCAGCAGGAACTACTCTTTTTGTGGGTTGTTGTCTACTTGTCTTTATCCTGTGTGTGTTGCTCTTACAGTTGAAGTCGGAAGTTTACATACACTTAGGTTGGATTCATTAAAACTTGTTTTTCAACCACTCCACAATTTTCTTGTTAACTTCTTACAGCTGAGATCCCGTTAATGGGATCGACTTGACAACAGCCAGTGAAAGTGCAGGGCGCCAAATTCAAACAACAGATATCTCATAATTAAAATTCCTCAAACATACAAGTATTTTACACCATTTTAAAGATAAACTTGTTGTGAATCCAGCCACAGTGTCCGATTTCAAAAAGGCTTTATGACGAAAGGACACCATCTGATTGTTAGGTCAGTACCTAGTCACAGAAAAACACAGCCATTTTTCCAGCCAAAGAGAGGAGTCACAAAAAGCAGAAATAGAGAGAAAATGAATCACTAACCTTTGATCTTCATCAGATGACACTCATATGACTTCATGTTACACAATACATGTATGTTTTATGTGATAAAGTTCATATTTATATCCAAAAATCTTAGTTTACATTGGCGCGTTATGTTTTTGCCTCCAAAACATCTGGCGATTTTGCAGAGAGCCACATCATTTTACAGAAATACTCATAATAAACATTGATAAAAGATACACGTGTTATGCATGGAATTGTATATAAACTTCTCCTTAATGCAACCGCTGTGTCAGATTTCAAAAAAACTTTATGGAAAAAGCACAACATGCAATAATCTGAGTATGGCGCTCAGACACAAAAACAAGCCATACAGGTACCCGCCATGTTGTGGAGTCAACAGAAGTCAGAAATAGCATTATAAATATTCACTTACCTTTGATGATCTTCATCAGAATGCACTCCCAGGAATCCCAGTTCCACAATAAAAGTTTGTTTTGTTCGATAAAGTCCATAATTTATGTCCAAATACCTCCTTTTTGTTCGCGTGTTTAGTTCAAAAATCCACATTCATGATGCGCAGGCCAGACAAAGTCCCAAAATTCCATTACAGTTCGTAGAAACATGTCAAACGATGTATAGAATCAATCTTTAGGATGTTTTTAACATTAATCTTCAATAATGTTTCAAACGGTCTTTAGAAACGAAAAGGAACGCAGCTACCTCTCACGGGGGCGCGCGGCTGAGTAAGCTCATGGCACTCTGCCAAAGACAGATTATTTCACTTATAATTTCCTGTATCACAATTCCAGTGAGTCAGAAGTTTACATGCACTGAGTTGACTGCTTGGAAAATTCCAGAAAATGATGTCATGGCTTTAGAAGCTTCCGATAGGCTACTTGACATCATTTAAGTCAGTTGGAGGCGTACCTGTGGATGTATTTCAAGGCCTACCGTCAAACTTGGTGCCTCTTTGCTTGACATCATGAGAAAATCAAAACAAATCAGCCAAGACCTCAAATTAATTGTAGACCTCCACAAGTCTGGTTCATCCGTGGGAGACATTTCCAAACACCTGAAGGTACCACGTTCATCTATACAAACAATAGTACGCAAGTATTAACACCATGGGACCACACAGCCGTCATACCGCTCAGGAAGGAAACGCGTTCGGTCTCCAAGAGATGAACGTACTTTGGTGCAAAACGTGCAAATCAATCCCAGAACAACAGCAAAGGATCTTGTGAAGATGCTGGAGGAAATGGGTACAGAAGTATCTACATCCACAGTAAAACAAGTCCTATATCGACATAACCTGAAAGGCCGCTCAGCAAGGAAGAAGCCACTGCTCCAAAATTGCCATAAAAAGCCAGACTATCGTTTGCAACTGCACATGGGGACAAAGATTGTACTTTTTGGAGAAATGTCTTCTGGTCTGATGAAACAGAAATAGAACTGTTTGGCCTTAATGACCATCGTTATGTTTGGAGGAAAAAGGGGGATGCTTGCAAGCCGAAGAACACCATCCCAACCGTGAAGCACGGGAGTGGCAGCATCAGGTTGTGGGGGTGCTTTGCTGGTGCACTTCACAAAATAGATGGCATCATGAGGCAGGAAAATTATGTGGATATATTGAAACAACATCTCAAGACATCTGTCAGGAAGTTAAAGCTTGGTCGCAAATGGGTCTTCCAAATGGACAATGACCCCAAGCATACTTCCAAAGTTGTGGCAAAATGGCTTAAGGACAACAAAGTCAAGGTATTGGAGTGGCCATCACAAAGCCCTAACCTCAATCCTATACAAATTGTGTGGGCAGAACTGAAAAAGCGTGTGCGAGCAAGGAGGCCTACACACCTGACTCAGTTACACCAGCTCTGTCAGGAAGAATGGGCCAAAATTCACCCAACTTATTGTGGGAAGCTTGTGGAAGGCTACCCAAAACGTTTGACCCAAGTTAAACCATTTAAAGGCAATGCTACCAAATACTAATTGAGTGTATGTACATTTCTGACCCACTGGGAATGTGATGAAAGAAATAAAAGCTGAAATAAATCATTCTCTCTACTATTATTCTGACATTTCACATTCATAAAATAAAGTGGTGATCCTAACTGACCTAAGACAGGGACTTTTTTTTACTAGGATTAAATGTCAGGAATTGTTAAATTGAGTTTAAATGTATTTGGCTAAGGTGTATGTAAACTTCCGTCTTCAACTGTATCTGCTTCCAGGCTAAGCCATATAAATGGACCTGGTTAGGAGCTGATCTGTCTTCTTGCAGTGCTTGAGGAGTTTCACTGATGTACAGAACTGTCAGTGTTCATCCATGATTGTTTTGTTCGATAGGGTGGTTCAGATGCCTGGAGCTCGTCATTCACCTCCAGCAGTGGTAGTACTCAGTGCCATGATGAGGAAAGGAGCCTACTCTGAAATAATTTTGTTCTTTGATATCCCACTGTGAGCTTTTAAATTATGACTTTTATTATTACTTTCTGACTTTTTCCTCTTCTGAGGAATATTTAACTTGTGAGAAGTATGTAACTGACCTTTCTATGGGTCCATTAAAGATGAAAAATGCTATTTTTTTAATGATTGAGACAGGTGGTTAGGCATACGGTGTTTTGACAAGTACCGCTACTTCTGAATGGAGACATTTGACAAGGCAAAGACAAAAGAGAGGGATGAATACTGCTTTGAGTGGTGAGATGTTTATGGAGCTTATTAGCCGTAGTCATTACATTCTGAATTGCAAATGCTTCACCACCATACATTTCTGTCAAGGGAGCCAGAGGCTGTTTGGGCAAAACCCCACTGGTCTGCGCTGCCCAGTACACAATGGCTCCATTTTCCATAGGACCTGTCGATATAAAGATACAGTACACTACAGGCATGTGAAGAATTGCGTTGACTCTCATAATAAAGCATTCATAGGACACATTCATTACTGCTGGATTACATTACAGGTAATGAGTGTAAATCAAGTCCAATTAATGTAATGACTAAAGATTAGGCATACCAGTCTGAATTATGGTCAAATAAGTACATTTCCTCAATGCTTACTCCATTTTTCTTTTTGTCATCTTTGATTTCCTGATGAGGTTTAAAATAGTGTGTCAAGTCTATTCTAAGTTATGAGGTATTAACATAATGCTTTCCAATGCTTAGTCTCTCTGTAGAACAGGGGGCAGTAAAACCGCTTGGACACTGGTGACCCACACGTGGTTGTAATACTTGGATAAGTGAGATTGTCTCTCTGACAGTATTATGTCTAACAAGGTGCAGATGTGCTCAAGCCACTGTACAGCCTGTAAGACAGTAATATGACTCTGAAGGGACTGGCCAGGGATGGTACCAGCAGGAATGTGTACTTTGGCATGAGGACTTATAACACACAGGCCATCCTCACTACTCTGCAGACTAAACAGGGTTTTCCTTCTGGGCTGTAACTGTTTATGTGTAGAGAGAGGGCTACTGCCCTGAGAAGTCTCACACTTTCTGTTTGTATTTCTTGGCCCTCTGTCAAGTGTGAACATTGTGACTCTTTGTAACAAACTTGTTCTCAGCTTTGACAAAACAATCTCATGTGTTTGAGAGACTGCACTTCCCAGAAGAGTTTGGGATTGTGTGAAGGCCACAGGCCTTAGTGGTTCCACTAGTGGTTCTGAGGACTAGCAACATGAACTGGAATAGAGCCTCTTTGTGCTTTTAATGAAAGTGCTGCTGCCTCAGATTTGTCCTAAGACCCTGTTTCAATGTATTTTCCTTGGGCTAATCATGGGAGAGGGCAGATCCCATTCTTACCCTTCTTCAACAATGTGCTTTGTTTTATTGGAAGGATGAACAATGGATTTGCCAGTAGAATTTCAGCGTTATTGGTTTTCTGGATTTTTTTGAGTTTACAAATACTCCCCAGCTCTGCTTTTGCATAATTGATATTCAGATTTCCATTTGCTGTGTGTGGATGTTTCCTCTCACTGTGATTTGAACAGAATGCCCCCCTTACATTCTAACACTCATGGCGTACTGCTCCTGCCCCCTGCCCATATACACATTTTGATGCCCTCTGTAGATCTGGGGGAACTGGGTCTACCTAGCCTACCTACCAGATGCTGAAGATCTATGAAGACAAAAGTCTATATTTTTATATAGCTTGAGTTACTTATTACAGTCGGTCAATCCTATAGTATTTAAGAAAATAATATGTGTGCAGTTATTGTGTGGGTGAGGTTTAGAGACAGTGTTTCTTAACTTTTTACAAAGTGGAGTTGGGTTTCCTTTCCTTCCTTTACAGCAGTAAGTGATTGTTTTACCACCCCAGTGCCCTGCCCAGATCTACGTTTCTGATGGCACTCATAAATATGCTTGTTGCCTTAGACACAACAAAATCACTGTTTGA
This sequence comes from Salvelinus namaycush, assembly GCF_016432855.1. NCBI lineage: Eukaryota > Metazoa > Chordata > Actinopteri > Salmoniformes > Salmonidae > Salvelinus > Salvelinus namaycush. The sequence goes on from NC_052310.1 coordinate 75,768,397, forward strand.
AGAACATTATGTCAATTCCAGGTGTTATTGGAAATGTACAGGCTTACAGGCAAAGCCTATGTATTCACACCACAGAATCATGTTAGAATCACCTTTGGCAGTGACTACAGCTGTGAGTCTTTCTGGGTAAGTCTCTAAGATCTTTTCACACCTGGATTGTACAACATTTCCCATTATTCTTTGCAAAATTCTTCAACCTCTGTCAAATTTGTTGAAGATTGTTGCTAGACAACAATTTTCAGTTCTTGCCATAGTTGCAAATTATCCTGACCTAGTCCCCTGCTCGACGGAGGGGACCTTACAGATAATTGCGTGTGTGGGGTACAGAGATGAGGTAGTCATTAAAAAATCACGTTAAACTCTATTGTTGAATCAAATTTATTTATATAGCCCTTCGTACATCAGCTGATATCACAAAGTGCTGTACAGAAACACAGTCTAAAACCCCAAACAGCAAGCAATGCAGGTGTAGAAGCACGGTGGCTAGGAAAAACTCCCTAGAAAGGCCAGAACATAGGAAGAAACCTAGAGAGGAACCAGGCTATGAGGGGTGGCCAGTCCTCTTCTGGCTGTGCCGGGTGGAAGAACATGGCCAAGATGTTCAAATGTTCATAAATGACCAGCATGGTCAAATAATAATAATCACAGTAGTTGTCGAGGGTGCAGCACCTCAGGAGTAAATGTCAGTTGGCTTTTCATAGCCGATCATTAAGAGTATCTCTACCGCTCCTGCGGTCTCTAGAGAGTTGAAAACAGCAGGTCTGGGACAGGTAGCACGTCCGGTGAACAGGTCAGGGTTCCATAGCCGCAGGCAGAACAATTGAAACTGGAGCAGCAGCACGGCCAGGTGGACTGGGGACAGCAAGGAGTCATCATGCCAGGTCATCCTGAGGCATGGGCCTAGGGCTCAGGTCCTCCGAGAGAGAGAAAGAAAGAGAGAATTAGAGAGAGCATACTTAAATTCACACAGGACACCAGATAAGACAGGAGAAGTACCCCAGATATAACAAACTGACCCTAGCCCCCCGACACATACACTACTGCAGCATAAATACTGGAGGCTGAGACAGGAGGGGTCAGGAGACACTGTGGCCCCATCTGATGATACCCCCGGACAGGGCCAAACAGGAAGGATATAACCCCACCCACTTTGCCAAAGCACAGCCCCCACACCACTAGAGGGATATCTTCAACCACCAACTTCCCATCCTGAGACAAGGCCGAGTATAGCCCACAAAGATCTCCGCCACGGCACAACCCAAGGGGGGGGGGGGGGGGGTGCCAACCCAGACAGGAAGATCACATCAGTGACTCAACCCACTCAAGTGACGCACCCCTCCTAGGGACGGCATGAAAGAGCAACAGTAAGCCAGTGACTCAGCCCCTGTAATAGGGTTAGAGGCAGAGAATCCCAGTGGAGAGAGGGGAACCGGCCAGGCAGAGACAGCAAGGGTGGTTCGTTGCTCCAGAGCCTTTCCGTTCACCTTCACACTCCTGGGCCAGCATAAGTCCATGCAACTTATGTGACTTGTTAAGCACATTTCTACTCCTGAACTTATTTAGGCTTGCTATAACAAAGGGGTTGAATACTTAAGGCATTTCAGCGTTTCATTATTTGTTCATTGGAAAAATAAAATAAAAAAACATAATTCCACTTTGACATTATGGGGTATTTTGTGTAGGCCAGTGACACAAAATCTATATTTAATCAATTTTTATATTCAGGCTGTAACAACAAAATGTGGAACAGTCAAGGGATGTGAATTCTTTCTGAAGGCTCTGTAGCTAGTACTGTACATACCTGTTTTACCTGTTTTTACTTTGTAAACTTTAAAACAAACTTTAAAATATTACCTTTTAACATATTGGCAAATGAGAAATTATTAGAAAAAAGTATTGTCAGAGTTTTTAGTTGTATATGTCAATTCTCTGTACAGGCTACTATTTTATCAATTTAAGTTGTCAACCAACTCTACATGGATCTGACTTAGAATATGTGGACAACTACAAATACCTAGGTGTCTGGTTAGATTGTAAACTCTCTTTCCAAACTCACATTAAGCATCTCCAATCCAAAATTATATCTGGAATCGGCTTCCTATTTCGGAAACAAAACATCCTTCACTCATGCTGCCAGACATACCCTCGTAAAACTGACTATCCTGCCGATCCTTGACTTCAGCTATGTCATTTACAAAATAGCCTCCAACACTCAGCAACTGCAGTTGCTATCACAGTGCCATCTGTTTTGTCACCAAAGCCCCATATACTACCCACCACTGCGACCTGTACGCTCTCGTTGGCTGGCCCTCGCTTCATATTCGTCGCCAAACCCACTGGCTCCAGGTCATCTATAAGTCTTCGCTAGGTAAAGCCCTGCCTTATCTCAGCTTACTGGTCACCATAGCAGCACCCACCCGTAGCACACGCTCCAGCAGGTATATTTCACTGGTCACCCCCAAAGCCAATTCCTCCTTTGGCCACCTTTCCTTCCAGTTCTCTGCTGCCAATGACTGGAACGAATTGCAAAGATCCATATCTCCCTCACTAACTTTAAGCACCAGCTGTCAGAGCAGCTCACAGATCACTGCACCTGTACATAGCCCATCTGTAAATAGCCCATCCAACTACCTCATCCCATACTGTTATTTTTTTTTTGCTCCTTTGCACCCGAGTGTCTCTACTTGCACCTTCATCTTCTGCACATCTATCACTCCAGTGTTTAATTGCTAAATTGTAATTATTTCGCCACTATGGCCTATTTATTGCCTCCCTTAGCTCATTTGCACACACTGTATATAAACATTTTATTCTCTATTGTGTTATTGACTGTGTTTGTTTATTCCATGTGTAACTCTGTGTTTCGGTCGCAGTTGTAAATTAGGACTTGTTCTCAACTAGCCTACCTGGTTAAATAAAGGTGAAATGCATTTAAAAAAAATAATCTCAATATAGGTTTAGCTCGGGTGATTGTGGAGGCCAGGTCATGTGATGCAACACTCCGTCACTCTCCGAGGTCAAATAGCCCATACACAGCCTGGAGGTGTGTTGGGTCATTGTCCTGTTGAAATCCAATTATAGTCCCACTAAGCACAAACCAGATGGGATGGCCTATTGCTGTTGTAGCCATGCTGGTTGTGTGCCTTGAATTCTAAATAAATCAGACAGTTTCACCAGCAAAGCACCATCACACCACCTCCTCCATGCTTCACAGTGGGAACCACACACGCAGAGATCATCCGTTCACCTACTCTGCGTCTCACAAAGACATGGCAGTTGTACCCAATAATCTCAAATTTGGACTCATCAGACCAAAGGACAGATTTCCACTGGTCTAATGTCCATTGCTTGTGTTTCTTGGCCCAAGCAAGTCTCTTCTTATTATTGGTGTCCTTTTTAGTAGTGGTTTTTATGAAGTATTTTGACCATGAAGGCCTGATTCATGCAGTCTCCTCTGAACAGTTGATGTTGAGATGTCTGTTACTTGAACTCTGTGAAGCATTTATTTGGGCTGCAATCTGAGGTGCCGTTAACTCTAATGAACTTACCCTCTGCAGCAGAGGTAACTCTGGCTCTTCCTTTCCTGTGGCGGTCCTCATGAGAGCCAGTATCATCATTGCACTTCATGGTTTTGCGACTGCACTTAAAGAAACTTTCAAAGTTCTTGTCATTTTCCACATTGACTGACCTTCATGTCTTAAAGTAATGATGGACTGTCATTTCTCTTTGCTTATTTGAGCTGTTCTTGCCATAATATGGACTTGGTCTTATATCAAACAGGGCTATTTTCTGTCTACCTTGTCACAACACAACTGATTAGCTCAAACACATTAAGAAGGAAAGACATTCCAAAAATTAACTTTTAACAAGGCACACCTGTTAATTGAAATGCATTCCAGGTGAATACTGTACCTCATGAAGCTGGTTGAGAGAATGCCAGCAGCGTGCAAAGCTGTCAAGGCAATGTGTGGCTACTTTGAAGAATCTAAAATATATTTTGATTTGTTTAACACTTGTTTGGTTACTACATGATTCCATATGTGTTATTTCAGTTTTGATGTCTAATAGTAAAAATAAAGAGAAACCCTGGAAAGTGTAGTTGTCTGAACTTTCTACTGGTACTGTATGTGTGGAATGCATGACTGGCCCTCATGCTGACTGCTGTAGGCTGTTTCTTGGAAAAGAACATGGCAGCCATGTGAGCCAACAGATTTGGTGGTTTTGCAGGTATTTGTCATGAGCTTTGAGTCCAAAGGCTAAAAACACTAATCAACACCCAGAAATAGAGAGTAGCCCTAGTATTTTTGGTAAATGAAACCCCCTGTGTGGATACTATATCCTTACTGGAAGTTGAGCAAATGAAATCACACTTTCCCTGCCTGTGATTTGTTTCCTTCTTTGAAAAGGACTGAATCCTTTACATCTTCTTGATCAGGAATGACAAATAATCCCTCTAGAGAAATTGAGAATCTCTGTGTGTTGTAGGCAATTGAACATGTCTTTCCTATTCTAAAAGCAAGAGGCTTGCCTATTGGAGGCATGAATTGAAGACATTAAAGGACATTGACAAACACACAAACGTTTAATAATTAATTTACAGAGGATACCCATGTTTGTTTTACCGATGTGAGCGTACTTCGTGTTGTGTTTTTAAAGAAAGGACTGTCCGGCCGTCGATCCCAGTTGATTGGTGTTTATTCTGACGATCGACACAAGGAAGCACATTAGATGTGCAGGACAACAGGATGTTGATGGCTGTAGATTTGTGATTTGTCTGTTTAACATGGAAATAACTGTGAATTAGCAGGGGCTAATGTGATCATTACAATTAGATGCATGCTTACAGCAATAACATACAACAGCTAATCCCAGGATGCCCCCAATATCTAACTGGTATCTTAGAATTTACATTTGTGATCTCCCCCTATCTGCATGCATGACCAATGGCATACCACCTTATTGATATGTACATTTAACCAACCAATAGGAATAGATGAACATTGAATACATATGTATTCAGTGTCAAGTGGAAACATAACCAACCCTGTTACATTTGTATAACAAGGCCACATTTTGGTGTCAATATTTTGATATAGTACTATATTTTGAGATCACATTTTGAGCATATGGGAAGCAAGAAAGATGGGAATAAGAAGTTAATTCAATCTAATTGGATCTTAAATTCAGTTTCCAACTAACCTGATCTTGTCACTGTGAGTAGCACTGTCCAACTGCACATAACCCAGGGGTTTATGTACTAGCAGAGAGATGTTAGAGAAACATCCTGGGACTTTAGCAGTTGATATACTGTGAATGATATGTCACATTTGAGCTTTCTTGTATATAGTCAGTTAACAATTTGGCTTAGCAATGAAACATGGGAGCGACTTTGAGACATCCAGAGAGAGACAGACAACCGCTGTAACGAGCCAAAATTACTGTGGTGAACAATGCGATCACAGTTGATACACAATAAAAAATAAAGTTGGTGTTATTATGCTAATTTGACAGCAAATGAAACGACTGTTACAGCTATGTGATGAAGATGGATATTGAGCCTAACCAGTGTTCTCGAGCCTAACCAGTGTTCTCGAGCCTAACCAGTGTTCTCGAGCCTAACCAGTGTTCTCGAGCCTAACCAGTGTTCTCGAGGCCATGATTAGACTGAGCAATAAAGAGCACAAACAGAAGTCCTACATTTCACCCATCTTATGCCTGGTTCCCACACAGCATTAAGACACAACACAAAAAGATTGTTAGACTAGCTCAACTGTGTTAGTAGAATAAGAATAGTTACTCCTGTCTCCAACAGCACAATGACGCAAAAGTTATTGCCCCATTCTTCCAAAATCATTCTGACTGAAACTGATTCCATTGCAGAGGAATGGTCCAACAGCCTGTCTATGCTTTACATAACTTGTGTATAGAAAGGTTGGAACCATAATGAGTCCCTGATTCCCATCTTATTCTATAGATTACTTTAAGCCTGACTGAACTCTCCCTCCAACAACAACATGCTGTAGATATGTATGGGCCTCAGTCTATACAGTGGTGATTGCCCTATGCTGATTTCACTGGAATCCGGTGTTGTCGGCTCTCTGTGTCTCTGAGGGTTCAGAGAGAAAATGACAGGTATTTTCTTATCTTTCAGATTTGGCTTTATTTTCTCCCAGTAGTGGTTCATTGATTCAGTGGTTTTCTCCCACTGAATCAATTAGAGAGAGTATCTTATTGATCTGATAATAAGCACCGTCTTTCTTCTAGGGGTATTAGAAATGTGTTTTTCCCCAAAACTGGAATTGAAGTATAATGACCACTGTTTTAATTGTTTGTTTTGAAATGAGCTGGCAGCATGAATTGTTATATGCACCATTTCCAGAATGACTTAACTGGCAACGTGAGAGAGAATAATGGCACGCAGAGAATATCCCTCAAGCCTGGCAGTAAGGGTGGACCAGCACAGTTGGCCAAGGAAAATATTCTTGGAGTAAAGAGGGAGGGATTGGCAAATGAAGAGAAGGAAAATAGTGGTTTGTTTCCGTGGGTCCTGATGGATTGACAGTTGAGGGAGCCATCTGCCTGTCTGTGAGACCCAGGGTCTAATGAGAGAATGTTTCCTTCTCCCTGTATCTGTCCTGATTCTGAGCACTCCCACTCCTCTTCTCTCAGCCCATCCAAAATGGCTGCATCCCAGTTCAAATAAGATCTTATGAGGATGCCAAAGTAATTAAGACTACTGCTGGGGAAATGTTCAGGTCATTACATTCACAGTGGTTTATGAACTTCAAGCCATCAATGACTGTAGCTAAACACTAATTGCTTTTTTTTGTCTACCTGTCAACTATTTTATTGAGGCCCCCAAATTGTATGAAACAGCGAAATTGGGCAGACCACATGACTTGTCAAACTTTTTAACCTCTGTCTAGTAAAAGATGCACATCATGGCCACTCAGTGGAGACATGAGCAACAGTTGCTATGCTGACTCTCGTTGGCTGCACTGTGGGCAACCTTACTGTCCCAGGTTGTAACCTCAGCCCCTCTGGAGACTGCAGCTTGGGGGTTTCAGTTGAGACAATACCATGGGAAAGGACCAGGATTACTTGAGAAATGTGAAATTTAGTCTAACTGGGCTGTGTTTTTATATATGAGGATGAATTAAGATCTTGTTTGTATCTCATGGAATGAATACTAAGCATGTGATCAAAACATCTGGAGTTTTCATTCAAATTCTATTCATCCAAAACAGTTTTGTTTAGGTTTCATTGAATCCTTTTGTTAGTCATCATACAATACTCGTAACGTGTCTAGTCACTATCATTTTATGGATTTACATGTATACAGACTTCTCCATGGAGTTTATACGCTCTGTTTAATGTTATCAACTGATCTGCCCCTAAGTGGTCACCTTACCATCCACACTCCTCATCCAGCTAGCTACTGTTTACAGGACCATCTGATGGGGACTGGCGACTGTATTTACAGGACCATCTGATGGGGACTGGCGATTGTATTTACAGGACCATCTGATGGGGACTGGCGACTGTATTTACAGGACCATCTGATGGGGACTGGCGACTGTATTTACAGGACCATCTGATGGGGACTGGCGACTGTATTTACAGGACCATCTGATGGGGACTGGCGACTGTATTTACAGGACCATCTGATGCTTGCAGGAGATATTTCCTGGGTGCGGGAGCTGGAGACAAGCCTGCAACTTCCTCAGTGCTGGCCATGCATCATCACCTGACAGTCCCTTGCAGCCCAAACTTTTCACTTTGTCACACAGAGCATGACTGCCGCCTCGCCCCATTCCACAGACCCCACTCAGCTCGGCAGCCTTGGCTGCCAGCACAGAGCTGCCTGCTCCTCACCAATCTACACAAGCTGTTAAGAAATAATCAACAACATGCCGTTACCTTGACAAGGTGAACAAACGTACTATGAATTATTCAGTCATGATTATGAAATACTACCCTTTTAAAGAAAAAGAAAATATTTAAAACTCTCTGCCTACTTGTTGGCTCATGATTCTCAATCATTCCACTGTGTGTGTATTGCGCTTTTGGTCCTACAAGAACGATGTGGATATTTATTGGATGTTATCCCTGATCATCTCCTTTTGTGATCTTGGTGGAAAATTAGGGCCTTTCATTAACAAAAATGGCACGGAATAAGAGTTGGCCTTGCTCAATCTAGGCACTTGCATTCCACAAGTGAGCTCTACTTCATGCAGATTGACAATTACCAATGGCTGGAGTTAAAGAAAAAACTGGCCAAGCTCAACCTATTTCATTGGATTGAATAAATGATTGGAATCACAAAGGCGGATGCCCTGCAGGATCGAATTATGAAAACTGAAAATCTTTTGCTCCAAGTCAACTTTATAACTTTATAAAATATTACATTTTCTCTATTGATGTTTGAAGTATCCCTTTGCTATCACCATCAGCTTGCTAGACGTGTATGAAATGTGTTTCATTTCAGAGGCAATCCAGGACTGGAGTACAGTACAAGTTACTACCTTTATTGAGTTTATGCCTGAACCCTATGCCTCTCAATGTCAACCTTGCCATTTGCAAAGACTTATTTCTAGGAATCAGTTAGTCTTTGTACCTTTTCCTTGCTCCTCTCCATCTCCACAATATTTCAGTTCAACGGTTTGGTTAGAAAGACCTTGTGTGTATGAAGCAGGCTCATTGCAATTCAGGTCGTCTTGCCCTCGGCACCACGTTTCATATTCCCTGAGTGATCCACAGCTACACACCCAAGTGCAGGAGATGATTTGGGTTTCTGTTCGATGGGTGAAGGACGACACCATTGGAACAGCGATCAGAGAGGCCTTATTGACACACTGAGGAGGAATGCGTCCAATTTGCACTAGTCTCCAGTAACAGAATAAACACCCTAAGTGTGCCCAATATAAATGAATTCTCTCACCTGCTTCTCTTTCCCTTCACTACCAGTCGTCCCCTTCATATCCGTGTTGGTGTGATCTGCTGACAAGGAGTCTGATTCAGTTTGGCGTAATACCTCTATGTTTAGCTTGTTTCATTTCATTAGGCTGCTGAATAATAACCACTCCAACTGTAGGATTGGAAGAATGTCTCATGCTCCACAGGCCCTGGCTTTAACAGGGCATTTAAATCATTCCGATTTACGAGAGACAATGAGCTCAAAAGCGGAGCAGTTGCTCCCTACTGCAAGTCAGAAGTTAATACTGACTGTGTGCGGCTGGCTGTGCTGTGACGAAGCAGTTGGCTGTATCTCTGCAGTCATCACCAGCAAAATGAAAAGCGCTTAATCAGTGTTTAACCTTGCCCAGTTCCAAGCCAACCTTCACAGAGAAGGCCGTTTACAATGAGATCTATCATCTTTAATAGTGCTGGGCATGAGTCTAGGCTCTGACTGTTGCTTCCTCTTACGTCAACTGTGAGCCTGCCTGTCACTGTCAGCATATCCTTTGTGAATTCTCACAGCAATGCTCGGTAGTGGTTTAGAACATCAGCCATGCAATGTGGTGGTTTAGGAGGACATTGCCTAGATTTGGTTGAATATGGTATAGGGTGCTGTCAGAGTTGTAGAGTTTGATAAGGGAGTACACCCTACTGTTCTTTTTAACTAATGGAAAAACTTACTGACAGTCAAAGAAGGAAATACTTGCCTACATAATGGGAAGTAAGATTTCATTTCTAAAAGTGTCCTAGTTTGCCCAAAAAGAGCCCTGCTTTCAAAAGGGAAATACTATACATAGTTTGATCAATCATTGTTGCACCATACATAGCGTTTTCTCCGAAGACAGGTGCCACCGAGAAATAGTTCTGAAATGGTGTCTGAACCATCCATTTCTCCTGTTGTGTTTCCACTTCAAGTACAGTAGTGAGTGATCAAAACCACAACGTTCATCCTTTCCACCTCGCACTGTGTGAAAACAGTGTTCTTCTGAAGAGGCTGAAGCCCTCCCGTTGAGCAGCTAAGGGTCACAAAGTGTTTATTTTCTAAGAATATGAAATATATGACTGTCTTGAACATTCCTATTATCAGTATTTGAAATCAAATGCTCTGTGAATGTGAAGCAGACAGGAGTTCCGCCAAACAGCTCATTGTTTTTGTCCTTGGGGAAGAACACTGGCTAATGTAGATTATCCAGATTTAAATCCATCCTCTCAGTAGTTGGCTTTTATTGCAAATGTGTTACTTTATTTCATAGCAACATTTTGTTAGCAATAATGTGCTTACCTGTACAAATTAATCAATAATATAGAATACAAACACATCCTACCAATTTTACTTACTGAATAGTCAAGCCAGATGCCGCCATGTCTCCAGATTATCAAGAGTCTTTGTTGGGTCACATGTTTATACTGTCACAGGAAGCCCAAAAAGATCAAGGACAACAACCACCCGAGCTACTGCCTGTTCACCCCGCTATCACCCAGAAGGCGAGGTCAGTACAAGTGCATCAAAGCTGGGACCTGGAGACTAAAAAACAGCTTCTATCTCTAGGTCATCAGACTGTTAAACAGCCATCACTAGTACATTAGAGGCTGCTGCCTACAGGCATAGACTAGATATCACTGGCCACTTTAATAAATGGAACACTAGTCACTTTAATGTTTGTATATCTTGCATTACTAATCTCATATGTATATACTGTATTCTATACTATTCTACTGTATCTTAGTCTATGCTGCTCTGACATTGCTTGTCCAAATATTGATTATCAAGAGTCTTTGTTGGGTCACATGTTAAAACTTCTTCTTAATAGGGGGCGCTATTTTCACGTTGGGAAAAAATCGTGCCCAAATTAAACGGCCTCGTATTCTGTTCTAGATCATACAATATGCATATTATTATTACTATTGGATAGAAAACACTCTGAAGTTTCTAAAACTGTTTGAATTATATCTGTGAGTAAAACATAACTCATTTGGCAGCAAACTTCCAAATAGGAAGTGAAAATTTGAAAATGGGGCTCTGTGTCAGGGCCTGCCTATTCAACTGGCTTATATTTATGGATCTGTATGCACTTCATACGCCTTCCACTAGATGTCAACAGGCAGTAGAATGTTGAATGGGGTGTCTAGCTTGATGTGAGACCGAATGAGAGCTTTTGGAGTGACAGGTCCGCTCTTTTGGCAGTTTTCAACTGCGCACCAGGGAACCTCACATTGTCTTCTGAAATGCGTTAGGTATACACGACGAAATGCTCCGGCTCTGATTTTATTGGATACATATGAGAAAAACATCAAAGTAGGATTTTCAACCGAGTTTGACCAGTTTATTCGACGTTTATTGGGACTTTTGGAATTTTTCGTTCCATGCGCTAAGATTTCTTGGACATGTGCCCTCCACATGGCTAGCCAAAGTTGCTAATTCGACAGAAGAAATGGACATTCTAAAACAAAACAACGATTTATTCTGGAACTAGGACTCCTTGCACAACTTTCTGATGGAAGATCATCAAAAGTAAGAGAATATTTATGATGTTATTTCGTATTTTTGTGGTTTGTGTTGGCTCCAACAAGGCGGAGAATTGTTGGGCGCTGTCTCACAATATTGCATGCTGTACGTTGTATTAAAGTTATTTTTTTTAAATCTAACACAGCGGTTGCATTAAGAACCAGTGTATCTTTCATTTGCTGTACAACATGTATTTTTTAGTCAAGTTTATGATGAGTTTTTTGGTTAGATTACGTGACTGTCCAAAATTTCTCCGGACAATTTGGTGCATCATGGCTACGTATTCACAATGTAAAACCACGATTTGTACCTCTAAATATGCACATTTTCGAACAAAACATAAATGTATTGTATAACATGATGTTATAAGACTGTCATCTGATGATGAAGTTCAAAGGTTAGTGATTAATTTTATCTCTATTTGTGGGTTTTGTGAAAGCTATGTTGGTGGTGAAAACATGGTGAAAACATGGCGTTATGTGTTTGGCTATTGTGGTGAGCTAATATAAATATATATTGTGTTTTCGCTGTAAAACATTTTAAAAATCGGAAATGATGGCTGGATTCACAAGATGTTTATCTTTCATTTGCTATATTGGACTTGTGATTTCATGAAATTATATTATATGATATCCCTGTGGCGCTAGGCTAGGCTATGCTAGTCAGCTTTTTTGATGAGGAGGATCCCGGATCCGGGAGAGAGAAGCGGTAGAGGTTAACATGCTGATCGTTCCACCATGTCTCCGGATTATCAAGAGTCTTTGTTGGGTCACATGTTAATATGCTGATCGTTCCACCATGTCTCCAGATTATCAAGAGTCTTTGTTGGGTCACATGTTAATATGCTGATCGTTCCACCATGTCTCCAGATTGTCAAGTCTTTGTTGGGTCACATGTTAATATGCTGATCGTTCCACCATGTCTCCAGATTATCAAGAGTCTTTGTTGGGTCACATGTTAACATGCTGATCGTTCCACCATGTCTCCAGATTATCAAGAGTCTTTGTTGGGTCACATGTTAATATGCTGATCGTTCCACCATGTCTCCAGATTATCAAGAGTGTTTGTTGGGTCACATGTTAACATGCTGATCACTTCCATCGTGATCATTCAACGTAACCATATAGCTAATCCTTCAATGTTGAGCTGTATGCTTGATGCCAGATGTATGATCAGCGTGAGGGGAGGTGGACTGTTAGTCTGGCACAGTGTTTGTGTTGCAAGACATTCATTGTAGAAAGTTACAATTGCTCTGAGTCAGGCCATATTTCACTAAGAATTGATGTAATATAAGCTTTAGTTACACTGTTGCCATATGGAAATGTGCTCTGTGAAAACTTCTAAACTTTGTGTGCCAAACCTCTCAATGTTATTTTATCCTAAATTGGTAGCTGCCAGACTAGCGAGGAGAGCGTCCCCAGTTTGGATGCCAGGTCTTTTGTGTTTTCTACCTTCAACGTTTATTTAAAAATGTTTTACCAAGTGTTACATCATCACTGGCATGATTTTGACTTTATTTCTGAACCCAAATGTCCATCTGCACTCAGCATTGAATACCCTCTCTGTAGTTTGTCAATTTCAGATCCTCTTTCAACAAACAATTTTAAGGCAAATGTTATGCAAGTTTTGCTATTTGCCATCTTCCAAGTTGTTTTGTTTACTTAAAACGATCAAGCTAGCTATCAAAATTCACAGCCCCACTCTTCCAATGCATTGTGGCTGTGAAATTCCTGAAAAGTGTGCATTGAAATCTACTAGATGAAATGATAGGTGTATAACATCCATTTTAAGCAAACTATTTTCAAAAATTCACATACTATAAAACTTTAATTTCGCAAAAAAGGCCTGCGCGATTGCATTGGTTCCCTCTATTAGCTGATTTTGTTACCGCATATCTAATTGATCTGCTGTTAAAACCAAAATGAGTGACATCTGGGCGTATTAAAGTCTGTGCATATTAAAGTATACTCGATTTTGGAAACGTCACATACTATAAAACTTTTTTTGTCTCATACTCAAACAGCCTACTATTTAGGATGCAAGTATGGGTATTCGGACACGGCCCCTGACTCTCTTTTTTTAATGTCATGGACAGGACAAATGACGAAAGTAGGGGGTGGAATCACGAACTAAATTGCCAAACTATTTGCCCCCTGAAAAGTTATGCTTTGTCATGACGTGGTTGAATTAGTCATGATGGTGACTCCTGAGGATGGAACTGCAGGCTGGTGTCTGCTATCCACTGAGTCAAAAGAGAACTTGGAATGCTTTATCATAAGTCTTGCTGTGACTGCGAGTTATTGATAACAGCAGCTTGGGTAATTCTAAACTGAATGAGAAATTATGGGTTAATACAGAAATCATTAAATGAAAATATGTAACGCTTGTTTAAAAACTAGGGATGCGCCGATACTGATATCAGATATTTTCCTTGCCAAAAAAAGATACCGATTTCGTGAAAATTTTTGCAGCCTTTTTCAACATTCTAGTACAGTTAGTTACACACATGGAGGCATTAAGGCACTGCATCTCAGTGCAAGAGGCATCACTACAGTCCCTGGTTTGAATCCAGGCTGTATCACATCCGGCCGTGATTGGGAATCCCATGAGGCAGCGCACAATTGGCCCTGCGCCGTCTGGGTATGGCCGGGGCGGGCCGTCGTTGTAAATAAGAATTTGTTCTTAACTGACTTGCCAAGTTAAAAGGTTATACAAACACACACACACACCACGCTGACCAAAAAGTTATTTTGTTGGCATTTACGTATGTCCCCATTACCAGTAAAACATAATCAAAACCTATTTCTTTCACTCACTTGCTGTGCTGTTTCGTTGTTCAGTCGTTTCATTCGCAACCAGGATTTCATCATACAAGTTTCAGCACTGTCTGTCCGTGGCCTCTCTTCCTCGGTGCGCACTGTCACTGTGTCTGTTTCCAGCTTGTCCAGCTGTGTATGTAACATTTCACGTAAACCCTGTTTCTTGTCTGCATCGGGGTAGCGGTCCTTGTACCTAACATCAAGCATGGTGGCGACACAGTAAAGAGGCTCAGAGAGAATGCCACCAAATCGCTTGTTCACAGCCTTAAGTACTTTTGCAAGTTTTAACCCCACTGTCTGTCAGCAGTTTTGTTGAGCAGGCATTTCAATGCCATGAGAGGGTATCACGTCTGCTGCAGACGCAGTTGACTAGCTTATTTCTCCAGACAGTTGTTCGAATGGCACTAGGAGTGTGTTCATGTTTTAAACATGTTCTCAAATGCCATTTCAAATGGCCGCAGCGGTATGAGAACCAGGACGTTCTTCAGCATGCAATACGGATTTCCTCAGTACGAAATCCTTGTCAGACTCGGCATGCTCATGAGGCTGACATCGCTGGTCCAAATGTCAGTCGTGAAGCTAATAGCAGTGACGCCCATAGCAAGAAGCTCATGGATGTGAGTTTCAACAATACTGTAACTCCGGTAGGGCAACAACTGAAAAATAGTTTGTACCGGGGCTCGACCAGTCGGCAAAAGCCAACATCATCCACGATTGTAAAGGTCAATGAATTCCATTATCTTGGCGTTAACCTCTCTTGGGTAGGGGGCAGTATTTTCACGTCCGGATGAAAAGCGTGCCCAAAGTAAACTGCCTTTTAGGCCCAGAAGCTAGGATATGCATATAATTGGTAGATTTGCATAGAAAACACTCTGAAGTTTCCAGAACTGTTAAAATAATGTCTGTGAGTATAACAGAACTGATATGGAAGGCGAAACCCAGAGGACAAACCACCCCCCCCAAAAAACGAATTCAGCCTACCACGATTTTCAATGGCTGTCACTTTTTATTTTAAGGCAAAGTCCTCCCAGATTGCAGTTCCTAGGGCTTCCAATAGATGTCAACAGTCTTTAGAAGGAGTTTCAGGCTGGTTTATGGAAAAATTTGCCAGAAATTTTTGTTTTTCTAGGTGGCTCCCATTTTGGCTGTATGGTTTCCAAGCGTGTGGAAGAGAGCGCGTTCTTTGTTATTTTTCTCCGGTAAAGACAATAACAATTCTCCGTCTTAAATGTTATAGTTTATTTACGTATTAGGGTACCCAAGGTTTGATTATAAATGTTTGACTTGTTTGGAAAAGTTTATTAGTAATATTTGTGATTCATTTTGTATGCATTTTGATGGAGGGAAACTGGGTGGATTATTGACTGAAGCGTGTCAGCTAAACTGAGTTATTATGGATATAAAGAAGGACATTATCGAACAAAAGGACAATTTGTGATGTAACTGGGACCTTTTGGAGTGCCAACAGAAGAAGATCATCAAAGGTAAGGCATTTATTATATCGCTATTTCTGACTTTCGTGTCGCACCTGCCTGGTTGAAATATGTTTTTCATGGTTTTGTATGCGGGGCGCTGTCCTCAGATAATCATATGCTTTCGCTTTATTTTGATGTATTACACTTGTGATTTTCTGAAAGTTAAATGTTTTTAATATTGTAGTTTGAATTTTGCACTCTGCAATTTCACCTGGATGTTGGCCGGGTGAAATTGTGTAGCGCTGTATTTTTCGTGGCGTCATTACATCATCTACCTACGTTATATTAGGTATGCACGTCAGCTTTGACATCGGTTTTGCACATCGGCGTTAAACTAGACATCGGGCTGATGTCATTTTTAGCTAATATCGTCCAATTCCGATATGCTCACCGACTATATCATGCATCCCTATTAAAAACGTGTTGTATTTAAGCAAATATTAACCTCACCTGGGTACGTGTGACGCTAGCGTCCCCCCTGGCCAACATCCAGTAAAATTGCAGAGCTTCAAATTCAAAAACAGAAATACTCATTATAAAAATTCATAAAACATATGTTATACATCGGTTTAAAGATTACATTCTTGTTAATCCAACCACGGTGTCAGATTTCAAAAAGGCTTTACGGCGAAAGCATACCATGCGACTATCTGAGAACAGCGCCCAGCAGACAAATCATTACAAACAGTACTCCTCTACTTGGCTGGTTAACAAAAGTCAGAAATAGCGATAAAATGAATCACTTACCTTTGATCTTCATATGGTTGCACTCACAGACTTCCAGTTACCCAATAAATGTTTGTTTTGTTCAATAAAGTCCCTCTTTATATCCAAAAACCTCCGTTTTGTTCAGTAATCCTCTGTCTCAAACAACATCCGGTGAAATTGCTGAGTGAAATTCAACAAAACAGAAATTCTCATAATAAACATACATAAAAGATACAAGTGTTATACATCGGCTTAAAGATAAACTTCTTGTTAATCCAACCGCTGTGTCAGATTTCAAAAAGGCTTTACGGCGAAAGCCATATGATCTTCATATGGTTGCACTCACAAGACTCCCATTTACTCAAATGTTTGTTTTGTTCAATAAAGTCCATGTTTATATCCAATAACCTTTGTTAGCTAGTTTTGTTCAGTAATCCACAGGCTCAAACGCTGTCACAACAGGCAGACAAAAAATCCAAATAGTATCCGTAAAGTTCGTAGAAACATGTCAAACGATGTTTATAATCAATACTCAGGTTGTTTTTAGTCATAATAATCAATAATATTTAAACCGGACAAAAACGTTGTCAATATAAAAGGTAAACAAGAAAGGCTCGGACACTGTAGTGTCCACTCATTCAGAGAGGTCTTACTCCCTCGTTTTTCAGAATACAAGCCTGAAACAATTTCTAGACTGTTGACATCTAGTGGAAGCCATAGGAAGTGCAATTTCAGTCCTAAGTCAATGGATACTGTAATGGCATTCAATAGAAAACTACAAACATAAAAAATACCACTTCCTGGATGGATTTTTCTCAGGTTTTCGCCTGCCAAATCAGTTCTGTTATACTCACAGACATTATTTTAACAGTTTTGGAAACTTTAGAATGTTTTCTATTATATGCATATCCTAGCTTCTGGGCCTGAGTAGCAGGCAGTTTACTTTGGGCACGCTTTTCATCCGGAAGTGAAAATACTGCCCCCTACCCTAGTGAAGTTAACAGCTTTGCTCATCCTACCGTGCCTGACAGGACATCAATTGACAGGGTCATTCTTCAACCATAATTCATCTCTAGTTTACTCCTCCCCTAACCTGTGAGTTAATGAAAATGTGTCTTCTGAAGACTTTTACTTTGACGACAGTGCTCTGGCATACTTCCATCCCCCTACCCTGCCTGGGCCCAGCTGGAGCAGGTTTGTTCACTGACCTTCAGGAACTGCATTCCCTAGAGGAGGTGGCCCTCATGGGTTGAACTGTGGGTAACGCTCCACTGCACGTGTCTGTGTGACTCCCACACAGCCGGGGCCACTGACTGAGAGGAGGCACAGCTGGGGCCACTGACTGAGAGGAGGCACAGATGGACTTCCATTTCTTGGTGTGGAGAGGGGCATTGTCTCCTCACTTGTCACACTTCCTTTTTTTCTCCATCTCCCCATGGGCAGAGCAAGAGATGGGGAGTGTGGTATTAGATTACTGCACGGCTGAGTTGGGCACTTGAGTCTTTTTGTGGCTTAACCCGTGTTATCATTTCCTCGCACAGTGCTCATGGCAGGAATATGGGATAACTCTGTGACCTGCTCAGTCAGTCCATCCTGGGATAACTCTGACCTGCTCATTCAGTCCAGTTCGTTACTCACTCAGTGTTCTTTTGGTGAACAATGCTTTCTGGCATTTTGGCAGCATGACCTAACCCTAACCTATGGGCAGGAATGACGTGAAAACATTGCCCAATAATGAGAGAGAATTTTGCAACCGGACTAGGACTAGTAGATTATACTTGAGAGAGCGACGTGAACTACTAGACTATTTGCCGTTGCTTTAATATGCCAAAGCACAGAAAATTCTATTTTGTGATTCATATCAGGGGTTGGTGTCAATTTCATGTGAAGTCTTGTTCAGAAAATTAAGTCATCTCCATTCCCAAGTTTAAAATGTTTTCTATAGCAACTGAGTTTTGTGTCGGATACTAATAAACATGAAAATGAACTACATTTGACCTGTAATCGAAATATTAGTCAGCCAGAACATGTTCTGTGGTGCATGTAGGCCAGTCCCAGGCTGGCTATGGGAATGAGAGAGAAGCCAAGGAGAGGCTGTCACCAGGTTGGCTTTGGGAATGAGAGAGAAGCCAAGGAGAGGCTGTCACCAGGTTGGCTTTGGGAATGAGAGAGAAGCCAAGGAGAGGCTGTCACCAGGTTGGCTTTGGGAATGAGAGAGAAGCCAAGGAGAGGCTCTCCCCTGGGTGTGTCCAATTATTATTATTTTTTTAACTATTCACCTTTATTTAACCAGGTAGGCTATTTGAGAAAAAGTTCTCATTTACAACTGCGACCTGGCCAAGATAAAGTAAAGCAGTTCGACACATACAACAACACAGAGTTACACATGGAATAAACAAACATACAGTCAATAATTCAGTAGAAGAAAGTCTATATACATTGTGTGCAAATGAGGGAAGATAAGGCAATAAATAGGCCATGGTGGCAAAGTAATTACAATATAGCAATTAAACATTGGAATGGTCGATGTGCAGAAGATGAATGTGCAAGTAGAGATACTGGGGTGCAAAGGAGCAAGATAAATAAATAAATACAGTGCAGGGATGAGGTAGATGGATGGGCTATTTACAGATGGGCTATGTGCAGTGATCTGTGAGCTGCTCTGACAGCTGGTGCTTAAAGCTAGTGAGGGAGATATGTGTCTCCAGCTTCAGTGATTTTTGCAATTCGTTCCAGTCATTGGCAGCAGAGAACTGGAAGGAAAGGCGGTCAAAGGAAGAACTGGCTTTGGGGGTGACCAGTGAGATATACCTGCTGGAGCACGTGCTATGGGTGGGTGCTGCTATGGTGACCAGTGAGCTGAGATAAGGTGGGGCTTTACCTAGCAAAGACTTATAGATGACCTGGAGCCAGTGGGTTTGGCGACGAGTATGAAGCGAGGGCCAGCCAACGAGAGCGTACAGGTCGCAGTGGTGGGTAGTATATGGGGCTTTGGTGACAAAACGGATGGCACTGTGATAGACTGCATCCAATTTGCTGAGTAGAGTGTTGGAGGCTATTTTGTAAATAACAACGCTGAAGTCAAGGATCGGTAGGATAGTCAGTTTTATGAGGGTGTGTTTGGCAGCATGAGTGAAGGAGACTTTGTTGCGAAATAGGAAGCCGATTCTAGATTTAATTTTGGATTTGAGATTCTTAATATGAGTCTGGAAGGAGAGTTTGCAGTCTAACCAGACACCTAGGTATTTGTAGTTGTCCACATATTCTAAGTCAGAACCGTCCAGACTAGTGATGCTGGACGGGCGGGCAGGTGAGGGCAGCGATCGGTTGAAGAGCATGCATTTTGTTTTACTTGCATTTAAGAGCAGTTGGAGGCCACGGAATGAGAGTTGTATGGCATTGAAGCTTGTCTGGAGGTTAGTTAACACAATGTCCAAAGAAGGGCCAGAAGTATACAGAATGGTGTCTGCGTAGAGGTGGATCAGAGAATCACCAGCAGCAAGAGCGACATCATTGTGTGTGAGTGGCTATGGGAATGATGGAGAAGCCAAGGAGAGGCTGTCATTAGATGTCCTTGTTTCCTCTCGCCAGCTTTATTATGAAGGGTCTGATTGTCAGTGAGCGTCCTCAGAACTCTTGTATCTCTGACCCGCTACATCTCTCACTCAGGCCACTTATAGAATGGCACGGTGCCGAGTGGAACATCTGCTTTTACTATGTGCCCTGCTGAACAAAAAACGATGTCTGTGTCGGTTGGGAAGAAGCGAGGCAACTGAGGGATGTAATGTGAGCGGTAAACAAAAGCGTCTTGTAAATCAGCCTGGTTTTTCAGTTAGCTCTTTTTTTCGCTTAGTTTGCTGGAATATTTATGAAATATTTGGTAATTTAGTATGGGCTGGCTGTGCTTCTATGGTGTTCCTAGTCAATTGTAGCTGGTAGGCCTAGACATTATGTGAGCCTCCAAAAGGATAAAGTGCATTCGATCCTCCAAAAGGTGATGCTCCAGCTAAGACATGGCTATTCTTGTGCCACACATCTTCTCCAAGTCTTACTGCTGCCAGCAGGGTGGTGTTGATGGATAGTTTGGGTTGCTTTAGTCTTGGTTCCACTCGTATTCCCCGGACTTTGCAGTCTGGTTTCACTTGTACTCCCCGGACTTTGCAGTCTGGTTTCCTCATGGAGATGGGGGTCCGGGCAATGGGCCAGCACACACAATTGCCCCATTGAGTTGCTTCCTTCTTAGCCTTGCATGCCAGAGTGACATCTCACAGTTTGCTCTGCAGAGTCTTTAGTTTCAGCAGGGAGCATTATGGAGGGCTTCTGCACGCAGTGGGCTCCCAACTCTGCTACACAGTCAGACCTCTACTAGTTTATCACCCTCAATGGTTTATTTTACTTTGAAGTGAAGCAATTTGAAACGCACAGAAAAAAGCCCCTCCTTCAGATGATTTGAAATCCCTGCCTGGCTGGGTCTGGTGTTAGTCCAGGCAGTGTGTGTTGGTCCCTGCCCTGAGGGTAGAGCTGTAGTAGTCTTCCGTAGCAGGGATTCTTCTCAGATGGCTCAGGTTGCTGCCACCGCTGCTCTCAGTTCATCTCCCTAGTGAGTATCCAACTTGCTGTGCTGCTGAGATCTCGATCAATTTAATGTCCAACTGAACAACTTATTGGAGCTATTTTGTGTCCTAAGTATTTACAATTCTCTGAATGATTGTACAACAAGGTGTTTGTTTGAATTCTTGACTTCTTCAGGATGTAATAAAGGTGTATTAGTATTGGCCTATTTGGAATTGATTTGCAATGAGATGATTGGGCACCATTTCACCAATGGTAAAGCTTCAGTTAGGATAGAAGACCAACATTCGGCATTCCGTTTGCAGTATCACTGTGAGCCAAGCGAGAACACTGAAAATATTTCAGAGTGCATTTTTGAGCTTCTGAATAGACGTGGTAGATGTAATGCAGTGGTTTTATTACGTGAGGAATCGTTTCCGTATGTCAGTATGTGGCTGAGCTGACTCAATATAGCCTAACACGTGGCCTCAAAATACCTACTTGTTTGACATTTTTACAGCGGTGTTCGGGACGAGTAACACAATCATTTAGCTGCACCCACTATAACATCTGCCAATCTGTGTATGCGACCAATAAACTTTGATTTGATTGGAAAATTCCCAATTGAAGGGCTGGTGCAGTGAATTGTGGTAGAATTTATCCTCCCCTTTTCTATAAATCAGCTTAGTATGGGCTGTTTTTAGTCCTAAAGGGTATGAAGAATGTACCTCACCCATTTAATGCAGCCATTGAACTTAACTTCTAATCATGTGCTAGTGGAGATGACAGCGGACAAGAAGAATCTTTGTCATTGTTAGTTTTTTTTTGGGCTGCCATTACAGATTTGACATTTTAGCTTGATGTTTGGCTAGCGGGTGACAGCATGACAGTCCAAAGCACTGCAAGGTGTTTATCTTTTAAGATGTCACTCTTAGACACATTTTCAAAAGTGCGGCAGCTTCTTCACCTGTATGATATGATAAAAACAGTGATGGAGCCTTAGTGGAGCCCCTACACGCCTGTAATGTTAAAAACATTAGTTAACACAGATGCTTGTATTTTCCTTCCCACTAATCCTTTGAACAAACCTGACAAAGGCTTTAATTCAGAAAGTATTGGTCAAGCTAATCAAATGCTGGTCAAGTCAGTTCATAGCTTGATTAGCGAGGCTGGAAAATGCACAAGTGAAGCTTCCTGCTCCATTGATCATTTCAGTCAGCGAGGCAAGACCTTTTATCTTCAAAATGCCAGGCCTTTGGTTTTGAACTGCCACTCAGTGAGCTGTAGCAGCATGCCTCCTGCACACCTGAAATAACCAGGAGGGCAGTGGCAGAATCACTTTTCATTAGACCTGCAGAAAATGACAGGCTTTTGAGGTAAATGGGGACTATGACTGAAACATCCAAAAGTAAATTGGACCGTCTGTCACACACTCAATATGTAGCTAACTCAACATAGTATTTTTTTTAAACTTTGATCTGCCTTCACACCTGATGCGTATACACATGCCACTCTGTACATCAGTAGCACCAGGTCTCTTGGCCTTCACACCTGATGTGTATACACCTGCCACTCTACATCCGTAGCACCAGGTCTCTTGGCCTTCACACCTTATGTGTATACACCTGCCACTCTACATCCGTAGCACCAGGTCTCTTGGCCTTCACACCTGATGTGTATACACCTGCCACTCTACATCCGTAGCACCAGGTCTCTTGGCCTTCACACCTGATGTGTATACACCTGCCACTCTACATCCGTAGCACCAGGTCTCTTGGTAAGCCTGCTTGCCTGTCAGTCAGTTATTTAGAGACAGCATAAAATATTGTCTGCCAGTTCAGTAACAGCTTTCCCTTCGTCCCCCAGACGACCAGGAGACTCGCATGATGCTTGTCTGAGCAGAGCAGTTTGGCAATTCCACAGTAACATAATGATACTTTGACTCTTAGATCTAAAGATGATAGTGCTGTCCTGATCCCTCATATCTGACTGCTGCAATCATATCTAGCTGCCCCATAGAGGCTAAGAAGCCCTGAGAAAATGTGAAAGATGTATCAAACTAACATCAGTCATAACAGGTCATTTCCATGTACAAGGTTCCATGAGCACCAACATGTGAAGTTCATAGCTTTCATTTGACATGCTCCTAAGTCCATATTTTGGGGACACCATAGGGGCTATCGCATTGAGCGGTAGCCCTGATTCTTAAGGCCCCCGGAGTATGTCTCCTCTGCCTGTGTGAAGCAGGATGTGAAATCTGACACCACTTGAAGCTGGGCTGTCCCTCCTACCATTTAATTTGCTCTTCCGACTGTCCATCAACTCCTGGCTGAACCCTATGTCACAGCCACTAACAACATATGCCTGGAATACTTCCATCGTAACGCAGCAGGAGAGAGTGGTTTCATCGCTGTAGCACATTGAGATCGTTTTTATCGTCACTAATCTAAAATAATTAATAGATTTTAAACAAAATACACTTTCTGTTTGATGGACAATATTAATATGAGATGAAAGGCGAGTTGCTAACGAGTTCAGGAAGCCAAGCTCTGTGATGTTTACACTGACGGGGCAGACGTTTAGATCAAGAGTCCCTTTAGAAAATATTTTCTCTCACACTAAATATACAAATATGTACCCGGTCTGTCTCTGTCTTTCTCTGTCTATCGCTCTGGTGATGGAGTCTAAGGGCGGCGCACAATTGGCCCAGCGTCATCCGGGTTAGGGTTTGGCCAGGGTAGGCTGTCATTGTAAATAGTAATTTGTTCTTAACTGACTTGCCTAGTTAAATAAAGGTTAAAACAGATTTGGCATGGGTCCTCAGATCCTCAAAAGGTTCTACAGCTGCACCATCGAGAGCATCCGGACTGGTTGCATCCCTACCTGGTATGGCAACTGCTCGGCCTAAGACCGCAAGGCGTTATAGAGGGTAGTGCGTACGACCCAGTACATCACTGGGGCCAAGCTTCCTGCCATCCAGGACCTCTATACCAGGCGGTGTCAGAGGAAGGCCCAAAAAATTGTCAGACTCCAGCCACCCTAGTCATAGACTGATCTCTCTGATACCGCACAGCAAGCGGTACCGGAGCGCCAAGTCTAGGACCAAAGGCTCCTTAACTTCTACTTGGTACTCATCCTGGATCCGGGAGCATCCTCATCAGTAAAAGGCTGACTAGCATAGCCTAGCATAGCGCCACAAGTAAATACTAGCATATAAATATCATGAAATCACAAGTCCAAGACACCAAATGAAAGATACACATCTTGTGAATCCAGCCATTATTTCCGATTTTTAAAATGTTTTACAGCGAAAACACTATCTATTTCTATTAGCTAACCACAATAGCAAAAGACTCAACTGCATATTTTCACAATTTTTCTACTGCATAGGTAGCTATCACAAAACCGACCAAATAGAGATATAATTAGTCACTAACCAAGAAACAACTTCATCAGATGACAGTCTTATAACATGTTATACAATAAATCTATGTTTTGTTCGAAAAATTTGCATATTTGAGGTATAAAATCATAGTTTTACATTGCAGCTACAATCACAAATAGCACCGAAGCAGCCAGAATAATTACAGAGAGCAACGTG
Source organism: Salvelinus namaycush (assembly GCF_016432855.1). Classification (NCBI taxonomy): domain Eukaryota; kingdom Metazoa; phylum Chordata; class Actinopteri; order Salmoniformes; family Salmonidae; genus Salvelinus; species Salvelinus namaycush. The sequence goes on from NC_052310.1 coordinate 75,793,015, forward strand.
AAATACCTAAATACTCATCATAAAACATTTATGAAAAATACATGGTGTACAGCAAATGAAAGATAAACATCTTGTGAATCCGGCCAATATTTCCAATTTTAAGTGTTTTACAGCGAAAACACAATATAGCATTATATTAGCTTACCACAATAGCCAAACACACAACCGCATTTATCAGCAGCAAAAGGTAGCGATCGCAAAAAAACAGCAAAAGATATAAAATTATTCACTAACCTTGACAAACTTCATCAGATGACAGTCCTATAACATCAGGTTATACAATACACTTATGTTTTGTTCGAAAATGTGCATATTTAGAGCTGAAATCCGTGGTTATACATTGTGAAAATGTAGCAACTTTTTCCCAGAATCTCCGGATATATTTCTGACACTCACCTAATCTGACCAAATAACTCACTTTACTAAAAAATACATGTTGGATAGCAAATGAAAGATACACTAGTTCTTAATGCAATCGCCGTGTTAGATTTTTAAAAATAACTTTACCATAACAAACAGCTTACGTTATAGCGAGACAGCACCCGCAATAAGGGCGGAAAATAGAACTAAACATTTTCCACAGAAATACGAAATAACATCATAAATGGTTCCTACTTTTGCTGAGCTTCCATTAGAATATTGTACAAGGAGTCCTTGGTCCAGAATAATCGTTGTTTGGTTTTAGAATGTCCTCTTCTCCTGTCGAATTAGCAACCATAGCTAGCCATGTGGCGCAAACGTGCCCAACTTCACCTCACGCAAAGAAAAGAAAATTCCAAAACTCGCAATTAACGTTCAATAAACTGATACAACTCGGTTGAAAAAAACTACTTTATGATGTTTTTATCACATCTATCAAATAAAATCAGAGCCGGAGATATCTACCGTGTATACCGAAAGCTTTTCAGAAGGCAATCTGGGGTTCCTTCTCGCGCCTTCGAAGACAATGAAATTTCCAGACACGTCATTCCAAAAGCTCTTGTTCGACCTCAGATCAAGCTAGACACCCCATTCCACCTCCCACTGCCTGTTGACATCTAGTGGAAGGCGTATGAAGTGCATGTATATCCATAGATTTCAAGCAAATGAATAGGAAGGCCCTGGAACAGAGCATCGATTTCAGATTTTTCACTTCCTGTCAGGAAGTTTGCTGCAAAATGAGTTCTGTTTTACTCACAGATATAATTCAAACAGTTTTAGAAACTTGAGTGTTTTCTATCCAATAGTAATAATAATATGCATATTGTACGAGCTAGAATAGAGTACGAGGCAATTTAATTTGGGCACGATTTTTTACAAAGTGAAAACAGCGCCCCCCTATTGAGAAAAGGTTTTAACAGCTTCTACCCCCAAGCCATAAGACTCCTGAACATCTAGTCAAATGGCTACCCAGACTATTTACATTGCCCCCCCCCCCCCCCCCTCTCCACACCACTGCCGCTCTCTGTTGTCATCTATGCATAGTCACTTTAATTAACTCTTCCTACATGTACATACTACCTCAACTAACCGGTGCCCCCGCATATTGACTCTGTACCGGCACCCCCCCCCCCCCCCCCCCCTGTATATATTGTTATTTTTTACTGCTCCTCTTCAATTACTTGTTACTATTATCTCTTATTTTTAGCCATATTTTTTGAAACGGCATTGTCAGTTCGGGGCTCGTAAGTAAGCATTTCACTTTAAGGTGATTGTGGAGGCCAGGTCATCCGATGCAGCACGCCATCACTGTCCTTCTTGGTCAAATAGCCCTTACACAGCATGGAGGTGTGTTTTGGGTCATTGTCCTGTTGAAAAACAAATGATAGTCCCACTAAGCGCAAAGCAGATGGGATGGCGTAATGCTGCAGAATGCTGTGGTAGCCATGCTGGTTAAGAGTGCCTTTGAAATCTAAATAAATCACAGGTAGTGTCACCAGCAAAGCACCCCCACACCATCATACATCCTCCATGCTTCTTGGTGTGAACCACACACACGGAGATCATCCGTTCACCTACTCTGCGTCTCACAAAGACATATTGACTGACCTTCATGTCTTAAAGTAATGATGGACTGTCGTTTCGCTTTGCTTATTTGAGCTGTTCTTGCCATAAATATGGACTTGGTCTTTTACCAAATGGCCCTATTTTCTGTCTACTAACCTCATCTTGTCACAACACAACTGATTGGCTCAAATGCATTAAGAAGGAAAGAAATTCCACAAATTAACTTTAAACAAGGCACACCTGTTCATTGAAAGGCATTCCAGGTGACTACCTCATGAAGCTGGTTGAGAGAATGCCAAGAGTCTGCAAAGCTGTCATCAAGCAAAGGGTGGCTACTTTGAAAAATCTCAAATATAAAATATATTTTGATTTGTGAAATACTTTTGGTTACAACATGATTCCATATGTGTTATTTCATAGTTTTAATGTCTTAACTATTCTACAATGTAGAAAATAGTACAATAAAGACACCTTGGACTGAGTACTGTAGGTGTGTCCAAACATTTGAGTGTATATCTATTATTTACACACACACACACACACACACACACACACACACACACACACACACACACACACACACACACACACACACACACACACACACACACACACACACACACACACACACACACACAGTACCAGTCAACATTTTGGACACACCTATAGTATTCTTTCCAGGGTTTTTCTTTTATTTTTATATATATACACACACACACACACTCATACATACAGTGCCTTCGGAAAGTATTCAGACCCCTTGACTTTTTCCACATTTTGTTAGGATACAGCCTTATTATAAAATGGATAATTGTTTTTCCCCCTCAATCTAAACACAATACCCCATAATGACAAAGGGAAAAAACGTTTTTTTTTAGAAATGTTTGCACATTTATTTATATATATATATATATATATATATATATATATATATATATATATATATATATATATATCACTTTTGCATAAGTATTCAGACCCTGTACTCAGTACTTTGTTGAAGCACATTTGGCAGCAATTACAGCCTCGAGTCTTGAGTATGACGCTACAAGCTTGGCACAACTGTATTTGGGGAGTTTCTCCTATTCTTCTCTGCAGATCCTCTCACGCTCTGTCAGGTTGGATGGGGAGAGTTGATACACAGCTATTTTCAGGTCTCCCAAGAAATACTCAATCAGGTTCAAGTCTGGGCTCTGGCTGGGCCACTCAAGGACATTCAGAGACTTGTTCCGAAGCCACTCCTGCATTGTCTTGGCTGTGTGCTTAGGGTTGTTGTCCTGTTGGAAGGTGAACGTTCACCCCAGTCTGAGGTCCTGAGTGCTGTGGAGCAGGTTTTCATCAAGAATTTTGGCCCATTCCTCCTGACAGAGCTGGTGTAACTGAGTCAGGTTTGTAGGCCTCCTTGCTCGCACACACTTTTTCAGTTCTGCCCACAAATTTCCTATAGGATTGAGGTCAGGCCTTGTGATGGCCACTCCAATACCTTGACTTTGTTGTCCTTAAGCCAACTTTGGAAGTATGCTTGGAATCATTGTCCATTTGGAAGACCCATTTGCAACCAAGCTTTAACTTCCTGACTGGTGTCTTGATGTTGCTTCAATATAGCCAAAATATTGTACTTACTCATGATGCCATCTATTTTGTGAAGTGCACCAGTCCCTCCTGCAGCAAAGCACCCCCACAACATGATGCTGCCCACCCCCGTGCTTCACGGTTGGGATGGTGTTCTTCGGCTTGCAAGCCTCCCCCTTTTTCCTCCAAACATAACGATGGTCATTATGGCCTAACAGTTCTATTTTTGTTTTCTCCAAAAAGTACTATCTTTGTCCCCATGTGCAGTTGCAAACCGTAGTCTGGCTTTTTTATGGTGGTTTTGGAGCAGTGGCCTCCTCCTTGCTGAGCGGCCTTTCAGGTTATGTCGATATAGGACTTGTTTTATTGTGGATATAGATACTTTTGTACCCGCTTCCTCCAGCATCTTCACAAGGTCCTTTGCTGTTGTTCTGGGATTAATTTGCACTTTTCGCACCAAGTACGTTCATCTCTCGTAGACAGAATGTTTCTCCTTCCTGAGCGGTATGACAGCTGCGTGGTCCCATGGTGTTTATACTTGTGTACTATTGTTTGTACAGATGAACGTGGTACCTTCAGGCATTTGGAAATTGCTCCCAAGGATGGACCAGACTTGTGGAGGTCTACAATTTATTTCCTGAGGTCTTGGCTGATTTGTTTTGATTTTCCACATGATGTCAAGCAAAGAGGCACTGAGTTTGAAGGTAGGCCTTGAAATACATCCACAGGTACACCTCCAATTGACTCAAATTATGTCAATTAGCCTATCATAAGCTTCTAAAGCCATGACATAATTTTCTGGAATTTTCCAAGCTGTTTAAAGGCACAGTCAACTTAATGTATGTAAACCTCTGACCCACTGGAATGGTGATACAGTGAATTAGAAGTGAAATAATCTGTCTGTAAACAATTGCACAAAGTAGATGTCCTAACCGACTTGCCAAAACTATAGTTTAACAAGACATTTGTGGAGTGGTTGAAAAACGAGTTGTAATGACTCCAACCTAAGTGTATGTAAACTTCCGACTTCAACTGTATACAGAAGTATGTGGAAATGAGTGGATTCGGCTATTTTTAGCCGCACCCATTGCTGACAGGTGTATAAGATGTAGCAAACAGCCTCCATAGACAAACATTGGCACTAGAATTGCCTTACTGAAGAGCTCAGCTACTTCAACGTGGCACCGTTATAGGATGCCACCTTTCCATCAAGTCACTTCGTAAAAGTTCGGCCCCGCTAGGCCTGCCTCGGTCATATGTAAATGCTGTTATTGTGAAGTGGAAATGTCTAGGAGCAACAACGTCTCAGCCGCGAAGTGGTAGGCCACACAAGCTCACGCATCGGGACGGCCGAGTGCTGTAGCGAATAAAAATCGTCTGTCCTCGTTTGCAACACTCACTAATCAAATCAAATGTTATTGGTCACATAAACGTGACTAGCAGATGTTATTGCAGTTGTAGCAAAATGCTTGTGCTTCTAGCTCCTACAGTGCAGTAATAGCTAACAAATTACACAACATATACACACAAATCTAAGTAGGAATGAATTAAGACTATTTAAATAAATAAAAATGTTAACCTTTATTTAACTAGGCAAATCAGTTAAGAACAAACTCCTTATTTAATGACGGCCTAGGAACAGTGGGTTAACTGCCTTGTTCAGGGGCAGAATAGCAGATTTTTACCTTGTCAGCTCGGTGATTCGATCTAGCAACCTTTTTGGTACTAGCCCAAACGCTCTAACCACTAGGCTACCTGCCACCCATGTATGTGGACGAGCGATGTCAGCGGTACGGACTAAGATACTGTAGAATAGTATAGAATACAGTATATAGATATGAAAAGAGTAATGCCAGATATGTAAACATTATTAAAGTGACTAGTGTTCCGTTCCTTAAAGTGGCCAGTGATATCTAGTCTATGCCTGTAGGCAGCAGCCTCTAATGTGCTAGTAATGGCTGTTTAACAGTCTGATGGCCTTGAGACAGAAGCTGTTTTTCAGTCTCTCGGTCCCAGCTTTGATGCACTTGTACTGACCTCGCCTTCTGGATGATAGCGGGGTGAAAAGGCAGTGACTCGGGTGGTTGATGTCCTTGATGATCTTTTTGGCCTTCCTGTGCTGTAGGTGTCCTGGAGTGCGGGTAGTTTGCCCCCGGTAATGCGTTGGGCAGACCTAGCTGACCCCTGGAGAGCCTTGCGGTTGTGGGCGGTGCAGTTGCCGTACCAGGCGGTGATACAGACCGACAGGATGCTCTCAATTGTGCGTCTGTAAAGGTTTGAGGGTTTTAGGTGATAAGCCAAATTTCTTTAGCCTCCTGAGGTTGAAGAGGCTTTGTTTAGCCTTCACCACACTGTCTGTGTGGGTGGTCCATTTCAGTTTGTCAGTGATGTATACGCCAAGGAATTTGAAGCTTTCCACCTTCTTCACTGCTGTCCCTTCGATGTAGATAGGGGGGCGCACCCTCTGCTGTTTCCTGAAGTCCACGATCATCTCCTTTGTTTTGTTGACGTTGAGTGAGCGGTTGTTTTCCAGGCACCACACTCCCTGGGCCCTCACCCTCCTCCCTGTAGACTGTCTTGTCGTTGTTGGTAATCAGGCCTACGACTGTTGTGTCGTCTGCAAACTTGTTGATTTTGCTTGGCCACCCAGTCATGGGTGAACAGGGAGTTCAGGACGGGGCTGAGCCCTTGTGGGGCCCCAGTGTTGAGGATCAGCGGAGTGGAGGGCATGTTTCTTACCTTCACCACCTGGGGGCAGCCCGTCAGTAAGTCCAGGACCCAGTTGCACAGGGCGGGGTTTAGACTCAGGGCCTCGAGCTTAATGATGAGCTTGGAGGGTACTATGGTGTTGAATGCTGAGCTTTAGTCAATAATCAGCATTCTTACATAGGTATTCCTCTTGTCCAGATGGCATAGGGCAGTGTGCAGACTGATGGCGATTGCATTGTCTGTGGATCTATTGGGGCGGTAAGCAAATTGAAGTGGGTCTAGGGTGGCAGTTAACCTGTTTGGGCTGCAGGGGCAGTATTGAGTAGCCAGATAAAAGGTGCCCATTTCAAACGGCCTCGTACTCAATTCTTACTCGTACAATATGCATATTATTATTACTATTGGATAGAAAACACTCTCTAGTTTCTAAAACCGTTTGAATTATATCTGTGAGTCAAACAGAACTCATTTGGCACAAACTTCCTGACCAGGAAGTGGAAAGTCTGAAATCGAGGCTCTGTTCTACTTCCTGCCTATAAATGGGCATGATACGTATTAGTATACATGCACTTCATACACCTTCCCCTGGATGTCAAGAGGCGGTGAGAGAAGAAATTGAGTGTTTATCTTGGTCTGAAGTGGAATACAAGCTCTTTGTATGACGTGTCACCCATTTCCTGTTTTCTGGAGAGCGCGAGGAGGCACCTGGATTTGCCTTCTGATAAGCTGACGTTATGAATGACTAATATCTCCGGCTTTGATTTTATTTGATACATGTGACCATATCATCGTAAAGTATGTTTTTTCAATATAGTTTAATCAGATTATTGAAATTTTTTCGGGAGTTTTGCCGTGTTCCGTTCTCTTCCGTTTGTTGACATGGAGAGATTCGTGCCACTTGGCTAGTGTGCTTGCTAAATCGAGAGGGAAAGAGGCCGTTCTAAATCCAAACAACGATTGTTCTTGACAAAGGACCCCTTGTCCAACATTCTGATGAAAGATCAGCAAAAGTAGGAAACATTTTATGATGCTATTTCATATATCTGTCGTACATGTGAACTAGTCGTCGGCGCCCAGCATTTGGGTACTCTATCTATACCCAACGCTGTATGTCGTAATGAAGTTATTTTTAGAATTCTAACACAGCGATTTCATTAAGAACTAATGGATCTATCATTTCCTATACAACATGTATTTTTTAGTTATGTTTATGAATAGCTATTTGGTCAGAATATGTGTGTCAGAAAAAGTGTCAGAAAAATATCCGGACGTTGTGGGAAAAAGTAGCTACGATAGCACAATGTATAACCACTGATTTCAGCTCTAAATATGCAAATTTTCGAACAAAACATAAGTGTATGTATAACCTGATGTTATAGGACTGTCATCTGATGAAGAATATCAAGGTTAGTCAAAAATTATATATCTTTTACTGGTTTGTTACGATCGCTAACCTTTGCTACTGGGAAATGGCTTGTGTTTCTGGCTATTGTGGTAAGCTAATATAACGCTATATTGTGTTTTCGCTGTAAAACACTTAATAAATCGGAAATATTGGCTGGAATCACAAGATGCCTGTCTTTCATTTGCTGTACACTATGTATTTTTCAGAAATGTTTTATGATGAGTAATTAGGTATTTGACGTTGGTGTCTGTAATTATTATGGCTGCTTTCGGTGCAATTTCTGATTGTAGCTGCAATGTAAACTATGATTTATACCTGAAATATGCACATTTTTCGAACAAAACATAGATTTATTGTATAACATGTTATAAGACTGTCATCTGATGAAGTTGTTTCTTGGTTAGTTTGGTTGGTTCTTGGTTAGTTAGGTTGGCTTTGTGCATGCTACCTGTGCTGTGAAAAATGTCTGTCCTTTTTTGTATTTGGTGGTGAGCTAACATAAATATACGTGCTGTTTTCGCTGTAAAACATTTTAAAAATCGGACATGTTGGCTGGATTCACAAGATGTGTACCTTTCATTTGCTGTATTGGACTTGTTAATGTGTGAAAGTTAAATATTTAAAAAATATCTATTTTGAATTTCGCGCCCTGCACTTGAGCTGGCTGTTGTCATATTGTGGGTGGCCTCGGGCTTGCAGCCAGAAGAAGTTAAGGTAGAGGTGATATGACTAGTCTCTCAAAGCACTTCATGATGACAGAAGTGAGTGCTATGGGGCTATAGTCCTTAAGTTCAGTTACCTTTGCTTTCTTGGGTACAGCAACTATGGTGGCCATCTTGATGCATGTGGGGATAGCAAACAGGGATAGAGAGATTTGAATATGTCCGTAAACACAACAACTAGCTGGTCTGCGCTTGATCTGAGGATGCGGCAAGGGATGCCGTCTGTGCCGGCAGCCTTATGAGGGTTAACACGTTTAAATGTTTTACTCACGTTGGCCACAGAGAAGGAGAGCCCACAGTCCTTGGTAGCGGGCCGCGTCGGTGGCACTGTTATCCTCAACGCGTGCAAAGAATGTGTTTAACCATGTTGAAGCAAGACGTCGTTCTCGGCGACGTGGCTGGTTTTCCTTTTGTAGTCCATGATTGTCTGTATTCCCTGTCACATGTGTCTGAGCCGTTGAATTGCGACTCCACTTAATCTCTTTTCTGGCGTTTAGCCTGTTTGATTGCCTTGCGGAGTGAATAACTGCACTGTTTATATTCTGCCATATTACCAGTCACCTTGCCATGGTTAAATGCGGTGGTTCGCACTTTCAGTTTCACGCGAATGCTACCATCTATCCACGGTTTCTGGTTAGGGTAGGTTTTAATAGTCACAGTGGGTACCACATCTCCTATACACTTCCTTATAATCTCAGTCACTTTATCTGTGTATGCATCTAGATTATTTTCGCAAGCTACCCAGAACATATCCCAGTCCACGTGATCAAAACAATCCTGAAGTATGGATTCCGATTGATCAGACCAGCGGTGAATAGTATGAAGCACGGGTGCTTCCTGTTTGAGTTTCTGCCTAATAGGACTGGAGGAGCAAGATGGAGTCGTGGGCAGGGCCTTGTAAGCATTCCGGAAGTTTGAATAGCAATGGTTGAGAGTCTTAGCAGCCCTTCTGCTTCCCGGAGAGAGATTTATTCCCGTCTGCGCGTTGTCCTGAGAATCCCGCTGGCTTTACCGACTCCGGAGTATCCCGAGAAAGCCATGTTTCCGTCAAAGTATGTTACAGGCCCCGATGTGTCTCTGGAAAGAAATCCTTGCTCTAAGCTCATCAACTTTGTTATCCAAAGACTGAACATTAGTGCGTAATATACTCTGAAGCGGTGGGTGGTGTGCACGCCTCCTAAGTTGAACCAGCAGGCCGCATCGAGTGCCTCTCCTTCCCCGGTGATGTTTTGGGTCGGCCTCTGGAATATTTCAATTGCTCTGGGGAGCGTGAACATAGGATCTTCTCCAGGGAAGTCGTATTCCTGGTTGTAATCCTGGTAGTTCTGGTGAGTTACCGTCGCTCTAATATCCAATATTTCTTCCCGGCTGTATGTAATGACACAAAACATTTCCTGAGCTATTAATGTTAACAATAGTACATAAAAAAACAAAATACTGCAAAGTTTCGCAATTTCCAAACTGCCTCTGGAAGTAACGTCAGCACAAGGACTGTTCGTCGGGAGCTTCATGAAATGGGATTCCATGGCCGAGCAGCTGCACACAAGCCTAAGATCACGATGCACAATGCCGAGCGTTTGACACATCTGGGTTTGGCGGATGCCAGGAAAACGTTATCTACCTCAATGCATAGTGCCAACTGTAAAGGTTGCTGGAGGAGGAGTAATGGTCTGGGGATGTTTTTCTTGGTTCTGGCTAGGCCCCTTAGTTCCAGTGAAGGGACATCTTAACGCTTCAGCATACAATGACATTCTAGACGATTCTGTGCTTCCAACTTTGTGGCACCAGTTTGGGGAAGGTCCTTTCCTATTTCAGCATGACAATGCTCCTGTGTACAAAGGAAGGTCCATACAGAAACGGTTTGTCGAGATCAGTGTGGAAGAACCTGACTGGCCTGCACAGAGCCCTGACCTGGACTCCTTTGGGATGAATTGGAAAGCTGACTGCCTTCCAACATCAGGACTAATCGTACAACATCAGTGTCCGACCACACTAATGTTCTTGTGGCTGAATGGAAGTAAGTTCCCGCAGCAATGTTCCAACATCTAAGGGAAAGCCTTCCCAGAAGAGTGCAGGCTGTTATAGCAGCAAAGGGGAGACCAACCACAAATTTAATGCCCATGATTTTGGATTGAGATGTTCGAGGAGTAGGTATCCACATACTTCTGGTCATGTGGTGTATCTTAAAGATTGGTGGGTTTTTTGTAACGGAATTGCAAGGCACAAGGCAATATTTCTTAAACTTGTAGTGATGCCTCTAGCACTGAGATGCAGTGCCTTAGACCGCTGCGCTACTCGGGAGCCCTAACTCTGCTATCTGTTTATCCAGAAATCAAAGACTTTGCTTATGCCTAATTTTTAAGAAAGATATATTTTTCAACCATTTTCAATGCCTTCATTTCCCCAGAATATGGACTTAGGACCATATCAAATGAAGCTATGAACTTCACATGTTGGTGCTCATGGAACCTTTTACATGGAAATGTTAGGTCCTGCTAGGACTGATGTTAGTTCGATACATTTTTCTCAGGGCTTCTTAGCCTCTATGGGGCAACTAGATATGAACTTTCTGATTTGTCGCAGTCAGATATGAGGGATCAGGATAGCACTATCATCTTGTCTGTGATCCAGTCTGCCCCTCAACTCCTACAGTAGCTCTTTCTGTTTACAGGCGTGTTGTTCCCTTCTGCTTCTTACTCAGTAAGTTGATACACCACCAGCAGCTCTGTTGTGTCTGCGCTTCAGTGTGCAGCCACTCAGTTCCACTCTGCTCCATTGGGAGGAGGTGAGGAGACTGACAGGAAGAGGGACAGAAGAACTCCCGCCGGAATCTAGACTTATATCCACTCTAAGAAAAATAACTGAGTTGTCCATTTTACAACAGCCAAAAAAGTTGTAACAAGGGAAATGACCCCATTATTATCACCAGAGTGGTAAGTGTAGTGGGCGTTAAGGTTAGCGGAGTGGGCGTTAAGGTTAGTGGGTTGGAGGTCTCCTATGTCCTGTGAGAGAAAAGTACGAAAGCTGTAAGTACGAAAGCAGCATTACTGGGCAGAACTTTGAACAGGTGGGCACTGCAGTCCCTGTGTGCGTGCGTGTGTGGAATGGACCACAGACCTGGAGAGGGGAAAGGAGTCAGGTACAGGCTTAGTCAGGGACTGTTTAACAGTCATTCCTTCATATGTGTGTTTACTGTAAGGCAGGAAGGCATCCTTATTTGCACCTCTATGAAAATGCTAGGTTAGATTATTTGTTACCTACCATTAACTATCATGAAGGTGGTGCCTTTGAAATAATGTAGGTGTACTTTATATAGGTTAAACTACTTTTATATCGGTTATACACCAGCTCGGTCATTCAACCATTTCTCTGAAGTATAAATTTAGACTTCAACTTGGGCTTTATTAGCCTGATCTGTTCTCACATATTCACATGCATGATGGGATTCAATGATGAGGACAGGGTAGAGCAGAAACGGTAGACGCCTCAGAAAGCTATCTTTGTTCAATGGAAATCCCAGTTGGTATTTCTGAAGAGTGTATTGGGTAGCTGGCATCCTGATTTTGCCGCTGATGGTGGCAGCTCTTCCTGGATCCTGATTGGGTTTTAAATGTAGTGAAGTCCGAGTCCACCTCTCTGCCCCCAGCCACAACTGTGTTCAAAGGCCTCAAGGGTCCCACTGAAAATGCTTTTGGTGATAAATTAGAAGCAGCAGGGTTCCTGAAGGAATATCTCCGTGTTAATTCCGAAGTGGTGGATGTCAAAACATGAGCTGGTGGTAGTAACCATAGTTACATGACTTCTCAGTGAGCTTTGTTTAGACCCGAACGAACGAAACATGCACTACATCTCTGAGAATACGGCTTCACATACGAAATATGCAAGACCAATGATTAGGCTACTTTTGAGATGTTCATTTCACACTCCCGCTCCCACTCATCTGTTCCTATTGCACTTAGAGATTAAGAGTTTGATATGGCTAAAAAAACGTCTGTTCTGAATGTTTTGACTGGATGTTATTATTAGAAAATGATGAATTGCATCAGATTCCTGATATGTCTAAATGGTTTGTCATACATATGCATAATGAAACTAAGCATGTCACTGGTTGGCTATATTTTTAGCATCTTAGGTTGATGCTATAGGCCTGATAATAATTTTGGCTAGTGTTATTTTTTTCTGTAGCATCCAGGGAGAATCGTTTGTTTTAAGGCACTTACAGGTTGTCATAGTTTAATTCATTGTTGGTTTCTGTGAAGGGTTATTACTGTGTTTCTGTGAAGGGTTATTCCTGTGTTTCTGTGAAGGGTTATTCCTGTGTTTCTGTGAAGGGTTATTCCTGTGTTTCTGTGAAGGGTTATTCCTGTGTTTCTGTGAAGGGTTATTCCTGTGTTTCTGTGAAGGGTTATTCCTGTGTTTCTGTGAAGGGTTATTACTGTGTTTCTGTGAAGGGTTATTACTGTGTTTCTGTGAAGGGTTATTACTGTGTTTCTGTGAAGGGTTATTACTGTGTTTCTGTGAAGGGTTATTCCTGTGTTTCTGTGAAGGGTTATTCCTGTGTTTCTGTGAAGGGTCATTACTACTCTTATTGTAGAGGGGTGACAGGTAATTTTCTGCTGTGGTTTTTAACAGCAATTCACTGAGGAATTATGCTTCAGTGATCTCACTGATTTGGAAGAACATGAAAGAATCAGAGGAGATGGAATGAAAATCAAGTGATAGCCTTATTACTTTTAAAAGTACTTTTTCAGCACTATACTGTTGAGCGGTTGTTACCCTTTTTTATATTAAAAACAAAATGTATTAAATAAATGATCATACTTATAAAAGGATAAAAAAAACATTAAACAGGATTAGGATACTGTAGTTTGTGATATTTTACTGTAAACCTAGTGCTTCAAAAGACGACTACCAAATCTCCTTCATAAAGAGGGTTCTGTTCTCTCTCTCACATGGTAACACACTGTCAGTCAGCCGCTTGTCCTCCAGCAGTAATGCGTCACATTGGTGGGTGACTGACTGTCAATTCAGGCAATTCAGCCTTAAAGAATGGGTAATTGTCATATGAATGAAAGGTGTGGTCAATGCCCTTCCTCAATGCCCTTCCTCCAATCTGTGTTTTTAAATAAAGCTGTTACTCATCAACTAAAAACAATGTTTTTGGAAATAAGGTTGGGCGGTATCCATATTTTTATATTGTCATACCGTGCGTCTCTCACATCGGGATTTACGGTATTACTGGCTTAGTACACAAGGGGGTGCCCAAAATGCAACAAATAAAAGCCTTCTAGTAGTCTACCAGAATGCTAACAACATTTGCAAAAGTAATATCACATTTCCATAGAGGCTGCTAACTAAATATGCCTTCGAGCGTCATCGAAAATAAAGGATTTGCAAAGACAAGGCAATCCAGGTTATACAGGAGCTACCAAATGTCATTTTTGGTGAGTTTGAACATTTTACAAGCGAATGTGAACGAGAGGCATTGTGCAGGAAGAACAGTACTGTGTATTCACTAGGGCAACGGGCCTGCTTGCTCTGCTCAGAGAAGATGGGGGAGGAGCAGACTGTCTGAGAACAGAGAGGGGAAAAAACGCAAGGAAATCAAGCTGCAGTGGCAGCTGTACAGGACTCATCCAAAGGGCTCTGACTAATAAAACATGGCAGATAGCTAACACAATACCGTATTAATTCAGCTACTTACTGAGAACTTGCAAGTTAAACTTAGGGGTTGCCCTAACTCATAATTCTTTGTTTTTCATGCAAGAAAAACGCATAACTATCTTGCTGCGTTTTTGTAAACGCAGATCTAAAATGCTGCTTATTGTAATTTCTAGTCGGCATCAGACTCATTTTGTGCTTCAGTTGCACTTCTCCACTCGGATGAAAATTAAACATGGAGTGTTTAACACCCTTTTCTGGGTCTGAAGCCATGGAAGAGTCCACTGCAAATGCTTCCCAGTAATGAGATGTAGTCCAGAACTCTTTCCAAAATGATTTGCTTTAGCTTCTGCACTGCACCACTTTCTTGCCTCTTATTACAAGGTCCTGATCAAATGACTACATCCTTGGTACTAAATGGTAAGTTAATTTAACTAATTTAACCTTGTTTTGTACTTCATTATAGAATCTTTCAAATGTATTCATTGCCTTGGGATTTTGTTGGGCTCTATGATAACATATTTGTTTAAGAGACTAAAGCCTTGTTTATCTCCTCACAATAGAAAAGTATCTTGTGCTAAATTCATAATCTGAGTAACAAAGATGCTTATTTGTCCACAGCATATTTGCTTCACCCTGTTTTCTGCCACATGTAGGCTCATTTGAGGGTCAGAAACCGCGTGTTTGACTGCATGCAGCCTCAACCGCTAAAAATGATTTTCACCCCCTCAACTGAGATTGAACTCATGATGCTTTCGTTGCATTTCTGTGAAAAGAGAATAACCATGTGCCTATACTAGCAGCGTTCAAGAAACCCACCCTATACTTGGCCCTTTTGGCTGAGATATAATTGCATGAGCAGAGGCGGCATTCAGTAAGCTAGCTATCAAATGCAATTATGTCTGGTTACAACGAGCAATAAAATCCCCACCAGCAATCCCGCAGTCATGTTTCATGGCGTAATCAGTGTGCATACCAGGTCCTGTGGGATGTTAAATCTCTGTTGCATTCCAGAGGTGATGCCACACAAGGCAGGGGGGACCCTTGTGATGACATAGGAATCACTGTGGTTCCAGAGGTCAAGGTGAACTGACACAGTGGGCCGACACATCAGAATGGATCATTCCAGAGGTCAAGATTATAGACTAGCAGCTGTAGAACCCTACGGGTTAATTACACCTCTCGTAAGAACCATGACTGATTTTATGTCCTGTCCACCAGTGATATAACTATGGCAGCTTCATGTTCACACTTTCTGTACTGTATGGCTTTGACCGTGAGTGGTGAAGTGTGTGTGTGTGACTTCTGGACAATGTATCTGGAGGATACGGATGGGGTGTGTGTGTTCCAGGTTGGCTCTTAAACTGTAAATGGAACAGACTGGATGCCAGGCATTAATCTCCCAGAAAGATTGACTGCAAGAAGATTAGTGGCTTATTCATTTTGTCTCTCTGCCACCGAGCTAGGACTTAATGAGGTCTGCCACCATGCTAGGACTTAATTACGTCTGCCACCGAATCCTGCTAGTCCCAGAGGCTCCTCTGCTCCTGAATCCTGCTAGTCCCAGAGGCTCCTCTGCTCCTGAATCCTGCTAGTCCCAGAGGCTCCTCTGCTCCTGAATCCTGCTAGTCCCAGAGGCTCCTCTCCTCCTGAATCCTGCTAGTCCCAGAGGCTCCTCTCCTCCTGAAGCCTGCTAGTCCCAGAGGCTCCTCTCCTCCTGAAGCCTGCTAGTCCCAGAGGCTCCTCTCCTCCTGAAACCTGCTAGTCCCAGAGGCTCCTCTCCTCCTGAAGCCTGCTAGTCCCAGAGGCTCCTCTCCTCCTGAAGCCTGCTAGTCCCAGAGGCTCCTCTCCTCCTGAAGCCTGCTAGTCCCAGAGGCTCCTCTCCTCCTGAAGCCTGCTAGTCCCAGAGGCTCCTCTCCTCCTGAAGCCTGCTAGTCCCAGAGGCTCCTCTCCTCCTGAAGCCTGCTAGTCCCAGAGGCTCCTCTCCTCCTGAAGCCTGCTAGTCCCAGAGGCTCCTCTCCTCCTGAAGCCTGCTAGTCCCAGAGGCTCCTCTCCTCCTGAAGCCTGCTAGTCCCAGAGGCTCCTCTCCTCCTGAAGCCTGCTAGTCCCAGAGGCTCCTCTCCTCCTGAAGCCTGCTAGTCCCAGAGGCTCCTCTCCTCCTGAAGCCTGCTAGTCCCAGAGGCTCCTCTGTTGTTTTCTGATTTTGATGGTTTAAAGTGATGGTATGGATTTATCTCAAGGGGAAAGTGGCCCTCCTGTGCATTAGTGACAGCCTGCAAATGGACAACTCCATGTTTAACTCATGAACAGCGAATCTGTGGCAATGCACCGATCCAAACTGACAGGGAAGCAGACTCCTAACAGACTGTTATCACCCACGTTAATACGAACTCAGAAAGTCATTACGCCAGCTAACACACCAATTTTCTCCTAACAGAGCCTGAAGAGTCAGAATGGAATATAACGGCTTCAGATTTGTTTTGTTAAAAAATATGTAAATATTTGACAAAAGTATGAACAAAACATCTACTGTTATCATGGTGTTGCATTTGCAAACTTGATCAAGTGAATCTTCACAATATGGAAATTAGTCTGTTTGTTATTCTCGTAATTAGAATAGCAAAAATGTGCATCCTATTTGCATCCATCGAGGGTACAAATCTCACTTGACAGGCGCGAGCATTCCATTTTAATTAGTATTGTATCTTCGGGTCACAGCCGCTGCCGGTGTCATCCCTGCTAACATTCCCAAGTCAGGCAGGACTCTGGTGGCTCAACACAGGTCTTAAGTGGCTTTCAGCCGGAGCGAGTTGGAAAATGAGAGCATTGAGGCGGCATGTCACCATGGGGAGGAGACAGAGGATGCCTTGGCCTGATCTACTGACTGTAGCCATTCCAGTAATGCAGTTGTTCTGGACCTGATTAGAGGTTCTGTCTCTGGGCAGGAGTAAGGCAGCCATGCCTGGGCTCTTCAGTGGCTCAGTGTTCAATGTGTGGGACTGGTGGTATTTATTAAGCCCTCTACTTTCTCAGAACCAGGGCCCCGGACAGAAAGCTGATGGAGAAGACAACCATCACTTGGAAAGACAGCCAAAAGATGACAATTTTAAATAGGCCCACCGTTGTGTAATGTTGTGACATGTGGGCCCAAGATGACTTCAAAATGCTGTGGTTATGCATATTGGTTTGATGGATTGTGTCACCAGCTTAAAAACAAACCTTTGTGTGCTGCCCACATTTTACAATGAAAAGATAAAGTATGTGTTCCCGGAGACCATTACCAGACGGAATTGAATGATTCATTGGGTGAAAGTCCTGCTATAAAGTGCTTTCATAATCAAATTTGAATACAGCCCAGTGTCCTACCATGTGATGGTTGAAAGGAAAGAAGATCACTCTGCGCACTAGTGTTTAAAGATGCACTATGCAGAAATCGTTCAGCCATTTTCTGGTTGCTAAAATTATAATACTTCTAATTTCAGTTTGTGACAAAACAAGCAAGTATCTATCAATCAATCAATCACATGTATTTATAAAGCCCTTTTTACATCAGCAGATGTATACAGAAACCCAGCCTAAAACCCCAAACAGCAAGCAGTACAGATGTAGAAGCAGAGTGGCTAGGAAAAACTCCCTAGAAAGGCAGGAACCTAGGAAGAAACCAGGCTCTGAGGGGTGGCCGGGGGGAAATTATAAGAGTAAATGGCCATTAAGGCCAGATTGTTTTTCAAGATGTTCATAGCTGACCAGCAGTGTCAAATAATAACCACAGTGGTTGTAGAGGGTGCAACAGGTCAGCACCTCAGGAGTAAATGTCAGTTGGCTGTTCATAGCCGAGCATTCAAAGGTCAAGACAGCAGGTGAGGGAGGGGGGAGAGATGAAAACAGTAGGTCCGGGCCTCGGGTAGACTAGCGGTTAAGATCATTGGGCCAGTAACCGGCTGGTCGCTGGTTTGAATCCCTGATCCGATCTGTCGATGCTCCCTTGAGCAAAGCACTTATCCCTAATTGCTCCTGTGAGTCGCTCTAGATAAGAGCGTCTGCTAAATAAAAACATTTAAATGTAAAATGTCCGGGACACGGCTTTACGTCCATATAGTCATAGTGTAGAGAATCATTGAGCCATTTTAAACCTGTGAAATGTATTTTCCAAAACCAACATTATTGAATTTTCAGCTGTGTTGAAGCTGGTATACAAAAGTAAAAGATGTAAAAACAAAACCTAAAAACAAGAAGCATAGAAATAGCGCATATAGAACGTATCTAACGCATCTTAGACTTGCTTTCAATGAGAATGACAGATCTAAAACATACTTTTATGTTGATTAACCATCCTGCCTGGTTGCATCACTGCCTGGTATGGCAATTGCTCGGCCTCCGACCGCAAGGCACTACAGAGGGTAGTGCGTACGGCCCAGTACATCACTGGGGCTAAGCTGCCTGCCATCCAGGACCTCTACAATAGGTGGTGTCAGAGGAAGGCCCAAAAAATTGTCAAAAACCCCAGCCACCCCAGTCATAGACTGTTCTCTCTACTACCGCATGGCAAGCGGTACCGGAGTGCCAAGTCTAGGACAAAAAGGCTTCTCAACAGTTTTTACCCCTAAGCCATAAGACTCCTGAACAGGTAATCAAATGGCTACCAGGACTACTTGCATTGTGTGTCCCCCTCCCCCCAAACCCTCTTTTTTTGTAGGCTGCTGCTACTCTCTGTTCATCATATATGCATAGTCACTTTAACCATATCTACATGTACATACTACCTCAATCAGCCTGACTAACCGGTGTCTGTATGTAGCCTCACTACTTTTATAGCCTCGCTACTGAATATAGCCTGTCTTTTTACTGTTGTTTTATTTCTTTACTTACCTATTGTTCACCTAATACCTTTTTTGCACTATTGGTTAGAGTCTGTAAGTAAGCATTTCACTGTAAGGTCTACACCTGTTGTATTCGGCGCACGTGACAAATAAACTTTGATTTGGTCGGTTCGCCAAAAAGCTAGAAATTGTGGCTTCATCCAGCATGGTGTCTTACAGAAGGCTAATAGGGATGTTTGGCAGAACCATTGACAGTTCTATTATCTATATGCTATAGTGTGTGGAGCTGTGATAACATTAGTGGTATCACTCCCTCATGTTGCTCCAAGAAAGCCGTCCAATTATAGACCACCATTCCCCATTGGACTGCCAAGTTTCCAGATGACGATCACTGAGGCTTGTGGGTATGAATGAGCCAATGGTCATTTGTGGTGGCCATAAGAATGTGATATGTGGTCATAATCAACCGAAGGCTTCCTGCTGCAAGTGATTTGGCTAATAATCTTCAAACTGTTGGGGATGAGTCGAAGGCTTGCTGAGCAATCAGCGAGGGAGATCTCTTGGTGGCTAACCATATGGAGGGAGATCTCTTGGTGGCTAACCATGTGGAGGGAGATCTCTTGGTGGCTAACCATGTGGAGGGAGATCTCTTGGTGGCTAACCATGTGGAGGGAGATCTCTTGGTGGCTAACCATGTGGAGGGAGATCTCTTGGTGGCTAACCATGTGGAGGGAGATCTCTTGGTGGCTAACCATGTGGAGGGAGATCTCTTGGTGGCTAACCATGTGGAGGGAGATCTCTTGGTGGCTAACCATGTGGAGGGAGATCTCTTGGTGGCTAACCATGTGGAGGGAGATCTCTTGGTGGCTAACCATATGGAAGAAACAGACCCATTTTTTTTTTTATAGGAAGTTTGATTCATTTTTCCTGAGCCTGCCCAGCGTGTGCTGCATATTACTCAACCATCTGTTTGAAATCAGGCCCAGAACCGAAGACTCGTCAGACTGACTTAGCAAAAACTAAAAAAAGAGAACAGGAGAGGAGTGAAAGATGTTCTCTGTCTGCCGAATGTCAACATTTTAGCCATGATTAATTGCACCGAATAATTTAGCCATCGGTGGCAGCAGGTTGGTTTTGGCAGAAGGACAGCCTTTCATCATTTACTTTTTCTAATTGATTCCTTGATTAAGTGAAGCTTATGCTGACCCTTTCACATGCCCATGCCAGAGGAGTCCTTAATGAGGATTAAATAAAGCTGGATGTTTTTGTTACACCGAGTTTGATTAGCTAAGCTATATTTATCGTCCTGGGCCAAGCAGAAAGGTTCAAGTCTATGGCCACATTCACAAGGCCACATTCATGAACATTAAGAGAAATATATTGTTAGAACAGAACATGACATCGTGTCAGCTCTATTCATGGTATTTCTATCTGTAACTTTCATTACGTTCAACCTGATTCAGGTGAAGCAGGTTTTCTTGTTTTGCATCCGTTGTTAGCTGTGGTGGTTAGGTCTAGGTGTTGTGGTTTGTCATGTTCATGTCGTCATTGACTGTCTCAAGGCCAAGGCTGACTGCATGGCTCATGGAAAGTACACAGTAAACGGTTTAGCTAAATGAGAAATGTAAAGCTTGTCTGAGGTAGGCTGTTACTCTAATGCTGTTGGGTCACTATGCATGGCTGTTGAAGTTTGAATAAGCATAAATGGTTGACCTCTCTCTTTCAGTAGTTTGCTCCATCACCATCTTGTAGCTTGTCAGCATCTGGAAATGACCTTTGAATCACTCCATTGCTGTCATTTGGTAAATGAAAGACCTTTTCAGTTGTCCATCGGTAGGGCACTAACACACTAACCACACCTAGGGCTGTGGCGGTCATGACATTTTGTCAGCCGTGATTGTCAAGCGAATAACTGCCGGTCGCACAGTAATTGACCGTTAATTAACATACAGTAAACACGTTTACTATCTCCTGGCTTCCATGCATAGCCTACAAGCCAATGGTGCAGACCTTTTGGAAAATGTCTAAATCATTTTAATATAACCTACACCATAACAATACATCCATTATGTATTTTAGACGGGTCAAAAGAAACGTATGAAGAAAATGTAGTCTTTCAGAAGAACAGAATAGCATACTCTGAGTTGTCCTTGTTAGGCCCTGATATGGCTGTGGGCTACACTGGTTCATTTAGCAGACAAGATTTGCTTAGAATTCAGTGGCATTATTTTGTATTTTATAATATGAAAAATACAATTGATCATGAATAAAATAGAAAGGATTTTTTCTCTATTTTCCAAGGAAGTGCGCTCATGCGGCTATTCTGTGTTGAGTGGTTAACAAAGAAACATCTACGTCTTCCCATATGCTTAATTTAGAGTTATTTATACAACTTTATTTGTGATCCAAATGTTGGGCTGTATGTTTTTTTTTATTTTTAATACATTCTAAGGCTGCATGATGTGACTCTGATTTGAAAAAAGTTGCATGAAAGGCATGAGCTCTGATTTGTTTCTTGTGCAGGCTGCACACACTTCATCAGTCTCTCATTCACAATTTGACAAGCACTTGATAATATTCTCACCAGGCCATACCCGCCGGGAAATATATGTGGCTGTAATGTCCCCTAAAAAATCCATGCCTTTTTCACCAAAGTGGCCGTTTGTGCCCTTGGGCTGAATATAATAATTATACAGTTGAAGTCGGAAGTTTACATACACTTAGGTTGGAGTCATTAAAACTTGTTTTTCAACCACTCCACAAATTTCTTGTTAAAAAAAATATAGTTTTGGCAAGTCGGTTAGGACATTTACTTCGTGCATGACACAAGTCATTTTTCTAACAATTGTTTACAGACAGATTATTTCAATTCCAGTGGGTCAGAAGTTTACATACACTAAGTTGACTGTGCCTTTAACTTCTTGACACATGGATCCCTTTAGCTGGATCATTTTCGTTAACAACCGCTGAATTGCAGAGCGCCAAATTCAAAAGAAATACTAAAAATATGTATTTTCATGAAATCACAAGTGAAATATACCAAAACACAGTTTAGCTTGTTGTTAATCCACCTATCGTGTCAGATTTTGAAAATATGCTTTACAAGTTTGTGAGTTTATCGATCACTAGACAAAACAGTAAGAACACCTAGCAGCCATGTCGATTGGTCACAAAAGCCAGAAAAGCAATAAAATTAATCGCTTACCTTTGATGATCTTCAGATGTTTGCACTCACGAGACTCCCAGTTACACAATAAATGTTCCTTTTCCAATGGCTTCGTCAGGCTGTGACCAGGCTTTAGACATAGTTTCAGGCTTTTATTTTGAAAAATGAGCCTAGTCTAAAAACTGATTAGTTCCTGCTCGCGAGAGGGGTAGCTCTCCATTTTCTTTCTCTTTTATTGAATAGGTTACAATCCGGTTGAAATATTATCGATTATGTTTGTTAAAAACAACCTGAGGATTGATTATAAAAAACATTTGACATGTTTCTACGAACATAATGGATACTTTTTGGAATTTTCGTCGAACGGAACGAGGCTTTGGTTTTCTGAACATAACGCGCAACCCAAATGGCGTTTTTTTGTTATAAAAGTAATATTTATCGAACAAAAATAACATTTGTTGTGTAACTGGGAGTCTCGTGAGTGCAAACATTCGAAGATTATCAAAGGTAAGCGATTAATTTTATTGCTTTTCTGACTTTCGTGACCATGCTAATTTGGGGCTAGCTGTTGTAGCATTGAAAGCTACACTCACAAAAGCTTGGATTGCTTTCGCTGCAAAGCATATTTTCAAAATCTGACACGATAGGTGGATTAACAACAAGCTAAGCTGTGTTTTGGTATATTTCACTTGTGATTGCATGATTATAAATATTTATAGTAATATTTTGCGCCCTGCAATTCAGCGGTTGTTTAGGAAAATGATCCCGCTAAAGGGAAGCCGTAGCGCAGAAAAGTTAAAGGCAATGCTACAAAATACAAATTGAGTGTATGTAAACTTCTGACCCACTGGGAATGTGAGAGAAATAAAAGCTGATATAAATCATTCTCTCTACTATTATTCTGACATTTCACATTCTTAAAATAGTGGTGATCCTAACAGACCTACAACAGGGAATTTTTACAAGTATTAAATGTCAGGAATTGTGAAAAATTGAGTTTAGATGTATTTGGCTAAGGTATATGTAAACTTCCGACTTCAATTGTAATTCCCTTCTGCCAGCTACCGTGCTCTGAAGCACCTCTCACTCATATGGCTCTCTCAGATATCAATATTCTTAATTGCCAATGCCCGTCACGTGATCGGATACTTCTCACAGGCATCTCAGCTAAGAAGTACGCTACAAGTGAAGACGGACACATCAGGGACGCAACTTCGTGAATTACAAGGAGCATATTGAAGATGTTTGAAGAACTGTCCACATTTACTTTTTGTCAGCCAACAAGATGAGTAGGCCTAATGAACAGCAAAAGCGCTAGCCTATGTCAATCTACTATCCCCCATAGTACAAAAGTTAACCTATTCTCTTGGTCAACCTGTCCTTCTGTGCAAGAAATAAACATTCCAAACATAGTCTGAGACAGTTGTGGGATGCGATTTAGATCCCAAATTAATACAACCACTTGCATCAAATATCCCTTTTAAAAGCAATAAGGTTGATGCAACAGATCAGAACATTTAGCTTGACATTTTTAGCTTAAAATTTAGCTTAAAAACTATTAGGGTATTTCTTACATAAGTGCAGCAATGCGCACACGGCAGTAGGCTATACGCGCAAGTGTTCCAAATTTCAATTAATTAGCTGGGAAAACTAAGAAGTGACCGCAAATGCGATTTTATGTTTGTAATGCTTTATTATAAAGGTGCATTTTTATGGTGAAAATAATCTTCCCCAAACTTGAAACTAACGCGCTCTACACCGGTTGTAAAGCTGATTAATGTGCTTAATTTCAAGAAGTTATTTGGCCTCATTAGTTGTGATACAAACTTTATCAAAACATATACAGTGCCTTGCAAAAATATTCATCCCCCTTGGTGTTTTTACTATTTTGAGGTATTACAACCTGTAATTTAAATTGAATTTTATTTGGATTTCATATAATGGACATACACAAAATAGTCCAAATTGGTGAAGTGAAATGAATAAAATTAAAAACGGAAAAGTGGTGCATGCATATGTATTCACCCCCTTTGCTATGAAGCGCCTAAAGATCTGGTGCAACCAATTACCTTCATAAGTCACAGAATTAGTTCGTTTGCACACAGGTGGACTTCATTTAAGTGTCACATGATATGTCACCCGATCTCAGTGTATATATACACTTGTTCTGAAAGGCCCCAGGGTATGCAACACCACTAAGCAAGGGGCACCATGAAGACCAAGGAGCTCTCCAAACAGGTCAGGGACAAAGTTGTGGAGAAGTACAGGTCAGGGTTGGGTTATAAAA
Organism: Salvelinus namaycush; assembly: GCF_016432855.1. NCBI lineage: Eukaryota > Metazoa > Chordata > Actinopteri > Salmoniformes > Salmonidae > Salvelinus > Salvelinus namaycush. The sequence goes on from NC_052310.1 coordinate 75,817,343, forward strand.
AAAATACCTGAAACTTTGAACATCCCACGGAGCACCATTAAATCCATTATTAAAAAATTATAAGAATATGGCACCACAACAAACCTGCCAAGAGATGGCCGCCCAGCAAAACTCGCGGACCAGGCCAAGGAGGGCATTAATCAGAGAGGCAACAAAGAGACCAAAGAACCCTGAAGAAGCTGCAAAGCTCCACAGCGGAGACTGGAGTATCTGTCCATAGGACCACTTTAAGCCGTACACTCCACAGAGCTGGGCTTTACGGAAGAGTGGCCAGAAAAAGCCATTGCTCAAAGAAAAAAATAAGCAAACACGTTTGGTGTTCGCCAAAAGGCATGTGGAAGACTCCACAAACATATAGAAGAAGGTGCTCTGGTCAGGTGAGACTGAAATTGAGCTTTTTGGCCATCAAGGAAAACGCTTTGTCTGGCGCAAACCCAACACCTCTCATCACCCCGAGAACGCCATCCCCACAGTGAAGCATGGTGGTGGCAGCATCATGCTGTGGGGATGTTTTTCATCGGCAGGGACTGGAAAACTGGTCAATTTAAACAATGATGGATGGCGCTAAATACAGGGAAATTATTGAGGGAAACCTGTTTCAGTCTTCCAGAGATTTGAGACTGGGACGGAGGTTCACCTTCCAGCAGGACAATGACCCTAAGCATACTGCTAAAGCGACACTCGAGTGGTTTAAGGGGAAACATTTACATGTCTTGGAATGGCCTAGTCAAAGCCCAGACCTCAATCCAATTAAGAATCTGTGGTATGACTTAAAGATTGCTGTACACCAGCAGAACCTATCCAACTTGAAGGAGCTGGAGCAGTTTTGCCTTGAAGAATGGGCAAAAATCCCAGTGGCTAGCTGTGCCAAGCTTATAGAGACATACCCCAAGAGACTTGCAGCTGTAATTGCTGCAAAAGGTGGGTCTACTAAGTATTGACTTTGGGGGGGTGAGTAGTTATGCATGCTCAAGTTTTTTGTCTTTCTTGTTTATTTCATAATAAAATATATATTTTGCATCTTCAAAGTGGCAGGCATGTTGTGTAAATCAAATGATACAACCCCCCCCAAAAATATCAATTTTAAGTCCAGGTTGTAAGGCAACAAAATAGGAAAAATGCCAAGGGGGGTGAATACTTTCGCAAGCCACTGTAGGCCTGTGGGCTAGGCTACATGAACTCTGATTTGATCAAGTCGCAAAAAAAAGGCATGTGCTGCTTCTTGCCTTAATGCACAAGCTGGGCATCATTTACAAGTGATAATACATCATTCACAAGTGATAGGCTAATACTGTCACCCATCAGACAATTCTTGATTTAATGTTGTCTTTACGTACAGTATACAAAATAATATATCTGAAATTCGTTGAGATTTAAAATGGACCATGTCATGCACCTGTCTCATCTATGCACTTAAATGGCGAATGGAGGGTGCTTTTCCCGTGGTTCCTTTCCATGCCAGTGAGGTAGGCTATACTTCTGTTGTAAAGCGAAGCAATGTGTTTTAATATTTGCTTTATATTAGGAACGTTGATAAATAAATAGAGTAGGCCTAGCCTATTGAAATGTTGCGCAACATGTGCTCATGGGCTCTCATGAAGTGTTTGATTTGATTTATTTTCTAATACTTTTGCATTGACGTCCGAGGGATTAGAGGGACGATAGCGCGCTGAGTACCAGGCGGTTAGCAAGTTTTTGGTAGGCCAAATCAAATTTTATTTGTCACATACACATGGTTAGCAGATGTTAATGCGAGTGTAGCGAAATGCTTGTGCCTCTAGTTCCGACCATGCAGTAATATCTAACAAGTAATCTAACCTAACAATTTCACAACAACTACCTTATACACACAAGTGTAAAGGAATGAATAAGAATATGTACATTAAAAATGCTGTGAGCATTAGCGGCATCAGAGCTTGAGGAAGCCTAACTAAATGGTCATGTGGAATTTGACTGTCATCAATCAATCAAATGTATTTATAAAGCCCTTCTTACATCAGTTGATATCTCAAAGTGCTGTACAGAAACACAGCCCAAAACCCCAAACAGCAAGCAATGCAGGTGTAGAAGCACGGTGGCTAAGAAAATACACCTCTGCTGTTTTCAATCAGGATCTCAGCGATCACTGCCTCATTGCCTGCATCCGCTATGGGTCCACGGTCAAACGACCACCCCTCATCACTGTCAAACGCTCCCTAAAACACTTCTGCGATCAGGCCTTTCTAATCGACCTGGCCCGGGTATCCTGGAAGGATATTGACCTCATCCCGTCAGTCAAGGATGCCTGGTCGTTCTTTAAAAGTAATTTCCTCACCATCTTAAATAAGCATGCCCCTTTCAAAAAAAAATTGAACTAAGAACAGATATAGCCCTTGGTTCTCTCCAGAGCTGACTGCCCTTGACCAGCACAAAAAAATCCTGTGGAGGACTGCAATAGCATCGAATAGTCCCTGTGATATGCAACTGTTCAGGGAAGTCAGGAACCAATACACGCAGTCAGTCAGGAAAGCAAAGGCTAGCTTTTTCAAACAGGAATTTGCATCCTGTAGCTCTAACTACCCAAAAAGTTTTGGGACACTAAAGTTAATTGATAACAAGAGCACCTCCTCCCAGCTACCCACTGCTCTGAGGCTAGGTAACACTGTCACCACCGATAAATCCATGATTTTCGATTTAAAAAAATATTTCTCTACGGCTGGCCATGCTTTCCTCCTGGCTACCCCAACCCCGGCCAACAGCTCCACCCCCCCCCTGCAGCTACTTGCCCGAGCCTCCCCAGCTTCTCCTTCACCCAAATCCAGATAGCAGATGTTCTGAAAGAGCTGTAAAGCCTGGACCTGTACAAATCAGCTGGGCTAGACAATCTGGACCCTCTCTTTCTAAAACTATCCACCGCCATTGTTGCAACCCCTATTACCAATCTGTTCAACCTCTCTTTCGTATTGTCCGAGATCCCTAAAGATTGGAAAGCTGCCCCGGTCATCCCCCTCTTCAAAGGGGGTGACACTGTAGACCCAAAGTGTTATAGACCTATATCCGTCCTGCCCTGCCGCTCTAAAGTTTTCGAAAGCCAAGTTAATAAACAGATCACTGACCATTTCGAATCCCACCGTACCTTCTCCGCTGTGCAATCTGGTTTCCGAGCTGGTCACGGGTGCACCTCAGCCACGCTCAAGGTACTAAACGATATCATAACCGCCATCAATAAAAAAAACAGTACTGTGCAGCCGTCTTCATCAACCTGGCCAAGGCTTTCAACTCTGTCAATCACCGTATTCTTATCGGCAGACTCAATAGCCTTGGTTTCTCAAATGACTGCCTTGCCTGGTTCACCAACTACTTCTGATAGAGTTCAGTGTGTCAAATCGGAAGGCCTGTTGTCCGGACCTCTGGCAGTCTCTATGGGGGTGCCACAGGGTTCAATTATCAGGCCGACTCTTTTCTCTGGATATATCAATGATGTCGCTCTTGCTGCGGGTGATTCCCTGATCCACCTCTACGCAGACGACACCATTCTATATACAGTGGGGAGAACAAGTATTTGATACACTGCCGATTTTGCAGGTTTTCCTACTTACAAAGCATGTAGAGGTCTGCAATTTTTATCATAGGTACACTTCAACTGTGAGACGGAATCTAAAACAAAAATCCAGAAAATCACATTGTATGATTTTTAAGTAATTAATTAGCATTTTATTGCATGACATAAGTATTTCATACATCAGAAAAGCAGAACTTAATATTTGTAGTAGTCTATCACTGTACCAGACAGATGATGTATGGTTGATGATGGATGGTAGCATTGCTGTTCATAGCAGGGCATACGCACTACAGTGGCATATGTAATAGCAGAGCTAAAAGCTAAGTTTAGTGGGTCATGATGGTGTGGTATGACGGTGGCGCATGACGGCGTAGTATGCACCCAAGTTGTACGTTAACTTTGTGTGGTAACAAACTAGGCCTGGGAATTGCCAGGAACCTCACCATACGATGCCATCACCATGCGATGCTATGCCATGCTATACTAGCGCCATGCTATACTAGCGCCATGCTATACTAGCGCCATGCCGTGCTATACTAGCACCATACTTAGGTGCCGATACGATATGTATGTATTGAGATTCAATACTGCAACTTGTATTACGTTTTGATGTTCTAAAAAATATTGCTCACTATATGTCTGCTGCAGAGAGACGAGAGAGCATGAGAACTAGTTTTGATCAGTCAGGGAAATAAAAGTGCTGAAAACATGTTGGCTCACTATTTAAAATGAAGATGGCGAACGAGCTATAGCATGAAAATGACCCGCGTTTTGGTACAGCCGACTAGCGCTAGTTAACTACCTAGAAGAGAAAAATCCAAAATAATATTGCGATATGTAACTGTATATAACTTTTATCCCCCGATCACTATAAGAAACCTCGCCTCCAACCTAAAAGTCAAGAAGCTTTTGGTCTGGCTAAGAGGATGTATAGTTGACTTTATTAAAGGTTTGAATAGCATTAGGATGCTACAGTAACACTTCTATCACTCATCTTAAAACGAGTGCTTTCTCAGGTCTCCCACCAAGAGACCCAACCGGTGGCTTGGTAATGAGGTGTTCATTAGCCAGATCATTTTGCTCTAGAAAACATGCGTCACATTTTTCTTAATCATTCTCAGGACATGATGTACTTATTCATGCTCCTCTGTCTAAAGATATAGATTTTTTTTATAAGGTTTGATCATTGATTTGATAAGTTTATGATAAAATGCTGAGCGTCTGAATGCTATTGGTTGCCACAGCCACCAGTTGATTTTGGCCTGAAAGAGCAGGCCAGAGCAGATGCTGGTCGTGTTCAGCAGAGCGAGGGCTTCTGGACTTCAGTAGCTTGCGCTCTATCCATACCATCCCGCCTGTTGGTTTATTTACTGCTAACCTTGGCAAGAGGACTTCCTGTTTGAGTTATAGCCGGTCTGGCCTGCGGTGTGTTACAGGCTTGCAGTGCTGCAGTGTTTCACCGTTTGGCTTGACCCATGCTGTCATTGTCAGCGCGGCCATATTTCCCAACAGTTGGTTATAGAGGCAGGTGAGATTTGAGGCCAAATTTGACTTGATTTTCCCTTACGAAAAATGTATCTACTCTTACAAAAATGTCCATGAATTAGAATTCCTAATAATTCACATTTCCTGTTCCTGCAATATTTTTTTTCCTGCTGTAGCAAATGAAGATCCTACATCTGTACTCTTCACTGGCTTTGTTTTGGCACACAGCTCCTGTGTGTTCTAACACTGATGGAAATCCATCTGGCTGTTTAGTCACAGACTGTCCTTGGCTTTTGATGTTGCCGTGACATCAGAACAGCAACCATATGAGAATAGGCAATCGACAATTCCTCCATCGTCTGTGGGCCTCACAAAACGTATTGTTGCGGATCAATCATGCACCTGGCGATGATTGGAAAGCGCACCTGCACCAGAGTTATTGTATAATTCTGTTTTCTTAACTTAAGTCTAGAACGTTTCTAAAATGTTGTCCTGATGGTTATCAACAGGGAGACAACGACATGTGTTTTGTCCATTATATAGTATAAAACATTGTTTTTCTTTTTATATTGGGTGTAATTTACAGGCTGTCAGGGTGTCTGATCCAACATGCAGAAATACTCTTGGTCTCCCTCTTGAGAAGATCTAATGCGGTCTGCATGACTCGACATACAAATTGTAAAGTTATTTGAATGGCTGTGAGCCCTAAGATAAAATAAAACATGCCCTCTGCCCTTCCTCTGTCCATCTGGTTTTGATAAGTAGCCTACGTTCTAAGTTCTTGAATGGAATAATGGTCTACTGCCATAGGACCACGGACCCTTTTTCTTCATCAAAGTGCTTTTGACAAACTCACTGACATTTTGAAAGCTGCTCGAAGCAGAGCAATAACAGTCAGGGGCACCTTGTTGCCACAGTAACATGATGATGCAAATCATGCGCTTCTAATTCCACAGCCAACCTTGAAGAAATAAATCAATAGAACCAACAGAGAACTTAGGAAGACTACAATATTTTACAATATTTACAATACAATATTTTTCTAACCATTTGCTTTCAAAATTAGTCTGGGAAATGTGCTTGACATTCTCGGTGTTTGACATACCACTATTTATGAACATGGGGGTTTACTATCATTAGATTATCCTTTTCTGAGGGACAAACATTTTCCACTGAATGTAGATTGTGACCTTGTCTACGTGTTTCTATATTCATGTGTCTTTGTGTTTCTTTGGCAGGATGACTGGAACGCTATTGAGTCATCAAATCAGGCCCAGGTCCACCGCAACGCAGATGACCAAACCCACAGCCTGGAGACACTCCCCTCAGGTAAGAGCCAGATACCCAGCCAGGCGTCCCACAGCGCCGTCCATTCTGATTACCCCCCCCCCCCCTCACACACACCCTCCCCCCATTTACAGACATGATGAGAAGATTAGTCAACACAGGACTCCAGGTTGACATGTTGTTCAACCGACTGTGCAATAGTGGAGGGTTCCAGCTGTGGTTCTGTTTAAAACTAGTAAACTACCTTTACTGTTTACAAGGTCAGGGCTAATTATACAAGGTGTGTGTATAGGAATGTTATGAAAATAATCTGAATTCATCTGGGTGTTTTTCAGAGTGTCTGATCTTCATCAATGGGCCAATCACCCAAATCTCTATCGTACCAATTTGCGAGCCCGTGTGCTCAACTGAACCGGGATCCAATTTAGCAGAGCTGCTTTATGCATTAAGCTACGGGTGTAAGCATATGCTGACGTTACATAGGCTTCTCCTGCATTTAAAAAAGCAGCATGCTGTGTATGGAGGGATATAAATTACAGTAGTTTTACCATCAGAACTGTTACATATTCTCTCCTTGGCAAGGTAGTCCTTAGAGAGCTGTTCCATTTAATTTATGTCAGAAACATTGTGTGTTTTCTGTAAAGGTAGGGCAGGGATACATCTTTCTGCTTTTGTATCCTGAGCAATATGTAGAAAGAATACTCTGGGGTGTACAGTAGTTCCAGGGAATCATCACTATTCAGATATCTTGTTTCAATGCCTCACACTATTTAGGTCACTCCGCTTAACACTCAAGTTGGACCTAAACAAAGAATTCACAGAAGGGTTGCAGTTTTTAATTAAGCAGATTTCCAGATGGCCTAATATACAGTTACTCCTTTTTTGACTAAGTAAGTATGACATCAGAGCTGAATTTATCTATATCCTACACCATCCATTCCTAAATGTACATTCCCACATTACTACTGTACAATACGGTATAAGATCTGCTAGCAACTCCTTGACATATGGAGCTGAAGATCCATCCAAAATGTGGGTCCAAATGTGCCAAGGCAGCAGTGAGGGGCCTTCCCCTCTATCTGTAGGACTTTGTGCTCCTCCAAGCTGCCCATCAGCCACAGTACTATGTTTCAGCTAGAGAGCTCCACACTTCCCCACACAAAGGTTCTTATAAGGCTACATGGTTCCCTGTCCGAATGCAAAAACAAGCCTACAGACGACCACCTATGGTACAGTTTTGGGCAGACTGGTATACTCAGTGTATGTGAGCCAAACATTAGGAAAACCTTCCTATTATTGAGTTGCACCCCTCTCCTTTTGCCCTCAGAAAAGCCTCAATTCGTCGGGGCATGGACTCTACAAGGTGTCGATAAGCGTTCCACAGAGATGCTAGTCCATGTTGACTTCAATGCTTCCCACAGTTGTGTCAAGTTGGCTGGATGTTCTTTTGGTGGTGGACCATTGTTTAATTATTATTATTTTGTTATTTTACCATCCAAATTTCATGACATTACGATCTTGTCTCATCGCCACAACTCCCCAATGGGCTCGGGAGAGGTGAAGTTCGAGTCATGCGTCCTCTGAAACATGACCCGCCAAACCGCGCTTCTTAATAACACCCGGTCGCTTAACCCACTAGAGCGAGATGAGCCAAGCCCTTCCCTAACCTGGACGACGCTGGGCCAATTGTGCGCTGCCCTATGGTACTCCCGGTCACTGCCGGGATCGAACCCCAGGCTGTAGTGACGCTGCAACACTGCAATGCAGTGCCTTAGACCGCTGCGCCACTCAGGAGGGCCCGGTGGACCCTTCTTGATACACATGGGAAACTGTTGAGCGTGAAAAACCCAGCAGCGTTGCAGTTCTTGACACAAACTGGTGCGCCTGGCTAGGGGCTGTGGCGGTCAGAGAATTTCGTCAGCCGGGGATTGTCAAGCAAATACCTGGGTCCATTCCATCATGATGTACTGGTGGGTCCATTCCATCATGATGTACTGGTGGGTCCATTCCATCATGATGTACTGGTGGGTCCATTCTAAGATGATGTACTGGTGGGTCCATTCTAACATGATGTACTGGGTGTAGGGCTGTGGCGGTAATGACATTTTGTCAGACGGTTATTGTCAAGCAAATAACTGTCGGTCTCACGGTAATTTACCGTTAATTAACATAAACCCAGTTGCTGAGTGAGAGAGAGATTGATGGTCAAAAGATAAAGGGAGAAAAAAAAGTCAAAATAAAACATAATAAAAGTACATTTGAATGACACTAAGTGGCAGTGTTTTTACAACTAATGCCGGTTTGCCTGAGGCTGATGCCATGCAGGTGTTTGTACACATGCATATACACACACTCTCATTCAAATAAACACATACAAGAACACACACATAGATGTAATAGTGCCAGATATGCACTCAAACATATACAGTTGGCATTGCTGTTATGATTTCAGTTGTCCTTGATGTCCTTTGTTTTAAATGGATTATTTTGTTTAATTTTTTTTGTGTTATTTGCAGTTTTCTTCTGTCTTTTCCTCGTTTCTCTACATTATCTTGGTTGTTGGTGCATTGGGGTATTCTTGGGGGAATGGAATTCATTGTATTTATTTTTTCTTCTTCTGGGGGGGACTGTGGGAGGGGTCTCGAATGGTTGAGGGACAGCTATTGGGGAACTGTGGGGGGATCTTGGAGGGTTTGGGTTTCACAAGATTGTGTTCATGAAAAAGTAAACTGACATATATTTTATATCACTATCATGCACACACGCCCTCACACACAAGGATGGCTCTGTTGCGGAAAGACTGATACATGTTTGATAGTGTCTTGATGCTGTATTCTTTATCCTTCATGTTCTAATACTTTAATGTTACCCCTTGTGTTTTTGTAATAAAAAAACATAAACCCATTTAGCATCTCGTGGCTTCCACACTGTCATGACACTCCTTTGTGAGGGTCAAAAGGACCCATCAGCTAGGCAAATGTTTGAGGATAGCTAGAGTTTGGCCTGTTTGACTTGAAAACCTTGCAGAAACTCTCCCCCACAAATGGAAGGCTGAAAATCCTTTGTTACACAGAGACTTTGCCGCCAAAACTACAACATCTAAAATTGGACAATTAAACAATATTTCTAACATAAAGAATGTGAGAAATGGTCGGTGGGGATTTAAAGAACAATCTTGTAAAGTGTATTTTGTGATGTCATTAAGGATGGTATAACTGTATCTCTGAGGGTGTACACATGCTAGTTTTCAGGTTTGTATCTAAATGTTGTATAAAATATATAATTAAGTATGACAGTATTTTTTTAAAGATAGAAATGTGATTTTAGCCTTCTAAATGAAAGAAACCTGGGCCCAGTCGGTATCCATGGCCACGTGAGCACAGACATTGTGTCGGCGTGTTGGAACGCCCCTAAGACCAAAGTGCTTAAAAGGACTTGCTAACAAAATTTACATGAGACCAAAACATGCCGGGTTGCTGCCAGTGTGTAAAGTGGTCCTAGCTGTACCCTGAATAATCAACCATTGAGACCAGAGAACGTGAGGACGTGGTCCACACGTTGAAATTGTTAAAAGTACAAGACCAGAAAATGGTAAGACCCTCTGAAACTCTCGTCAAGTGAAGAGATAAAGACTAGACTGGAACATTCACATTCTGCAGCTGTGTATCTTTGTAAAGTAGTCTAGGAAACTCGACTAAAGACGAGAGGGAAGAACAGATCCCTCTCACCACCATAGGTACCTCTGATACATCCATCCTAATGAACACTCCAAGACAAAGAAGCCTACAACTAAGGACATTGTGACCTCTGGTGGACAACCAGAGACTGACATCGAACTACTCGCCATAGACTGATTGAGTTGTTTAAACAGAGAGATGACAGAGAAAGACATCTACACATAAATATATGTTGCATTTCTAATCCGAATGAGCGGTGGTTAGGGTGCTAAATATTCTGACTACGGTGAGCGTAGTTTCCAAATGTATGTACGAGAAGTTGACGCTTCCTCTCATCCTTACATACCCCTCTCCTTTCCATTGTGTATCCAAATGGTCATGTTTTTGTTAGTCCTCTATGGACTGTTTTCATTGCATTATGTTAACCAATAACCTATACTGTGTGTTTTATGTATTTCTGTGTGATTTATTTAGTTAGTAAATAAATAAATAAGTCAATTTGTGTATCGCTGATTCAGGGTTAGTGCAGATTTACGAAGTCAACACCGTTCAGAATGAGACTGATATGAGGAAATAATTAATAGTTGACTGTTATTGATGTAAGAGATATTTATGTAATCATTAGAGTTTAAGTCGGGAGATAGTAACTCGGTATACAACTTTTCCCGTGGTGCCCCAAATTCCTAATGAGTTAATTGTTACATGATTAATTTAATCAAGTAATAATTAAACATAGGTAAGTATTCGATAAATAGCAGTCATCACATTAATGATAGTCACGTCATTACAACACATAGCCTACAAGCCATTTTAAAAAGTCTAATAAATCCATGTAATATAGCCTACACCTTCACAATAAATATTTTATTTATTTTAGACAGGTTTAAAGAAGCATGATATGAAGAAAATGTAGTCTATTTCAGAAGAAAAGAATAGCATACTCTGAGTTGTCCTGATGTGGCTATGACAAATGGCTGTGGACTACACTAGTTCATTTAGTAGATTTGCTTAAGATTTGCTTATAATTCCGTGGCATTGTTTCATAGTATGAAGAATACAATTGAACAATTCTCCGAACGATTTGAGGGAGTACACAGTTGAGCGGTTAACAAATAAATGGGTACTCCTATATGCTTAATTTAGAGTTATTAGTAGGGATGCACAATATATATATATATATATATATATATATATATATATATATATATATATATATATAATAATTTATTAGCAACAACGACAAGACAGGCTACAGGGAGGAGGTGAGGGCACTCGGAGTGTGTTGTCAGGAAAACAACCTCTCACTCAACGTCAACAAAACAAAGGACATGATCGGGGACCTCAGGAAACAGCAGATGGAGCACCCCCCTTATCCACAGCAAAGGGACAGCAGTGGAGAAGGTGGAACGTTAAGTTCCTCAGGGTACACATCACAGATAAACTGAAGTGGTCCACCCACACAGACAGTGTGGTGAAGGCAGTGCGCCTCTTCAACCTCAGGAGGAAATTTGGCTTGTCATCTAAAACCCTCACAAACTTTTACAGATGCACAATCGAGAGCATCCTGCCGGGCTGTATCACAGCCTGGTACAGCAACTACACTGCCCTCAACCGCAAGGCTCGCCAGAGGGTGGTGCGGTCTGCACAGCACATCACCGGGGGCAAACTACCTGCCCTCCAGGACACTGACAGCACCCGATGTCACAGGAAGGCCAAAAAGATCAAGGACAACAACCACCCGAGCCACTGCATGTTCCCACCGCTATCATCCAGAAGGAGAGGTCAGTACAGGTGCATCAAAGCTGGGACAGAGCGACTGAAAAACAGCTTCCATTTCAAGGCCATCAGACTGCTAAACAGCAATCACTAATTCAGAGAGGCTGCTGCCTACATGGAGACCCAATCACTGGCCACTTTAATAAATGGATCACTGGTCACTTTAAACAATGCCGCTTTAAATAATGCCATTTTAATCATGTTTACATATCTTACATTACTCATATGTATATACTGTATTTTATACCATCTATTTCACCTTGCCTCTGCCGCTCGGCCATCGCTCATCCATATATTTATATGTGCGTGTTCCCATTCACACCTTTTTAGATTGTTGTGAATTAGGTAGTTGTTGTGAAATTGTTAGATTACTAGTTAGATATTACTGCACTGTCAGAACTAGAAGCACAAACATTTCCCTACACTCGCATTAACATCTGATAACCATGTGTATGTGACCAATACAATTTGATTTATATCGGTGAGCATATCGGAATCGGACGATATTAGCTAAAAAGGCCAACATCAGCATCGGCCCGATGTCTAGTTTAACGTGTCTAGTTTAATGTGCAAAACCGATGTCAAAGCTGATGTGCATACCTAATATAATGTAGGTAGATGATGTAATGACGCCACAAAAAATACAGCGCTACACAGAACAAAAGCAGAAAAATACTTACCGCACACTTCCAACAACTAAACAAGTTCAAGTCGAGCAGTCATTTGAGAGTAAGAAAATTTCAGCTAGACAACTCAAAGGCGAAATCCATTAACGCCAAGATAATGGAATTCATTGCCCTTGTCATGTCTTTACTATGGATTAAGTGATATGACATGCTATTTTATCAAATCAATTCTCTGTAATTAATATTACCTGATTTAAACTAATCATGTAAATGCAATTAACTAGGAAGTCGGGGCACCACGGAAGAATCTTTGTAGAGCTGTTGTCTTCTGAATAAACTCTTAAACTCTTATTAATCGTCACCTTATTCAGTCTCATCTGAACGTTGTAAAATTCTTGGTTATCTTCACGAACCCTGGCTAACAAGTTGAATCGGCAATACAAAATTTGGTTTAATTATTTATTTACTAAATACCTAAATAATCACATAGAATTACATATACACAGGATGGATCATACATTGATTTCTAATTATGTCATAAAAGATAACGTCCCTAGTGGAGAAAACCGATATGACTGCTGGTTACACAAAGAAAGAGTTGGGTTTGAATGAAAGCGCGGGAAGACTGAGGAACAAAAGGCTTGATTCTCAATTGGACCTTATGAAGCTATGCTATCGTAAATATAGAATCTTATGCATTCTAAATAACCACCCATTCGGAAAAGGAAAATGCAAGAAAGATATTTAGTCTGAGCTGCGTTTCGATAGATTGGTCGAAGATGGAAGGCTGGGTTGCCCAGCAGAGATCTCCCTTGTCCTTTGAAGAATGTGTCTTGTGGTAGAACGGATATGTTGTAGTACCCTGTCTTTCTGAAGATGCACGTTTACAGCGGATTCTGATAACTCAACGTCTAGGATGTATCACTTCTTTAGTGAATATGAGTTCAAGGTTCATACCAAGTTGCCTTACTATAAGCTCATGCTATATTCTGGCTGGTATAGTCGAAATCATCCTTCCAGCGTGGCGATCGTCACCTCCACGTTGAAATTCGCCCTCCTAAAAATATGGACAGCAGTCCTCACGTCATCGGGAACACAATGTTAATTTAGTTAGGTTGTAGTCGTTCAACCATTCGCAACCAGAGCTCATGCTGAGGTTGGTTAAGTTCTGTAGTTGATATTAGTCCTTCTAAACGTATGGACAGCAGTCCTCACGTCATCGGGAACACGAGGTTGACTTTCGTCAATGGGCTTTTGTAGTGGGGTGAGAAAGGGCGTGTTTCGTAGTTCACAACCAATGCCTGTTCACTTGGGCGGGGCCACTGAGTGAGCATAGTTCACTTATGAAAACAATTCTCTCATGTAGAAGCTAAAATTACATTTGATCTTTTCACAAATAGTTTCATATTTAAATTGCACAGCAATTCCATGTGAATCTGATAACTAGAATGTGTCGACTTCCCAAGATACTTTATGTTGTCCTATCATCAGTAATAATGTCTCAGATGCAACTGATCATATTCTTTAAGTACCAACGGATTTTTTCAACTGGTTGGATTACCGAAATATGGTTCCGTTCTCAAATGTTTGATGTTACCGGACTCTCTCTATGTTAACAAAGGGCTTTCCAAGAGTCCAATCTGTAGAGTAGAGAGAGAAAAGGGGGAAAGGGATTTATGGGGGCCGTAAACCTCGCCAACACGGCAACGTCATGACACCCTTGACAATCAACCGCTCTCTGTTGGGGATGATGTTGGCTTTTGCATTGAAACGCCTGCTCAACAAAACTGCTGACACAGACAGTGGGGTTAAAACTTGCAAAAGTACTTGAGGCTGTGAACAAGCGATTTGGTGGCATTCTCTCTGAGCCTCTTTACTGTGTCGCCACCATGCTTGATGTTAGGTACAAGGACCACTACTTCGATGCAGACAAACAGGGTTTACGTGAAATGTTACATACACAGCTGGACAAGCTGGAAACGGACACAGTGACAGTGCGCACCGAGGAAGAGAGGTCACGGACAGACAGTGCTGAAACTTCACTGCTTGACATGTATGATGAAATCCTGGATGAGAATGAAACGAATGAATAACGACACATCACAGCAAGCAAGTGAAATAAATAGGTTTTGATTATGTTTTACTGGTAATGGGGACATACGTAAATGCCAACAAAATAACTTTTTGGTGTGTGTGTGTAACCTTTTTATTTAACTAGGCAAGTCAGTTAACCTGTCTGGCACCGGGGTTCCGCTAGCGGAACTCCTCCCACATTCCACTGAAAAGGCAAAGCGCGAAATTCAAAAAATATTTTTGAGAAATATTTAACTTTCACACATTAACAAGTCCAATACAGCAAATGAAAGATACACATCTTGTGAATCCAGTCAACATGTCCGATTTTTAAAATGTTTTACAGCGAAAACACCACATATATTTATGTTAGCTCACCACCAAATACAAAAAAGGACAGACATTTTTCACAGCACAGGTAGCATGCACAAAGCCAACCTAACTAACCAAGAACAAACCAAACTAACCAAGAAACAACTTCATCAGATGACAGTATTATAACATGTTATACAATAAATCTATGTTTTGTTCAAAAAATTTGCATATTTGAGGTATAAATCAGTTTTACATTGCAGCTACCATCACAGCTACCGTCAGAAATAGCACCGAAGCAGCCAGAGTAATTACAGACACCAACGTCAAATACCTAAATACTCATCATAAAACATTTCTGAAAAATCGATGGTGTACAGCAAATTAAAGACAAACATCTTGTGAATCCAGCCAATATTTCCGATTTTTTTAAGTGTTTTACAGCGAAAACACAATATAGCATTATATTAGCTTACTACAATAGCCTACCCCACTACCGCATTCATTCATCAAGGCACGTTAGCGATAGCAATAGGCACGTTAGCGATAGGGAATAAACCAGCAAAAGATATTAATTTTCACTAACCTTCATAAACCTTCATCAGATGACAGTCCTATAACATCAGGTTATACATACACTTATGTTTTGTTCGAAAATGTGCATATTTAGAGCTGAAATCAGTGGTTATACATTGTGCTAACGTAGCATCTTTTTCCCAGAATGTGCGGATATTTTTATGACACTCAACTATTCTGACCAAATAACTATTCATAAACGTTACTAGAAAATACATGTTGTATAGGAAATGATAGATACACTAGTTCTTAATGCAATCGCCGTGTTAGAATTCTAAAAATAACTTCATTACGACATCCAGCTTAGTTATACCGAGAGCGTGCCAAAAATCTGGGCGCAAACTACTAGTACAACATGTTCGACAGATATATGAAATAGCATCATAAAATGGGTCCTACTTTTGATGATCTTCCATCAGAATGTTGTACAAGGGGTCCTTTGTCCAGAACAATCGTTGTTTGGATTTAGAATGTCCTCTTCTCCAGTCAATTAGCACGGAAAGCTAGCAAAGTAGCGCGAAGCTCTCCTTCCTGAACAAAGGCACACAACGCAACACGCCTAACGTCCCGAATAAATTTCAATAATCTAATAAAACTATATTGAAAAAACATACTTTACGATGATATTGTCACATTTATCAAATAAAATCAAAGCCGGAGATATTAGTCGTCTATAACGACAGCTTTTCAGAAGGCAATACCAGGTCCCTTCGTGCGCGCTCCAGAAAACAGGAAACTGGTGACACGTCATACAAAGAGCTTTTATTCGACCCCAGATCAAGTTATACACTCCATTTCTTCTCTCACTGCCTGTCGACATCTAGTGGAAGACGTATGAAGTGCATGTATACTAATAAATATCAAGGACATTTATAGGCAGGCCCTAGAACAGAGCATCGATTTCAGATTTTCCACTTCCTGTCAGGAAGTTTGCTGCAAAATGAGTTCTGTTTTACTCACAGATATAATTCAAACGGTTTTAGAAACTAGAGTGTTTTCTATCCAATAGTAATAATAATATGCATATTGTACGAGCAAGAATTGAGTACGAGGCCGTTTAAATTGGGCACGATTTTCCCCCAAAGTGAAAACAGCGCCCTCTGTCCTCAACAGGTTAAGAACAAATTATTATTTACAATGACGGCCTACACCGGCCAAACCCGGATGACACTGGGCCAATTGTGCGCCGCCTTATGGGACTCCCAATCACGGCCAGATGTGATACAGCCTGGATTCCAGCCAGGAACTGTAGTGACGCCTCTTGCACTGAGATGCAGGGCCTTAGACCTGTGTGTGAGTGAACTATTTAACTGTACTAGAATGCTTAAAAAGGCCGCAAAAATGTTAAATATAGGTATCGTTTTTTGGGGGGGAAAGGAAAATATCGGTTATCGGTATCGGCCAATAATGTGATATCGGTGCATCCCTAGTTATTATTGTACCTTTAGTAGTTTCACAAACGTTGGGCTATATGTTTTGATTTTTAATACATTGTCAGGCTGCATGATGCGACTCTGAGGATTTGAAAAAAGTCGCTTGAAAGGCATGAGGTCTGCTTTGTTTTTTGTGCAGGCTGTACACAGTTCATTAGTCTCTCATTCACAATTTGACAAGCACTTGATAATGTCTCGAATTTCACGGCAGCTTCCTCTTTGTGTGGCCGTAATGCACGCTAAAAAAATCCATGGTTTTTGTGGCCGTTGTGCCCTTGGCCCGGAGCGCTGCATTGTGCCCTTCTCCCTGAGTGCTGCGCTCTCCGAAGCACCTCTCACTCACATGGCTCTCCATCACGTGATCTGGTCTTTCTTACAGGCTAAAGTGAAGACGCACATCAGGGACGCAACTGCCCGCGTCCTTATCCAATTCCGAGGTGCGTATTGGAAGAACTGTACACATTTACTTTTCGTCAGCCAACAAGATGAGAAGGCTTAGCGAATAGCGAAAGCACTAGCCTATGTCAATCTACTATCCCCCATAGTATAAAAGTTGACCTATTCTGTGCGAGAAATAAATATTCCAAAGTTTGGGACAATTGTGGGATGTGACTGATCCCAAATTAATACAACCACTAGCATAAAAAATGTTTTCACCCAATGTGGCTTACGCAAGACATCAAAGTTTAGCTTTAAATGTTAGAACTGCTATTTCTTCACATAAGCGCAGTTAGGCTTTAAACCATTTGTAATGTACTTAATTTTATTAAGTTATTTAACCACTTTAGTTGTGATACAAACCTTAACACATATAGGCTAGGCTACATGAGGGGTGTGACTATGATTTGAAAAAGTAGCAAAAAAAGAGGTATTGTTGCTTATGCTGGGCATCATTCACAAGTGATAAAATATAATTCACAAGTGATAGGCTAATACTGTCAACCATTACACAATTCTTGATTTAATCTCATCTTTACATATACTAAATAATATATTTGTGAAATTTGTTTAGATTTAGAGTAGATCATTATCATCCGTCAGTCTCAAACGGGTAGTGGGAAAAAATACATGAAGCCTAAACAGATATAATATTTGACTAAAACATAGTCATTTCAAACCTTGATTACATTTGGGTAGATTATCCTGCGTAGGGTGCCGTCTTTCTGACTCTCTGTGGTCATTCAAAAGTCCATGCACTTATTGTAAGAGTAGGGGTGTTCACCCCGGTGTCATGGCTAAATTCCCAACCTGGCCACATTCCATCATGGCCACCTAATCATCCCCTTCATTCATAATTGGCATATGTGGTGAGCGTTCTGGCCCAAAAAAGGTTACTGTGCTTCACTGTGTTGGGAGCAGCTCATTGATGGTGTGTCGTGGAAATTGTAATCAAGTAAGAGAGAAGAGACTTTCAATTTCTTCAAACAATCAACCTTTTAATATATCGATTATTTATTGCAATAAGGGATCTGGTCAACGACCACCCGTAGGTGATCGTTGAGAAAACTCAAAGGGTTTATATAGAAACCCCAAAACTGCTTAGTCATGGTTGGTTCCACCTCTCCTCGGCAGATCAGGGCATCGTAAGCTACCTTGTTTTCTTCTTGTGGCTATGTGTATCGGGTGTGTGAGGTCATAACGCACAAACAAGTGATAACGGCAGTTCCGTTATTCTTTTCTCAACCAAGCTAGCCTCTGTTCTCTTCATATCTCCACACAGCTGTGCCCTTGGAAGATAGTAGAAGAACAGGATGGAATGAAGAACTGGTCACTCTGAGGCTCTTTGTCTTATGCCGTGTGACCAAGTTACTCTGAAGCAAAGATGTTTCGAAACAATAACAGGTTGTTTTGTCCATTAAGTTCTCTATCCCGCAGTTGCACCATGTCCTTGACTTCACGCCTAGACTAGCTGCGGGAAGTGAACGTGGAAAAGCGGAACCCTGAGGCTGGGGAAGTGGTGAAACTAATGTGTATGTGCAAGGCAATATGCCTTCTTAATTCCTTTAAGCAGAGAGCTCTTTACCATCACTAAGCTCCTATTATAAAGCTACAAATAATTATATAGGTACATCAAATGGATCTTGCGAACCAGAATTTTTCCCTACTATATAAAGCGCTTTGAGTACCTCAGTTGGTAGAAAAGTGCTTTATAAATCGGATCAATTATTATAAATTATTATTTGTATACGATCACATATGTCTTTCTATTATGCGTGGGAATACTTGGGAACAGATTTCCAACATGTAATGGCCAACAATTAATAAAAAATAAATAAATGTTTTGGGGATCAGGAAACATGTGGTGTGTGCTTTTCATCCAGTACGGTAATGTAGTGTACAGTGTTGTGCTGTGTACTTTTCATCCAGTACTGTAGTGTACATTGTGTATTATGTGCTGTGTGTTTTCATACACTGTGCACTACACTACAGTACTGTATGTGCTGTGAGTGACTTTCCTCTTGGATCAAGATGTGAAGACCACCCAGTTTGAGTCATTCGATGCTTTGTTCCTGTTTTCTTATTCATTAACAATGTTATTAAATGCAGTGTTTTGATGAGGAATCTGCTGACCGGCACACCAGGCCACAGACCTTAGTCTTCCTCCGCTGTGGCTGTTGTGCTCAAGAAGTGCCATGGAACATTTCTCTTTAGTTAGAAGGCTTCATGGATGGCCTGTACAATGTACAGCAATGTGCTGTAGTTTACTAGGGTTGAGTTCAGTAAGGTACACCATACATTTTGCACTGACCTGATCTACCTGGCCTTATCTCTCTGAGATGCTGTTCAGACTCCTATTATATCTTAATGGATTCCTACCACCTGAGCATCAACAACAAAAAAACATGTATCCCGACTGACAGGTTTCAAAGCTTTTTGTCTAGTAAGCACAGCCAGAGGATGAATGTTGCAGCTGGAGAGATGGGTGGTTGAACTGTCTAACTTTCACAGCAAGGAGAAGCTATAAAGGAGGGACACAACCTGTTCTTAACTTGTTTCTTAGGGCAGGATCGCAGAACTGGTCATGAACCAGTTCCTTAGTTCTTTAAAGTGAAGCTACTGTATAAGGGATCGTTGTATACCTTATGTTCAAACGGTGGAACAAGCTTCCCCCTACTAGCTCTGACTTTGCTGATAAATAATTTCAGGTAAAATGTACTTAACCACATATGACAATCGTATCATCTCACTTTGCTATCTTAAGATGAATGGACTAACTTAGTCGCTCTGGATAAGAGAATCTGCTAAATGACTCAAATGTAATGTTCCGGAATTTACTGCAGCGGTCATGAAGGATTTGATTTCCTCTTTACAAATCTAGTCCCATCATTACCAGCAGGCCATGCCCATTAACACAGCCTTCACTGCTGCTATTAGCAAAATAACAAGTGACCTAATAACTTAATGTCTTACATATGTTTATTTTATTTATTTAACCTTTTAACTAGGCATTAAGGTATGCACAAAATGTGCTGCTGCATGTCTGTAGACTGTGATGACATAAGACTGAACCATTTAATAGACTGCACTATTAATTTCATAGATAGTCATCTGTGGCTTCTGTTAATCATGGAAATGACAAGGTCAACTGCTTTTTGTCTCCAAGCTTAGTCAGTTATAATGTCCCCTGCATGCAATTGACAATTTCTGTGGAACAATTAGCATCTGAGACGGATTATTCTCAGACCTTCCTAATTGTCATGCTGAAGACAAGCTGTCAGAGCTCAATGAGATGAATTACTCATGGTCTTTTTTTCTCTGCGTGCCCCCACCCTGTCTGACAGATAATTTAATCAAATTCTGCCGTATGTTTTAGAGGCTTCATTAACATAACAGCTGCATTAGTGTTTAGTCACACTGATATCCAGTGTTTATGTGGGGACATATTTTGTTTTCATATGTTGTTGTGACAAGAATTACAATTACACATGGCATTTTATTTCGAGTTTTATTTAAATGCATAATAATCTGACTAGGCTGTGTGAGTGTGTGCTCCTGCGAGAGAAGAAGCAAAAGAGACGCAGGGAGTTTGTAATGTAGCTGACTGCAGGCTGTTATTATGGTTTGGGAAAGTCTTTGTAATGTAGCTGACTGCAGGCTGTTATTACAGTTTGGGAAAGTCTTTGTAATGTAGCTGACTGCAGGCTCTTATTACAGTTTGGGAAAGTCTTTGTAATGTAGCTGACTGCAGGCTCTTATTACAGTTTGGGAAAGTCTTTGTAATGTAGCTGACTGCAGGCTGTTATTACAGTTTGGGAAAGTCTTTGTAATGTAGCTGACTGCAGGCTCTTATTACAGTTTGGGAAAGTCTTTGTAATGTAGCTGACTGCAGGCTGTTATTACAGTTTGGGAAAGTCTTTGTAATGTAGCTGACTGCAGGCTCTTATTACAGTTTGGGAAAGTCTTTGTAATGTAGCTGACTGCAGGCTGTTATTACAGTTTGGGAAAGTCTTTGTAATGTAGCTGACTGCAGGCTCTTATTACAGTTTGGGAAAGTCTTTGTAATGTAGCTGACTGCAGGCTCTTATTACAGTTTGGGAAAGTCTTTGTAATGTAGCTGACTGCAGGCTCTTATTACAGTTTGAGAAAGTCTCAAATTATCTGTGAGCTCTGGAATGTGCAAAATAAACACAAAGTTTCACTTGTGATGAAACTGCAAGCAGAAGGTGCTAGCAGCTGTTTTCTGCCCAGTAAGAGGGAGGGAGGTTAGAACATGTTTATTTACTGTGCTGCAGTCCATTGTACTGTCTTCATTTCCTCTCCTGTGTCTCTGCTCTGGTCTGCAGGCAAGGTGAGATGGCAAGACTTTGACCAGGACCTATATGTCGGTGCTACGGTGGTGCGGCCAGGGCAGGATCCCTACGCCCGCAACAAGTTCAACCAGGTGGAGAGTGACAAGCTGAGGATGGACCGCGGAGTCCCTGACACCAGACACGACCAGTAAGTCTCCATTCCACCTCAGTCATGGGTGGAATTGAGTGGGGAACACCTGAGTACAGAATGAAAGAACTTTAGCTCAATTCATGGTGATTTTACTGCAATGAGTAGTCGAGTGATTGGCCCCGAACATCAGTGCACTTACCTATTAGTAATGTCTTATGAGGGAAAACTGGGACCTCATGCTGTCATCTGATTATCAGGAGGGCAACATTAATCAGAGACAGAAGTATACATTTTTATTTTTCCTCCTCCTTAGCCTAACGACAGGGTTTCTTCTTCTGCTGGCGCCTCAATATAACCTAACTAAGCCTCACAATAACACTGGACAGTCTAGCAGAGACCTTTGCCACAATCCTCTGAAGCTACCAATTGGCTCACCGACTCACTGCCCAAAGATCAAAGTAAATGCAGGTCCTCTGGAAAAAATACAGGCGAATAGATGGCTTATTGTGGGGGGTCATGATGGTAGATTGATAGCGAATTACCCTTCAATTTTCTTCGTTGTTGAAGCAGTTGATGATGAATCCATGGTGCCTGTTAGCAGTTGATGATGAATCCATGGTGCCTGTTAGCAGTTGATGATGAATCCATGGTGCCTGTTAGCAGTTGATGATGAATCCATGGTGCCTGTTAGCAGTTGATGATGAATCCATGGTGCCTGTTAGCAGTTGATGATGAATCCATGGTGTCTGTTAGCAGTTCATGCTGCAGTTGGTGCCTGTAGTTCTTTGAGGTCCAACAGTGTCCAACTTTATTTATGCCTGTGCTTTTGATGTTTGCTCAGGATGGGCCAGGGCCCGGTTTCCCAGTGCCAGGGCTCAGCTTCCCAAAAGCATCTGAAGGCTAAGTTCATCGTTAGAACCTTCGTAGGAGCATCAGTAAATCTCTGAGCTGTTTCTCAAAACCATTGTCGCTTACGATTTTGTATTTGTGTTTATAATGGAGCCCCATTAGCTGTTGCCAAAGCAGCAGCTACTCTTCCTGGGGTACAGCAGAATTAAGGCAGTTTATACAATTTTAAAAACATTACAATACATATCACAGATTTCTCAACACACTGTGTGACCTCAGGCCTACTCCACCACTACCACATATCTACAGTACAAAATCCATATGTATGTATAGTGCGTATGTTATCGTGTGTGTATGCATGTCTGTGCCAATGTTTGTTGCTTCACAGTCCCCGCTTTTCCATAAGGTATTTATTTTTTTAATACATTTTTGAAATCATATTTTAGTGCTTGCGTCAGTTACTTGATGTGGAATAGAGTTCCATGTAGTCATGGTTCTATGTAGTACTGTGTGCCTCCCATAGTCTGTTCTGGACTTGGGGACTGTGAAGAGACCTCTTGTGGCATGTCTTGTGGGGTATGCATGAGTGTCCGAGCTGTGTGCCAGTAGTTTAGACAGACAGCTCGATGCATTCAACATGTCAATACATCTCATAAATTAAAGTAGTGATGAAGTCAATCTCTCCTCCACTTTCAGCCAGGAGAGATTGACATGCATATTATTAATATTAGCTCTCTGTGTACATCCAAGGGCCAGCCGTCCTGTTCTGAGCCAATTGCAATTTTCCTTTTTTTGTGGCACCTGACCACACAACTGAACAGTAGTCAAGGTGCGACAAAACTAGGTCCTGTAGGACCTGCCTTGTTGAAAGTGTTGTTAAGAAGGCAGAGCATCGCTTTATTATAGACAGACTTCTCCCCATCCTAGCTAATACTGCATCAATATGTTTTGACCATGACAGTTTACAATCTAGGGTTACTCCAAGCAGTTTAGTTGTCTCAACTTGCTCAATTTCCACATTATTACGAGATTTAGTTGAGGTTTAGTGAGTGTTTGGTTACAAATACAATGCTTTTAGTTTAAGAAATATTTAGGGCTAACTTATTCCTTCCCACCCACTCTGAAAGTAATTGCAGCTCTTTGTTGAGTGTTGCAGTCATTACAGTCGCTGTAGTAGCTAACGTGTATAGTGTTGAGTCATCCGCATACATAGACACTCTGGCTTTACTCAGTCAGTGGCATGTCGTTAGTAAAAATTGAAAAAAGGGGCCTAAACAGCTACCCTGGGGAATTCCTGATTCTAACTGAATTATATTTGAGAGGCGTCCATTAAAGAACACCCTCTGTGTTCTATTAGACAAGTAACTCTATATGCACATTGTAGCAGGGGGTGTAAAGCCATAACACATATGTTTTTCCAGCAGCAGACTATGATCGATAATTTATCTCAGCCAATCATCAGTCAGTTGTGTATGTGCTGTGCTTGTTGAGTGTCCTTCCCTATAAGCATGCTGAAATTCTGTTGTCTGTTTACGGTGAAATAGCATTTTATCTGGTCAAACACAATTTTTCCAGAAGTTTACTAAGGGTTGGTAACAGGCTGGTTGGTTGGCTATTTGAGCCAGTAAAGGGGGCTTTACTATTCTTGGGAAGCAGAATGACTTTAGCTTCAATCCAGGCCTGAGGGCACACGCTCTCTAGTCGGCTTAAATTGAAGATGTGGCAATATCGTCTGCTATTATCCTCAGTAATTTGCCATCCGGATTGTCAGCCCCCGGTGGCTTGTCATTGTTGATAGACGACAATCATTTTTTACTTCTTCCACACTGACCTGTCATCCCTAAGTTTGCTTATCTTGCCAATGAAAGTCATTAATATCTGGCCAATATCCGGTGAAATTGCAGAGCGCGAAATTCAAACTACAGTATTATAAATATTTAACTTTCATAAAATCACAAGTGTAATACATCAAAATAAAGCTTATCTTCTTGTTAATCCAGCCGCAGTGTCAGATTTCAAAAAGGCTTTACGGTGAAAGCAAACCATGCGATTATCTGAGGACAGCGCCCCACATACAAACACATAAAAAACATATTTCAACCAGGCAGATATGACACGAAAGTCAGAAATAGCGATATAATAAATGCCTTACCTTTGATCTTCTTCTGTTGGCACTCCAAAAGGTCCCAGTTACATCACAAATGGTCCTTTTGTTCGATAATGTCCTTCTTTATATCCATAAAAACTCAGTTTAGCTGGCGCGCTTCAGTCAATAATCCACCCAGTTTCCCTCCATCAAAATGCATACAAAATTAATCACAAACGTTACTAATAAACTTTTCCAAACAAGTCAACGTTTATAATCAAACCTTAGGTACCCTAATACGTAAATAAACGATCAAATTTAAGACGGAGAATCGTTATTGTCTTTACCGGAGAAAAATACCAAAGAACGCGCTCTCTTCCACGCGCTTGGAAACCATACAGCCAAAATGGGAGCCACCTAGAAAAACAAAAATTTCTGGCAAATTTTTCCATAAACCAGCCTGAAACTCTTTCTAAAGACTGTTGACATCTAGTGGAAGCCCTATGAACTGCAATCTGGGAGGACTTGGCCTTATAATTAAAGTGATAGCCATTGAAAATAGAGGTAGGCTGAATTTTTTTGTTTGTTTTGGGGATGGTTTGTCCTCAGGTTTTTGCCTGCCATATCAGTTCTGTTATACTCACAGACATTATTTTAACAGTTTTAGAAACTTTAGAGTGTTTTCCATCCAAACCTACCAAGTGTATGCATATCCTAGCTTCTGGGCCCGAGTAACAGGCAGTTTACTTTGGGCACGCCTTTCATTTGGACGTCAAAATACTGCCCCCTACCCAAGAGAGGTTAAAGTAGTTTGCAATATCAGTGGGTTTGTGATGAATGAGCCATCTGATTCAATGAATGAAGGAGCCGAGTTGGCTTTTTTCCTGAAAATGTAATTTAAGGTGCCCCAGAGCTTTTTACTATCATTCTTTATATAATTTATCTTTGTATCATAGTGTAGTTTCTTTTTTATTTCGTTTAGTCACATGATTTCTTTCTTATTTGCAGTACGTTTTCCAATCAGTTGGGCTGCCAGACCTTATTGCCATACCTTTTGCCTCATCCCTCTCAACCATACCATTTTTAAATTCCTCATCAATCCAATTGGATTTAACAGTTTTTATAATCATTTTCTTAATTGGTGCGTGTTTATTAGTAACTGGAATAAGTAGTTTCATAAATGCGTCAAGTGCAGCGTCTGGTTGCTCCTCATTACACACCACAGACCAGCAAATATTCTTTACATCATCACATCATCAACATATGAATCACTACAAAACTTTTTGTATGACCTTTTATAATTACGCCCAGCCTTTGGAACTTTGGTTTTCCTAGATATGGCTATCATCAAATCAAATGTATTTATAAAGTCCTTCTTACGTCAGCTGATATCTCAAAGTGCTGTACAGAAACCCAGCCTAAAACCCCAAACAGCAAGCAATGCAGGTGTAGAAGCACGGTGGCTAGGAAAAACTCCCTAGAAAGGCCAGAACCTAGGAAGAAACCTAGAGAGGAACCAGGCTATGAGGGGTGGCCAGTCCTCTTCTGGCTGTGCCGGGTGGAGATTATAACAGAACATGGCCAAGATGTTAAAATGTTCATAAATGACCAGCATGGTCAAATAATAATAATCACAGTAGTTGTCGAGGGTGCAGCACCTCAGGATTAATTTGTCAGTTGGCTTTTCATAGCCGATCATTCAGAGTATCTCTACCGCTCCTGCTGTCTCTAGAGAGTTGAAAACAACAGGTCTGGAACAGTTACCACGTCCGGTGAACATGTCAGGGTTCCATAGCCACAGGCAGAACAGTTGAAACTGGAGCAGCAGCACGGCCAGGTGGACTGGGGACAGCAAGGAGTCATCAGGCCAGGTAGTCCTGAGGCATGGTCCTAGAGCTCAGGTCCCCCGAGAGAGAGAGAGAGAGAGAGAGAGAGAGAAAGAGAATTCGAGAGATCAATCTTAAATTCACACAGGACACTGGATAAGACAAGAGAAATACTTCATATATTACAGACTGACCCTAGCCCCCCGACACATAAACTACTGCAGCATAAATACTGGAGGCTGAGACAGGAGGGGTCGGGAGACACTGTGGCCCCATCCGACGATACCTCCAGACAGGGCCAAACAGAAAGGATATAACCCCACTCACTTTGCCAAAGCACAGCCCCCACACCACTAGAGGGATATCTTCAACTTTAGGCTGATGAACCTGTAGCCATATTACTTCAACAGTATTTAACATTAGATCGTCTCTAAGATTTACAGGAATGTGGTTCTGAATATAGACCTCAACACCGCCTCAGTTGGCATTTCTGTCTTTTTGGTAGATGTTATAACCATGTATTGCTACTAGAGGTCGACCGATTATGATTTTTCAACGCCGATACCGATACCGATTATTGGAGGGCAAAAAAAAGCCGATACCGATTAATCAGCCGATTTTTATTTATTTATTTGTAATAATGACAATTACAACAATACTGAATGAACACTTATTTTAACTTAATATAATACATCAATAAAATCAATTTATCCTAAAATAAATAATGAAACATGTTAAATTTGGTTTAAATAATGCAAAAACAAAGTGTTGGAGAAGAAAGTAAAAGTGCAATATGTGCCATGTAAAAAAGCTAACGTTTAAGTTCCTTGCTCAGAACATGAGAACATATGAAAGCTGGTGGTTCCTTTTAATATGAGTCTTCAATATTCCCAGGTAAGAAGTTTTAGGTTGTAGTTATTATAGGAATTATAGAACTATTTCTCTCTATACGATTTGTATTTCATATACCTTTGACTATTGGATGTTCTTATAGGCACTTTAGTATTGCCAGTGTAACAGTATAGCTTCCATCCCTCTCCTCGCCCCTACCTGGGCTCGAACCAGGAATAGATCGACAACAGCCACCCTCGAAGCATCGTCACCCATCGCTCCACAAAAGCCGCGGCAAGGGGAACAACTACTCCAAGTCTCAGAGCGAGTGACGTCACCGATTGAAACGCTATTAGCGCGCACCCCGCTAAGTAGCTAGCCATTACACATCGGTTACATCAGCCTAATCTCGGGAGTTGACAGGCTTGAAGTCATAAACAGCTCAATGCTTGAAGCATTGCGAAGAGCTGCTGGTAAAATACACGAAAGTGCTGTTTGAATGAATGCGTACGAGCCTGCTGCTGCCTACCATCGCTCATTCAGACTGCTCTATCAAATATCAAATCATAGACTTAATTATAACATAATAACACACAGAAATACGAGCCTTTGGTCATTAATATGGTCGAATCCGGAAACTATCATTTCGAAAACAAAACGTTTATTCTTTCAGTGACATACGGAACCGTTCCGTATTTTATCTCACGGGGGGCATCCCTAAGTCTAAATATTGCTGTTACATTGTACAACCTTCAATGTTATGTCATAATTATGTACAATTCTGGCAAATGAATTACGGTCTTTGTTAGGAATAAATGGACTTCACACAGTTCGCAACGAGCCAGGCGGCCCAAACTGCTGCATATACCCTGACTGCTTGCACGGAACGCAAGAGAAGTGACACAATTTCCCTAGTTATAAGAAATTCATGTGTATTGTACTTGTGTATTGATTTTAAAGAAAGACATTGATATCTATGGGTAGGTTTGGTGCAACGACAGTGCTAAATCATCACCCGTTTGGCGAAGTAGGCTGTGATTCGATGAGAAATTAACAGGCACCGCATCGATTATATGCAACGCAGGACACGCTAGATAAACTAGTAATATCATCAACCATGTGTAGTTAACTAGTGATTATGTGAAGATTGATTGTTTTTTTAAGTTTAATGCTAGCTAGCATCTTAACTTGGCTTCTTGCTGCCCTCGCATACCAGGTAGTCAGCCTGCCATGCAGGCTCCTCATGGAGTGCAATGTAAGGCAGGTGGTTAGAGCGTTGGACTAGTAACTGGAAGATTGCAAAAACGAATCCCCGAGCTGACAAGGTAAAAATCTGTCGTTCTGCCCCTGAACAAGGCAGTTAACCCACCGTTCCTAGGCCGTCATTGAAAATAAGAATATGTTCTTAAATTACTTGCTTAGTTAAATAAAGGTGTAAAAAAAAAATATTTATATATATCGGCCAAATCGGTGTCCAAAAATACCGATTTCCGATTGTTATGAGAACTTGAAATCGGCCCTAATTAATCGGCCATTCCGATTTAATTGCTACCACTGTATCATCAAAGGTATTATCGAAGTGAGTTTCAGAGATAGTCAGAATATGAATGTCATCTGTTACAAGCAAGTTATTGACTTCATGGACCTTGTTTCTTAGGCTACATATGTTAATATGGGCTATTTTTTTGCACTTTTCTGTGTTGCTTGATTGCTTTTAATGCTTTACTGGGAAGCATATCAGAGGTAGACTTAATCATGTTATTTACATTGGAACTGATAGTGCAGGGTGAGCTGCATAAAGTGGTCTTCCTACTATTGCACACCGCCTCAGTGCTAACAGTGTAACTCTGGTTTATAGGCTCATGATTACTGCTTACAATAGCTGTAGGATAAACAGATGTATTCGGTGCAATTAGGGGTACATAAATTAAATTACTTACATTGTGTTTGCCAATGCCCCTAAGATCATGTACATTTGATGCAGCATTATGACGACTCATTGTCACAATGGTAGGGTTTAACTGAGCTGGTCTTGGATCATTTACCAGTCATTGTTTTCAACGCAGCCTTGGAATGCGTGGACAGAGTCCAGGAGCCAAGAGGATTTGGATGGACTCAGTCATTCCTGTAGAGTATCTTCTGTTTCCAGAATATGTCAAAGTTATCAATAAAAGTGACTCCAGCAGACCTACATGAATCTTTTAGACTGCTGGCATTAAACATCTGGCTGCCTAATCTTTCACACCGGCGGGCCAACGATGGTACTGGACATGACATTATTGGCTGTTTTTTGGAGTCTTTTAATGCTCAAATCAGTCATTTAAAATCCATTTTCAAATGTTCCGAGCTAACCCTCCTGATGTCGTTTGACCCCACATGGACTACGATAGTGTCATCTCCCGGCATCTGTGGTAGAACAGTCGGAAGCAGCCTTATGTCCTGTACTGGTGCTCCTGGGTAGCACAGGGTTTTTGCCTCGGGGACCGAGATGTTTCTCACCATAGACCCGCCTATGATGACAGCTGGTGTAGTTGAATGGGCCGGTGGCTGGGAGCTCCGAGGATCTGAACCCAAGGTAGAAGGCACCGGAGAGGGAGACAAAGCCGAGGACGAAGACGCAGGTACCTCCGGATCTGATCTTGATTGGGAAGCCACCAAGGATGAAGGCGCCGGAACCTCTGGATCCAGGGCGGCAAAGCTGTTTCTGGTCTGTCAGTTCCGGGCTCAACATCTCCATGGAGACTCCCGTTGCCAGAGGATGCCTTCTTTGACTTCCACGGTGAGTGACGTACCGCCATGGCTGGTTGGTTGGGTCGAGGTCAGCTCCGTTCTCCAGGGAAGGGGAATCCCCTTCGGGGATGGAACCCTGCCTAGCAACGGCCAGTCAGCTGTGGAGAGCCGTCACGGTGGCGAAACTTCCACCAGACCAGAGCGGCGTCCGGCTACTGGGGTGAAAGAAAAAGTAGGTGGGCGTGGGTTCCCCAGTAGTTTATGTAGGAATGACAAATCATTCAATAAACCCTAAACCTAATCTAAATCTTGTAATAAATAATGTGGAAATTGAGCAAGTTGAGATGACTAAACTGCTTGGAGTGACCCCACCTATGGGAGGTGCATAGTACTACATAGAACCATGACTACATGGAACTCTATTCCACATCAAGTAACTGATGCAAGCAGTAGAATCAGATTTCAAAAACAGATTAAAATACACCTTATGGAATAGTGGGGACTGTGAAGCAACACAAACATAGGCACAGACACATGCATACACACACACGATAACATACGCACTATACACACACACACATGGATTTTGTACTGTAGATATGTGTTAGTTGTGGAGTGGGGGCCTGAGGGCACGCAGTGTGTTGTGAATGTATTGTAATGTTTTTTTAAATTGTATAACTACCTTAATTTTGCTGGACCCCAGGAATAGTAGCTGCTGCCTAGGCAAGAACTAATGGGGATCCATAACAAATACAAATGAAAACAAGATAAATGCATTAAAATAACATCGCAGCGCTAGCTGCGCCACCAGAGTCTCTGGGTTCGCGCCCAGGCTCTGTCGCAGCCGGCCGCGACCGGGAGGTCCGTGGGGCGACGCACAATTGGCCTAGCGTCGTCCGGGTTAGGGAGGGTTTGGCCGGTAGGGATATCCTTGTCTCATCGTGCTCCAGCAACTCCTGTGGCGGGCCGGGCGCAGTGCGCGCGAGGGGGCCAGGTGCACTGTGTTTCCTCCGACACATTGGTGCGGCTGGCTTCCGGGTTGGAGGCGCGCTGTGTTAAGAAGCAGTGCGGCTTGGTTGGGTTGTGCTTCGGAGGACGCATGGCTTTCGACCTTCGTCTCTCCCGAGCCCGTACGGGAGTTGTAGCGATGAGACAAGATAGTAATTACTAGCGATTGTATACCACGAAAATTGGGGAGAAAAGGGGGTACATTTTTTTTTTTTTTATAAAAAAAAATGCATTAAAATATAAATATATTTCAATCATATTTAAATACATTTCATGTTCAATCAATTTGAGTTCTATTTTGCGAATTGTAGTCACATTTTTGCTCAATCTATTTAATTTATTGAATGTTCTCTCTGTGTGGCGTTTTGGGAAACATGTGTTACGTCTTCAGCGGTTGTAGGAAAGATGCATCATTAAAACACTCGTAAGTCTGACTTCCATCGCTATCGGGAAACCAGGCCCTGGTCAATAGATATTAGATACTCCAGGGAGAACCTTCAGATAACAGGAAGCCCACTCTGGAAGATCTTCATCCATTACCACATAATCATGTCACTCATCATCCAGTTAGACAATCACTCTGCTGTTTTATTTGCCTGTGGAAACCCCTGTGGCCTCGCTCTTATACCCTCAGATATCCAGAACGTTTGAATATCGGACAATGCAAAGCGAATAAGCATGAGATTTATCCCTGTGTATAATGGATTCTTTATCTCTTAGGGAGGGTGTACATGGCCTAGTGGGTCCTTTTGTGAGGGAAATGGCTGTGACTAAGGCAGGTGCCCAGGGACTTCCCCAATAGTGCATATAAGATTGAACTGGAAATGCCCCTTTTGATCTCTGATGCCCATTCATCCCACATTTACATTTTAGTCATGTAGCAGACACACTTATCCAGGGCCACTTACAGTTAGTGCATTCTGTGTTTGAGGCCTTCTGGCCCTGTGGCACAGAGAGTGTTGCAAGAGAAAATATCGAAGACAGTGAAGGGGGGCGGGGCAAGATGATACATGGAAGTGGATACAATTGACGAGGGACAGGGGGTGGAAGAGGGGGAGCACAGAGGCCAATGTGTTGGAATGCTAATGAGAGGGAGCGGTCGGTGGTTGTAACAAAGTAGCTTTCCCTCTGACATTCTGATCAATGTCTTCAGGGGGCCCAGGAGTCGCCCCTGCTCCTCTGCTTTATCTGCCACGTTGGCTCCCTCATGTCAGCCAGAGGAGCGCTGCTCAAAGGTACAATTGATTATCCTCCGGGCTGGTCTGCCCTCCTGTGCTCCCGGGGACCTGGGCACTATCCCTGCCGAGATATCGGGACAGGAGGGCCAAATCCATATGGTTTGAGTAAGCCTATGAGTTGTTGTTTTGGCCCTCAGCGGTGGGTTTAAATGCCAGGTAAGTTTAGTACTCCTTTTAAATGGGAACTGATCTGGTAGGCACAGGAGACATGGTTTTCTCTATAGCTGGTACAGTACATGTTGACTCGTGAGATTACACCTCGTGCTATTCTTCTGAGCATGGACCAAATACGACATTTGCCAGATGTAGCAGGCAGTGAAGCAATGTTGATTTGAGGTACAAGATTTTGATTTAGCTACAATATAACATGACATCTGATCAATATTCTCCACCATTAATTTTCATGGGTCATGTTGACAGCAGTGTTCTTCAGTGGCCACAAATGAATATATTGAGGTAAGCATTTCTGCCACTCTGTGAAAACACTTTCTCCCGCTGTCCCATCGGACTGATGCAAATATATTGGTGGGTGGGCACTGGGTAGTAAACAAAACAAAAATCCCTGGAAGTCAATCCATAGGTATGGCATTGCTGGCTGCAATTAAAGCCTGATTATTCAAAAGCATCATTATGGTGTGAGTAAAATATGTGTGTGTCACTCACAGCTGTTGTCTCTACTTCCCATGCTGTACCTGCATATCTAAATGGAAATTGGCAATCGTTCATTTGACAGTAACAAATATGAAATGGCAATTTTTTTACCATCCAAGTTTTTTCTTTTTTTGTTAATCATAATTTTCCTGTTCGTCTCTCATTACATGTTTCTGTTCGTCTCTCATTACATGTTTCTGTTCGTCTCTCATTACATGTTCCTGTTCGTCTCTCATTACATGTTCCTGTTCGTCTCTCATTACATGTTCCTGTTCGTCTCTCATTACATGTTCCTGTTCGTCTCTCATTACATGTTCCTGTTCGTCTCTCATTACATGTTCCTGTTCGTCTCTCATTACATGTTCCTGTTCGTCTCTCATTACATGTTCCTGTTCGTCTCTCATTACATGTTCCTGTTCGTCTCTCATTACATGTTCCTGTTCGTCTCTCATTACATGTTCCTGTTCGTCTCTCATTACATGTTCCTGTTCGTCTCTCATTACATGTTTCTGTTCGTCTCTCATTACATGTTCCTGTTCGTCTCTCATTACATGTTCCTGTTCGTCTCTCATTACATGTTCCTGTTCGTCTCTCATTACATGTTCCTGTTCGTCTCTCATTACATGTTCCTGTTCGTCTCTCATTACATGTTCCTGTTCGTCTCTCATTACATGTTCCTGTTCGTCTCTCATTACATGTTCCTGTTCGTCTCTCATTACATGTTCCTGTTCGTCTCTCATTACATGTTCCTGTTCGTCTCTCATTACATGTTCCTGTTCGTCTCTCATTACATGTTCCTGTTCGTCTCTCATTACATGTTCCTGTTCGTCTCTCATTACATGTTCCTGTTCGTCTCTCATTACATGTTCCTGTTCGTCTCTCATTACATGTTCCTGTTCGTCTCTCATTACATGTTCCTGTTCGTCTCTCATTACATGTTCCTGTTCGTCTCTCATTACATGTTCCTGTTCGTCTCTCATTACATGTTTCTGTTCGTCTCTCATTACATGTTCCTGTTCGTCTCTCATTACATGTTCCTGTTCGTCTCTCATTACATGTTCCTGTTCGTCTCTCATTACATGTTCCTGTTCGTCTCTCATTACATGTTCCTGTTCGTCTCTCATTACATGTTTCTGTTCGTCTCTCATTACATGTTCCTGTTCGTCTCTCATTACATGTTCCTGTTCGTCTCTCATTACATGTTCCTGTTCGTCTCTCATTACATGTTCCTGTTCGTCTCTCATTACATGTTCTGTTCGTCTCTCATTACATGTTCCTGTTCGTCTCTCATTACATGTTCCTGTTCGTCTCTCATTACATGTTCCTGTTCGTCTCTCATTACATGTTCCTGTTCGTCTCTCATTACATGTTCCTGTTCGTCTCTCATTACATGTTCCTGTTCGTCTCTCATTACATGTTCCTGTTC
Source organism: Salvelinus namaycush (assembly GCF_016432855.1). Lineage (NCBI taxonomy): Eukaryota > Metazoa > Chordata > Actinopteri > Salmoniformes > Salmonidae > Salvelinus > Salvelinus namaycush. The sequence goes on from NC_052310.1 coordinate 75,851,655, forward strand.
GTCTCTCATTACATGTTCCTGTTCGTCTCTCATTACATGTTCCTGTTCGTCTCTCATTACATGTTCCTGTTCGTCTCTCATTACATGTTCCTGTTCGTCTCTCATTACATGTTCCTGTTCGTCTCTCATTACATGTTCCTGTTCGTCTCTCATTACATGTTCCTGTTCGTCTCTCATTACATGTTCCTGTTCGTCTCTCATTACATGTTCCTGTTCGTCTCTCATTACATGTTCCTGTTCGTCTCTCATTACATGTTCCTGTTCGTCTCTCATTACATGTTCCTGTTCGTCTCTCATTACATGTTCCTGTTCGTCTCTCATTACATGTTCCTGTTCGTCTCTCATTACATGTTCCTGTTCGTCTCTCATTACATGTTCCTGTTCGTCTCTCATTACATGTTCCTGTTCGTCTCTCATTACATGTTCCTGTTCGTCTCTCATTACATGTTCCTGTTCGTCTCTCATTACATGTTCCTGTTCGTCTCTCATTACATGTTCCTGTTCGTCTCTCATTACATGTTCCTGTTCGTCTCTCATTACATGTTCCTGTTCGTCTCTCATTACATGTTCCTGTTCGTCTCTCATTACATGTTCCTGTTCGTCTCTCATTACATGTTCCTGTTCGTCTCTCATTACATGTTCCTGTTCGTCTCTCATTACATGTTCCTGTTCGTCTCTCATTACATGTTCCTGTTCGTCTCTCATTACATGTTCCTGTTCGTCTCTCATTACATGTTCCTGTTCGTCTCTCATTACATGTTCCTGTTCGTCTCTCATTACATGTTCCTGTTCGTCTCTCATTACATGTTCCTGTTCGTCTCTCATTACATGTTCCTGTTCGTCTCTCATTACATGTTCCTGTTCGTCTCTCATTACATGTTCCTGTTCGTCTCTCATTACATGTTCCTGTTCGTCTCTCATTACATGTTCCTGTTCGTCTCTCATTACATGTTCCTGTTCGTCTCTCATTACATGTTCCTGTTCGTCTCTCATTACATGTTCCTGTTCGTCTCTCATTACATGTTCCTGTTCGTCTCTCATTACATGTTCCTGTTCGTCTCTCATTACATGTTCCTGTTCGTCTCTCATTACATGTTCCTGTTCGTCTCTCATTACATTTTCCTGTTCGTCTCTCATTACATTTTCCTGTTCGTCTCTCATTACATTTTCCTGTTCGTCTCTCATTACATTTTGCTGTTCGTCTCTCATTACATTTTTGCTGGTCTTTGACAAACATTCTTGTCTGCTCAGCATGTTCTAGATTAATTAGTAGCTTGATTACAGTTGTTCCTTGAGCTGCAGGACAAATATATTGAAGTCTAAAAAGAAAAGTAATTGGTGCTGCTTACTGTCGTGTCTTTGGCATCATTAAACTGAAGACTTATTTGTAGTTTATCAAATCGATTCTCTAATTATTATTACGTGATTAACTAATCATGTAGATGTAATTAACTAGGAAGTCGGGGCACCAAGGAAAATATTCAGATTACAAAGTTAGAATTTTCCTAATATAACTTTCAGATATTTTAATATCTGATAAATTAATCTTCTCATTAATTATTCTTTACCTCACGTTAGTCTCATTCCAAACGTCGTAAATTGTTGGTTATCTGCACGAACCCAGTCTTCACTGTGAGTCATCCATACATCAATTGTCTTAAATCATTTATTTACTAACTAAATAATCACAGAAATGCACAAACAAACAGTAGATATAGTTACAAGGAAATGATAGCGGATGTGCCCTAGTGGGCTAAACCGGCATCGCGGCTTGGTGGACAAAAGGGAAGTGGGGGTCGATTTGAGATAAAAGACACTACAAAGTTGATAATTACAACAATTGAAATGCTAATCCTTTGTACATGAACGCTCACTCATTCGGGAATAATTGCAATCAATATATATATTTACGCTCAGTGTGTCGTCCTGTTCTTTGTTGGAAAGTTTGTTTCTGTTGGAGAGTTTGTTCGCCCTCTCTCCCTGTCGTGGTTAGAATGGGTAGTTCAGAGTAACATTCAGCAATGTCGTTATAGAATAGATGTTTCGGCGGTTGTCGGTCTTCGCATTCAATGATACCGAATTCCTAGCTGCAGACTAGTAATTAGTATCAAAGATTTGTTCTTATTCTGTTGGTTCGATTGTCTGAGTTAACCACGTGGTATGGTTAAGAATTCAGCAATGGGCTCAAACCTTAGCCCTCTCATAATTAAGGTAAGCTTGGTCTCTACTCAAACCTTAGCCCTCTCGTAATTGAGAGAAGCATGGTCTGAAGATAAATTCCCATGATGGGGGTTATATTCGGGAGAGCAGAAAGGGGCTGTCCCACGACGCCAGATCAATGTCTGTCCTCATGGGGCGGGCCTCTGATTTAGTTAAACTCCAAAGGGAATTGGAGTTTCCTTCATTAAACAGTCTACAATCACATTACATAATTTCAGAAATAGTTTCATCTTTACTCATTCATCCCATACAACAATTAGATGCAAGCCCACAACTGAGACTCTTGTATAAACAGGGTTATGGTAATGTGGCTGTATTGTCTCTCATGAGTTTCACAAAATTGTACCAAACGGACCAGTTCGTAGCTGGCTACTTCACCGACCTTTTTATGCATTCTTCAGAACATGAATATTGTTCAGTTCTCAAGGTCTGTGAGGTGGGAGAAGTTCCCTTGTTCTCTCAATGAAAACTCACTCTCTCTCTATACTGTCTGGCCATGAGGAAGAATCTCCTCCAGGAATTTATGACCTACCTAACAGCAGCCTGAGTGTAGGAGAGAGAGAGAGAGAGAGGGGGATGGTGCTCGCTGTACCCAAAGAGGGAAACGTCATGGCATTACGTTAGTAGTTGTTCCCAGAATTAACTTGACATATCCAACTGAAGGTACTTTTGGAATCACTAACCTTAGCCCTCTCGTAATTGAGAGAAGCATGGTCTGAAGATAAATTCCCATGATGGGGGTTATATTCGGGAGAGCAGAGAGGGCTTTAGTGTGACTTATTTCACCAGTGAGTTATGGTTTGGGAAGGCCTGTGGTGGTCTTAGCTAACACAGAGTTCCCCATCTCTCATGATCGTCTGTGCCTGGAGTTTGACATTACTCAACTCCGTCTCCGCAAAGACATTAATGACCCCTTAAAGAGCGACCTCTTTTAAAAAGCAACAAATCCCTTTTGAAAACCGCCTATGTGGCATTGATATGAGTCAGAAACAGTTATTCTAGTGTCAAAGTTGACTACAAAGTGTAAATGGGGTTTGGAACATCTATGCGTCACAACGGGTAAATTAAGGTTTTGATTTGACGATGTCCATTTGCCCACTGACATGGGGTGAACAGCTGCGGTGATTGCTCTCTATCCAATAGCATAGATAGTGAGACAGACCCGCCCAGCAGCTCTGACTTTGTTTACGTAAGACAACACGTCACACAATTTTCAACTTGAGAAATACTGCACCAGACACCTTAGTTAGATGTCAAACTAAAACGTCAACTCAAGAAATCTGTAATAATGTTATCTTAGATTCATTCTGGGGATTTTGAAGAAGGGGAATAGGCTTCCGTATCTACAATGTCTCATGCCGGACAAACATCCTTAAACAAAGGCGGAATCGGTCAGGAAACACACCTCCAAGACTGAAATCAAATTTTTCTAATGAGCAACAGAAAAACACGTACCAATCGGTATGTTCAGTGGCTCTTTAAAGTACCTAAAATATACTCTGAGTTGTAGCATGTGACTTGACTATCTCATTCATGTGTCATACACTAAGCATTTAGCCACACCACTATTGGTTTCCCATGAGCGCCTGTGGTTTATGACTGGTGGGTATGCAGAATGTTTGGTCAGGAAGGTCTGTGCCCCCCAACCCCACACCACCCCCTGTCTGTTTTCAGACCAGTCAAGATCTTCCACACCGATCTCGACAAACCATTTCTATACGGACCTCGCTTTGTACACAAGGCCATTGTCATGCTGAAACAGGAAAGTTGGAAGTACAGAATCGTCTAGAATGTAATTGTATGCTGTAGCATTAAGATTTCCATTTACTGGAACTAAGGAGCCTAACCCGAACCATGAAAAACAGCCCCAGACCATTATTCCTCCTTCACCAAACTTTACAGTTGGCACTGTGCATTGGGGCAGATAATATTTCTCCTGGCATCCGCCAAACCCAGATTTGTCCGTCGGACTGCCAGATGGTGAAGCATGATTCATCAGTCCAGATAACGCTGCTCCAGAGTCCAATGGTGGCAAGCTTTCCAACACTCCAGCCAATGCTTGGTATTGTGCATGGTGATCTTAGGCTTGTGTGCAGCTGCTCGGCCAAGGAAACCATTCTATAAGCGCCCAACGAACAGTTATTGTGCTGGCGTTGCTTCCAGAAGCAATTTGGAACTCAGTAGTGAGTGTTGCACCCGAGGACAGATGTTTTTTTACGCGCTACACGTTTCAGCACTCGGCGGTCCCGTTCTGTGAGCTTTCTGGCCTACAACTTCGTGGCTGAGCCATTGTTGCTCCTAGACGTTTCCACTTCACAATAACAGCACTAACAGTTGCCCCGGGGCAGCTTTTAGCAGGGCAGAAAACTGACTTGTTGGAAAGGTGGCATCCGATGACGATGCCACGTTGAAAGTCACTGAGCTCTTCAGTAAGGCCATTCTACTGCCAATGTTTGTCTATGGAGATTGCATGGCTGTGTGCTCGATTTTATACACCTGTGTGGCTGAAATAAGAAAATTCACTAATTTGAAGGGGTGTCCACATACTTTTGTGTATATATAGTGTACTTTGTATCCTGCTTTTTCTCAAGTGTTTCCTTTATTTTGGCAGTTAACTGTATGTTGGTCATAGATGTCAAAGAATTTCAATCATCCTGCGTAACTGGAAATGCTAATTGACAGCATTCTCATTGTGGGACTGTGTATTGTGTCTGAGTAATTAAAGTTAGATATTGCTACAGACATGTCTTGTTTGGGATTGCTCTGCCAACTATAATGGCACATGGTGAATCAATTACGTCTCTTCAACTTGCTGCTGTTTAGTCTTGGCTAGCAGCGCTCTTCATCCTCCTGCTGCTCAGCTTCTTTCAAGCCCGTCATTTCCACTGTCCCTCGAGTGGATGAGCACAGGCTTCCTAACGATCCTTTTGACAAGTCGGCCCATACTTTGTCAGGAGTTGCAGTTCGGTAACCGACGGTTTCTTCTGCCTGTGGTCAGTGCGCCTGCAGGAAAGTTCTCAAGGGAATGCAGGGTCACTTATACACCAATAAAGCAGTCACAAGGAACCAGGCTGACGTAAAGCAGTCACCAGGAACCAGGCTGGGCGTAAAGCAGTCACCAGGAACCAGGCTGGGCGTAAAGCAGTCACCAGGAACCAGGCTGGGCGTAAAGCAGTCACCAGGAACCAGGCTGGGCGTAAAGCAGTCACCAGGCTGGGCGTAAAGCAGTCACCAGGCTGGGCGTAAAGCAGTCACCAGGCTGGGCGTAAAGCAGTCACCAGGCTGGGCGTAAAGCAGTCACCAGGCTGGGCGTAAAGCAGTCACCAGGAAGCAGGCTGACGTGAAGCAGCCAGGCTGAATGTGAACATGGATATTTCAGCATTTTCTCTCCTCTGTCGTTGCCGTGAAGAGGAGTATTGTGATGAATGCTACAACTACACTAATCTTTACTTTGTTCCATATCATATGCACTCTTTCAGCTTTCACTCTGTCCTGTTAGTTTCAACATGGAAATGGGGTAGAATTCACAGTGATTGATTTGTTTATTCCAGAGGTACTGCATGCTGATTTAATTTCCCTTGTTTAATTTCCCTTGTTTGTGTCTGTAGAGAGTGGTAACTTCTAGGAGGGGATTGAACTGTATCTCTCAGTTGTCAATGTTCCAGGATCACAGTATGTGCTCTGGTGAAAAATTATTTCATGCAGAGGTCTCTGTATTCATAGTGGATTGATATCAATGCCAGGCGGTGGCACATTGATTTGTTTGCCTCACCAGCTTGGCTCCTCTGTGTGTGTGTGTGGGTTGAAGTATCTGGGGATTAAATTAATGCTGGTTCACCATATATGGCCATAGTGCTAGTCAGTGTATTTGAATCAAGGATACGTTTCCTCTATAGTTGACATAAGATACATTTCTAATTTGGTATGATTAGGGGAAAAACATATTGACTGTATATATTGGTTTCCATGACACCCTTCATGATTAGGCCAGTGTCTTTGAAAGTGTTGTCTTCACTGAGGGTTTGAGCTCTCTCTGGCTGACACGGTTAGCAGACAAGTGAAAGGTGCCCAACATCTACATGCATTACATGCATATATTTCAATACATTTGAAGCTCCTCTATTCCCACGTAAATGTGAGCTGTGTCTACAGAGCCACAGGGAGGTTACCCCGAGTGTTTGAACCATGTCTACTACAGTACAACCACTAGTACAAATTGGTTTAGGATTTATTTCAACTCAACTGTTGTTTTTTCTTGTCCTGGACTCTTGGCACCAGTGGAAGATATGTCACCTATTTTTTTTTTGTTAATACACCTCCTGAGCCATGGCTCTAAGTACAGTATTTCCACTAGAAGAATTCCCCCACAATTTTTCCAACATTCTGTCTCAAATTGTCACATTTGTTTTCAACCAGAATTCTAACTGAGGAAAGGCCCAAATGCTCAAGGTTTATATACAACACTTAGATGTTCATATGAAATCATATGAATAGAACTAGAAGTCCTCTTCAGAAATTGAAAAGAAAACTGAACATAAAATCACTTTACATCAGAAGAATGGACCCGCCAGTACGTCGGGTTAGAATGGACCCGCCAGTACGTCGGGTTAGAATGGACCCGCCAGTACGTCGGGTTAGAATGGACCCGCCAGTACGTCGGGTTAGAATGGACCCGCCAGTATGTCGGGTTAGAATGGTCAGTACCGAAGCAGAAAGGGACAGTTGCCTCTTACATTTGTGTACATTGTAAAAATCTTATTTAAATACATGAATGAACACTTAACTAAACTGAGTCTTCATGATATGACCTTGCCACGAGCAGCTGGATGTTGGCATCTTTCGAATAACGAAAGGCGAGGGGACATTTGGCCCATAGACTTGACCTTGAAACTTGCAAAGAATGGGGTGTGGAGCTACTGTCCTGCTTTCCGCTCCGCTTTATTCTAACACATCTCCCCCCCAGAACTTAGTCGAGCATTCGACGCAATATGCACAATTTTAGTTCTGAGTTTCTGAGATTACTCCCTGCCTAAGTACCACTATCCCTACTGTACTGTATGTAAGGTGCTAAACATATGGTCACATCAGTGACGTTTTCTGTACAACTCTATCAGTTTCCTATCAGTGTTTGATGTGCGCGAGAGCTCTGTCGGTTTTCTAAATTCAGCTCAGCTTCCTCTCTTCCCCATCTCTGCTCTGTCTGCCAGGCACCATCAAACACTTAGGTGGGAGATTACTCCTCTGATTCTCGTCACAACAGAGCCTTGTGTCTGTTTAAAGCCAATCAAAATGGAGGCGCTTACTTTCAATGTCCTTTTTATAGACAAGCCTAAATTGCTTGGCTTCTTGTTTACTCTTCAGACAGAGCGTTACCTAGGATGGCAGGAGGCCTGCTGGAGGCTACGGGTCTTAATGAGAATGTTTTATGTATCGTCTGTCGACCCAGCAGGGACTCTGTAACCGTTGTCTGGCATTTTAGCCACTCTCTGATTCTAATTAAGTGTTCTCGGTGTACACTGCTGGATGAATATTTTATGAGAAATGTGAGCGGGTCACATTGTGAAGCGCTGCATGGCGTGCACGTGAAGAGGCCACCAAAGGACCATGCAGTAGGCTATACAAAACAACTCATCAGCCGTGCTTGTTTTTTCTTCAAACTATGTCTAGTCTTTCATATCCCCTCCCTACAGTGTCTTCTTACTGACACCTCGTTTCTATTACGCAGCTCAGAGGGAGCTATATTACATGAAGTATGATGTTGTCTGTGCAAAGAGAAGGGCGTGCCGCAGTTTGTTTGTTTGGTACACATCCAGTGTCAAGGGCTTGGGTAAGCCAGGGTTGGTTTACTTGACTACTTTACATCCATTCGAAGAAGCATGGACTTTAATGTGAATGCAGTCCTAACAGTAATGTAGTTTAGGAATCATCCTGTGGAGGGTGTACATGTGCTATGTTCCAGTCAGGCACAGACTGTACACGTTTGCCTGTAGATCAAAGGAAATGGCCTCTTCTTCAGTGAAATCGTGTTATAGTGCCAACCAGATCTGGACTCAAATACATGCGTTTTTAATGATTTTTTATTTTAAATACTTCTCTGGTGTGTATTTATTTTTATTTTTTGATAATTTCCTAGAAATACTAGGGTATGTGAAATTACAGTATATACCCCTAAGACTAACCAGACCTGGGTTCAAATACATTGGCTATTTTAATATTTGTATTTGAAAATACATTTGGAAAGTATAAAATATAAATCTATTTCCAAATACATTCCAATATTCAAATATTTGTATTTTCAAAAAAAAAAATTCTAAATACTTACTTTGAAATGTATGTGAAAGTAATTGAAATAATACATTGTATTATTTAAATTACAAATATTTGAACCCATATCTGGTGCCTAGACATATCCACTGACAGGTATCTGGAGCAGGATCTGGAATTTACACTGTACGCGTATGGAAACATAGTGAAATGCATATATTAAAATGCCGGAGCCTTGCCAGTACATTGCTAATCACCCATATTTCGTTTCATGTTATACCCGCTACGTGTCATCTCAAACATGTTATAGACGGTTTACCTCTTTATGAGAGACTGAGTAGAAAACACCATCTCCAAGGAAGGTTAAAAAAATAATTGCTCAGTCTGTGTCAATGTAGTTCCCCTAACAGCCATAACTTGATTACTGTAGGAGACACCAGGCAGTAGATAATGGTCTAATGGGAGACCTGCTGGTGTTCAGCTGGGGCACTAAATAGTCCACTACTGAAGTCGTGTGTGTTTCAGGTACTGTCTGTAAAGTAGATCAGGCATCCATCGATCCAGCAGCTTTAGGAGGTCCTCTCTAGGCCCAGATGGTATCATAGTTTACCTCTACTCTGGGAACTATGGCCAGCTATTTTATGCCTTTAGTTCTCCTAAAAAAAGGTAGAGTCATGTCTTGTCTTGTAACTCCTGTAGGAAGCATTGATTGATGTCACAATCTTACTCTAGTGTTGTCGCTCGCTCTCTCTCTCGCTCCATGGAGGCTCATCGTGGGCACTCCGTGTCAATGGCGTTGACGCGGGGAGTCACTTCGCTCTCTCACCCATACCCGTAGCTGCTGGTGATTGGGCTCTAGTGGATTAGCCCATCTGTCATATTGATATCTCAAAGGGCTGATCTGAGGCGCCATCGTTTACGCAAGCAAGACTTGCCTTCCATTACAGCTTCACCAAACCGTCACAAGAGTGTGTAACCTTTTTTAAATTTTTTATCTGTAACCAATTTTTGGGGGGGCCCGGAGATTTCAACATGATAGCTAAAGTTATTCAACCAGCGTATTGGAACACACAACACCAGCTAACCCTTGTTTCTCTCTTTTAAAGGCAGATAATTGGTCCTTTTTGGCCATTGATTGTTTTCAGTGTCCTAATGAATTTGTGTGTCCCCTTTCTCCCTCAGCTGCCGGCATAAACAGTGGAAGACAGAGCTGCCTGCTTCTAGTGTTATCATCACTTTCCACAATGAGGCCCGCTCAGCTCTGCTCCGCACCGTGGTCAGGTGAACACACACACACACACACACACACACACACACACACACACACACACACACACACCCTCTCTCTCTCTCTGACAGGCTAGGCCTGGAGATGCTAACCCATGTCTAACCCTCTCCTCTGCCCTCCCTCCCTGTCCAGTGTTCTTAAGAAGAGTCCCCCCCACCTTGTCAAGGAGATAATCCTGGTTGATGATTACAGTGACAACCGTGAGTTGCTGTTTGAGTGTTAACTCTCTGTTTTGCCCTGTGCCTCTGTCACTCTGGATCAGTACTGGCACTGGTTGACAGGCTCCAGGTCCTTCTCTCCCTCGCCACCCGGTCTGTAAACTAAAGCCCCTGTCCTGAACCTCTCAGGCTCCGTCCCTCTAAACTCTGGGTGACCCTTAAGGGCACGTGCCTCCAGCTCAGGCATCACACCTATCATTCATCTTTTCCTCCTGAGTTTTCATAGAGGTCTCTTGTACCCGTCAGCCTTTTGAAATAGATTAAAGCGATCTTTGAGTCGTTCTAGAGTTGTCTGTTAGACAGTGTGTTAGACACTGGAGGGCCATTAAGTAAACCATTGGTTCCGCTTTAAATGAAACATAACTTTTATGGCTGAAAAGAAGTCTTCATAAAGCCCTTATAAGTCCTATATAGATGTTTATTTGACGTGTGTGTATATGTATATAGATGGTTTATTTTAGTAACCAAGGTTTGTGTCTCGTGGTTCAGCTGAAGATGGAGCCTTGTTGGGGAAAATTGAGAAGATCCGGGTTCTTCGAAACGATCGACGAGAAGGTGAGTGGATAAATGGGAAATGCATTTGAAGGAATAAAAACTGCTAGTTGAAAATGATTGGTCAGGCTTTAGTCATCATCATAGTATTTGATGCCCATTGTCCTTGACCTTGTCCAACACTGCATGTACCCTAATCAAATCAACTGAAGTGATTTGCCACTTTTAACAGCAGAGAAGGATCATTAGGGCTAGGAAAGGAAACCTCTGAACAGGTTTATTGGGGCCAATGGGGAGAAAATATACACTCCAAAGCAATGAAGAGTTTGTAAGAACAAGTATATTTTTGTAAAGTGCTTTGTGTGCTCTCCAATAGAATGACTATTAGGTCAAAAAGACTTGGCTGCAGTCCTCTGTTCATTATTGCTATCTCTGCAAAACTGATTGTCTTTTACAACTCCACAATAGCACACCACACTCTGCCCCTCTCAACCAATGGCACACCACACTCTGCCCCTCTCAACCAATGGCACACCACACTCTGCCCCTCTCAACCAATGGCACACCACACTCTGCCCCTCTCAACCAATGGCACACCACACTCTGCCCCTCTCAACCAATGGCACACCACACTCTGCCCCTCTCAACCAATGGCACACCACACTCTGCCCCTCTCAACCAATGGCACACCACACTCTGCCCCTCTCAACCAATGGCACACCACACTCTGCCCCTCTCAACCAATGGCACACTCAAGCAACTAAGCGAGAATTGAATTATCTAACCCAGGATTAAAGTTCATATGACCTAGCACTTCAGCAGGTAATAGAAGGCTTCAAACCAAGTCAGTTAAAACATACCAGATGGCTTCAAACCAAGTCATTAAAAACATACCAGATGACTTCAAACCAAGTCATTAAAAACATACCAGATGGCTTCAAACCAAGTCATTAAAAACATACCAGATGACTTCAAACCAAGTCATTTAAAACATACCAGATGGCTTCAAACCAAGTCATTAAAAACATACCAGATGACTTCAAACCAAGTCATTAAAAACATACCAGATGACTTCAAACCAAGTCATTAAAAACATACCAGATGACTTCAAACCAAGTCATTAAAAACATACCAGATGGCTTCAAACCAAGTCATTAAAAACATACCAGATGACTTCAAACCAAGTCATTAAAAACATACCAGATGGCTTCAAACCAAGTCATTTAAAAACATACCAGATGACTTCAAACCAAGTCATTTAAAAACATACCAGATGACTTCAAACCAAGTCATTAAAAGCATACAAATTCACGCTCTGTATGAAAATGCACTCAGATAATGTCGCTCTAGATAAGTGTAGTATCCTTAAAGGTTTCTTAGAGTTACGACTCATGAGACTTAAGTACGGTTTAGTATTTAATTGTAACTTAGAATTACATTCTCTAATGCACCTGGCTTAAGCTACCTGAAGCTTTCTTAATCATATTTATATAGGCAGACATAGGAAATAGCTACGGATAGCGGGAAGCAAACCCCCGTCTTGAGTCAATACTGCCATCTATTGGTAAACATAAATATACCAGGTTACTACAATAAGTGTCTGCTAAATGACTAAAATGTATAAACTAAATTTAACCATTTTAATCGGGGTATTTTTAAGATTTGTATTAATAATGCGAAAAGTTTCAATGTAAATAAATATTTAAATATGAGTAGCCAACTATTGTGATATGCACATCCCAAACTTCAGAGAACCGGTACTGTATACATAGAAATGAGAGGCCTGCACACACATGAATAAACCATTGTGTATTTGTAGATGACATATTGATAAGAGCACCAGGCGTGTTACTCCTCCACAGGTCTGATGAGATCGCGGGTGAGAGGGGCCGACACAGCCACTGCCAGTGTTCTCACCTTCCTGGACAGCCATTGCGAGTGTAATGAACACTGGCTGGAACCACTCCTGGAAAGGGTGGCAGAGGTCAGTGTGTACCATAGACATCAAAACTATGAAATAACACATGGAATCATGTAGTAACCAAAAAAGTGTTAAACAAATCAAAATATATTTTATATTTGAGATTTGTCAAAGTAGCCACACATTGCCTTGATGACAGCTTTGCACACTCCTGGTACTCTCAACCAGCTTCACCTGGAATGCTTTTCCAACAGTCTTAGAGTTGAGCCCTTGTTGGCTGCTTTCCCTTCACTCTGCGGTCCAACTCATCCCAAACCATCTCAATTGGGTTGAGGTCGGGAGATTGTGGAGGCCAGGTCATCTAATGCAGCACTCCATCTCCTTCTTTGATCAAATAGCCCTTACACAGCCTGGAGGTGTGTTGGGTCATTGTCCTGTTGGAAAACAAATTATAGTCCGACCAAGGTGAAACCAGATGGGATGGCGTATTGCTGCAGAATGCTGTGGTAGCCATGCCTTGAATTCTAAATAAATCAGACAGTGTCACCAGCAAAGCACCCCCACACCATAACACCACCTCCTCCATGCTTCACGGTGGGAACCACACATGCAGAGATCATCTGTTCACCTACTCTGCGTCTCACAAAGACACGGCGGCTGGAAAAAATCTCAAATTTGGATTCATCAGACCAAAGTACAGATTTCCACCGGTCTAATGTTCATTCCTTGTGTTTCTTGGCCCAAGCAAGTCTCTTCTTCTTATTGGTGTCCTTTAGTAGTAGTTTCTTTGCAGAAATTCGACCATGAAGGTCCGATTCACGCAGTTTCCTCTGAACAGTTGATGTTGAGATGTGTCTTACTTGAACAATTTCTGAGGCTGGTAACTCTAATGAACTTATCCTCTGCAGCAGATGTAACTCTGGGTCTTCCTTTCCTGTGGCGGGCCTCATAAGAGCCAGTTTCATCACAGCTCTTGATGATTTTTTGAACTGCACTTGAAGAAAGTTATTGGAAATGTGCCTTATTGACTGAACTTCATGTATTAAAGTAATGATGATGGACTGTCGTTTCTCTTTGCTTATTTGAGCTGTTCTTGCCATAATATGGACTTGGTCTTTTACCAAATAGGGCTATCTTCTGTATACTACCCCTACCTTGTCACAACACAACTGATTGGCTCAAACGCATTAAGAAGGAAAGACATTCCACAAATTCACTTTAAACAAGGCACACCTGTTAATTGAAATGCATTCCAGGTGACTACCTCATGAAGCTGGTTGAGAGAATGCCAAGAGTGCGCAAACCTGTCATCAAGGCAAAGGGTGGCTACTTTGAAGAATCTCACAAATAAAATATATTTAGATTTGTCTAACACTTTTGTGGTTACTGTATGATTCCATATGTGTTATTTCATAGTTTTACACACACATACAGTGCCTTCGGAATGTATTCGGACCCCTTGACTTTTTATACACATATACACACACATCCTGGACATGCAATCTTATCCCAGAGGCCGACCCAAAACAACGTGGTCGCCGCATGAGAGGCAGACGGAGCGGCCTACTGGTCAGACTCAGAAGGCGAGCACACCACCGCTTCCTAGCATATTACTCGCCAATGTCCAAACTCTAGATAACAAGGTGGACGAAATTAGGGCTCGAGTTGCCTTCCAGAGATTTTAACATTCTTTGTTTCACGGAAACATGGCTCACTCCGGATACTTTGTCAGAGTCGGTACAGCCACCCGGTTTCTTCAAACATCGCGCCGACAGAAACAAACATCTCTCTGGAAAGAAGAAGGGCGGAGGTGTGTGCCTTGTGATTACATCATGCGTCGGTAATCATAACAATCTACAGGAACTCAAGTCCTTATGTTCACCTGGCCTAGAATTCCTTACAATCAAATGCCGACCGCATTATCTGCCAAGAGAATTCTTTTAGATTACAGTCACAGCTGTGTATATTCCCCCCCCCCCAAGCAGATACCGCGTTGGCCCTAAAATAACTTCGGTGGACTTTATGTAAATTGGAAACCATACGTCCTGAGGCCTTGTAGCTGGGGATTTTAACAAAGCTAACCTAAGATCAATACTCCCTAAATTCTATCAGCATATCGAATGCGTGACACGAGCTGGCAGAATTCTGGATCATTGCTACTTGAACTTCCGCGATGCATACAAAGCCCTCCCGCGCCCTGCCTTCGGCAAATCTGACCATGAATCCATTTTGTTGCTCCCAGCCTATAGACAGAAACTAAAACAGGAAACGCCTGTGCTCAGGTCAATACAACGCTGGTCTGACCAATCGGATTCCACTCTTCAAGATTGCTTCGATCACGTGGACTGGGAAATGTTCCGGATAGCCTCAAACAACAACATTGATGTATACGCTGACTTGGTGTGCAAGTTTATTAGCAAGTGCATCGGAGATGTCGTACCCACTGACTATTAAAACCCCTAACCAGAAACCGTGGATTAATGGCAGCATTCGCGCAAAACTGAAAGCACGAACCACCGCTTTTAATCATGGCAAGGCGACCGGAAACATGACAATACAAACAGTGTAGCTATTCCCTCCGCAAGGCAATCTAACAAGCAAAGCGTCAGTATAGAGACAAAGTAGAGTCGCAATTCAACGGCTCAAACATGAGACGCATGTGGCAGGGTCTATAGTCAGTCACGGATTACAAAAAGAAAACCAGCCCCAATGCGGACATCGACGTCTTATTCCCAGACAAATTAAACAACTTCATTGCTCGCTTTGAGCACAATACAGTGCCACTGACACGGCCCGCTACCAACGTGAGTAAAACGTGTTAACCCTCGCAAGGCTGCCGGCCCAAACGGCATCCCTAGCCGCGTCCTCAGAGACCAGCTGGCTGGTGTGTTTACAGACATATTCAACCAATCCCTATCCCAGTCTGTTGTCCCCACATGCTTCAAGATGGCCACCATTGTTCCTGTTCCCAAGAAAGCTAAGGTAATGAACTAAATGACTATCGCCCCATTGCACTCACTCCTGTCATCATGAAGTGCTTTGAGAGACTAGTCAAGGATCATATCACCTCCACCCTACCTGATACCCAAGACCCACTCCAATTTGCTTACCGCCCCAATAAGTCCACTGATGATGCAATCGCCATCACACTGCCCTATCCCATCTGGAAAAGAGGAATACCTATGTAAGAATGCTGTTTATTGACTACAGCACAGCATTTAACACCATAGTACCCTCCAAACTCGCCCTGTGCAGCTGGGTCCTGGACTTTCTGACGGGTCGCCCCCAGGTGGTGAGGGTAGGAAACAACATCTCCACCCCGCTGATCCTCAACACTGGGGCCCCACAAGGGTGCGTTCTAAGCCCTCTCCTGTACTCCCTGTTCACCCATGACTGCGTGGCCATGCACGCTTCCAACTCAATCATCAAGTTTGCAGACGACACTACAGTGGTAGGCCTGATTGCCAAGAACGACGAGGCGGCCTACAAGGAGGAGGTGAGGGCCCTCGGAGTGTGGTGTCAGGAATATAACCTCTCACTCAACGTCAACAAAACAAAGGAGAGATGATCGTGGACTACAGGAAACAGCAGAGGGAGCCCCCCCCCCCCCCCATCCACATCGATGGGACAGTAGTGGAGAAGGTGGGAAGTTTTAAGTTCCTCGGCGTACACATCACAAACAAATGGTCCACCCACACAGACAACGTGGTGAAGAAGGCACAACAGCGCCTCCTCAACCTCAAGAGGCTGAAGAAATGTGGCTTGTCATCTAAAACACTCACAAACATTTACAGATGCACAATCAAGAGCATCCTGTCAAGCTGTATCACCGCCTGGTACAGCAATTGCACCACGATCAACCGTAAGGCTCTCCAGAGGGTCGTGCGGTCTGCACAACGCATCACCAAGGGCAAACTACCCTCCCTCCAGGACACCTACAGCACCCGATGTCACAGGAAGGCCAAAAGATCATCAAGGACAACATTCACCCGAGCCACTGCCTGTTCACCCCGCTATCATCCAGAAGGCGAGGTCAGTATAGGTGCATCAAAGCTGGAAAAACAGCTTCTATCTCAAGGCCATCAGACTGTTAAACAGCCATCACTAACATAGAGAGGCTGCTGTCAACATACAGACTCAAATCTCTGGCCACTTAAATAAATGGAGTTAATAAAGTTATCACTAGTCACTTTAAATAACGCCACTTTATTAATGTTTACATATCCTACATTACTCATCTCATATGTGTTTACTGTATTCTATACCATCTACTGCATCTTGCCTATGCCGCACGCCATCGCTCACCCATATATTTATATGTACATATTCTTATTCATCCCTTTACATTTGTGTGTATAAGTTAGTTGTTGTGAAATTGTTAGAATCCTTGTTAGATATTACTGCATAGTCGGAACTAGAAGCACAAGCATTTCTCTACACTCGCATTAACATCTGCTAACCATGTGTATGTGACCAATACAATTTGATTTGATTTGACACACACTCCGGACTCCGACATTGCTCATCCTAATATTTCTATATTTCTTAATTCCATTATTTTAATTTTAGATGTGTGTGTATTGTTAGATATCACTGATCTGTTGAAGTTAGGAACAGAAGCATTTCGCTACACCCGCAATAACATCTGCTAAATATGATTATGTGACCCCTAAAATGTTACTTGATTTAAAGAGCTCTAACTCACCGTTGGTTTGACAAAACTTCAATGGAACACAGTTACTGCTGTAGTTTTCTTCTGCTTCATCAAAAGACTTGGAATAGTTCTGGAATGATCCAATCCATCTGATTTATGTCACGCTCAGCAAATCTTGTACTTCCCTCTTGGAAATCTATTTGTGTTTTGGCTGTGTTAAGCTCATATTTAAGTGAATATGTGGACAAAAGTTTGACTCGCCGCAGATCTGTTTTGGACTGTAATTTGTTATTCAGCTTTTATCTAGTGCTTGGTTGTGAAATGATGTGGTGGTTGACTGATTATTTCAGTCCCCGAGTCTTATTTCTATATAATCTAGTGGAACACTGCATCTTTGTGTCCCATCTTTCTCTCTTTACTTCTCCCACAGGACAAAACGCGGGTTGTTTCCCCCATCATCGACGTCATCAACATGGACAACTTCCAGTACGTAGGCGCCTCGGCCGATCTCAAAGGAGGTAAATCCCACTCATCTACACCTGCAACTTTCCTCTCCTCTCCAGGGCAGGCTGGGAAATCACATGGCAGTTTTCACTCATCTACACCTGCAGCTTTCCTCTCTAGGGCAGGCTGGGAAATCACATGGCAGTTTTCACTCATCTACACCTGCAGCTTTCCTCTCTAGGGCAGGCTGGGAAATCACATGGCAGTTTTCACTCATCTACACCTGCAGCTTTCCTCTCCTCTCCAGGGCAGGCTGGGAAATCACATGGCAGTTTTCACTCATCTACACCTGCAGCTTTCCTCTCTAGGGCAGGCTGGGAAATCACATGGCAGTTTTCACTCATCTACACCTGCAGCTTTCCTCTCCTCTCCAGGGCAGGCTGGGAAATCACATGGCAGTTTTCACTCATCTACACCTGCAGCTTTCCTCTCTAGGGCAGGCTGGGAAATCACATGGCAGTTTTCACTCATCTACACCTGCAGCTTTCCTCTCCTCTCCAGGGCAGGCTGGAAAATCACATGGCAGTTTTCACTCATCTACACCTGCAGCTTTCCTCTCCTCTCCAGGGCAGGCTGGAAAATCACATGGCAGTTTTCACTCATCTACACCTGCAGCTTTCCTCTCCAGGGCAGGCTGGAAAATCACATGGCAGTTTTCACTCATCTACACCTGCAGCTTTCCTCTCCAGGGCAGGCTGGAAAATCACATGGCAGTTTTCACTCATCTACACCTGCAGCTTTCCTCTCCTCTCCAGGGCAGGCTGGAAAATCACATGGCAGTTTTCACTCATCTACACCTGCAGCTTTCCTCTCCTCTCCAGGGCAGGCTGGAAAATCACATGGCAGTTTTCACTCATCTACACCTGCAGCTTTCCTTTCCTCTCCAGGGCAGGCTGGGAAATCACATGGCAGTTTTCAGTCATCTACACCTGCAGCTTTCCTCTCCAGGGCAGGCTGGAAAATCACATGGCAGTTTTCACTCATCTACACCTGCAGCTTTCCTTTCCTCTCCAGGGCAGGCTGGAAAATCACATGGCAGTTTTCACTCATCTACACCTGCAGCTTTCCTTTCCTCTCCAGGGCAGGCTGGAAAATCACATGGCAGTTTTCACTCATCTACACCTGCAGCTTTCCTTTCCTCTCCAGGGCAGGCTGGAAAATCACATGGCAGTTTTCACTCATCTACACCTGCAGCTTTCCTTTCCTCTCCAGGGCAGGCTGGAAAATCACATGGCAGTTTTCACTCATCTACACCTGCAGCTTTCCTTTCCTCTCCAGGGCAGGCTGGAAAATCACATGGCAGTTTTCAGTCATCTACACCTGCAGCTTTCCTCTCCAGGGCAGGCTGGAAAATCACATGGCAGTTTTCACTCATCTACACCTGCAGCTTTCCTTTCCTCTCCAGGGCAGGCTGGGAAATCACATGGCAGTTTTCACTCTGTACCCAATGTCACCTTCTGCCAAAGAAGTCTGTTTCTTGGAGTGTGGCTGGCTGACTGAGTGGCTGGTTGGTTGGTTGGCTGGCTGACTGGCTGGTTGGCTGCATGTGTGTGAGAGCAAAGGAGAGAATAAGCGTGTGATAAATCTTGAAAAAGGGAGTGCCCTTTGGAATGGAAACTATTTGGTTGATTTGTCTAGGGATATAGGCAGATTACATTGTGCACTCCCATGGCTCCTGCACTCTATAGGGTTTATGAGAAGTGTAATGTACAGCCATATGGGGCGGCAGGTAGCCTCGTGGTTAGAGCGTTGGGCCAGTAACCGAAAGGTTGCTAGATCGAATCCCCGAGCTGTCAAGGTAAAAATCTGTCGTTCTGCCCCTAAATGAGGCAGTTTAACCCACTGTTCCTAGGCCGTCATCGTAAATAAGAATTTGTTCTTAACTGACTTGCATAGTTAAATAAAGGTTAAATAAATTAAAAATGTATCTAAAAATGTAGATAGAGGGAACGCCACAGATGTGTAATATAATATCTATCAGTTAGCCATTGTGTGTGAAAAGGATAGTAGTGTTAAGAGAAATACAAACACTGACAACCAGCTTTTCCTGTTATCAAAATGAATCTACTCTTGTTTACTTGAATTCCCTTAAAACCTAATCAGTACCTGTTTTTCCCGCTCTAGGATTTGATTGGAATCTGGTCTTCAAGTGGGACTATATGACCGTGGAGCAGAGGAGGGTGCGTCAAGGAAACCCCACTGCTCCAATCAAGTAAGCCTGTCTCACCTCTGGGTTCTTTCTGCTGTCCTCTCCTCTGCCTCATAGCCAGTGCCCCCTGGAGGAGAGGCTGAGGCAGGCAGCATTAGATATCAGTGTGCAGCGTCCACACTGAGCCCTCTGGGGGAATATAGCCAAAAGCTCCTGAAAGAAAACTGAGCCTTTGAGCCTCTGTTCCATTTTCTCCCTGACGTCCACGGTGCCGTATGATATTGCAGGGTGAAGTAAACACAGAGGTGATTGAAGGCGTTCTCATCTTATCCAGCTTTGTCTTAAATTGTGTATGGTGATAATGAGGGAGAAGATAATTGATGAAGATATTGCTGTGAAAGAAAGATCAGAAGAGAGCAAACACTTTGATTTGTTCGATCAGTATGAGATCACAGAAATGGTTCTGTTTTACATAATAACCAAATGTCAGATGCATTCTCTCAGTAAACGTATTGGTAACCAACAGAGGGCAGCATTTAATCAATATCCAAAGGCTAGAATTAGAATATGGCTCTTCATTGCCTATAATGCATCTTGTTCCTCTTCACAAGGTGATGGGAATTAACCCTAAGGGTGACTCGAGTTATTTTTTTATTGTAATTGGCATTTGAAAATATGTAATTTGTTTGTGACATGTTTAGAGAAAACAATAGGATAAGCTGTTCTGGTTAAATGGTCTTCTAGATCTGCTTTAGTATCCATGCATTATCCATGTCCCTGTAGACCAGACCTTGTTAGATCCATGTCCCTGTAGACCAGACCTTGTTAGATCCATGTCCCTGTTGGGCTGGGCGATATGGCCAAAATATTATATCATTGTATTTAAAAAGAATTGGACGGTATTTTTAGTTTTTGAATAATAAAAGTTCTACATTTTCTTTATGAGTAGTGAGTGATCCTAGGGTGGCAACACATACAGTTGAAGTCGAAAGTTTACATACACCTTAACAAAATACATTTAAACTCAGTTTTTCACAATTCCTGACATTTAATCCTAGTAAAAATTCCCTCCCTTAGGTCAGTTAGGATCACCACTTTATTTTAAGAATGTGAAATGTCAGAATAATAGTAGAGTGATTTATTTCAGCTTTTATTTCTTTCATCACATTCCCAGTGGGTCAGAAGTTTACATAAACTCAATTAGTATTTGGTAGCATTTCCTTTAAATTGTTTAACTTGGGTCAAACGTTTCGGGTAGCCTTCCACAAGCTTCCCACAAAAAGTTGGGTGAATTTTGGCCCATTCCTCCTGACAGAGCTGGTGTAACTGAGTCGGGTTTATAGGCTTCCTTGCTCGCACACGCTTTTTCAGTTCTGCCCACACATTTTCTATAGGACTGAGGTCAGGGCTTTGTGATGGCCACTCCAATACCTTGACTTTGTTGTCCTTAAGCCATTTTGCCACAACTTTGGAAGTATGCTTGGGGTCATTGTCCATTTGGAAGACCCATTTGCGACCAAGCTTGAACTTCCTGACTGATGTCTTGAGATGTTGCTTCAATATCCACATAATTCTCCTTCCTCATGACGCCAACTATTTTGTGAAGTGCACCAGTCTCTCCTGCAGCAAAGCACCCCCACAACATGATGCTGCCACCCCCGTGCTTCACGGTTGGGATGGTGTTCTTCGGCTTGCAAGCGTTCCCCTTTTTCCTCCAAACATAACGATGGTCATTATGGCCAAACAGTTCTATTTTCGTTTAATCAGACCAGGGGACCTTTATCCGAAAAGTACGATCTTTGTCCCCATGTGCAGTTGCAAACGATAGTCTGGCTTTTTTATGGTGGTTTTGGAGCAGTGGCTTCTTCCTTGCTTAGCAGCCTTTCAGGTTATGTCGATATAGGACTCGTTTTACTGGGGATATAGATACTTTTGTACCTGTTTCCTCCAGCATCTTCACAAGGTCCTTTGCTGCGGTTATGGGATTGGTCCCATGGTGTTTATACTTGTGTACTATTGTTTGTACAGATGAACGTGGTACCTTCAGGCGTTTAGAAATTGCTCCCAAGGATGAACCAGACTTGTGGAGGTCTACATTTTTTTTTCAGAGGTCTTGGCTGATTTCTTTTGATTTTCCCATGATGTCCCATGAGGCCTTGAAATACATCCACAGGTACACCTCCAATAGGCTAATTGACATCATTTGAGTCAAAGTGAAGCTTCTAAAGCCATGACTTCATTTCCACACTGCCACGTAGGGCTGCACGATATG
This sequence comes from Salvelinus namaycush, assembly GCF_016432855.1. Classification (NCBI taxonomy): domain Eukaryota; kingdom Metazoa; phylum Chordata; class Actinopteri; order Salmoniformes; family Salmonidae; genus Salvelinus; species Salvelinus namaycush. Next base: position 75,873,637 of record NC_052310.1, read on the forward strand.
GGCAAATAATATAGGACTTATTTTTAACCAAATGTTGCAATTGCGATTTGACTTGCAAATTAAAGCAAAACTGTTGGAATCATGGAAATATAATGACTATTCTAATTCTATAGTTAGATTATAATAGTGGGCACTTTGAATACAGTGTTGTTTGAGATGACAACAAATTAAAATGCCAAGGTAGGAACTAAAGTGTTGATAAGTGTTTCCTAGGGGACCCTATAAGCTTTGGGTACATTTCATGTTTTCTCTTAGCTACTTCATGTAGCTAACATATTGTTGCTTTGCATATTCCTCTTTGATTTAGAAGATACTGTTGCACAAACAACATGCTGATTTAGGTCTACACCATCACTGGTATTAACTAGCTACATTTGCACTTACTCAGTACATTTATTAGCGTCTAACAAGATTTAGGGCAACTTGCTAAGAAATGACAAACTAGCTGTTTGCTGATGTAAGAAACACAAACTAATAGTGTCATTATAGAATGCTAGTGGATTTATATTAAGAAGCAAAGTGAAAACAGCATTGTTGTCGTCAACATTGTAGTTTGTGCTGCATTGACCATGCAGACCAGTGATGGGTCGTTTGCAAACGAGCCAGCTCTTGTAGGTGAACGTTGGGAGCCGGCTCGCATATCAGAAGAGCCGAATCTATTTATAAAAAATTAAGATATGAATAATCAAAAGATTTAAATTAATAGAATTAACCAATTCAAATAAGGAAAAAAAAGAATATAGGCCTAAATGCTCAAGCGCATACATTCGTTCTGATTGTCTGCTCAGACTAACAGCCTCACCTGTTGTTCCTGTTGATCAGACACGCAGTGTCAACCAATGAACCAAAGACGCATGAGGGAGGGCCGAGCCTACTCACACAGTAACACACTTAGCAGCCGATGAGAGGGAGGAAGGACAGCTGTGAAAACAGCTGAAAATGAGTCGAAAGCACAGTAACATTTGGATGCATTTTAATAATGTAGACAGTGTTAGAGCACAGTGTAGAATTTGCTAAAACAAAATCTCATCTAAAGCCGGTTCTACGCACAACCTACACCGGCATATGCGAACTGCACCCAACTGTGAAGCTAGCTGTAGCGGAGCTTCGAGAAACTAGTGGGCCTGCTAGTGATAGTGGTGGAGCCAGCACCTCCACACGTGGAGATGTATCCACTCAGTCAAGTAGGCCTACCCCGCCACCCACAGCAACGCAGTGTTATATGGACCAGTTTATGCCAAAGTCTATGTCTGTAGCAAAACGAGGCCAAATTGATTTTGCATTGATTAAAATGATTGCCACCGATTTCCAGACACTTTTCTGTCGTGGAGGACAGAGGTTTTAGAAATTATAGCAATAGTCTAAATTCAATGTACACAATTCCAAGCAGGAAAACTCTTTCAAAATCACTTATTCCACAACTGTACGAGAGCACACAGGCTTCAGTGCGGGAAAGAGTCCAAAAAGCTACTGCAGTTTGCCTTACCACTGACTGTTGGACATTAAGGGTAACCACTTCTTACATGTCGGTTACATGTCACTTCATTGAAGATTTTTTGATGTCTAGCGGTCTTCTGGACTTCTTTGAGTTCAGCGACAGACACACCTCAGAGAACTTGGCAGAGGAACTGTTGAGAGTGGCCAGAGAATGGCAAGTAGATGGAAAAGTGGTCTGTTGTGTTAGCGACAATGCAGCTAACATAACCAAAGCCATGAAAATGTTTAAATGGACCCATCATCCATGTCTTGCCCACACAATCAACCTGCTTGTAAGAAATGCTCTGAAGGTGAAGCCCACTGTGGACAAAGTGAAAGCAGCTGTGGAATACTACCAAAGGAGCACAGTAGGTGCTGAAAAACTAAAGTCTACACAACGCCAGATGGGGGTGCCTGAGCTGAGGCCTAAACAAGACTGCACTACAACATTTTATATGTTGAAGTAGTTTCTTGAGTCAAAGGATGCCATCATCTCTACCCTGTCAATTGTCATTGCACCTGTTGATGCTCTAACCCAAGAGGAATGGGAGGTGTGCAGAGTCCTGAGCAAGTCACTGTGGAGAGAAGTGGAGTAAGGAGTTATTACTACATCAATATTTAATCCAGTATTGTAAATGTATATGAGCAGTAGATGCGAATGTAGTATCAGTAGACAAAACATGAACCTGAACTAATTAGTTGCTGTGATACTCCTGATGTAAAATTATACTCCTGTGTAAGGGTCTGCAGTGAATCACAGCCAGCCGCCAGAGAAAAGCAAATGTAACCACAGGACATGTGACAGAGTTGGACACCCTATATTCATCAATGGACAGAAAGTTCCACAGAATGGAATATAATCACATGCTATCAGAAACCGCTGCACTTGACCCCAGGTTTAAGAAGTTAGCCTTCAGTGATGCCAGAGCGATTGATGAGGCTCTTCAAAGAATAACCTCAGCAGCAGGGAGGGACAGCCCCAGCAGTCAGCTGGCTCAGGCACCAGGGCAACAGGAAGAAGAGGGATCAGATGGAGCAGAGGCACCAGCAGTAGTGCCACAAACGTCTGCTGTTTGGATGCTGTTTGACGAGAGAGCAACTGGGAATGCAGCAGGAAGGAATCCCTCAGCAGATTCCATAATGGAGATCCGATCCTATTTGGAGGAGTCCATCCTCCAAAGATCTGCAGATCCTCTGAGCTGGTGGGAGAACAAGGCCTCTGTCTACCCACGGTTTACTAAAGTCATGACAGGGAGACTCTGAATAGTGGCCACATCCGGTCTTCTCTAAAACGGGACAAATAGTTACTGGAAGAAGAAACCGCATCAGCACCTCAAGTGAGGCAGCTTGTATTTCTGAATGCAAATCTCTCATAAAAGCAAAATATGGTCAGCGTTGCTGTGTGCTGCTGGTTATAACATGGCAATAAAGAAGAGCGAGAAAAGAGGGACCAGTTTAATGTTTTAAGTTGGATGCTGCAGTTTGGCACATTGTTATTTATTTTTCTTTGACATGGTGCAATATTCTATTATGCTGTTCAGATTGTATTCGTTTTGAATGGTCAGATTTATATGCACTTTGTTTATATACATTAAAAAGTTATACTTTAAATGCAAATGTTTAATAGCATTCTTTTTCATAACAAATCAATGCATTTTTAAATACATTGTGGTTAAGGTAGTGTGTGATTTAATTTCATTAGAATTAGTTTTAACACCAATCATAGTCAAACTATCTCAAACTGTTTGACTTTAAAAAATACAAAACATATTTTTTTAAAGAGGCGTTTGGGAGCCAAAAGAGCTGGCTATTTTTGTTCAACAGGCTTTTGTCCAAGACGCTCATTGATGTTTTTCTTCCTTTCGAAAACAAAATGGCCTCTGAGGAAAAGTGAAGTGTTGTATTATTCCATCCAAACAGCCAGGGGGCCGGACATCACAGCTCCCTGCCGCTGCCGGGTTACAGGGCCAGCCTGCCTGCCGCTGCCGGGTTACAGGGCCAGCCTGCCTGCCGCTGCCGGGTTACAGGGCCAGCCTGCCTGCCGCTGCCGGGTTACAGGGCCAGCCTTCCTGCCGCTGCCGGGTTACAGGGCCAGCCTTCCTGCCGCTGCCGGGTTACAGGGCCAGCCTTCCTGCCGCTGCCGGGTTACAGGGCCAGCCTTCCTGCCGCTGCCGGGTTACAGGGCCAGCCTTCCTGCCGCTGCCGGGTTACAGGGCCAGCCTTCCTGCCGCTGCCGGGTTACAGGGCCAGCCTTCCTGCCGCTGCCGGGTTACAGGGCCAGCCTTCCTGCCGCTGCCGGGTTACAGGGCCAGCCTTGCTGCCGGGTTACAGGGCCAGCCTTCCTGCCGCTGCCGGGTTACAGGGCCAGCCTTCCTGCCGCTGCCGGGTTACAGGGCCAGCCTTCCTGCCGCTGCCGGGTTACAGGGCCAGCCTTCCTGCCGCTGCCGGGTTACAGGGCCAGCCTTCCTGCCGCTGCCGGGTTACAGGGCCAGCCTTCCTGCCGCTGCCGGGTTACAGGGCCAGCCTCCCTGCCGCTGCCGGGTTACAGGGCCAGCCTCCCTGCCGCTGCCGGGTTACAGGGCCAGCCTCCCTGCCGCTGCCGGGTTACAGGGCCAGCCTCCCTGCCGCTGCCGGGTTACAGGGCCAGCCTCCCTGCCGCTGCCGGGTTACAGGGCCAGCCTCCCTGCCGCTGCCGGGTTACAGGGCCAGCCTCCCTGCCGCTGCCGGGTTACAGGGCCAGCCTTCCTGCCGCTGCCGGGTTACAGGGCCAGGCTCCCTGCCGCTGCCGGGTTACAGGGCCAGCCTGCCTGCCGCTGCCGGGTTACAGGGCCAGCCTCCCTGCCGCTGCCGGGTTACAGGGCCAGCCTCCCTGCCGCTGCCGGGTTACAGGGCCAGCCTCCCTGCCGCTGCCGGGTTACAGGGCCAGCCTCCCTGCCGCTGCCGGGTTACAGGGCCAGCCTCCCTGCCGCTGCCGGGTTACAGGGCCAGCCTCCCTGCCGCTGCCGGGTTACAGGGCCAGCCTGCCTGCCGCTGCCGGGTTACAGGGCCAGCCTCCCTGCCGCTGCCGGGTTACAGGGCCAGCCTCCCTGCCGCTGCCGGGTTACAGGGCCAGCCTCCCTGCCGCTGCCGGGTTACAGGGCCAGCCTCCCTGCCGCTGCCGGGTTACAGGGCTCCGGGTATCACATGCAGATGAGAGGACTGTAGGAGAGCTGGACTTGGCAGAACGGTCTCTGGTTTGTCTCATAACCCTAGCTACTTTCTGTCATACCCCTTTCTCAGGACTCCCATGATCGCCGGCGGCCTCTTTGTCATGGACAAGGACTACTTTGAGTTGCTGGGGAAGTATGACATGATGATGGATGTGTGGGGTGGAGAGAATCTAGGTAAGTGGACACAGAACACTAGGAAAGCTTGAGCTTGTTTGTCATTGTGTGGGAATGGGAGAGGGAGTGGGATGCTTTTTTTGGATTGGTTTACGATGTCTATATGTCAATATTATATGACACCATTTTCTGATTGAAATCGTATTGACATTAAAGGTGCCAACTGTGGGAAGTTCTAGCATATTGAAATGTCACTGTAAAACATTACCCTAAACCGTTATATTAATGTGTGTGTTTTGTATTTGGACATTGCAGAGATCTCTTTCCGCGTGTGGCAGTGTGGCGGCAGTCTAGAGATCATTCCCTGCAGTAGAGTGGGCCACGTCTTCAGGAAGCAGCACCCATATACCTTCCCTGGGGGAAGTGGCACTGTGTTTGCTAGGTGACTATTGATTGTACCTGTGACGTGAGGTAGACTTGGCTAAAGTCTGCCTTCATGTGGTCCACAGGGGACTAACCTCTTCTACATACGGGCACTGTGGACTAACCTCTTCTACATACTGGCACTGTGGACTAACCTCTTCTACATACTGGCACTGTGGACTATCTCTTCTACATACTGTCACTGTGGACTAACCTCTTCTACATACTGTCACTGTGGACTAACCTCTTCTACATACTGGCTCTGTGGACTAACCTCTTCTACATACTGTCACTGTGGACTAACCTCTTCTACATACTGGCACATAACCAACCAGCGGGAGTGTACATTAGAGTTTGAAATGAGAGCCATAAAAAATGGCAACTGTACAGGCTAACTGGCAATTGAGTTTACTCACTAACTCTACAGTAACTTTACCCACATTTTACCCTTAACTTTACCTTTCTCAAAGACCCAATGAAATCCAAGCTGAGGCATTGAGATGAATACCTGCTAGTAGCCTGTAGGGAAGGGCTATTTCATTCCTCTGAAATTCACATCCTAATACTGCTGTTCAAAGTCTAGCTTAGCTGCAGTCATTAAAATTGAGGCTCAATCAGAACAGAAGCCTCAGCTCTGCTCTCGTCTTGGCTTCACCCCTGCAGTGTCAACACTGTTTCGCATCTGGGTGATTCATCAATGAGATGAGAGAAAGCGACCACTCCCTCACTGCCAGTCTGTCACATAGCACTGAAAACCCCACAGATTGCCAAGTCTTAGGATGTGTGCTCATATCTCAAAATAGCTTCGAGGACTGTCACTCTCCTCCTGTGTTTTCTGAAGCTTGAACCGCCTCCTCACTTTCTCTTGCCCTGTTCATATTTTAACAGACATCCATCCTTCTATTGAATAAATAACACATGTGATCAATTGAATCTATAACATTGCCTATAGTTTTTAGGCTACTGCACTGAAATGATTACATTATTTCAGATCAGTGATTATTTCAAGGACTGGAAGAAGGAACAGGAAGAATGCATTTTTTAAAGTATTCTAGCATGGTGTGTATCGGTCTGTCCACAGGAACACAAGGCGAGCAGCAGAGGTGTGGATGGATGAGTTTAAGAACTTTTACTACGCCGCTGTGCCCTCGGCCCGAAACGTGCCCTACGGCAAGTAAGTATCCTTTCAGACGCCCTTCTTCCTGTGCCCTACGGCAAGTAAGTATTGTTTCAGACACACTTCTTCCAAGATGGCATCACAGATGGCCCTGCTGTCCTTGTATAGAATAACAAAAGACATTTCCCCTTTTCTGACACCTCCAGAAGGTCAGATGGTACACCCTGAGCTGAGTTCTAATATCATGTACTCTGTGCTTTGATGTAGTGATCTCAGTTGCCTCCAGATGTCATGCTGCTGTCTGTCTCTCTGAGATGGCTGGTAGTTAGATGAGTCATGGTTTTATCTGTCTGGCAGCATTCAGAGCAGGATGGAGATGAAGAAGAGGCTCGGCTGCCAGCCATTCAAGTGGTACTTGGAGAATGTGTACCCTGAGCTGCGGTAAGTAGAGAGACCACACCGCCACAGTGGTCCAGCAATATATAGGCGGAACAGACTTTTGGGGCCTTTGTATTCCACTTGGAAATTAAACTCTGGGAAAGACTTTGGTGGTGGCATATACTCACGTCTTGTGATTTGACATCCCCTTGACTTGTGCTGTTTGTCTGGCCCTTCAGGGTCCCTGACCATCAGGACATTGCCTTCGGAGCTCTGCAGCAGGGAGGGAACTGCTTAGACACGCTGGGACACTTTGCAGATGGAGTGGTGGGGGTCTATGAATGCCACAACGCTGGGGGAAATCAGGTACCATTCAGGGCTCAGGTACTGCTCAGATCCATTACACATAACCAAGCTGTGCACTGGGCTGGGTAACACACTGAGGTGGGTTTACTTTTGGTCAGGTTCTGGACTGGACAGTCCACTATCAGTTTCTGGACTGGACAGTCCACTATCAGGTGCTGGACTGGACAGTCAAATATTGCTTTGATTGGGAGTCTCCGATTCATACTGATGAAATCCATTTTAATGTCCCACTTCCCACTACATATTGATTATATTACTGCGCTGGAGGAGGGGATTGTGGGAGAGTCAAGGCCCTGTTGGTCTATATAGGTGTGATTTACAACATGCAAACACCGCATATTCACACTTGACAAAGACACACACATTACAAATAGATCTACATAATCATTGAGGAGTACCTAAACTGACTGTCTCCCTCTCTTTCTCCTCAGGAATGGGCGCTGACCAAGGACAAGTCAGTGAAGCACATGGACCTGTGTCTGACGGTGGTGGATCGCACCGCAGGCTCACAAATCAAAATGCAGGGCTGCAGGGAAAACGACAGCAGACAGGTGAGCGAGCCGAGTACCGAGTCATGCACCAAGGATCAGATCGATCAGAAAGCACTAGTAGTAAATGAGAGACTGACAGCAGTCCGGCTGTTAGAATGGAATTAGAACATTCATTTAGTGGATTATGATGCTTTTCTGGATTGGGATGATCCCTTTGGATTTGCACCATAAACTCACTATCAATAGAAACCATTAATGGTAATCATAGGATTATTGGGTTTTTGGTTAATGAAACTCACATGACATAAAAACCTGTGACTGATTTGTGGACCCTTGTTTCCTCCCTCTCCCAACCCCTCCCTGACCCCACCTCGTGTGTCTCCAGAAATGGGAGCAAATTGAGAGCAACTCCAAGCTGCGGCACGTGGGCAGCAACCTGTGCCTGGACAGCCGCAGCGCACGTAATGGGGGGCTGACAGTGGAGGTGTGCAGCCCCAACCTCAACCAGCAGTGGAAGTTCACCCTCAACCTCCAGCCCTAGAGAGAGCGAGATGGACAGACAAACACAGAGAGAGTGTATCCCCCACCAGCACCACATCCTCTCCTCCCCGGAGCCAAACAGACTAGAGCCACCCATTACCAACACACACAGACGGACGGACAGACTGAGTTCCCACAACACACAGAGGGAAGCAGGATATTGAAACTACAGACTACCAAGTGGGATGATGATGATTTTAATGTTGATGATGATTTTAATGTTGGTGGTGGTGATGATGATGATAATGCTTTCCCTCCAACTATATACCTCAGCGTTTCATCTTTAGTCCCGCTCTTTGGAATGTGACAAAGTAATTTTTCTTATTACAGGTGAAAGGAACTTTCTGGATGTTTTTTATTTTGTGCGTGTCCTTTGTTCTCTCTTTCCACTGAAGTTCTGAAATGGATAAGACTATTAATTAGTAGTTTTTCTCTCTCAAGTAATGTCTTTGTTGAATGTAAAAGACATATTCTACAGAGGTTCCCTGACTAGACAGACTGGCCAGGAAGAAAGCGGATGGTCTCAGCTGGTTTTGGCCCCTTAAAGTCCTGCTGGTAGAAGGGAAATGACTCTATGCACTGTTCCTCTCGTTCACTCAAACGCCTCTCTCCTGATTGGTGGACTGCTCTGCCAGAGTTGAAAAGAGATTAAGAAAATTAACAATTGACAGAGTTTTCATTCTGCTCCTGTCACGCGTGTTGTAAGAAGGTACGTCGTCCGATCAGAAGGGTTCTCTTCGCAGGCCTCTCATGGATACTGGTGGGACCAGGAGTTGTCCAGGGTGTGGATGTATCGCTGCTGAATCGTCACAGATTGTAGCACTGGCTGCTACGGCTCCTCAGTGTTTGTCCCCTTTGTACATCACAATTGAATGGAACCCCCCCCCCCAAAAAAGTTATATATATATTCATTATGTTTTTCTTTGCAAAAGCAGTAGTGTCCAAGTTTATTGTAGTTTTATTTTATTTCTAGCAGACATTGAAAATGTGTTTTGTGTTCAATTATACTGTAGAATAATCAACTGAGTAACACAGTAAATTGGACAGATATTTCTTTGTACTATTGTTGCGTTCTGACTTCTCTTGTGAGTAAAACATATCTACTTACTTTCTAAAAAAACTAAAATTCTCCTTTTCAGTGTCGGTGTTACCGTTGTAACTACCCTGTCATAACCTCATCCAAATCAGTATTGGTGAAGAGTGTATTACAGGGTAATGTTGGAACCATCATTTCCATTCTCAGAAGTCTACAAGTGTTGTCGCACACAGTGTATGTATTTGTGATTTTATAAAATGCCACTTGTTCAGCGCTAAGTGACAGACAGCATGTACACGGCGAGGCCTTGCTGCATGTTATACTTCTACGTCTTTTCTCCTACAGTTTCTTTTTCTCTCCATTTGTTTCTCGACATTACTCGCATGCTTTGTGAATGATGTCTTTGCCTTTTTTCATATCCATCCCATTTAAAAGAGAATGTGTCTGTGTGCTAGTGAACAGGTTTCTTGAAGGAGGGCAGGTCATTCGGCAATAGTTAAATGCACTCACAAGGGAGAAAAGCAATAAGATGTTCCTATTTCAGTGTAATTGTTGTGCATTTAGCATCTGCTTCGGGACCATTCTGATTGGGTTTCTACATGTAGCTTGTGATATGTGGTACTTTAAACGTTACTGTTTGTTTCTGAGGGGCAGCAGAAACCACCTTTAATGTGATGGCCAAAGGAGCCTATAACGACTTATGAAAGCAACAATTAATCCATTGACGTGACATTGTTTTTGTCTCGTGGGGGTTCCCCCGATATCAATGGAGATTAATTTATTCTAGAGTAGCAAATTACTTATTATTTAGTAATATTTGCTTTCTGTATTTTGTAAGCCCTCATTATATATGCACATATTTACCATAAGCAATCTGTGTAAGTCCTACACATCAATCCCTGTGTGTTCTACACCATTCTGGTCAAACTTCCTGATACAAAAGGAATCTCCAACCATCAGTACAGAAATGAGCATCACAGCATATGCAGCAGTCCCTATCTGACGCTTGTGTAAAAGGTATTGCATTTAAAAAATGCCAAAGAGAGGTGTCCCACAGTAAGAGAGGAGGTGTCCCACAGTAAGAGAGGAGGTGTCCCACAGTAAGAGAAGAGGTGTCCCACAGTAAGAGAAGAGGTGTCCCACAGTAAGAGAAGAGGTGTCCCACAGTAAGAGAAGAGGTGTCCCACCCCACAGTAAGAGAAGAGGTGTCCCACAGTAAGAGAAGAGGTGTCCCACAGTAAGAGAAGAGGTGTCCCACAGTAAGAGAAGAGGTGTCCCACAGTAAGAGAAGAGGTGTCCCACAGTAAGAGAAGAGGTGTCCCACAGTAAGAGAAGAGGTGTCCCACAGTAAGAGAAGAGGTGTCCCACAGTAAGAGAAGAGGTGTCCCACAGTAAGAGAAGAGGTGTCCCACAGTAAGAGAAGAGGTGTCCCACAGTAAGAGAAGAGGTGTCCCACAGTAAGAGAAGAGGTGTCCCACAGTAAGAGAAGAGGTGTCCCACAGTAAGAGAAGAGGTGTCCCACAGTAAGAGAAGAGGTGTCCCACAGTAAGAGAAGAGGTGTCCCACAGTAAGAGAAGAGGTGTCCCACAGTAAGAGAAGAGGTGTCCCACAGTAAGAGAAGAGGTGTCCCACAGTAAGAGAAGAGGTGTCCCACAGTAAGAGAAGAGGTGTCCCACAGTAAGAGAAGAGGTGTCCCACAGTAAGAGAAGAGGTGTCCCACAGTAAGAGAAGAGGTGTCCCACAGTAAGAGAAGAGGTGTCCCACAGTAAGAGAAGAGGTGTCCCACAGTAAGAGAAGAGGTGTCCCACAGTAAGAGAAGAGGTGTCCCACAGTAAGAGAAGAGGTGTCCCACAGTAAGAGAAGAGGTGTCCCACAGTAAGAGAAGAGGTGTCCCACAGTAAGAGAGGAGGTGTCCCACAGTAAGAGAAGAGGTGTCCCACAGTAAGAGAGGAGGTGTCCCACAGTAAGAGAGGAGGTGTCCCACAGTAAGAGAGGAAACAGACCATAATATTTTATCTGCAGTTCAGAATGTGAGATCCGTGTGAGAGCAGGACTATGAAATCATGATGTTGGGGGTTGTAACCTCCCGTGTGAGATGAGTTGACAAGTTTCACATGGTAAGAGCTTTGTCTGCTATCACGTACGTCACTGTTGAAATTGAAACAATTCTAATGTGAAATTCAGATGGCCTACAGTACTAAAAGGGATTGCTCGGGTGAACATTGTCTACATGGTAGCAAAGGTTGTTCAAGTATTGAATCAAGCCTTTTTTGTAAGATGTGTGTGAAAATGACACGTTTGCTGTTCACTTTAGGAAGAAAAAAAAGAATCCTAGCATTACAGCCACATTTAAATTGGATGAAATGTTTACATAGCACAATGTGCCAAAGTAATTTACTTATTTGATTTACATTGTCAATACAAGGTGAAGGATGTGCCATTTGACGGATAATAAACCAAATCAAGAAAATAGTAATTTGGGACATCAAATATGATTTGTTCCTTTGATAAAACAGTTTGCTGTAGGATTGTGTAGATTACGATTCAAATCACAGGGGAGGCAGCATGGGGGTAACCAATGTAAAAGTGTATGTTTGTATATACACTACGTTGATCTACTGTACAGTATGAACAAGCAACACCAGTGAGTGGATCTACTCTACAACGCTTGGAATTGTTCATGTTTTATAGTTATGGCAAAACTTTTACTTTAAATGAGGAAAAATGTACTTAAATAAATGCATTTAAGAGATGTGGCCTTTCTTTACATTCCTTGAAGACTTAGTTAATTAGCAATGAGAAATAAGGTTTGGAAGCCAGAGTTTTGTTGATGGCTGTAACTAAATCATTCAGTCAGTTTTCCTGGCCTGCTTGCTCTCATTGCTATGCAGAGTCCTCCTAGTGGGAAAACAGGACAGTATTGTCATGGAAACAGCCTCTAACAAAGATCCAGCCCTGGCTGTTCTCCAGTGTCTCCAATTTCCACTCAGAGATGTCCACAATTTGCTCTCTCATATTAGGGGTTCTCAAACCTTTCCTCTGGGACCCCCATCTGTTCCATATCAGAGCTAGCACACCAGTCAACTAATTCTCAAGCCCTTGTCTGGGAGAATTAGTTCAGGGCTTCAACACAACTGGGAAATGTCTGGGGGTCCCCGAGGAGAGATTTTAAGAACCAATCCTAGCCCTGGGGACCTCAGGTAGACATTTGTTTCAGCCTTAGTACACCCACGCTTGATTCGAATCAACTCATCATCAAGCCTTTAATTAGTTGAATCAATTGTGTGAGTGTTAAAGCAGTATTTATCAGGATTGGGAAACACTGGTTTAGATGCAGGTGAGAAATGAGGGCTGTGTTTTAGTACGCATAAAAGGTCCAGCTCTAATACCTCCTGTATGTACAATCCCACAGTCAAAGGAAACTAAAGGGTTTGTACATATGTGTAACGCTCCATCACATCCCAGGGTAATGTAACAGACATTAAAAGCCCAGTGCAGTCAAAAGTATGTTTTTTTCCTGTGTTTTGTATCATATTGTACAACAGCTGATGAAACATTTGATCAGTGTTATTTCCTGATAGTTGCTGGTTGAAAATACAGTATACGCAGGTTTGCATGGGTGGGAGTTTTGGCTTTCCATGATGACATCACCATGCGGTAAATTAGTTAGACCAATAAAAAGAGATCCAGACAGTCCTATCAAAATTCTTGCATGAGAATGTTTTTGCTAAAAACATTTTTTGGGGGGAAATCTATTACAGTAAGGTACTTAATTGTTACCCAGAAATGTTTTGATATTGATACAAAACTGTCTGCATCTTTAAAAAAAGGTCCAATGCAGAGTCACCAAAGATCAGCAGCTCTACTAAACAGACCCGCTGTCGCCCACTACTACTACCAACAGCACAATAAACATCTGGAGACTAGACATGCACCATACTCCTAGCCCACAGGGGGCGCTAGCCTGACATGCACCATACTCCTAGCCCACAGGGGGCGCTAGCCTGACATGCACCATACTCCTAGCCCACAGGGGGCGCCAGCCTGACATGCACCATACTCCTAGCCCACAGGGGGCGCTATCCTAGGCGTGTACCATACTCCAAGCCCACAGGGTGAGCAAGCGTGATATGCCCATATTCGTCACACTTTAGATAAAGTATCATTTTATAAAGCGTATAAGGTTAACGAAGCCTTCGTAAACCCTTTACAAGGCCTACATAAACACTTGACACTGGTGGTGTATAAAATCATGAACATTTATTAAATGTGTGCAACATGGTGTAAATGCTCATCAACATACGATTCACAAAGTCAGTCATGGGCCAGTTTTTCAAAAGATGGATTTCTATCAGATAGGATTAAATGCATAGACATAGAATGAACAGAACAGAAAATGGGGACGCGTTCTATTTCTATGCATTTAATGCTATCTGATAGGAGAAATACAGATAAACTTTTGAAAAACTGGGCCCAGGGTGGTGCACAGTTAACATGGAGATTACAGAGGGAATACACAATGAGGAGCGTACAAACATGACACAGCTATCACTTTTCCTCCACCGATGAAAGACGCACAGGACGAGAAGCAGTTTCTACAACACAACATTCCCAGAGCAATCAGACATTGCAGTTTGTTTTGTACATAGTTTGACATTACATTCTTATAGAATGAATCTGATACGTTAGGATGTTTGGTCCAGTTTACATGAGCTATTTACACATTAGTACAATGTGAAATACACCATGCTGAAACTAGATTTCATTTCATCAACATCCCTTATTATTCTTGACAAATTTACTACTGACCAATGATTGAGAACATTATGATAAATATTTCAATATTATCTACTAGAATTCTTTACAGTATTTTGATAGCACCTTATGTTATCAGGTTATTGTATTTATTATTAACCTTTGAATATCAAATAATGATGCCCTGAGGTCAGCAAAGTTAATTTCCTTTCCTTGAAATGAGTGTCTCCACCATACATTTTTATGTCCCAACTTTAGACTTTCAATTACCACATTGCACTATAGGCCTACAGAAAGACATAAATGAGGTCTCATTGTTCCTTCAGATGTGGCAGCACTATTTTGAGATTGGCTTCTTTGCATATTCAAGCCTATAGGCAGAGGCAAGGTTACTCATCACACGACATGAGCACAGTTCTCTGAGCTACTTCCATTAAACGTCATAGTTCACTGAGCTACTTCCATTAAAGTTCACAGTTCACTGAGCTACTTCCATTAAAGTTCACAGTTCACTGAGCTACTTCCATTAAAGTTCACTGAGCTACTTCCATTAAAGTTCACAGTTCACTGAGCTACTTCCATTAAAGTTCACAGTTCACTGACCTACTTCCATTAAAGTTCACTGAGCTACTTCCATTAAAGTTCACAGTTCACTGACCTACTTCCATTAAACTTCACAGTTCACTGAGCTACTTCCATTAAACTTCACAGTTCACTGAGCTACTTCCATTAAACTTCAGTCTCTCAAAAATATAGACTCCATGTAGGCTATTATACTGTAATAATAAAATGTATTTACAGTATTATCAGTCTTGATCACTAATGCAGAGTGAAGACTGAATTGAATGAAAAACATTCACAAAATAGTTAGTAAAAAAACGAACGATTAAGAACATAATGGGCATGGGCTGCCTGACTAGCCAGAGAGATGCAGTGTATGGTAATATCCTTATTTGCATGCAGTCTCGGATTGTCCATTAAGAGCTTAGTTTAGAGGTGGGTGTACTGGAGTGGTACCGCCCCGTGGCACTCACGTCCGTAGCCATAAAGTGCTTTGAAAGGCTGGTCATGGCTCACATCAACAGCATCCTCCCGGACACCCTAGACCCACTCCAATTCGCATACCGCCCCTTCAGATCCACAGATGACGCAATCTCAATCGCACTCCACACTACCCTTTCTCACCTGGACAAAAGGAACACCTATGTGAGAATGCTGTTCATCGACTACAGCTCAGCGTTCAACACCATAGTGCCCACGAAGCTCATCACTAAGCTAAGGACTCTGGGACTAAACACCTCCCTCTGCAACTGAATCCTGGACTTCCTGACGGGCCGCCCCCAGGTGGTAAGGGTAGGCAACAACACATCTGTCACGCTGATCCTTAACACTGGGGCCCCTCAGGGGTGTGTACTTAGTCCCCTCCTGTATTCCCTGTTCACCCAAGTTTGCTGATGACACAACAATCGTAGGCCTGATCACCGACAACGATGAGACGGCCTATAGGGAGGAGGTCAGAGAACTGGCAGTATTGTGCCAGGACAACAACCTCTCCCTCAATGTGAGCAAGACAAAGGAGCTGATCGTGGACTACGGGAAAAGGCAGGCCAAACAGGCCCCCATTAACATCGACGGGGCTGTAGTGGAGCGGGTCGAGAGTTTCAAGTTCCTTGGTGTCCACATCAACACACCATCATGGTCCAAACATACCAAGACAGTCGTGAAAAGGGCACGACAAAACCTTTTCCCCCTCAGGAGACTGAAAAGATTTGGCATGGGCCCCCAGATCCTCAAAAGGTTCTACAGCTGCACCATCGAGAGCATCCTGACCGGTTACATCACCGCCTGGTATGGCAACTGCTCGGCATCTGACCGTAAGGCACTACAGAGGGTAGTGTGAACGGCCCAGTACATCACTGGGGCCAAGCTTCCTGCCATCCAAGAAGCTAGACGGTGTCAGAGGAAAGGCCATAAAATTGTCAGAGACCCCCCCCCACTGTTGGTTAAGGGCTTGTAAGTAAGCATTTCACGGTAAAGTCTACACTTGTTGTATTCGGCGCATGTGGCAAATAAAATTTGATGGTCTTGGAGCTGCACTCACTGTCAGACAGATACTTTATGGTTCAGAGAACAGCAGTAGCTAAATACCAGAAGGAAAGAACGATGACGATAGATTGAGAGGCCTGTCAATCAACTGACCTCATGAATTTGACAGCGGAATGGTAAATTAAAATTGCCTCAGATGCTATAGGGAATTACAGTGATATCAGACTGACACAAAGACATTTCAGGCAATGAGAAATGGCCAAGGATGCTAAAAAAGAATGATAGGATGTGGCCTCAGGTACTTAGTATGACTTGGCTACCTGTGTTGTAAGGGTTGAACAAAAAACCTAATAGTAGAATCATGGAGTGAGAATATAATGAAATTCATGAACACAAATGCATTATACAGATTGACGTGACAAACTAATTTGTTAATCTATCTTGAATAAATTATATTTTTCTCTGCAGAAGACATCTGAAATCACCAAATGATACTGGCATCAAATGCCTTTGTGGTTTTGTCCATATTGCTCTCTCCTTTATAAATAAATAAATAAATCCTCAACTAATTTAACATACCAGAAGAACAAAATATGTTATATGTAAAAGGCACTGAGAAAATATCTAATACATGGCTGAGTAGAAGTGTTTACTTTGAACAGTTGTTGACTGTATCATGCATACTTCCTGGTGTCTATCAATATAACAATTCAGAACAAAAGAGCATTGTTATGAACATTATCAACCGATGTATGGCATGTCAGAGCTTCTTTCAGACAGTGATCAGTGCACAGAACTAGTGGCTCACACAAACATACAAGAACAACAATGTTTTTTGGGGGAAAGAAAATGTGAAAAATGACAATAATTTGTCTTACCTATAAGTGAAGACTAATAGAACTATAATCATACACTGAAAAAAATATAATCGCAACATGTAAAGCGTTGGTCCCATGTTTTATGAGCTGAAATAAAAGATGACAGAAGTTTTCCATATGCACAAAAAGCTTACTTCGCTCAAATTTTGTGCACACATTTCTTTACATCCCTGTTAGTGAGCATTTCTCCTTTGCCAAGATTATCCATCCACATGACAGGTGTGGCATATCAAGAAGCTAATTACACAGCATGATCATTACATAGGTGAACCTTGTGCTGGGGACAAAAGGCCACAAAAATGTGCAGTTTTGCCACACAACACAATGCCACAGATGTCTCAAGATGAGGGAGCGTACAATTAGAATTCTGACTGCAGGAATGTCCAACAGAGTTGTTGCCAGAGAATTTAATGTTCATTTCTCTACCATAAACGTCGTTTTATAGAATTTGGCAGTACGTCCAACCAGCCTCACAACCGCAGACCACGTGTATGGCGTTGTGTGGGCGAGCGGTTCGCTGATGTAAACGTTGTTGGCAGAGTGCCCAAATGGTGGAGGTGGGTTTACTGTATGGTATGGGCAGGCATAAGCTATGGACAACGAACACAGTTTATTTTATCGATGGTAATTTGAATGCACAGAGATACCTTGAGATCCTGAGGCCCATTGTCGTGCCATTCTTCAGCCCCATCACCTCATGTTTCAGCATGATAATGCACTGCCCCAAGGATCTGTACACAATTCCTGGAAGCTGAAAATGTCCCAGTTCTTCCATGGCCTGCATACTCACCAGACATGTCACCTGTTGAGCATGTTTGGGATGCTCTGGATCGACGTGTACGACAGTGTGTTCCAGTTCCCGCCAATATCCATCAACTTTGCACAGCCATTGAAGATGAGTGGGACACAATCAACAGCCTGATCAACTCTATGTGAAGGAGATGTTGCGCTGCATGAGGCAAATGGTGTTCACACCATATACTGACTGGTTTTCTGATCCACACTCCTAACTTTTATAGTTATCTGTGACCAACAGACACATATATGTATTACCAGTCATGTGAAATCCATAGATTAGGTACTAATGAATTTATTTAAAATTGACTGATTTTCTGATATGAACTTTAACTCAGTAAAATCTTTCAAATGGTTGCATGTTGCGTTTATATTTTTGTTCAGTATACATACCTTATCTGCACACAAAAACACATTAAGGTAAATATTCATAACGTTTTCAATTTCATTGGTTTTTAGTGTTCATCATCAAGTGTACTTTAGTTGATCAGCAATATCCCCTTTAAATCATTCCTACATAAATATTGTAGCACTAGGTTGCATAAGTCAGCACTCAATAGACACTCATTTCCCTTTCTAGTAAACTTTGATTTCCTGCTTCTTCAAAGAATGGTCGAGCACTCAATTAGGGAGGAAACTTAGGCGATACCAGTTAAACAGCATTAAATCTTCAGTATTCTGTGACAGAGCATAGATTTACACAATAGTTATGGAGTATTAATGTGCATCATTTAACTCCTATTTTCTGAGGAAGCATTTAGTACAACCATTAATTAAAGGGATTCATCAAAGCTAGGGATATTTAGTAAACATCAATAGACCTTTATTGAATCACTTTAAAGTGCAAGACGATCGAAAGTGCATGAGTAGTGCCCTAGCTAGGACAACTCTGCCTCAGTAATACAAATCTCACAAACACTTCACACATCAATAACACAGTCACAGTGGCAAGGAGTGGACAAGCACGAATGTATGTCATCGGCCAAGGGATAAAATAGGCCTTTGTGTGTGGACTTTGGAATTGCACACTTTTACACTGACATAAGTCTCTATTGGCCAAGAAGACATTATTAATCCACAGTGACGTTCACTTCACTGACTTAAACAGCTCCACATACAACACATTGGGGTACTATTCTGTCTCCACACAAGATGCAAGACAGCATCCTCTCAAAGTCATTACGGAACAGGAGAATCCATTCTCCAAAGCACATTTGGAAGGAATAACGTTGACAAACTTCTGTGGGTCTGGTGTTGTCTTCTCTCCATCTTTTAGTGACATCATTGGACTGAGAGTCATTGGCTGATGGTATGAAATGTTTAACTCAAACCCAAATCACATACTTCATAGATCAATGTCAGGCTTGCTTCCAGGGAATGAGCTGTGGGCGTGACCAACCGAGCCAGAGACCCCGCCCTATTCAGTAGACCTGAACTGGGAACAGTCCATGTCTGTGTGGTCTGTCAGTGAGTGAGTTTGGCTGTGGACATATCAGATTTACCTGTGGATGGTTCAGCGTGTATATCTAGAGTTGAACTGAACTGACCCCTGCAGCTCTTGATGATCCAAGACTATGCCACATGGAGACTGTGTTCATGCTGTACATTAACAGTACGCCTCATCCAAACCAACGTTCATGTGGCAAGAACTGGTATTGTATCATCCAACCTTCCCTTTGCCGTCTGATAACCTGACCACAAGTCACGCCATCCAGTATTTCCAATGATGTTGCAAATATAAGGACTGCCAGTCATATAATCTGATGACCAGTTGAAAGGTTCCTATTGACTGAGATATGGAGTTGAGTACAGTACAGTAAGCACTACCCTGATAAGTAGGAGATTTCCCATTCCAGGTATGAACCATCAGCAGGAAGAGCTCTGGAAGGGAATAGTAACGTAGATCTACTTCTCCATATTTCATTTAAACATAATGGATCCTGGGCTTACAAACTGCATTATGTATATA
Source organism: Salvelinus namaycush (assembly GCF_016432855.1). Taxonomy (NCBI): domain Eukaryota; kingdom Metazoa; phylum Chordata; class Actinopteri; order Salmoniformes; family Salmonidae; genus Salvelinus; species Salvelinus namaycush. Next base: position 75,893,230 of record NC_052310.1, read on the forward strand.
TACAGTATATCTGCTTAGTGGTTCAGGTCTATCTTGGAGAGAAAATCCCAGATGTTGCTCGGTAGGTGGTCCAATAGAATCATAGATTGACATTACAGAGTGACTTTGCACTACATGGAAACAACGTTTAACCCGGTCAGAAAAAAATTATCCAAACACTTTTTTGTCATGCAGCCTGTGACACGAACATTATGAGGCATGTGGATAGTACAATGGCTTTGCTTTGTGCCTCAGTAAAGAAACATTCCTCTATAGACATTTCTCTTGAGTTCTGATTCAGATATAGTGACCTGCTCTCCACACCTAGAGGTTCTGTCCCCAAACCCATTTAACACAGACACTATTAAAATATGGTTTCATTTAAGGAATTACGTGTCTACAATTGTAAAGAAAATATGTATTAGTGGGTGTGGTTAGTGTGCGTTAGTGCTTTGCGTGTGATGAACAGTGTGTGTGGTACGTGTGAGACGTGACAGTGTGTGTGTGTGTACACACGTGTTTGGGTACATGTGAGACATGACAGTGTGACAGTGTGTGTGTGACATGTGAGACGTGACAGTGTGTGTGTGTGTGTGTGTGTGTGTGTGTGTGACGTGACAGTGTGTGTGTGTGTGTGTGTACGTGTGTGACGTGACAGTGTGTGTGTGTGTGTGTGTACGTGTGAGACGTGACAGTGTGTGTGTGTGTGTGTGTGTGTGTGTGTGTGTGTGTGGGTACGTGTGAGACGTGACAGTGTGTGTGTGTGTACGTATGAGACGTGACAGTGTGTGTGTGTGGGTACGTGTGAGACGTGACAGTGTGTGTGGGTACGTGTGAGACGTGACAGTGTGTGTGTGTGGGTACGTGTGAGACGTGACAGTGTGTGTGTGTGGGTACGTGTGAGACGTGACAGTGTGTGTGTGTGGGTACGTGTGAGACGTGACAGTGTGTGTGTGTGGGTACGTGTGAGACGTGACAGTGTGTGTGTGTGGGTACGTGTGAGACGTGACAGTGTGTGTGTGTGGGTACGTGTGAGACGTGACAGTGTGTGTGTGGGGGTACGTGTGTGTGTGTGTGTGTGTGTGGGTACGTGTGAGACGTGACAGTGTGTGTGTGTGGGTACGTGTGTGTGTGTGTGTGTGGGTACGTGTGAGACGTGACAGTGTGTGTGTGTGGGTACGTGTGAGACGTGACAGTGTGTGTGTGTGTGGGTACGTGTGAGACGTGACAGTGTGTATGTGGGTGTATATTATAAAGATTACGTGGTCTCCTCACTGGGTGGGGGAGCAGTCATCTAAGTCCAGCAGCTCCCTCACCAGTCTCTCTCCAAACTGCGCTCGGCTATAGCGCTTGACGTGGTAGGCATCAGACATCTTGTACAGGATATAGGCGTTGTTTATGGCGATGCTGATGGTCAGCCAGAACACCTGCTGCCACGTCTTGTTGGGCTTGTGGAAGATGAAATACCTGAAAGAAAAGACCAACCCTGAGTGGCTAACTGGGATCTTGACAAATTGGTCCTTTTTTAATATGTGTCAGATGTCCATCACATCCAGTTGATAATCTGAAATTAGACAGAGTTACGACGGACGGAAGGGCACATAGACAGACAGCTGGGAGGATATCTTGTCTCCATGACTAGGTGAGAGGCATTGGTTAGTGGTGAGGAGGAGCGATATTCAGCTAAAGTTCTGGTTTCTGACTCTCCAGACGTAATCTGCAGTTCTGCACGCTCACACGTGTTGTCCTCTGAGGTACAGAACAACATCTAATTACTGTCCAATCTCCAAACTAATTGGAGGCAGAGAGAGGTTAGAGAGGGAGAGAAGTAAAGTGACATTCTCCCTGCTGTGTGTGTGTGTGTGTGTGTGTGTGTGTGTGTGTGTAGCAATATGCCATCTATCACTCCTCTTGTCCCCTTAATTGAAGGCTTCCGTCTTTGACCTGTTCTCCATTTGGGACATAGAAATGCACCATGCTGTGCATATCAGAAGATTGCTATATCATTAATGCGATTCCTGAAACATGTCCTTCTCCAGGTGTTGGACGATCGAATCTGGAGCACAGGGGGAGTCAGGCTGACTCTCTGTCTAGCAGCACGGGGGGGAGTCAGGCTGACTCTCTGTCTAGCAGCACGGGGGGAGTCAGGCTGACTCTCTGTCTAGCAGCACGGGGGGAGTCAGGCTGACTCTCTGTCTAGCAGCACGGGGGGAGTCAGGCTGACTCTCTGTCTAGCAGCACGGGGGGAGTCAGGCTGGCTCTCTGTAAAGCAGCATGGGTTGGCCAGCCCTGTGCTATGATGATGAACATTCATATAGGCAAACACCTTTCTTCCATGGTGACAAATTAGTACAAATTACTACAATAGATCCAGTATGTCAACTAGTGGGCTAATTAGTGACTCACTTGCTGTACTTGTCGTCATACTTGCAGATGTAGCTGAGGTGTGCAGCGAAGGCCTCCACAGCCAGCGGACAGGGAATCTCACCACTTTTCCTCTTGATGATCATCCCTGGAACCCAACACATGACTCAGAGAAGGCTAATGGGAGCTGGAACCCAACACATGACTCAGAGAAGGCTAATGGGAGCTGGAACCCAACACATGACTCAGAAGGCTAATGGGAGCTGGAACCCAACACATGACTCAGAAGGCTAATGGGAGCTGGAACCCAACACATGACTCAGAAGGCTAATGGGAGCTGGAACCCAACACATGACTCAGAGAAGGCTAATGGGAGCTGGAACCCAACACATGACTCAGAGAAGGCTAATGGGAGTGGGAATCAAATTTCACTGAGTTAAAAAAAGAAGTATTATGTAAACTGATGTTCAGACTCGGTGACAAAGTACAATACAAGTGACATTTGGGGCATAATATCTTAACAGTAAAGTATAGCCCAACTGTAACTGGATAAAGAGTGATGCTGTACATAACTAAACTGCAGGCCTCAAAATCCAATTTTGATGGTTTCTCACTATAGCGCCAAAATAACCAATATATTCTGCAGAAAATACCTTGATCTGTAACAAGAAAAACAGGACTGAGTGCTTACTAGTGTAGCTAGGAGAAACGCATTTTTAAAAGTATCAACCCAATACCTAAAATAAACTGATTACAGGTGAAGCACCACATGAAAAATAGATGAACATGAGGAGTTAGTGTAATTATGGAGGTAGCTGCGAGGGAACAAGTCTAGTAGTCCCCTGGATCCCAATTGAACCATTAGCAGGCCTTTGATACGGTTACTGACTGAACCTCCAACTGTAGCTTCCATAAAAATGATCCTCAGGTAGTTTATGCTAATTACACTACAAATTGGAAAGTTACTGGAGGGTAATTTGAAAAATAAATGCGAGATCAGAGTAACCTCATTTCAGTCAGGAAAGACAATGGATTTTTTTCTTAACAGAATTTAAGAATATAATTTAGCAGCAGACTTGGTAAGGTCTCAATTTGGAAATATTTCTGACTCTCCCTCACCATTGCCTCAGCTTCAGTCGTTCACATGATTACTTCATTTCACAGCCATTTCACCAATGATACAGTGTTATATTTATTCAAAGGTCAGATGGCTTTCTCTGTAGCTATAATGAAATGCTATGACCACCACTTAACCATCCAAAGAAAATAATGACTAGTATGTATAAGAAACGATTGGAGGGAAAACAGAAGGTTGGGGTGGGAGGGGTTGTGTTTTGCTGTATTTTGGGTTTTTATATTATCAGTAGTGAGATAATTTGTACTGGATTAAGGGACAATGAAAAATACCTACATCCTCTCTAGGATTCATTCAGATTGGGTGGATTTTCCTCATTGAATACAACACTAATGCAGCTTTTGTTTATTTGCATGTTTTTATTTTATTTAACCTTGATTTAACTAGGCAAGTCAGTTAAGAACAAATTCTTATTTACAATGACGGCCTACACCGGCCAAACCCGGACGACGCTGGGCCAATTGTCCCTATGGAACTCCCAATCACGTCCGGTTGTGATACAGCCTGGAATCGAACTAGGGTCTGTAGTGATGCCTCTAGCACTGAGATGCAGTGCCTTAGACCGCTGCGCCACTAGATAGTGGAAATATGAACTCTCCATCGATTCCACTCATCTACTCTGGATCCATGATGTTTATCTATCCAGATATAATGCATTTTCTCACCTCTTATTTTACAAATGGGATGAAATGTGTCTGAGGTGAGAGACCTTTTCACATGCCACACAACAGGGATTTTCTCATTATCTCTGATCATCACTCCATCCTCATACAGGGAGAGAGAATGATGAGGTGTTTCATGACGGTTCCCCAGCAGTCTACAGGGTAGATTATGAGTGCATTAACACCTAGGAGTTACTTTGATCTGGGAAATCCACATCATGTCAATGGTGGGTGGTGGGTGGTGACTCATTTTGTATCAGTCAGCCCTAAAGAGCTTCATAATGATGCTCCATTTCAGAACATTCTAGTGATGCAGTAGGTTGACATGATCAAAATAAGTAGAAACGTTTTGTTTTAAAATTGAAGGCAGTTCACCACAAATCTATGCCCATGATTGAACACAGTTTAAACATCCACCTAAACGCATCTGAATGAAAATGTATGAAAAAGAAAACGTTATTAATATAACACTGGTTGCAGAGCGGGAGTACTCACCTTCCTTGGTAGGTGAATAGGCGTTGGTAAGGAAGCAGAAGTGTCCCTTGTTATACCAGCTGATGAGGGAGGTGTTGCCTCTCATCATGCTGCGGGACTGGCCTCTCTGCTGTGGGCTCTCAGGGTTCACCAGCATGCACTGGGGCAGGCCGGTGCAGTCACTCTTCCTGGTGCTCAGCAGCCCACAGCAGTAGATCTCTGGCAGAGGACAAACACACACCTTTAGACATTTGGGACACGTTCAGGATGGTACAACATACAAAAAGGATTTTCAGCTAAATGTTCCACCGCACTGCTAAATTTACTTCTGTGTGCACAATGTAATGTACTTGTGAGAGTTTTGATCCTGATGTGTGCTGAATATAACCCTCTTCTTTCCTATAACCCACCCTCCTGCTAAATGAGACATGGCCCAGATTAGGCTGGACAAAGTTGAATTACTGTTTAACGGATGCCCCGCCTCACTTTTCGCCACACACCGAGAGAAAAAAAAAAAAAAAAAAAAAAATCAGATGTTATTTTTTGGCCAATATCATCTCTTTGTTTATAATGCACTGTCCGCTCTCCCTTGAGGCTTTCCCAAGTTGATGCCCAAGAGACCAAGCAGCCTCAGACCACCCGCTCAGATCATGTTCAAGCCTCGGATTGGACAGTGAAACACACACGCTCACACCTGCAGATGTTTAATTTCTCTCTCATGCAGTCATGGCTGAAGCCAGCGCAAATTCCAACTATCTGTGTCCAGATTAAACGTGGGACGTATCTCATTAAACAAATAGTTGTTTAAATGCATTGTTATTGCATCATTTTCAGATCTATTAGAAGGGAATAATAGACGAAACAAAGTAATTTCACCAATTAACTGGCCAGAGATCAGGGCATTCATCAGCAAAGACACAGTGCAAACTGATAGTATTTTGGACAACCAAATTGAACTCAAAATGATTAATGAATTGAAGTGTGTAAGCTGTATGGTGATTTGCGATTCATAACTTACATTTTACCGGTACGACCAGTAGTAGTAAACCAACTGATAACACCAAGACGGAATGCGTTTGAAGTGAAGATGCGCCGCGGAGAACAGCTAGCAAGTACATCGCCAGTGGCACGCACACACTTCGTACAGATCAGCAGGTGGGGCTTTTCGTGGCAGCCAGACGAGACAATCGAAGGAGAATGCGGTGAGCAAAGTTACTGGGCTCGAATTTAGTCACGCTTCGGAACCCAAACCGGCTACGCGATCACGACACGCAGGTTATAATATCAAAACAAACTCTGAACCAATGACATTAATTTGGGGACAGGTCGAAAAGCATTAAACATTTATGGCAATTTAGCTAGTTAGCTTGCACTTGCTAGCTAATTTGTCCTATTTAGCTAGCTTGCTGTTGCTAGCTAATTTGTCCTGGGATATAAACATTAGGTTGTTATTTTACCTGAAATGCACAAGGTCCTCTACTCCAACAATTAATCCACACATAAAAACGGTCAACCGAATCGTTTCTAGTCATCTCTCCTCCTTCCAGGCTTTTTCATCGTTTAACTTATATGGTGATTGGCATCTAAACTTTCATAGTATTACCACGACAACCGGCAACACAGTTCTTCTTTCAATCACCCACGTGGGTATAACCAATGAGGAGATGGCACGTGGGTACCTGCTTCTATAAACCAATGAGGAGATGGGAGAGGCAGGACTTGCAGCGCGATCTGCGTCAGAAATACGAATGACTTCTATTTTAGCTCTTGGCAACGCAGACTCGTTGGCGCGCGCGAGCAGTGTGAGTGCAATAATTGAATAACATATATTCCTAAATTTATTTTGTAACGCTTGCGGTGTAGTCAGGGTATTCTATATAGATTGATGCTTCTAATTGTGCATGTTATAAACAACATCATTTTTTTTATGATTAAGGGTTATACTCTATGGCTGGATTTATGTATTTTTTCCAATGCTACGTTAATTTTGCAGACCTAACTTGATTGACCCTCTTTCTACAAGACCTACTAGTCTGAGAGACCTAATCATATTTGTATGAATATTTTGTTAACGCCTAGGCTATAGAGATGCATTCACGTAATTAACTCGTTATTATGCAACATTTTAAATTTGATTACAATTATTTATTGTCAATCATTCTTGAATTTGTTAGGCTATACAATTAAGTAGATTAATGAACTGATAAAAAATAAAATTATGTATGAATGTATTATCATTTTTGAATATGATAGAATATTGCATTCTATTATACATTCTATGTGAATAATGTTCATTACTGTTCATTTGTGTATTCATAATAATAATAATAATCGGAAAATCAGTCTGAAATTGAATATTTCGCCTATTGTTCATGTCCATATAGCCTAGGACAATGTTGTAAAGTACTGTTATTCCTTATCCAACTCATGAACAAATTAGATTTTTTTGTGATTTTTTTTGCTCGCTCGCCTCACTTTTCTGGGGGGAAAATCTGTTAAACAGTGAATCAATTTTGTCTGGCCTTACAGGTGCCCAGTCAGTGTTGAGATTGAGATCAGAGGATAAAGCCTAGAGGAGGGCACTGAGGACAGACTCTCCCTCTACCACCTCTTACTCAACAAGGGGTGAAAGAAAGACAATGGCATTTCAAATTTTTATGGAGTTTAAAATTATTCATATCTCACTAGGCTGTTTGCTCTGTTCATTAACAGTAGGATGTACTGGTGCTCTCGGTTTCCAAAATAAGAATCAGGAGAATTTAATGTACGTCATCTTCACAGTTTACTGTATGGCCAGTTACGCAGCTTAGTGGGTGGTAGGCATGGAAGCAGAATACACACAATTTACATCTTGGTTCTCAGGGAAGTCTCAAGGTGAACTTCAATTGACAGTCTTCAATTTCAGTGCTACAGTAGCCGGAGGTCGTTTATGGTAATTAAAAACGGCAGAGGATGAGCAGGAAGGAGATTACAGTAATGTAAAGAGAGAGAGAGTGAAAGAGAGGAAAGAGGTGGATGGAAAGAATGAGGAGTAAAGAGATAAATGGGATGAAAGATTAAGATCTACCCTGTTTCTCAAACTCCTGGTACAGGTTGAGGCTGGTGATGCTGGGCCCGGTGAAGATGATGCTGTTGCGGCCAGAGAGGTTCTGACACAGCTGCTTGGCCACCATACTGTGGAGCTGAGGCTTGTTCTTCAGGGTGGCCAACCCATCAGGACCCTGGCCCTCCTTCAGATGCACATAGATCTGGAAGAGAGATAGAGACAGTCAATACCACCACAATGTCATCAGGTATCCTAGCGTTTAAGAGCATTGGGCCAGTAAACAAAAGGTCGCTGGTTCGAATCCCTTGAGCCGACTAGGCAAAAAAATCTGTCGATATGACCTTGAGCAAGGCACTTAACCCTAATTGCTCCTCCTGTAAGTGGCTCTGGATAAAAGTGTCTGCTAAATGACTAAAATGTCAAATGTAAAATGTCATACACTGACATATACAAATGAATACATAATGATCTCAGGAATGGTCTGTGTAGTGGCTAGTGTTCCAATTAGCCACATTGATGTGGCTCCTACAATCTGAGTTGCTGGTTTAGCTCCATTGACTACCATTTACATTTAAATACTTCTGATCAGACAAGTTGATTGATACGCTAGTTCTCATCACACAATGTAGTTGACAATACTAACCCTGTAGTTTTCTATTGACAATAATACTAACCCTGTAGTTTTCCATTGACAATAATACTAACCCTGTAGTTTTCCATTGACAATAATACTAACCCTGTAGTTTTCCATTGACAATAATATTAACCCTGTAGTTTTCCATTGACAATAATACTAACCCTGTAGTTTTCCATTGACAATAATACTAACCCTGTAGTTTTCCATTGACAATAATACTAACCCTGTAGTTTTCCATTGACAATAATACTAACCCTGTAGTTTTCCATTGACAATAATACTAACCCTGTAGTTTTCCATTGACAATAATACTAACCCTGTAGTTTTCCATTGACAATAATACTAACCCTGTAGTTTTCCATTGACAATAATACTAACCCTGTAGTTTTCCATTGACAATAATACTAACCCTGTAGTTTTCCATTGACAATAATACTAACCCTGTAGTTTTCCATTGACAATAATACTAACCCTGTAGTTTTCCATTGACAATAATACTTACCCTGTAGTTTTCCATTGACAATAATACTAACCCTGTTGTTTTCTATTGACAATAATATTAACCCTGTAGTTTTCCATTGACAATAATATTAACCCTGTAGTTTTCCATTGACAATAATACTAACCCTGTAGTTTTCCATTGACAATAATATTAACCCTGTAGTTTTCCAATGACAATAATATTAACCCTGTAGTTTTCTACTGACAATAATACTAACCCTGTTGTTTTCCAATGACAATAATACTAACCCTGTAGTTTTCCATTGACAATAATACTAACCCTGTAGTTTTCCAATGACAATAATACTAACCCTGTAGTTTTCCAATGACAATAATACTAACCCTGTAGTTTTCCAATGACAATAATACTAACCCTGTAGTTTTCCAATGACAATAATACTAACCCTGTAGTTTTCCAATGACAATAATACTAACCCTGTAGTTTTCCATTGACAATAATACTAACCCTGTAGTTTTCCATTGACAATAATACTAACCCTGTAGTTTTCCATTGACAATAATACTAACCCTGTTGTTTTCTATTGACAATAATACTAACCTTGTTGTTTTCTATTGACAATACTAACCCTGTTGTTTTCTATTGACAATAATACTAACCCTGTAGTTTTCCATTGACAATAATACTAACCCTGTTGTTTTCTATTGACAATAATACTAACCCTGTAGTTTTCCATTGACAATAATACTAACCCTGTTGTTTTCTATTGACAATAATACTAACCCTGTAGTTTTCTATTGACAATAATACTAACCCTGTAGTTTTCTATTGACAATAATACTAACCCTGTAGTTTTCTATTGACAATAATACTAACCCTGTTGTTTTCCATTGACAATAATACTAACCCTGTAGTTTTCCATTGACAATAATACTAACCCTGTTGTTTTCCATTGACAATAATACTAACCCTGTTGTTTTCCATTGACAATAATACTAACCCTGTTGTTTTCCATTGACAATAATACTAACCCTGTAGTTTTCCATTGACAATAATACTAACCCTGTTGTTTTCTATTGACAATAATACTAACCTTGTTGTTTTCTATTGACAATAATACTAACCCTGTTGTTTTCTATTGACAATAATACTAACCCTGTAGTTTTCTATTGACAATAATACTAACCCTGTAGTTTTCCATTGACAATAATACTAACCCTGTAGTTTTCTATTGACAATAATACTAACCCTGTAGTTTTCTATTGACAATAATACTAACCCTGTTGTTTTCTATTGACAATAATACTAACCCTGTTGTTTTCTATTGACAATAATACTAACCCTGTTGTTTTCTATTGACAATAATACTAACCCTGTTGTTTTCTATTGACAATAATACTAACCCTGTAGTTTTCCATTGACAATAATACTAACCCTGTAGTTTTCCATTGACAATAATACTAACCCTGTAGTTTTCCATTGACAATAATACTAACCCTGTAGTTTTCCATTGACAATAATATTAACCCTGTAGTTTTCCATTGACAATAATATTAACCCTGTAGTTTTCCATTGACAATAATATTAACCCTGTAGTTTTCCATTGACAATAATACTAACCCTGTTGTTTTCCATTGACAATAATACTAACCCTGTAGTTTTCCATTGACAATAATACTAACCCTGTAGTTTTCCATTGACAATAATACTAACCCTGTAGTTTTCCATTGACAATAATATTAACCCTGTAGTTTTCTATTGACAATAATACTAACCCTGTAGTTTTCCAATGACAATAATATTAACCCTGTAGTTTTCTATTGACAATAATACTAACCCTGTTGTTTTCCAATGACAATAATACTAACCCTGTTGTTTTCCATTGACAATAATATTAACCCTGTAGTTTTCCATTGACAATAATACTAACCCTGTTGTTTTCTATTGACAATAATACTAACCTTGTTGTTTTCTATTGACAATACTAACCCTGTTGTTTTCTATTGACAATAATACTAACCCTGTTGTTTTCTATTGACAATAATACTAACCTTGTTGTTTTCTATTGACAATAATACTAACCCTGTTGTTTTCCATTGACAATAATACTAACCCTGTTGTTTTCCATTGACAATAATACTAACCCTGTTGTTTTCTATTGACAATAATACTAACCCTGTTGTTTTCTATTGACAATAATACTAACCTTGTTGTTTTCTATTGACAATAATACTAACCTTGTTGTTTTCTATTGACAATAATACTAACCCTGTTGTTTTCTATTGACAATAATACTAACCCTGTTGTTTTCTATTGACAATAATACTAACCCTGTTGTTTTCTATTGACAATAATACTAACCCTGTTGTTTTCTATTGACAATAATACTAACCCTGTTGTTTTCTATTGACAATAATACTAACCCTGTTGTTTTCTATTGACAATAATACTAACCCTGTAGTTTTCTATTGACAATAATACTAACCCTGTAGTTTTCCATTGACAATAATACTAACCCTGTAGTTTTCCATTGACAATAATACTAACCCTGTAGTTTTCCATTGACAATAATACTAACCCTGTAGTTTTCCATTGACAATAATATTAACCCTGTAGTTTTCCATTGACAATAATACTAACCCTGTAGTTTTCCATTGACAATAATACTAACCCTGTAGTTTTCCATTGACAATAATACTAACCCTGTAGTTTTCCATTGACAATAATACTAACCCTGTAGTTTTCCATTGACAATAATACTAACCCTGTAGTTTTCCATTGACAATAATATTAACCCTGTAGTTTTCCATTGACAATAATACTAACCCTGTAGTTTTCCATTGACAATAATACTAACCCTGTAGTTTTCCATTGACAATAATACTAACCCTGTAGTTTTCCATTGACAATAATACTAATCCTGTAGTTTTCCATTGACAATAATACTAACCCTGTAGTTTTCCATTGACAATAATATTAACCCTGTAGTTTTCCAATGACAATAATATTAACCCTGTAGTTTTCTATTGACAATAATACTAACCCTGTTGTTTTCCAATGACAATAATACTAACCCTGTTGTTTTCCATTGACAATAATATTAACCCTGTAGTTTTCCATTGACAATAATACTAACCCTGTTGTTTTCTATTGACAATAATACTAACCTTGTTGTTTTCTATTGACAATACTAACCCTGTTGTTTTCTATTGACAATAATACTAACCCTGTTGTTTTCTATTGACAATAATACTAACCTTGTTGTTTTCTATTGACAATAATACTAACCCTGTTGTTTTCCATTGACAATAATACTAACCCTGTAGTTTTCCATTGACAATAATACTAACCCTGTTGTTTTCCATTGACAATAATACTAACCCTGTTGTTTTCCATTGACAATAATACTAACCCTGTTGTTTTCCATTGACAATAATACTAACCCTGTAGTTTTCCATTGACAATAATACTAACCCTGTTGTTTTCTATTGACAATAATACTAACCTTGTTGTTTTCTATTGACAATAATACTAACCCTGTAGTTTTCTATTGACAATAATACTAACCCTGTAGTTTTCCATTGACAATAATACTAACCCTGTAGTTTTCCATTGACAATAATACTAACCCTGTTGTTTTCTATTGACAATAATACTAACCCTGTAGTTTTCTATTGACAATAATACTAACCCTGTTGTTTTCTATTGACAATAATACTAACCCTGTTGTTTTCTATTGACAATAATACTAACCCTGTAGTTTTCCATTGACAATAATACTAACCCTGTAGTTTTCCATTGACAATAATACTAACCCTGTAGTTTTCCATTGACAATAATACTAACCCTGTAGTTTTCCATTGACAATAATACTAACCCTGTAGTTTTCCATTGACAATAATACTAACCCTGTAGTTTTCCATTGACAATAATATTAACCCTGTAGTTTTCCATTGACAATAATATTAACCCTGTAGTTTTCCATTGACAATAATATTAACCCTGTAGTTTTCCATTGACAATAATACTAACCCTGTTGTTTTCCATTGACAATAATACTAACCCTGTAGTTTTCCATTGACAATAATACTAACCCTGTAGTTTTCCATTGACAATAATACTAACCCTGTAGTTTTCCATTGACAATAATATTAACCCTGTAGTTTTCTATTGACAATAATACTAACCCTGTAGTTTTCCAATGACAATAATATTAACCCTGTAGTTTTCTATTGACAATAATACTAACCCTGTTGTTTTCCAATGACAATAATACTAACCCTGTTGTTTTCCATTGACAATAATATTAACCCTGTAGTTTTCCATTGACAATAATACTAACCCTGTTGTTTTCTATTGACAATAATACTAACCTTGTTGTTTTCTATTGACAATACTAACCCTGTTGTTTTCTATTGACAATAATACTAACCCTGTTGTTTTCTATTGACAATAATACTAACCTTGTTGTTTTCTATTGACAATAATACTAACCCTGTTGTTTTCCATTGACAATAATACTAACCCTGTTGTTTTCCATTGACAATAATACTAACCCTGTTGTTTTCCATTGACAATAATACTAACCCTGTTGTTTTCTATTGACAATAATACTAACCCTGTTGTTTTCTATTGACAATACTAACCTTGTTGTTTTCTATTGACAATAATACTAACCTTGTTGTTTTCTATTGACAATAATACTAACCCTGTTGTTTTCTATTGACAATAATACTAACCCTGTTGTTTTCTATTGACAATAATACTAACCCTGTTGTTTTCTATTGACAATAATACTAACCCTGTTGTTTTCTATTGACAATAATACTAACCTTGTTGTTTTCTATTGACAATAATACTAACCCTGTTGTTTTCTATTGACAATAATACTAACCCTGTAGTTTTCTATTGACAATAATACTAACCCTGTAGTTTTCTATTGACAATAATACTAACCCTGTAGTTTCTATTGACAATAATACTAACCCTGTAGTTTTCTATTGACAATAATACTAACCCTGTAGTTTTCTATTGACAATAATACTAACCCTGTAGTTTTCTATTGACAATAATACTAACCCTGTAGTTTTCTATTGACAATAATACTAACCCTGTAGTTTTCCATTGACAATAATATTAACCCTGTTGTTTTCCATTGACAATAATATTAACCCTGTACTTTTCCATTGACAATAATACTAACCCTGTAGTTTTCCATTGACAATAATACTAACCCTGTTGTTTTCTATTGACAATAATACTAACCCTGTTGTTTTCTATTGACAATAATATTAACCCTGTACTTTTCCATTGACAATAATATTAACCCTGTACTTTTCCATTGACAATAATACTAACCCTGTTGTTTTCTATTGACAATAATACTAACCCTGTAGTTTTCCATTGACAATAATACTAACCCTGTAGTTTTCCATTGACAATAATACTAACCCTGTAGTTTTCCATTGACAATAATACTAACCCTGTAGTTTTCCATTGACAATAATACTAACCTTGTTGTTTTCTATTGACAATACTAACCCTGTTGTTTTCTATTGACAATAATACTAACCCTGTAGTTTTCCATTGACAATAATATTAACCCTGTTGTTTTCTATTGACAATAATACTAACCCTGTTGTTTTCCATTGACAATAATACTAACCCTGTTGTTTTCTATTGACAATAATACTAACCCTGTTGTTTTCCATTGACAATAATACTAACCCTGTTGTTTTCTATTGACAATAATACTAACCCTGTTGTTTTCCATTGACAATAATACTAACCCTGTTGTTTTCTATTGACAATAATACTAACCCTGTTGTTTTCCATTGACAATAATACTAACCCTGTTGTTTTCTATTGACAATAATACTAACCCTGTAGTTTTCCATTGACAATAATACTAACCCTGTAGTTTTCCATTGACAATAATACTAACCCTGTTGTTTTCTATTGGCAATAATACTAACCCTGTAGTTTTCCATTGACAATAATACTAACCCTGTAGTTTTCCATTGACAATAATACTAACCCTGTTGTTTTCTATTGACAATAATACTAACCCTGTAGTTTTCTATTGACAATAATACTAACCCTGTTGTTTTCTATTGACAATAATACTAACCCTGTTGTTTTCTATTGACAATAATACTAACCCTGTTGTTTTCTGTTGACAATAATACTAACCCTGTTGTTTTCTGTTGACAATAATACTAACCCTGTTGTTTTCTATTGACAATAATACTAACCCTGTGGTTTTCAAGTAAGAGAAAGCTACACAAAAAAAGGACATAATCGATTGATTCTTCTTCCCACCAACTGGGACACGGCCCGTGCATATCCATACATTCTCATGTCTTCCTGGATCTGTTTGAGGCATGGGGCAGCAGTCATTTGGCGTATCATACTCCCACCAAGAACAGAGAGCAATTATACTAAGTGGACTGGCGCCTTCTCCTGGGAATCAGTAATAAAACATTTGTTTCTGGAGACTGATTGAGGCACTGGATGGTCCCACATCAGTCATCCAATCACAGTTTGTCTGGATCTCTCAGCTGTGTCTGAGTGAGGGGGAAGGGCATGGTCTGATTGTCCTGTCCTGCAGTGTTGGTGTCCTCTACAGTCTAGACCAATTGCAACTAGTCTTGTGAAAGCCCCAGTGTGGTTGTACTGGGCGTAATTGAAGGTGGACAGTCTTTGTCACAAATCTGGGCTAGCTCCCAGATATAAGAGTAGAAAACCAAGAGGCTGCAGTCCCTCCCTCCCCTCATTCTTCCTCCACTGCTCTCGCCATCTCCCTTTCTTCTTTCATGCGCCCACACGCACGCACACACAGTACCTGACAGATGAAACCAGTGGATGTGCACTGGCGGACCCACAGACTGAACTTCCTCTTTTTCCTCTTCCTCAGCTCTCTCTCCGTACAGGTGGTGATGAACACCGGGTCCTCGTCAATAAGGGGCTCATGGAGCACCTTTGGGACAGAGGGAAAGCATCAGTATTACGTCATGGAGTACCTTTGGGACAGCATCACCTCACCAACATGTCAATCTTTCCCCTAGCAGTTTGTACAGTTCATATTCAAAGGCATCCTCAAGTTTATTAGTCGTACAGTATGTCCAGGATACACATGGTATACATCGTCCAACAAAATGCTTACTTGCAGGTTCCTTCTGGACAATGCAACAACAACAAACATAAAGGAAACCTCTCCTTCAGCCAAGAACAGGTGTATAGCCAGGGATGTCTCCTTCAGCCAAGAGCAGGTGTATAACCAGGGATGTCTCCTTCAGCCAAGAGCAGGTGTATAACCAGGGATGTCTCCTTCAGCCAAGAGCAGGTGTATAACCAGGGATGTCTCCTTCAGCCAAGAGCAGGTATATAGCCAGGGATGTCTCCTTCAGCCAAGAGCAGGTGTATAACCAGGGATGTCTCCTTCAGCCAAGAGCAGGTGTATAACCAGGGATGTCTCCTTCAGCCAAGAGCAGGTGTATAACCAGGGATGTCTCCTTCAGCCAAGAGCAGGTATATAGCCAGGGATGTCTCCTTCAGCCAAGAGCAGGTGTATAACCAGGGATGTCTCCTTCAGCCAAGAGCAGGTGTATAACCAGGGATGTCTCCTTCAGCCAAGAGCAGGTGTATAACCAGGGATGTCTCCTTCAGCCAAGAGCAGGTATATAGCCAGGGATGTCTCCTTCAGCCAAGAGCAGGTGTATAACCAGGGATGTCTCCTTCAGCCAAGAGCAGGTGTATAACCAGGGATGTCTCCTTCAGCCAAGAGCAGGTATATAGCCAGGGATGTCTCCTTCAGCCAAGAGCAGGTATATAGCCAGGGATGTCTCCTTCAGCCAAGAGCAGGTATATAGCCAGGGATGTCTCCTTCAGCCAAGAGCAGGTGTATAACCAGGGATGTGGGAACCATTAAATGCCTGAGGGTGGCAGCATGGTAGCTGTTGCTGACTGATCGTACTCTATGTGTGTGGACTACAGACAAAAGCTTGGGAGCATCTTAACATCCTACTGTTAATGAAACAGTGTGTCTAACCCCTCTATCTGTCTGGCTGGCTTTCTAGTCTGCAGAATGTCAAGTTGGCTGGACGGCCCCGGCATGCGTTGCCACAGTGATTTTGCACCAGACCAAGGAGCCACAACGAGGCACAGGTGGTGTTTGTTTTGCCCAGAACAGAACAGGCCATATTGAGTACTGTAGATGTGCTGCCTGCTACATCTCTGTTAACTCACACCTCCTACCACTGGGGAGACACACAGACACACGGCAGGCCGCCTGACTGAGGAAGTACCGACAAATGGTTTCTAGGTCTGAAGGAGAACCTGAACTGATCAGGGAGCAGGTATTTCAGACATGTATTGAGCACTGTAGAGAAGGCATGATGTGACTGGTTGTTCCAGGTTGTTTTTCCCCTATATTGATTTGTTTTGTTGATGCAATGTCACGTTGGTGATAGAAACACCTGGATCCTTTACATGGAGTCAAATAGGTCAATAAGACACAGAGACATGGTGACAGTTGACCAGAGGAATTTGTTATAAGCACTGTGTTTGAGATATTAATTATTAAGTTGGAAACAAACAGCAGCTGTTGATAGTTATCTACAGGTCTCCCTCATTAAACAGATCTTGAGCATCAAAAGGATTCACAAAAGGATTTTCTAAATTATTCAGTTATTCCTACATGGGTGAAATCAGTCACAACTCTGTGTATTGTCTGACTTTTCACTGCTGCCTGAAATATGACAGTATGGCTATAGACCTGTCCTTTAGACCCTGTGCTCTACTGATAATACTACCATCTGTTAATGCTCTGTTAGTCTTTGTCCTGTGGAGGATGGATGTGTATCAAACCCATTTCTCAACCCCAATGACTTCATCTCAGTGGAGGCCATGACAAAGATGAATTCTATCTGTCTGACAGCTACTGCTTTAGCTAAGATAGGTGGCATTCTGAGAGCCATGACCTACCTGAGAGAGACACAGTGTCTGAGAAGACAGAGATGGAAACAAAAAGGTACACCTTCTATTTGCCAGACGTGCTAGATCTCTAAACAGAGGTGTTTGTGTTGTGTACGTTAATGAGAGAGAGTAGCATTGGACAGCTACCTAAGCAGAATTGTTAGTGCCACAAAGCTCAGCAATTTGAATGTAATTTCCAAAGAACCCCTGCTATGCCAGAGATGCACTGGAAGGCTTTGACATGCACCTTTTCTTTCGTCTTAAAGTAGAAACTTCACTTAATGAGCTGTCTAAAAGGGGGAAGAAAAAACATTTCTATAAAGGCTTCTGTTATTCTCATTATAACAGGCAGAGGCGGAAGGAGGTAGGCTTCACAGACAGAAAAAAACAGTACATGGAACATTTTGGTAGACACTTTTTCTTGGCCACAGCCAGGGAAAAGGCATTCATTATTCAGACAGAACATCCATCCCCAGGCTGTGCTGATCAGAGCCCCAGACAGAGGCAGCCCAATCAGAGACAGGATATCACCAACCCCCCACTGTGGAGCTATGGAGGGCATATTTCACCTCATACCTCTACAGCTACTGGACTCAGTGATATAAATGTCCCTGGAACTCAGCAGTAAGTGCAGATAATAAAGTGAATGTCTGGATGAAAGTATTTGCATTGGAAAATGATGAGGGTTTTGAACAATGCCTGCTGGTTTTTACAGAGATATATATATATAGAGAGAGAGAGGGGAGGGAGACAGGGGAGAGAGAGAGAACAAGGAAACCAGATGTGCTATGCTATGCTCTGACTGAGTGGGTCTGCCTCATTTCCATCTAGACTCCTAGGAGTAGAGTGGAGGGGAGCGGAGGGGATCAGAGGGGAGTGGAGGGAAGTAGAGTGGAGGGGAGCAGAACAGAGGGGATTGAAGTTGAGGGGAGCGGAGGAGAAGGAAGGTGCCCAGTCAACACTCCTTTCCTCCCCTGTCAGCTCTGGGAGGCAGCAGCGTGCTGATTTGATCCGCCATGTCTGACAGGGAATTTACATGCCATGTGGAACGCCTGATGGTCACCAGGGAACACGCTGAGGCAAACTGTCAGCCTCCTGTACACTATGTATATAGTTGAGAGTACACTACACCTTGACTGACACTTTGGGCACATCCCAGAGTTATTCAATTTAGAACATTTGAACAGGCATTTCAAATAAGACAATGCAGCCTTATTATTGCCTTACTAAAATGTTATATTGGTTGTTGTATTAGTTGTTATATTGTTGTACTGGTTGTTATATTGGCTGATATATTGATTGTTATATTGGCTGTTATATTGGTTCTTATTTTGGTTGTTACAGTGCCTTCGGAAAGTATTCAGACGCCTTTACATTTTCCACATTTTGTTACATTACAGCCTTATTCTAAAATGGGTTAAAAAAAAATCCCCCCAAAAAATCACAGCAATCTACACAACATACCCAATAATGACAAAGCGAAAACAGTTTTTAAATTTTTGCAAATGCATAAAAAATAAATAACAGAAATACCTTATTTGCATAAGTATTCAGACCTTTTGCTATGAGACTCGAAATTGAGCTTGGATGCATCCTGTTTCCATTGATCATCCTTGAGATGTTTCTACCACTTGATTAGAGTCCACCAGTAGTAAACTCAATTGATTGGACATGATTTGGTAAGGCACACACCTGTCAATATAAGGTCCCACGGGTGACAGTGCATGTCTGAGCAAAAATCAAGCCATGAGGTGGAAGGAATTGTGTCGAGGCACAGATCTGGGGAAGGGTACGTAAAAATGTCTGCAGCATTGAAGGTCCCATCGAACACAGTGGCCTCCATCATTCTTAAATGGAAGAAGTTTGGAACCACCAAGACTCTTCCTAGTGCTGGCCGCCCAGCCAAACTGAGCAATCGGGGGAGAAGGGCCTTGGTCAGGGAGGTGATTGTCATTCTGATAGAGCTCCAGAGTTCCTGCAGCACTCCATCAATCAAGCTTTTATGGAAGAGTGGCCAGACGGAAGCCACTCCTCAGTAAAAGGCACATGATAGTCCACTTGGAGTTTGTCAGAAGGCACCTAAAGGAGTCAGACCATGAGAAACAAGCTTCTCTGGTCTGATAAAACCAAGATTGATCTCTTTGGCCTGAAAGCCAAGCATCACGTCTGGCGGAAACCTAGCACCATCCCTACGATGAAGCATGGTGTTGGCAGCATCATGCTGTGGGGATGTTTTTCAGCAGCAGCGACTGGGAGACTAGTCAGGATTGAGGGAAAGATGAGTGGAGCAAAGTACAGAGAGATCCTTGATGAAAACCTGCTCCAGAGTGCTCAGGACCTCAGACTGAGGCGAAGGTTCACTTTCCAACAGGACAACAACCCTAAGCACACAGCCAAGACAACACAGGAGTGGCTTCGGGACAAGTCTCTGAATGTCCTTGAGTGGCCCAGCCAGAGCCTGGACTTGAACCCAATTGAACATCTCTGGAGAGACCTGGAAATAGCTGTGCAGCAACACTCCCCATCCAACCTGACAGAGCTTGAGAGGATCTGCAGATAAGAATGGGAGAAACTCCCCAAATACAGGTGTGCCCAAGAAGTCTCGAGGCTGTAATCGCTGCCAAAGGTGCTACAACAAAGTACTGAGTAAAGGGTCTGAATACTTCTGTAAATGTGATTTCATTTTTTGGGGGGGTGGGGTTTTGAAAAAAAATCTAAACATCTGTTTTTGCTTTGTCATTATGAGTATTGTGTGCAGATTGATGAGGGGGAAAACTATGTAATCCATTTTAGAATAAGGCTGTAACATATCAAAATGTTAAAAAAATCAAGGGGTCTGAATACTTTCCGAATGCACTGTATATTGTTATATTGGTTGTGATATTGCTATATTAGTTGTATTGGTTATATTAGTTGTTATATTGGTTGTTAAATTGTTATATTGTTTGTTGTATTGGTTGTAATATTGTTAAATTGGTTGTGATATTGGTTGTTGCATTGGCTGTTATTGGTATATTGGTTGTGATATTGGTATATTGGTTGTGATATTGGTATATTGGTTGTAATATTGGTTTATTGGTTGTAATATTGGTTTATTGGTTGTAATATTGGTTGTGATATTGGTTTATTGGTTGTAATATTGGTTGTGATATTGGTTTATTGGTTGTAATATTGGTTTATTGGTTGTAATACTGGTTTATTGGTTGTGATACTGGTTTATTGGTTGTAATACTGGTATATTGGTTGTAATACTGGTATATTGGTTGTAATACTGGTATATTGGTTGTAATACTGGTATATTGGTTGTAATACTGGTATATTGGTTGTAATACTGGTATATTGGTTGTAATATTGGTATATTGGTTGTAATATTGGTTTATTGGTTGTAATATTGGTTTATTGGTTGTAATATTGGTATATTGGTTGTAATATTGGTATATTGGTTGTTATACGGGTTGTAATATTTTATTTTGGTTGTTATATCACAACCAATATACCAATATAACAACCAATATCACAACAAATATACCAATATAACAACCAATATCACAACCAATATACCAATATTGGTCGTTATCTTGTTATATTGGTTGTTGTATTGGTTGTTATCTTGTTATATTGGTTGTTGTATTGGTTGTAATATTGTTATATTGGTTGTTGTATTGGTTGTAATATTGTTATATTGGTTGTTGTATTGGTTGTAATATTGTTATATTGGTTGTTGTATTGGTTGTAATATTGTTGTATTGGTTGTTGTATTGGTTGTTGTATTGGTTGTAATATTGTTATATTGGTTGTTGTATTGGTTTATTGGTTGTAATATTGTTATATTGGTTGTTGTATTGGTTGTTGTATTGGTTGTTGTATTGGTTGTAATATTGTTGTATTGGTTGTTGTATTGGTTGTAATATTGTTATATTGGTTGTTGTATTGGTTGTAATATTGTTATATTGGTTGTTGTATTGGTTGTAATATTGTTGTATTGGTTGTTGTATTGGTTGTTGTGTTGGTTGTAATATTGTTATATTGGTTGTTGCATTGGTTGTTGTATTGGTTGTATTGGTTGTTGTATTGGTTGTTGTATTGGTTGTTGTATTGGTTGTATTGGTTGTTGTATTGGTTGTTGTATTGGTTGTATTGGTTGTTGTATTGGTTGTTGTATTGGTTGTAATATTGTTATATTGGTTGTTGTGTTGGTTGTTGTGTTGTTGTATTGCCTTTTATAGTGTTATATTGGTTGTAATAGTGTTATATTGGTTGTTGTATTGGTAGTTATATTGGTTGTTATATGTTGTATTGGTTGTTGTATTGGTTGCTGTATTGGTTGTAATATTGTTATATTGGTTGTTGTATTGCCTTTTATAGTGTTATATTGGTTGTAATATTGTTATATTGGTTGTTGTATTGGTAGTTATATTGTTGTATTGGTTGTTATATTGATTGTAAAAGTGTTGTTATATTGCTATATTTGTAGTTATATTGGTTGTAATATTGTTGTTATATTTGTAGTTATATTGGTTGTAATATTGTTATATTGGTTGTAATTGTCACGTCCTGACCATAGAAAGCCTTTATTTTCTATGGTAGAGTAAGTCAGGGCGTGACTAGGGGTTTAGTTTGTTTTTTCTATGTTGGTGTTTTAGTGTGATTCACAATTAGAGGCAGCTGGCTATCGTTGTCTCTAATTGGGGATCATACTGAAGTAGCATTTTTCCCACATGTGTGTTATGGGATATTGTTTTGTTTTGAGTAGTGCACGTTGCACCTCTGTAGTCACGGTTTGTTGTTCGTTTATTGTTTGTTTGGCTAAGTTTCACTTTCTAATAAATTATGTGGAACTCTACATTCGCTGTGCCTTGGTCAATCTCTACAAACAAAAGTGACAGAATATCCCATCAACAAAGGACCAAGCAGAGTGCCCAGGAGGAGGAAGTATCCTGGACTTGGGAAGAGATTCTGGATGGGAAGGGATCCTGGCAGGACAGGATCACCTTCCATGGCGGGAGACGCAAGTGGTGAAGGAAGGACAGCGACGACGACAGGGTTCGCGGCCACGACGCAAGCCAAAGATGCAGCCTCAAAATATTTTTTTGGGGGGGTGGGGGGGGGGGGGGGGCGCACACGGGGTAGTCTGCGAAGTTGAGGTGTGAGTCAGAGACCGAGGAGGAATATTGGGATAGAGTGAGAAGTGGTTGGCGAAAGTTGAGGAGAGTGATGAGAGAGAGCCGTTGGTTTGGCGTAGTATGCACGGCATTCGCCCTGAGGAGCGTGTTAGCCGCCCGATGCCACCTGAGTCAGCTCCCCGTACTCGTCCTGAGAAGTGTGTTAAAGTTCTGGTACAATTGATGCCGGCTATATGCACCAGGTCTCCAGTGCGCCTTCACAGCCCAGTACGTCCTGTGCCTGCTCCTCGCACTCTTCCACCAGTGCGCCTCCCTAGTCCAGTACGTCCTGTGCCTCCTCCCCGCACTCACCCTGAAGTGCGTGTCACTAGTCCGGTGCCACCTGTACCGGCCCCACGCACCAGGTCTCCAGTGCGCCTTCACAGCCCAGTACGTCCTGTGCCTGCTCCTCGCACTCTTCCACCAGTGCGCCTCCCCAGTCCAGAACGTCCTGTGCCTGCTCCTTGCGCTCGCCCTGAGGAGCGTGTCACCAGCCCGGTACCACCAGTGCCGGCCCCACGCACCAGGCTTCCGGTGACGATCCCCGGTCCGGAGCTTCCGGCGACGGTTCCCAGTCCGGAGCTTCCGGCGACGGTCAGCGGTCCGGAACCTCCAGCTCCATGGCCGGAGCCTTCCCCTGCGTCGATGCCCAGTCTGAGCACGGCGTCCAGTTCAGCTCCAAGGCCAGAGTCTTCTTCTGCGTTGGTGCCCATTCCAGGCACAGCTTTCAGTCCCGCTCCATGGCGGGAGCCATCCCCTGCGCCGATGTCGAGTCCAAACACGGCATCCAGTCCAGCTCCATGGCAGGAGCCCTCCTCTGCGCCGATGCCCAGTCCAGACACGGCATCCAGTCCCGCTCCATGGCAGGATTCTTCCTCTGCGCCGATGTTTGGTCCGAACACGGCGTCCAGTCCCGCTCCATGGCAGGAGTCTTCTTCTGCACCTAGGTCCAGTCCAGGCACAGTGTTCAGCCTGGGTCCATGGCTGGATCTGCGGGTACTTCGCCCCGCACCAGAGCCGCCACCGACACTAGACACCACCCCCCCCCCCCCCCCCCCCCTTTTTGTTTCAGGTTTTGCGGTCCGCACCTTTGGGGGGGGGTACTGTCACATCCTGACCATAGAAAGCCTTTATTTTCTGTCGTAGAGTAGGTCAGGGCGTGACTAGGGTTTAGTCTAGTTTATATTTTCTATGTGGGGTTCTAGTTTTTTTTTATGTTGGTGTTTTAGTATGATTCCCAATTAGAGGCAGCTGGCTATCATTGTCTCTAATTGGGGATCATACTTAAGTAGCATTTTTTCCACATGTGTGTTATGGGATATTGTATTGTTTTGAGTAGTGCACGTTGCACCTCTGTAGTCACAGTTTGTTGTTCGTTTATTGTTTATTTTGTTTCACTTTATAATAAATTATGTGGAACTCTACATTTGTGCCTTGGTCCATCTCTACAAACGAACGTGACAGTAATATTGGTAGTCCTGACATTTAATCCTAGTAAAAAGTCCCTGTCTTAGGTCAGTTAGGATCACCACTTTATTTTAAGAATGTGAAATGTCAGAATAATAGTAGAGAGAATGATTTATTTCAGCTTTCAACACATTCCCAGTGGGTCAGAAATGTACATACACTCAATTAGTATTTGGTAGCATTGCCTTTACATTTCTTAACTTGGGTCACATGTTTCGGGTAGGCATCCACAAGCTTCCCACAATAAGTTGGGTGAATTTTGGCCCATTCCTCCTGTCAGAGCTGGTGTAACTGAGTCAGGTGTGTAGGCCTCCTTGCTTGCACATGCTTTTCCAGTTCTGCCCACAAATTTTCTATAGGATTGAGGTTAGGGCTTTGTGATGGCCACTCCAATACCTTGACTTTGTTGTCCTTAAGCCATTTTGCCACACCATTGGAAGTATGCTTGGGGTCATTGTCCATTTGGAAGACCCATTTGCGACCAAGCTTTAACTTCCTGACTGATGTCTTGATGTTGCTTCAATATATCCACATAATTCTCCTTCCTCACGATGCCATCTATTTTGTGAAGTGCACCAGTCCCTCCTGCAGCAAAGTACCCCCACAACATGATGCTGCCACACCCGTGCTTCACGGTTGGGATGGTGTTCTTCGGCTTGGAAGCATCCCCCTTTTTGCTCCAAACATAACAATGGTCATTATGGCCAAACAGTTCTATTTTTGTTTCATCAGACCAGAGGACATTTTTCCAAAAAGTACGATCTTTGTCCCCATGTGCAGTTGCAAACCGTAGTCTGGCTTTTTTATGGCGGTTTTGGAGCAGTGGCTTCTTCCTTGCTGAGCAGCCTTTCAGGTTATGTCGATTGTAGGACTCGTTTTACTGTGAATATAGATAATTTTGTACCTGCATCTTCACAAGGTCCTTTGCTGTTGTTATGGGATTGATTTGCACTTTTCGCACCAAAGTAAGTTCATCTCTAGGAGACGGAACGCGTCTCCTTCCTGAGTGGTATGATGGCTGCGTGGTCCCATGGTGTTTATACTTGCGTACTATTGATTCTACAGATGAACGTAGTACCTTCAGGCGTTTGGAAATTGCTCCCAAGGATGAACCAGACTTGTGGAGGTTTTTAAAAAAAAAATGGCTTATTGGCTTATTTCTTTTGATTTTTTGCCATGATGCCAAGCAAAGAGGCCCTGAGAATGAAGGTAGGTCTTGAAATACATCCACAGGTACACCTGCAATTGACTCAAATGATGTCAATTAACCTATCAGAACCTTCTAAAGCATTTTCTGGAATTTTTCAAGCGTTTTAAAGGTGTCATGCACAAAGTAGATGTCCTAACCGACTTGCCAAAACTATAGTTTTGTTAACAAGAAATTTGTGGAGTGGTTGAAAAATGAATTTCAATGAGTCCAACCAAAGTGTATGTAAATTTCCGACTTCAACTGTATATTGGTCGTTCTATTGCTATATTTGTTGTGATACTGGATGTGATAGTGCTTGTTATATTGGTCGTAATATTGGTATATTTGTTGTGATACTGGTTGTTATATTGGTTGGCTATTTTACAAAGTTGGGTATGTCTGTGTCAAAGTAGTAATTTAAAACTGAAATAGAACAGAGGACAGGTGGAGAAATCCCTGACATGGCTACGTTGACATTTAGTGCAAATACCCTGTGCAGTAACTAGTAGGCTTAGGGGCACATTCTAAATCAGTTAGAAATACGCTTTGGGCTCAGAAATTGCAGTCTGAAGTCACTATGGATAAAAAAAATGGATCACTAATCTGACCCTCTCTTTGATACCAAAATACAGCATAACCTTCCAACATGTAACACAGAGGCAGTCATATGTCATTATTTCTGTGAAGGCAACAACATTTCGACTTCGCATCCTCCCAGCCCACTTCTTCCTATCAAAGAAAGAGAAGACAGGTTGTCCTCCTTTCAGGAAAGTTCACATTGCCAAGATTCTGAAAGAGTTGGTTGAATTCCCATGGGAGGGTGCACATTGGCTCATGTCAATCAATTCATATTGCAGCAAGGATATTCAGTGTGCATTGGCTTGTTTCTGAACTTAATCTTAACCAATCCCTCTTAATTAAATGACCCAAATACACGTTATTCAGCTGCTGCCAGATATTAGATTAACATTTGAATAGAGTTTAATTAGACAGAAAACAAGTTTACTCTTCACAGATAAATATTCAGCTCCCAAAGAAGTTAACTATGAGTCTGTTCTAAACTAGAACAAACATGGACACAACGTACTGTGTTCCAGGAATGTTTGTCCAAATGACAACCTACCTATCTGACCACTGTGTTGTATTTTGAGTCTGGTCTAAAAGTACCCAGAGCCGAACACACCAAGCTGCCCGCTGGGCACAAATGTCAACAAATTTGAATTGAAGGCAGTCACTTCAGGAAGTGATTTTTTTTTTATTTTAAATAATTTAAAAAAGGAAAAACTTTAAATAAAATTCAAGTTCACTCGAATTGACCCCAGCCCTGTCATCTGTACTAAACATGTCCAAAGCTGAACAGTACACACAGCAGCCTACTGCCATACCTGAGTCTGTGAGGGGCGGAAGGTGCTGCAGCCGAACGACTGCTGCAGTGAGTCCAGGAAGGGCTGGATCTTGTAGAGGCCATGGCTGCCGTGGCTGGAGCGGAAGGCCACGATGTGGAAGTACTTGAGAATCTTCTCGAAGCGCGCCTGGCTCATCTTGAGTGCGATGCTGCGGTTGCTAAAGAAGCCACTGCTCCAGATGCTGAGCACTGACTCACAGCGGTGAACGCTGGTGGAAGTCACAAAGCCCAGGAAGGCCTTCATCTCGGCCGCCGTCACGTTCCGCCAGCCCTCGTCGCTGCCGAAGCGCTCCTGGTACTTCTTGGCGTACATGTTGGTCTGCGTCACCATGTTCTGGATGGCGTTGTCGGGCACAAAGAGCTGGAAGAAGTCCATGCAAGTGGCTGTGGCTGGCATTCTCTGGGTAGGGCCTGGTGACAGGGAGAGAGACAGACAGATGATGGAGCTGCAGTCAAAGCATCACTCGCTCATTAAAACCTGCCTCTCAGATTGTTATTTTCATTTGACAGCATCAATCACACATTACTTGTAAATTGAGTCTTACTGTGTAAACGACTATGATTTCTAAAAAGGGAATTACATTACTTTGACAGTATGGAGCTATTTTGTGCATTGAGTTATTTTGTAAATTAAAAAAGCACAACGTGTAGCATTTCTTTCCAGTCTTTGTTATTTGGATTGTGCTGTCAACCCTAGGGCTGCAATCAACTTCTATTCAACATGACAGTAACCATAATGTAATCGAAACAAGAATCAAGCCTTTTGGGCTTGAGGGAAGGGTTCATTATTGTCATGTGCTACACTATAGTGGATAGAAAAAGTCTTGTCTCGAACGTGTCAGATGAACATTCCCACTTATGCAAGCCGACAACTATAACCGTTTGGAAAAGCCCACTCATCGACATTGACATACTGTAGTTTCCAATGCATTGTAATCCGCACCTCCAACAACGCATCTGTCAAACTACTCAAGTTTGCAGATGACACCACTCTGGTCGGTCTCATCACCGACGGCAATGAGTCCATGTACCGTGGAGAGGTCGACCGGCTATCCACTGGGCACAGACGTCAGTTAAATTTGGTTGAGTTGTCAACTAACGTGAATTCAACGCGAAATCAACAAAAAATGTTACCTCGTCAATGGATTAGGTTAAAAGTTGGGTGAAAAAAAGACTACATTTTCTTACGTTGATGACTTTTTTTGTAATCCAATCAGTTTTCCACATTGATTTGTATTTTTTTTTATGACATGGAAACAACATTGATTCAACCAGTTTTTGCCCAGTGGGTAGTGGCCTGGTGCAGTCACAATAACCTAAAACACAGACAAAAGCGTGGAGATGGTAGTTGACTTCAGAAAACGCCCCTCACCATCTCTCCCCCTCGAGATTGATGGCTCAAGTGTTAGCACAGCTGAATCATTCAAATTCCTGGGGACCATCATCTCCCACAGTCTCAAGTGGGAGGACAACATCACATCACCAACCAGCCAGTTTCTTCCCCCGGGCTGTGGCCCTCACCAACCGGCCATCTGGCCCATAGAGACTATGCACTCTATGCTACAGTTTATTAGGTATACCACCCCATTCACGAAAATGGTTCGCTCCTCAGACATTTGAGTCACATGGCAGTGGCTTGCTATATAAAGCAGGCAGACGGGCATCGAGGCATTCAGTTACTGCTCAATTGAACGTTAGAATGCAAGCTAACAGGCGGACCAAACAGGCAAATAACGGCACAGTACAACAGTGGTGTGCAGAACGGCATCTCGGAGCGCACAACTCGTCGATCCTTGCCATGGATGGTCTATTGCAGCAGACCACCACACCAGATTCCACTCCT
This sequence comes from Salvelinus namaycush, assembly GCF_016432855.1. Classification (NCBI taxonomy): domain Eukaryota; kingdom Metazoa; phylum Chordata; class Actinopteri; order Salmoniformes; family Salmonidae; genus Salvelinus; species Salvelinus namaycush. The sequence goes on from NC_052310.1 coordinate 75,922,029, forward strand.
ATCAGCTAAAAACAAGAAGTGGCTCCAGTGAGCATATGATCACCAACACTGGACAGTTGAGGAGTGAAAAACATTTGGTCCGACACCTGGTCTGACGAATCTCGGTTCCTGTTGCGTCATGCTGATGGCAGAGTCAGGATTTGGCGTAAGCAGCATGAGTCCATGGCCCCATCCTGCCTGGTGTCAACGGTACAGGTTGGTGGCAGTGGTGTAATGGTGTGGAGAATGTTTTCCTGGCACACGTTAGGTCCCTTGATACCAAGCAACGTTTCCATGCCCCGAATAATTGACTGTTCTGGAGGCAAAGGGGTACTAGATGGATGTACCTAATAAACTGGCCACTGAGTGTATATTCTTACTGATACTGTAAATGTGTACATCCACTGTATACCCACTGTATATCAACCGTAAACCCAAGAATAGAACCTTGATTAAAACTGCAGCACTGAGCTGTCACAGGTCATCATCACATCTGTTAATTAACTGTGTAAGCTGTGGGTGTAAAGTATCTCTGGACTTAAGCAGGCCCTGGGTTAGAGGAGGGTTTGGCTGGGAGGCCGTCACTGTAAATAAGAACTTGTTCTAAACTGACTTGCCTAGTTAAATAAAGGTTAATTAATGACACATCACAAAACCAGTGATGAAACTCATTGAACTGTCGCTCTCTAATCTTGTAAAGTCAGTAAGGGAGTAGAGTAAAAGCTGATGAACCAAAATATGTAATAAAATTATCCGCTTTTAATTATGAGAGAGAGTCACACCTATTTTTCTTGGCACACTTGTAAAGTATGCACATTCACTGGAGTGAGAAGGCGTCTTGAAACAGAAGTAGAAGTTCAGGCCCAGTAAACCAGTATTTATCTCATTCTCTGGAACAAATTGATACATCTGAAACAAACTATATCTGGAAGTTTGGATTGGCCAACTGCTAAAAGCCATTTGGCTAAAATGAAGAATCTCATGTCCTCTACGTCCAGCCTAGAGATAAGGAAAATGTTAGGTCTCAAAAGGACCATAATCAACTAGTTTGGTTTGCCGAAGAAATAAATACTTTTTATTTTACTACTCTTGCAATGAGTGTACATGTCAGGTTGACAGAGCTAAAAATGGTTACTTTTGGGCCCTTAGTTCCTCAAACCCAGACTGTGAGAGAGATACATCTAATTAGGCTACAGGCCAAAGGGTGGGTCACACTACAGACCTAGACACGGTTTCAAAAACCACTTCTTTAATCCAGTAGACTTTCAAATCTGGCAGCAAAGTGCAAAATACAGGATGACTGTCTTAGAGGCAGGGATTTCCAAAGACAGATGCCATAAAATCAATACAGTAAACAGAAGTCTGGCCAAAAATGAACTTATGGAATAGAATGGTTTTATTCCCTTGATTAAGAATTCCATTGTGGGAAATTCCTGACAACACCGCGGTAGAATGTCTAAGACGAACATACTGTAGATAATGTATGTGCCATTCAATAAAGTGAAATGGAGCTTGATTCTACAGCCTTTTCTATCATAATTATGTTACATAATACATTATACGGTAATAGATTATACAGTATTATATTGTAATCCACGGAGGTTGTCCTAACGTGCATATACACACTGCAGAGATTTTACTAGGATAATGAAATTAACTAATAGAATGACATTTCAGACCCATGGACATGCTTACTAAGTACTGCCTATCCCTGCTATAACTGTGGGATTTTCATATCGGACTAAATATCAATTATACAGACTCCATCTCTCATTTTCCCAATGAAAAATGTATATTGTGGTTTATTTATGTATGATAGCTAGTGTCCTGTAGAAGTGATGTTCTAACTCTAGTTTCTCCTTGAGACATGCGGACCTTGTACTGGACAGTCTTCTCCTCAGTGAGCACCAGTTTGCTGCATGGAAACCTTCCGTTGACCTAACCTTAATGACAAAACCACCTCATGTTCATCTTTCCTGGCCACACTGTGTCTTGCCTATTTGCTCATATACTAATGGGTTGGACACAGTCAAGCTTTTACTGCAATTTGGCTGAGGAATTTGTTTCAAATACACCTGCCAACACTATTGTTTGTGTCAACAGTCTCAAATAACTTTGTGGTGATTGTGAGAAAGCAAACCATTTTCTAGTGGAGACAGAGACCGCCACACATACTGTAGTGTAGATTATAAAGTACAAAGACTTCTGTATACTGAAGTGATTCCCAAGGCAATGTCTTGTGCCTGAAATGTATTGGCTAACGCCACCACCTGTCATTGCCTGTGATGAAGCCTATACCAAAGCCTACAGGCAGATGGCATGATTTTCTCTCACGTCGTGACAGTGGCACAAGGCACCACCCAGACCACCTTGGAGAGAGAGGGAGGCATTTATTTGCAAGTCAGTGAGAGAGTGTTCAAACAGAGTAATGATGAAGGGAGGAACCTCAACCTACACATGCTTATTTAGTTTGACATACAGTATCTATGCAATAACACCTATTTTACGACTGACCAGAACTGTAATACATTGATCATTTTACAGGACATTTGTAAGGATAACAATATGACATTTGGTTAGGTTGTTGGTACTAGAATGGGTTTAACTCCTGAAGTATGACTGGTAACTACTAGGTATTACTTTACAGTGGCAACACTGGGAAACCATATTTTTTTTTAATTCTCTTTAAAGTCCCAGTGCAGTCAAAAACATGATTACCGGTGTTTTATATATATTTTCACACTATGAGGTTGGATTAATACTTTCAAATTGTGAAAAGGATGCTAATGCCCTTTTAGTGTAAGAGCTGTTGGAAAAGACTGCCTGAAATATCAGCCTGTATTGCTGATGGAGTTTTGGCCTGCTTGGTGACATCTCCAGGCGGTAAATTACTTAATAGACCAATAAGAATGAGAGTTCCAAACCTCTCTGCCAATAACAGCAAGTTTTCAGTTTTCCTCTCCCCACACAGACCACTACCAGACAGTCCTAGCAAAATTCTTGCTTAACAAATTGCTCTTTGCTAAGAAGCTATTTTTGACCAATTTAATCTTAAACAATCTCAGTAAGGTTCTTAATTGTTACACAGAAATGATTTGATATTGAGATCAAATAAAGGCTACATTGGACCTTTAAACTCTGCCATGGGCATGCAATAGGAGACTGAGATAATGGAATAAACATTACCATTACTTTACAGGCCCTCCATCATTGATCGTAGCAGCTGAACCTTCCATGAAGATGTAAGAGGGGAGATGGTCATTCATCTCCACTTAGAGTTAATTTGTCATGGCTGCCAGTGCCTCGCCTCTCTCTCAACCTATGATGTTTGAACAAACAGTGCTCCCTGGTCCATACCCAGCAGCCACACATATAGGCCTACAATCTGCACTATAAACAGCGATCTAGGGGTGCTTTCAAGACGTGCACCACTAACATGTTCTACACAGCAGCTCTTACTATACCGCCATAGACTACCTAGGTCACCTTACAGTATATTGCCAATGTAAAAAATACAAAATATTCCTGCCAATGAACATCCTCTATCGTATTTTTACCTTTCTTGGAGGTCCAAAATTCAGATTGGTGTAACGGATGTGAAATGGCTAGCTAGTTAGCGGGTACGCGCTAATAGCATTTCAATCGGTTACGTCACTTGCTCTGAGACCTGAAGTAGGGTTTCCCCTTGCTCTGCAAGGGCCGTGGCCTTTGTGGAGCGATGGGTAACGACGCTTCGTGGGTGTCAGTTGTTGATGTGTGCAGAGGGTCCCTGGTTCGCGCCCGTGTCGGGGCGAGGGGACGGTTTAAAGTTATACTGTTACATTGGCATACTTCAATGCCTTAGTTGGCAAATACATGTGGCTGAACAGGCAAAGATGTTGCACAACGATATTAGTCTCTGGAGATGCAGGGAGAGGAACAAAGAAGCAGAGAGAGTTCTCTTAGGCTCCTCTGCAACTTGTCCCCTATGTCCATTTACTGTTTGGTCCCCAGTGCAGTGCAGTGTGGGCTATTTCATTTGGATAATTAAATAGCCAAATTCATATAAGCCACAATTCTCCAAGAAATTAATCCATATTGTGACATGATCCTTTATTAAAGGACACTTGGGCTTTCTTTCTCTCTCCCTCTTTTTCTTGACCTGCTGTTCAATCAGGAGTTAGGACCTACAATCATAGGCTACTTACTAGATGCGTGCACACACACACACACACACACACACACACACACACACCTTAGATGATGGAGAAGATCAGATCATGATCCTATTCATTATGTCAAGGGAGGCTTTATTCTTAAAATGAAATACCATATGTCTCGTTGTATGGGGCCACCGTGATATCTTGCAGGGTGTCGCTCCATCCATCCTCTTCTGCTTGAGTTATTGAGACGGACCCGGGTGGACCTCCGCTTTGACAATTCACAGTCTCACCTGACCTTTGATCGTCGCCGGCCTCCATGCAGCAGTTATCCGAATTCGAGTCACCCGAAGTGCTGTAAAAGGGATTGTCGCTGCTGTCATCTCCCGATTCCCCAAAAACATCATCTGAGATCTGCAAGCTCTCGTAGCGTGAGCGAGCCGCCTCCAGGACAGACAGCGCCTTCCTCCCACATTCCGCCATCTCTCGTCGATGCTTTTTGTTGCTTACAACACGGCACAATATTCGGCATGCAACTATCCACGACTGGGAAAAACTCGTACCACACACACCTACCTACGTCCACTCCCACTGTACGTTTTTATAATTATGCTAGGCCTACTGCAGACTTGTGATGTGATAACTTCTATTCTCCCCTTTCTTCAAAGCATGTGCCGGAGAGGAGCTGTCCTCATCAAGGGTACTTAAATACCCCTAGGCGCTATGCACAGAGACCGAAATTATCAATATTGATCACACCTCTGCGCATCCGGGTTGGGCCAGCTATTTCGTTGGTGGCTCGTAAAATGGGCTCGTACTGTGTAGAGATTTCAATGAATACGCGGCATCATGATCAGCTGACCTGGGTTGCTCTCATGTGCTGGCCAATAGCGTTGATAATAGCGTTGTATATCTCACTGTAATGTCAAATCTTATGGTATTAAAGCAGAATTGTCTTCTGATGCGGTTAGAAAATGCATATACCCCATCAATTGCTTATTGCTTATGATACGAATATAAAACACATGTATGACTAATGCGTTCGTTTATTCATTTATTATTAATGCATTCGTTTATTCAGACAATGTATTTACAGGAACTCTTTCAAATCAGTTTTGAAAACGTTTAATGAATTTATGTGGAAAGGAAAGCAACAGCAGGACAGGATTTTTGTTTTTAAGAACACCATATTTTTTGAAAAAACCAAGCAGCGCTCCCCTTGGTGCCCTGTGGGGGTGCAGTAGACTGGTTCGCGGAAGTCATCTTGCTTTTTGGTGTGGTACCCTGTCATGTTTGCGGAAGTATAATTTGTCTTCTCCCCTCTGTCATTCTTCAGAAAGTATTTAGCAACATTCGTTACTTTATATTATAACTACATGTCCAGCCTTTTCTGATTTCAAGGATAGTACAAAAGAAAGATGAATCTGCCAAAGGGGCCGGATTCTCTGTGTTTCGACAAGGATGTGTTTATGAAGGTAAGAATTTGACTTTTGAAACTAGCTAGCTGGCTAGCAAGCCATTGGTTAGCTAGCAGTGATCAGCCAAACTGGCTTCATCACTTGTTATGAAACGACTTATATAAGTTTGTCTCGTAGTATTTATCTACCTAAACCCTATAAGAAATGGCAAGTTAGTTTCTGCTGTACATCATTTGCATAATCTTAGCTAGCTAGGTAACTAACTAACTACATGATCACTCATGACATGTTTTCATCATCTGTTGCATTCAGGATGACTTCGACGTGGATCAGTTTGTTGCAGATTGCAGAAAGCATGTCCAACTGGAGGAGATGCGCGAGGACCTTGAGATGTATTACAAACAGCTCAAAACAGCCATGGTTGAGCTCATCAATAAAGACTATGCTGACTTTGTCAACCTCTCCACCAATCTGGTGAGTGTCTATGGCTGACACGTTCAAGATGCTGCAGTGTCCCCCACCCATAAGCTGCATTATGGAATGTTTACAACCATGCATTTTCAGCCAAATAACAAGATAGCAATCATATTTTACGATGATGTCACTCAAAAGAAACTAGAAGCAACCGAGAGCAACAGCAGGAATCTGCTCAATATAGATGTAGCAATCTAAATAGATGTGATGTGGGATAATGATGATGTTTGTTCTTCCTAACAGTTGTTCCAGCTAGGATCAGGACTTTTACATGTCAAATAGGCCTAATAGCTACAGTAGCTAGATAATAATGGATATCATCTATTTAGGTTGGAATGGACAAAGCCCTGAACCAGCTATCAGTACCACTGGGTCAGTTGCGTGAAGAGGTGCTGGTATGTGCTCTGTTTCACTCTATTTTTTCATATTATGATCAATTGGATTTACCTTCATTTCTGTTGACTTGGTCACATGTTGTCCTTTTTCTGTTGACTTGGTCACTTGTTGTCCTTTTTCTGTTGACTTGGTCACTTGTCCTTTTTCTGTTGACTTGGTCACTTGTCCTTTTTCTGTTGACTTGGTCACACACATTGTCCTATTTCTGTTGACTTGGTCACATGTTGTCCTATTTCTGTTGACTTGGTCACATGTTGTTCTATTTCTGTTGACTTGGTCACACGCGCTGTCCTATTTCTGTTGACTTGGTCACACGCGCTGTCCTATTTCTGTTGACTTGGTCACACACACGCGCTGTCCTATTTCTGTTGACTTGGTCACACACACGCGCTGTCCTATTTCTGTTGACTTGGTCACACACACACGCTGTCCTATTTCTGTTGACTTGGTCACACACACGCGCTGTCCTATTTCTGTTGACTTGGTCACACACACGCGCTGTCCTATTTCTGTTGACTTGGTCACACACACGCGCTGTCCTATTTCTGTTGACTTGGTCACACACACGCGCTGTCCTATTTCTGTTGACTTGGTCACACACACGCGCTGTCCTATTTCTGTTGACTTGGTCACACACACGCGCTGTCCTATTTCTGTTGACTTGGTCACACACACGCGCTGTCCTATTTCTGTTGACTTGGTCACACACACGCGCTGTCCTATTTCTGTTGACTTGGTCACACACACGCGCTGTCCTATTTCTGTTGACTTGGTCACACACACGCGCTGTCCTATTTCTGTTGACTTGGTCACACACACGCGCTGTCCTATTTCTGTTGACTTGGTCACACACACGCGCTGTCCTATTTCTGTTGACTTGGTCACACACACGCGCTGTCCTATTTCTGTTGACTTGGTCACACACACGCGCTGTCCTATTTCTGTTGACTTGGTCACACACACGCGCTGTCCTATTTCTGTTGACTTGGTCACACACACGCGCTGACCTATTTCTGTTGACTTGGTCACACGCGCTGTCCTATTTCTGTTGACTTGGTCACACGCGCTGTCCTATTTCTGTTGACTTGGTCACACGCGCTGTCTTATTTCTGTTGACTTGGTCACACGCGCTGTCTTATTTCTGTTGACTTGGTCACACGCGCTGTCCTATTTCTGTTGACTTGGTCACACGCGCTGTCCTATTTCTGTTGACTTGGCCATACGCGCTGTCCTATTTCTGTTGACTTGGCCACACGCGCTGTCTTATTTCTGTTGACTTGGCCACACGCGCTGTCTTATTTCTGTTGACTTGGTCACACACGCTGTCCTATTTCTGTTGACTTGGCCACACATGTTATCCTATTTTTGTGTGTTGTGTTGGTCTCCTCTTTACTTCTCAGAACTTGAGAACATCTGTAAGTGAGGTGGTCCAAGCCGTTGACAACCAGCTATCCAAGCAAGATGACTTGCAAAACAAAAAGGTTTGTTAACCTTATGTCTACCATTTCAAACAATAGTTTTTCTATAACATACAGTACATTTGTATGTGTGTAGCTGGATGCTTACACCTTTGCAATTCATTTAGACAAAAGATTATGATTCAAAGAAAAGTTAGACGAGTTTCTTTAAACTGTCATGTGTCTCTTTTCTTCGTTTAAACCAGATCAATGTCATGAAACTCATACAAGTTGTTCGATCAGTAGAGAAGATTGAAAAAATCCTACATTCTCAGAACTCAAAAGACTGGACATCTCTTGAGATGAGCAGGTCTGTTTAAAAAGAGATTGCATCAGCTTTTTTGATGATTTTACATAGGCTATTTACCATATGGATGTATCTGTTAATGATGAATACAGTCTATTTACCATACGGATGTACAGTTGGAGTCGGAAGTTTACATACACTTACGGTTGCTGTATTGGTTGTAATATTGTTATATTGGTTGTTACAGTTGAAGTCGTAAATTTACATACACTTAGGTTGGAGTCATTAAAACTCGTTTTTCAACCACTCCACAAATTTCTTGTTAACAAACTATAGTTTTGGCAAGTCGGTTAGGACATCTACTTTGTGCATGACGCAAGTAATTTTTCCAACGATTGTTTACAGACAGATTATTTCACTTATAATTTACTGTATCACAATTCCAGTGTGTCAGAAGTTTACATACACTAAGTTGACTGTGCCTTTAAACAGTTGGTAAATTCCAGAAAATGATGTCATGGCTTTAGAAGCTTCTGATAGGCTAATTGACATAATTTGAGTCATTTGGAGGTGTACCTGTGGATGTATTTCAATGCCTACCTTCAAACTCAGTGCCTCTTTGCTTGACATCATGGGAAAATCAAAACAAATCAGCCAAGACCTCAGAAAGAAAATTGTAGACCTCCACAAGTCTGGTTCATCCTTGGGAGCAATTTCCAAACCCCTGAAGGTACCATGTTCATCTATGCAAACAATAGTACGCAAGTATGAACACCATGGGACCATGCAGCCGTCATACCATTCAGGAAGGAGACGTGTTCAGTCTCCTAGAGAAGAACGTACCATGGTGCGAAAAGTGCAAATCAATCCCAGAACAACAGCAATGGACCTTGTGAAGATGCTGGGGGAAACAGGTACAAAAGTATCTATATCCACATTAAAACGAGTCCTATATTGACATAGCCTGAAAGGCTGCTCAGCAAGAAGCCACTGCTCCAAACCTCCAAAAAAGCCAGGCAACTGAACATGAGGACAAAGATCGTACTTTTTGGAGAAATGTCCTCTGGTCTGATGAAACAAAAATAGAACTGTTTGGCCATAACCATTGTTATGTTTGGAGGAAAAAGGGGGAAGCTTGCAAGCCGAAGAACACCCTCCCAACCCTGAAGCACGGGGGTGGCAGCATCATGTTGTGGGGGTGCTTTGCTGCAGGAGGGACTGGTGCACTTCACAAAATAGATGGCATCATGAGGCAGGAACATTATGTGGATATATTGAAGCAACATCTCAAGACATCAGTCAGGAAGTTAAAGCTTGGTCACAAATGGGTCTTCCAAGTGGACAATGACCCCAAGCATACTTCCAAAGTTGTGGCAAAATGGCTTAAGGACAACAAAGTCAAGGTATTGGAGTGGCCATTACAAAGCCCTGACCTCAATCCTATAGAAAATATTTGGTCAGAACTGAAAAAGCATGTGCGAGCAAGGACGCCTACAAACCTGACTCAGTTACACCAGCTTTGCCAGGAAGAATGGGCCAAAATTCACCCTACTTATTGTGGGAAGCTTGTGGAAGGCTACCTGAAACGTTTGACCCAAGTTAAACAATTTTAAAGGTTATGCTACCAAATACACTCAATTAGTATGTAAACTTCTGACCCACTGGGAATGTGAAAGAAATAAAAGCTGAAATAAATCATTCTCTCCTGTTATTCTGACATTTCACATTCTTAAAATATAGTGGTGATCCTAACTGACCTAAGATAGGAAATTTTGACTAGGATTAAATGTCAGGAATTGTGAAAAACTGAGTTTAAATGTATTTGGCAGAGGTGTATGTAAACTTCCGACTTCAACTGTATCTCAGTTAATGATGAAGTTTGCCGTTTCTTTTGCTTTGTAGTCCTCTCTTAGCTGGCCAGATTCTGGAGCGGATTGCCACAGAGTTCAACCAGCTGCAGTTCCATGCTGTCCAAAGCAAGGGCATGCCCCTGCTGGACAAAGTCAGGCCTGTACGTCCCGTCACATCATTCAATATTGACGGCTCCATTGGATTTGTGGAGTTAATTTTCAGTACACAAACTAGACTAAGGTTAATGGTTGAAAATGGCCATACCTGTCCATTATAAACATCCCTTTACTGACACTGTGCCTGTCCATTGTAAACATCCCTTTACTGACACTGTCTGTGTACGACTTTTGTTGTAGCGTATTTCTGGCATCACGTCCATGCTACAGCAGTCTTTGGAGGGGCTCCTCATACAGGGCCTCCAGACCTCCAACGTGGACATTGTGCGTCACTGCCTACGCACCTACGCCACCATCGACAAGACCAGGGACGCAGAGGCACTGGTGGGACAAGTCCTGGTCAAGCCCTACATGGACATGGTGAGGTTGTGTTTCATCGGAACCATCAAGATCAGAAGAGCATTTAGTGCTGGTGTCCCGTACCCAGATTGAACCTACTCCTGGACTTAAAAACTTAATTTTATTTGCTTTTAAATCCGGAAATAGGCTTTATCTTGTTTCTGATAATCCGGCTCTTAGTGCCCAGCTCACCAATATCTTTGTGAAACGATGCAGAAATTGACAGTTCAATAACTTTATGTACTGTGTTCTGCTTCAGAGATGAAGTCCATGTTTCCCTCGCTATAGAAACAGTACTTCAGTTACTATTTTGTTATCAACAGGTCATTGTTGAACAGTTTGTCAAGTCCACCCCCAATGGCCTTCAAATAATGTACACCAAGCTCCTACAGTTTGTGCCACATCACTGTAGACTGCTGCGCGAGGTGACTGGAATGGTCATTTCAAGGTAAGCACCATAGCTGTCCACAGTCAAAGTTTTAAAGGCTTCTCTCCCTTCAGATATAAGAAAGTACATGGTAGAATGGTAGTTACACATTGAAAACACAGAAAGTACATGGTAGAATGGTAGTTACACGTTGAAAACCCAGAAAGTACATGGTAGAATGGTAGTTACACGTTGAAAACCCAGAAAGTACATGGTAGAATGGTAGTTATGTGTTGAAAACCCAGAAAGTACACGGTAGAATGGTAGTTACACGTTGAAAACCCAGAAAGTACACGGTAGAATGGTTGTTACACGTTCAAACCTAGAAAGTACACGGTAGAATGGTAGTTACACTTTCAAAACCTAGAAAGTACATGGTAGAATGGTAGTTACGAGTTCATAACCTAGAAAGTACACGGTAGAAGGGTTGTTACGTGTTCATAACCTAGAAAGTTCACGGTAGAATGGTAGTTATGCATTCATAACCTAGAAAGTACGTGGTAAAATGGTAGTTACACGTTGAAAACACAGATAGTACATGGTAAAATGGTATTTACGCATTCATAACCTAGAAAGTATGTGGTAAAATGGTAGTTACACGTTCAAAACCTAGAATGGTAGTTACGCATTTAAAACCTAGAAAGTACACGGTAGAATGGTAGTTACGCGTTCATAACCCAGAAAGTATGTGGTAAAATGGTAGAATGGTAGTTACGCATTTAAAACCTAGAAAGTACACGGTAGAATGGTAGTTACGCGTTCATAACCCAGAAAGTATGTGGTAAAATTCATAACCTAGAAAGTTCAAGGTAGAATGGTCGTTACGTGTTCATAACCTAGAAAGTTCACGTTAGAATGGTAGTTATACGTTCATAACCCAGACGGTAGAATGGTAGTTACACGTTCATAACCCAGAAGGTAGAATGGTAGTTACACGTTCATAACCCAGAAGGTAGAATGGTAGTTATGCGTTCATAACCCAGAAGGTAGAATGGTAGTTACACGTTCATAACCCAGAAGGTAGAATGGTAGTTACACGTTCATAACCCAGAAGGTAGAATGGTAGTTATGCGTTCATAACCCAGAAGGTAGAATGGTAGTTACACGTTCATAACCCAGAAGGTAGAATGGTAGTTATGCGTTCATAACCCAGAAGGTAGAATGGTAGTTATGCGTTCATAACCTTGAAGTACGTGGTAAAATAGTAGTTATGTGTTCATAACCTTGAAGTACGTGGTAAAATAGTAGTTATGTGTTCATAACCTTGAAGTACGTGGTAAATAGTAGTTATGCGTTCATAACCTTGAAGTACGTGGTAAATAGTAGTTATGCGTTCATAACCTTGAAGTACGTGGTAAATAGTAGTTATGCGTTCATAACCCAGAAAGTAGAATGGTAGTTACACGTTCATAACCTTGAAGTACGTGGTAAAATAGTAGTTATGCGTTCATAACCCAGAAAGTAGAATGGTAGTTATGCGTTCATAACCCAGAAAGTAGAATGGTAGTTATGCGTTCATAACCCAGAAAGTAGAATGGTAGTTATGCGTTCATAACCTTGAAGTACGTGGTAAAATAGTAGTTATGCGTTCATAACCCAGAAAGTAGAATGGTAGTTATGCGTTCATAACCCAGAAGGTAGAATGGTAGTTATGCGTTCATAACCCAGAAAGTAGAATGGTAGTTATGCGTTCATAACCCAGAAAGTAGAATGGTAGTTACACGTTCATAACCTTGAAGTACGTGGTAAAATAGTAGTTATGCGTTCATAACCCAGAAAGTAGAATGGTAGTTATGCGTTCATAACCCAGAAGGTAGAATGGTAGTTATGCGTTCATAACCCAGAAAGTAGAATGGTAGTTACACGTTCATAACCTTGAAGTACGTGGTAAAATAGTAGTTATGCGTTCATAACCCAGAAAGTAGAATGGTAGTTATGCGTTCATAACCCAGAAAGTAGAATGGTAGTTATGCGTTCATAACCCAGAAAGTAGAATGGTAGTTATGCGTTCATAACCTTGAAGTACGTGGTAAAATAGTAGTTATGCGTTCATAACCCAGAAAGTAGAATGGTAGTTATGCGTTCATAACCCAGAAAGTAGAATGGTAGTTATGCGTTCATAACCTTGAAGTACGTGGTAAAATAGTAGTTATGCGTTCATAACCCAGAAAGTAGAATGGTAGTTATGCGTTCATAACCCAGAAAGTAGAATGGTAGTTATGCGTTCATAACCCAGAAGGTAGAATGGTAGTTATGCGTTCATAACCTTGAAGTACGTGGTAAAATAGTAGTTATGCGTTCATAACCTTGAAGTACGTGGTAAAATAGTAGTTACGCGTTCATAACCTTGAAGTACGTGGTAAAATAGTAGTTACGCGTTCATAACCTTGAAGTACGTGGTAAAATAGTAGTTATGCGTTCATAACCTTGAAGTACGTGGTAAAATAGTAGTTACGCGTTCATAACCCAGAAAGTATGTAGTAAAATAGTAGTTACGCGTTCATAACCCAGAAAGTATGTGGTAAAATAGTAGTTACGCGTTCATAACCCAGAAAGTATGTAGTAAAATAGTAGTTACGCGTTCATAACCCAGAAAGTATGTAGTAAAATAGTAGTTACGCGTTCATAACCCAGAAAGTATGTAGTAAAATAGTAGTTATGCGTTCATAACCCAGAAAGTATGTAGTAAAATAGTAGTTACGCGTTCATAACCCAGAAAGTATGTAGTAAAATAGTAGTTACGCGTTCATAACCCAGAAAGTATATGGTAGAATGGTGGTTAACCATTCATTATCTATGAATTTCTTGTTTGTTCATTCTCATGTCTTTGCTTTCGGCTGTCTGTCCAGTGAGAAGGCAGACATAGTCCCGGGATACAACTTCTTGGTGAACTCAGTGTGGCCGGAAATCATCAAAGGTATCGAGGAGAGAATCGCATCTCTCTTCAACGCGGGCAACCCTGACACCTTTTATGATGTATGTACTCTAACTACCCAATCATGTTCCTCTGGCATCAAAACTGTCAAATCAACATCAACAAAAATCCAACAGAGCTTGGAAATACAATAGTAGGGGAAACGCTGACCCTGAGAAGTCCTACTCTGTACAAGTAGGAGAGGGAGACTACATTCTCATTCGGTTCATGTTTGTATCTATTTTGCAGAGGTACACTATCAGCATTGACTTTGTGAGAAAGTTTGAGAGACAGTGTGGCTCCCAAGCCAGTGTGAGGAGACTGAGAGCTCACACCTCCTATCAGAGCTTCCACAACAAGTGGAACCTACCTATCTACTTCCAGCTCAGGTGAATAGCTGTGTGCTCCTGCATTGCTTGCTGTTTGAGGTTTTTGGCTGGGGTTCTGTACAGCACTTTGTGACATCAGCTGATGTAAGAAGGGCATTATAAATACGATTGATTGATTGCTCCATGACCTTTGACCTCTGTGCTTCCTGTACTGACCCAGTTATGTGCATGTATTACAGTAGTGTCCACTCAACAACTCAATCTGCCACAGTGCTGTCAGAACTGATATGCTCTGGTAACCTCCCTGGCAGGGGGTGTTTCCCTTTTATTTCATTCATTTCATGTTATTTTTAAAACTTGCATGAATTTATGTATTCTGAAATCTATTAACAAGAATATCTACAACAAAAATGCTTTGGATTTTGCTCCCTTTATAATTGTCACCTACCCTACTGATGTCCAGTCATCCATTTTACTTCCTGGATATTGTGCTGTCCACATTATATGTTGTTACAGATAAGAAGATATTTACAGGCTATGCATCATAATATGTTGTCAGATTTGAGAGGTACCTTAGCATTGTGTCCAACACAAGTCTGGCTTTTTGCGTAAGGCCTGATGAATACTCCCTCTAAAGAAAATCAATATTCCCTTAGAGTCAACGTGAAGGTTGTTGGACACACTGCCTTGCACTGTTTGTCAGCCCCGACACATTTTACAATGGAATGTACATCATGCTGCACATACTCAACACTGTGTAAAAACAACAACATGTTTTTGATAAATTCCAACTGTTTTGCTTATAGAACAGCATGCTAGCTTATATGTGTTCAACAGCCAGGCATTGACCTATTGTTCCCCATCTCTGTCACAGGTACAAGGAAATTGCTGCATGTTTAGAGAATGCTATTGCTGATGGGTTAGAGGCAGCACCAGGTTAGTAGCTATATCCAACTGTAATAACACGACAGACCCTGGTTCGATTCCAGGCTGTATCACAACCGGCCGTGATTGTGAGTCCAATAGGGCGGTGCACAATTGGCCCAGCATCATCCAGGTTAGGGTTTGGCCGGGGTAGGCACTAGCATCATTGTAAATAAGAATTTGTTCTTAACTGACTTGCCTAGTTAAATAAAAGTTTTTTTAAAATGTTTTTAAATATACAAATGGATAAGTTATTTTATTAGTCATTACCATAATATACAATAATACCTGATGTCTTCAATTATTTCCTCCCCTCCTACACTCTCTCTTCCTCCCTACACACTCTCCCCCTCCCAACACACTCATCCCCCTCCCAACACACTCTCCCCTCGTCCATACACTTTCTCTTCCTCCCTACACACTCTCTCTTCCTCCCTACACACTCTCTTTTCCTCCCTACACACTCTCTCTTCCTCAGCGGGCAGCTCCTATCACCTGCTGGTGTCCCAAGTGCTGTGGAACAGCTTGGTCAGGTGCTGGGCGGAGAAGGTGTACCTGCCCCCGCTGGTTCACCGCTTCTGGAAGCTCACCCTGCAGCTGATCTCACGCTACTCCAAGTTCCTCACTGAGGTACAGCCTCCAACATGGCAATACAACCTTTCCACTACAATATTAATGCTAGTGTCTATAGATTCAGTGATACCTCTATTAATCTAGTGATCAACGTAGCCTGCAGTGTCAGTATTCCAGTATTTTAAATGAGTCCTATAAAAGGAAATGCTAGTTAAGTTGTCATGATTGGTGTTTCTGGACCCTGTCTCCTAGATGCTGACTAAATCTCCCTCCACGGACGTCAGTAAAGACCCTGTGAGGCTCCTCCCCAGCTCCGCCTCCTCCACGTCCAGTCGCACCTCTCAGGATGATGGGGGCAGCGAGAGCGGCAGCCCAGCAACCCTCTCCACCAAACAGCTGGTCTTTATAGCCTCTGATGTGAACCAACTACAAGACCAGGTAGTGATATGGACTAATCACAAGACCAGTTAGTGATATGGGCCAATCACAACAAGCCAATGCAGTTTTGTATTGTATTTACCTTCCAAGAAGCCAAACGGAGTTGGCACAAATCTTAATAATGTTGTTTTTAACTATTGCTTTTAGGGTTAGGCAACATTAGACATGCTATTGCATGAACCTTATTTGTTCATATTTTTCTCGACTATTAAAAGTTTGCCTTTCTCACAGATTACGGAACTTTCTGAGATGATTAAGCAGAGACTGGAGATCATTGGGTACAACAACTTTGTAATTGTTGCAGGTATGTCATCGTCATGCTTGAAAGATGAAAAGCACACATTGATACGTTGTTCCACACAAGTGTTTAATCATGGTACTTATTCCATCAGCTCTTACTGCATGTTAGTTGATATATTGCCTTTTGATTGCCTTTTCGACAAGTGTCCCTCCCTGCCTTGTGTTCTCTCTCCAGAGGCCCTAGAAGACTCCAAAGCCTCCCTGTCTGGCTGCATTCCCACCTTGAACCGCAAGATGACTCAGCATTTAACCGAGAGGTGCTTCCGCTTCCTGAAGAGTGCTTCTGAAGTCCCCCGACTGTACCGCAGGACCAACAAGGTGAGACGGCCCGCCCCTCAGGCCCCATCCTCTCAGAACAATAATCTCCCATTAGGCTTCAACGTTGCTGAGATGATTAGAGGACATCTGCTGTACAGTACCAAAATACTGAAGAGTGCACCACACTCCACACTCACAGGCTTGAAAACGTGACTGTTCTTCATCCCTTGTATAGGAAGTTCCCTCCAGAGCCTCTGCCTACATGGACAACGCCCTGCGGCCGCTGCACCAGCTCCTGAGCGATTCCAAAGACACGGTGAAGCCCTCCATCGCCCAGGACTGGCTACGGATCACACTCAATGACTGCACTCACAGGTAGGGGGACTCTGCTGTCTGTTAGACTTCCTGTGTAGGCAACTACAGCAGTGTTACTCATCTCCAATCCTCCAGTATCCCCAATAGCACACGCTTTTGTTTTTAACCTCAGACAAGTAGAATCAGGTATGCTTGTACTGTTGGGGATACTGGAGGACCGGAGTTGGGGAACACATAACTACAGTATACTGGCGACTGCTGAATGTGAAAGGGAGATCTTGTAAGGCGAATTCTGGTCCACATATAAAGATTCTACACTGAATGCATGCCTTAGTTTTTAGTCCTTGTATTGTTTTGTCCAAAGAATGGCACCACACAAGGACACCAACTAACATTGAATTGAATTCCGTGGCAGTCAACCGCACTTCCTTAAGTAGCTTTTTGTTCTGCTCCACCAAGCACAGAAGTCTGTAATTTTCCATCTTGACTTTGGGCAGATATTTTGAAACCATATCAGATGTTTTGAGTTCTGTGAAAAAAATGGAGGAGAGTTTAAAGAGACTGAAGCAAGCAAGGAAAACAGTGACCACCAACACGACAGGAACCACGGGAGGCCCCACAGACGACAGCAAGATCCGCCTGCAGCTGGCCTTGGATGTGGAGTACCTGGGAGAACAGGTAGGGTTCACCCTGTTAGAGAACACCAACCGTATCTTGTAATTGTCCTTTGACTATGTTTTAGAAAGACAGTCTGTTTAACTCAAACAGTGGGAAGGAAGGCATGTCAGGAAAATCCCCAGAATGGTTGTTGTGATGGTAAGCTTCTAATACCATATTGATGTTTGTTTCCCATGATAGATTCAGAAGATGGGTCTGCAGCCTGCCGACATCACCATGTTCTCAACACTAAATGACTTGGTCCAAGGAGCACAGGACGGGACTCCATCAGAGCAGGCTGGACCATAATCCTGCACAAATGTACCTGTATGCTTGTAGTTAGGAGGAAGAAAGCCCAGTGAAGGACTGGGTCATATTTATGTTGAACATTGATCATATGGGACATGGCATTGAAAATCAGGAGAATTTCTAAATGTCATTGTACAATAGCAATTAAATATTTCCTACTGGCTCCCTGGCTGTTCATAGCAGCAAATGTCTACTTTAATGGGCCTAAAGGGGTTAACCCTAACCCCTTTAAATATATTGTATGTGGTGAACAGAGTTGGGGAATGATGAGATATATATATATATATAAGTTTAGCTGTTATGAGGGGTGACCTAATAAAGTACCTCTACGTTCAGCTGTTATGAGGGGTGACCTAATAAAGTATCTCTACGTTCAGCTGTTATGAGGGGTGACCTAATAAAGTATCTCTACGTTCAGCTGTTATGAGGGGTGACCTAATAAAGTATCTCTACGTTCAGCTGTTATGAGGGGTGACCTAATAAAGTATCTCTACGTTCAGCTGTTATGAGGGGTGACCTAATAAAGTATCTCTGCGTTCAGCTGTTATGAGGGGTGACCTAATAAAGTATCTCTACGTTCAGCTGTTATGAGGGGTGACCTAATAAAGTATCTCTACGTTCAGCTGTTATGAGGGGTGACATAATAAAGTATCTCTACGTTCAGCTGTTATGAGGGGTGACCTAATAAAGTATCTCTACGTTCAGCTGTTATGAGGGGTGACCTAATAAAGTATCTCTGCGTTCAGCTGTTATGAGGGGTGACATAATAAAGTATCTCTACGTTCAGCTGTTATGAGGGGTGACATAATAAAGTATCTCTGCGTTCAGCTGTTATGAGGGGTGACCTAATAAAGTATCTCTACGTTCAGCTGTTATGAGGGGTGACATAATAAAGTATCTCTGCGTTCAGCTGTTATGAGGGGTGACCTAATAAAGTATCTCTACGTTCAGCTGTTATGAGGGGTGACCTAATAAAGTATCTCTACGTTCAGCTGTTATGAGGGGTGACCTAATAAAGTATCTCTGCGTTCAGCTGTTATGAGGGGTGACCTAATAAAGTATCTCTGCGTTCAGCTGTTATGAGGGGTGACATAATAAAGTATCTCTACGTTCAGCTGTTATGAGGGGTGACATAATAAAGTATCTCTACGTTCAGCTGTTATGAGGGGTGACCTAATAAAGTATCTCTACGTTCAGCTGTTATGAGGGGTGACCTAATAAAGTATCTCTACGTTCAGCTGTTATGAGGGGTGACCTAATAAAGTATCTCTACGTTCAGCTGTTATGAGGGGTGACCTAATAAAGTATCTCTACGTTCAGCTGTTATGAGGGGTGACCTAATAAAGTATCTCTACGTTCAGCTGTTATGAGGGGTGACCTAATAAAGTATCTCTACGTTCAGCTGTTATGAGGGGTGACCTAATAAAGTATCTCTACGTTCAGCTGTTATGAGGGGTGACCTAATAAAGTATCTCTACGTTCAGCTGTTATGAGGGGTGACATAATAAAGTATCTCTGCGTTCAGCTGTTATGAGGGGTGACATAATAAAGTATCTCTACGTTCAGCTGTTATGAGGGGTGACCTAATAAAGTATCTCTACGTTCAGCTGTTATGAGGGGTGACCTAATAAAGTATCTCTACGTTCAGCTGTTATGAGGGGTGACCTAATAAAGTATCTCTACGTTCAGCTGTTATGAGGGGTGACCTAATAAAGTATCTCTACGTTCAGCTGTTATGAGGGGTGACCTAATAAAGTATCTCTACGTTCAGCTGTTATGAGGGGTGACCTAATAAAGTATCTCTACGTTCAGCTGTTATGAGGGGTGACCTAATAAAGTACCTCTACGTTCAGCTGTTATGAGGGGTGACCTAATAAAGTACCTCTACGTTCAGCTGTTATGAGGGGTGACCTAATAAAGTATCTCTACGTTCAGCTGTTATGAGGGGTGACCTAATAAAGTATCTCTACGTTCAGCTGTTATGAGGGGTGACCTAATAAAGTATCTCTACGTTCAGCTGTTATGAGGGGTGACCTAATAAAGTATCTCTACGTTCAGCTGTTATGAGGGGTGACCTAATAAAGTATCTCTACGTTCAGCTGTTATGAGGGGTGACCTAATAAAGTATCTCTACGTTCAGCTGTTATGAGGGGTGACCTAATAAAGTATCTCTACGTTCAGCTGTTATGAGGGGTGACCTAATAAAGTATCTCTACGTTCAGCTGTTATGAGGGGTGACCTAATAAAGTACCTCTACGTTCAGCTGTTATGAGGGGTGACCTAATAAAGTACCTCTACGTTCAGCTGTTATGAGGGGTGACCTAATAAAGTATCTCTACGTTCAGCTGTTATGAGGGGTGACCTAATAAAGTATCTCTACGTTCAGCTGTTATGAGGGGTGACCTAATAAAGTATCTCTACGTTCAGCTGTTATGAGAGGTGACCTAATAAAGTATCTCTACGTTCAGCTGTTATGAGGGGTGACCTAATAAAGTACCTCTACGTTCAGCTGTTATGAGGGGTGACCTAATAAAGTATCTCTACGTTCAGCTGTTATGAGGGGTGACCTAATAAAGTATCTCTACGTTCAGCTGTTATGAGGGGTGACCTAATAAAGTATCTCTACGTTCAGCTGTTATGAGGGGTGACCTAATAAAGTATCTCTACGTTCAGCTGTTATGAGGGGTGACCTAATAAAGTATCTCTACGTTCAGCTGTTATGAGGGGTGACCTAATAAAGTATCTCTACGTTCAGCTGTTATGAGGGGTGACCTAATAAAGTATCTCTACGTTCAGCTGTTATGAGGGGTGACCTAATAAAGTACCTCTACGTTCAGCTGTTATGAGGGGTGACCTAATAAAGTATCTCTACGTTCAGCTGTTATGAGGGGTGACATAATAAAGTATCTCTACGTTCAGCTGTTATGAGGGGTGACCTAATAAAGTATCTCTACGTTCAGCTGTTATGAGGGGTGACCTAATAAAGTATCTCTGCGTTCAGCTGTTATGAGGGGTGACCTAATAAAGTATCTCTACGTTCAGCTGTTATGAGGGGTGACCTAATAAAGTATCTCTACGTTCAGCTGTTATGAGGGGTGACATAATAAAGTATCTCTCTAAGTTCAGTGACACTCAGTTCATTTGCTAGACAGGGATCAACCATAATTATTTTCCGTCTGGTTTTGGGAAAAGGTTGTTCATTATTATGTTATCAAAACCTTTAAGTCTCAGGAGAAATATAGTCACGAGCTATTCATTTTTTTTCTAGAGGATTTGTCCCAAAAAAAGGAGATCCACAATATTCAGAAACTGTAATATTTTTGCAATCACAAAACAAAAATTCTTAGGATAATAGAAATATATAAATTCAGACCTTTCAATAATCATTTGTCCAGCTTTATCATAGCGTACAGTACACTGCTGTAACCTACAATGTACACTACCGTTCAAAAGTTTGGGGTCACTTAGAAATTTGTTTTTGAAAGAAAAGCAAATTTTTTGTCAATTAAAATTACATCAAATTGATCAGAAATACAGTGTAGACATTGTTAATGTTGTAAATGACTATTGTAGCTGGAAACGGCTGATTTTTTAAATGGAATATCTACATTGGCGTACAGAGGCCCATTATCAGCAACCATCACTCCTGTGTTCCAAAGGCACGTTGTGTTAGCTAATCCAAGTTTACCATTTTAAAAGGTTAATTGATCATTAGAAAACCCTTTTGCAATTATGTTAGCACAGCTGAAAACTATTGTCCTGATTTAAAGAAGCAGTAAAACTGGGCTTCTTTAGACTTGTTGAGTATCTGGAGCATCAGCATTTGTGGGTTTGATTACAGAATCAAAACGGCTAGAAACAAAGCACCCTCTTCTGAAACTTGTCAGTCTATTTTTTTTATTTTTTATATACTTTGTTTTTATTGTAGGAACACAAAGAAAGTACAAATAAAGTAAAATTAAAGATTTGGCAGTTACAGTGCACTTCATACCTTCATCATCATATTAGTTACATTAGCATATTTGAATTAGACCTTTTCCAAGTATGAAACCCATTTTTCCCAGTATTCCTGACCTCTCTCCTGTTGAGTTCTTAAAGCAAAGGTCATACGCTCCATGTGGTGTATTTCTTCTACAATGTCTATCCATTGTGTCACTGTGGGAGGGTCTTTTTGTAGCCATTTCCTAGTGATAGCCTTTTTACTGGCTGCCAGTAGGACCTTCAAGAGGTACTTTTCTCTATTGTGTAAGTTATCAGGTATTTCACCCAAGTACAAAGAAATGAATGTTTGTTCTATGTCAAATCCCATTATTTTTCCAATGTTAGATCTTATTTATCCCCAGTAAGTTTCGATTGCGGGGCAGGACCAAAAGATATGAGAGTGGTCCGCCCTCAATAGACCGCATTCTCTCCAACAAGGGTGTGGTGAGCCAGTCTGTTTTGATTTCAGTTTAGGTGTTATGAAGAAACGTATAACATTCTTCCAACAGAATTCTCTCCATGATCTTGAGTTGGTGGAGCTTTGTTGAGTCTCTAATATGTTCAACCATGTTTCATCAGTTATTTCAATGTTAAGTTCCTCCTCCCATTTCTTTTTAATATAGTTTGTAGAATGTTTCTTTGAGGATTGAATACCCAAGTAGAGATTTGAAATCGTTTTTTTTGTTACTCCCCAAGTTGTATGCGTTAGTGAATACTTGGATTAATTTTGGAGGTGCTCGAGGGTCAGTCACTTTTATCTCCCTTAAGAAATAGTGTCGGACTTGTAGGTATCTGTAAAAATCTTGTTTATCCAAGCCATGTTTTTTTACTTAGGTCCTGGAAGTTATCTAGGTTCCCATTCCTTATAATTGTACTGAATGATGTGATGCCTTTCTGCGTCCATTGTTTAAATCTGCTGTCCTGAGTTGCAGGGATGAAGCTGGGGTCGTATGCGGGCCAACTCAGCAGTTTGATCTCTCTGTCTAAATTATTTTGCTTAACTACCCTAAACCATTTCTTCAGTGAGAAATTAATCCACTGATTTTGTCTATTATATATTTCTTTTACCATGTCCTTATGTCAGTCTATTCTTGTTCTCAGAAATGAAGGCTATTCCATGTGAGAAATTGCCAAGAAACTGAAGATCTCGTACAATGCTATGTACTACTCCCTTCACAGAACAGCACAAACTGGCTCTAACCAGAATAGAAAGAGGAGTGGGAGGCCCCGGTGCACAACTGAGCAAGAGGACAAGTACATTAGAGTGTCTAGTCTGAGAAACAGACGCCTCACAAGACCTCAACTGGCAACCCGCAAAACACCAGTCTCAACGTCAACAGTGAAGAGGCGACTCCGGGATGCTGGCCTTCTAGGCAGAGTTCCTCTGTCTAGTGTCTGTGTTCTTTTGCCCATCTTCATCTTTTATTTTTATTGGCCAGTCTGAGATATGGCTTTTCTTTGCAACTCTGCCTAGAAGGCCAGCATCCCGGAGTCGCCTCTTCACTGTTGACGTTGAGACTGGTGTTTTGCGGGTACTATTTCATGAAGCTAAAAAAAACATTAAAACATTCCCCACACCATTACACCACCTCCACCAGTCTTACCGTTGACAACAGGCAGGATGGGGCCATGGACTCATGCTGCTTACGCCAAATCCTGACTTTGCCATCAGCATGACGCAACAGGAACCGGGATTCGTGGAACCAGGTTATGTTTTTCCACTCCTCAGTTGTCCAGTGTTGGTGATCACATGCCCACTGGAGCCGCTGATAGGAGTGGAACCCGGTGTGGTCGTCTGCTGCAATAGACCATCTGTGACAAGGATCAACGAGTTGTGCTTTCCGAGATGCTGTTCTGAACACTGTCATACTGCGCTGTTATTTGCCTGTTTGTGGCCCGCCTGTTAGCTTGCACAATTCTTGCCATTCTCCTTCGACCTCTCATCGACGAGCTGTTTTCGCCCACAAGACTGCCAATGACTGGATGTTTTTTGTTTGTCGCACCATTCTCAGTAAACCCTAGACAATGTCATGCGTGAAAAGCCCAGGAGGCCAGACGTTTCTGAGATACTGGGACCGGCGCGCCTGGAAACTTGTTTTGCCAATTCTAACGTTCAGTCAAACAGTAACTGATTGCCTCGATACCTGTCTGTGTGCTTTTTTAGCAAGCCACGGCCACCTGACTCACTGTCTGTCGGAGCTAACCATTTTCGTGAACAGGGTGGTATACTTAATAAAAGTGTAAATTCTAACTCCAGGAATAAATTATCATACCAGTAAGGGAACATGAAATACTGATGACATAATGACACAATACAGAACATCAATAGACAAGAACAGCTTAAGGACAGAACTACTGTTAGTACAAACCAGCATGTCTGCTGATCCAGATGTTTTGTATTCTTCTGCATTTGGTTACAGATTTGGCAGTCTATGGGGGTGCCACAGGGTTCAATTCTCGGACCGACTCTTTTCTTTGTATATATCAATGATGTCGCTCTTGCTGCTGGTGATTCTCTGATCTACCTCTACGCAGACGACACCATTCTGTATACATCTGGCTCTTCTTTGGACACTGTGCTAACAAACCTCCAAACGAGCTTCAACGCCATACAACACTCCTTCCGTGGCCTCCAACTGTTTTTAAATGCTAGTAAAACTAAGTGCATGCTATTCAACCGATTGCTGCCCGCACCCTCCCGCCCGACTAGCATCACTACTCTGGACGGTTCTGACGTAGAATATGTGGACAACTACAAATACCTAGTTGTTTGGTTATACTGTAAACTCTCCTTCCAGACTCACATTAAGCATCTCCAATCCAAAATCAAATCTAGAACCGGCTTCCTATTTCGCAACAAAGCCTCCTTCACTCATGCCGCCAAACATACCCTCGTAAAACTGACTATCCTACCGATCCTTAACTTCGGTCGATGTCATTTACAAAATAGCCCCCAACACTCTACTCAGCAAACTGGATGTAGTCTATCACAGTGCCATCCGTTTTATCACCAAGCCCCATATGCTACCCACCACTGCGACCTGTATGCTCTCGTTGGCTGGCCCTCACTACATATCTGTCGCCAAACCCACTGGCTCCAGGTCATCTATAAGTCTTTGCTAGGTAAAGCCCTGCCTTATCTCAGCTCACTGGTCACCATAGCAACACCCACCCGTGGCACGCGCTCCAGAAGGTATATTGCACTGGTCATCCCCAAAGCCAACACTTCCTTTGGTTGCCTTTCCTTCCAGTTCTCTGCTGCTGGAACGAATTGCACAAATATCTGAAGCTGGAGTCTTATATCTTCCTCTCTAATTTTAAACATTAGCTGTCAGAGCAGCTTACCGATCACTGTACCTGTACATAGCCAATCTGTAAATAGCACACCCGACCTCATCCCCATATTATTACTTACCCTCTTGCTCTTTTGCACCCCAGTATCTCTACTTGCACATCATCATCTGCACATCTATCACTCCAGTGTTAATGCTAAATCGTAATTATTTTCGCCTCTAGGGCCTATTTATTGCCTACCTCCCTACTCTTCTACATTTGCACACACTGTACATAGATTTTTCAGTGTTATTGACTGTATGTTTGTTTATGTGTAACTCTGTGTTGTTGTTTTTGTCGCACTGCTTTGCTTTATCTTGGCTAGGTCGCAGTTGTAAATGAGAACTTGTTCTCAATTGGCCTACCTGGTTAAATAAAGGTGAAATAAAAAAAAATATTGTGTTGATGTAGAAAGCCCTAGAGTTGGGTTTCTTATTTTCCCCAACAAGAGAATGGCATTGGAGTTTCCCTCTACTATAGTGAAGAAGGGCCTGTGGACAGTGAGTTTGAGGGGAACCCCTCCATCTTGAACATCTCAAACATGACTTTGTAGAACACCTACAAGATAAACTACTCTAAGCTCAAAGTCACCATTAGATTCAAACAAATTGTTGAAAAAGACTAAGAGTACCAATAGGTATTTTCAATTCTATCTTTTCTGTCTATTTGCGTTCACCACACATAGTAAACTACAGTTTGTAAAGGTACTGTTTAGTTTAGTATCTATCTGCTCTATATCACAGGTTTATGTAAACATATTTCACTCATTAGGTGAAAACAGATTATTTGTTCCTATGACACTAAGAGGAACTCTAAATCTTACCTTATCAACACTGAACAGCTTGTTACTGCCGAGTCTTTCAAACTCAGTATCTGAACCCAGCAAACATTTATCAAGCTTAGCTGCCATGGCCGAGAGCAACGACCTTAGGTCAGTCGGGGCTGTCATGGAGAACTTGGGCAGAGACAGGTCCAGGAACCTACAAGGAAAACAACAGGCCAGTTTGCACAGTGCTTATTTCTGTCCATATCCCCTGATAGCTGCTCAAACCCCAACCGCAACCCTTACATTACCTTGGTTTGTTTGATTGTTTGTTCATCTTTCCATAAAGATTGAAGAGGTGTCAGTTGTCCAAAATGGTTGTCCAAACCCAAAAATTGGTATTCTCCTTGGTACAGTAATATATTCAGCTCTAATATTGCTGCAATAGTTATCAGTGTTTAATGCTGTACACAATACAACACTTGTTGGTGTTATATAATATAAATGACATACAGTGCATTCGGAAAGACTCCTTGACTTTTTCCACATTTTGTTACGTTACAGCCTTATTCTAAAATTGATTAAAAAAATAAATAAAGCCTCATCAATCTACACACAATACCCCACAATGACAAAACGAAAACAGGTTTTTAGAATGTTTGCAAATGTATAAAAAATAAAAAAACATACCTTATTTACATAAGAATTCAGACTCTTTGTTATGATACCCGGCATTGAGGTCAGGTGCATCCTGTTTCCATTGATCATCCTTGAGATGTTTCTACAACTTGATTGGAGTCCACCTGCGGTAAAGTCAATTGATTGGACATGATTTGGAAAGGCACACACCTGTCTATATAAGGTCCCACAGTTGACAGTGCATGTCAGAGCAAAAACCAAGCCATGAGGTCGAAGAAATTGAGAGAGAGTTCCGAAACAGGATTGTGTCGAGGCACAGATCTGGGCAAGGGTACCAAAAAATGTCTGCAGCATTGAAGGTCCCCAAGAACACAGTGGCCTCAATCATTCTTAAATGGAATAAGTTTGGACCCACCAAGACTCTTCTTAGAGCTGGCCAAACTGAGCAATCGGGGGAGAAGGACCTTGGTCAGGGAGGTTACCAAGAACCTGATGGTCACTCTGACAGAGCTCCAGAGTTCCTCTGGAGATGGGAGAACCTTCCAGAAGGACAACCATCTCTGCAGCCCTCCACCAATCAGGCCTTTATGGTAGAGTGGCCAGACGGAAGCCACTCCTCAATAAAAGGCACATGACAGCCCGCTTGGAGTTTTCAAAAAGCACTTAACCTGTTTGGCGTGCAAGCCCGACACCGGTACACTTATGACAACAGCCAGCTCAAAGTGCAGGGCGCGAAATTCAAAAGATATTTTTTTTTAATATTTAACTTTCACACATTAACAAGTCCAATACAGCATATGAAAGGTACACATCTTGTGAATCAAGCCAACATGTCCGATTTTTAAAATGTTTTACAGGGAAGACAAAATATGTAAATCTATTAGCTAACCACGTTAGCAAAAGACACAACTTTTCTTACTCCATCAGGTTTTTACTCCATCAGTAGCTATCACAAATTCGACCAAATAAAGATATAAATAGCCACTAACCAAGAAACAACTTCATCAGATGACAGTCTGATAACATATTTATTGTATAGCATATGTTTTGTTCGAAAAATTTACATATTTCAGGTATAAATCATAGTTTACATTTCAGCTACAATCAGAAATTGCACCGAAAGCAGCCATAATATTTACAGACACCAACGTCAAATACCTAATTACTCATCATAAAACATTTCTGAAAAATACATAGTGTACAGCAATTGAAAGACAAGCATCTTGTGATTCCAGACAATATTTCCGATTTATCAAGTGTTTTACAGCGAAAACACAATATAGCGTTATATTAGCTTAGCACAATAGCAAACATAACAACAGCATTGATTCAAGGCAAAAATAGCTATAACGTATAAACCACCAAAATATATTAATTGTTTCACTAACCTTCTCAGAATTCTTCAGATGACAGTCCTGTAACATCATATTACACAATGCATATAGAGTTTGTTCGAAAATGTGCATATTTAGCGGCACAAATCGTGCTTAGACAATGAGAATAGTGTCCATAACGTCAATCAATCTGTCCGGCGCCATCTTGTAAAGGCACCTTTTCTTATCGAATACTATTCATAAACTTGACTAAAAAAATACAGGTTGGACAGCAATTGAAAGACAAATTAGTTCTTAATGCAATCGCTGAATTACATTTTTTAAATTAACCTTACTGCGCAATACAGGCTGCGATAACGCAAGGCTACACTGCAGGAAATGGCGTCTTATGCATTTGACATTTTTCAACAGAACAATGAATTATCAGCATAAATAGTTCTTACTTTTAGATGAACTCCCATCAGAATCTTGGGAAATGTGTCCTTTGTCCAAAAGAATCGTTGCTAGGTTGGAGAACGTCGTCTTCAACGTTGCAATTAGCAATAAACAATAGCCATGTGGGCCAGAGATACCCAACTTCCTAAAACGTCACGAAAATAAATACCCGAAAATCGCAATATACTGACATAAACTGATATAATTCGGTTTAAAATAACAACATTACGATGTCTTCAACACCTATATCGAATAAAAACAGAGCCGGATATATCTAGGAGATAATACGGGAGCTTCTAAAATGACATGCCAAGACCCTTCCTGTGTCAGAGCGAAGAGTGGAAAGATGGGACACTTCGGTTCCAAGCAATTTATAACCTTTGGGACCTACGTAGAAACTCCATTTCAACTCTCCCTATTCGCTGACACCCAGTGGAAGGCGTATGCAGTGCATCTCAACCAATAGAGGACAGGCAAATTAATACACAGGTCTCAGAACAGCCAGCAAAATTCTGCATTATGACATACACATAGGAAAATTGCTCTAAGTCCAGTTCTGTTTCACCCACAGATATAATTCAAACGGTTTTAGAAACTAGAGAGTGTTTTCTATCCAATAGTAATAATAATATGCATATTGTACGAGCAAGAATTGAGTACGAGGCCTTTTTGAAATGGGCACCTTTTATCTGGCTACTCAATACTGCCCCTTGAGCCCAAAGAGGTTAAAGGACTCTCAGACCATAAGAAACAAGATTATCTGGTCTGATGAAACCAAGATTGAACTCTTTGGCCTGAATGCCAAGCATTTTGTCTGGAGGAAACCTGGCACCATCCCTACGGTGAAGCACGGTGGTGGCGGCATCATGCTGTGGGGGTGCTTTTTTTTCATGCTGTGGGGATGTTTTTCAGCGGCAGAGACTGGGAGACTAGTCAGGATCGAGGCACGATAAACGGAGCAAAGTACAGCGAGATCCTCGATGAAAACCTGCTCCAGAGTGCTCAGGACCTCAGACTGGGGTGAAGGTTCATCTTCCAACAGGACAACGACCCTAAGCACACAGCCAAGACAACACAGGAGTGGCTTCGAGACAAGTCTCAATGTCCTTGAGTGGCCCAGCTAGACCCAGACTTGAACCCGATCTAAAATCTCTGGAGGGACCTGAAAATAGACGTGCAGCGACGCTCCCCAGCGACGCTCCCGACAGAGCTTGAGAGGATCTGCAGAGAAGAATGGGAGAAACTCCCCAAATACAGGTGTGCCAAGCTTGTAGCGTCATACCCAAGAAGACTCAAGGCTGTATTCGCTGCCAAATGTGCTTCAACAAAGTACTGAGTAAAGGGTCTGACTACTTAGTGGAAAGAAAAAGTATGCAAAACCTTTGGAAATACCTGGATTTCTGCATAAATTAGTCATACAATTTGATCTGATCTTCATCTAGGTCACAACAATAGACAAACACAGTCTGCGTAAACTAATAACACACAAACAATTATACGTTTTCATGTCTTTATTGAACACGCCGCGTAAACCTTCACAGTGCAGGGTGGAAAAAGTGTGTGAACCCTTGGATTTAATAACTGGTTGACCCTCCTTTGTCAGCAATAACCTCAACCAATCGTTTTCTGCTGTAGTTGCGGATCAGACCTGCACAACGGTCAGAAGGAATTTTGGACCATTCCTCTTTACAAAACTGTTTCAGTTCAGCAATATTCTTGGGATGTCTGGTGTGAACTGCTCTCTTGAGGTCATGCCACAGCATCTCAATCGGGTTGAGGTCAGGACTCTGACTGGGCCACTCCAGAAGACGTATTTTCTTCTGATGCCATTATGTTGTTGATTTACTTCTGTGTTTTGGGTCGTTGTCCTGTTGCATCACCCAACTTCTGTTGAGCTTCAATTGGCGGACAGATAAGTAAAATGTTAGGCTGTCTACTTTTTACTTAACACTTAAAGCATTGTTGGTTAAGGGCTTGTAAGTAAGCATTTTACTGTAAGGTCTACACCTGTTGTATTCGGCAAATAACATTTGATTTGATTTGACATTCTCCTGCTGCAAAATGTCTTGATAAGCTTGGGAATTCATTTTTCCGTCGATGATAGCAAGCTGTCTAGGCTCTGAGGCAGCAAATCAGCCCCAAACCATGATGCTCCCTCCACCATACTTTACAGTTGGGATGAGGTTTTGATGTTGGTGTGCTGTGCCTTTTTTTCTCTACACATAGAGTTGTGTGTTCCTTCCAAACAACTGAACTGTAGTTTAATCTCTCCACAGAATATTTTGCCAGTAGCGCTGTGGAACATCCAAGTGCACTTTTGCAAACTTCAGATGTGCAGCAATGTTTTTTTTGGACAGCAGTGGCTTCCTCCGTGGTGTTCTCCCATGAACACCATTCTTGTTTAGTGTTTTACGTATCGTAGACTCGTCAACAGCGATGTTAGCATGTTCCAGAGATTTCTGTAAGTCTTTAGCTGACACTAGGATTCTTCTTAACCTCACTGAGCATTCTGCGCTGTGCTCTTGCAGTCATCTTTGCAGGACGGCCACTCCTAGGGAGAGTTGCAACACTGCTGAACTTTCTCCATTTATAGACAATTTGTCTTACTGTGGACTGATGAACATCAAGGCTTTTAGAGATACTTTTGTAACCCTTTCCAGCTTTATACAAGTCAACAATTCTTAATCTTAGGTCTTCTGAGATCTCTTTTGTTCGAGGCATGGTTCACATCAGGCAATGCTTCTTGTGAATAGCAAACTCAAATTTTGTGAGTGTTTTTTATATGGCAAGGCAGCTCTGACCAACATCTCCAATCTCGTCTCATTGATTTGACTCCGGGTTAGCTGACTCCTGACTTCAATTAGCTTTTGGACAAGTCATTGGCCTAGGGGTTCATTAGCCTAGGCTAATGGCCTACACTGTGAATGTTTAAATTATGTATTCAATATAGACAAAAAAATACAATAATTGGTGTGTTATTAGTTTAAGCACACTATGCTTGTCTATTGAAGATCAGATCAGATTTGATGACCAATTTATGCAGAAATCCAGGTAATTTCAAAGGATTCACATACTTTTTCTTGCCACTGTATATAAATGTGATATTTCAGGGGGGTTTTATTCATACATTTGCAAAATTCATAAGGCACTCGCACATCTGAGCTATCTTATCTCAAAACCTGAATATGAATAACTTTGCTGTAAATGTGCAGCAAAGTTATTTAGGCCCAACAAGTGGCAGTAGTTGTTGAAGCATCCTCTGAAGCCCCCTCCTGCTGTTTAAATACCAGTCACTGGCATTTTCTACAAGAAATCTGCCTCCAGAAATAAAAGCTTCTCCGAAGTGGGTGTGACACCTACTCCCGTTACCTGCTGCACTGCTGCTTGGATTCCACCTGGTGATCTGTACACCGTCTGCCCTGGCCTCTCACCCCCTGTCTAGTACAGGTAACCCTCCACACTCACCCCTCTCTCCCGAGCTTTCACTCGCCTCCAGCACACAAGCACTGTTGGGGCGAGTGACTCTGAACTTACAATGGCTAGCCCCAAGTCATTATATATACTGTATATTTTTTTTCTTGTGCATTTTGTTATTTGCCTCATGACTCATGACATTTTGCTATTTGCCTCATACTTTGTTGACTACAAACTTTCTTTACCCAACCGTGGGACAGACTGTTTGTTCCCACACTCGGGACTCTGACTCTCTATTGGTTACACAGACTTTTGGCCTCCCATCCCATTCTAACCACCTCTTGCTGGCTTTGTATTCATGTTACCTGATGAAATTGCTGTACAATATGATCTTGTTGCCATCTGATGCACATTCAGATGTCATAAATCAGCAATGCAGAGCTCTCCCTGTCCTCTGCCATGCCTTGATTGTATTACTGTTGATGATATCTGGAAATGTGCATGTACACCCTGGCCCATCTACTGTTGCTTGCTGCAATTCTGACTTGTGCTCTGATATCTGCTTCACTGATTTCTGCTCTCGTAAAAGCCTGGGTTTTCTGTTTGTTAACACTAGAAGCTTATTACCTAAAATTGATCAATTGAAAGTGTGGGTTAACTGCTCCAATCCAGATGTGTTGGTCATTACTGAGACGTGGTTAAGGAAGAGTGTTTTGAATACTGATGTTAACCTTTCTGGTTATAACCTTTTTTGGCAAGACAGATCTTCCAAAGGTGGGGGAGTGAAAATCTTTACCAAGGATCACCTTCAATGCTCGGTTGTCTCCACCAAGTCTGTCCCCAAACAATTTGATTTGCTGGTTTTAATCATTAAACTTTCAAATAACTCTTTGTTGACTGTTGCTGGGTGCTATCGTCCTCCATCAGCACCGGCCTGTACCCTACCTGCCCTAAGCTCTCTCCTGGCCCCTTACACTAAGTCTGAATTTGTCCTGCTAGGTGACCTAAACTGGGACATGCTTAAACCACCTGACCAAGTCCTAAAGCAATGGGACTCCCTAAATCTTTCTCAGATTATTACCAATCCCACAAGGTATGACTCCAAGTACCCAGAAAAGGCTACTCTCCTCTATGTTATCCTCACCTATATCCCTGATAGGTATGAGTGTGGTGTTTCTTTAATGACCTTAGTGATCACTGTTTTACAGCCTGTGTTCGTAATGGCTGCTCAGTGAAATGACCTGTCCTGATTTGCCATAGACGCTTGCTAAAAAAACTTTAATGAGCAAGCCTTCCTTCATGAACTGGCCTCTGTAAAATGGTATAGAATCAGCTTGATCCCCTCTATCAAAGACGCTTGGACCTTCTTTTTTGATATTTTCAGTGGTATTGTTAACAAACACGCTCCCATAAAGAAAATGAGAATTAAAAACAGGTTCAGCCCCTGGTTGGACCGTAATCTTGCAGAGTTACTCCCTCTCAAGAATTGCATTTGGCTAAAGGTTCGGCACACGCATACTCAGGCTGACTGGCTATCGTTCAGGCAATTGAGAAATAAGTGCACTCAGGCTATCCGGAAGGCCAAAGTTAGTTACTTTAAGGAGCAGTTCTCTCTCTGTGGGTCTAACCCCAATAAGTTCTGGAAAATGGTTAAAGACCTGGAGAATAAACGCTCCTCCTCACAGCTGCCCATGTCCCTTAATGTTGATGTGGTTGTTACTGACAAGAAGCACATGGCTGAGCTCTTTAATCACCACTCCAATAAGTTAGGATTCCTATTTGACTCAGCCATGCCTCCTTGCCTGTCCAACATTTCTTAATCTCCCACCCCTTCTAATGCGACTATCCCCGATGCTTCTCCCTCTTTTTCCTCTGCCCCGCTACAAAGTTTCTCCCTGCAGGCAGTCACTGAGTCTGAGGTGCTAAAGGAGCTCCTTAAACTTGACCCCAAAAAGTAATCTGGGTCAGATGGTTAAGATCCTTTCTTCTTTAAGGGGTCTGCTCCTATCATCGCCAAGCCTATCTCCAACCGTTTTAACCTGTCTCTCCTTTCTGGGGAGGTTCCCGTTGCTGGAAGGCAGTCACGGTTTGTCCTTTAAATAAAGGGGAGATCAAGCTGATCCTAACTGTTATAGGCCTATTTCTATTTGCCCTGTTTATCAAAAGTGTTGGAAAAACTTGTCAATAATCAATTAACTGGCTTTCTTGATGTCTATAGTATTCTCTCAGGTATGCAATCTGGTTTCTGCTCAGGTTATGGATGTGTCACTGTAACCTTAAAGGTCCTCAATGATGTCACCATTTCCCTTGATTCTAAGCAATATTGTGCTGCTATTTTTATTGACTTGGGCAAAGCTATTGATATGGTAGGACATTCCATTCTTGTGGGCTGGCTAAGGAGTATTGGTGTCTCTGAGGGGTCTTTGGGCTGGTTTGCTAACTACCTCAAAGAGTGCAGTGTATAAAGTCAGAATCTGCAGTCTCAGCCACTGCCTGTCACCAATGGTGTACCCCAAGGCTCAATCCTAGGCCCCATGCTCTTCTCAATTTACATCAACAACATAGCTCAGGCAGTAGGAAGCTCTCTCATCCATTTATATACAGATGATACAGTCTTATACTCAGCTGGCCCCTCCCCTGATTTTGTGTTAAATGCTCTACAACAAAGCTTTCTTAGTGTCCAACAGGCTTTCTCTACCGTTAACCTTGTTCTGAACACCTCCAAAACAAAGGTCATGTGGTTTGGTAAGAAGAATGCCCCTACTCCCACAGGTGTTATTACTACATCTGAGGGTTTAGAGCTTGAGGTAGTCACCTCATACAAGTACTTGGGAGTATGGCTAGACGGTGCACTGTCCTTCTCTCAGCACATATCAAAGCTGCAGGCTAAGGTTAAATCTAGACTTGGTTTCCTCTATCGTAATCGCTCCTCTTTCCTATTTATAGATAGGCAGGTAAGGGTGCTCTCGAGCGGCTAGATTTTCTTTACCATTCGGCTATCAGATTTGCCACCAATGCTCCTTATAGGACACATCCCTGCACTCTATATACCTCTGTAAACGGGTCATCTCTGTATACCTGTCGCAACACCCACTGGTTGATGCTTATTTATAAAACCCTCTTAGGCCTCACTCCCACCTATCTGAGATACCTGCTGCAGCCCTCATCCTCCACATACAACACCCGTTCTGCCAGTCACATTCTGTTAAAGGTCCCCAAAGCACACACATCCCTGAGTCGCTCCTCTTTTCAGTTCGCTGCAGCTAGTGACGAACGAGCGGCAGCAAACACTCAGACTGGACAATTTTATCTCAATCTCTTCATTCAAAGACACAATCATGGACACTCTTGCTGACAGTTGTGACTGCTTTGTGTGATGTATTGTTGTCTCTACCTTCTTGCCCATTGTGCTGTTGTCTGTGCCCAATAATGTTTGTACTATTTCTTTGTGCTGCTACCATGTTGTGTTGCTACCATGTTGTTGTTGTTATGTTGTCTTGCTACCATGCTGTGTTGTCATGTGTTGCTGCCTTGCTATGTTGTCTTAGGTCTCTCTTTATGTAGTGTTGTCTTTCTTGTTGTGATGTGTGTTTTGTCCTATATTTATATTGTATTTATTTATTTATTTTAATCCCAGGCCCCTGTCCCCGCAGGAGGCCTTTTGCCTTTTGAAAGCCTTTATTGTTCTTAACTGACTTGCCTAGTTAAATAAAAAAAATAAAAAAAGACCCACTAGTGCTAAAGAACAATCTGTAATGTTCACAACCACTTTCAACTCGCGAAAAATGGGAGATGCTGTCAAGAAACACTGGCATGTTTTATCATCGGACCCAGCTTTTCCACCTGAATTTATGAATCCACCACTTATTGTATATAGGAGAGGTCGCAATTTATGAGATAAATTGGTC
Source organism: Salvelinus namaycush (assembly GCF_016432855.1). NCBI lineage: Eukaryota > Metazoa > Chordata > Actinopteri > Salmoniformes > Salmonidae > Salvelinus > Salvelinus namaycush. The sequence goes on from NC_052310.1 coordinate 75,957,756, forward strand.
CATGCCAACTGCCAGCCTCAAAAGAAAATCAGCCAGGCTCTTTTACGCCCTCTTCCGAATGGTAGCTATAAATTCAGAGGTTGCGCACAGTGCAACGATATAATGAAGTGTAAATAGTTCTGCCACCCACATACAGGAAAACGGTTATAAATAAATGACATTATTACATGCTCCACCACCCATGTTATTTACATTATTAAATGTCCATGTGGGCTCTGCTGTGTAGGTAAAACCTCCCGTTCTCTCAAACAGAGAATCTGTGAACATGAAGTTCAATTAGGAGAAATTAGAGGAATTATCCAGTCGCAGTACATTTGAATGACCTAAAACATGACATTTCTACCTTTAGATTTTGTGGCATAGAGAAAGTTAAGATATCAGGATATCAAGATAACCCTCCAGACATTATTTCCTAAAGGTCTTAATGATGAAATGCCTACGTGTGTTATGTTGTAAATTTTAACATGAATTATGCCCCTATTTCAGATGACTCTGACGTCTTTCTTGCGCTGTACCCAATGATTTATGAAAACTTTCTTGGTAGGTCTATGTCCTCATTGTGGTTTTACAGACGTGTTTAATACATTTTATGTACACACTTTATTCGAATATTGATGAAATGCATATTGTTATATTTGGTAGCACTTATTTATTTTCCCTCGACTCCAACTCCATTCGTTGCGTGGAACGGATGTGGGTGGGGCTAGGTCTACATAAGGGTGCTAATTTTAAAAAACTCACAAAAGTTCTGATGAAGGCCGTGAGGCCGATAAGTAAAGCTTATTAAAGATTAGTGATACTATCAAGAGCAGTGTGCGGGTTTCCTCTTTTTTCTTTTCTCATTTTATTCATTCGTTTGTAAAAATTTCTACAAACCAGTTTTTGCTTTGTCATTATGGGGTACTGTGTGTAAATTGACAAGGATTATTTTAAAATAAATTCATTTCAGAATAAGATTAACGTAACACAGTGGAAAATGTCATGGAGTCTGAATACTTCTGAATACTTTCTCGAATGCACTGTACAGTGTATTTTGTGATAATTGCGTTGTTTGCTCTATAACCCATTTGTTCATACACCACGTGATATACAATAAGGCCATACAACAAAAGGACAACCGACACACAGTGGCAGAATAAATTCAACTGCGCATACGTTTGTTTAATCCCAAAACCGGAGAGCAACATCTGTCAGGTGCATGCAATATTTGCTTTGACTAAAAACAGCTATCACCTGCTGCATGTGTAACGGATGTGAAATGGCTAGCTAGTTAGCGGGTACGCGCTAGTAGCATTTCAATCAGTTACGTCACTTGCTCTGAAACCTAGAAGTAGGGTTGCACCTTGCTCTGCAAGGGCCGTGGCCTTTGTGGAGCGATGGGTAACGATGCTTCGTGGGCGACCATTGTTGATGTGTGCAGAGGGTCCCTGGTTCGCGCCCGTGTCGGGGCGAGGGGACGACGTAAAGTTATACTGTTACATTGATGCTGTTGACCCGGATCACTGGTTGCTGCGGAAAAGGAGGAGGTTGAAAGGGGGGTGAGTGTAACGGATGTGAAATGGCTAGCTAGTTAGCGGGTACGCGCTAGTAGCATTTCAATCATTTACGTCACTTGCTCTGAAACCTAGAAGTAGGGTTGCACCTTGCTCTGCAAGGGCCGCGGCTTTTGTGGAGCGATGGGTAACGACGCTTCGTGGGTGTCAGTTGTTGATGTGTGCAGAGGGTCCCTGGTTCGCACCCGTGTCGGGGCGAGGGGACGGTTTAAAGTTATACTGTTACACATGGTCAAACAAGTTAATGTTTTCGACAGTTTACTAAACAACTACTGATTTAGAACCACAGAGTTACCACAAGTCAACTCAAAGACAACAGGAGCACCGCTATTCCAGCACTATTTCAATTTAAACATCATTAAATCAATAAGGCTATATATGCTTAGTTTAATACACTGAAAGCAAACTTAAATATACCACAAACAATTTAGCCCAATCAATATTGCTAAATATCATGTGAATCTTCATGGTACTGATTTCTGTGTGTGTATTCACACAGTAATTAAAAAACATTTTTAGACTCAAACCCTACTTGTAGAGTAGTTGAACATGCCATCCTCTCTTTCATGTTCGCAAAACGATCTATGGCTCTCTCATACAGTACACATGTGAAACTGCAATATATATTTTTTTAAATAAACATGTTTTTCTCTTCACATGTGAAAAGGTGGTGTTAACATGTGAAATTTAAGCTCAACATATGAACAGTTATTTCACATGTTTTTTTTATACTGGTGATTAAATAGGCCTTCTTATCCATAGATACCACCTTTAACTTTTAATGATCACTTCACTCCATATTGTTACATAAACATAGCCAATGAAATGTACTTTATTCTTTGTAATGGATGACTACCAAGTGATGAGAGTGCTGGAAATACAGAACAAACACAAGATCCTCCTCATTCTAGGAGTACATGGCCTGGATAAGGTTTACAGCAAGCATAGTAAAAACTCTGAAATTCCTTTTTTCTTACACTTTGTTTGAATGTTTGCCTTCTCCTTACATTTTCTAAAACAAGGCACACAATACTTTTCCAACAAATACAGTATTACTAAGTAAACCCCAGAAATATTGCTAGAATGAAGACTCTCACTATCTTGATAAACAGTGGACATGTCTCCTCAATCACCACTTAATGACACACTATAAACCCAAAACGATTTCTGTACATGTACATTGAAAGTGAATTGAGAATGCTTTTCCTTACCTTGTGGATGGCTTGCTGATGCTGTAGCCTAACTGAGATCACCAGTGGACTTGCTTTCTGTTTTAACAAATTAAGTCACCCCCCTGAGTTACTCTTTAACCATTGAGTCACTGAGTATTCTGTGGTGATCCAGAGTCTTTTCCCACATGAAAAATACTACAGTTTACTATAGCATACTACAGTACTTACTATAGAATTCTATAGTAAACTGTAGTACACTGTAGTATCCCTCAATCATGTATAGTACGTACTATATAATGTTGTAGAATACTACACTAAATACTACAGTATTATCCACACAAAAAACTGTAGTAAATACTACAGTAATGTCCAAAAACACTACAGTCTGCAAAAACACTACACTTGTTTAACTATAGTAAATACTACAGTATTCAATTTACATATACCCTGCCCATTCCCCTCCCCCAAATCACATTTTGTGCCACCCAGGTTATAGAAAAAAGCAGAAGTGCTGAACTGTCCATGCAGACCCCAGTCCTACCGACATACAGGTTATGGAAAATTAGCTCTTTCAGTATTTCTCCAGTAGGTTTCTTGAAGAAGAAAACCTTCACTTCTATATCAAAGATAACAAAACAAAAACACCTGTCACGGGTGTCGTCGTCGGATGAGGAGTAATCTGACCAAAGCGCAGCGTGGTAAGTGTTCATGCTTTTTATTTAAACTGAACACTATAACAAAAATAACAAAGAGAATGAACGAAACCGAAACAGTCCTGTCAGGTGCAGAAACACAAAACAGAAAATAACTACCCACAAAACACAGGTGGGAAAATGCTACCTAAGTATGGTTCCCAATCAGAGACAACGATGGACAGCTGTCCCTGATTGAGAACCATACCCGGCCAAAACAAAGAAATACAACAAATAGAAAAATGAATATAGAATGCCCACCCAAATCACACCCTGACCAAACCAAAATAGAGACATAAAAAGCCCTCTAAGGTCAGGGCGTGACAACACCATAGTAAATATTACAAATAAGTCTGCAAAAACACTACAGTAAATATTACAGTATACTACAGTCTGTAAAAACACAACAGTAATTACTATAGAGTACAGTGCCTTCAGAAAGTATTCAGACCCCTTGACTTCTTCCAAATTTTGTTACGTTATAGCCTTATTCTAAAATTCATTACATTTTTTGCTCATCAATCTAAACACAATACCCCATAATGACAAAGCAAAATCAGGTTGTTAGAACATTTGGCAAAATACGATTGGCATTCAAGCCAAAGAGTCGAATCTTGGAGATGGTTGTCCTTCTATAAGGTTCTCCCATCTCCACAGAGGAACTCTAGAGCTCTGTCAGAGTGACCATCGAGTTCTTGGTCCCCTCCCTGACCAAGGCCCTTGCTCAGTTTGGCCAGGCGGCCAGCTCTAGGAAGAGTCTTGGTGGTTCCAAACTTCTTCCATTTAAGAATGATGGAGTCCACTGTGTTCTTGGGGACCTTCAATGCTACAGACATTTTTTGGTACCCTTGCCCAGATCTGAGCCTCAACACAGTCCTGTCTCTGACCTCTATGGACAATTTGCTTCGACCTCATGGCTTGGTTTTTGCTCTGACATGCACTGTCAACTGTGGGACCTTATATAGACAGGTGTGTGCCTTTCCAAGTCATGTCCAATAAATTGAATTTACCACAGGTGGACTCCAATCAAGTTGTAGAAACATCTCAAGGATGATCAGTAGAAACAGGATGCACCTGAACTCAATTTCGAGGCTCATTGCAAAGGGTCTGAATACATATGTAAATAAGGTATTTCTGTTTATATATATTTTTTAAATTTGCTAAAATGTCTAAAAACCTGTTTTCCGCTTTGTCAATATGGGGTATTGTGTGTAGATTGCTGAGGATTTTTTATTTATTTAATCCATTTTAGAACGTAACAAAATGTGGAAAATGTCAAAGGTTTCTGAATATTTTCTGAAGGCACTGTATACTACAGTCTGTAAAAACACTACAGCAATTACTATAGCATATACTACAGTTTTCTTTTACTACAGTATTTATACTATAGTTAAGTGCAAATACTACAGTACACTACAGTACACTTTAGTCCGCAAAACACTACAGTGAATAGTATGGTATTTATAACAGAGGCTGCTGGGAGGAGCTACATGAGGATGGGCTCATTGTAATGGCTGGAATGGAATAAAGCCATTACAACGAGCTTGTCCTCCCATCGCTCCTCCCACCAGCCTCCTCTGATTTATACCATAGTATACTATTTGCTCTTTTCATGTGGGTTGTACTTGCTGATAAATAAATGGGTCAGAGCAGAAGACCACCCGGTTGTCCTTGTGCCCAATGTACAGTAGCTACTCAAAACATGACCCAAGCAGGAGTTTGGTTTTGACAAGAGGAAACCAGAAAATTGTGTCAAAGCCAGGTTTTCTATATCTTGGGTTGGAGTCACAACGTGTGTAAGAAGAATACAGCATGTTTGTGTATATCTGTGGTAGGAGTGTTATTGAAAAATTCCACACGTTCTTGGTTCATTGCTGCAAACCTTTATAGGAAAAGGTCAACATTATAGTTTGGCTACCCCCTCTGAATATCTATTGTACTTACATCAAAAAAACACTTTGTTGTCAGCGCCCTAAAAAGGTTTATATCACGCATTTTATTTATCGATATAATACCTGCCAATGTCAGCTTATGTCAACCACTACATGTTATGCATTACTTATTAAATAATTTGTAAAATAGCCCCAGAAGGGCCCCAATAAGTGTCACACAAAATTGTTATAATAATAACTGTCAAAAATCTGACTCTTTTTGCTGAAACAATACTGCCACCAAATGAATTGTTTTGGTAACTTCACTTGTGGCAAATTATACCACAATTAAAATGGCAGGCCTAAATCCCTTATTGATAAAATTATTGTAATATAAAATTGGGTTATGGTGGATTATGTTAATAGTTTAGGGTGGATTATGTTATTTTGTCTTTATCACTAATCTAGATATTATGACTCAGAAACATTAATTTAAAGCCTACACGTGACAAGCAGGATATTCTCTGTAAAATTGTTCTTTGAATAGACAGGCCCACTCTCAACATTGTATCAACAACAATCTTCTAGGGCGGAACAGCAAGTGAAGGAGGGGTGTTGCTATATATTTATTTATTTGGTCATTTTTTTTAGACAGATCATATTCCCTCTCTCATATCTTCTTAATTCCCAACTTTATGACACACTATTAACCCAAATACTGTATTTTTGTACAAGTACATTGAAAGTGAATTGAGTGAATTCTACAGCAATCTTCTAGAGCGGAACAACAAGTCGAGGGGAGGGGTTACTGATCTTCTAAAAAGCTGTCGCTGTCCCCTGTCACTTTCAGCACACCCCACAATACTGTATATATCGCTCGGTGTTCTATCGATCAGATGGCCAATGAAGACAGTTTCCCCGATTTGAAGACGTTCTCTCCGATTTGCAGAGTTCGTTCTCACAGTGACACTTCTGGTTTCAGGTCGAGAATATTGTTCAGACTGCGAGGCGCACGTTCAGGTGAGTATTTCAATAGCCTACACGCGCCAAATATGTATAACCTCGTCCATATTTCGCAAATTTTGTTTTGTTTGCTTAAGTTTAAATAATCGTTAATTATTGCAGTCAAAATGAAAAAGATAGAACTTAATGAAACACACTGAAAATGGTTGTACCACAGATGAAAGCAGAGTTAGTTAAAAGTGTATTTGGAAGAAATTGAATGGCAGGGCTTGACATGCATAGGATTCATAATTCAAGTTTTTGAATGCATTATGCTACACCTCTCTGTGATCAAATGAGGATATGCAGTCATTTTCATTGTGGCTTTATTATTATTATTATATATTTACATACAGTTGAAGTCGGAAGTTTCATACACTTAGGCATATGTTTTTCAACCACTCCACAAATTTCTTGTTAACAAACTATAGTTTTGGCAAGTCGGTTAGGACATCTACTTTGTACATGACACAAGTCATTTTTCCAACAATTGTTTACAGACAGATTATTTCACTTATAATTCACTGTATCACAATTCCAGTGGGTCAGAAGTTTACATACACTAAGTTGACTGTGCCTTTAAACAGCTTGGAAAATTCCAGAAATGATGTCATGGCTTTAGAAGTTTCTGATAGGCTAATTGACATAATTTGAGTCAATTGGATGTGTACCTGTGGATGTCTTTCAAGGCCTACCTTCAAACTCCGTGCCTCTTTGCTTGACATCATGGGAAAATTAAAAGAAATCAGCCAAGACCTCAGAAAAGAAATTGTAGACCTCCACAAGTCTGGTTCATCCTTGGGACCAATTTCCAAGTGCCTGAAGGTACCACATTCATCTGTACAAACAATAGTACGCAAGTATAAACACCATGGGACCACGTAGCCGTCATTGCTCTGGAAGGAGATGCGTTCCTAGAGATGAACGTACTTTGGTGCGAAAAGTGCAAATCAATCCCAGAAAAACAGCAAAGGACCTTGTGAAGATGCTGGAGGAAACAGCTACAAAAGTATCTATATCTACAGTAAAACGAGTCCTATATTGACGTAACTTGAAAGGCCAATCAGCAAGGAAGAAGCCACTGCTCCAAAACCACCATAAAAAAGCCAGACTACGGTTTGCAATTGCACATGGGGACAAAGATTGTACTTTTTGGAGAAATGTCCTCTGGTCTGATGAAACACAAATAGAACTGTTTGGCCATAATGATCATCGTTATGTTTGGAGGAAAAAGGGGGAGGCTTGCAAGCCGAAGATCACCATCCCAACCGTGAAGCACGGGTGTGGCAGCATCATGTTGTGGGGGTGCTTTGCTGCAGGAGGGACTGGTGCACTTCACAAAATAGATGGCATCATGAGGCAGGAAAATTATGTGGATATATTGAAGCAACATCTCAAGACATCAGTCAGGAAGTTAAAGCTTGGTCGCAAATGGGTCTTCCAAATGGACAATGACCCCAAGCATACTTCCAAAGTTGTGGCAAAATGGCTTAAGGACAACAAAGTCAAGGTATTGGAGTGGCCATCACAAAGCCCTGACCTCAATCCTATAGAAAATGTGTGAGCGAAACTGAAAAAGCGTGTGCGAGCAAGGAGGCCTACAAACCTGACTGTTACACCAGCTCTGTCAGGAGGAATGGGCCAAAATTCACCCAACTTATTGTGGGAAGCTTGTGGAAGGCTACCCGAAATGTTTGACCCAAGTTAAACAATTTAAAGGCAATGCTACCAAATACTAATTGAGTATATGTAAACTTCTGACCCACTGGGAATGTGATGAATGAAATAAAAGCTGAAAGAAATCATTCTCTCTACTATTATTCTGACATTTCACATTCTTAAAATAAAGTGGTGATCCTAACTGACCTAAAACAGGGACTTTTGACTCGGATTAAATGTCAGGAATTGTGAAAAACTGAGTTTAAATGTTTTTGGCTAAGGTGTATGTAAACTTCCGACTTCAACTGTAAATATATATATATATAATTGTTTAAACATGCAAGGCATCTGATGCTCCCCATTGTAATTCCAGTCACAAACTTCAACTTTAAAACACCTACGTTTATGTTTTCTATCTAATATAGGCAGGCCTCGACCTAAAAAGATCAACAATGTGTTGTTGCTGATTAACAATCAATCATGAAAATATGATTTCCCTTATACAGTGGTGTAAAGTGAACAAAAATACTACTTAAGTCATTTTTTGGGGTATCGTAACTATACTTTACTATTTATATTTTCGACTACTTTTACTTTACTACATTCCTAAAGAAAATATTGTACTTTTTACTCCACACGTTTTCCTTGACACCCAAAAGTACTTGTTACATTATTAATGCTTAGCAGGACAGCAAAATAATGAAATTCATGCACTTATCAACCGAACATCACTGGTCATCCCTACTGCCTCTGATCTGGCGGACTCACTAAACCGACATGCTTTGTTTGTCAATTATGTATGAGTGTTGGAGTGTGCCCGTGGCTTTCCATAAATTAAAAATTAAATAGTGCCATCTGGTTTGCTGAATACAAGGAATTTGAAATTATTTATACTTTTATTTATACTTTTGATACTTAAGTATATTTTAAACCAAACACTTTTATACTTTTACTCAAGTAGAATTTTACTGGGTGACTTTTACTTTTACTTGAGTCATTTTCTATTAAGGTATCTTTACTTTTACTCAAGTATGACAGTTGGGTACTTTTCCCACCACTGCCCTCATGTTTTTCAATGAATGGATGTACTTGATATCATGAACTGACAATGACAAAGATAGCATAATGAGATCACGTTTCCAAGAGAGAAGTTGCTGAGGCCCCTTCTCTAGAATGGCCCTTACATAGAACTAAGGTGCCCAATGCTGCAGTGGTTTCCTGTTGTCATTTCTGCAAAGTGCACAGACCTTCAAAGAGCTATAATGCCTCTAGTCTTGATGTCCTATGGAGCTGTGTTCCTCTGAGGTTTAATAGGCTCTGGTGAGAAGGGGCTGTTCATCGTCACAGTAAAGGCCATGTTCTTTATTCCACATAGATTATTTCCTATAGAAGAAGGACTTTGTTTGTGAGATATTCCATATCGTTCAGAAGTGCATTATGAACACCATATCCGTATTATTTCTTAACTGTCACAGCTGTGTGGGTTTAATGTTCACATATTTCACATTGATGTGGTCATAAGGTTCTCATACAGTACGTACAATGTCAAGGCTTTCGCAAACAATTTACTGACATTAGTCCCCAGCTTTACCATGCCTCCTCTATCAAATGTCACATCAGTACATTATGTCTACTGACAGTCCACTTCCTGTCATCAGTCAACTTTGTTTTCCACTTCCGTCCATCTGCCCTTTCAGAGTAGTCTAGTTAAGTGGATCTTGAATTCATGCATGCTACAGTACAGCTGTAGGATCTTAATTTGAGCCAGTTTGCTACAGCAGGAAAAGAATCCTGCAGCAACAGGAAATGTGAATGATTATGTGGATTATACATTTTGTAGGGGTTGATACATTTTTCCTAAGGGAAAATCAAGTCAGAAATGTCTAAATGTAAATTACAAACTTCAGAAGTCCTTTTAAACCTCAAATACACAACATGTTTTAAATGTCCTGCATTGCAGGTAACTCCTCCTGCAACAGGGTGTTTAATTTAAGATTCTACATCTGTATATTATCATAGTCTGTATCTAGCCAAAGTCTGCCGATTGGTGTCTGTGTGATATTGCCTTGCCTTGTTAATAAAATAACTTGAAACTAAATTATCTAGATCACATTACCTAGAAATATTTTGCAGACAAAAGTTGTGTTGTGTATTGCCATCATTCATTCTTTGCACTTTATTGCAGCAGGAAGTGTGATAGCACATGTAGAGTAATGGCAGGAAATGCTGGCTATTGTCTGGTAGTTTCTCAAATAGCCACAAGAGGGGGGGAAAGCTCCTAGAAGGCCAGCATCCCAGAGTAGCCTCTTCACTGTTGACGTTGAGACTGGTGTTTTGCGGGTACTATTTAATGAAGCTGCCAGTTGAGGACTTGTGAGGCGTCTGTTTCTCAAACTAGACACTCTAATCTACTTGTCCTCTTGCTCAGTTGTGCACCGGAGACTCCTACTCCTCTTTCTATTCTGGTTAAAGACAGTTTGTGCTGTTCTGTGAAGGGAGTAGTACACAGTGTTGTACGAGATCTTCAGTTTGTTGGCCATTTCTCGCATGGAATAGCCTTCATTTCTCAGAACAAGAATAGACTGCCGAGTTTCAGAAGAAAGTTTTTTGTTTATAGCCATTTTGAGCCTGTAATCGAACCCACAAATGCTGATGCTCCAGATACTCAACTAGTCTAAAGAAGGCCAGTTTTATTGCTTCTTTAAATCAGCACAACAGTTTTCAGCTGTGCTAACATAATTGCAAAAGGGTTTTCTAATGATCAATTAGCCTTTTAAAATGATATACTTGGATTAGCTAACACAACGTGCCATTGGAACACAGGACTGATGGTTGCTGATAATGGGCCTCTGTACGCCAATGTAGATATTCCATAAAAAATCTGCCATTTCCAGCTACAATAGTCATTTACAACAATGTCTAAACTGTATTTCTGATCAATTTTATGTTATTTTTATGGACCAAAAATTTGCTTTTCTTTAAAAAACAAGGACATTTCTACGTGACCCCAAACTTTTGAACGGTAATGTATATTAAAGCAATAAGGCACGAGGTGGTGTGGTATATGGCCAATATACCATGGCTATGAGTTGTTCTTAAGAGTGCCTGGATACAGCCTTTAGCCATGGTCTGTTGGCCATACACCACAAACTCCTGAGGTGTCTTATTGCTATTATAAACTGGTTACCAATGTCATTAGAACAGTAAAAATAAATGATTTGTCATATCCGTGGTATACGGTCTCATGTACCACAGCTTTTAGCCAATAAGCATTCAGGGCTGGAACCACCCAGTTTCTCAATATATATACAGTATGTGGTCTTCTAATAAATATAACAGTACAGGGCCACACATCACCACAATAAAGGCCTACATGGAAATGATCTAGTTAATATACCATTTATATATTGTTTTGCTTAATAAGAACTTGTCTTGAAAGCGTAATCTTTGTCTCTCATTTGAGTACCTCTGACCTTTCCAACTCAGAGTTGTTACGCTCTCTCAAATAATAATGGAAGGGGTTTCCGACTCTTAGAGAAGCTCTGGGAAGTAATGATTTGTTGTGATCATTATAGGTTTTTGCCCCTTCAGAATCAGTGAGGGGTTGAATACTGTTCCTCCCTACACTCAATTAGTCATGTAATTACACTGTAAGGGAGCTAGGCAGTGTAGCACGCTGTGCACATTGTACCCTTTCTGGACAATACTCCCAAAATAGACATTCAGTTTGAATTTGACACTCCAAATTACTATGTATCACACTTTCTGTGCCCTTTACTACTGCCTGTGTTTAACACAATGCAGCTGGTCATAATTGTGTTTCCAACATATCCAGCATTGCATTCAATCATAGCCAGGTCATTAACAATATACAGTACCAGTCAAAAGTTTTAGAACACCTAGTGATTCCAGGGTTTTTCTTTAGTTTTACTATTTTCTACATTGCAGAATAATAGTGAAGACATTAAAACTATGAAATAACACATATGGAATCATGTAGTAACCAAAAAAGTGTTAAACAAATCAAAATATATTTTATATTTGAGATTCTTTAAAGTAGCCACTCTTTGCCGTGATGACAGCTTTGGGCTCTCTTGGCATTTTCTCAACCAGCTTTATGAGGTAGTCACCTGGAATGCATTTTAAATAACAGGTGTGCCTTTTTAAAAGTTAATTTGTGGAATTTCTTTCCTTCTTAATGCGTTTGAGCCAATCAGTTGTGTTGTGACAAGGTAGGGGTGGTATCCAGAAGATAACCCTATTTGGTAAAATGCCAAGTCCATATTATGGCAAGAACAGCTCAAATAAGCAAAGAAAAACGACAGTCCATCATTACTTTAAGACATGAAGATCAGTCAATACGGAACATTTCAAGAACTTTTAAAGTTTCTTCAAGTGCAGTCGCAAAAACCATCAAGCGCTATGATGAAACTGGTCTCATGAGGACCGCCACAGGAAAGGAAGACCCAGAGTTACATCTGCTGCAGAGGATAAGTTCATTAGAGTTACCAGCCTCAGAAATTGCAGCCCAAATAAATGCTTCAGAGTAACAGACACATCTCAACATCAACTGTTCAGAGGAGACTGCGTCAATCAAGCCTTCATGGTCGATTTGCTGCAAAGAAACCACTACTAAAGGACACCAATAAGAAGAAGAGACTTGCTTGGGCCAAGAAACACAAGCAATGGACATTAGACTGGTGGAAATGATGATCTCTAAATGTGTGGTTCCCACTGTGAAGTATGAGGGAGGAGGTGTGATGGTGTGGGGGTGCATTGCTGGTGAAACTGTCTGTGATTTATTTAGAATTCAAGGCACACTTAACTAGCATGGCTACCACAGCATTCTGCAGCGATACGTCATCCCATCTGGTTTGCGCTTAGTGAGACTATCATTTGTTTTTCAACAGGACAATGACCCAAAACACACCTCCATGCTATGTAAGGGCTATTTGACCAAGAAGGAGAGTGATGGAGTGCTGCATCAGATGACCTGGCCTCCACAATCACCCGACCTCAACCCAGTTGAGATGGTTTGGGATGAGTTGGGATGAGTTGACCACAGAGTGAAGGAAAAGCAGTCAACAAGTGCTCAGCATATGTGGGAACTCCTTCAAGACTGTTGGACAAGCATTCCAGGTGAAGCTTGTTGAGAGAATGCCAAGAGTGTGCAAAGTTGTCATCAAGGCAAAGGGTGGCTACTTTAAAGAATCTAAAATCTATTTTGATTTGTTTAACACTTTTTTGGTAAATACATGGTTCCATATGTGCTATTTCATAATGTTGACGTCTTCACTATTATTCTACAATGTAAAAAATAGTCAAAATAAAGAAAAACCCTTGAATGAGTAGGTGCGTCCAAACTTTTGACTGGTACTGCATATCATGTAAATGATTCTCAGACTACATTCTGAGAGAGTTTGTACTGTAGCAGTCTTGTTGGTTTCTCAACAAGGCTAACTGGTCTGGTAAGGTAGTATCAGTGAACATCAAAACATGCTATGTTTGTGTGTTAATTACTATGGTTACAACTGGATTAGTTAAGGTAACCCCATTTTCTGGGAAAGTACAACCCTTCACAAGGACCTGTAGTCACTGCAGTGTTGGTAGAGTGGAGCCAAGGGAAGTGATCTTCCTCTGACACTAATCAATCTCTAGACTGGGAAGGAACTGAAAGTGAAAGAGGGGTAATCTAAGCAGTTGGCCATAAAAATATAATTAGAACGTGATACAGTATCTCTATGCAGGCAGCTGTGTGGGTGCAGATGGCTGCCTCTAACTAAGATCAGTTCAGAGTGATTCCGACTGAAGCGCAATATTAATTTGTCTCTAGCTGACTGGGACTATTTCAATGCCGCTGAACAACATCACATAATTCCCTTCCCCTGAAATGATCTTCCCTCAGATGTCGATCATATCCGCTCATCGATTTGAGCACTTGGCTGATATTCATTCCAGATCCATTCCATTCCTGTTACATTGTCAATATTTTGGAGTCATATCCTCATCTTGAGTTGTGATGATCAACACATATAGAGGGAAGCTTCTGGAATAAAGAGTTCAAACTTAAATATCTCCTCTGTTTTGAATGGCCTGCCATTATGAAGTATTCTGTCTCCCTGCATAACGTTACAGTAAATAAGTATTTTTGAGCCTGTACCTCAGGCAGCAACATGAGAAGACATGTATTCCTGGCTTTACCCCCACTGACCTGTGGGGGAGGCAGGGAAACACCTCGAACATCTTCCTTGCTCATCTTTCCAAGCCTAAAGTGCTCCCTGAATGCAAAATCGTGGCCCTGTGAGACGGCGATGCCAAAAGACTCAGCATCAAACACACAAAGGGTCACTTTGTAAGAGGGGTCTTTCATCACTGATTTCCATGCTGCCCTGGTTATCTTTGTAACCAGGGTAGCAGTCTGGGTTTAGTACAGTGTGACAGTATATGAAGTAACAGACCAGTCTGGGTTTAGTACAGTGTGACAGTATATGAAGTAACAGACCAGTCTGGGTTAAGTACATCATCACTGATTTCCATGCTGCCCTGGTTATCTTTGTGAGAGGGGTCTTTCATCACTGATTTCCATGCTGCCCTGCTTATCTTTGTGAGAGGGGTCTTTCATCACTGATTTCCATGCTGCCCTGGTTATGTTTGTGAGAGGGGTCTTTCATCACTGATTTCCATGCTGCCCTGCTTATCTTTGTGAGAGGGGTCTTTCATCACTGATTTCCATGCTGCCCTGGTTATGTTTGTGAGAGGGGTCTTTCATCACTGATTTCCATGCTGCCCTGGTTATGTTTGTGAGAGGGCTCTTTCATCAGTGATTTCCATGCTGCCCTGGTTATGTTTGTGAGAGGGGTCTTTCATCACTGATTTCCATGCTGCCCTGGTTATGTTTGTGAGAGGGGTCTTTCATCACTGATTTCCATGCTGCCCTGGTTATGTTTGTGAGAGGGGTCTTTCATCACTGATTTCCATGCTGCCCTGGTTATGTTTGTGAGAGGGCTCTTTCATCACTGATTTCCATGCTGCCCTGGTTATGTTTGTGAGAGGGCTCTTTCATCAGTGATTTCCAATCTGCCCTGGTTATGTTTGAAAGCCGATAGGATATTTTCCCTTATGTTTTTCAGTTGCTTATAAAAGGTTTATTTTGCTTTGATGTCTTTATAGATATATAGTTATGACTCGTCATCATGGGTCTGCATCTATTCTGCGGCCACACACTTTGTCCAATGACCATGGGTTATAAGTTCCAACATGGTAAAACTCAACCTTTAATACGGTACGGTGTGACTTTAAGTTACACAACAACCTGACTGTGCCAGGTCAGTGGCTCACTGTGTTTATCATTCCTTAAAGAGTCTAAAAATAAAAAGTTGTTTCCGCTGTCACTTTCAAAACTATGTAAATGAAATTTCCATCCCAGTCGAGCTGACCTAGTTATCAAACAGTAACCCAGCTCAGTTAATGTCACACTGTTGGTCATTAATATCCGCAAGACCAAAAGGACATAGAGGATATTGTCAACATAACTTGTAATAATGCTGTTCACACAATAATGATTAAATACATTCAATTACATCATGTGTTGAAACACTGGCAGAAATTTAACATGGACTTTGACTCTGAAATATGACCTATGTGAGTATTGGGTATATGCAGCTCCTTTAATAATGCAGTTCAGTTGTAGCACCATCAGGGAGAGTTAGCAGGGCACAAGTTTGCACCTTGTTCGGATTGCTATAATTTACTTGACGTTCTAAATTAGTCATCAAGCTTGTTAGGGGCCAAAAAGGGCTAAGGACTTGTTAGGACCATAAAGGGCTAAGGATTTGTTAGGACCATAAAGGGCTACGGATTTGTTAGGACCATAAAGGGCTACGGACTTGTTAGGACCATAAAGGGCTACGGACTTGTTAGGACCATAAAGGGCTACGGACTTGTTAGGACCATAAAGGGCTACGGACTTGTTAGGACCATAAAGGGCTACGGACTTGTTAGGACCATAAAGGGCTACGGACTTGTTAGGACCATAAAGGGCTACGGACTTGTTAGGACCATAAAGGGCTAAGGACTTGTTAGGACCATAAAGGGCTAAGGACTTGGCAGCTTTTGGAAGCCTTGGAGGCCTCTTCTCATCTCAACCCCCATGGCTCTTTAGCTACTAGCTACCTTATCAGGTGCTGGTTCCTGGGAGACTAGACAGGTTGTGAGTGAAATACATAAGTGGCAGCACTTGGAGTCGTTATCTTGTCAATAGCCGAACAATAATCTAGGACACCAGGAACTAAAATCTTGCATTATTGCGTAAGATTCTTGATTAGGTTACTTGCATCTGTCCATGAGAGATTATCCTAACAATGAAATGTACTATTACCTGCCCAGGCTTCATACTGTATGCTTGCTCAGTTCTATAGTGCAATGCCATTACAGCCTTCTTATAGACTCCTGGCTGAGCCAGAGATCTAAATACCCTCAAGTGTTTTTTCTCTGAAAGCCCACTCTGAAGTGTCTGCTGCCAGAGAAGAAAATATCAGCTACTATGACTCATTCCTTTTAGAACGTTGGCTAATTTCAACACTGCGCTTCAAAATAGACTGAACTGTTTTTTTCAGAGATTTTCCACACAGCCCTTAAAACCCACTTGTTCACCGACTTCAACCTCACATAACTTTCCATTCTGCCTCTGAACGTCGTGATGCGTATTGACACATGGAGTCTGGAGTGCAGAGAGAATATATTTTTTTTTAGGTGAATAGCAGTAATGAAATTAGTCTGGCTTTAATGATGGTTGCAGAGCCCCCCCCCCCTCTCTCCATCTTCCTCCCTGTGGCCTCAGGTTGCAGCTAAAAGCCTCAGTGGACAGGGAGGCTCCATTTGATGGTTCCAGACTGGCTCAATCAAGCCTTGCTAATGGAGGTAATGGTTGTTGTGTCCCCTGACTGTGCTCACTGGGCTGCTTCATGTACAGGAGGTTGTTGGCCCCTTAATTGGGGAGAACAGGCTCGTTGTAATGGCTGGAGCGGAATCAGTGGAATGGTATCAAATACATCAAACATGGTTTCCATGTGTTTGATGCCATTCCATTTGCTCCATTCCAGCCATTATTATGAGCCGTCCTCCCCTCAGCAGCCTCCACTGGCTTCATGGTCAGGTCCACTGCAGAGAGGCATGCAGCAAGGAACACTGATGAACATTAGAGAGCCAGCTCCCTGCACAGGAAGGGTTAGAGGGAGAGAGGGAGGGAGGTAAAGAGAGAGAGAGAGGAGGAGGAGAGAGGGAGGGAGAGATAGAGGGAGGGAAAGAGGAGGAGGAGAGAGGGAGGGAGGGAGAGATAGAGGGAGGCAAAGAGAGAGGGCTAGGAGGAGAGCGAGAGGGAGGGAAAGAGGGAAAGAGAGTTATGAGGAAAAGAAAGGATCAGCTCACAAGGGTGATCATTTTCTTCCAGTCATGGAGCATGCTCGTGAGTCCCCTTTAGTCTGTGTGTCTGTGTCTGTGTCTGCGTGTCTATGTTTCTGTGTGTCTTTGTTTCTGTGTGTGTCTATGTTTCTGTGTGTGTCTATGTTTCTGTGTGTGTCTATGTTTCTGTGTGTTTCTGTGTGTGTCTATGTTTCTGTGTGTTTCTGTGTGTCTATGTTTCTGTGTGTGTCTGTGTTTCTGTGTGTGTCTGTGTATTTGTGTGTGTCTGTGTTTCTGTGTGTATTTGTGTGTGAGAGAGAATTTATTGTCTTTGTGATTGTTGTGTGTGTGCTGTTACAGTAGTTGGTAGTAGGAGTTCTCTAAATGTTCTATGTTGGATACATTGCCCCTGGACTATACATGTAGAGGGTTGCCTAGAGACGGTTGGGATTGCTATCTACCCTACTAATTGAGGGGAAACCTTTTGACTTTCCCTCTGTGTATTCAGATCAGCTGTTTAGGGAACACTGCCAGGCAAAAACCCATTCCTGTAATGTCATTTTGTTGGATTAGAGTTGTTTAAATAACTTAGCTTGTGCCTAAATTGTTTAAAAACCTGGTTTGTTTTGTACTTATTTGATTATTTAAAGATACACATAAAGCCTTATCACTTAGAGATTACCTCTAAGAATATTATATTCATCATCTCATAACATATTATATAGTCACAGCTAGTGACAGGGTAGTCACAGCTAGTGACAGGGTAGTCACAGCTAGTGACAGGTTAGTCACAGCTAGTGACAGGTTAGTCACAGCTAGTGACAGGTTAGTCACAGCTAATGACAGGTTAGTCGCAGCTAGTGACAGGGTAGTCGCAGCTAGTGACAGGTTAGTCACAGCTAGTGACAGGGTAGTCGCAGCTAATGACAGGTTAGTCACAGCTAGTGACGAGTTAGTCATAGCTAGTGACAGGGTATGAAGTAACAGACCAGTCTGGGTTTAGTACATTGTGACAGCATATGAAGTAACAGACCAGTCTGGGTTTAGTACAGTGTGACAGCATATGA
Organism: Salvelinus namaycush; assembly: GCF_016432855.1. NCBI lineage: Eukaryota > Metazoa > Chordata > Actinopteri > Salmoniformes > Salmonidae > Salvelinus > Salvelinus namaycush. The sequence continues at coordinate 75,976,171 of NC_052310.1, forward strand.
AGTAACAGACCAGTCTGGGTTTAGTACAGTGTGACAGCATATGAAGTAACAGACCAGTCTGGGTTTAGTACAGTGTGACAGCATATGAAGTAACAGACCAGTCTGGGTTTAGTACAGTGTGACAGCATATGAAGTAACAGACCAGTCTCAGTCCAAACAGTGCAAATAGCCAAAGTAACTGTAAGAATCGTGAAAGTCAATGACACTAAGCCGACGGTTTTGAGCCAATCCACATCTTTAATGTACAACACATCAATAAGCTTAGCAGCATGTCTGAACAAGAACAATTGGATTCTAATTGAGGAAAATCAGATCTGTCATTTGCTACAGATAGTGGTAGCGATTTTTCAATGAAGACAAACAGTCCGACATCGTCATGGTTTATTTTGATGTGGATGAGCAATGGGTGGGTAGACCTCTGTCTCTGGCTGTCTGCTGCTGCTCTCCTCTCTCTCATATTGAACCTTTATGTGATCATCAGCCCCGATGTCGCTGCACTGTGAAATATAATGCTCTCGATTCGCTCTGCAATGAGCTATTTATAAATAGCCTAGATTTCAAAATAAGAGCCATCCAGACCAGGGAAAATAAGCTACTTACTGACAGGATGATGCATTGAATTGTATACAGTACATACAACATTTCAGTGTAGGAAATGAAGTGGTCCAGTAATGAGAGATACCTGCTATCCAAACAAAGTAACAAAGTAACTGATATCAGTTTCAATAATAGTTTGCTTGTGGAGAAGGTCAAATCTAATCTGTGTATAAAGTAACCCATTCTGATATGTCAATGTTAAGGTTTTCTCAACATACTGTACAATACCATACATACAGTATTTGTATGTAATCACTTTTGATTTGTGTATGTAAAATTATATGAAAAGTTGAGGTTGCAGCATACTTTGAATTGTCCGACAATGGTGAGACAATTCAAACTATGGTGCAAATTGCACATCCAAAACATACAATTGTTTCAATTTTATGACATAAAAAAAAAAAAAGTGTTTCATACATAACTACCATCAAGTCTCTACCACTGGGATGAGGACATGCTTGTACCTCTCTGTCTCATATTATGATAGTCATTTTTGCCTTTTACCTGTGGCTAGCTATGGAATGGCATGCAGCAGTGGTATGTATCATTTCTTAAAAACCTCCATAACAGATCATATTAGCTGGGTCCATCACATACATTCACATCAATGTGTACTGTACTGCAGCCGGTAATCTGAATGTACTCAGTGACTAACAACTACTAACAACATCCCATTATTTCCCAGTGCTTGATAGAGAAGCTAGACCTTTGCTCTTCAGATCTAATTACCTGTATGGACAAATGGCCCTGTCTGCTCCACTTAATCTATATGCAGAACAGATCCTATAGTATATCTGAATGTATCAAATGTTGTTATGAAAATATTCGCCTTAATGTAGACTACATCAAAGACAAAGTATGATACTCTCTACTCTACAATACAGATTAGAAGTATGGTTTTACTGTCATTTTAGACAGATACAGTCTAGGTAATATAAAACACAGTTTACCAACACTTTGGAACGCACCTCGAAGTTTGAGGTTAATAAAGAAATCATCTAAAAAGAGGAAGAACTAAGAACCACCACATAAACAATAATTACCTTTGATTTTTGCTGAGATTGCTGGTTAATCATTTATGACTCTTTCCCTTTTTCCTCCACTTGAACATCCTGTTACCTTTTTGATCAATGAGTGAGGTATACTGTAACAACATAAAGACATATATACATTAGTCAATGAGTGGGGTATACTGTAACAACATAAAGACATATATACATTAGTCAATGAGTGAGGTATACTGTAACAACATAAAGACATATATACATTAGTCAATGAGTGGGGTATACTGTAACATCGTAAAGACATACAGTACCAGTCAAAAGTGTGGACACGCCTACTCATTCCAGGGTTTTTCTTTATTTTTACTATTTTCTACATTGTAGAATAATATTGAAGATATCAAAACTATGAAATAGCACATATGGAATCATGTAGTAACCCAAAAAGTGTTAAACAAATATATTTTAGATTTGAGATACTTCAAAGTAGCCACCCTTTGCCTTGATGACAGCTTTGCACACTCTTGGCATTCTCTCAACCAGCTTCATGAGGAATGCTTTTCCAACAGTCTTGTGGTCCAACTCATCCCAAACCATTTCAATTGGGTTGAGGTCAGTTGATTGTGGAGGCCAGGTCATCTGATGCAGCACTCCATCACTCTCCTTCTTGGTCAAATAGCTCTTACACACCCTGGAGGTGTGTTTTGGGTCATTGTCCTGTTGAGAAATAAATGATAGTCCCACTAAGCGAAACCAGATGGGATGACGTATCGCTGCAGAATGATGTGGTAGCCATGCTGGTTAAGTGTGCCTTGAATTCTAAATAAATCACAGACAGTGTCAACAGCAATGCACCCCCACACCATCACAACTCCTCCTCCATGCTTCACAGTGGGAACCACACATGCGGAGATCATCCGTTCACCTACTCTGCATCTCACAAAGACACGGCGGTTGGAAAAATCTCAAATTTGGATTCATCAGACCAAAGGACAGATTTCCACCGAATGAATGTCCATTGCTCGTGTTTCTTGGCCCAAACAAGTCTATTCTTCTTACTGGTCTCCTTTAGTAGTGTTTTCTTTGCAGCAATTTGACCATGAAGGCCTGATTCATGCAGTCTCCGCTGAACAGTTGATGTTGAGATGTGTCTGTTACTTGAACTCTGTGAAGCATTTATTTAGGCTGCAATTTCTGAGAATGATAACTCTAATGAACGTATCCTCTGCAGCAGATGTAACTCTGGGTCTTCCTTTCCTGTGGCGGTCCTCATGAGAGCCAGTTCCATCATAGCGCTTGATGGTTTTTGCGACTGCACTTGAAGAAACTTTCAAAGTTTTAGAAATTTTCTGTATTGACTGACCTTCATGTCTTAAAGTAATGATGGACTTCGTTTCTCTTTGCTTATTTGAGTTGTTCTTGACATAAATGTACTTACCAAATAGAGCTATCTTCTGGATACCACCCCTACCTTGTCACACGCATTAAGAAAAAAGAAATTCCACAAATTAACTTTTAAAAAGGCACATGTGTTAATTGAAATGCATTCCAGGTGACTACCTCATGAAGCTGTTTGAGAGAATGCAAAGAGTGTGCAAAGCTGTCATCAAGGCAAAGAGTGGCTACTTTGAAGAATCTCAAATCTAAAATATATTTTGATTTGTTTAACACTTTTTTGGTTACTACATGATTCCATATGTGTTATTTCATGGTTTTGATGTCTTCACTATTATTCTGCAATGTAGAAAATAGTAAAACTAAAGAAAAACCCTTGAATGAGTAGGTGTGTCCAAACTTTTGACTGGTACTGTATATCCATTATCCATTTCCCTTCCTACTATTGGACCTTCTTCGTAATGAATAACTAGGATTATACTGAGTAGCAATTGATACTAGAATAGTGATTAGGCCATACAGAACTACCTTTCACGTATTGAAACAATATACTTTTTGTACGGATTATAACCTAGTATTTAAAGTATTTACCTAGTGATTTGTAAAAGTAGGCTATGTGTTGCCAACATCTCCTATCAATAGATTAAGGAACTGAAGGAAGGCACCGGGGATAAGTAGTGAGGCTGTATTAGCATTGATAGATTCATAGGGCTGTATTTGGGTTCTTGTGGAGAGGTTGAGTGGTAGAGGATCTAGTCTGCCATATGCACTTAGACTGCACTTTGGTTATAGTCATTAGTGATTTCCTCCCTATGCCACGGCAGGCTTGCATCTCAAGAGCAATGTGCCACTTTACTTAAAGCTGACTGCCAATGCTTTGATAATATAAGGCTAATGTTATGTTTCTCTATGTACTTTGGGACATTTTGGTAAGACTTTTCTTAAAGATTTTGCCTTTTACCTAAAGATTTGTCCGTACCTTTTTGCCGTTAAATTGATTGATGGTGTGGTTTCTAGAATATCAATGTTGACAGAATGTTCATTGAACAGTAGATGTCAGCCTTGCACCTAAACCAAACAGTCTGCAAAGGTCAATGGATTTTTACAACCTCTCTCAGATACTCTGTATTTATCAACTCACCATAGACCCTACTGTGTACATACATTCATGTCATTAATCATGATTATAATGATCCCTCTTGTCAATATTACAATAGTTATTTAAATGAGCTTCTATATATAGTAGTTTGCACATTACAATGTATCTACACTCACAGTTTCCCTATATGTACAATGGCAATGCTCTTACTCAACATGTAGGCTGTAATCAGTGTGTGCGACAGTGCTGGATGGAATATATATCCATGTATATCCATGTTTTGGTATGTAAAAGTATTTTATCTCCTGATAACACACATCACACAGCTAGAGTGTCAGCTGAGCCCCTGCCATAGGGCCCCTGCGACTACTATGACATCAGAATGGTATCGCCCATGTCAAAAGCTGGAGTTCACTGCAACAGAGATACACTCAGGGGTTGAGCCTCATGCCTCGAAAGGAAATAGAGCCAGCCATCTTTGGTGTATTTTTAAGTGGTGTGAACAAGCTCAGGGCCGGTGATCTTTTAGTTTAGTATTAGCTTTTAGGGCCAAAGTAACAGCATATGCTCATTGTACAGTGCTGCCTTTGTGTGCTGTAATAACAGAGATACTGTACACGGTTTAGTAGGACGGTTTAGGAGGTGGGAGGACGAGGAGATGGGTTATGGTGAGGCGTTCACAGTGTAGCTGCCTGTGACAAAATGCTCAGGGAGGGTCTGGAGGCAGGAGAGGGCTGGTTTCCGTCAGCTCTGGGCAGGAATTGGAGATCTTTCCTGAGAGGGCCCCACCCACTGACCATAAAGCTCACTCAGGGCTTTGTTCTTCTTCTCAGGAAACCGTAGCCTAAGAGGAACAATTCAGATGGCTGTAACAGTGTAAGAAAGTTTTGCAGGTAGCCATAATATGTAGATTTAAGATTTCCATTGGCCAAATATAGTATTAAACTAACTTTCTATTCAGTTTTCAAAGACCTGTTTGAAGATGTGTGTTGATTTTATATGTATTACTAAGTTACTAAAACTATGCCATGATTATTTGGATTTTAGAAATGTATGTTTGCAAACATCAAACTGCCATGAATTTCAAGATCTTGAACACTGGAATGATATTGTGGTGTCAGTAACTGTGTGTTAGAAAAATGTCTCTAAACTGTATGGATGAAATCCTGGAATCTACATCTCAGTTGAAGGCTGTTGGGGAGGTAGGCTACAGAGACTTCCTCCCCTCGACCTCTGACGGGTAGTAGACTCATCTGCATAAAGGAATGACAGGCATTCTTGAGCTGAATCAGTGGTTTTGAGACCCAGCGGGTTTTTTCAAGAGTTTTATCACAACAATTGTCTACTGCCTGAAGTAGGTGAAATGAACTTTAGGATTAGGCGATGGCTACGATTTTGTGGTGAAAAAAAAAGTTCCTCGGGGACCGCGTGATTGTTGCTTTTTCGGTCAATTGAAGACAGAATGGGCCAGACGTCTGTCTCTACCTTGTCTCAAAATGCGAGCGGTGGTGAGTCTGCTTTCCTCGTTCAAGCCCGTACCGCTATCTTATTGTTTAGGAAGTCGATGTCTGACAATTTTCACTCGTTATATAATTTTTTCTAACTTTACCCCTATTGAAATGTAGCTTTTCAACAAGTTTGAGTTGGTTTGCCGGAAAGGATTTGTCTTATTTTCCATCACTCCAATGTCCTCGTGCATATGCAGCTACATCATTGCAGCTGATTCTGAATACATGTACATGTAACAAGCTGCTGGAAGTAATTGTCTTCCATCAGGCGAAACGAAAGTAACATTTACTTTTACAAGAATCGGATATCACTAACGGTTACGTTTTGGTCATCAGTGATGGACTCAACAATTACTAATATTTGAACCCTGTTTAATATAGACACAACTAAATGACAATGCAAACTGGAAGACATGCAAAACATTGATTGTAGTGAACTAACCCTAACCCGTAAAAAATCGAGTACAACACAGCTCTGGCTCGGCGGACGTACGTGTTGTACTCGATTTTTTTTTACCGCGCAATAACAGTTCACTATTGAACAAACAATCAATGTTTTGCACTTCAATCTGGCCCGCGAGACAAAAAAAAAAAATACAAATATTTATAATCGAACCCGGGTCTGTAGTGTCACTTCAAGCACTGCGTTAAAGTGCCTTAGACCGCAGTGCCACTCATGAGGCCCCAGCAAACTGATTTTAACAAATAATTGGTCACCCAAAAAATGTGGCCTTCCGTTGAATTTCACAATCTCGATGTGGCCCTTGAGCCAAAAAGTTTGCCCACCCCTGGGCTATAGCGCTATCAACTACATCTTTAATGGAAGTGATACTGATCAACACATCTGTTGTCTTTTCAAAAGAGAGCAGGGACATATAGGTTTGGTGAACAAGCTATCCTACACAAAAGTAACCTAACCTTGACTGAGACCTAAGAGCTTATGCCTTAAGGCTATTTAGCCCAGTGGGATAACACAGTAGTCTTGCCGACAACCTAACCTGGGTTCAATACCCAGTCGGTCACACATGCCCAAGCAAACAGACATTACTGTATTGATGTCAAAGTTGGTATGTGAGTGGTGTTGAATAATGGTCTGTATTGGCACAGTTAATGCAGTGGGAGATGTTCAACAGGGTGGATCAGGGATGCAACTTCTGTAGTATACTAACCACAAAGCTTACTTAAAGGCCCAGTGCAGTCAGAAATGCACTGTTGCGCCTTCTTCACCACACTGTCTGTGTGGGTGGACCATTTCAGTTTGTCTGTGAGGTGTACTCCAAGGAACTTACAACTTTCCACCTTATCCACTGCTGTCCCTTCGATGTGGATAGGGGGTTGCTTCCTCTTCTGTTTCCTGAAGTCCACGATCATCTCTGTTTTGATGACGTTGAGTGAGAGGTGGTTTTCCTGACACCACACTACGAGTGCCCTCACCTCTTCCCTGTAGGCCGTCTCGTCGTTGTTGGTAATCAACCCCACTACTGTTGTGTCGTCTGCAAACTTGATGATTGAGTTTGAGGCGTGCATGGCCACGCAGTTGTGGGTGAACAGGGAGTACAGGAGGGGGCTGAGCACGCACCCTTGTGGGGCCCCAGTGTTGAGGGTCAGCGAAGTGGAGATGTTGTTTCCTAACTTCACCACCTGGGGGGCAGCCCGTCAGAAAGTCCAGGACCCAATTGCACAGGGCGAGGTTGAGACTCAGGGCCTCCAGCTTGCTGATGAGCTTGGAGGGTACTATGGTATTGAATCACAGTAAAGTACTTAATTGTTACCCAGAAACAATTTGATATTGAGAAAAAACAACAACAATAACATTACTAACAAGTTAATGCATGCCTGACTTTTCACTTCTCCAGGGCCTGAGTAAGCTTATAATGCAGCCACATTGGGGCTTCCGAGTGGCGAAGCGGTCTAAGGCACTGCATCTCAGGGCTAGAGGTGTCACTACAGACCTTGGTTCTATTGCAGGCTGTATCACAACCAGCCGTGATTGGGAGTCCCATAGGGCGACGCACAATTGGCCCAGCGTCATCTGGGTTAGGGTTTGGCTGGGGTAGGCCGTCATTGTAAATAAGAATTTGTTCTTAACTGACTTACCTGGTTAAATAAATAAAACATAACCTAAGGTGTTATAGTTATGAGTTTACCTTGCAAGGCAAGTATTCTCTTTAACAAAATTGTTCTCTCCCTGTTCTCTTCCTGTTCTCTTCCCTCCTATAAGCAATCATAGTCCATCATTTTCACTATTCGTAATAACAATGTCAGCTTTTCACATGTTTGGTCAATTACACAAAATGTGAGAAAATTCTTATATGTCAAATAGCATGTGATCTTAAAAACCTTGGCGTTTAAGTGTGTAAGCCGTCCACAGTGACTGGATAAACCCTCCCCAGTGGCTTCAACTGAGGAAACCTCTCCCTATTTCCCCTTGACCAAATGTTTTTCTTGTTGCCCGTGGCACATAAAGAAAGACAATGGGAAAAACATCTGGTGAGCAAACAGCATGGCTGATCGCATTTAAAGCAAACAGATGGATGTGAATTAATGCTTTTTGATTCGGTGTGTAGTTTCATCATATGTTATTCGGCTACTCGAAGTTCTGTTTTTCGAAGGCCCAAACAGTATTGGTGTTTTTGCTTATGAGACTCTTTTCCAATGACGTCATCACAGAACTAGAATCCCGTCAGTATGAGTCACAGCCTGGAGTTTACAAAAAGTGTTTACTAAACTGTATGGCAAGTGCATCAGTAAACACATAGGACCGGACATGTGTTTTGACCCTCCTAATGTAGCATTGTGGAAGTATCAATTTCATACTATTCATGATTTCTGTGTACTCCATCTGTGATGTTTATTTTGGCTGATTCTCTAGATACCTCATAAACATTAATTATCAGCCTGACTGAGGCATGCTGGTCCTTTTTTGAAAGTCTTATAGGCCTTTTGTTTTCTCTGAAATGTCTTGATTGGTGTCTCATTACAGCTGAAGCTGATATAGAACTACTGATGACATGTAAGTCATCTCAAATCTTAGATGGATTCTGTATAGTCCCAGTCATTCATTTGTCTATGGAGGAAATTTACACAGACAGCCCAATTCCACATTTTTTTTCTTCACTAATTGGTCTTTTGACCCATCAGATCAGTTATTTTGCCAATAATTGGGAAAAAGATCGGAATTGGCTCCCTGTGTAAACGCAGCAATAGACAAATGTAGTGGAGCGGGTCGAGAGTTTCAAGTTCCTTGGTGTCCACATCACCAACAAACTATCATGATCAAAACACACCAACACAGTCATGAAGAGGGCATGACAACATCTTTTCCCCCTCAGGAGACTAAAAAGATTTGGGTCCCCAGATCCTCAAAAACTTCTACAGCTGCACCATCTATTCTAGAGCATCCTGACAGGTTGCATCACCGCCTGGTATGGCAACTGCTCGGCATCCGACCGTAAGGCACTACTGAGGGTAGTGTGTACGGCCCTGTACATCACTGGGGCCAAGCTTCCTGCCATCCACGACCAATAGTGGCTTGCGAAATTATTCAACCCCTTGGCATTTTTCCTATTATGTTGCCTTACAACCTGGAATTAAAATGGATTTTGGGGGGGTTGTATCATTTGATTTACACAACATGCCTACCACTTTGAAGATGCAAAATATTTTTTTATTGTGAAACAAACAAGAAATAAGACAAAAAAACAGAAAACTTGGGCGTGGATAACTATTCACCCCCCCAAAGTCAATGCTTTGTAGAGCCACCTTTTGCAGCAATTACAGCTGCAAGTCTCTTGGGGTATGTCTCTATACGCTTGGCACATCTAGCCACTGGGATTTTTGGCCATTCTTCAAGGCAAAGCTGCCCCAGCTCCTTCAAGTTGGATGGGTTCCCGCTTGTGTACAGCAATCTTTAAGTCATACCACAGATTCTCAATTGGATTGAGGTCTGGGCTTTGACTAGGCCATTCCAAGACATTTAAATGTTTCCCCTTAAACCACTCAAGTGTCGCTTTAGCAGTATGCTTAGGGTCATTGTCCTGCTGGAAGGTGAACCTCCGTCCCAGTCTCAAATCTCTGGAAGACTGAAACAGGTTTCCCTCAGTAATTTCCCTGTATTTAGCGCCATCCTTCAATTCTGACCAGTTTGCCAGTCCCTGCCGATGAAAAACATCCCCAAAGCATGATGCTGCCACCACCATGCTTCACTGTGGTGATGGTGTTATTGGGGTGATGAGAGGTGTTGGGTTTGCGTCAGACATAGCATTTTCCTTGTTGGCCAAAAAGTTCAATTTTAGTCTCATCTGACCAGAGTTCCTTCTTCCATATGTTTGGGGAGTCTCCCACATTCCTTTTGGCGAACACCAAACATGTTTGCTTATTTTTTTCTGGCCACTCTTCCGTAAAGCCCAGCTCTGTGGAGTATACGGCTTAAAGTGGTCCTATGGACAGATACTCCAATCTCTGCTGTGGAGCTCTGCAGCTTCTTCAGGGTTATCTTTGGTCTCTTTGTTGCCTCTCTGATTAATACCCTCCTTGCCTGTGAGTTTTGGTGGGCGGCTCTCTCTTGGCAGGTTTGTTGTGGTGCCATATTCTTTCCATTTTTTAATAATGGATTTAATGGTGCTCCGTGGGATGTTCAAAGTTTCAGGTATTTTTTATAACCAACCCTGATCTGTACTTCTCCACAGCTTTGTCCCTGACCTGTTTGGAGAGCTCCTTGGTCTTCATAGTGCCCCTTGCTTAGTGGTGTGGCAGACTCTGGGGCTTTCAGAACAGGTGTATGTATATATACTGAGATCATGTGACAGATCATGTGACACTTAGATTGCACACAGGTGGACTTTATTTAACTAATTATGTGACTTCTGAAAGTAATTGGTTGCACCAGATCTTATTTAGGGGCTTCATAGCAAAGGGGCTGTATACATATGCACACACCACTTTTCAGTTTTTAACTTTTTATAATTTTTTCATTTCTTTTCAATTTTTTCAGTTTCCTTTCACTTCACCAATTTGGACTATTTTGTGTATGTCCATTATATGAAATCCAAATAAAATCCATTTAAATTACAGGTTGTAATGTAACAAAATAGGAAAAACACCAAGGGGGTGAATACTTTTGGAAGGCACTGTATATACTAGATAGTATATACCTAGTATATACAGGTATATACTACCTATATACAGGTATATACTACCCCCCCCCCCCCCAATTACCTCGACTAACCTGTACTCCTGCACATTGACTCGGTACCGGTACCCCCTGTATATAGCCTTGTTATTGTTATTTTATTGTGTTACTTTTTATTAAATTTTTTACTTTAGTTTATTTTATTTTGTAAATATTTTCTTAACTCTTTTTCTTGAACTGCATTGTTGGTTAAGGTGTCGTAAGTAAGCATTTCACGACAAGGTCTACACCTGTTGTGTTCGGCGCATGTGACAAAGAAAATTTGATTGATTTGATGTATGACTGGGGCTATTCTGAGGTGCCATTTTCTGTGACTCATATGGCTCCAAGCCATTCTCCTTGGGCAATGCAAGAGCCGAGGACTATTCACTTTTTTTCTGCATCTGTGTCCCTAAACCATTTTCTCCCCTGTCCAGCAGCTGTTTGAATTATTGTTGTCCTGCAGTACGTTGTTTGATACTGTGTGTGAGTTATACCTCCACCTCAACATGAAAGCTGCTGCCTGGACTATAACAGAGATTAACGCTGCACAATTTTAGGCTTTGTATACTGAATGTGCTAGCAGATCCACATGACAACACATAATTTATTATGTTGTTCTCCTAGCAGATGGGCATTTATCTGTATATGGCCTAGATGTTTGTGCTGTCAGTGCAGTCTCAATCATTGTTTGGTTGGTTTAGCACCATCAATTAATTCACAAGACAATCCAAACAAAAATTGAGAAGGGCTACTGTTTCCTCTGTCAATGAAGTTAGCTTGTCTAAGAATGGAAGAAAGGTGACATGACAGTAGTGACAGCGGAATGCCCATCTGCTAGGAGAACAACATTATTAATGACTTGATGTCATGTGGATATAAAGCTGTGTCCTAAATCAGTTCTTCCTAATAGTCAACCTCTCTAAAACTCTCCACTAAGCAGCAACAAGTGAAGCCACTGTCCATTTTCTCCCAGGCAGTTCTAGTCTTTTTATTGAAGAGTCTAATGGTGATAATTGTGAACATTAGTGATTTTCCTGCCATTAACCACACAAAGAACCTGCTGTAACGTTCCCATTGTTCTTAGTTTATATCAATCTGGAAATTAAACCATGGTATCGGAAGTTTGGAGTGCAGCTGGCCCCTCATGGGCCACACCTCTTTCATATTTGTTTGTTAGCTTGATTAATTGAGGCTACATGTGATAACTGCGGAAGGACATTATGAGTCCTTCTATAGGCTTAACCCAAAATGCCCCAAACAGTTTGGCGTAGCTGTTTGGAGTATTGAGTGTCATTCTGGGAAATTTGTAGGACCTGATTAACAACTACTTCAGTGTCCACTGTTTTGTCCCTCCCTTATGCTAGGGAAAAATATATTTCTAATAAAACTTTGATTTGCATCAGAAATTAACATTCACTTAAAATTCCTTGTCAGAGTTGAGGAGCAAAGTCTGATAGGAAGGTATTAACTGATCTACTGTAGTGGTGTATGATATGTTCCTGCACTATTCAATGCTCATCACCTAAGGCCTTTTTAATATTGAATGTCAGGCCTCAGGCAAGAACTTGTTATCCCTGCTGGTCTGGTCATTCATGGGAATAATCATTAGTTATCATGGTTGTGTGTTTTTATTTATCGTATCAATGTTTGGTAACTGCCATCTGCAATGATATATATATATATATAGTTGTATAGTTATCTGTTTTTATATAGCTAATCAGTTTTTATATGGGTAGGATGTTTAAACTTGGAACTGGAGCTCTGTTGGAAAGATGATTAGAAATTGGAAATTATATGTCGCCTGTGTAAACACAATTTGGGCTATAAAGCTGCCTGATCGCTTTAAATGTTGTTTTCATTGCAATGACATAACAAGGTATTATTAGCCTTAGAATGATGGACAATTATGTCGTGTTCAAATCAAAACCCTGCGCTCAAACAGTGTCACAAAAGCTTGTTAGACTTAAACAAGCTCAGCTGAAATGGAGGTGTTAGCTCAAGCTGTTGGAAATCACACTTGCCTCATGCTGTACTTCTCTTCACATTGAAACTCTTGCCATATATAACCACTGTCTGAGACATAATGATTATTTCTTTAGCTTGTTACCGGTCATTTGTTCACTCAATGTCATGCAGACATGATACAGTTCAGACCTATCAAATACATCTGTCTTCGATTCTACTCTATATACATATTATTTTTTTGTAATTTATCAGATGCTCTTATCCAGAGCAACTAGGGTTAAGTGCCTTGCTCAAGGGCACATCAACAGATTTTTCAGCTGGGTGATTCAAACCACCAACCTTTCAGGTACTGACCCAACACTCTTAACCACTAGGCCACCTGCCAGATGTATTCTACTAGGTTCTATAGATGTGTTCTACTAGGTTCTGCTCTATAGACATATTCTACTCTATATATGTATTCCAGTAGGTTGTACTCTATAGATGTATTCTACTAGGTTGTACTCTATAGATGTATTCTACTAGGTTCTACTCTATAGATGTATTCCACTAGGTTTTACTCTACAGATGTATTCCAGTAGGTTCTACTCTATAGATGTATTCCAGTAGGTTCTACTCTATAGATGTATTCTACTAGGTTCTACTCTATAGATGTATTCTACTCTATAGATGTATTCTACTAGATTCTACTCTATAGATGTATTCCAGTAGGTTCTACTCTATAGATGTATTCCAGTAGGTTCTACTCTATAGATGTATTCCAGTAGGTTCTACTCTATAGATGTATTCCAGTAGGTTCTACTCTATAGATGTATTCCAGTAGGTTCTACTCTATAGATGTATTCTACTAGGTTGTACTCTATAGATGTATTCTACTAGGTTGTACTCTATAGATGTAGTCTACTAGGTTGTACTCTATAGATGTATTCTGCTAGGTTCTACTCTATAGATGTATTCTACTAGGTTCTACTCTATAGATGTATTCTACTAGGTTCTACTCTATGGATGTATTCTACTAGGTTGTACTCTATAGATCTACACTACTAGGTTCTACTCTATAGATGTATTCTACTAGGTTCTACTCTATAGATGTATTCTACTAGGTTCTACTCTATAGATGTATTCTACTAGGTTGTACTCTATAGATGTATTCCAGTAGGTTCTACTCTATAGATGCATTCCACTAGGTTCTACTCTATAGATGCATTCCACTAGGTTGTACTCTATAGATGTATTCCACTAGGTTGTACTCAATAGATGTATTCCAGTAGGTTCTACTCTATAGATGTATTCTACTAGGTTCTACTCTATAGATGTATTCTACTAGGTTTTACTCTATAGATGTATTCTACTCTATAGATGTATTCTACTAGGTTGTACTCTATAGATGTATTCTACTAGGTTGTACTCTATAGATGTATTCTACTAGGTTGTACTCTACAGATGTATTCCAGTAGGTTCTACTCTATAGATGCATTCCACTAGGTTCTACTCTATAGATGTATTCTACTAGGTTGTACTCTACAGATGTATTCCAGTAGGTTCTACTCTATAGATGCATTCCACTAGGTTGTACTCTATAGATGTATTCCACTAGGTTTTACTCTATAGATGTATTCTACTAGGTTCTACTCTATAAATGTATTCTACTAGGTTCTACTCTATAGATGTATACTACTAGGTTCTACTCTATAGATGTATTCCAGTGGGTTCTACTCTATAGATGTATTCCAGTGGGTTCTACTCTATAGATGTATTCCAGTGGGTTCTACTCTATAGATGTATTCCAGTAGGTTCTACTCTATAGATGTATTCCAGTAGGTTCTACTCTATAGATGTATTCCAGTAGGTTCTACTCTATAGATGTATTCCAGTGGGTTCTACTCTATAGATGTATTCCAGTGGGTTCTACTCTATAGATGTATTCCAGTGGGTTCTACTCTATAGATGTATTCCAGTGGGTTCTACTCTATAGATGTATTCCAGTGGGTTCTACTCTATAGATGTATTCCAGTAGGTTCTACTCTATAGATGTATTCCAGTAGGTTCTACTCTATAGATGTATTCCAGTAGGTTCTACTCTATAGATGTATTCCAGTAGGTTCTACTCTATAGATGTATTCCAGTAGGTTCTACTCTATAGATGTATTCCAGTGGGTTCTACTCTATAGATGTATTCCAGTGGGTTCTACTCTATAGATGTATTCCAGTGGGTTCTACTCTATAGATGTATTCCAGTGGGTTCTACTCTATAGATGTATTCCAGTAGGTTCTACTCTATAGATGTATTCCAGTAGGTTCTACTCTATAGATGTATTCCAGTAGGTTCTACTCTATAGATGTATTCCAGTAGGTTCTACTCTATAGATGTATTCCAGTAGGTTCTACTCTATAGATGTATTCCAGTAGGTTCTACTCTATAGATGTATTCCAGTAGGTTCTACTCTATAGATGTATTCCAGTAGGTTCTACTCTATAGATGCATTCCAGTAGGTTCTACTCTATAGATGCATTCTACTAGGTTCTACTCTATAGATGCATTCTACTAGGTTCTACTCTATAGATGCATTCTACTAGGTTCTACTCTATATATGCATTCCACTAGGTTGTACTCTATATATGCATTCCACTAGGTTGTACTCTATATATGCATTCCACTAGGTTGTACTCTATAGATGCATTCCACTAGGTTGTACTCTATAGATGTATTCTACTAGGTTCTACTCTATAGATGTATTCTACTGGGTTGTACTCTATAGATGTATTCTACTAGGTTCTACTCTATAGATGTATTCTACTAGGTTGTACTCTATAGATGTATTCTACTAGGTTGTACTCTATAGATGTATTCTACTAGGTTGTACTCTATAGATGTACTCTACTAGGTTGTACTCTATAGATCTACACTACTAGGTTCTACTCTATAGATGTATTCTACTAGGTTCTACTCTATAGATGTATTCTACTAGGTTCTACTCTATAGATGTATACTACTAGGTAGAGGTCGACCGATTATGAATTTTCAACGCCGATACCGATTATTGGAGGACCAAAAAAAGCAGATACTGATTAAATCGGCTGATTAAAAAAAATATATATATATTTTTTTGTAAATGTTTAAATAATGCAAAAACACAGTGTTGGAGAAGAAAGTAAAAGTGCAATATGTGCCAACGTTTAAGTTCCTTGCTCAGAACATATGAAAGCTGGTGGTTCAATATTCGCAGTTCTTCAATATTCCCAGTTAAGAAGTTTTAGGATGTAGTTATTATAGGAATTATGACTCGTCGACTATTTCTCTGTATACCATTGGTATTTCATATACCTTTGACTATATGTTCTAATAGGCACTTTAGTATTGCCAGCCTAATCTCGGGAGTTGATAGGCTTGAAGTCATAAACAGCGCTGTGCTTCAAGCATTGCTAAGAGCTGCTGGCAAACGAAGTAAAGTTTGAATGAATGCTTACGAGCCTGCTGCAGCCTACCACCGCTCAGTCAGACTGCTCTATCAAATATCAAATCATAGACTTAATATAATAAACAGAAATACGAGCCTTTGGTCATTAATATGGTCAAATCCTGAAACTATAATTTCGAAAAAACAAAAGTTTATTCTTTCAGTGAAATACGGAACATTCCATATTTTATCGAACGGGTGGCAACCCTAAGTCTAAATATTGCTGTTTGCTTATTTTTTTCTTTAAGCAATGTATTTTTTCCGGCCACTTTTCCGTGAAGCCCAGCTCTGTGGAGTGTACTGCTTAAAGTGGTCCTATGGACAGATATTCCAATCTCTGCTGTGGAGCTTTGTAGCTCCTTCAGGGTTATCTTTGGTCTCTT
Organism: Salvelinus namaycush; assembly: GCF_016432855.1. Taxonomy (NCBI): domain Eukaryota; kingdom Metazoa; phylum Chordata; class Actinopteri; order Salmoniformes; family Salmonidae; genus Salvelinus; species Salvelinus namaycush. Next base: position 75,992,750 of record NC_052310.1, read on the forward strand.
TCTTCCCTCTCTGATTAATGCCCTCCTTGCCTGGTCCGTGAGTTTTGGTGGGCGGCCCTCTCTTGGCAGGTTTGTTGTGGTTCCATATTCTTTCAATTTTTTAATAATGGATTTAATGGTGCTCTGTGGTATGTTCACAGTTTTGGATATTTTTTTATAACCCAACCCTGATCTGTACTTCTCCACAACTTTGTCCCTGACCTGTTTGGAGAGCTCCTTGGTCTTCATGGTGGCACTTGCTTGGTGGTGCCCCTTGCTTAGTGGTGTTGCAGACTCTGTGGCCTTTCAGAACAGGTGTATATATACTGATTAGAGGTCGACCGATTATGATTTTTCAACGCCGATACTGATACCGATTATTGGAGGACCAAAAAAAGCCGAAACCGATTAATCGGACGATTTTTAAATGTATTTATTTATTTGTAATAATGACAATTACAACAATACTGAATGAACAGTTTTATTTTAACTTAATATAATGCATCAATCAAATCAATTTAGCCTCAAATAAATAATGAAACATGTTCAATTTGGTTTAAATAATGCAAAAACAAAGTGTTGGAGAAGAAAGTAAAAGTGCAATATGTGCCATGTAAAAAAGCTAACGTTTAAGTTCCTTGCTCAGAACATGAGAACATATGAAAGCTGGTGGTTCCTTTTAACATGAGTCTTCAATATTCCCAGGTAAGACGTTTTAGGTTGAGGTTATTATAGGAATTATAGGACTATTTCTCTCTATACCATTTGTATTTCATATACCTTTGACTATTGGATGTTCTTATAGGCACTTTAGTATTGCCAGTGTAACAGTATAGCTTCCGTCCCTCTCCTCGCCCCTACCTGGGCTCGAACCAGGAACACATCGACAACAGCCACCCTCGAAGTATTGTTACCCATCGCTCCACAAAAGCCGCGGCCCTTGCAGAGCAAGGGGAACAACTACACCAAGTCTCAGAGCAAGTGACGTTTGAAATGCTATTAGCGCACACCCCGCTAACTAGCTAGCCATTTCAGATCGGTTACATCAGCCTAATCTCGGGAGTTGATAGGCTTGAAGTCATAAACAGCGAAATGCTTGAAGCATTGCGAATAGCTGCTGGCAAACGCACAAAAGTGCTGTTTGAATGAATGCTTACGAGCCTGCTGCTGCCTACCACTGCTCAGTCAGACTGCTCTATCAAATATCAAATCATAGACTTAATTATAACATGATAACACACAGAAATACGAGCCTTACGTCATTAATATGGTCAAATCCGGAAACTATAAAATCCGGAACCGTTCCGTATTTTATCTAACGGGTGGCATCCATAAGTCTAAATATTCCTGTTACATTGCACAACCTTCAATGTTATGTCATAATTACGTAAAATTCTGGCAAATTAGTTCGCAACGAGCCAGGTGGCCCAAACTGTTGCATATACCCTGACTCTGCGTGCAATGAATGCAATAGAAGTGACACAATTTCCCTAGTTTAATATTGCCTGCTAACATGAATTTCTTTAAACTAAATATGCAGGTTTAAAAATATATACTTCTGTGTATTGATTTTAAGAAAGGCATTGATGTTTATGGTTAGGTACATTTGTGCAACGATTATGCATTTTTTGCAAATGCGCTTTTGTTAAATCATCCCCCGTTTGGCGAAGTTGGCTGTCTTTGTTAGGAAGAAATAGTCTTCACAGTTCGCAACGAGCCAGGCGGCCCAAACTGCTGCATATACCCTGACTCTGTTGCACAGAACGCAAGAGAAGTGACACCATTTCCCTAGTTAAAAGAAATTCATGTTAGCAGGCAATATTAAATAAATATGCAGGTTTAAAAATATATACTTGTGTATTGATTTTAAGAAAGACATTGATGTTTATGGTTAGGTACACATTGGTGCAACGACAGTGCTTTTTTCGCGAATGCACTTGTTAAATCACCCGTTTGGCGAAGTAGGCTATGATTCCATGATAAATTAACAGGCACCGCATTGATTATATGCAACGCAGGACAAGCTAGATAAACTAGTAATATCATCAACCATGTGTAGTTAACTAGTGATTATGTTAAGATTGATTGTTTTTTATAAGATACGTTTAATGCTACCTTGGCTCCTTGCTGCACTCGCATAACAGGTAGTCAGCCTGCCACGTAGTCTCCTCGTGGAGTGCAATGTAATCGGCCAAGATTGGTGTCGAAAAATGCAGATTACCGATTGTTATGAAAACTTGAAATCGGCCCTAATTAATCGGCCATTCCGATTAATCAGTCAACCTCTAATACTGAGATCATGTGACAGATCATGTGACACTTAGATTGCACACAGGTGGACTTTATTTAAATAATTATGTGACTTCTGAAGGTAATTGGTTGCACCAGATCATATTTAGGGGATTCATAGCAAAGGGGCTGTATACATATGCATGCACCACTTTTCAGTTTTTTATATTTTTGAATTTTTTCATTTCATTGACATTTTTTCAATTTCCTTTCACTTCACCAATTTGGACTATTTTGTGTATGTCCATTATATAAAATCCATTTAAATTACAGGTTGTAATGAAACAAAATAGGAAAAACACCAAGGGGGGTGAATACTTTTGCAAGACACTGTATATGTCTAGGTTATACTCTATAGAGGTATACTATTAGGTTATACTCTATAGCTCTATACTACTAGGTTGTACTCTGCGCACACTGTACATAGATTTTTCTATTGTGTTATTGACTGTACGTTTGTTTATGTGTAACTCTGTGGTGTTGTTTTTGTCGCACTGCTTTGCTTTATCTTGGCCAGGTTGCAGTTGTAAATGAGAACTTGTTCTCAACTGGCCTACCTGGTTAAATAAAGGTGAAATAAAAAATAAAGAAATAAAATATATTCTACTAAGTTGTACTCTGTAGATTTATACTACTAGGTTCTACTCTATAGATGTATGTATAAGGTTGTGTGTGACTGAATGAACGGAGTGAACAAGGATGATCTGATCAATTGAAATGCCATTATCTTTCTGCTTGTCTTTTCCTTGTGACTGTTCCTTACCTTGAACCAAATTATGTTTTAGTTCAAGGTAATGTCATATTGAAAGAAATAAGGTCACATTTTACAGCCTAGGAATCTGAAAGCAACCTAGATCAGCAGTGGGTTGTTTACATAGAGATATATAGAGGACTCTAGTGCCCAAATGCCAGAGCATGGGCAGGGCCATTGAGGACTGTCTCCATTTTAAAGTAGTCAACTGGATGGGACTTCCTATGGGTTAAGGAAGGATCACATTATAATCATGAGCAAACATTCCAAAACTGAAATTGGCAGTAAATCACCAATCTTGGCATTATACCTGTTCAAACAACACACTCCAGGTGGCAGTATACACCCTTTCAGTTTGTTTACCAACTCATAGAAGTAGTAGAATAAGAAAATGGATTACTTCAAAATGAAGATGGCCTCATTGGCGCTGCCCATGCTCTCACAGACACTATAATGGGACGAATACAATGTTGCATCCTCTAACTATCTCTATGGTTGTTTACAGGCAGGTGAATTGACTGCTCACTAGATCTTGGGGGAGTGTCCTTGGGAGGGAATGTGGGTGTGTTCCTCTCAGACTGGTGTGGAGGAGTGCTGCTTAGTCTCCATGTCTGACCCCTCACACAGCATAGAACCACTAATGAAATCTATCATAAGGTGGCGGTCACAAGGTTCCTGGTAATGACGTTGTTAGGGAAAAGATACCCTAGAGGGCTATACAACAAAGCAGAATCAATGAGTTAGCCAGCTAACTCTGATAAACAACCAGAAATAACCACTTATTTTCTGGTTAATTTAGAATGCTAATCTTAGAGATGTGCTTTTGGTTGTTGAGTCAAGTAGATCATGTCCATTTCAAGCTTATCTTTCTAAAAAAAAAAAAAAGTTATTTCTGAATATTTTGGCAAGTAAGCTGGCTAACTCATCGATCCTGGTTTGTAGTATTCCCCTCTGGTCTCGCATGATCTTTGGAGAGCCAATCCTCCTGAGGTAATAATGTTAACCTATATAGCCTTTTTTGATGCTCAAGTTGTCGCCTCCAGAAATCGACCTTTGAACCTACCTTCTGCTTTTGAATACTTGAGAACATTTTACTTACATTTTACTTACAGGCATCATCATTTTGCACTGAACAACAGTGAACAGCACTGAACAGCAAATCAAACAATGAAGTATAAAGTGTAACAGAGACGTTGGTGTGCTGTAAGTACCATGGCTTGAATTTTTGACACTTCCTGATTCTCAAGCACATTATTTTACACTGTCTTGTCGATGTTTCCTTTGTTTCAATGGGAACCTTCCATGTTTTGCTGTGTCAATGGGAACCTCCCATGTTTTGCTGCGTCAATGGGAATCTCCCATGTTTTGCTGTGTCAATGGGAACCTCCCATGTTTTGCTGTGTCAATGGGAACCTCCCATGTTTTGCTGTGTCAATGGGAACCTCCCATGTTTTGCTGTGTCAATGGGAACCTCCCATGTTTTGCTGTGTCAATTGGAATCTTGCATCTTTTTCTGTGTCAATGAGAACCTCCCATGTGTTGCTCTTGTGTTTCCTTTATTTGGACAGGCCTTCATCCACTTCCCCTCCATCAGACAGAGACCAACGGTTTCATAATCATTAGTTCTGCTTATTTACAGCTACTTGGACATTAAATTGAACTGAGCTTGCATTGTTCTCGAGATGGTCTGGGATTCTATCCCACAATGTGTTCAAACACCCCTTTATTCTTTCCTTCAGTTTGAATGAATCAGTTGTATGGTATTAACAGTCCTGAGCAAGGATCTGCTCTTTCAGCAATCAAAACAAACATCAAACAAACTGTAATACTAATAATAAATTGCCTTTGTGGAGCGCTTTTCACTTACAGGCGGAAATTGCAAAGTTATTTACATTCAGAGCAACCATTTAAAGAAAAAAACTTTATTAAAAAGGCTTAAAAAAAACATTAGGCGAGAAATTAAAAGATAGCTAGTGGCCTACAGTAGTACTATACAAGATACATTAAATAATACAGGAGGCAACAAGGACAAAATAATAGACCTTGAAACTAACGGACATGACCAACAGACAACACAACGTAGATCACATTAAGCTGAAGACAGTTTGAAGAAGTGATTCTTGAGTTCCAGTGCCGGTGGCCGATACCGTAGAACGTGTCTTTGGGACTGCAAGGAGACTGGATTGAACGTGTTTGCGGCTGAGGAGTTCACTGAGGTATTAGGGACCAGAGGCACTGAGGGTTTTGAAGACTAACATGAAGATGTTGAAGTTGTTTCTGGATGAGTAGCCAGTGGAGAGAGACTAGAATGTGGGTGATGTGGACAGACCTCTGGGTTCCTGCAAGGACCCTGGCAGCGTTGTTCTGCACAAGATGCAGCCTGTGCATGCTTTTTGAGGGGAGACCACCAAGGAGGGTATTGCAGTTGAGTCGGGAGGTGAAGAAGGAATTCACCAGTTTTTCCAGATTAAATTTGAAAGAACAGGACGGAGCCGGGTGATGTTTCTGAGGTAAAATTAAAAAAAAATTGTGGTCAGAGAAAGTGAGGGAGGGGTCCAGTAACAATCCAAGGTTGGAGACAGAGGAGGACAGTGGGATGGAGTGGCTGCCAAGGGTAAGGGTGGTGAAGGAACTGGTTGTGGTGTGATGGTGTGGGCAGATGAGGACTGCTTCTGCTTTAGTGTTGAGTTGTAGGAAGTTGTCATCCAGGCCTTGATGTCATCCAGACAGCTGCTGAGGGTGTTTCTGAATGAGAGGGAGTCCGGGGTTGTTTTATGTAGATACAGTGCATTCTGAAAGAATTCAGACCTCTTGACTTTTTCCACATTTGGTTACGTTACAGCCGTATTCTAAAATGGATTAAATTGTTTTTTCCCCCCTCATCAATCCGCACACAATACCCCATAATGACAGAGCAAAAACAGTTTTCTTGAAAATTTTGCACATATATTAAGTAAAAACAGAAATATCACATTTACGTAAGTATTTACTCAATACTTTGTTGAAGCACCTTTGGCAGTGATTACAGCATTGAGTCGTCTTGGGTATGGCGCTACAAGCTTGGCCCACCTGTATTTGGGGAGTTTCTCCCATTCTTCTCTGTAGATCCTCTCAAGCTCTGTCAGGTTGGATGGGGAGCGTCGCTGCACAGCTATTTTCAGGTCTCTCCAGAGATGTTCGATCGGGTTCATGTCCGGGCTATGGCTGGGCCACTCAAGGACATTCAGAGACTTGTCCCGAAGCCACTCCTGCGTTGTCTTGACTGTGTGCTTAGGGTTGTTGTCCTGAACGTTCAACCCAGTCTGAGGTCCAGAACGCCCTGGAGCAGGTTTTCATCAAGGAACTCTCTGTACTTTGCTCCATTCATCTTTCCCTTGATCCTGACTAGTCTCCTAGTCCCTGTCGCTGAAAAACATCCCCACAGCATGATGCTTTCACCACCATTCTGTATTTTATTTTTTATTTCACCTTTCTTTAACCAGGTAGGCTAGTTGAGAACAAGTTCTCATTTACAACTGCGACCTGGCCAAGATAAAGCAAAGCAGTTCGATACATACAACAACACAGAGTTACACATGGAATAAAAAAACATACAGTCAATAATACAGTAGAAAATAAAACGAGTCTATATACAGTATGTGCAAATGAGGTAGGATAAGGGAGGTAAGGCAATAAATAGTCCATGGTGGCGAAGTAATTACAATACAGCAATTAAACACTGGAGTGATAGATGTGCAGAAGATGAATGTGCAAGTAGAGATACTGGGGTGCAAAGGAGCAAGATAAATAAATAAATACAGTATGGGGATGAGGTAGTTGGATGGGCTATGTACAGGTGCAGTGATCTGTGAGCTGCTCTGTCAGCTGGTGCTTAAAGCTTGTGAGGGTGATATGAGTCTCCAGCTTCAGTGATATTTTCACTGTGCTGTAGGGATGGTGCCAGGTTTGCTGTAGCTGTAGCTTCACTGTGGGGATGGTGCCAGGTTTCCTCCAGACATGACACTTGGCATTCAGGCCAAAGATTTCAATCTTGGTTTTATCAGACCAGAGGATCTTGGTTCTCATGGTCTGAGAGTCCTTTAGGTGCCTTTTGGCAAACTCCAAGCAGGCTGTCATGGGCCTTTTACTGAGGAGTGGCTTCCGTCCGGCCACTCTACCATAAACACATGATTGGAGGAGTGTTGCAGAGATTGTTCTCCATCTGGAAGGTTTTCCCATCTCCACAGAGGAACTCTGGAGTTCTGTCAGAGTGACCATCGGGTTCCTGGTCACCTCCCTGACCAAGGCCCTTTTCCCCGATTGCTCAGTTTGGCCGGGCGACCAGCTCTAGGAAGAGTCTTGGTGGTTCCAAACTTCTTCTATTTAAGAATGATCTGTGTTCTTGGGGACCTTCAATGCTGCAGACAATTTTTGGTCCACTTCCGCAGATCTGTGCCTCAACGCAATCCTGTCTTTGAGCTCCACGGACAATTCCTTCCACCTAATGGCTTGGTTTTTGCTCTCACATGCACTTTCAACTGTGGGACTTTATATAGACAGGTGTGTGTCTTTCCAATTCATGTCCAATCAATTTTATTTAGCACAGGTGGACTGCAATCAAGTTGTAGAAACATCTCAATGATTAGCAATGGAAACAGGATGCACCTGAGCTCAATTTCGACTCTCATATCAAAGGGTCTGAATACTTATGTAAATAAGCTATTTTTTTAATATTTTTTTTATACACTGCTCAAAAAAATAAAGGGAACACTAAAATAGCACATCCTAGATCTGAATGAATGAAATATTCTTATTAAATACTTTTTTCTTTACATAGTTGAATGTGCTGACAACAAAATCACACAAAAATTATCAATGGAAATCAAATTTATCAACCCATGGAGGTCTGGATTTGGAGTCACACTCAAAATTAAAGTGGAAAACCACACTACAGGCTGATCCAACTTTGATGTAATGTCCTTAGAACAAGTCAAAATGAGGCTCAGTAGTGTGTGTGGCCTCCACGTGCCTGTATGACCTCCCTACAACGCCTGGGCATGCTCCTGATGAGGTGGCGGACGAGGTGAGGTGGCGGAACTCCTGGACAGTCTGTGGTGCAATGTGGCGTTGGTGGATGGAGCGAGACATGATGTCCCAGATGTGCTCAATTGGATTCAGGTCTGGGGAACGGGCGGGCCAGTCCATAGCATCAATGCCTTCCTCTTGCAGGAACTGCTGACACACTCCAGCCACATGAGGTCTAGCATTGTCTTGCATTAGGAGGAACCCAGGGCCAACTGCACCAGCATATGGTCTCACAAGGGGTCTGAGGATCTCATCTCGGTACCTAATGGCAGTCAGGCTACCTCTGGCGAGCACATGGAGGGCTGTGCGCCCCCCCAAAGAAATGCCACCCCACACCATGACTGACCCACCGCCAAACCGGTCATGCTGGAGGATGTTGCAGGCAGCAGAACGTTCTCCACGGCGTCTCCAGACTCTGTCACGTCTGTCACATGTGCTCAGTGTGAACCTGCTTTCATCTGTGAAGAGCACAGGGCGCCAGTGGCGAATTTGCCAATCTTGGTGTTCTCTGGCAAATGCCAAACGTCCTGCATGGTGTTGGGCTGTAAGCACAACCCCCACCTGTGGACGTCGGGCCCTCATACCACCCTCATGGAGTCTGTTTCTGACCGTTTGAGCAGACACATGCACATTTGTGGCCTGCTGGAGGTCATTTTGCAGGGCTCTGGCAGTGCTCCTCCTTTCACAAAGGCGGAGGTAGCGGTCCTGCTGCTGGGTTGTTGCCCTCCTACGGCCTCCTCCACGTCTCCTGATGTACTGGCCTGTCTCCTGGTAGCGCCTCCATGCTCTGGACACTACGCTGACAGACACAGCAAACCTTCTTGCCACAGCTTGCATTGATGTGCCATCCTGGATGAGCTGCACTACCTGAGCCACTTGTGTGGGTTGTAGACTCCGTCTCATGCTACCACTAGAGTGAAAGCACCGCCAGCATTCAAAAGTGACCAAAACATCAGCCAGGAAGCATAGGAACTGAGAAGTGGTCTGTGGTCACCACCTGCAGAACCACTCCTTTATTGGGGGTGTCTTGCTAATTGCCTATAATTTCCACCTTTTGTCTATTCCATTTGCACAACAGCATGTGAAATGTATTGTCAATCAGTGTTGCTTCCTAAGTGGACAGTTTGATTTCACAGAAGTGTGATTGACTTGGAGTTACATTGTGTTGTTTAAGTGTTCCCTTTATTTTTTTGAGCAGTGTACATTTGCAAACATTTATTTTTTATTTAATCCATTTTTGAATACGGGCCTAAGATGAAGCTTTGAGGGACACCACAGGTGATCGTGGTGGGTTCTGACTTGTCATTTCCTATGACAACATATTGTGTGCATTTGGAAAGGTAGGAGGTGAACCAGTGTAGGACGATACTGTCGAGACCTATCTTTTCCTTCAATCGACCCAGGAGGATGCTGTGGTCAACCGTGTGGAGGCGGCACTGAGGTCAAGGAGGATGAGGATGTTCGGAAGTCCACTGTCAGCTGACATGAGGAGGTTGTTTACCACGCTGATGAGGGCCATTTCTATGGCCTGGACGATACCAGTATTGCAATATTTTTCCATGGCAAAACTGAAAACACGAAGCAGACCAAACTTTTTGATCCTTAAAAACCTGCCTTATGTAAAATATTGTGTGATATAGCTTGGAAAATAAATAATTGTGAATTTGGATGATGTTTGTTTCCAACATTTTTCCTAGAGAAGTTAAATCTACTTTGTGTTTTGTTACATTGCCACGATACTAAAATGTATCGCAATACAGATATCGTCCCGGTCCTAGCTGTTTCTCTACATTGGTTAGGCCTGAAACCGGATTGTAAATTCTCATAGTCTGAGTTTACATAGGCGATGATTGCACTTCTTGTGGTGTTAATCTTTTTGAAGAAGTAGGTGGAGAATCTTCCGCAGTCCTCTGTGGCAGTACTCTGTGGCAGTACTCTGTGGTAGTGTCTGTGGCAGTCCTCTGTAGTAGTCCTCTGTGGTAGTCCTCTGTGGCAGTTCTCTGTGGCAGTCCTCTGTGGTAGTCCTCTGTGGTAGTCCTCTGTGGTAGTCCTCTGTGGTAGTCCTCTGTGGTAGTCCTCTGTGGTAGTCCTCTGTGGCAGTCCTCTGTGGCAGTCCTCAGTGGTAGCAGTGTTGTATGTACAGTGTGAATTAATGGTGCAGATAAAACATTCAGCAGCCATGGGCCATAGAACCTCCCTATTCCTGAAAAGTGAGGCATGAGTAAATGCCACACCTTATCTTTCCCCTCCAGCCTCAGAGTTTCCGGTCTGTTTCCATTCCCCGGGCTTCTTACTCTCAAACAGGAAAGAGAAGAATTAGGGAAGGACAAGAATCTGGTCCCTAAGCAAGTGAATCACTGTGAAAACCCTGATGCAGCGCTGTATCAGAAGACTTCATTTTCTACCCTAGTACAGCACTGTATGAGAAGACTTCATTTTCTACCCTAGTACAGCACTGTATGAGAAGACTACATTTTCTACCCTAGTACAGCACTGTATGAGAAGACTACATTTTCTACCCTAGTACAGCACTGTATGAGAAGACTTCATTTTCTACCCTAGTACAGCACTGTATGAGAAGACTTCATTTTCTACCCTAGTACAGCACTGTATGAGAAGACTTCATTTTCTACCCTAGTACAGCACTGTATGAGAAGACTACATTTTCTACCCTAGTGCAGCACTGTATGAGAAGACTACATTTTCTACCCTAGTGCAGCACTGTATGAGAAGACTACATTTTCTACCCTAGTGCAGCGCTGTATGAGAAGACTACATTTTCTACCCTAGTGCAGCGCTGTATGAGAAGACTACATTTTCTATCCTAGTGCAGCGCTGTATGAGAAGACTACATTTTCTATCCTAGTGCAGCGCTGTATGAGAAGACTACATTTTCTATCCTAGTGCAGCGCTGTATGAGAAGACTACATTTTCTACCCTAGTGCAGCGCTGTATGAGAAGACTACATTTTCTACCCTAGTGCAGCGCTGTATGAGAAGACTACATTTTCTATCCTAGTGCAGCGCTGAATCAAAAGACTACATTTTCTACCCTAGTGCAGCGCTGAATCAAAAGACTACATTTTCTACCCTAGTGCAGCGCTGTATGAGAAGACTACATTTTCTACCCTAGTGCAGCGCTGAATCAAAAGACTACATTTTCTACCCTAGTACAGCACTGTATGAGAAGACTACATTTTCTACCCTAGTGCAGCGCTGAATCAAAAGACTACATTTTCTATCCTAGTGCAGCGCTTTATGAGAAGACTACATTTTCTATCCTAGTGCAGCGCTGTATCAAAAGACTACATTTTCTATCCTAGTGCAGCGCTGTATCAAAAGACTACATTTTCTATCCTAGTGCAGCGCTGTATCAGAAGACTACATTTTCTATCCTAGTGCAGCGCTGAATCAAAAGACTTCATTTTCTACCCTAGTGCAGCGCTGAATCAAAAGACTACATTTTCTATCCTAGTGCAGCGCTGTATGAGAAGACTACATTTTCTACCCTAGTGCAGCGCTGTATGAGAAGACTACATTTTCTACCCTAGTGCAGCGCTGAATCAAAAGACTACATTTTCTATCCTAGTGCAGCGCTTTATGAGAAGACTACATTTTCTACCCTAGTGCAGCGCTGTATGAGAAGACTACATTTTCTACCCTAGTGCAGCGCTGAATCAAAAGACTACATTTTCTATCCTAGTGCAGCGCTTTATGAGAAGACTACATTTTCTATCCTAGTACAGCACTGTATGAGAAGACTACATTTTCTACCCTAGTGCAGCGCTGTATGAGAAGACTACATTTTCTACCCTAGTACAGCACTGTATGAGAAGACTACATTTTCTACCCTAGTGCAGCACTGTATGAGAAGACTACATTTTCTACCCTAGTGCAGCGCTGTATGAGAAGACTACATTTTCTACCCTAGTGCAGCGCTGAATCAAAAGACTACATTTTCTATCCTAGTGCAGCACTGTATGAGAAGACTACATTTTCTACCCTAGTGCAGCGCTGAATCAAAAGACTACATTTTCTACCCTAGTGCAGCACTGTATGAGAAGACTACATTTTCTACCCTAGTGCAGCGCTGTATGAGAAGACTACATTTTCTACCCTAGTGCAGCGCTGAATCAAAAGACTACATTTTCTATCCTAGTGCAGCACTGTATGAGAAGACTACATTTTCTACCCTAGTACAGCACTGTATGAGAAGACTACATTTTCTACCCTAGTGCAGCGCTGTATGAGAAGACTACATTTTCTACCCTAGTGCAGCGCTGAATCAAAAGACTACATTTTCTATCCTAGTACAGCGCTGTATGAGAAGACTACATTTTCTACCCTAGTACAGCACTGTATGAGAAGACTACATTTTCTACCCTAGTGCAGCGCTGAATCAAAAGACTACATTTTCTACCCTAGTGCAGCGCTGAATCAAAAGACTACATTTTCTATCCTAGTACAGCGCTGTATGAGAAGACTACATTTTCTACCCTAGTGCAGCGCTGAATCAAAAGACTACATTTTCTATCCTAGTGCAGCGCTGAATCAAAAGACTACATTTTCTATCCTAGTGCAGCGCTTTATGAGAAGACTACATTTTCTATCCTAGTACAGCACTGTATGAGAAGACTACATTTTCTACCCTAGTGCAGCGCTGTATGAGAAGACTACATTTTCTACCCTAGTGCAGCACTGTATGAGAAGACTACATTTTCTACCCTAGTGCAGCACTGTATGAGAAGACTACATTTTCTACCCTAGTGCAGCACTGTATGAGAAGACTACATTTTCTACCCTAGTACAGCACTGTATGAGAAGACTACATTTTCTATCCTAGTGCAGCGCTGTATGAGAAGACTACATTTTCTACCCTAGTACAGCACTGTATGAGAAGACTACATTTTCTACCCTAGTACAGCACTGTATGAGAAGACTACATTTTCTACCCTAGTGCAGCGCTGTATGAGAAGACTTCATTTTCTACCCTAGTGCAGCACTGTATGAGAAGACTACATTTTCTACCCTAGTGCAGCACTGTATGAGAAGACTACATTTTCTACCCTAGTGCAGTGCTGTATCAGAAGACTTCATCTGTTATTTTGCTCTGCTATGGAGATTATAATTTGTTTTGCAAAGAGGAGAAATTACTAAATGCACCAAAGTTGGGATAATCGTTGACAGAATTATTGGCTTAGAAAGTCAAATTAAAGTACAGTTTATTACTGATATGTACTGAAGTGAATATACCATTGTTCAATATCCACTATTTCTAATTTTGTGTTCAGTGATTCTTGAAGCCTTATGTTCCACATAGTAATGAACAGTAAATATGTTCATTATTTCTGATCAGGTGTTCTTGTGTGATTCCCCACAGTTGACGGACTGGAAAAATGTTCTCTTGCCAGCTGTGATGTTGTGGTGGGCAGCACCCAGACTCCTCCACTTAAGCAGAAGGGGAAGCTCTCCACTATAGGGAAGATCTTCAAACCCTGGAAGTGGCGCAAGAAGAAAACCAGCGACAAGTTTCAGGACCTATCCATATGTATGTCTGATGTAGCCTCGTCACATACTGCTTCATTATGCTGTAGCCAAGTCTTTCATCGTTGTCATTCCACATGTTTTCATGTATTATGCTGTAGCCAACTCTTCCATCGTTGTCATTCCACATGTTTCCATGTATTATGCTGTAGCCAACTCTTCCATCGTTGTCATTCCACATGTTGTCATGTATTATGCTGTAGCCAACTCTTCCATCGTTGTCATTCCACATGTTGTCATGTATTATGCTGTAGCCAACTCTTCCATCGTTGTCATTCCACATGTTGTCATGTATTATGCTGTAGCCAACTCTTCCATCGTTGTCATTCCACATGTTGTCATGTATTATGCTGTAGCCAACTCTTCCATCGTTGTCATTCCACATGTTGTCATGTATTATGCTGTAGCCAACTCTTCCATCGTTGTCATTCCACATGTTGTCATGTATTATGCTGTAGCCAACTCTTCCATCGTTGTCATTCCACATGTTGTCATGTATTATGCTGTAGCCAACTCTTCCATCGTTGTCATTCCACATGTTGTCATGTATTATGCTGTAGCCAACTCTTTCATCGTTGTCATTCCACATGTTGTCATGTATTATGCTGTAGCCAACTCTTCCATCGTTGTCATTCCACATGTTGTCATGTATTATGCTGTAGCCAACTCTTCCATCGTTGTCTCTTCCACTCTTCCATCGTTGTCATTCCACATGTTGTCATGTATTATGCTGTAGCCAACTCTTTCATCGTTGTCATTCCACATGTTGTCATGTATTATGCTGTAGCCAACTCTTCCATCGTTGTCATTCCACATGTTGTCATGTATTATGCTGTAGCCAACTCTTCCATCGTTGTCTCTTCCACTCTTCCATCGTTGTCATTCCACATGTTGTCATGTATTATGCTGTAGCCAACTCTTCCATCGTTGTCATTCCACATGTTGTCATGTATTATGCTGTAGCCAACTCTTACATTGTTGTCATTCCACATGTTGTCATGTATTATGCTGTAGCCAACTCTTTCATCGTTGTCATTCCACATGTTGTCATGTATTATGCTGTAGCCAACTCTTCCATCGTTGTCATTCCACATGTTTTCATGTATTATGCTGTAGCCAACTCTTCCATCGTTGTCATTCCACATGTTGTCATGTATTATGCTGTAGCCAACTCTTCCATCGTTGTCATTCCACATGTTGTCATGTATTATGCTGTAGCCAACTCTTCCATCGTTGTCATTCCACATGTTGTCATGTATTATGCTGTAGCCAACTCTTCCATCGTTGTCATTCCACATGTTGTCATGTATTATGCTGTAGCCAACTCTTCCATCGTTGTCATTCCACATGTTGTCATGTATTATGCTGTAGCCAACTCTTCCATCGTTGTCATTCCACATGTCATGTATTATGCTGTAGCCAACTCTTCCATCGTTGTCATTCCACATGTTGTCATGTATTATGCTGTAGCCAACTCTTCCATCGTTGTCATTCCACATGTCATGTATTATGCTGTAGCCAACTCTTCCATCGTTGTCATTCCACATGTTGTCATGTATTATGTTGTAGCCAACTCTTCCATCGTTGTCATTCCACATGTTGTCATGTATTATGCTGTAGCCAACTCTTCCATCGTTGTCATTCCACATGTTGTCATGTATTATGCTGTAGCCAACTCTTCCATTGTTGTCATTCCACATGTTGTCATGTATTATGCTGTAGCCAACTCTTCCATCGTTGTCATTCCACATGTTGTCATGTATTATGCTGTAGCCAACTCTTCCATCGTTGTCATTCCACATGTTGTCATGTATTATGCTGTAGCCAACTCTTCCATTGTTGTCATTCCACATGTTGTCATGTATTATGCTGTAGCCAACTCTTCCATCGTTGTCATTCCACATGTTGTCATGTATTATGCTGTAGCCAACTCTTCCATCGTTGTCATTCCACATGTTGTCATGTATTATGCTGTAGCCAACTCTTCCATCGTTGTCATTCCACATGTTGTCATGTATTATGCTGTAGCCAACTCTTCCATCGTTGTCATTCCACATGTTGTCATGTATTATGCTGTAGCCAACTCTTCCATCGTTGTCATTCCACATGTTTTCATGCCAAACATGACATGAAACTTGTGCCATTCGCTATCCCCTCACATGATTAACATCCCCACAAAGTTTTAATCTATTGGTTTGCATCTTGCGTGACTGCCATGACGGGCAAGCTACATAGTGTATACCCTAACTAAAGTACATCTTGTGGTTTTGACATTTATGTAAAAATTTGAAGCTTGATTAAAAGACTATCAGCAGGCTAGGGGCAGGTTTGACAGGAGTGAGTGTAATCATGGGTTTAATTTCTCAAGCATCCTCCACTGTTTCTGTACTATGTATGATGTGACACAGAACTAAATGAAGTGATATCTGATCATCATATGCAATCATGTTGAGCTATTCATGTCATACTAGACCTGGCTTCAAATAGTTTGTTTTATTTCAAATAGTTTGACCATTTGATTGAGCCTGTCTGAATGCCTGGGTGGGATAGCTGGGTGGAATAGCTATTTAAAGAAAACAATACTATTGGAACCCAATTCTGTCGTCTGTCATAGCTGTCTGGCTAGTAGTAGGAAGGCCTTCTCAAGTTCATCTCTTGGTGTGATAATTGACTTTTGAACACAAATGCTGTTATTATTATTATTTTTTACATAATTTACATATTTAATGGTCTACTTTCCCTACTGCATCATGGCTCCATGACCCTAAGCTGTCCATCTGTCACATGGTCTGTTCTAATTTTATTCCTCTGTGTCATTTTTCCTGGACTTTTATTTCATCCCTGACGTACATATAGTGCGTGTGTGTGTGTACACACTGGGTAATATCCTACCCTGTCATTGCAAAGATCACAGAATGAATGACTGCATCTGGCCAATGATTAACTCTGCCTTGCTCATCTCCATAGTTCTGGAGAGGAAAATCTCCACGAGGCAAAGTCGAGAGGAGCTGATAAGACGAGGAGTCCTCATTCCGGATCAAGGTGAGAGTTATGGTGGGAAAATGAATGTAATTAACAGTGTGCATTTGTTAAAGGCCCTGTTTCCCTCTGTGGCATTGTCATGCCAAAAACCACTCTCACAAGAGCTGCTGTCCTCTACTAACAATTTACCTGCATCAACAAGTTTGTGTTTTTATAACCAGTGGAAAACTCCCTGATGTTAGCTGTTGCTACGATGGGGAAGAAACCCAAACTTCAGTACCATCTACGTTGTTTGTCCTCCTGGTAGTCACTGAAGAGCAAGAGTAATGAGGCCCAGGAGAGGACCCTGTTGCTGCCCTCACTAACACCCCCCTCCCCCTACATTGTTATATTCTAATGTAACATTACCTAAAATCTGCAAGGATGAAAAATGACATTTTGTACTTAACTTCTCTGGGATAGGTGGCAGTATTTTCACGTCCGGATGAAAAGCGCGTACAAAGTAAACTGCCTGATACTCAGGCCCAGAAGCTAAGATATGCATATTATTAGTAGATTTGGATAGAAACCACTCTGAAGTTTCTAAAACTGTTTGAATCATGTCTGTGAGTATAACAGAACTTATTTGGCAGGTGAAACCCCGAGGACAAACCATTCTGATGTTTTTTTTTAGGTCACTCTTTTCAATGGGATTTCATTGGGAATCCAGATTTCTAAGGGACCTTCTTGCAGTTCCTATCACTTCCACTGGATGTCAACAGTCTTTAGAAATTGGTTGAGGTTTTTCCTTTGAGAAATGAAGAAGTAGCACTGTTCAGAATGAGGGTAGATAGAAGTGTACTCTTTATTAGAGGCGCATGACCTGAAAGCTCGCTACACTTTGTTTTCCTCCGGTATTGAACACAGATCATACCGTCTTAAATTTTATCGATTATTTACGTAAAAAAATACCTAAAGTTGTATTAGGAAAGTAGTTTGAAATGTTTGGACAAAGCTTACAGGTAACCTATGAGATATTTTGTAGTCACGTTGCGCGAGATGGAACCAGTGTTTTTCTGGATCAAACACGCCAAATAAATGGACATTTTGGATATATATCGACGGAATTAATCGAACAAAAGGACCATTTGTGATGTTTATGGGACATATTGGAGTGCCAACAGGCTCGTCAAATGTAAGGCATAAATTATATCTTTATTTCTGTGTTTTGTGTCGCGCCTGGAGGGTTGAAATATGATTGTCTGTGTTTGTTTGCTGGGGTGCTATCCTCAGATAATAGCGTTGTTTGCTTTCGACGTAAAGCCTTTTTGAAATCTGACACGTTGGCTGGATTCACAACAAGTGTAGCTTTAATTTGGTGTATTGCATGTGTGATTTCATGAAAGTTAAATTTTTATAGTAATTTATTTTGAATTTGGCGCTCTGCATTTTCACTGGATGTTGGCCGGTGGGACGCTAGCATCCCACATATCCCAGAGAGGTTAAGGGAGTTAATCTCATGGTAAACGTAAATGTCTCAAGCCAGAAGCCTCCTTCTTGTATTTCTCGTATGTACTGTATACTGAGTGGATGTAAAATAGTAAAATAGCTTCATATCACCCCCTGCTAACTGTTAAATGTTTCCTTAGGACCAGAGGACCCAGTGAACCCTGAGACTCTAAATGGCCACGCCACGCTTAGTCTGGGGTCAGAGGAGGTCAAAGTTGACATAGAGTCTCCTGAAACGCCTTCAGAGGAGAAGACCGAAGAGTCAGAGAATTCTGAAGACAAAGCAGGTATACTGGAATGCTTTTAACATGTTTGTCTGCAAGCAGGCCAAAGCTAAATGAAATGGCATGGTCTAAATCCATTCAGTGATTGATTGAATAATGTGTCCACTAGCGTTTCCTATTTTGGCTTTGACCTCCAAGCATGAGTCTGAACAGAGCAATAACCCATCCACTGATGGCCAATATTACCCTGTTAGACCTGCAGGAGTATTGCCATCTGAAGCTTTTAAAGTGTTGTGGGGGTTTCTCAATTCAATTTGTATTGGTTTTTCCATCCCATATCCATTAAGATGTCTCCATCGCTGTTAATCTTTTAGCAGATGGCTGATCGGCACAAGGCTGCACACTCCAGCAGAATGTATCCAGATACACCTTCTATGTTAAATCCCCTTGATGCTTGGATAGAGAAATGAAAGAGTAGAGACACCTATTCTTAAGACCTGCAGGTCAAAGGAGTCTGTCACTTCTGCAATGATCAAATGCCTTCTGTACTCTACTGATCATACCACTGGAGCCAGAGCTCTGGCCTCTTCAGATCAATAGTAAGCCACTCCACTGCTCCCCACTTAAGACCAAAGACAAACTGGAATGACCGGCTAGATCTCTCTCCAACGACACATTCAGAGTGGTTCAGCTGGTCAATGCAGGTCAGGAGAACTGATTCAATTGAGTTCTCAGTTCATTACAGAGCCATTTGGCGCCCTGTCAGGGCAGATACCCAGACTGTGCCTCATCTACAGTGCCCGAGCACTGAGGGCACTGCCTGGCAATAATAATGTGCTGCTTTACTGAATGCATCGAGAGCATGGTCGTGTCAGCTCAGATGAGTAAGAATGTGGAGAGAAATTCTCCTATGTTGACCACATAAGATATACTTTATTAGTCCATACTAGATGGACATTTGTCCCCTCCGATATAAACACACACGTTAGGTTGGAGGTCAAGTCACATCATAAAGGTTTGTTAGACCTTTCTTCATACCTCCGATATACAGGGGCTTGCGAAAGTATTCACCCCCCTTGGCATTCTTCCTATTTTGTTGCCTTACAACCTGGAATTAAATTTTCCTGCTGGAAGGTGAACCTCCGTCCCAGTCTCAAATCTCTGGAAGACTAAAACAGGTTTCCCTCAAGAATTTCCCTGTATTTAGCACCATCCATCATTCCTTCAATTCTGACCAGTTTCCCAGTCCCTGCCGATGAAAAACATCCCCACAGCATGATGGTGTTCTTATCTAACCAGAGTATCTTTTCAAATCAAATTTTATTTGTCACATACACATGGTTAGCAGATGTTAATGCGAGTGTAGCGAAATGCTTATGCATCTAGTTCCGAACATGCAGTAATATCTAACAAGTAATCTAACCTAACAATTTCACAACTACCTTATACACACAAGTGTAAAGGAAAGAATAAGAATATGTACATAAAAATATATGAATGAATGATGGCCGAACGGCATAGGCTAGATGCAGTAGATGGTATAGAGTACAGTATATACATATGAAATGAGTAATGTAGGGTATGTAAACATTATATAAAGTGGCATTGTTTAAAGTGGCTAGTGATACATTTATTACATAAATGTTTCCATTATTAAAGTGGCTAGAGTTGAGTCAGTATGTTGGCAGCAGCCCCTCAATGTTAGTGATGGCTGTTTAACAGTCTGATAGCCTTGAGATAGAAGCTGTTTTTCAGTCTCTCGGTCCCCGCTTTGATGCACCTGTACTGACCTCGCCTTCTGGATGATAGCGGGGTGAACAGGCAGTGGCTCGTGTGGTTGTTGTCCTTGATGATCTTTTTGGCCTTGCTGTGACATCGGGTGGTATAGGTGTCCTGGAGGGCAGGTAGTTTGCCCCCGGTGATGCGTTGTGCAGACCTCACTACCCTCTGGAGAGCCTTGCCGTTGTGGGCGGAGCAGTTGCCGTACCAGGCGGTGATACAACCCGACAGGATGCTCTCGATTGTGCATCTGTAAAAGTTTGTGAGTGTTTTTGTTGGCAAGCTGAATTTCTTCAGCCTCCTGAGGTTGAAGAGGCGCTGCTGCTCCTTCTTCACCACGCTATCTGTGTGGGTGGACCATTTCAGTTTGTCCGTGATGTGTACGCCGAGCAACTTAAAACTTCCCACCTTCTCCACTACTGTCGGGTCAATGTGGATAGGGGGCTGCTCCCTCTGCTGTTTCCTGAAGTCATCTGCTTTGTTTTGTTGACATTGAGTGTGAGGTTATTTTCCTGACACCACACTCCGAGGGACCTCACCTCCTCCCTGTAGGCCGTCTCGTCGTTGTTTGTAATCAAGCCTACCACTGTAGAGTCATCTGCAAACTTGATGATTGAGTTGGAGGCGTGCATGGCCACGCAGTCATGGGTGAACAGGGAGTACAGGAGAGGGCTGAGAACACACCCTTGTGGGGCCCCAGTGTTGAGGATCAGCGGGGTGGAGATGTTGTAACCTACCCTCACCACCTGGGGGGTGGCCCATCAGGAAGTCCAGGACCCAGTTGCACAGGGCGGGGTCGAGACCTAGGGTCTCGAGCTTAATGACAAGTTTGGAGGGTACTATGGTGTTAAATGCTGAGCTGTAGTCGATGAACAGCATTCTTACATAGGTATTCCTCTTGTCTCCCACATGCCTTTTGGCGAACACCAAAAGTGTTTGCTTATTTTTTTCTTAAGCAATGGCTTTTTTCTGGCCACTCTTCCGTGAAGCCCAACTCTGTGGAGTGTACTGCTTAAAGTGATCCGATGGACAGATACTCTAATCTCTGCTGTGGAGCTTTGCAGCTCCTTTAGGGTTATCTTTGGTCTCTTTGTTGTCTCTCTGATTAATGCCCTTCTTGTCTGGTCTGTGAGTTTTGGTGGGCGGCCCTCTCTTGACAGGTTTGTTGTGGTGCCATATTCTTTCCATTTTTTAATAATGGATTTAATGGCTCTCCGTGGGATGTTCAAAGTTTCGGATATTTTTTTATAACCCAACCCTGATCTGTACTTCTCCACAACTTTGTCCCTGACCTGTTTGGAGAGCTCCTTGGTCTTCATGGTGCCGCTTGCTTGGTGGTGCTCCTTGCTTAGTGGTGTTGCAGACTCTGGGGCCTTTCAGAACAGGTGTATATCTACTGAGATCATGTGATGCTTAGATTGCACACAGGTGGACTTTATTTAACTAATTATGTGACTTCTGAAGGTAATTGGTTGCACCAGATCTTATTTAGGGGCTTCATAGCAAAGGGGGTGAATACATATGCACGCACCACTTTTCAGTTTTGAATTTTTTTTGAATTTTCTTTTCACTTCATCAATTTGGACTATTTTGTGTATGTCAATAACATGAAATCCAAATAAAAATCAATTTAAATTACAGGTTGTAATGCAACAAAATAGGAAAAATGCCAAGGGGGTGAATACTTTTGCAGGGTTTGAATACTTTTGCAGGGTTTTGCAGGACCTTTCTTCATTCCTCCGATATGCACATAATGCACCGACTTTATGTTCCCCACTTTTACGATTATTAGTGAGACTGTGTCTGTCTGACTCCATCCATCTGGGGGTTGGTAAATGACAGGAGAGGTTGCTCTGCTCCCCCTCCTCTACCCTCGTAGTGACAAATGAAAACAAAGCTACTCCAAATGGGTACCAGGCCAGAACGAACCAGGCCAGAATGCGGGAGGCCCCCCAAAAAAGCCCTACCACTGCACCT
Source organism: Salvelinus namaycush (assembly GCF_016432855.1). Lineage (NCBI taxonomy): Eukaryota > Metazoa > Chordata > Actinopteri > Salmoniformes > Salmonidae > Salvelinus > Salvelinus namaycush. The sequence continues at coordinate 76,014,826 of NC_052310.1, forward strand.
CCCAAATCAGCTGGTGGGGTTACAGCAGGGCGCAGGGACGGGACCACGGGCGGTAAAAAGCTGGCCAAAAGCACAGGCAAGCAAGCTTCTGCTCTGTCCCACAAACAAAACCATCGAAACAATTACCGTGGGAGCGGTGAGTATCAGTGGTGCTGGTTGGTTGGGAGAGAGAAGCCTGTTTGCATGCAAAACCCGTCTTCGCATGTGGAAGGCCTCCCTCCGTCCATCAGTCCATCCATCCTTGTCCCCCCTCAGGAATGAATGGTAGTGTCCATACTAGAATAGGCTGAGGATTTACAGTAGTTGAAAGGTTGTTTTTTTCTTGTAGTAAAAAGGGAAGTGAGAAGAGTGTGTACAGAGTGTTGCCTGCAAATACTTTTACACAGCAGAGCACTACAATGAGACAATGTGTCCCATTTGTGTTCCCCTGCTTGCTGTCTGCCTGCTGCCTACCTGCTGCCTTCCTACTGCCTTCCTTCTGCCTGCCTGCGCCTGTCTGCTGCTTGCCTGCCTGCCTGCTGCCTTCCTGGTGCCTGCCTGCCTGCTGCCTACCTGCTGTCTGCCTGCTGCCTGCCTGCCTGTCGCCTGCCCTCTGTCTTTCTTCTGCCTCTGAGAACCCTTGCTCATGTGGTTTCTTTTTGTCTTTGGTGCATGAGGATCTGGTTCATGGAGCGTTTGGTTCCCCAGGTCCTGCGTGGCCATTTTGTGTTTGTGTGTGTCTGGTTGTATGTGTGTATTTGTCTCTGTCTGTCTGTGTGCCAGCGTCTGTGCACATGTCTCATTTGACCCCATTAGAATAAACTATGCTACTCAGGGCCAATAGTGTTGCATGTGATGGGCATGCCTGCCAAACTTGTTTTTTTATTAGTTTCTGTAAAGAAATGCCATATTTTGGCCTCTCCATATTTCTGTTTTATGTCCATTGTTATCCTCTGGCTATAGTAATCTTTAAGTTCGCATTGTCCTCTTGTTGAGTGACAGTTTTTTGAGTTCGCATTGTCCTCTTGTTGAGTGACAGTTTTTTGAGTTCGCATTGTTCTCTTGTTGAGTGACAGTAGTTTATTGAGTTCACATTGTTCTCTTGTTGAGTGACAGTAGTTTATTGAGTTCACATTGCTCTCTTGTTGAGTGACAGCAGTTTATTGAGTTCACATTGTTCTCTTGTTGAGTGACAGCAGTTTATTGAGTTCACATTGTTCTCTTGTTGAGTGACAGCAGTTTATTGAGTTCACATTGTTCTCTTGTTGAGTGACAGTAGTTTATTGAGTTCACATTGTTCTCTTGTTGAGTGACAGTAGTTTATTGAGTTCACATTGTTCTCTTGTTGAGTGACAGTAGTTTATTGAGTTCACATTATTCTCTTGTTGAGTGACAGTAGTTTATTGAGTTCACATTGTTCTCTTGTTGAGTGACAGTAGTTTATTGAGTTCACATTGTTCTCTTGTTGAGTGACAGTAGTTTATTGAGTTCACATTGTTCTCTTGTTGAGTGACAGTAGTTTATTGAGTTCACATTGTTCTCTTGTTGAGTGACAGTAGTTTATTGAGTTCACATTGTTCTCTTGTTGAGTGACAGTAGTTTATTGAGTTCGCATTGTTCTCTTGTTGAGTGACAGTAGTTTATTGAGTTCGCATTGTTCTCTTGTTGAGTGACAGTAGTTTATTGAGTTCACATTGTTCTCTTTTTGAGTGACAGTTTATTGAGTTCACATTGTTCTCTTGTTGAGTGACAGTTTATTGAGTTCACATTGCTCTCTTGTTGAGTGACAGTAGTTTATTGAGTTCACATTGTTCTCTTGTTGAGTGACAGTAGTTTATTGAGTTCACATTGCTCTCTTGTTGAGTGACAGCAGTTTATTGAGTTCACATTGTTCTCTTGTTGAGTGACAGTAGTTTATTGAGTTCGCATTGTTCTCTTGTTGAGTGACAGTAGTTTATTGAGTTCACATTGTTCTCTTGTTGAGTGACAGTAGTTTATTGAGTTCGCATTGTTCTCTTGTTGAGTGACAGCAGTTTATTGAGTTCACATTGTTCTCTTGTTGAGTGACAGTTTATTGAGTTCACATTGCTCTCTTGTTGAGTGACAGCAGTTTATTGAGTTCACATTGTTCTCTTGTTGAGTGACAGTTTATTGAGTTCACATTGCTCTCTTGTTGAGTGACAGTAGTTCATTTGGTTTTGAATAGCTTCTGTATATCTACCAAATGGTGTATCCACAATACAACCTCTATCCACAATACGGCCTGTATCCGCAATACGGCCTCTATCCGCAATACGGCCTGCATCCGCAATACGGCCTGCATCCGCAATACGGCCTCTATCCGCAATACGGCCTCTATCCGCAATACGGCCTCTATCCGCTATACGGCCTCTATCCGCAATACGGCCTGCATCCGCAATACGGCCTGCATCCGCAATACGACCCCTATCCGCAATACGACCCCTATCCGCAATACGACCCCTATCAGCAATACGACCCCTATCAGCAATACGACCTCTATCCGCAATACGACCTTTGGAGCACCTTAAATGAAATTTGAGGTAAAAAGGCAAATTCCCACTTCCATCATTCACTGAATCAGATTGCTCAATCAGATTAGCAAATTTAGGCATGACATGCCAGCAACAAACGCTGACACTACACATTCAAGTATATCTGACAAAATTATGAAAGACAAGTAATATTTAACTCTGTAAAGTGAGTGTGGAAGAGGTGAACAAATTATTGTTGTCTATCAAAAATGACAACCCACTGGTGGTCTGACAACTGGGAAAGAAAATTACTGAGGATAATAGTGGACGATATTGCCACTCCCATTTGCCATATCTTCAATTGAAGCCTACTATAAAGTGTGTGCCCTCAGGCCTGGAGGGAAGCAAAAGTCAATATCTCACCTAAGAACAATAAAGGCCCTTTAACTGGCTCAAATAGCCGACCAATCGGCCTATTACCAAACCTTAGTAAACTTTTTGAAAAAATGGTGTTTGACCAGATGCAATGCTATTTTACAGTAAACAAATTGACAACAGACTTTCAGCACACTTATAGGGAAGGACATTCAACAACCACAGCACTTACACAAATGACTGATGATTGGCTGAGAGAAATTTATGTTAAAAAGATTGTGGGGGCTGTTTTGCTAGACTTCAGTGTGTCTTTTGACATTAACGATCATAGTCTGCTGCTGGAAAACATATGTGTTATGGCTTTACACACCCTGCTATATTGTGGATAATGAGTTACTTGTCTAACAGAACACAGAGGGTGTTCTTTAATGGAAGCCTCTCCAACATAATCCAGGTAGGACATTTGAACTAGGATTAAATGTCAGGAATTGTGAAAAACTGAGTTTAAATGTGCAGGTGAAGTCGGCAGTTTACATACACCTTATCCAAAGACATTTAAATTAAGTTTTTCACAATTCCTGACATTTAATCCGAGTAAAAATGTCCTGTCTTAGGGCAGTTAGGATCACCACTTTGTTTTAAGAATGTGAAATGTCAGAAAAATAGTAGAGAGAATGATTTATTTCAGCTTTTATTTCTGTCATCACATTCCTAGTGGGTCATAAGTTTACATACACTCAATTAGTATTTGGTAGCATTGCCTTTAAATTGCTTAACTTGGGTCACAAGTTTCAGGTAGCCTTCCACAAGCTTCCCACAATAAGTTGGGTGAATTTTGGCCCATTCCTCCTTACAGAGCTGGTGTAACTGAGTCAGGTTTGTAGGCCTCCTTGCTCGCACACGCTTTTCCAGTTCTGCCCACAAATGTTCTATGGGATTGAGGTCAGGGCTTTATGTTGGCCACTCCAATACCTTGACATTGTTGTCCTTAAGCCATTTTGCCACAATTTTGGAAGTATGCTTGGGGTCATTGTCCATTTGGAAGACCCATTTGCGACCAAGCTTTAACATCCTGACTGATGTCTTGAGATGCTGCTTCAATATATCCACATAATTTTATTTTCTCATGATGCCATCTATCTTGTGAAGTGCACCAGTCCCTCCTGCAGCAAAGCACCCCAACAACATGATGCTGCCACACCCGTGCTTCACGGTTGGGATGGCGTTCTTCGGCTTGCAAGCCTCCCCCTTTTTCCTCCAAACATAACGATGGTCATTATGGCCAAACAGTTCTATTTTTGTTTCATCAGACCAGAGGACATTTCTCCAAAAAGTACAATCTTTGTCCCCATGTGCAGTTGCAAACCGTAGTCTGGCTTTTTTATGGCGGTTTTGGAGCAGTTGCTTCTTCCTTGCTTAGCGGCCTTTTAGGTTATGTCGATATAGGACTTGTTTTACTGTGGATATAGATACTTTTGTACCTGTTTCCTCCAGCATCTTCACAAGGTCCTTTGCTGTTGTTCTGGGAATGATTTGCACTTTTCGCACCAAAGTACGTTTATCTCTAGGAGACAGAACGCGTCTCCTTCCTGAGCGGTATGACGGCTACGTGATCCCATGGTGTTTATACTTGCGTACTATTGTTTTACTGATGAACGTGGTACCTTCAGGCATTTGGAAATTGCTCCCAAAGATGAACTAGACTTGTGGAGGTCCACCATTTTTTTTCAGAAGTCTTGGCTGATTTATTTTGATTTTCCCATGATGTCAAGCAAAGAGGCACTGAGTTTGAAGGTAGGCCTTGAAATACATCCACAGGTACACCTCCAATTGACTCAAATGATGTCAATTAGCCTATCAAAAGCTTCTAAAGCCATGGCATTATTTTCTGGAATTTTCCAAGCTGTTTAAAGGCACAGTCAACTTAGTGTATCTAAACTTCTGACCCACTGGAATTGTGATACAGTGAATTGTAAGTGAAATAATCTGTCTGTAAACAATTGTTGGAAAAATGACTTGTGTCATGCACAAAGTAGATGTCCTAACTGACTTGCCAAAACTGTAGTTTGTTAACAAGAAATGTGGTGTGGTTGAAAAACGAGTTTTAATGACTCCAACCTAAGTGTATGTAAACTTCCGACTTCAACTGTATGTGGTAGTAGAGTAGGAGCCTGAGGGCACACACTTAATGGGTTGTGAAATATGTTGTGAATGTTTTGTCATGTTTTTAAAATTGTATAACTGCCTTAATTTTGCTGGACCCCAGGAAGAGTAGCTGCAGCCTTAGCAGCAGCTAATGGGGATCCATAATAACTACAAATACAAATACCTCTATCCACAATACGACCTCTGTCAACAATACGACCTCTGTCAACAATACGAACTCTGTCCACAATACGAACTCTGTCCACAATACGAACTCTGTCCACAATACGAACTCTGTCCACAATACGAACTCTGTCCACAATACGAACTCTGTCCACAATACGAACTCTGTCCACAATACGAACTCTGTCTACAATACGAACTCTGTCCACAATACGAACTCTGTCCACAATACGAACTCTGTCCACAATACGAACTCTGTCCACAATACGAACTCTGTCCACAATACGAACTCTGTCCACAATACGAACTCTTTCACAGCCACTAATAATCTTACCCTGACCCTGGCCGTGACCCCACTCTCCGAGAGTGTCTCAAGGAGAGGGAGGGAGGGAGAGTTGGGATATGCAAAAAATGCGTGCCTATAATACACCCAAATTATTATTATTATTATTATTATTATTATTATTATCTTACTCTTCTATTTCTATCACATGACCATAACATTCTATAGAACGTATATATATATTTGTTATATCATTGACTGTTAATGTTCCAGATTTAAACAAAAGGCTCATGTCTGAAGTCCCTAGGCTCGTCATTTAAAATGACAGCAAAAACAAAAGCGCATAAAATACAACAGGACATCAGCCAGTTTTTGCTGTTGTTTAAAATAAACCTAATGAAGTTTCCTCTCCTCTTAGCCAAATCCTCTCATCCTAAGAAAACTGGAGGCACATCCAAGACCACTGCCCAGTCCTCATCCTCCTCATTGTCCACACCGTGTACCAGAAAGATCTCGAAGGACAGGCCTGCCAATCCAACCGGGACAGAGAAGACCAACAAGCGCGAGCTCCAACTAGCAACTGACCCTTCCCGCTTCTCTGGAGCCCCCAAGGCCTCCCCAGACACAGACAGCCTACCAGGTGAAAGATGGCTCACGGGTCCTGGGGATGGGAACCAGGGGGGTAAGGAGGATCCCTCTTCTGGCCCAGATGGCAGGCCTGCTGCTCAGGATGACTCCTCTCTGCCTGGGGTGGATAAAGACAATGCCTCAGGTGCTGGCCCTCAGGACCCTGGAGAGAAAGCGCCCCTTGTCAACAGCACCACTGAGGACACTTCCTTCACTGAGTCTCAAAACGAGAGCTCCACGGAGGAAGCCCTGGGGACTGGGAAAGATGGAGGTGACCATGAGCAACAGTCGGCGGACGAAGACCATGACTTAGAGAAAAATCTGAGGTATGTCTCTAGTGCAGAAAAGCCATTTTATGGGGTTTCAGACAGAGAAAAAACAGCACAGAAAATGTTATTGTTCAGCAATGCCACAAAGCCACTTCATAAGGGTATGAACAACAGAATTAGAATGACATTTATATTGTATGAACATTCTTGCAGACAAAACCATATAGTTGAAGTTTCATTATTTTTGAAGTATGTTCCCAGGCTGTACTGTGGTATTCTGCTAGCTACTGTACTCCAAACACCTACTGGAGCAGCTGAACAGATGCTTGCTGAAAATCTATATTGAGGCATGGCAATGTTCGTTCATCATCTCAGAGAACGACATTTATCAGAAAAGGTTGAGAGTTTTGAGACGCATCTGATTTAAGCATGGCCTTGTTAATCATGAGCATCCTGCTACAGATGTAGGGTCTTAATTTGATCACCCTGTTACTTGAGAACTTTCTTACAATGCAGGACATTTTAAACTTATAGTGTACTTGAGGATTAAAAAGTATTCTGAAGTTTGTAATTTCCACTTAGAAATGTCAGACTTGATTATCCCTTACGAAAGATGTATCAACCCCTACAAAAATGTCCATTAATTATAATCCACATAATATTTCACATTTCCTGTTGCTGCAAGATTTTTTTCCTGCTGTAGCAAACTGGCTCAAATTAAGATCTTACATCTGTATGCGGGAAACACACTCCGTCATATTGTACATGCAGGAATGGAAGGGAAACTAGTTCTAGCTGTCTCCTGCTACAAGGCTTTTGAGTTGTGCACTTTGGGTCCATATAGCAGGTCTGAGTTCATAAAGTGAAGCAGACCTGGGTCAAACGCAGAAATATTTCAAAGTATATGAGGTACACTTGATGTAGCTTGAATTCTGCACTTTTGGGATCATTCCATTGGTTCTATCAAACCAGGCCAATTAAATCAAGCGCATTTCAAGTATTTGAAAGTAGTTGAGTTATATATTTGACCCAGGCTGGTAGTAACTGAAGAAAATAAAAGGGTGTCTTACATCATGATTGCTCTTGCGAAACTTTGGAATGAAATTAGGTGGTATTGGTGGGAAAGCTCTTTACCGCAATCACGATTACCATAATAATACAGTATCCTTTACAAAACTCCATTGAAGGCATGATGTAAGTCGTACTGCACGTGTAAATGGATCAGACAGTTCCAACAGGATTACGGGATGGAGCATGGTGTGACAACCTACCCAATAACAACATTGTTCCCTCATTGTCAGTGTTTTCCAGCTTGAGATGGTTAGCAGCATTGGGAGTTAAACAGTACTGCAGATTCAGAAGACAGCACAGCAGTGTAAAAAGCTATTCTGTGTGGAATATTGTACTGTATAATTTACTGATATACACTTATTCTCCCAGAGAAGCTGGATCATTTCCCAGGGGTATTGCACTTGGTCATGCGTGGGATGTTCCCCAATGCTGGAAGGGGGGCTTGAGTGAAAAGTTTGGGAACCCCTGCTGTAAGTCACAGAACCCTGTCTGTGATGTATGCCTTCAACCATTGGAAAGAGGATAGTTTATCTTGCATGATGCCAGGTTCATGAGGAAAAACCTTTTGGGAAAGAAAAGGCCTGTTTTCACCAGCGTTTTGGTCTATACACCCTTCATCTGATTTTTTAATCGCCGTTTTCCATTATGCAACAAGGACAACAATGGACATGATAAATCAATCAATAGACAAGAATCAATCAAGTAAGAACGCTTTATCAGAGTTTTGATGATATGATTCCAGGCCTACCAATGGGATTGGTGAGAAGCTCCACAGTGTTAACCTGGAGAGCCCAGAGGTTACAGTCATCCCAGACAGCACTACGGAGTCTGACTACCACTCCACAGTCAGCGACTCCGACTCAGATGGGCCCATCCTCTACCGAGACGAAGAAGAGGACGAGGATGACGAGGACGAGTATACCACAAGTAAGGAATCCGTCGCAGATATAGAAGCTTACAGCTAATTGTATTCTAGCCTTTAGTCAGTCAGTCTTCATTTATGCTGTACAGCCTTTGCAACAAATTAATCCATAGCCACTAGTGCACTCACTGCAAAAAGTGAAATCTAAGCAAGCATAAATATCTTATATTGAGGGATAATTCACTTCAAATAAGTGTTGTTCTTTTCTTACCAAGCTAAATTATCTTACGGCAGATCTTTTTGCTTATTTTATTTTATTAACCAAGATATTTGAATCGTCTTAAGGTAAAATATCTTGAAACATTTCTTAATTTTGCTTATTTTAATTAACAACAACAAATTATCTGCCAATGATGTGAGATAATTTAGCTTGGTAAAAAAACAAAAAAAACATTTTAAGTGAATTATCCCTCTATAAGATATTTAGGCTTGCTTAGATTTCACTTTTACAGTGCTAGAAATAAGGAAAACACCCTTGAAACAAGACTAGAAACAAGGACTAGACACATGGACTAGAAACAACCAAAACACAGTTGAAAACAATGTCACTTCTTGTGTTTCTTTCTGGGAGGTTTTATATGTACTATTATATGTACTGCACAGAACACTTTCCTACAGTATAAAACTGGGGGGCTAGCTGGATTTACATGATTATTATTGGTTTTGTAGGCTCTCTAGCCAGTAAGATCCGCCGCAGGGACACCCTGGCCATCAGACTTGGCAACCGGCCCAGCAAGAGAGAGCTGGAGGAGAAGAACATCCTGCCTCGCACCTCTGAGACCGAGAGGCAGGAACTCCGCCAGCAGATTCACTCCAAGCTAGTGAGGTACAGAGTACACCCCTGGAGTCATGCACATATACACACACAGACACACACACACCGGTGTTTCCGCTGCACTCATTTTCCTGTGGTGCTGCGCAACGGCAAAATCATTGCCGCCACGCAACAATGGAACATGAATTCCTGTGAAAACAAAATAAACAATTAATAGAAAAATCGAAAAACCCCATAGTAGAATAGTTCATCTATTTACCTAGTCGGCTATATAAATCTATTTACCTAGTCGGATAAATAAATATTCCTCTCGTGGTGCATTCATGTTATAAGTGCCACAAGGAGGGAAACATGCATTCTGACAAGTAGTCAATGCACAACAATTCTTGCAATCGTGAAAACAACAGTTTTTAATGGCTTTTGTTTGGGAATCCCAGCTTTACATTCCTACTTTATTTATTTCTCAACTCATAAATATGCACGGAATACGCCATTTTAAACCTGGGGTTTTTAACAGACACATGGTTACACATTACCACTCCGCAATTCACAGTGTGCATAGGGGAGAGTGGGGCTAAATGTAACACTGGTTAGTTGTAGGCCTCTACCTCAAAATAATTTATTTGGAATGACATAAAAAATTGTGATGAGAGATAATATTTTTTGTTGAGCAAGAGTAGTGGAAACAGGGTAAGTGTTGGGGGAAAAATTGTGACATGAAGTGGTTTCTGTGAGAAGTACAGGCAGGGGGCTTTTTACCCCAGGTGGCAAGTTACCCTAAGTTACCCTAACAGGTAGGCCTACATTATATTCAGTGTTTATGCAAGTTTTTTGGGACATAAAATGAATCAATATGATAATAACTAGTTAAAAGATCACATTTGAGATCTGGCTAATGATTAGCCCAATAGGGTAAATGCAGATAGGCAAACCCATGCTTCAGCCTATTTATTTGTGCTTGGCAGCATCAGTTGGGCTAAAGGTGATAATGTTTATTGCTAATAGCATAGCTGGTAATATGGACCATGCATAGGCTATATACTGTACAAGGCCCAATATGTTAAAATCATTTTACTAATGTGTTATTGGGCTAATTTCTGGAGGTGGAAATTCTATTTTAGATGGTGTCAGCATAATTATTTGAATTAATCCTTTTAAAAAGTCACCAGAACTGAGCTCCTCAGTCCTTCTACATAAAAATTATAGGAGGGACCCACCCCCCTCCGCAACCTTTTCCCCTCGCAACCTTTTCCCCTCACTCCTTTTTCCCCCACTGCTACACATGTTTCCAGAGGAAACACTGACACACACCACTGTCTGAAGCAGCAGTAGGTGTCTCTAGCTTTGGTATCCACCACTCCAGAAGACCCGGCATGCCTTGCTGTGGGTATAACCCGAGGCTTCTTCTAAGATTCCACTCATCAGTGGGGGGTTGATAACATTACCCTGGGCTATTAAAGTTGTGGATAGAATAATGAGTTGTGATGGAGCCAAGTCTCCAAAACCTACAGTATGTGTTTGTCATCAAGATTGTATCTAATCTGAAATAACTGTTCTGGTGTGAGATTCCTGAAAATTTGGTAGCACTAAAATCATCTTTCATCTAAGGGACTTAAAATTATCCTAGTGCTACAAAGCTTTTGGGTAACAAATCACAGTGGTGTTGTCTCACTTCCTTCTCCCTCTCTGTCCCTCACAGACGACTTAGTCAGAGGCCCAGTACTGAGGAACTGGAGCAGAGGAACATTCTGAAACGTGAGTGATCACAGACGGACAGCACCACAGACGGACAGCACCACAGACAGACAGCACCACAGACTGCACCACAGACTGCACCACACTGGCCCCAGTCAGACAAGAACAAACTGGTCCCAGTCAGACCACAGACAGACATGACCACACTGGCTCCAGTCAGACCACAGACAGACAGGACCACACTGGCCCCAGTCAGACCACAGACAGACAGGACCACACTGGCCCCAGTCAGACCACAGACAGACAGGACCACACTGGCCCCAGTCCCTGTTTGTCTTTGGTCATTATAGATCAGTTCAGTTCCACATGACCTTAATAGGCTGATGACGTTATCCCATTCACTCAAAGGTTGATGCTAGACTAGTGGTCCTCTAGTTTGCAATGCCAGGATAGTTGGTTCGATTCCCGGGACTACCTCAATCTAGCCATTAATATGGCCGGCTCATAATAAGTTGTTATTCTGGATTGTGCATCAAGGTCTAATGTTGCATTGCAGTGGAGGCTGCTGAGTGGAAGACGGCTCATAATAATGGCTGGATTGAGGTAGTCCCGGGAAAAATGCATGTGCGCATGACTTTCATCCAAAGCGACTAACAGAACCTAGAGTATATAGTTAGGTTTTCATAAGGAGACGGTGTATGCATTAGCCTTACAGGTTTTCATAAGGAGACGGTGTATGCATTAGCCTTACAGGTTTTCATAAGGAGACGGTGTATGCATTAGCCTTACAGGTTTTCATAAGGAGACGGTGTATGAGTTAGCCTTACAGGTTTTCATAAGGAGACGGTGTATGAGTTAGCCTTACAGGTTTTCATAAGGAGACGGTGTATGAGTTAGCCTTACGGGTTTTCATAAGGAGACGGTGTATGAGTTAGCCTTACGGGTTTTCATAAGGAGACGGTGTATGAGTTAACCTGTAAGGCTTTCATAAGGAGACGGTGTATGAGTTAGCCTTACGGGTTTTCATAAGGAGACGGTGTATGAATTAGCCTTACGGGTTTTCATAAGGAGATGGTGTATGAATTAGCCTTACGGGTTTTCATAAGGAGACGGTGTATGAATTAGCCTTACAGGTTTTCATAAGGAGACAGTGTATGAATTAGCCTTACGGGTTTTCATAAGGAGACGGTGTATGAGTTAGCCTTACGGGTTTTCATAAGGAGACGGTGTATGAGTTAGCCTTACAGGTTTTCATAAGGAGACGGTGTATGAATTAGCCTTACAGGTTTTCATAAGGAGACGGTGTATGAATTAGCCTTACAGGTTTTCATAAGGAGACGGTGTATGAATTAGCCTTACGGGTTTTCATAAGGAGACGGTGTATGAATTAGCCTTACAGGTTTTCATAAGGAGACAGTGTATGAATTAGCCTTACGGGTTTTCATAAGGAGACGGTGTATGAGTTAGCCTTACGGGTTTTCATAAGGAGACGGTGTATGAGTTAGCCTTACAGGTTTTCATAAGGAGACGGTGTATGAATTAGCCTTACAGGTTTTCATAAGGAGACGGTGTATGAATTAGCCTTACAGGTTTTCATAAGGAGACGGTGTATGAATTAGCCTTACGGGTTTTCATAAGGAGACGGTGTATGAATTAGCCTTACAGGTTTTCATAAGGAGACGGTGTACACTACCGGTCAAAAGTTTTAGAACACCTACTCATTCCAGGGTTTTTCTTTAGTTTGACTATTTTCCACATTGCAGAATAATAATGAAGACATCCAAACTATGAAATAACACATATGGAATCATGTAGTAACCAAAAAAGTGTTAAACAAATCAAAATATATTTTATATTTGAGATTCTTCAAATAGCCACCCTTTTCCTTGATGACATCTTTGCACACACTTGGCGTTCTCTCAACCAGCTTCATGAGGTAGTCACCTGGAATGCATTTCAATTAACAGGTGTGCCTTGTTAAAAGTTAATTTGTGGAATTTCTTTCCTTCTTAATGCGTTTGAACCAATCAGATGTGTTGTGACAAGGTAGGGGTGGTATACAGAAGATAGCCCTATTTGGTAAAAGACCAAGTCCATATTATGGCAAGAACAGCTCAAATAAGCAAATAGAAACGACATTCCATCATTACTTTAAGACATGAAGGTCAGTCAATATGGAATATTTCAAGAACTGAAAGTTTCTTCAAGTGCAGTCGCAAAAACCAGCAAGCGCTAGGATGAAATGAGGACCGCCACTGGAATGGAAGACCCAGAGTTACCTCTGCTGCAGAGGATATGTTCATTAGAGTTACCAGCCTCAGAAATTACAGCCCAAATAAATGCTTCAGAGTTCAAGTAACAGACATCTCAACATCAACTGTTCAGAGGAGACTGTGAATCAGGCCTTCATGGTCGAATTGCTGCAAAGAAACCACTACTAAAGGACACCAATAAGAAGAAGAGACTTGCCTGGGCCAAGAAACACAAGCAATGGACATTAGACCGGTGGGAATCTGTCCTTTGGTCTGGAGTCCAAATTGGAGATTTTTGGTTCCAACCTTCGTGTCTTTGTGAGACATGGTGTGGGTGAACGGATAATCTCCTCTGTATTTCCCACCGTAAAGCTTGGAGGAGGAGGTGTTATGGTGTGGGGGTGTATTGCTGGTGACACTGATTTATTTAGAATTCAAGGCACACTTAACCAGCATGGCTACCACAGCATTCTGCAGCAATACGCCATCCCAGCTGGTTTGGGCTTAGTGGGACTATCATTTGTTTTTCAACAGGACATTGACCCAAAATACCTCCAGGGTGTGTAAGGGCTATTTTACAGAGAAGGAGAGTGATGGAGTGCTGCATCAGATGACCTGTCCTCCACAATCCCCGACCTCAACCAAATTGAGATGGTTTGGGATGAGTCGGACCACAGAGTGAAGGAAAAGCAGCCAACAAGTGCTCAACAACTCTGTTGGAAAAGCATTCCAAGTGAAGCTGGTTGAGAGAATGCCAAGAGTGTGCAAAGCTGTCATCAAGGCAAAGTGTGGCTATTTGAAGAATCTCAAATGTAAAATATGCTTTGATTTGTTTAACACTTTTTTGGTTACTACATGATTCCATATGTGTTATTTCATAGTTTTGATGTCTTCACTATTATTCTACAATGTAGAAAATAGTAAAACTAAAGAAAAACCCTTGAATGAGTAGGTGTTCTAAAACTTTTGACCGGTAGTGTAGAAATTAGCCTTATAGGTTTTCATAAGGAGAGGTTGTATGTGAATGAATTAGCCTTACAGGTTTTCATTAGAAGACATTGTATGTGAATGAATTAGCCCGGCTAGAATCCAAGACTAAGGTGAAGTTGTTCTTCTGGCTTGGATAGTTGTGTATCAAAGTCTATTGGTGCATTGCTGTAGAGGGTGCTGAGTGGTGGACGGCTCATAATAATAGCTGGAACGGAGCAAATGGAATGGCATTAAACCATGTGTTTGATGTATTTGATACCATTCCACTGAAACCGCTCCAGCCATTACCGCGAGCCAGTTCTCCCCAATTAAGGTGCCACGTACCTCCTGTGGTCCATTGATATGGAGGGGGGCCAGTTATCGACTGATGGCCCATCTGCTTGCCCAGTTTATTGGTTAGTAAATCAATGTGGGGAAACACATTGCGCCAGATTGAGCATGACCAGTCAAAATAAAACAATTTGAGAGGACAACATCTTGAGCTCTTATTGTGCCAGACAGTTAAAACATTGTTGGTCAGAGAATGGCAGGATAAAAGTCAATAGGAATGTGTTCTTTACAGATCTAGAATCTTAACTTGATCACCCAGTTGCAGTAGAACTTAGTGCATATTAGGTTTTAAAAGGCTTCTGAAGTTTGTAATTTCCACTTTGAAATTTCTGATTGATTTTCCCTTACGAAAAATGTATCAACCCCTAGAAAAGTGTCTATTAAGTGTAATCCACATGAGGATGCACATTTTCTGTTGCTGCAGGATTATTTTCCTGCTGTAGCAAACTGGCTCAAATAAAGATCCTACATGTATGTTTACCTGATCATTCTCTATATCTGCTAGAAGCTAACTTTGTTCTAATCAAATCAAACTTTATCTGAAGTGCATCGGAACACTTCACAGAAAAATCCTAATACCAGTTGATGAATAGGCACAAACATGTTCCTGTAATACGGTCAATGTTCACATGGAGACTTCCTGTCTATTAAACAGGAAGCAGTGAAAGGGGGCCATTTTGTTGTTGTCATCTTGCTTTCGGTGTTACTGCATTATTTATGAGATCTTTATGGTGGAATCATAATACATGTGGCTAAGAGAGAGAACCGTTAACTGGCTGTTGCCTTATTGAAAGCAGATGAGTAGCCCTCCAGCGGAACCGCTAACGGCGAAGGTCGCATAGCCTCTCAGGGACGCTATGCACATCTGTTAGACTCTCAACAACTACCTGTTGAAGAATAGAACAATGGTCTATGCTGGGCTCGGGTTTAAAGGGTTGACTATGTATGGTTAACAAAATACAACTCTAAAATCAAAGTTTGTAAGATGTTTTCAGACCTCAAAAGCAGACTTCTGTTGAGATAATTCCATATTCCAGGACATCTGTTTTGTAGATGTAGCCATAAGGCACACTCCAACATCAATTGGAAAGATAAGCACCGTATAATTTCCAGATCTATCTTTTCCATCCATTTGTAGATGACCACATTGCTTAATTAATAATCGCTATATTGGGTAGTAAAGTACCACCCCAGCCTACTTACAACTTCTTTTTAATTTCACTGCAGAGACAAATGATGCTGATCAACATGAAGCCATACAAGAGATTAAAAGGAGGCTCTCCCGAAAGGTACTGTCATTTATACTATGTTTAGGTAAGCCTGCTGAATGTCTGCATCTCATTGATTTTATGTCTGATGACTTGTGTTGATATTTGTGGTACACATATCCATCTGGTGGACATAACCGGAACTGAATAAACTGGAACCAAACACATTTCAAACTCATTCACTGAATTACCAGATAACGTCTTAGTTTCTGAATTACCAATAAAATGTCAATCTCATTGACTGAATTACCAAACAATTTCTTAATTTATGAATTACCAAACAAATGTCAAACTCATTTAGGGTTATACAATGTGAGGGGGTGCACACATGGTCACATTCAGAACCCACATTGAAGGTGGAGGCAGATTATTGTGTTTATTCCATTGTTTAAAAAAGTATAATAGAAAATAACAAACTCATAATTTTAGAGTTTTTTGACAAGCCAAAATACAGCAACTGTATGACTCAGTTGCCACAGTGCATACTGTAGGGCATTCCAGCTCTGTGTGAGAAGCATGCCTCAGTGTAGTATCAGGCTGCTTGAAATTCCTCAGATTGCTCGCCCCTGTGGTGGCAGGGGGAAGAGGGAATTTTCCAGGGTTAGGCCAACACTGCTTGACCTTAGATATAATGAGAACTGGAGTGTAGTTTCAACACAATGCTCCTGTATGGCATTGTGGAAGGACTTAAACTCTTCCAACAACTCTCTATCCATCTCCCATGCCGCAGCTGTCTTGTCTAGAAGTCACACTTTACAGTTGTCAATCACTGGCTACTTACACTGAGTATGCCAAACATTAGGAACACCCCCTCAAAACAGCTTCAATTCGTCAGGGCATGGACTCTACAAGGTGTCGAAAGCGTTCCACAGGGATGCTGGCCCATGTTGACTCCAATGCTTCCCACAGTTGTGTCAAGTTGGCTGTATGTCCTTTGGGTGGTGGACCATTCTTGATACACACCAAGCAACGTTGCAGTTCTTGACATATACTGATGCACCTGGCACCTACTACCATACCCCGTTCAAAGGCACTTCAATCTTTTGTCTTGGTCTTTCACCCTCTTAATGGCACACATACACAATCCATGTCTCAATTGTCTCAAGGCTTAGTCCTTCTTTAACCTGTCTCCTCCCCTTCAGCCACACTCACTGAAGTGGATTTAACAAGTGACATCAATAAGGGATCATAGCTTTCACCTGGATTCACCTGGTCAGTATGTCATGGAAAAAGCAGTTGTTCCTAATGTTTTGTCCACTCTGTATATTTCGTGTGTGTTTGTATAGTTGAGTGTGAGGCCGACAGTAGCAGAGCTGGTGGCTCGGCGGATTCTGCGCTTCAATGAGTACGTGGAGTGCACAGATGCTAAGGACTATGACCGTCGCGCAGACAAACCCTGGGCCAGGCTCACGCCAGCTGACAAAGTGGGTTCCAGACTCCTACTGTATAATGTTATTGCTAAAGCGACTAAAACACTTGACATTCACAATGCCATTAAATACTTGGAATAAGAGAGGTTATAAAAAGGCATAATTAAAAAACTTTTTGTTAGCATTTTCTTCCTCATGTATTCCAGCTACCTGAACAATGCTATAAATATATTATTCACAGATAATGAGTTATCTACCATTTCATCTTCAGTTAAATTAAATATGTTGCCTGTCTGAAGCTATTGATGGTCTGATAGTTTGACAATGAATCCATAAATTTGACAATTAATCTATGAATCCCTCAGGCTGCTATCCATAAAGAACTGAATTTGTATATTCCCTCAGGCTGCTATCCATATAGAACTGAATGTTTATATTCCCTCAGGCTGCTATCCATATAGAACTGAATGTTTATATTCCCTCAGGCTGCTATCCGTAAAGAACTGAATGTTTATATTCCCTCAGGCTGCTATCCATATAGAACTGAATGTTTATATTCCCTCAGGCTGCTATCCATATAGAACTGAATGTTTATATTCCCTCAGACTGCTATCCATATAGAACTGAATGTTTATATTCCCTCAGGCTGCTATCCATATAGAACTGAATGTTTATATTCCCTCAGGCTGCTATCCATATAGAACTGAATGTTTATATTCCCTCAGGCTGCTATCCATATAGAACTGAATGTTTATATTCCCTCAGGCTGCTATCCGTAAAGAACTGAATGTTTATATTCCCTCAGGCTGCTATCCGTAAAGAACTGAATGTTTATATTCCCTCAGGCTGCTATCCGTAAAGAACTGAATGAGTTCAAAAGCAAAGAGATGGAAGTTCATGAAGAGAGCAAGCAATTTACCAGGTAATGACAACTTGAACGTTATTGATCCCCAGCCATTACACTTCATTATGAGTCACACAAGATAATAAACTGCTGTTTGATTTAGGCCTAGTAACAGTGTGCTATAAGGTGCAGACTGCAGTTCTGATCCAACAGTGTCTGTTTCCCTGTGCCTTGGCAGATTCCATCGGCCCTGAGGCATTTCTCTCTCCAGTGGGGGTGCTGGTCGGCGGCCGGCACTGCCTAAAGACTCTCTCTCTCCGCTGCGGGCTTCACCATCGGGCTTTTCCCCGGAGCCTGGGGCCTGGATGCCCCTAGGCACGGACACATGGACACCGTCTCCCAGGGCCAACCTGTCTCCAGCTCTACAGATCAATAGAGGTTGATTACATTGGGCCACACCTGCTTACACAGACCAGACTGGGCTTTAGTGCTGTGTGAAAAGTGACGGAGAGAGAGGCCAGTATCCATGAAGGACAAAACTGTTGCACTTTGTAACACAGCACTGATTTCATTACCCACATACTTTTTGGCTTCCCTAAAGCACCTTAACAGGCCTTGACCAAGTCCCCATGGACTGGAAGGGAAATGGTTTTGCAACTATGACAATGTTGTAGGTTAGGCAAGTCCAGCCAAAGGTAACAGTAATCAAATCAATGTTTATTTGTGATATGCACAGGATATAACGTAAACCGTGCAATGCAATGCTTACTTGCAAGCTTCCTCAACAGTGCAATGACAAATATAACCAAATCAGACACATAGTCCTTAACTTAACGTAATCATGGAAGTGCATGGCAAGGTGTTAGGAAGAAATGGTTACGTTTACCGCCACGTGGTCTTGATGGTGGAAATTAAGGTGTTTGGGTCTTGTTTTAAGGGGTGATTGTTGATGCTGATCTCAAAGTGGCTGGGACAACATGAATTTTGCCTAGATAGTAAGGAATATGTATCGTTACTGTTTTTGTCATGTTTTCTGGAACACTTACCATTATTGAGCATATCTTTTACAGAGACAGAGCAGAGTGAACCCTATTGATCTATGTAGGCTATTCTTCCATTCTCTCTTTCCAAATTTAGAGCAAGTTCAGAACACATTGGTCTGCCCTTCAGATTGGTTGAGCTGTTAATAATGGATGGTCTGTGTAGTTTGAAAGTATATGATAAATGTTAGTATTTTACGGTCCCAGATGAATCCATTGAGCTTTTTTCCTGGTCATAAAATGTGAAGCATTTCTTTGATATTTCTGTGATGAGGTGCACCAATCAATTTACATTCATTTCAGACTGCTAAGGTCAGCTGTAGAATATAGGAGGGGAACCATAGTATTCATGCCAATGTTTTTCTCATTCTATGGATTTTTTGTACATAATGTATATCAGATGCATGATCACAAGTTTACTGCCAATTACCCGATAGATTTTTACATGTGATGTGATGTACAGGATTAGTTTCGTATTGATGGCGCTATGTGCTGTTCATATGTGAGTACTGTATCTTTGAATTATGCCTGTACATAATATTCATGTATATACAGTACCAGTCAAAAGTTTGGACACACCTGCTCATTAAAGGGTTTTCTTTATTTTTACTATTTTCTACATAGTAGAATAATAGTGAAGACATCAAAACTATGAAATAACACATATGGAATCATGTAGTAACCAAAAAAGTGTTAAACAAAATCTAAATATATTTTTGATTTTATATTAATCAAAGTAGCCACCCTTTGCCTTGATCACAGCTTTGCACATTCTTGGCATTCTCTCAACCAGCTTCATGAGGAATGCTTTTCCAACAGTCTTGAATGAACCAAAAATCTCACATTTAGACTCATCAGACCAAAGGACATATTTCCATCGGTCTGATGTCCATTGCTCATGTTTCTTGGCCCATGCAAGTATCTTCTTCTTATTGGTGTCCTTTAGTACTGGTTTCTTTGCAGCAATTCGACCATGAAGGCCTGATTCACGCAGTCTCTTCTGAACAGTTGATGTTGAGATGTGTCTATTACTTGAACTCTGAAGCATTTATTTGGGCTGCAATTTCTGAGGCTGGTAACTCTTATGAACTTATCCTCTGCAGCAGAGGTAACTGTGCGTCTTCCTTTCCTGTGGCAGTCCTCATGAGAGCCAGTTTCATAGCGCTTGATGGTTTTTGCGACTGCAATTGAAGAAACTTTCAAAGTTCTTGGACTGTCGTTTCTCTTTGCTTATTTGAGCTGTTCTTGACATAATATAGACTTGGTCTTTTACCAAATAGGGCTATCTTCTGTGTACCACCCATACCTTGTCACAACACAACTGATTGGCTCAAATGCATTAAGAAGGAAAGAAATTCCACAAATGAACTTTTAACAAGACACACCTGTTAATTGAAATGCATTCCAGGTGACTACCTCATGAAGCTGGTTGAGAGAATGCCAAGAGTGCAAAGCTGTCATCAAGGCAAAAGGTGGCTACTTTGAAGAATATTAAATATATTTTGATTTGTTTAACACTTTTTTGGTTACTACATATGTGTTATTTCATAGTTTGGATGTCTTCATTATTATTCTGCAATGTGGAAAATTGTCCAAATAAAGAAAAACCCTGGAATGAGTAGGTGTCCAAACTTTTGACTGGTACTGTACATGTATTGCCACTCCCATATCCATCATGCATATAGGAGGTCTATATGTGCATTATATGCCTCTAAATTGCTTTATTGTTCCGTTGTTGATCACATACATAGATACCATTTATGCGAACCATCAACGGTGTATGCTCAGGAAGAAGATGCCATAACCCTTCAGTATTAGCTACATAGAATAAAAGTGACCCCATGGCCACTGAAATGGTGTAATATGTTGACTTAGGGCTCTATTCAATCAGATCTGCTTAAAAATTTAAAAATTCACACTGAATTCACACACTGCAGTGAAATGTGTTGTTTTACAGGGTCAGTCATAGTAGTACAGTGCCCATGGAGCAAATGAGGGTTAAGTGCCTTCCTCAAGGGCATATCGACAGATTTTTCACCTTGTTGACTCGGGTATTTGAACCAGTGACCTTTTGGTTACTTGCCCAACGCTCTAACTACTAGGCTACCTGCAAAAGCTTCTAATAACCTGTTTTTGCTTTGTCATTATGGGGTAGTGTGTGTAGATTGATGAGGGAAAAAAGTAATTTAATCAATTTTAGAATAAGGCTGTAACGTAACAAATGTTGAAAAAGTCAAGGTGTTTGAATACTTTCCGAATGCACTGTATATATTTATATATAAAAATATGTATGTGTATATATGTGTATGTGTATATATATGTGTGTGTGTGTGTGTGTGTGTATATATATACAGAGTTGAAGTTCAGAAGTTTACATACACCTTAGCCAAATACATTTAAACTCTGTTTTTCACAATTCCTGACATTTAATCCTAGTAAAAATTCACTGTCTTAGGTCAGTTAGGATCACCACTTTATTTTAAGAATGTGAAATGTCAGAATATTAGTAGAGAGTGATTTATTTCAGCTTTTATTTCTTTCACATTCCCAGTGGGTCAGAAGTTTACATACTAATTGAGTGTATTTGGTAGCATAACCTTTAAAATTGTTTAACTTGGGTCAAACGTTTCAGGTAGCCTTCCACAAGCTTCCCACAATAAGTAGGGTGAATTTTGGCCCATTCTTCCTGGCAAAGCTGGTGTAACTGAGTCAGGTTTGTAGGCGTCCTTGCTCGCACATGCTTTTTCAGTTCTGACCAAATATTTTCTATAGGATTGAGGTCAGGGCTTTGTAATGGCCACTCCAATACCTTGACTTTGTTGTCCTTAAGCCATTTTGCCACAACTTTGGAAGTATGCTTGGGGTCATTGTCCACTTGGAAGACCCATTTGTGACCAAGCTTTAACTTCCTGACTGATGTCTTGAGATGTTGCTTCAATATATCCACATAATGTTCCTGCCTCATGATGCCATCTATTTTGTGAAGTGCACCAGTCCCTCCTGCAGCAAAGCACCCCCACAACATGATGCTGCCACCCCCGTGCTTCAGGGTTGGGAGGGTGTTCTTCGGCTTGCAAGCTTCCCCCTTTTTCCTCCAAACATAACAATGGTTATGGCCAAACAGTTCTATTTTTGTTTCATCAGACCAGAGGACATTTTTCCAAAAAGTACGATCTTTGTCCTCATGTTCAGTTGCCTGGCTTTTTTGGAGGTTTGGAGCAGTGGCTTCTTGCTGAGCAGCCTTTCAGGCTATGTCAATATAGGACTCGTTTTAATGTGGATATAGATACTTTTGTACCTGTTTCCCCCAGCATCTTCACAAGGTCCATTGCTGTTGTTCTGGGATTGATTTGCACTTTTCGCACCATGGTACGTTCTTCTCTAGGAGACTGAACACGTCTCCTTCCTGAATGGTATGACGGCTGCATGGTCCCATGGTGTTCATACTTGCGTACTATTGTTTGCATAGATGAACATGGTACCTTCAGGGGTTTGGAAATTGCTCCCAAGGATGAACCAGACTTGTGGAGGTCTACAATTTTCTTTCTGAGGTCTTGGCTGATTTGTTTTGATTTTCCCATGATGTCAAGCAAAGAGGCACTGAGTTTGAAGGTAGGCCTTGAAATACATCCACAGGTACACCTCCAATTGACTCAAATCATGTCAATTAGCCTATCAGAAGCTTCTAAAGCCATGACATCATTTTCTGGAATTTTCCAAGCTGTTTAAAGGCACAGTCAATTTACTGTATGTAAACTTCTGACCCACTGGAATTGTGATACAGTGAATTATAAGTGAAATAATCTGTAAACAATTGTTGGAAAAATGACTTGTGTCATGTACAAAGTAGATGTCCTAACCGACTTGCCAAAACTATAGTTTGTTAACAAGAAATTTGTGGAGTGGTTGAAAAACGAGTTTTAATGACTCCATCCTAAGTGTATGTAAACTTCCGACTTCAACTGTGTGTATATATATATATACACTGTGTTTCACCATCATTGTGTATAGTTTTGTGTATTGACAGAACAAACCATGAAAACACAAGTTTATATTATTATTTTTTTTGTCGGACTGCTTCTGTCCCATTGTACATAATCGATTTAAAGTGGTCAGGATCCAAATGTTGTAGAAGTGTGTTTGTGTTGAATATCATCTGTGCAGTGGAAAGTACTTTGTCTGCCTGGCCTTAGTCCACCTTGCAGTCAACTGTGAAGTCATTGAATGGTTCAATAAAAAGCTAAGCAGGAGAGGTGCACTCAGTTCCAATGGCATGTCTTTGTCTCTGGTCCTTGGCCATTGATCACAGTTGAAAAGCACCTCTGTGGATCTAGGCAGCAGCAAGTGCCAAAAGCAAAACGTTCAGTCTCTTAGAAGGGTCAAAGTGACAGGCAGGACCCTTGAACAAAGACCACACGTCTCAAATAATATTAATTGTGTAATATTTTGAAGCAGCATATCTCTGTGAGGGAAATATGAGTAGCTAATATGTTTGTGGAAAAAACTGTATGTGAACATCTACTGGAGTGGGTTACTGGCCAGCCTTTTGTGACAACTGCTAAATCCACATTTTATGGAAACAGATGGTTTAAAACTCACTTAAATGTCTAATTTTACTAGAAGTATCCTAAGGTAGATGGAGTATGTCAATTTGTATCACTTTCCATTGGGTTACAGCAATAAAACTCGGATGGGGTTGGGGTTTATTGGTTTCAGGTTAATGTGGGAGAAGCAGTCAAACAGACATTGCCTGCACTTACATTAGTGTACATATGTCACATTTTCCACTGGTTGCCAAGCTCAGCAATATAACATCATCATACGGTACACAGCCAGGTGACTTCCTGTTTACAGCCATGAACAACAACAGAGTGGGTGAGCTCATTTTGCACAGCCGGGGCACCCTGAACTATGTAAGCGGCGAAGGCAGAGTTTGCCGTTGTAATCGAATGCTGTAGACCCGGGGGCGGCAAATGTTGGTCACTAACTAAAACACGACAAATAATGACAAACTGTCAGACAGATCAAATAAGCAAGACTTGCTTCTCAGACACAGCCATGACACTTCCAATTGTCTATAATGCAAATGGCTGTTAATGTTTGTCAATCAATGATTAGAAGTTGGTTTGTATCCACCACCCCTGATAGCTGACCTTGTCGTCGATGGTCAGTGTACACCGCCGGGCCCCTAAAGCCCTGTTTATACCTGGTTCTAACATGCGTCCTTTGTTCTGATCTTGTCAACATTCTGATTGTGCGCACATTTTTAGGCAGGTGTAGATGATTAAGTCTCATTGTGATCAGATCTTAAGGTAGTCAGGGATCCATTGTGTCTGGATATCTTACAAGTGTAGATGGTTTTAGACAGTGAAACCATTTAAATCATCATTATCCCGTCTTCTAAAATCTTTGCCCTGTGACGCCATTGACTTATGGCATCAATATATGTCTTAAAATGAATAATTAAATATTATTTTAGAATATGTCAAATAATTTGCATACGGGGGGACCCGATATCTGATTACAATGCTGGCACAATGGAGGGAAATGAGACACATTTGTGCAACAGATACAATGTGGGCACAATCAGAATGTGGACTATATCAGGACAAAGGTTGCATTTTAGCACCAGATATAAACAAGGCTTTAATTGCAGTCCCCCCCCCCCCCCCCCCCCCGCAGTCCCCAACAACCAGATGTTCCGGTTTTCAGGAGAAATGGAAATAATGGAGAGAGCCTGTGACGCAACTTTTTTTTCTTCTCGTCAAGACCAGAATATAGGGCATGGTTTCCCAAACATGGTCCTGGGGACCCCAAGGGGTGAACATTTTGGTTTTAGCTCTAGCACTACACAGCTGATTCAAATAACTAATTGTCAAGCTTTGATCATTTGAATCACCTGTATAGTGCTAGGGCAAAAAACAAAAGATGCACCCAGGGGGGTCCCCAGGACTGAGTTTGGGAAACGCTGCTCTAAGGGATCTAGCTTCAGGCGTTTATTTTACGCCTGTTATGTTACGCTATGCAAAACAAGCTCGCCCAATTCAAAACTGTCTCTATTGCCTGGGTCGTTCCACCAATTCAGTGCCTTTTGAAGAGCGTAACTTGGTAAAAAAAAAAAATTGATTTCACCTAATTAACATCCTGTCATAAAGAGCATATGTTCAACTTAATAAAAAAAGAGTTTTCCCATCTCAAAGGGTTAAATAAAAAATATACTATAAGTTCCTATTAATGCCAAATAAAGTAACAGGGTTGACCATAAATGGGTTGACCCTAACAGGGTTGACCTTAACAGGCTTGAACGTAACAGGGTTGACGATGATCTTAAATCAGCCATAAATCCCCTTCTGAAAGGGGGAATGGAAGCTTGTTGTGTGCAACAAGGAGTGGCAATTATTGAGAATTCAGAGTGGTTAAGTGGGTTAAAATCTTCCTGAAAGTCAGAGGGTGCAGGGAGGGACACTTTAGCAAGTCTTTCATCTTCTTTTTTTTAAAGATGTGAAATATCAGAATAATAGTAGAGAGAATGATTTATTTCAGCTTTTATTTCTTTAATCACATTCCCAGTGGGTCAGAAGTTTACATACACTCAATTAGTATTTGGTAGCATTGCCTTTAAATTGTTTAACTTGGGTGAATTACCAGTCTGATGACTTTTGTTGATATTTGTGGTACACATATCCATCTGGTGGACATAACCGGAACTGAATAAACTGGAACCAAACACATTTCAAACTCATTCACTGAATTACCAAACAATTTCTTAATTTATGAATTACCAAACAAATGTCAAACTCATTTAGGGTTATACAATGTGAGGGGGTGCACACATGGTCACATTCAGAACCCACATTGAAGGTGGAGGCAGATTATTGTGTTTATTCCATTGTTTAAAAAAGTATAATAGAAAATAACAAACTCATCATTTTAGAGTTTTTTGACAAGCCAAAATACAGCAACTGTATGACTCAGTTGCCACAGTGCGTACTGTAGGGCATTCCAGCTCTGTGTGAGAAGCATGCCTCAGTGTAGTATCAGGCTGCTTGAAATTCCTCAGATTGTTCGCCCCTGTGGTGGCAGGGGGAAGAGGGAATTTTCCAGGGTTAGGCCAACACTGCTTGACCTTAGATATAATTAGAACTGGAGTGTAGTTTCAACACAATGCTCCTGTATGGCATTGTGGAAGGACTTAAACTCTTCCAACAACTCTCTATCCATCTCCCATGCCGCAGCTGTCTTGTCTAGAAGTCACACTTTACAGTTGTCAATCACTGGCTACTTACACTGAGTATGCCAAACATTAGGAACACCCCCTCAAAACAGCTTCAATTCGTCAGGGCATGGACTCTACAAGGTGTCGAAAGCGTTCCACAGGGATGCTGGCCCATGTTGACTCCAATGCTTCCCACAGTTGTGTCAAGTTGGCTGTATGTCCTTTGGGTGGTGGACCATTCTTGATACACACCAAGCAACGTTGCAGTTCTTGACATATACTGATGCACCTGGCACCTACTACCATACCCCGTTCAAAGGCACTTCAATCTTTTGTCTTGGTCTTTCACCCTCTTAATGGCACACATACACAATCCATGTCTCAATTGTCTCAAGGCTTAGTCCTTCTTTAACCTGTCTCCTCCCCTTCAGCCACACTCACTGAAGTGGATTTAACAAGTGACATCAATAAGGGATCATAGCTTTCACCTGGATTCACCTGGTCAGTATGTCATGGAAAAAGCAGTTGTTCCTAATGTTTTGTCCACTCTGTATATTTCGTGTGTGTTTGTATAGTTGAGTGTGAGGCCGACAGTAGCAGAGCTGGTGGCTCGGCGGATTCTGCGCTTCAATGAGTACGTGGAGTGCACAGATGCTAAGGACTATGACCGTCGCGCAGACAAACCCTGGGCCAGGCTCACGCCAGCTGACAAAGTGGGTTCCAGACTCCTACTGTATAATGTTATTGCTAAAGCGACTAAAACACTTGACATTCACAATGCCATTAAATACTTGGAATAAGAGAGGTTATAAAAAGGCATAATTAAAAAACTTTTTGTTAGCATTTTCTTCCTCATGTATTCCAGCTACCTGAACAATGCTATAAATATATTATTCACAGATAATGAGTTATCTACCATTTCATCTTCAGTTATATTAAATATGTTGCCTGTCTGAAGCTATTGATGGTCTGATAGTTTGACAATGAATCCATAAATTTGACAATTAATCTATGAATCCCTCAGGCTGCTATCCATAAAGAACTGAATTTTTATATTCCCTCAGGCTGCTATCCATATAGAACTGAATGTTTATATTCCCTCAGGCTGCTATCCATATAGAACTGAATGTTTATATTCCCTCAGGCTGCTATCCATATAGAACTGAATGTTTATAATCCCTCAGGCTGCTATCCATAAAGAACTGAATGTTTATATTCCCTCAGGCTGCTATCCATATAGAACTGAATGTTTATATTCCCTCAGGCTGCTATCCATAAAGAACTAAATGTTTATATTCCCTCAGGCTGCTATCCATATAGAACTGAATGTTTATATTCCCTCAGGCTGCTATCCATATAGAACTGAATGTTTATATTCCCTCAGGCTGCTATCCATATAGAACTGAATGTTTATATTCCCTCAGGCTGCTATCCATAAAGAACTGAATGTTTATATTCCCTCAGGCTGCTATCCGTAAAGAACTGAATGTTTATATTCCCTCAGGCTGCTATCCATATAGAACTGAATGTTTATATTCCCTCAGGCTGCTATCCATATAGAACTGAATGTTTATATTCCCTCAGGCTGCTATCCATATAGAACTGAATGTTTATATTCCCTCAGGCTGCTATCCATATAGAACTGAATGTTTATATTCCCTCAGGCTGCTATCCGTAAAGAACTGAATGTTTATATTCCCTCAGGCTGCTATCCATATAGAACTGAATGTTTATATTCCCTCAGGCTGCTATCCGTAAAGAACTGAATGTTTATATTCCCTCAGGCTGCTATCCATATAGAACTGAATGTTTATATTCCCTCAGGCTGCTATCCATATAGAACTGAATGTTTATATTCCCTCAGGCTGCTATCCATATAGAACTGAATGTTTATATTCCCTCAGACTGCTATCCATATAGAACTGAATGTTTATATTCCCTCAGGCTGCTATCCATATAGAACTGAATGTTTATATTCCCTCAGGCTGCTATCCATATAGAACTGAATGTTTATATTCCCTCAGGCTGCTATCCATATAGAACTGAATGTTTATATTCCCTCAGGCTGCTATCCGTAAAGAACTGAATGTTTATATTCCCTCAGGCTGCTATCCGTAAAGAACTGAATGTTTATATTCCCTCAGGCTGCTATCCATATAGAACTGAATGTTTATATTCCCTCAGGCTGCTATCCGTAAAGAACTGAATGTTTATATTCCCTCAGGCTGCTATCCGTAAAGAACTGAATGTTTATATTCCCTCAGGCTGCTATCCGTAAAGAACTGAATGAGTTCAAAAGCAAAGAGATGGAAGTTCATGAAGAGAGCAAGCAATTTACCAGGTAATGACAACTTGAACGTTATTGATCCCCAGCCATTACACTTCATTATGAGTCACACAAGATAATAAACTGCTGTTTGATTTAGGCCTAGTAACAGTGTGCTATAAGGTGCAGACTGCAGTTCTGATCCAACAGTGTCTGTTTCCCTGTGCCTTGGCAGATTCCATCGGCCCTGAGGCATTTCTCTCTCCAGTGGGGGTGCTGGTCGGCGGCCGGCACTGCCTAAAGGCTCTCTCTCTCCGCTGCGGGCTTCACCATCGGGCTTTTCCCCGGAGCCTGGGGCCTGGATGCCCCTAGGCACGGACACATGGACACCGTCTCCCAGGGCCAACCTGTCTCCAGCTCTACAGATCAATAGAGGTTGATTACATTGGGCCACACCTGCTTACACAGACCAGACTGGGCTTTAGTGCTGTGTGAAAAGTGACAGAGAGAGAGGCCAGTATCCATGAAGGACAAAACTGTTGCACTTTGTAACACAGCACTGATTTCATTACCCACATACTTTTTGGCTTCCCTAAAGCACCTTAACAGGCCTTGACCAAGTCCCCATGGACTGGAAGGGAAATGGTTTTGCAACTATGACAATGTTGTAGGTTAGGCAAGTCCAGCCAAAGGTAACAGTAATCAAATCAATGTTTATTTGTGATATGCACAGGATATAACGTAAACCGTGCAATGCAATGCTTACTTGCAAGCTTCCTCAACAGTGCAATGACAAATATAACCAAATCAGACACATAGTCCTTAACTTAACGTAATCATGGAAGTGCATGGCAAGGTGTTAGGAAGAAATGGTTACGTTTACCGCCACGTGGTCTTGATGGTGGAAATGAAGGTGTTTGGGTCTTGTTTTAAGGGGTGATTGTTGATGCTGATCTCAAAGTGGCTGGGACAACATGAATTTTGCCTAGATAGTAAGGAATATGTATCGTTACTGTTTTTGTCATGTTTTCGGGAACACTTACCATTATTGAGCATATCTTTTACAGAGACAGAGCAGAGTGAACCCTATTGATCTATGTAGGCTATTCTTCCATTCTCTCTTTCCAAATTTAGAGCAAGTTCAGAACACATTGGTCTGCCCTTCAGATTGGTTGAGCTGTTAATAATGGATGGTCTGTGTAGTTTGAAAGTATATGATAAATGTTAGTATTTTACGGTCCCAGATGAATCCATTGAGCTTTTTTCCTGGTCATAAAATGTGAAGCATTTCTTTGATATTTCTGTGATGAGGTGAACCAATCAATTTACATTCATTTCAGACTGCTAAGGTCAGCTGTAGAATATAGGAGGGGAACCATAGTATTCATGCCAATGTTTTTCTCATTCTATGGATTTTTTGTACATAATGTATATCAGATGCATGATCACAAGTTTACTGCCAATTACCCGATAGATTTTTACATGTGATGTGATGTACAGGATGAGTTTTGTATTGATGGCGCTATGTGCTGTTCATATGTGAGTACTGTATCTTTGAATTATGCCTGTACATAATATTCATGTATATACAGTACCAGTCAAAAGTTTGGACACACCTGCTCATTAAAGGGTTTTTCTTTATTTTTACTATTTTCTACATAGTAGAATAATAGTGAAGACATCAAAACTATGAAATAACACATATGGAATCATGTAGTAACCAAAAAAGTGTTAAACAAAATCTAAATATATTTTTGATTTTATATTAATCAAAGTAGCCACCCTTTGCCTTGATCACAGCTTTGCACATTCTTGGCATTCTCTCAACCAGCTTCATGAGGAATGCTTTTCCAACAGTCTTGAATGAACCAAAAATCTCACATTTAGACTCATCAGACCAAAGGACATATTTCCATCGGTCTGATGTCCATTGCTCATGTTTCTTGGCCCACACAAGTATCTTCTTCTTATTGGTGTCCTTTAGTACTGGTTTCTTTGCAGCAATTCGACCATGAAGGCCTGATTCACGCAGTCTCTTCTGAACAGTTGATGTTGAGATGTGTCTATTACTTGAACTCTGAAGCATTTATTTGGGCTGCAATTTCTGAGGCTGGTAACTCTTATGAACTTATCCTCTGCAGCAGAGGTAACTGTGCGTCTTCCTTTCCCGTGGCAGTCCTCATGAGAGCCAGTTTCATAGCGCTTGATGGTTTTTGCGACTGCAATTGAAGAAACTTTCAAAGTTCTTGGACTGTCGTTTCTCTTTGCTTATTTGAGCTGTTCTTGACATAATATAGACTTGGTCTTTTACCAAATAGGGCTATCTTCTGTGTACCACCCATACCTTGTCACAACACAACTGATTGGCTCAAATGCATTAAGAAGGAAAGAAATTCCACAAATGAACTTTTAACAAGACACACCTGTTAATTGAAATGCATTCCAGGTGACTACCTCATGAAGCTGGTTGAGAGAATGCCAAGAGTGCAAAGCTGTCATCAAGGCAAAAGGTGGCTACTTTGAAGAATATTAAATATATTTTGATTTGTTTAACACTTTTTTGGTTACTACATATGTGTTATTTCATAGTTTGGATGTCTTCATTATTATTCTGCAATGTGGAAAATTGTCCAAATAAAGAAAAACCCTGGAATGAGTAGGTGTCCAAACTTTTGACTGGTACTGTACATGTATTGCCACTCCCATATCCATCGTGCATATAGGAGGTCTATATGTGCATTATATGCCTCTAAATTGCTTTATTGTTCCGTTGTTGATCACATAAATAGATACCATTTATGCGAACCATCAACGGTGTATGCTCAGGAAGAAGATGCCATAACCCTTCAGTATTAGCTACATAGAATAAAAGTGACCCCATGGCCACTGAAATGGTGTAATATGTTGACTTAGGGCTCTATTCAATCAGATCCGCTTAAAAATTAAAAAATTCACACTGAATTCACACACTGCAGTGAAATGTGTTGTTTTACAGGGTCAGTCATAGTAGTACAGTGCCCATGGAGCAAATGAGGGTTAAGTGCCTTCCTCAAGGGCATATCGACAGATTTTTCACCTTGTTGACTCGGGTATTTGAACCAGTGACCTTTTGGTTACTTGCCCAACGCTCTAACTACTAGGCTACCTGCAAAAGCTTCTAATAACCTGTTTTTGCTTTGTCATTATGGGGTAATGTGTGTAGATTGATGAGGGAAAAAAGTAATTTAATCAATTTTAGAATAAGGCTGTAACGTAACAAATGTTGAAAAAGTCAAGGTGTTTGAATACTTTCCGAATGCACTGTATATATTTATATATAAAAATATGTATGTGTATATATGTGTATGTGTATATATATGTGTGTGTGTGTGTGTGTGTATATATATACAGAGTTGAAGTTCAGAAGTTTACATACACCTTAGCCAAATACATTTAAACTCTGTTTTTCACAATTCCTGACATTTAATCCTAGTAAAAATTCACTGTCTTAGGTCAGTTAGGATCACCACTTTATTTTAAGAATGTGAAATGTCAGAATATTAGTAGAGAGTGATTTATTTCAGCTTTTATTTCTTTCATCACATTCCCAGTGGGTCAGAAGATTACATACACTCAATTAGTATTTGGTATTATTGCCTTTACATTATTTAACTTGGGTTAAACTTTTCGGGTAGCCTTCCACAAGCTTCCCACAATAAGTTGGGTACATTTTGGCCCATCCCTACTGACAGAGCTGGTGTAACTGATTCAGGTTTGTAAGGCCTCCAGAATCACAGTTCTGCCCACAAATTATTTATAGGTTTGAGGTCAGGGCTTTGTGATGGCCACTCCAATACCGTGGCTTTGTTGTCCTTAAGCCATTTTGCCACAACTTTGGAAGTATGCTTGGGGTCATTGTCCATTTGGAAGACCCATTGCGACCAAGCTTTAACTTCCTGACTGATGTCTTGAGATGTTGCTTTAATAATCCACGTCATTTTCCTTTCTCATGATGCCTCATGAAGTGCACCAGACCCTCCTGCAGCAAAGCACCCCCACAACATGTTGCTACCACCCCCGTGCTTCACGGTTGGGATGGTGTTCTTCGGCTTACAAGCCTCTCCATTTTTCCTCCAAACATAACGATGGTCATTATGGCCAATCAGTTCTATTTTTGTTTAATTAGACCAGAAGACATTTCTCTAAAAAGTACGATCTTTGTCCCCATGTGCAGTTGCAAACCGTAGTCTGGCTTTTTTATGGCGGTTTTGGAGCAGTGGCTTCCTCCTTGCTGAGCGGCCTTTCAGGTTATGTCGTAATAGGACTCGTTTTACTGTGGATATAGATACTTTTCTACCTGTTTCCTCCAGCATCTTCACAAGGTCCTTTGCTGTTGTTCTGGGATTTATTTGCACTTATCGCCCCAATTACGTTCATCTTTCGTAGACAGAATGCTTCTCCTTCCTGAGCGGTATGACAGCTGCGTGGTCCCATGGTGTTTATACTTGCATACTATTGTTTGTACAGATGAACGTGGCACCTTCAGGCGTTTGAAAATTGCACCCAAGGATGAACTAGACTTGTGGAGGTCTACAATTCTTTTCCTGAGGTCTTGGCTGATTTGTTTTGATTTTCCCATGATGTCAAGCAAAGAGGCACTGAGTTTGAAGGTAGGCCTTGAAATACATCCACAGGTACACCTCCAATTGACTCAAATCATGTCAATTAGCCTATCAGAAGCTTCTAAAGCCATGACATCATTTTCTGGAATTTTCCAAGCTGTTTAAAGGCACAGTCAATTTACTGTATGTAAACTTCTGACCCACTGGAATTGTGATACAGTGAATTATAAGTGAAATAATCTGTAAACAATTGTTGGAAAAATGACTTGTGTCATGTACAAAGTAGATGTCCTAACCGACTTGCCAAAACTATAGTTTGTTAACAAGAAATTTGTGGAGTGGTTGAAAAACGAGTTTTAATGACTCCATCCTAAGTGTATGTAAACTTCCGACTTCAACTGTGTGTATATATATATATATACACTGTGTTTCACCATCATTGTGTATAGTTTTGTGTATTGACAGAGCAAACCATGAAAACACAAGTTTATATTATTATTTTTTTTGTCGGACTGCTTCTGTCCCATTGTACATAATCGATTTAAAGTGGTCAGGATCCAAATGTTGTAGAAGTGTGTTTGTGTTGAATATCATCTGTGCAGTGGAAAGTACTTTGTCTGCCTGGCCTTAGTCCACCTTGCAGTCAACTGTGAAGTCATTGAATGGTTCAATAAAAAGCTAAGCAGGAGAGGTGCACTCAGTTCCAATGGCATGTCTTTGTCTCTGGTCCTTGGCCATTGATCACAGTTGAAAAGCACCTCTGTGGATCTAGGCAGCAGCAAGTGCCAAAAGCAAAACGTTCAGTCTCTTAGAAGGGTCAAAGTGACAGGCAGGACCCTTGAACAAAGACCACACGTCTCAAATAATATTAATTGTGTAATATTTTGAAGCAGCATATCTCTGTGAGGGAAATATGAGTAGCTAATATGTTTGTGGAAAAAACTGTATGTGAACATCTACTGGAGTGGGTTACTGGCCAGCCTTTTGTGACAACTGCTAAATCCACATTTTATGGAAACAGATGGTTTAAAACTCACTTAAATGTCTAATTTTACTAGAAGTATCCTAAGGTAGATGGAGTATGTCAATTTGTATCACTTTCCATTGGGTTACAGCAATAAAACTCGGATGGGGTTGGGGTTTATTGGTTTCAGGTTAATGTGGGAGAAGCAGTCAAACAGACATTGCCTGCACTTACATTAGTGTACATATGTCACATTTTCCACTGGTTGCCAAGCTCAGCAATATAACATCATCATACGGTACACAGCCAGGTGACTTCCTGTTTACAGCCATGAACAACAACAGAGTGGGTGAGCTCATTTTGCACAGCCGGGGCACCCTGAACTATGTAAGCGGCGAAGGCAGAGTTTGCCGTTGTAATCGAATGCTGTAGACCCGGGGGCGGCAAATGTTGGTCACTAACTAAAACACGACAAATAATGACAAACTGTCAGACAGATCAAATAAGCAAGACTTGCTTCTCAGACACAGCCATGACACTTCCAATTGTCTATAATGCAAATGGCTGTTAATGTTTGTCAATCAATGATTAGAAGTTGGTTTGTATCCACCACCCCTGATAGCTGACCTTGTCGTCGATGGTCAGTGTACACCGCCGGGCCCCTAAAGCCCTGTTTATACCTGGTTCTAACATGCGTCCTTTGTTCTGATCTTGTCAACATTCTGATTGTGCGCACATTTTTAGGCAGGTGTAGATGATTAAGTCTCATTGTGATCAGATCTTAAGGTAGTCAGGGATCCATTGTGTCTGGATATCTTACAAGTGTAGATGGTTTTAGACAGTGAAACCATTTAAATCATCATTATCCCGTCTTCTAAAATCTTTGCCCTGTGACGCCATTGACTTATGGCATCAATATATGTCTTAAAATGAATAATTAAATATTATTTTAGAATATGTCAAATAATTTGCATACGGGGGGACCCGATATCTGATTACAATGCTGGCACAATGGAGGGAAATGAGACACATTTGTGCAACAGATACAATGTGGGCACAATCAGAATGTGGACTATATCAGGACAAAGGTTGCATTTTAGCACCAGATATAAACAAGGCTTTAATTGCAGTCCCCCCCCCCCCCCCCCCCCCGCAGTCCCCAACAACCAGATGTTCCGGTTTTCAGGAGAAATGGAAATAATGGAGAGAGCCTGTGACGCAACTTTTTTTTCTTCTCGTCAAGACCAGAATATAGGGCATGGTTTCCCAAACATGGTCCTGGGGACCCCAAGGGGTGAACATTTTGGTTTTAGCTCTAGCACTACACAGCTGATTCAAATAACTAATTGTCAAGCTTTGATCATTTGAATCACCTGTATAGTGCTAGGGCAAAAAACAAAAGATGCACCCAGGGGGGTCCCCAGGACTGAGTTTGGGAAACGCTGCTCTAAGGGATCTAGCTTCAGGTGTTTATTTTACGCCTGTTATGTTACGCTATGCAAAACAAGCTCGCCCAATTCAAAACTGTCTCTATTGCCTGGGTCGTTCCACCAATTCAGTGCCTTTTGAAGAGCGTAACTTGGTAAAAAAAAATATTGATTTCACCTAATTAACATCCTGTCATAAAGAGCATATGTTCAACTTAATAAAAAAAGAGTTTTCCCATCTCAAAGGGTTAAATAAAAAATATACTATAAGTTCCTATTAATGCCAAATAAAGTAACAGGGTTGACCATAAATGGGTTGACCCTAACAGGGTTGACCTTAACAGGCTTGAACGTAACAGGGTTGACGATGATCTTAAATCAGCCATAAATCCCCTTCTGAAAGGGGGAATGGAAGCTTGTTGTGTGCAACAAGGAGTGGCAATTATTGAGAATTCAGAGTGGTTAAGTGGGTTAAAATCTTCCTGAAAGTCAGAGGGTGCAGGGAGGGACACTTTAGCAAGTCTTTCATCTTCTTTTTTTTAAAGATGTGAAATATCAGAATAATAGTAGAGAGAATGATTTATTTCAGCTTTTATTTCTTTAATCACATTCCCAGTGGGTCAGAAGTTTACATACACTCAATTAGTATTTGGTAGCATTGCCTTTAAATTGTTTAACTTGGGTGAATTACCAGTCTGATGACTTTTGTTGATATTTGTGGTACACATATCCATCTGGTGGACATAACCGGAACTGAATAAACTGGAACCAAACACATTTCAAACTCATTCACTGAATTACCAAACAATTTCTTAATTTATGAATTACCAAACAAATGTCAAACTCATTTAGGGTTATACAATGTGAGGGGGTGCACACATGGTCACATTCAGAACCCACATTGAAGGTGGAGGCAGATTATTGTGTTTATTCCATTGTTTAAAAAAGTATAATAGAAAATAACAAACTCATCATTTTAGAGTTTTTTGACAAGCCAAAATACAGCAACTGTATGACTCAGTTGCCACAGTGCGTACTGTAGGGCATTCCAGCTCTGTGTGAGAAGCATGCCTCAGTGTAGTATCAGGCTGCTTGAAATTCCTCAGATTGTTCGCCCCTGTGGTGGCAGGGGGAAGAGGGAATTTTCCAGGGTTAGGCCAACACTGCTTGACCTTAGATATAATTAGAACTGGAGTGTAGTTTCAACACAATGCTCCTGTATGGCATTGTGGAAGGACTTAAACTCTTCCAACAACTCTCTATCCATCTCCCATGCCGCAGCTGTCTTGTCTAGAAGTCACACTTTACAGTTGTCAATCACTGGCTACTTACACTGAGTATGCCAAACATTAGGAACACCCCCTCAAAACAGCTTCAATTCGTCAGGGCATGGACTCTACAAGGTGTCGAAAGCGTTCCACAGGGATGCTGGCCCATGTTGACTCCAATGCTTCCCACAGTTGTGTCAAGTTGGCTGTATGTCCTTTGGGTGGTGGACCATTCTTGATACACACCAAGCAACGTTGCAGTTCTTGACATATACTGATGCACCTGGCACCTACTACCATACCCCGTTCAAAGGCACTTCAATCTTTTGTCTTGGTCTTTCACCCTCTTAATGGCACACATACACAATCCATGTCTCAATTGTCTCAAGGCTTAGTCCTTCTTTAACCTGTCTCCTCCCCTTCAGCCACACTCACTGAAGTGGATTTAACAAGTGACATCAATAAGGGATCATAGCTTTCACCTGGATTCACCTGGTCAGTATGTCATGGAAAAAGCAGTTGTTCCTAATGTTTTGTCCACTCTGTATATTTCGTGTGTGTTTGTATAGTTGAGTGTGAGGCCGACAGTAGCAGAGCTGGTGGCTCGGCGGATTCTGCGCTTCAATGAGTACGTGGAGTGCACAGATGCTAAGGACTATGACCGTCGCGCAGACAAACCCTGGGCCAGGCTCACGCCAGCTGACAAAGTGGGTTCCAGACTCCTACTGTATAATGTTATTGCTAAAGCGACTAAAACACTTGACATTCACAATGCCATTAAATACTTGGAATAAGAGAGGTTATAAAAAGGCATAATTAAAAAACTTTTTGTTAGCATTTTCTTCCTCATGTATTCCAGCTACCTGAACAATGCTATAAATATATTATTCACAGATAATGAGTTATCTACCATTTCATCTTCAGTTATATTAAATATGTTGCCTGTCTGAAGCTATTGATGGTCTGATAGTTTGACAATGAATCCATAAATTTGACAA
Source organism: Salvelinus namaycush (assembly GCF_016432855.1). Lineage (NCBI taxonomy): Eukaryota > Metazoa > Chordata > Actinopteri > Salmoniformes > Salmonidae > Salvelinus > Salvelinus namaycush. The sequence continues at coordinate 76,052,476 of NC_052310.1, forward strand.
TTAATCTATGAATCCCTCAGGCTGCTATCCATAAAGAACTGAATTTGTATATTCCCTCAGGCTGCTATCCATATAGAACTGAATGTTTATATTCCCTCAGGCTGCTATCCATATAGAACTGAATGTTTATATTCCCTCAGGCTGCTATCCATAAAGAACTGAATTTGTATATTCCCTCAGGCTGCTATCCATATAGAACTGAATGTTTATATTCCCTCAGGCTGCTATCCATATAGAACTGAATGTTTATATTCCCTCAGGCTGCTATCCATATAGAACTGAATGTTTATATTCCCTCAGACTGCTATCCGTAAAGAACTGAATGTTTATATTCCCTCAGGCTGCTATCCATATAGAACTGAATGTTTATATTCCCTCAGGCTGCTATCCATATAGAGCTGAATGTTTATATTCCCTCAGACTGCTATCCATATAGAACTGAATGTTTATATTCCCTCAGGCTGCTATCCATATAGAACTGAATGTTTATAATCCCTCAGGCTGCTATCCATATAGAACTGAATGTTTATATTCCCTCAGGCTGCTATCCATAAAGAACTGAATGTTTATATTCCCTCAGGCTGCTATCCGTAAAGAACTGAATGTTTATATTCCCTCAGGCTGCTATCCATAAAGAACTAAATGTTTATATTCCCTCAGGCTGCTATCCATAAAGAACTGAATGTTTATATTCCCTCAGGCTGCTATCCATATAGAACTGAATGTTTATATTCCCTCAGGCTGCTATCCATATAGAACTGAATGTTTATATTCCCTCAGGCTGCTATCCATATAGAACTGAATGTTTATATTCCCTCAGGCTGCTATCCATATAGAACTGAATGTTTATATTCCCTCAGGCTGCTATCCGTAAAGAACTGAATGTTTATATTCCCTCAGGCTGCTATCCGTAAAGAACTGAATGTTTATATTCCCTCAGGCTGCTATCCATATAGAACTGAATGTTTATATTCCCTCAGGCTGCTATCCATATAGAACTGAATGTTTATATTCCCTCAGGCTGCTATCCATATAGAACTGAATGTTTATATTCCCTCAGACTGCTATCCATATAGAACTGAATGTTTATATTCCCTCAGGCTGCTATCCATATAGAACTGAATGTTTATATTCCCTCAGGCTGCTATCCATATAGAACTGAATGTTTATATTCCCTCAGGTTGCTATCCATAAAGAACTGAATGTTTATATTCCATCAGGCTGCTATCCATAAAGAACTGAATGTTTATATTCCCTCAGGCTGCTATCCATATAGAACTGAATGTTTATATTCCCTCAGGCTGCTATCCGTAAAGAACTGAATGTTTATATTCCCTCAGGCTGCTATCCATATAGAACTGAATGTTTATATTCCCTCAGGCTGCTATCCATATAGAACTGAATGTTTATATTCCCTCAGGCTGCTATCCGTAAAGAACTGAATGTTTATATTCCCTCAGGCTGCTATCCATATAGAACTGAATGTTTATATTCCCTCAGGCTGCTATCCATATAGAACTGAATGTTTATATTCCCTCAGGCTGCTATCCGTAAAGAACTGAATGTTTATATTCCCTCAGGCTGCTATCCATATAGAACTGAATGTTTATATTCCCTCAGGCTGCTATCCATATAGAACTGAATGTTTATATTCCCTCAGGCTGCTATCCGTAAAGAACTGAATGTTTATATTCCCTCAGGCTGCTATCCGTAAAGAACTGAATGTTTATATTCCCTCAGGCTGCTATCCGTAAAGAACTGAATGAGTTCAAAAGCAAAGAGATGGAAGTTCATGAAGAGAGCAAGCAATTTACCAGGTAATGACAACTTGAACGTTATTGATCCCCAGCCATTACACTTCATTATGAGTCACACAAGATAATAAACTGCTGTTTGATTTAGGCCTATGTTACGTTCCCCAGTTTCTGTGTTGTATTTGAGTGTGTGTGTTTCAGGAGATGGCTTCCTGGAAGCCTCCCCAACCAACTGATTGGTCGACCCCAGGCTAATTGATGATTGGAGCTGACTCCGCCCCCTCGTCAAGAAGCAGCTGACTCTAATCACCATTGCCACCTGAAGATATAAAGCCAGTGTTCTGTTCAGGAGAGAGGAAAGAGAAATGATTTGAGGTTAGAGGGAGATTGAATGTTTTAGAGAAATGATTGGAGGTTAGAGGGAGATTGAATATGTTGGAGAAAAGATTAGAGGGAGATTGAATGTTTTGGAGAAATCATTAGAAAGAGTTCTGTGTTTGTTGCTTTGTCAAAGCTTCTTTAGTGGCCTGAGTTAGTTTACTCAGTTTTGTTGTAAAGTGTTTGTGAAATTGTTAATAATTATTCTGTTTCATTTGTTCCCAGGGGGGAAGGGGAAGGCACTTAGGGAGTGCTTAGGCAAGATGCCCGAGGGCATACATATACCCGTAGTATATTCAATGTCTAGGCACACTAGGTAAGACCTGGGCGGACCACCCCCTGTATTTTGGTTAGGGCACCAGGTGGTGCTAAGTTAGGAAAGTTAAGTGGGTAGGCAGGTTAGATAGGAGAGGGGGAGCTTTGATATTTACTTTCTTTCCTTTGGTTCCGTCCAGCCCCTTTTCCCCATATTACCGTGTAGGAAATAAATCCTAGTAACGGTAAATTCTGCCTTTGTCGTCCTTTCTCGCACCTACGGTCCATACCTCTTTCGCTTCACGGAGAGTTGAGTTGCAGCAGGGAGTTGCGTTCCCTCTTTTTAGAGGTGTGCGTAACAGCCTAGTAACAGTGTGCTATAAGGTGCAGACTGCAGTTCTGATCCAACAGTGTCTGTTTCCCTGTGCCTTGGCAGATTCCATCGGCCCTGAGGCATTTCTCTCTCCAGTGGGGGTGCTGGTCGGCGGCCGGCACTGCCTAAAGGCTCTCTCTCTCCGCTGCGGGCTTCACCATCGGGCTTTTCCCCGGAGCCTGGGGCCTGGATGCCCCTAGGCACGGACACATGGACACCGTCTCCCAGGGCCAACCTGTCTCCAGCTCTACAGATCAATAGAGGTTGATTACATTGGGCCACACCTGCTTACACAGACCAGACTGGGCTTTAGTGCTGTGTGAAAAGTGACAGAGAGAGAGGCCAGTATCCATGAAGGACAAAACTGTTGCACTTTGTAACACAGCACTGATTTCATTACCCACATACTTTTTGGCTTCCCTAAAGCACCTTAACAGGCCTTGACCAAGTCCCCATGGACTGGAAGGGAAATGGTTTTGCAACTATGACAATGTTGTAGGTTAGGCAAGTCCAGCCAAAGGTAACAGTAATCAAATCAATGTTTATTTGTGATATGCACAGGATATAACGTAAACCGTGCAATGCAATGCTTACTTGCAAGCTTCCTCAACAGTGCAATGACAAATATAACCAAATCAGACACATAGTCCTTAACTTAACGTAATCATGGAAGTGCATGGCAAGGTGTTAGGAAGAAATGGTTACGTTTACCGCCACGTGGTCTTGATGGTGGAAATGAAGGTGTTTGGGTCTTGTTTTAAGGGGTGATTGTTGATGCTGATCTCAAAGTGGCTGGGACAACATGAATTTTGCCTAGATAGTAAGGAATATGTATCGTTACTGTTTTTGTCATGTTTTCTGGAACACTTACCATTATTGAGCATATCTTTTACAGAGACAGAGCAGAGTGAACCCTATTGATCTATGTAGGCTATTCTTCCATTCTCTCTTTCCAAATTTAGAGCAAGTTCAGAACACATTGGTCTGCCCTTCAGATTGGTTGAGCTGTTAATAATGGATGGTCTGTGTAGTTTGAAAGTATATGATAAATGTTAGTATTTTACGGTCCCAGATGAATCCATTGAGCTTTTTTCCTGGTCATAAAATGTGAAGCATTTCTTTGATATTTCTGTGATGAGGTGAACCAATCAATTTACATTCATTTCAGACTGCTAAGGTCAGCTGTAGAATATAGGAGGGGAACCATAGTATTCATGCCAATGTTTTTCTCATTCTATGGATTTTTTGTACATAATGTATATCAGATGCATGATCACAAGTTTACTGCCAATTACCCGATAGATTTTTACATGTGATGTGATGTACAGGATTAGTTTTGTATTGATGGCGCTATGTGCTGTTCATATGTGAGTACTGTATCTTTGAATTATGCCTGTACATAATATTCATGTATATACAGTACCAGTCAAAAGTTTGGACACACCTGCTCATTAAAGGGTTTTTCTTTATTTTTACTATTTTCTACATAGTAGAATAATAGTGAAGACATCAAAACTATGAAATAACACATATGGAATCATGTAGTAACCAAAAAAGTGTTAAACAAAATCTAAATATATTTTTGATTTTATATTAATCAAAGTAGCCACCCTTTGCCTTGATCACAGCTTTGCACATTCTTGGCATTCTCTCAACCAGCTTCATGAGGAATGCTTTTCCAAAAGTCTTGAATGAACCAAAAATCTCACATTTAGACTCATCAGACCAAAGGACATATTTCCATCGGTCTGATGTCCATTGCTCATGTTTCTTGGCCCACGCAAGTATCTTCTTCTTATTGGTGTCCTTTAGTACTGGTTTCTTTGCAGCAATTCGACCATGAAGGCCTGATTCACGCAGTCTCTTCTGAACAGTTGATGTTGAGATGTGTCTATTACTTGAACTCTGAAGCATTTATTTGGGCTGCAATTTCTGAGGCTGGTAACTCTTATGAACTTATCCTCTGCAGCAGAGGTAACTGTGCGTCTTCCTTTCCTGTGGCAGTCCTCATGAGAGCCAGTTTCATAGCGCTTGATGGTTTTTGCGACTGCAATTGAAGAAACTTTCAAAGTTCTTGGACTGTCGTTTCTCTTTGCTTATTTGAGCTGTTCTTGACATAATATAGACTTGGTCTTTTACCAAATAGGGCTATCTTCTGTGTACCACCCATACCTTGTCACAACACAACTGATTGGCTCAAATGCATTAAGAAGGAAAGAAATTCCACAAATGAACTTTTAACAAGACACACCTGTTAATTGAAATGCATTCCAGGTGACTACCTCATGAAGCTGGTTGAGAGAATGCCAAGAGTGCAAAGCTGTCATCAAGGCAAAAGGTGGCTACTTTGAAGAATATTAAATATATTTTGATTTGTTTAACACTTTTTTGGTTACTACATATGTGTTATTTCATAGTTTGGATGTCTTCATTATTATTCTGCAATGTGGAAAATTGTCCAAATAAAGAAAAACCCTGGAATGAGTAGGTGTCCAAACTTTTGACTGGTACTGTACATGTATTGCCACTCCCATATCCATCATGCATATAGGAGGTCTATATGTGCATTATATGCCTCTAAATTGCTTTATTGTTCCGTTGTTGATCACATACATAGATACCATTTATGCGAACCATCAACGGTGTATGCTCAGGAAGAAGATGCCATAACCCTTCAGTATTAGCTACATAGAATAAAAGTGACCCCATGGCCACTGAAATGGTGTAATATGTTGACTTAGGGCTCTATTCAATCAGATCCGCTTAAAAATTTAAAAATTCACACTGAATTCACACACTGCAGTGAAATGTGTTGTTTTACAGGGTCAGTCATAGTAGTACAGTGCCCATGGAGCAAATGAGGGTTAAGTGCCTTCCTCAAGGGCATATCGACAGATTTTTCACCTTGTTGACTCGGGTATTTGAACCAGTGACCTTTTGGTTACTTGCCCAACGCTCTAACTACTAGGCTACCTGCAAAAGCTTCTAATAACCTGTTTTTGCTTTGTCATTATGGGGTAATGTGTGTAGATTGATGAGGGAAAAAAGTAATTTAATCAATTTTAGAATAAGGCTGTAACGTAACAAATGTTGAAAAAGTCAAGGTGTTTGAATACTTTCCGAATGCACTGTATATATTTATATATAAAAATATGTATGTGTATATATGTGTATGTGTATATATATGTGTGTGTGTGTGTGTGTGTATATATATACAGAGTTGAAGTTCAGAAGTTTACATACACCTTAGCCAAATACATTTAAACTCAGTTTTTCACAATTCCTGACATTTAATCCTAGTAAAGATTCACTGTCTTAGGTCAGTTAGGATCACCACTTTATTTTAAGAATGTGAAATGTCAGAATATTAGTAGAGAGTGATTTATTTCAGCTTTTATTTCTTTCATCACATTCCCAGTGGGTCAGAAGATTACATACACTCAATTAGTATTTGGTATTATTGCCTTTACATTATTTAACTTGGGTTAAACTTTTCGGGTAGCCTTCCACAAGCTTCCCACAATAAGTTGGGTACATTTTGGCCCATCCCTACTGACAGAGCTGGTGTAACTGAGTCAGGTTTGTAAGGCCTCCAGAATCACAGTTCTGCCCACAAATTATTTATAGGTTTGAGGTCAGGGCTTTGTGATGGCCACTCCAATACCGTGGCTTTGTTGTCCTTAAGCCATTTTGCCACAACTTTGGAAGTATGCTTGGGGTCATTGTCCATTTGGAAGACCCATTGCGACCAAGCTTTAACTTCCTGACTGATGTCTTGAGATGTTGCTTTAATATATCCACGTCATTTTCCTTTCTCATGATGCCTCATGAAGTGCACCAGACCCTCCTGCAGCAAAGCACCCCCACAACATGTTGCTACCACCCCCGTGCTTCACGGTTGGGATGGTGTTCTTCGGCTTACAAGCCTCTCCATTTTTCCTCCAAACATAACGATGGTCATTATGGCCAATCAGTTCTATTTTTGTTTAATTAGACCAGAAGACATTTCTCTAAAAAGTACGATCTTTGTCCCCATGTGCAGTTGCAAACCGTAGTCTGGCTTTTTTATGGCGGTTTTGGAGCAGTGGCTTCCTCCTTGCTGAGCGGCCTTTCAGGTTATGTCGTAATAGGACTCGTTTTACTGTGGATATAGATACTTTTCTACCTGTTTCCTCCAGCATCTTCACAAGGTCCTTTGCTGTTGTTCTGGGATTTATTTGCACTTATCGCCCCAATTACGTTCATCTTTCGTAGACAGAATGCTTCTCCTTCCTGAGCGGTATGACAGCTGTGTGGTCCCATGGTGTTTATACTTGCATACTATTGTTTGTACAGATGAACGTGGCACCTTCAGGCGTTTGAAAATTGCTCCCAAGGATGAACCAGACTTGTGGAGGTCTACAATTCTTTTCCTGAGGTCTTGGCTGATTTGTTTTGATTTTCCCATGATGTCAAGCAAAGAGGCACTGAGTTTGAAGGTAGGCCTTGAAATACATCCACAGGTACACCTCCAATTGACTCAAATCATGTCAATTAGCCTATCAGAAGCTTCTAAAGCCATGACATCATTTTCTGGAATTTTCCAAGCTGTTTAAAGGCACAGTCAATTTACTGTATGTAAACTTCTGACCCACTGGAATTGTGATACAGTGAATTATAAGTGAAATAATCTGTAAACAATTGTTGGAAAAATGACTTGTGTCATGTACAAAGTAGATGTCCTAACCGACTTGCCAAAACTATAGTTTGTTAACAAGAAATTTGTGGAGTGGTTGAAAAACGAGTTTTAATGACTCCATCCTAAGTGTATGTAAACTTCCGACTTCAACTGTGTGTATATATATATATATACACTGTGTTTCACCATCATTGTGTATAGTTTTGTGTATTGACAGAGCAAACCATGAAAACACAAGTTTATATTATTATTTTTTTTGTCGGACTGCTTCTGTCCCATTGTACATAATCGATTTAAAGTGGTCAGGATCCAAATGTTGTAGAAGTGTGTTTGTGTTGAATATCATCTGTGCAGTGGAAAGTACTTTGTCTGCCTGGCCTTAGTCCACCTTGCAGTCAACTGTGAAGTCATTGAATGGTTCAATAAAAAGCTAAGCAGGAGAGGTGCACTCAGTTCCAATGGCATGTCTTTGTCTCTGGTCCTTGGCCATTGATCACAGTTGAAAAGCACCTCTGTGGATCTAGGCAGCAGCAAGTGCCAAAAGCAAAACGTTCAGTCTCTTAGAAGGGTCAAAGTGACAGGCAGGACCCTTGAACAAAGACCACACGTCTCAAATAATATTAATTGTGTAATATTTTGAAGCAGCATATCTCTGTGAGGGAAATATGAGTAGCTAATATGTTTGTGGAAAAAACTGTATGTGAACATCTACTGGAGTGGGTTACTGGCCAGCCTTTTGTGACAACTGCTAAATCCACATTTTATGGAAACAGATGGTTTAAAACTCACTTAAATGTCTAATTTTACTAGAAGTATCCTAAGGTAGATGGAGTATGTCAATTTGTATCACTTTCCATTGGGTTACAGCAATAAAACTCGGATGGGGTTGGGGTTTATTGGTTTCAGGTTAATGTGGGAGAAGCAGTCAAACAGACATTGCCTGCACTTACATTAGTGTACATATGTCACATTTTCCACTGGTTGCCAAGCTCAGCAATATAACATCATCATACGGTACACAGCCAGGCGACTTCCTGTTTACAGCCATGAACAACAACAGAGTGGGTGAGCTCATTTTGCACAGCCGGGGCACCCTGAACTATGTAAGCGGCGAAGGCAGAGTTTGCCGTTGTAATCGAATGCTGTAGACCCGGGGGCGGCAAATGTTGGTCACTAACTAAAACACGACAAATAATGACAAACTGTCAGACAGATCAAATAAGCAAGACTTGCTTCTCAGACACAGCCATGACACTTCCAATTGTCTATAATGCAAATGGCTGTTAATGTTTGTCAATCAATGATTAGAAGTTGGTTTGTATCCACCACCCCTGATAGCTGACCTTGTCGTCGATGGTCAGTGTACACCGCCGGGCCCCTAAAGCCCTGTTTATACCTGGTTCTAACATGCGTCCTTTGTTCTGATCTTGTCAACATTCTGATTGTGCGCACATTTTTAGGCAGGTGTAGATGATTAAGTCTCATTGTGATCAGATCTTAAGGTAGTCAGGGATCCATTGTGTCTGGATATCTTACAAGTGTAGATGGTTTTAGACAGTGAAACCATTTAAATCATCATTATCCCGTCTTCTAAAATCTTTGCCCTGTGACGCCATTGACTTATGGCATCAATATATGTCTTAAAATGAATAATTAAATATTATTTTAGAATATGTCAAATAATTTGCATACGGGGGGACCCGATATCTGATTACAATGCTGGCACAATGGAGGGAAATGAGACACATTTGTGCAACAGATACAATGTGGGCACAATCAGAATGTGGACTATATCAGGACAAAGGTTGCATTTTAGCACCAGATATAAACAAGGCTTTAAAAACAAAAGATGCACCCAGGGGGGTCCCCAGGACTGAGTTTGGGAAACGCTGCTCTAAGGGATCTAGCTTCAGGCGTTTATTTTACGCCTGTTATGTTACGCTATGCAAAACAAGCTCGCCCAATTCAAAACTGTCTCTATTGCCTGGGTCGTTCCACCAATTCAGTGCCTTTTGAAGAGCGTAACTTGGTAAAAACAAATATTGATTTCACCTAATTAACATCCTGTCATAAAGAGCATATGTTCAACTTAATAAAAAAAGAGTTTTCCCATCTCAAAGGGTTAAATAAAAAATATACTATAAGTTCCTATTAATGCCAAATAAAGTAACAGGGTTGACCATAAATGGGTTGACCCTAACAGGGTTGACCTTAACAGGCTTGAACGTAACAGGGTTGACGATGATCTTAAATCAGCCATAAATCCCCTTCTGAAAGGGGGAATGGAAGCTTGTTGTGTGCAACAAGGAGTGGCAATTATTGAGAATTCAGAGTGGTTAAGTGGGTTAAATCTTCCTGAAAGTCAGAGGGTGCAAGGAGGGACACTTTAGCAAGTCTTTATTCATATAGCAAAATCTATTTTATTGAATTGTCCATGTGGTCTATATTAAATTGAACTTAATTTAACATAACAGCCTTATTAGTGTGTAACAGTATAACTTTAGTACGTCCCCTCGCCCCGACCCGGGCGCAAACCAGGGACCCTCTGCACACATCAACAACGGTCGCCTACGAAGCATCGTTACCCATCGCTCCACAAAGGCCGCGGCTTTTGCAGAGCAAGGGGCAACACTACTTCTAGGTTTCAGAGCAAGTGACGTAACTGATTGAAACGCTACTAGCGCGTACCCGCTAACTAGCTAGCCATTTCACATCCGTTACAAGTGCACAATTTCTACTTAGAATATCAAAGGGGCAGAAAAGGCACTATTTTTGTGGAACGACCCTATTTCCAAACTGTGCCTTCCATGTCTACAATGGGAAGAGCCAATAGTAGCAGACTTGGCAGATTGGTTATTGACCTCTTTTAGCAGCAGAATGCCCTGCCATGTGGGAGGATGTCATACTGATAAGTAAACTGTAACCAGTGGAGAATCCTAAGAGACAACGTCCATATTGTACACCCTTCCCTTGAAATAGTGAAACTCTTTCTACTAACTCCCCTATCAAATCTGTTTTGATCAAAACAGCGTACCCTTCTATCGTCAGAGGCGCCAGGCCTGTAATAGAAGATTTCATGGATATTTAGAAAAAATCTGCCTGTTGTTTACTAGCCTGGCTGACGCGACTCACATGGTACACAGCTAAGGAGAGCCGTGACGCACAAGTCCAGGGATCATCAACTAAATTCAGTGCAGGCTGATTTTTTCTTGAGCGGATGTTCAGGGGGGCAGAACATAATTAGAAATAATTTGTAGACTGCAAATTGACCACAAGAAACTCAAACAGATGTAATATTAATAAATCATCATTTAAAACCTTGCTTACATTTGTATATGATCACGTGCCTATTATGCATGGGAATACTTTGAAACAGAATGCCCAAAATAAAATCACTTCGAGGTGATTTGCTGGCGCTTTGACAGTCTAATGTCCAACAACGCAGGGAACCACTTTAGATACGCTTTAGCCGACATCCGTTTTGATGATGTAAGAGGTGGAACTGCATTAGAGCTGTAAAATCCACAAGCGGCTCCCTGCATTATACCTGGACATTGCCATTGGCTTCACGGAGTCGCATTAAGAGAAATCCCATGCAGCCTTGTTTACAAGTACAAACACTGGAATGTGAAATGTAATCTACACCTCGATTAGGCTGATAAAAAGCGTCATTATTTTGTTTAATGATTTTCAATGTGAGTCATTATTTCTATATAGCCTACACTTTCTATTTCTGAACTTCTAACGCTAGTGAGACGGATGTGGATTCATGACAATGATCATAAGAGCAGCTGCTCACCGATTTGACAGTTCCAATGCAGTTCCACCCCCGACACCAGCAAAACATCAGCCATGCAGGTGTCGGCTATCGCTGGTAAACACTTGATCTGGTTGAATATAGGCTTTAGACATTCATTAGGATGTAACGTATATTGATGAAATATATATATATATATACAGTATATATTCTGAACAAAAATATAAACGCAACATGCAACAATTTCGGTTAGGACATCTACTTTGTGCATGACACAAGTCATTTTTCCAACAATTGTTTACAGACAGATTATTTCACTTATAATTCACGGTATCACAATTCCAGTGGGTGAGAAGTTTACATACACTAAATTGACTGTGCCTTTAAACAGCTTGGAAAATTCCAGAAAATGATGTCATGGCGTTAGAAGCTACTGATAGGCTAATTGACATGATTTGAGTCAATTGGAAGTGTACCTGTGGTCTGAACAGTGTTGCCAACTTAGTGACTTTGTCGCTATATTTATCGAGTATTCAGACCCCTCTAGCTACACATTTTCAAAAAAGCGACTAGTGACAAATCTAGCGACCTTTTCTGGTGTTATTGGAGACTTTTGGAGACTCTGACGTGAAAGCACATATCGTTCTTAGCCTTCTCAACGACGTGTTTCCTTACCTTTGATGAACTTCATCAGAATGCAGTCCTAGGAATCCCAGGTCCACAATAAATGCTTGATTTGTTCGATAATGTCCGTTATTTATGTCCAATTAGCTACTTTGGTTAGCGCGTTTGGTAAACAATTCCAAAGTCACAAAGCGTGTCCACTATAATGTGACGAAATGTCCAAAAGTTCCATAACAGTCAGTAGAAACATGTCAAACGATGTACTGAATCAATCTTTAGAATGTTGTTAACATACATCTTGAATAACGTTCCAACCGGAGAATTAGATTGACTTCAGTTGAGCGATGGAACGGAGCTGCCTATCACGTGAACGCGCGTGGTCAAAGCATGGTCAGCTCGTGGCAGTGGTGACTAATTCCTGTCTCCTTTGTCCCCCCTTCACATTAGTCATCAGACAAAGACTGTTGACATCTAGTGGAAGCCGTAGGAAGTGAAAACTCATCAATATCTCGCTGTAATTTCAATGAGAGCTTGGTTGAAAATCTGCCACCCCAGAAGAAATCCAAACAGGAAGTGGAACTTCTCAGGTTTTTGCCTGCCATATGAGTTCTGTTATACTCACAGACATAATTCAAACAGTTTTAGAGACTTCAGAGTGTGCAAATATTAGCAACTATGACTGAGGAGCAGGCCGTTTACTCTGTGCACCTGTAACGGCTGTCGTCCTCTTCTTCCTCTGAAGAGGTGTAGCAGGGATCGGACCAAGACGCAGCGTAGTTCGTGTTCAACATGTTTAATAAAAGACGATAAACATGAACACTACACAAATACAAAATAACAAACGTGGCAAAACCGAAACAGTCTATCTGGTGCAGAGAACACAAAGACAGAAGACAACCACCCACAAACCCCAACACAAAACAAGCTACCTAAATATGGTTCCCAATCAGAGACAATGACTAACACCTGCCTCTGATTGAGAACCATATCAGTCCATACATAGAAACGGACAAACTAGACACACAACATAGAATGCCCACCCAGCTCACGTCCTGACCAACACTAAAACAAAGAAAACACAAAATAACTATGGTCAGAACATGACAGCACCTTTCATCCAAGCTACTCAATACTGCCCCTGCAGCCATAAGAAGTTAAAAAACAAAAATAAAATAAAAAACAAAAAACGAAGTAACTCCACCAGAGTGTCTCTTTTGGGTCACTGTTGCCGTTCCCAAGCCCGGATAAAGGAGGAGGGTTGGAATTGTGACATAAAAAAACAAGAATCGACAAGAAAGTTCATTTGTAGTTCTAAACATATTTAGGGTGTTTTTTACTCACTTTTTGTCTCCCACGACGTTACTCCTCCCTTCTACAGCGTCCATCACAATTACATGCAGATGGTCAATTATGCAAATTAGGTGATGATGTCATTTAGCGACTTCTAGCGACTTTTAGGACAGCCAATAGCTACTTTCCTTACTGAAGAGTTGGCAACACTGCCTGTGGATGTATTTCAAGGCCTGCCTTCAAACTCAGTGCTTCTTTGTTTAACATCATGGGAAATCCAAATAAATCAGCCAAGACCTCAGAAAAAAAGTTGTAGACATCCACAAGTCTGGTTCATCCTTGGCAGCAATTTCCAAATGACTGAAGGTACCACGTTCATCTGTAGAAACAATAGTACGCAAGTATAAACACCATGGGACCACGCAGCCGTCAGGAGGGACTTGTGCACTTCACAAAATAGATGGTATCATGAGGCAGGAACATGATGTGGATATATTGAAGCAACATCTCAAGACATCAGTCAGGAAGTTAAAGCTTGGTCGCAAATGGGTCTTCCAAATGGAAAATGACCCCAAGCATACTTCCAAAGTTGTGGGAAAATGGCTTAAGGACAACAAAGTCAAGGTATTGGAGTGGCCATCACAAAGCCCTGACCTAAATCCTCTAGAACATTTGTGGGCAGAACTGAAAAAGAGTGTGTGAGCAAGGAGGCCTACAAACCTGACTCAGTTACACCAGCTCTGTCAGGAGGAATGGGCCAAAATTCCCCCAACTTATTGTGGGAAGCTTGTGGAAGGCTACCTGCAATGTTTCACCCAAGTTAAACAATTTAAAGGCAATGCTACCAAATACTAATTGAGTGTATGTAAACTTCTGACCCACTGGGAATGTGATTAAAGAAATAAAAGCTGAAATAAATCATTCTCTCTACTATTATTCTGATATTTCACATCTTAAAAAAAAAAGTGGTGATCCTAACTGACCTAAGACAGGGAATTTTTACTAGGATTAAATGTCAGGAATTGTGAAAAACTGTGTTTAAATGTATTTGGCTAATGTGTATGTAAACTTTCAACTTCAACTGTATGTTATGAAGTAAGCTGTTGGTAGCCCATGTGCTAATCATTTGGTCTATTTTCACCTCTTAATGTTCGCCTAATGTTACTGTTCTGACTCGGTGGTACTGCACATGTAGCCTATAACCTGTTTCTGAGAAATGTAATCTATTGTAAGAAGTTTCATTGTCTGCTTATATGCCCCTTCATTTATCCTACTGTTCTGACTTGGTGTACAGGGGAAATACTGTAAGAGCAGCCCATGTACTGCATTCAGTCACTGTACATTTCAAAAGTGCTCAGCACATAGTTATATTGACTACGTCCGTCGTCGCTCGCTTATTAATGTCTTAATCGAAATTACGGCATGCCTCTTATCTGCTCATCATTCCCTTATGCTATAGTTTGTACATCTCATTTGTCAGTAGAAACCACATTTTTTTAAGCAAGTCAGCCATATCAGCTATGTTTGTTAAATAGGAAGTAAACAAGGCTGAATTGTTTCGCTGCCAGACAAGGCTCCGCTGATATGCAGGTGTAGCGGTGGTAAGGATTCACTCCATGGTGCTGGAAAGAAAGCTCTGCTGTTGGGACAGCTTAATGTGGGCCCTAACAGTTTGTGGGCACCACTTGTCGCCGTTATAGTGCAATTAATGTATTGTTTAGTTTTGTGTTGTGTAGTGTCTTTGCTGGCACTTTTTTTGTTGTTGAGTTTGCCACACCAAGATTTACATGCTAAAATCGCCACTGGAGACTGGAAGGGCAAAGGGGCATGTGCTCTGCACAGGTAAGTCCCCATCTGTGCATGTATCTGGTTGTATTGTTAGGGGGCAGCGCTCGGGGGCTGTGTGTGGTTGTCCATGTGGGTGTTTGAGTGAGAAAGACTGTGGCGAGAACCAAATCAGTAAAAAGCAAAGCCCCCTTCATTATCGACGCATCGTGCCGACAAAGAGCCTTGCCAGACTCTGAAGGCAGGAAGAAAGCTTGGTGTTAGCCAGACTGTGTACTCCCCTGCTTCTGAAATTGCAACAATTTGTTGAGGTGGAGATTGAAGAGTGAAATTGAATTTAAAAATAACTGTGGCCTGACTTGATCATTTCAATTATTGTATGAATTATTTCACAACTATAGAAAGTTTTATTTTACCTTCTAGACCAGGGGTGGGCAAACTTTTTGACTCGCGGGCCACAATGGGTTCTAAAATTTGACAGAGGGGCCGGGCCAGGAGCATTTGGAGGGAGTGTTTGGGCCGGATATACTAAAGCATTAAATGTAGTGTGTGCAAACCTCATAGCACAGTAAGAACACTACAACCCAATTTATTAACTGTCTTTCAAATGTGAAAAATAGCCCTTATCAGTTAATAAATTTGTCTCAAGGAATATGCAAGATATGGCATTTACATACTATTTCGCAGATACCGGGATGAGGAAATGTAAATAGATTAAAATAACATACGCACTGTATGTTGACTGCTTGCTAGCATAGTTTGCATGCTTCGTGGCAAAGTGACGGCTGATATTGTACTCTTTGAAAACCGCAACAGCTTCTTGGCATATCAGACATACAGCCGTTGATCGGACTTCAGTGAAGAAGTATTTTGTTGTCCACTCCTTATTAAACACTCGGCATTCGCTGTCCACTTTCCTTCTCTTTGGTCCGCTCATTTTCACAGAAGGGCTTAATGGTGACGTGAAACGAAGTGAAAATTAAAGTGAAATAAAGAGAAATACGCGCCACTCCAACAACGGTCAATGTGTTTTGAGTGCGCCATCTATTGGGGAAACGTGGGCATTGCAGGGAAAGGGGAAAAAAAGGAGGTTTTTACTATAATTTGGACAAGTTCGGCGGGCCGGATTAAAAAGCCTAACGGGCCGTATGTGGCCCGCGGGCCGTAGTTTGCCCATGTCTGTTCTAGACTATACATTGACCTTTACGATGTTTAGTGTTTCATGGTCATTTAACGCTCTTTTAAACATGTCTGTTGGAACTGTTAGTCGGGAGCTTCATGAAATGGGATTCCATGGCCGAGCAGCCGCACCCAAACCTAAGATCACAATGCGCAATGCCAAGCGTCGGCTGGTGTGGTGTAAAGCTCGCCGCCATTGGACTCTGGAGCAGGGAAACACGTTCTCTGGAGTGTTGAATCACTCTTCACCATCTGGCAGACAAATCTGGGTTTGGCTCCGGATGCCAGGAGAACGCTACATTCCCCAGTGCATAGTGCTAACTGTACAGTTTGGTGGAGGAGGAATAATGGTCTGGGGCTGTTTTTCATGGTTCGGGCTAAGCCCCTTAGTTCCAGTGAACGGAAATCTTAAAACTACAGCATACAGTGACATTCTAGACAATTCTGTGCTTCCAAATTTGTGGCAACATTTTGGGGAAGGCCCTTTCCTGTTTCAGCATGACAATGCCCCTTGTAGAAAGCGAGGTCCATACAGAAATGGTTTGTCAAGATCGGTGTGGAAGAACTTTACTGGCCTGCTCAGAGCCCTGACCTCAACCCCATCAAACACCTTTGGGATGAATTGGAACGCCGACATCGAGCCAGGCCTAATGGCCCAACATTAGTGCCCAACCTCACTAATTCTCTTGTGGCTGATTGGAAGCAAGTCCCTGCAGCAATGTTCCAACATCTAGTGAAAAGCCTTCCCAGAAGAGTGGAGGCTGTTATAGCAGCAAAGGGAGGACCAACTCCATATTAATGTCCATGAATTTGGAATATAATGTTCAACGAGCAGGTGTCCACGTACTTTTGGTCATGTAGTGTATAACACAAACATAAAGTTGCACACAATTCTGGTAACTTTCCAAATAATACAAGGTTTTACAGAATTCTTGGTTGTAGCATTCAGGATTTTTTGTTTGTTCCTGATTCCGGTAATCGTCCAAATTTGGGGAAAGTTACCAGTACAACCGTACATAGACCACTGCTCTTCCTTCTGCAACATTTGATACAACTAGTTATAATATTCTAAACAGATGTCACGCCTGCTCCTCCTCTCTGGCGCTCGAGGGCGCCAGGCTGCCCTTCATTACGCACACCTGTCACCATCATTACGTGCATCTGCGCTCATTGGACTCACCTGGACTCCTTCACGTTTGTTGATTGCCCCTCCTATATCTGTCTGTTCCTCGGTTAGAGCCCCGTGTCAGCATTATTGTCGTTATGTTTTCCCTGTCCAGACGCTGTCCTTGTTTGTTTCTTGTCGGTTTTTTAAAAGGTTAATTCCCTGTACTTGCTTCTTGTCTCCCAGTGTCTGTCCTTACAATAGAATTGTGTAGTTCATATTTGAGTAGGAGGAGTAAACATTCCTTGACTAATAGTTATACAAATGCAATGCATGCCTACTCCAATTGAAGTTGATAAAGCTTGCCATTACATATACACCAATGCATGACAAATCCCATGCCATGAAAATAATGTCAGTGCTTTCCCATTAGCAATTGACATTTTAATTAAATGAACGACCGCACTGGAGGGAAATTAATCAAATACAAAAATGAAAGGCTAATTTCAAAGTAGGAACAAATCCAGCGTGAATATAAATAGATGGTCTTGGTAGTAATTTCAGACTAGATTAGCTAAATCTATGGTATGGTGATATACTGCCCTGAACAGGTTGCAAATTAATTTACAAGAGAAATCAATTCTTCCCCCTACTAAATACCACTATACAAGTTTGAAAGTTACTGTATTGTAGCAGGTAAATGCTATTTTTAAAGCTTGCTAAAGGAACCACAAGTCATCTTTGTGCTCCTCACAGACTTCTACTAAAGTACATTAAGGGGATCGGACCCTTTTTTTCAATTTTCGCCTAAAATGACATACCCAAATCTAATTGCCTATAACTCAGGCCCTGAAGAAGGATATGCATTTTCTTGGTACCATTTTAAAGGAAACACTTTGAAGTTTGTGGAAATGTGAAAGGAATGTAGGAGAATATAACACATTAGATCTGGTAAAATACAAAGAAAAAAACTACAAAAAATTGCATTTTTTTGGTACCATCATCTTTGAAATGCAAGAGAAAGGCCATAATGTATTATTCCAGCCCAGGTGCCATTTAGATTTTGGCCACTAGATGGCAGCAGTGTATGTGCAAAGTTTTAGACCATTGCATTTCTGTTCAAAATGTTGACTGCCCAAATGTTCCTAATTTGTTTATTAATAACTTTTCACATTCAAAACTGTGCACTCTTTTCAAACAATAGCATGGTATTATTTCACTGTAATAGTTACTGTAAATTGTACAGTGCAGTTAGACTAACAAGAAGCTTAAGCTTTTTGCCAATATCACACATGTCTATGTCCTGGTAAATCTTCTTGTTACTTATAAACTCATGCTGATCGCATTAGCCTACGTTAGCTCAACCGTCCCGCAAGGGACCCACCAATCCTGAAGGAGTTTTAAAGGATAAATTGATAACAGCATTTTGAAACAGCTCATCTGCCATATCAGCCTGCCAGTTATCTTTAGGGCATTGGCGGCCTGTGTGTAATGTTAGTGCCTTTGTGAACAACGTGAGGGAATAAACGTATCTTAGCGAAGGCCCTGCTAAATTATGTTATGCTCGCTCAATCAGCCCTAGAGCTGTTGTTATAAACCTCAGAGTGTCTTGTAGATGTCATGCACCTGGAAAATGTGATTTCACAGGCAGTAGGACTTTTTTTTAACCTCTGGCACTCTGCCCACGTCAATATGCCATCTTGGTTCAATCAGTTTTTCACCCAAACGGATGAGACAAGAAGCCTCTTTGTGAACCTGAGATTCATCTGTTCGAATGTTTTCCAATACTTAATATTGAGTTTAGAGAATCAAATCAAATCAAATTGTATTAGTTACATGTGGCGAATACAACAGGTGTAGACTTTACAGTGAAATGCTTACTTACGAGACCCTAACTGACAATGCAGTTTTAAAAAATATGGATAAGAATAAGAAATAAAAGTAACAAGTAATTAAAGAGCAGCAGTAAAATAACAGTAGCGAGACTATATACAGGGGGGTACCGGTACAGAGTCAATGTGCGGGGGCACCGGTTATTTGAGGTAATATGTACATGAAGGTAGAGTTGTTAAAGTGACTATGCATAGATAACAACAGAGAGTAGCAGCGGTGTAAAAGAGGGGGAGAGCAGAGGGGGGGGGGGGGGGGGGGGGGGGGGGGGGCAATGCAAATAGTCTGGGTAGCCCTTTGATTAGGTGTTCAGGCATCTTATGGCTTGGGGGTAGAAGCTGTTTAGAAGCCTCTTGGACCTAGACTTGGCGCTCCGGTACCGCTTGCTATACGGTAGCAGAGAGAACAGTCTATGACTAGGGTGGCTGGAGTCTTTGACAATTTTTGGGCCTTCCTCTGACACCGCCTGGTATAGAGGTCCTTGGTGGCAGGAAGCTTGGCCCCAGTGATGTACTGGGCTGTTTGCACTACCCTCTGTAGTGCCTTGCGGTCGGAGGCTGAGCAGTTGCCATACCAGGCAGTGATGCAACCAGTCAGGATGCTCTCAATGGTGCACCTGTAGAACCTTTTGAGTATCTGAGAACCCATGCCAAATCTTTTCAGTCTCCTGAGGGGGAATAGGTTTTGTCGTGCCCTCTTCACGACTGTCTTGGTGTGCTTGGACCATGTTAGTTTGTTGGTGATGCAGACACCAAGCAACTTGAAGCTTTCAACCTGCTCCACTGCAGCCCCGTTGATGAGAATGGCAAACTTAGTGATGGTGTCGGAGTCGTGCCTGGCCGTGCAGTCATGAGTGAACAGGGAGTACAGGAGGGGACTGAGCACGCACCCCTAAGGGGCCCCTGTGTTGAGGATCAGTGCGGTGGATGTGTTGTTACCTACCCTTACCACCTGGGGGTGGCCCGTCAGGAAGTCCAGCATCCAGTTGCAGAGGGAGGTGTTTAGTCCCAAGGTCTTTAGCTTTTTGATGTGCTTTGAGGGCACTATGGTGTTGAACCCTGAGCTGTAGAATAAGATGTTGAACAAACAGAGAGAGATACAACGTGAAAGGGCTGTGCTTCTTGTGTTGCAAGGAAGTGGAAAGGAACTAGTTATATGGTGATCAAGCTGGCTCTGCACGTGCGTCTGCGTGCACCATCGTGCGCATGTTGATTTCGTCTATCCCCACCAAAACCAACTGTGAACCAACAGGTCGAAACTGTAGCTTGCTGTTGCTAATTTTTGTCCTGGAGGATTAACATTGGGTGTGCTCTCTACTCCAACAATTCATCCACAGATAAAAAGGGGGAAACCTAGTTAGTTTTCTTTGATTAATCTCTTCTTCTTCTTCTGTGAATTTTATATGGCGGTTGGCAACGAACTTTATGGTTCATTACCGCCACCAACTGGACTGGAGTGTCGACCTTGCTCATCTTTCAATCACCCACGTGGGTATAATGCTCCTAGAAACCAATGAGGAAATGGGAGAGGCAGGACATGCAGCACGTTAAGTGTCTAAAATAGAACCAAGTTCATATTTTAGCGCCCGGCTACTCAGATGCCCATTGACACACGCGAGCAGTTAGGATGAGATGATTGAATAACATGTATATGCAAATTTATTGTGCAACGCTTGCGCACGCAACGTGGCCGGTTTGGTCAACACCTTATTCAACATTTTATTCATCTTATTCTTCATCATTCATAAAGGTCATGTTAACTGACTGATATTATCTCATAGAACAAAACCTATAAGATCTCTTAAACCTGTGTTCAACTTAGACCTTATTTTTAGGGTTTATCTCAAAACCCTATTCTTTCCCCATTCAACCAGAGGTAATTAATTTACGATTTTTAGGCATACAAGCTGGCCAGCTCCATTCTGACCTTGACCTAAGGCTTCAATCTGTATCGCAGAAATTCAGCGCTACAGCCCAATTGAAATTTAAAGGCAATGTTCCTGTGTTGACAGAGATTGCATTTACTGTAAACACTGCATACAGTGCTTTCAGAAAGTATTCACACCCCTTGACTTTTTCCACATTTTGTTGTGTTACAAGGTTGGACTAAAATGTATTTAATTGTCATTACTTGTCAACGATCTACACAAAATACTCTGTAATGTCAAAGTGGAAGAGAAATGTACATTTGTAAAGAATTTATGAAAAATAAAATGCAAATATAATCTTGATTACATAAGTATTCAACCCCCTGAGTCAATATATGTTAGAATCACCTCTGGCAGCAATTATAGCTGTGAGTCTTCCTGGGTAGGTCTCTAAGAGCTTTACACACCTGGATTGTACAATATTTGCACATTATTCTTTTAAAAAATCTTGAAGTTCTGTGCTTCAAATTCACAGCTCAGCTTGAATACTTATTGACTCAAGACATTTCAGCTTTTTATTAATTTGTAAAAATGTCTAAAAACATAATTCCACTTTGAGATTATTTAGGTATTGTGTGTAGGACAGTGACACAACATCTCTCTCTCTCTCTCTCTCTCTCTCTCTCTCTCTCTCTCTCTCTCTCTCTCTCTCTCTCTCTCTCTCTCTCTCTCTCTCTCTCTCTCTCTCTCTCTCTCTCTCTCTCTCTCTCTCTCTCTCTCTCTCTCTCTCTCTCTCTCTCTCTCTCTCAAAGCCAACTGACATTTACTCCTGAGGTGCTGACCTGTTGCACCCTCTACAGCCACTGTGATTATTATTATTTGACACTGCTGGTCATCTATGAACTTTTAAACATCTTGAAGAACGATCTAGCCTTAATGGCCATTTACTCTTATAATTTCCCCCAGGCCACCCCTCAGAGCCTGGTTCCTCTCTAGGTTCCTGCCTTTCTAGGGAGTTTTTCCTAGCCACCGTGCTTCTACATCTGCATTGCTTGCTGTTTGGGGTTTTAGGCTGGGTTTCTGTATAAGCACTTTGTGACATCTGCTGATGTAAAAAGGGCTGTACAAATACATTTGATTTGATTCAGTTATACGGATTTAATAGAGACCTTAACCCCCTTATGCTTAGAGACCTTATGCTTCTGTATATATTTGAGGGTTCGATTACAGGCTCAAAATGGCCAGAAACAAAGACCTTTCTTCTGAAACTCGTCAGTCTATTCTTGTTCTGAGAAATGAAAGCTATTCCATGTGAGAAATTGCCAAGAAACTGAAGATCTCGTACAACGCTGTGTACTACTCCCTTCACAGAACAGCGCAAACTGTCTCTAACCAGAATAGAAAGAGGAGTGGGAGGCCCGGGTGCACAACTGAGCAAGAGGACAAGTACATTAGAGTGTGTAGTTTGAGAAACAGATGCCTCACAAGTCCTCAACTGGCAGCTTCATTAAATAGTACCCACAAAACACCAGTCTCAACGTCAACAGTGAAGAGGCGACTCCGGGATGCTGGCCTTCTAGGCAGATTTGCAAAGAAAAAGCCATATCTCAGACTGGCCAAAAAAAAGAAAAGATGAAGATGGGCAAAAGAACGCAGACACTGGACAGAGAAAAATTTGAAAAAAAGTGTTATGGACAGACAAATCTAAGTTTAAGGTGTTCGGATCACAAAGAAGAACATTCGTAAGATGCAGAAAAAATTGAAAATATGCTGGAGGAGTGCTTGACGCCATCTGTCAAGCATGGTGGAGGCAATGTGATGGTCTGGGGGTGCTTTGGTGGTGGTAAAGTGGAAGATTTGTACAGGGTAAAAGGGATCTTGAAGAAGGAAGGATAGCACTCCTTTTTGCAACGCCATACCCTGTGGACGGCGCTTAATTGAAGCCAATTTCCTCCTACAACAGGACAATGACCCAAAGCACAGCTCCAAACTTTGCAAGAGCTATTTAGGGAAGAAGCTGGTATTCTGTCTATAATGGAGTGGCCAGGATAGTCACCGGATCTCAACCCTATTGAGCTGTTGTGGGAGCAGCTTGACCATATGGTACATAAGAAGTGCCCATCAAGCCAATCCAATTTGTGGGAGGTGCTTCAGGAAGCATGGGGTGAAATCTCTTCAGATTACCAGATTACAAATTGCTGCAAATGGAGGATTCGTTGACAAAAGCAAATTTTGAAGGACACAATTATTATTTAAATTAAAAATCATTATTTATAACCTTGTCAACATCTTGACTATATTTCCTATTCATTTTGCAACTCATTTCATGTATGTATTCATGGAAAACAAGGACATTTCTAAGTGACCCCAAACTTTTGAACGGTAGTGTATATACTTTAGAGACCTAGATATTACAGGCAACATAATAACTATGGAGAATACTTTGTAGTGAAACCTCATGATCTTGCTCCCACTATCTACTTGGCTTTATTGCGTACATATTTCCAAGCTTGGGAAAATGGAAAACATTAAGAATAACGTAATCTGGCCTCAGGGAGCCCAGTGGGACAGAAAAGGCTGCAGCATCCCAATGTGTTCAGCCCTGACACAGCAGAAATAGCATCGCCACATCCATGATTCAAACTGTAGGGGCAGCTGGCGGGGACAGCTGGTGAGGACTTACCCCAGCCAGCTAGGTGATGTTCCTGCCAATTGGCACTCATACACTTCACAGGAAACTTCCCCAGCAGTGGGGGCACCAAGACGTAATCTCTCCCTCTCTCTCCATTCAATGTTGAATCATCAATGTCCTCTCTTCCGCTCACCTGGGGATGTTTGACACAACATGAGAGAGACCATGACAGTCTGGCCCTCATCTTAAACCCTGTAACGGCAACCTAATTTTAATCAATGCAAAAATTAAATATTGGTTTGCACGACTTTCCCCCCAAAAACAAATCTGAGGGGAGGCATTACACTTTTAAACCTCTTAGATTGTTGAATTACTTTTTTAAATCATACTTTCCTCTGACAAGGTTAGCTTTAATAACAAGGTACCCGTTGCCATGTACCTCCATTTCCTTGGCAAAGAAATGCTAATGAAACCAACCAGCCATTTTTTCTGTAGGGCAACAGTAGGGCAACACATGTCAAAGTAATGGTTCTGTGTGGGTGTTTGAATGGTCAGATGTAGTGTGTGGGTGGACAATATAATGATGTGAATATTTTCAACCAGAACCAACATAACCATTACAGTTTAATAGACAATAGATGAAATGGCCAAGAATAGACAGGGCGATAACTTTCTACATGAAGAAACTAACAGGAATACTGAAGCTAAACCACTGACTTCCTGTATGTAACTAGAACTGCATGACTCTGTCCCTCCACATGTTCCCCTCAAACTGGGAGTAAAAAGAGAATTTTCAGTCCCACATCTTCAGCGAATGAAGCTATCACCCCAGAATAAAACAGATTATTGCCCCCACAATAATAATCTCACAGGGAAACACTGGATAGGTTGAAAAGCACCTCGTATGCTGCACCTTTGTGAAATTAAATCCTAACCTTTTCTGAAACCAGTCATGCAGACCTGGGTCAAATATGTATTTCAGACATTTTCAATATTTTTGCTTGATTAAGCTTCTCAGACACAATAGAAACAATGACTCTGTGCATTTTAATCAACTATGCTGGCTATAGTTGAAGGGTTGTACAAATTCAACAAAATTACTGACTAAGCCCACAGGTAACTACCTAGCCAATTATTTTATTAGAGATGTTCACCAGTTCAATACACATGCCAGAGACTCTAACATTGATTGTTTCAAACATCTTTCTGTATACCAGCACAGTGGAGTGGAACAAAACCACAACAACAAGGATTTTTTTTTAAAGAATGTCAAAATCTGGCTTATGACTGAATGCTCATAGCAGCTCAGTAGCGTCTGTTTATGTCTGTATAGGTAATTATATCATGTATTTAACCATGCACTATAAGATGTCTGCAATGGAAATAAGTAATTTACTTTTTAATGTATGTCCTGTCTGTATATTTTTTCATTTACATTTTTTGTCATTTAGCAGACGCTGTTATCCAGAGCGACTAACAAGGGTTAAGTGCCTTGCTCAAGGGCACATAGACAGATTTTTCACTTAGCCGGCTAAGGGATTCGAACCAGAAACTTTTTGGTTTTAAGCCCAATGCTTTTAACAGTTAGGATACCTGCTGCAAATCAACTCAATCAAATAATCCCAAAAGTGCAAACTCATGCCAGGCAAGATTAATCATGTGAACCTCAACTATTGACATATTCCACCCAGGTCTGTGGTCATATCGCTCTCTAGCCAGTTTTCTGGGCATTAGGCCTAATTTGATAAAAATCTGTTAAAGGAACACACTCTCAGATTGACAGAAACTGTATTCAAAAACAGTAACTGTTTAGATAGCTGTTGATAATGAGCTCTTATATGGGTGCAATGTACAGAACATTTTACAATTATCATTCTCAAACCTCACTGTCAGTTGTAACCACAAGATGATGGCGGTATAGGGAAAATTTAAATTTTGGGGGGACAAATAAGGACACCTGACCACAACCACTTTATCCCAATGTTTATTTTCTATGCAAATATCACACTGATGGGAAACTTATACATTGTTCATAAACATTGCTTCCGTGTCATGCATCTCGAGCCTCAAGCTTCTTATCAACAATGGATAAATATGGACAGCCGGACAGTAAAAACACAATGTTCTACATATTCTCAGTTGAAGTCCTTAGCCTAGGAATTGTCAGGTTTTTCCGAAGGTGGGCCACAGGATGAGATTGAAGCGCACTCGGGCTTTGCTCTCTTTCTCAGCAACAGAGAAGTAATTCAACAGATCAAAGTGACCCATATATGAACAGTATGAGTCCCGATGTTGGTTCACCAACCACTCCCACTTCCTGGTGTCCGCATAGCCTGTTCCAATGTATTTAGATTGAAGATGCTCCAACTGGCTGTGAATGTTGTCTGTCATCTTCAGGCAAATGTCTGGAGAAGGAAGGAAAATTATTTCAGTGCATATAGCTGTTATTTAGCCAATGTTACAACCTTAGCAATAGACATTTTTGTAATTTGCTTTGTATAGCCAGAAACTGTCCTTTAAACTTACTCTGCCGGTTGTCCACATGTTTGGTCCTTATGCTTTTGGAAATTTAACACAAAAAAACAGGAGAGTTTTATCAAACATATTTTTACTGCCATTATGATTTATATCACCCAACAGACGCAAAACCATGTAAACACCTGAATGAGCTTGGCTAGTACACATGCATCGTGTGCATGTATTTAGCTTACATTGTGGGTGTGTAACGGACATCACGCTGCTTGCTTAGCGAGTATCGCTTCCACCGGATTCGGCTCACACCGGATTCGGCTCAAACCAAATTCGAACCCAGGAACTGTGCCTTGCTAGCATACGAGACCACCCTACCAGTCGATCCACGTGAAAAGCTAGCTATTTGGCGGCGCAAGTGGAGACACTTCAGGCTGAGGAGTGAGTTTCACATCCCCATGTGCTACATTCACCCCTCAAACTTAGTCCAGAGCGACCGAGTGCAACTCTAGATTTGAGTCACGGCACCATCTGTTTGCGACATCACAATGCTTGCTTAGCGAGTACTACTTCCTCCTAATTTGGCTCACAACCAGGACCTCTGCCTTGCTAGAACATGTGACCGCCCTCCTGAAGCTTCATAGCAGTCGCACAAAGTGAAAAGCTAGCTATTCAGCTGCGCAAGTGGAGACACTTCAGGCTGAGGAGTGAGCTTCACACATCCCCATGTGCTATACTCTCATGCCTCAGGTGATCAACAAACCCTGAGAGCCACACACTGACCCGCCTTTTGAAGTGTGATATTAACTACGGCATAATAAGGAAAACGAGGAAAGTTCAAATGACAGTTTTCAACATTCTAGGGTGTCCAATCAAAAACGCATATGTTAATTGTGTAGATCAGAGATGGGCAACTCCAGTCCTTAGGGGCCTGATTGTTGTCACACTTTTCCTCCAGCCCCAGCTAACACAACTGACTCCAATAATAATCAACTGGCTACCTGACAGGCTCACTCTCCCATTGAACTCGTATTCTTTCCTCTGGAATCCGCAGAACATAAAAAAATAGCTACAAATATTAAAATGTATTTAAAAATGTATGGTATTGAAAAACCATCCCTTGGCTATTTCCAAATACCCTGGTATACGGTATAGCGCCCAAGCCTGTTTCGTAACCTAATACATCCAATAATAATTACTGAGCTTTGTTGACATAGCGGTGCAGGTTTCTCGTAACAACTCTTGAGGATTTTACATTTTGTGGTCGTCGTCTTAAAAGTTGTTTCTGTGGGTTGCAAAATTAGCATGACATGAGCTGAATTAAATATAAAAGGCTTTGACATTTTACAGAGATGCTTGTTTTTGTGAGAAATCTTCGAAAACAGGAAATTCGATTTAATATGAAAGCGCATACTAAAATATGACATGTCATGTCTCAAAATCTATTAGTCCATCTTACGTCCTAGCCTCTATTGTTTTAAGTGAATACCTGCAGTCAATTTGTGCAATACGTTAGGAGATAAAGCTGATCACATTCTTAATTTCACCTGTCACATTATTTCACATTGTGAAGATGACTTAGTTCCCCAGAACAGTTGAGCCAGTCAAGGGTTCATTTGTAAATAGCACAACAGGAGAAAGCAGGAGCCGGTGAGCCCATGTGTGTATTGACAGGGGTTGTGTTTTATATTGAAAATTACGTTTTTTGTTTTTGTTTCAATAGAGTGATCAGGGACGTGCAACTACAGTTTTCCTTCACAGAAAATACATTAGTGCAACATATTTGAAATAAAATAGCTTCATTTTTATCAGATGAAGTGTAATAGTATTTTGGCTGACAGCCACACAAGTAAACATGGCTTACAATGCAGAAACGATACATGGCCATCATATTTCTAATGTTTAGCCCTATCATAGAAAGAATTTAGCCAGTTACATTTCCTAATGTTTTGCTTAAAGTTAATCTTGCGTAAAAAATATATATACAGTATATATATAAATAGGCTGGCTACACAGAGAAACATACAGGAGAAAAGTAGCTACACATCATTCAGAGCGCTGTCTGCTGATAGAATGCCTGTTCATGAATTCTCAGAGTTTAGAAGTGCAAAATTAGTCTGATGCCGAGCAGAAATTACAATAACAAGAATTTTAGATCTGTGTTAACAAAACGCAGCAAGATATTACTTATGGGTTTTAAGTGGCTAAATTAATAAGGTGACAGAGCATCATATTGTGTTAGCTTTCTGCCGTGTTTGAGAAGTCAAAGCTCTTTGGATTAGTTATTTGTACAGCTGCCACTGCTATCTTGATTACCTTGCGTTTTTCTCCTCTCAGTTCTCCATGGTCTTCTCCTCCCCCCTCTTCTCCAAGCAGTCTGGCCCGTTTCCCTAGCAACTCCAGACTACACACAGACACAGCCTGTAGACATGTTGTTAGAGAGCCAGTACTGCATGCGTCAAAACTTTCTTCATTTGCACAATGTCGCTTGTTCAAATTCGCTTGTAAATGTCCAAACTCACCAAAAATGACATTCTTCAGTTTTTTCTTCAGTTTCTTGGCAATTTCTCGCATGGAATAGCCTTCATTTCTCAGAACAAGAATAGACTGGCGAGTTTCAGAAGAAAGGTCTTTGTTTCTGGCCATTTTGAGCCTGCAATCGAACCCACAAATGCTGATGCTCCAGATACTCAACTAGTCTAAAGAAGGCCAATTTTATTGCTTCTTTAATCAGGACAACAGTCTTCAGCTGTGCTAAACATAATTGCAAAAGGGTTTTCTAATGATCAATTAGCCTTTTAAAATTATAAACTTGGATTAGCTAACACAACATGCCATTGGAACACAGGAGTGATGGTTGCTGATAATGGACATCTATACACCTATGTAGATATTCCATAAGAAATCAGCCGTTTCCAGCTACAATAGTCATTTACAACGTCTACACTGTATTTCTGATCAATTTAATGCTATTTTAAATGGACAAAAAAAATAGCTTTTCTTTCAAAAACAAGAACATTTCTAAGTGACCCCAAACTTTTGAATGATAGTGTATGTATAACTTTATGACCTGGATTGACTGTCTTCATTTATTTTCGTTTGCGCTTGTTAGCATATTTAGCTAGCAGCTTTCATGGAAATTCGCTATTACTTTTTTGCATTTTATTGCCCCCATTTGTGTACTAAACCGGTAATACCATAAATCCCAGGGTGAGAAGGACTGTATGATGATATGAAAAATTCAAATCTGGAGAAATACCCTACTGATTGATTCAGAATTGTCTTTCAAGCAAAAACGACAAGAATTCAGTAGCTACAGCCTTACAATCGATAAAAACATAGCATTTTTTTTAATTTTACCTTTATTTAACCAGGTAGGCCAGTTGAGAACAAGTTCTCATTTACAACTGCGACCTGGCCAAGAGAAAGCAAAGCAGTGTGACACAAACAACACAGAGTTACACAAACAAACGTACAGTCAATAACACAAAATAAAAGAAAAATAGAAAGATCTATGTACAGTGTGTGCAAATGTAGAAGAGTAGGGAGGTAGGCAATAAATAGGCCACAGAGGCGAAAATAATTACAATTTAGCATTAACACTGGAGTGATAGATGTGCAGATGATGATGTGCAAGTAGAGATACTAGGGTGCAAAAGAGCAAGAGGGTAAGTAATAATATGAGGATGAGGTAGTTGGGTGTGTTATTTACAGATTGGCTGTGTACAGGTACAGTACAGGTAAGCTGCTCTGACAGCTGATGCTTAAAGTTAGAGAGGAAGATATAAGACTCCAGCTTCAGATATTTTTGCAATTCGTTCCAGTCATTGGCAGCAGAGAACTGGAAGGAAAGGCGGCCAAAGGAAGTGTTGGCTTTGGAGATCACCAGTGAAATATACCTGCTGGAGTGCGTGCTACGGGTGGGTGTTGCTATGGTGACCAGTGAGCTGAGATAAGGCAGGGCTTTACCTAGCAAAGACTTATAGATGACCTGGAGCTAGTGGGTTGGGTGATGGATACGTAGTGAGGGCCAGCCAACGAGAGCATACAGGTCGCAGTGGTGGGTAGTATATGGGGCTTTGGTGATAAAACGGATGGCACTGTGATAGACTACATCCAGTTTTCTGAGTAGAGTGTTGGGGGCTATTTTGTCGAGGATCGGTAGGATAGTCAGTTTTACGAGGGTATGTTTGGCGGCATGAGTGAAGGAGGCTTTGTTGCAAAAAAGGATTCCGATTCTAGATTTAATTTTGGATTATAGATGCTTAATGTGAGTCTGGAAGGAGAGTTTACAGTATAACCAGACACCTAGGTATTTGTAGTTGTCCACATATTCTAGGTCAGAACCGTCCAGAGTAGTGATGCTAGTCGGGCGGGAGAGTGCGGGCAGCGATCGGTTGAAGAGCATGCACTTAGTTTTACTAGCATTTAAAAGCAGTTGGAGGCCACGGAAGGAGTGTTGTATGGCGTTGAAGCTTGTTTGGAGGTTTGTTAGCACAGTGTCCAAAGAAGTGCCAGATGTATACAGAATGGTGTCGTCTGCGTAAAGGTGGATCAGAGAATCACCAGCAGCAAGAGCGACATCATTGATGTATACAGAGAAAAGAGTCGGCCCGAGAATTGAACCCTGTGGACACTGCCAGAGGTCCGGACAACAGGCGCTCCGATTTGACACACTGAACTCTATCTGAGAAGTAGTTGGTGAACAAGGCGAGGCAGTCATTTGACAAAACCAGTGAATTGAAAATGTTTCCCATCTATCTTTCTGTGCCTCGGCTAATTATTTGCTGCAGTTTATCACTAGATTAACTCATCAACACCAAAAATAACATTACAATGTAACCAAACTCACATGTAGGCCTACCTGGAGGTAAGCTATACTGAACAAAAATATAAACGTAACAAGTAGTGTTGGTCCCATGTTTGTTTCATGAGCTGAAATACAAGATCCCAGAAATTTTCCATAAGCACAAAAAAAAAAGTATTTCTCAAGTGAAATGTGCACAAATTTGTTTACATCCCTGTTCATGAGCATTTCTCATTTGCCAAGATAATCAATCCACCTGACAGGTGTGGCAAATCAAGAACCTGATTAAACAGCATGATCGTTACACAGGTGGACCTTGTGCTTGGGACAGGGCATAAAATGTACTTTTTGGTCCACCAGCCACAATGGCAGGTAGATCAAAAAAATATACCAGCCACTCAGACCTTTTACCAGACAAGATTACACCAACAAAACACAGAGAAATGGATGATAATGTTTTGTAATGTTTAGAAAACAAATGTATTACTAGTAAGAAGTAATGTGGTATATTGTTTTTCATTTTTGTGACCAAAATATGTTCTGTCAGAACTATGAAAACAGCTACTGCATAATTTATTTTACTATAAATGCTTGCACTGTCAGAAACCATCTCGGGGAAGCTCATCTGCGTGCTCATCGTCCTCACCAGTGTCATGACCTAACTTCAGTTCGCCGTCACAACTAACTTCAATGGGCAAATGCTCAACTTCGATGGCCACTGGCACACTGGAGAAGTGTGCTCTTCACAGATGAATCCCAGTTTCAACTGTACCAGGCAGATGGCAGACAGCATGTATGGCGTCATGTGGGTGAGTGGTTTGCTGATGTCAACGTTGTGAACAGAGTGACCCATGGTGGGGGTAGGATTATGGTATTGGCAGGCATAGGATACGGACAACGAACACAATTTTATTTTATTGATGGCAATTTGAATGTACAGAGACTGTGACAAGATCTTGAGGCCCATTGTCGTTTCATTCATCCACCGCCATCACTTTATGTTTCAGCATGATAATGCACGGCCCCATGTCGCAAGCATCTGTACACAATTCCTGGAAGCTGAAAATGTCACAGTTCTTCCATGGCCTGCATACTCACCAGACATGTCACCCATTGAGCATGTTTGGGATGCTCTGGATCAACGTGTACGACAGCGTGTTTCAGTTTCTGCCAATATCCAACAACTCATCACAGCCATTGAAGAGGAATGGACAACAGCTTGATCAACTCTATGTGAAGGAGATGTGTCACGTTGCATAAAGCATATGGTGGTCACACCAGATACTGACTGGTTTTCTGATCCATGCGCCCACCTTTTTTGAAATGTATCTGTGACCAACAGATGCATATCTGTATTCCCAGTCATGTGAAATCCATAGATTAGGGCCTAATGAATTTATTTCAATTGACTTACATTTATATTTTTGTTCAGTGTATGTTATTAGACTAGTAGCTTTCTATGTTACGTTTCAGACTTAAGATGAAATCACATGGAGACGCCCGTCAATGGCATGATAGTTGCGTGCGAGAGTAGTGAGCGTCAATTCACATACACTGTGTAGCGTTTGCCAACGTCATGAAAATCCTTAATGAACAGTTTGTATTTGTTTACTACTGTACGTATCGTATCCCTTGAGAGTTCTTGCTGTGAGTTTCTTTTGACCTTAGATGTACAGTGGCTCCCGTAGGACCTGGGCTGATAGCCTATTTGACTGATAAACCTTAGTTTACATACCAATATATGTTAAACTAAATTGTTAGTTTACTTAGCATAGGGAAGATCATAATTACTTTTCTACAAATGACCCATGCAATTTATCCGCTTATGTTACCAGCATTGCACCGCGTAGATGCGAGAAAAATATACTTGATGCACAATGATGCCATTTGAATTTAGCTTTAGTGTGCGTCTGTGTTAAGCTGTGTGTGTGTGTCTGTGTTAGTCTATGTGTGATGTGGTGTGTGTTGGTAGGGGTGCTTTGTGTGAGTGGAGATGTGTGGTGTACGTATTAAGTATCTAATTTGCATAACGCAGAAAACCTGTATTATAATTTCATGAATTGTTTCCAATTGTTACAAACTACATTTTGCATAACAATGATATGACCACCCTACCTTGAAATATTGCACAAAAATGGTTGAATTTAAGAATCTAGAAAGGTAATTTAGTGCCATTATTGACTAGGGATTAACATTCACCTGTCTGCAACTGTTGACCTTTTCTGGTAACTTGAAAATAAGATCTCAACAATTGTAAATCCTATCCTCATGAAATAAAATGTTGTGTGTTCTCTATAACATACAAAGTATAACACCAGAACCAATGTTTCATTTAGCCCCATAACACCCTACCCTAAACATTGTGGCTATACAAGGCAAGTTAGCTATGAACATTTCAATGAGGCCAAGCTAATCAGCAAGCTAGCTATTGCTATTAGCTAGGTCAGGAAGCCGGCAAACCTGGCAATAGATTTACAGACCTGAGGGGTATACTATAAAGCCATATTAATTAGTTAGCCAGCTAACTTTGCTGAACAACCAGAAAGAACTAGCTAGCTATTTATTTTCTGATTCATTATGAAAGTTAAACCTAAATGTGTTTTTGGTAACGTTAGTTGAGTCAATTATACAATTCCCGTTTCAAGCTTACATATCTTTAAAAAAATATAAGATTTTTTTTTTTTTTGCAGTTATAATATAAATCACATACAATTCTAGATATAAAACTTCCTTGTGAATGTGAACCAAGGTCTTATTGATTTTTTTGTCTGTATTTAATCCTAATTCAAATTTCATCAAATGCAAAGGCCTCCATTTTTGGGTCCATCTAATTGTCCACTGTCCATAAAATCTCGAGGCCTAACTGTCACAAGCCAAGAGAGGAAGTGATCTGTATTGGGCACTGATCTACTGTAAACTGTGTGAACCTGATGCGAAAAAGGTATGCCACCATAACCACCTATATATCAAGAATATTGATGCATAAAGCTATCGTAATTTTTATTACACGCCAACATTGATATTTATGAGAACTCATCTGAGAGGGAACTGTTGCTTCAATCATAATCACAGTAACAGAAGGCTGCTGTGATTCAACTATGAGAAATATATCTGTTTCGAGCACAGTTTCGTGATCAATTACTGTTGTCACACAGGTTGTAAAACCTTATCACAATATAAACATCACATACATTTATTGAAGGCCATGAAAGTCTTTCATTTTCACTTTGCTGAAAATAGACAATCCAATTAAAATGAGAGAGAGCGGGGCCTGTGTTGCTCTTTCAATGTGCTCGTGTTTTCTGGAGTGTCACTGAAACTGGAGTGTACTTTTGTGATGGGGACTGTGTTGCCATAGTAATGAAACATACAAGGCTCTTAGAGCAAGACGAATAATGCCAGAACTATTACCTAACTTTCCTCTGTGCCTTACAATGTTTGTACCATGTTTGTGCTGCTACCATGTTGTGCTTCTGCCATGTTGTGTTGCTACCATGTTGTTGTCGTGCTGTGTTGCTACCATGTTGTTGTCATGTTGTGTTGTCATGTTGTGTTGTTGTCTAAGGTCTCTCTTTATATAGCGTTGTAGTGTCTCTCTTGTCGTGATGGATGTTTTGTCCTACGTTTACATTTTTAATCCCAGGCCCCGTTCCCACAGGAGGCATTTTGCCTCTTGGTAGGCCCTCATTGCAAATAAGAACTTGTTAAATTGACTTGCCTAGTTAAATAAAGGTTCAATCAAATAAAATACAAATTCTCAGAATCCCATTTAACTCACTGTAGTATTTACCACCAACTAAGAGTTTCTTCTGTCTCCAAGGGAACATAATGTACACTCTTAGAAAAAAGGATTCCAAATGGGTTCTTTGGCAGTCCCCATAGGATAACCTTTTTTGGTTTCAGGTAGAACGCTCTGTGTAAAGGGTTGTACATTAAACCCAAAAGATTTCTACATGGAACCAAAAAAGGTTCCACAAAGGGTTAACATCCGAATAACCCTTTTAGGTTCTAGATAGCACCTTTTATTCTGAGAGTGTAGGAGCAGAAGATGCAGGTGTTGACTCTAAATGAACACTGATTGCCTCTCTAAATGGTTTAATTGTACTGTAAGTGCTTTTTGGAGAAATGCCAGAACTTTGAAAGGTAATACACATTCATATTTCATATATGCTCACACACTTCTGAAAAGAGATTTGGATCAATAGCCTGCCCTTCATATTCAAACATTTTACACCGTTTTATAGATTTGCTTTATGTAAATATACTTCATACTTGCAATATAAACTAAATAAAGAATACTTCATTGATATAAATTGATGCAATTGGAAAGAAACTCAGTCATGTGCTTTTTATGAGAGGCGAACAGATTCTTTGGCAACGACTAGAGTGCTTAATATAGTGCCTAGAAGGCCCTGGGTTTGGTGGGCATACAGCTTCCTTTCAGGTTCTTACAAGCTGCCCATAACACAAGTCTCTCTGTCAACAGAGAGTTCAGGATACATGGCTTAGTGCTGGACTAAGTGTGTGTGTGTGTGTGCCACTCTGACTGGAAAATTATCCTGTGCTTGGCGGTCTGCTTGAGTGGTGGGTCCCAAAACCACCAACAAGCCTGCTTCATCAGACAGAGAAGAGACTTGATCTTACCATTCAGTTGGATGTATTGGTCCAGAACCTTCTAAAAATGGTAGTGATTTCCAGTTACTCATAGTTAAAAGAATAAAAACAAATGCCATGAATTATGAGTGTGATGTACTGTAGTATCTAAAGTGCTGCAGTGGTTGAGCGATGTTCCTCAAACAAGGTGCTTTCTTCAGCCGGCAGGCACGGAGCCTGTAGGGGGGAGATTATTACAGTCTCCTCCATTATGACATACTGTACTACTGCCTTTGACATACTCCTCAGGCGGCCTCATTCAGTAGGGAAATGCAATTTTCCCCTCACTGAGATTGGGTGATGAGCTGGCTATTTCTCGAAGTGTAAAATTTGTTACGGTTCAGTACCTTCTAAAAGCAGAGTGAGAAGTGAGTGCATAGACAGTGGTTTCTCTCAGGAATAAATGTTTTTTTATATATATTTGATATAAAGATAAAGTACTGTATAATGTATCTGGAGATACAGTATATCACAAAAGTGAGTACACCCCTCACATTTTTGTAAATATTTGAGTATATCTTTTCATGTGACAACACTGAAGAAATGACACTTTGCTACAATGTAAAGTAGTGAGTGTACAGCTTGTATAACAGTGTAAATTTGCTGTCCCCTCAAAATAACTCAACACACAGCCATTAATGTCTAAACCGCTGGCAACAAAAGTGAGTACACCCCTAAGTGAAAATGTCCAAATTGGGCCCAATTAGCCATTTTCCCTCCCCGGTGTCATGTGACTCGTTAGTGTTACAAGGTCTCAGGTGTGAATGGGGAGCAGGTGTGTTAAATATGGTGTTATCGCTCTCACACTCCCTCATACTGACTGGTCACTTGAAGTTCAACATGGCACCTCATGGCAAATAAAACTCTGAGGATCTGAAAAAAATAATTGTTGCTCTACATAAAGATGGCCTGGGCTATAAGAATATTGCCAAGTGTCACGTTCTTTCAAAATCGAACCCAGAAGCAGACCAGGACAAGGAGAGTAGGAAGAAGGTGAGTATTTATTTACAAGTGAATGTGAATGGGTAGATATATCCAGGTGGCGTAGCGGGCAGCGGTGGTGAGTTGATGGGAGTAAATAGGTGGATCCAATGGGGTAGCAGAATCCTCCGACGACCAGGCGGGAATGGGGTAAATGATCCGGGTGAGTAACTGAAGACAAAACAAACGGAGGTAAGTTTAAGGCAAGCAATACGTAAAAAACAACAAAACAAATTCTATCCAACTTGAGGCTGATACTATGGCACAACATACTGTTCATGGCTAACGATCCGGCAGGGAATGGATGTCAGGTCCGGGCTTATGAAGAGGAGAGATGATGATCAGGACCAGGTGTGCAGATAGCTGATGGGATACAGGTGCGGGTAATCAGAACTCCCAACTGGCTACATTGCCCGGCAACCAGACAGGGTGCGTTCCAGGACGCCGGAAAAAACACTCCAGGACAGAACACAGGCAAAAAACCGACTCAGGAAACGGGATTCGTGACAGTACCCCCCCTCCGACGAACGCCACCGGGCGGACTACCCGGAGCGCCAGGGTGGAGGCGGTAAAAGTCACGAAGCAGGTCATCGTCAAGGATCTGACGCCGAGGAATCCAACTCCTCTCCTCAGGACCATATCCTTCCCAATCCACTAAATACTGGTACCCTCGACCCCGCCGTCTGGAGTCCATGATGCGGCGCACCGTGTAGACAGGACCACCTCCGATCATCCGAGGAGGAGGAGGACGAGGAGGAGGGGGCAACAGAGGACTGAGGAGAACCGGCTTGAGGCAGGAGACATGAAAGGTGGGATGTACTCTTAGTGTAGCAGGCAACTTGAGTCGGACCACAACAGGATTAATGATCCTCTCCACTACAAACGGACCAATGAACTTCGGTGACAGTTTCCTCGACTCAGTCCGTAGAGGAAGATCCCGTGTAGCCAACCAAACCCTATCTCCGACGGTATAAGCGGGGGCAGGAATACGGCGACGATTCGCCTGGATCTGATACCGGTCAGAAACCTTAAGGAGGGCCTTCCTGGCCCGATGCCAGGTGCGGTGGCAACGACGAATGTGGGTCTGGACAGAAGGAACCGAGAGATCCCGCTCCTGAGAAGGAAACAAGGGAGGTTGGTAACCGTACAGGCACTGGAAGGGAGACATCCCAGTGGCAGATGAAGGGAGAGTATTATGAGCATACTCGACCCAGGGTAATTGAGAGGACCAAGAGGTGGGATCAGAGGAAACAAGACAGCGCAGCGTGGACTCCATCTTCTGGTTGGCTCTCTCCGCCTGACCATTAGATTGGGGGTGAAATCCAGATGTAAGACTGACTGTAGCGCCAATGGCCAAACAGAAGGATTTCCAGACAGCAGAGGTAAACTGAGGACCACGGTCAGAAACAATGTCACAGGGCAACCCGTGGACCCTGAACACCTCCCTAACCAGGATCTCGGACGTCTCAGTGGCAGAAGGCAGCTTGGAGAGGGGAACAAAGTGGGCAAACTTGCTGAATCTATCCACAATGGTCAGAATAACCGTGTTACCAACAGAAGAGGGCAACCCCGTGACAAAATCCAGGGCCAGATGCGACCAAGGTCGCCGGGGAATAGGTAGGGGGTGAAGAAGCCCAGAGCTGGCCCGATTGGTACTCTTATTCTGCGCACAAACAGGACAAGCGGCAACAAACCTCCGGGTATCTTCTCCCATGGCAGGCCACCAAAATCGTCTGCGCAGTAGCGCCATAGTCCGAGCAACGCCAGGGTGACAAGCTATCTTGCTGGCGTGGGACCACTGAAGGACAGCAGAACGAACCGACTCAGGCACGAACAACCGACCGGGTGGACCGTTACCGGGCCCGGGCTGTGTCCGAAGGGCTGCCATCACATCCTCCTCAATCCTCCATGTAACGGCTCCCACGACAACGTTCTGGGGAAGAATCGTCTCAGTCTTGGCCCCACTCTCCTCCGTCTTGGAGAACATCCGGGACAGGGCGTCCGCCTTCCCGTTCTTCGACCCAGGTCGGAACGTCAGGGAAAAATTGAAGCGTCCAAAAAACAAAGCCCACCGGGCCTGACGGGAGTTGAGACGTTTAGCCGATTGCACGTAAGCCAGATTCTTGTGGTCAGTCCAGACCACAAACGGTTGCTCCGCTCCCTCCAACCAGTGACGCCACTCCTCCAAGGCAAGCTTCACAGCGAGAAGCTCCCGGTTACCCACATCGTAGTTTCTTTCAGCTGGAGAAAGACGACAAGAGTAGAAGGCGCAGGGATGGAGTTTACCGTCAGTGGAGCTACGCTGGGACAGGATGGCGCCCACCCCCACATCAGACGCATCCACCTCCACAACGAACTGACGGGAAGTGTCAGGTTGAGAGAGAATCGGGGCGTTGGTGAATCGGCTCTTCAAATCTAGAAATGCCCGGTCTGCCTCAGGAGACCAACAGAACTTTCTGGTGCAAGACGTCAGTACAGTTAAAGGGGCGGCCACCCGGCTGTAATCACGGATAAACCTCCGATAAAAATTCGCAAACCCCAGGAATCTCTGGAGCTGCAATCTTGTACCGGGCTGGACCCAATCCCGAACCGCCCGAACCTTCTCTTGGTCCATCTTGATCTCTCCCCTGGATATGATGTACCCGAGGAAGGACGTCGTGTGGGCGTGAAAATCACACTTCTCAGCCTTCACGAACAGACGGTTCTCCAATAACCGCTGCAGGACCTGCTTGACATGCAGAACGTGGCTAGAAAGCTCCTTCGAGAAGATGAGGATATCATCCAGGTAAACGAACACAAAAATACCAATCATATCTCTCAGAACGTCATTCACCATACTTTGGAACACAGCAGGAGCGTTGGTCAGTCCAAACGGCATCACCTGGTACTCAAAATGTCCCATCGGAGTATTGAACCCAGTCAACCACTCGTCCCCCTCTTTGATCCGAACCAAATGATAAGCATTACGTAAATCAAGCTTCGTAAAAACCGTAGCACCCTGTAAGGAATCGAAAGCCGAGCTCATCAAGGGCAGGGGATACTTGTTCTTGACCGTAATATCATTCAAACCCCGATAATCAATACACGGTCGAAGAGAGCCATCCTTCTTGCTCACAAAAAAAAATCCTGCTCCCAGAGGTGATGACGAGGGCCGAATGAGACCTGCAGCTAGAGACTCCTTGATGTAGGTCTCCAAGGCCTCACGTTCAGGTCGAGAGATACTGTATAACCGTCCCTTGGGAAAGGCAGCTCCAGGAAACAGATTAATCGCACAGTCATAAGGTCGGTGGGGAGGAAGGGACAGAGCCTTCTGTTTACTGAATACTTCACCCAACTCGTGATATGTTTCTGGAACCAGGGACAAATCAGGAGGAGCAGAGTCACTGACCTGACTGGAAACAGCAGGAGAACAGGCAGTCCTAAGGCAGTTAGCATGACACTCAATGCTCCAACTAGTTACCTTACCCGTCACCCAATCAAACGAGGGATTGTGTTCCTTCAGCCAGGGGTAACCAAGAACCAGAGGAACATGGGGCGAGGACAGAATGAAGAAGGAGATAAACTCTGAATGATTCCCCGACACCAACATCTTAACCGGTTCAGTCCTCATAGTGATCCGTGCCAGACTACTGCCGTTCAGAGTGGTTGCTTCAATGGCTTCCGGCAATTGCTCCTTGGAAAGCCCCAGCT
This sequence comes from Salvelinus namaycush, assembly GCF_016432855.1. Classification (NCBI taxonomy): domain Eukaryota; kingdom Metazoa; phylum Chordata; class Actinopteri; order Salmoniformes; family Salmonidae; genus Salvelinus; species Salvelinus namaycush. The sequence continues at coordinate 76,092,643 of NC_052310.1, forward strand.
GTTCCACCAAGTCGGCATCAATAAAGCTGCCATCGGCACCTGAATCGATAAGAGCGTTCATCTCTAAGCTCTGATCCTTATTCATAAGGGTCGCAGGAAAACGGGGTCTGACAGGATCCTTGAGAGATTGAAACTGGCTCGCTAAAATTCCTCCCAAAACTAGCGAGCCGGGCAGTTTAACGGGCGCTGTGGACAAGCGGAGATGTAATGTCCCGAGCTACCACAGTAGAAACAGCTGTTGGTCTCACGTCTACGTTGGCGCTCCTCCTTAGTTAGCCCGTGTCGCCCCACTTGCATTGGTTCAGAATCTGGTGGCAAGACCCCTCCACTAATCCCGTGTGGGGAATAACGATCAATACGTTCTGGTTCACTTCCTGAACCGAATGGTAACCGAGTTGCTGATTGATTGGATGGGCCCCACTGCTTCTCCCTCCTCTCTCGGACTCTATTATCTACCCGAATAGATAAAGTGACCAAGCTGTCTAGGTCACTAGGCTCTGGATAGGATATCAGCTCGTCCTTGAGTTGCTCCGACAACCCCTGGTAAAAAGCCGCTTGTAGTGACTCCTCATTCCAACCACTCTCCACAGCCAATGTCCTGAACTCGATCATAAAGTCTGCCACACTGCGAGCTCCTTGGCGAAGAGTGAACAAACGTTTAGCTGCGTCCTTACCTCGGACTGGATGGTCAAAAAGCTTTCTCATCTCTCCCGTGAACTCCAGGTATGAAGCCATGCAGGTCCCCTGTCGTTCCCAAACGGCTGAAGCCCATTCCAGAGCTCTTCCACGCAGCAGTTCAATAACAAAGGCTATCCTAGCCTTGTCAGTGGCGTAAGAATGGGGCTGCAGATCAAACACTAACCCACACTGCATAAGAAACGAACAGCATCTTCCCAAATCCCCTTCATATTTATCAGGCGTCGGTACCTTGGGTTCACGGAAGGAAACCGCTCCAGACACGGCAGGTGAGATGGGTGAAACAGGTGGTGAATGAATCGCCGGCAAACTGAGCTGATCCTGGATTTGTGTCAAGCTAGCAGATAAGTTCTGGATTGAACCCGCTATCTCCTGTAGCGTCATCTTGTGTTGTCCCAATGTCTTCCCCTGCTGGGTAATGGCATGGCAAACGGAGTCCAGGTCCGCTGGGTTAATCCTTGGCCGGATCGTTCTGTCACGTTCTTTCAAAATCGAACCCAGAAGCAGACCAGGACAAGGAGAGTAGGAAGAAGGTGAGTATTTATTTACAAGTGAATGTGAATGGGTAGATATATCCAGGTGGCGTAGCGGGCAGCGGTGGTGAGTTGATGGGAGTAAATAGGTGGATCCAATGGGGTAGCAGAATCCTCCGACGACCAGGCGGGAATGGGGTAAATGATCCGGGTGAGTAACTGAAGACAAAACAAACGGAGGTAAGTTTAAGGCAAGCAATACGTAAAAAACAACAAAACAAATTCTATCCAACTTGAGGCTGATACTATGGCACAACATACTGTTCATGGCTAACGATCCGGCAGGGAATGGATGTCAGGTCCGGGCTTATGAAGAGGAGAGATGATGATCAGGACCAGGTGTGCAGATAGCTGATGGGATACAGGTGCGGGTAATCAGAACTCCCAACTGGCTACATTGCCCGGCAACCAGACAGGGTGCGTTCCAGGACGCCGGAAAAAACACTCCAGGACAGAACACAGGCAAAAAAAAACGACTCAGGAAACGGGATTCGTGACACCAAGACCCTGAAACTGAGCTGCAGCACGGTGGCCAAGACCATACAGCGGTTTAACTGGACAGGTTCCACTCAGAACAGGCCTCGCCATGGTCGACCAAAGAAGTTGAGTGCACGTGCTCAGCGTCATATCCAGAGGTTGTCTTTGGGAAATAGACGTATGAGTGCTGCCAGCATTGCTGCAGAGGTTGAAGGGGTGGGGGGTCAGCCTGTCAGTGCTCAGACCATACGCCGTACACTGCATCAAATTGGTCTGCATGGCTGTCGTCCCAGAAGGAAGCCTCTTCTAAAGATGATGCACAAGAAAGCCCGCAAACAGTTTGCTGAAGACAAGCAGACTAAGGACATGGATTACTGGAACCATGTCCTGTGGTCTGATGTGACCAAGATAAACTTATTTGGTTCAGATGGTGTCAAGCGTGTGTGGCGGCAACCAGGTGAGGAGTACAAAGACAAGTGTGTCTTGCCTACAGTCAAGCATGGTGGTGGGAGTGTCATGGTCTGGGGCTGCATGAGTGCTGCCGGCACTGGGGAGCTACAGTTCATTGAGGGAACCATGAATGCCAACATGTACTGTGACATACTGAAGCAGAGCATGATCCCCTCCCTTCGGAGACTGGGCCGCAGGGCAGTATTCCAACATGATAACGACCCCAAACACACCTCCAAGACGACCACTGCCTTGCTAAAGAAGCTGAGGGTAAAGGTGATGGACTGGCCAAGCATGTCTCCAGACCTAAACCCTATTGAGCATCTGTGGGGCATCCTCAAATGGAAGGTGGAAGAGTGCAAGGTCTCTAACATCCACCAGCGCTGTGATGTTGTCATGGAGGAGTGGAAGAGGACTCCAGTGGCAACCTGTGAAGCTCTGGTGAACTCCATGCCCAAGAGGGTTAAGGCAGTGCTGGAAAATGATGGTGGCAACACAAAATATTGACACTTTGGGCCCAATTTGGACATTTTCACTTAGGGGTGTACTCACTTTTGTTGCCAGCGGTTTAGACATTAATGGCGGTGTGTTGAGTTATTTTGAGGGGACAGCAGATTTACACTGTTATACAAGCTGTACACTCACTACTTTACATTGTAGCAAAGTGTCATTTCTTCAGTGTTGTCACATGAAAAGATATACTCATATTTACAAAAATGTGAGGGGTGTACTCACTTTTGTGATATACTGTATGTACATGTTTCGACTGGTTATTCTCAGGAATAAATGTGTGTTTATTTGACGACAGGAAGGCATCTAGCACAGAATTCCATCCAGGACCTTGGTTTCCATACAGGACCTTGGCTTCATTAAAGGTACAATCTGCAGTACTGTTGTTCAAAGGACATTGCAATTAAGCTAACCTATTAATTCTTGAAGAATTTAACAAAAAAATGTCGAACGAGCTGCCTTACCCCATTAGAACACAACATATAAAGTGTTTTTTTGCCCCAATGCATGTATTTTGTTGTATTTTGAGGATTTATTTAGAATACATTTTTTATTTAAGAATATAGCTTCAAAAGTTTATAACTATCAAACTGATATCATGGACTGTCAGTCATTGCATCCATCGAATTCGGAAGTGGTTACATTTCTCCATCCCCATCCCTCAGCTTTATAACAAGCCAGGTGACTATACTGATTGGCTTGAGGTTGTCCATGAATGAAATCCAACAAAGAACGGATTAGGTTGAATTTTGGATGATTACTTCCAGCCTCCAGACAACAGTGGACAGACAAACAAACTGAAGCCTGTCGCCTGACACATTCTTTGAGGAACCAAAAGAGAATAAACACTTCATTCATAAAGACTGAGAAAATATATTTCAACCACTTGCTATTGACCTTCTGTTCTCTTACCTTTGAGCTCTACAACAGCTTGATAGCCAAATAAATTGATCACATATAGTGGCGATTTTAGTATGTAAATCTTTTTAGATGCATGCCAGCAAAGCCACTACACAACACTAAATAATACATAAATTGCACTATAATGGTGACAAATGGTGCCCACAAACTGTTAGTCACAACACCTTACCACTGCTACACCTGGCTATCAGCAGAGCCTTGTCTGGCAGCGAAACAGTTCATTCAGCCTCATTTACTGCCTTTAAAAAAAAACATGGCTGATATGGCTGACTTGCTTAAACAAATGTGGTTTCTACTGACAATTGAGATATACAAACTATGGCATAAGGGGACGATGAGTGGATGAAATGATTGAGCTAGGACGGATGTAGTCAATATAACTATTTGTTGAGCACTTTTGAAATGTACAGCGACAGAATTCAGAACATGGGCCACTCTTAAAGTATTCTCCCTGTACACCAAGTCAGAACCGTAGGATAAATAAAGGGGGCATATAAGCAGACAATGAAAGCTCTTACAATATTCAATGATGACATTTCTCTTAAACAGGCTATATGCTACATGTGCACCACCAAGTCAGAACATTATGATGGGAAAAGGGACCAAATTATTAGGGTGATGATGCACATGGGCTACTAACAGCTTACTACACAACATACACTTAGTGCTTTCTTAACTACAGTATACATATCTCCCTGGCATATTACATCATTTATGGAGCAGCATACAAGGCATTTTTGGACTCATGTTGTTCTGTGCATAATTGAACAGAAAGGTGGCGCAGTGGCCCTTCGTGGGCAAATTTTGTCATCAAAGGCTGGATTTTTGGTGCATTCAAGACAACTGGGGAGGTCGAATCATGATGATGTCAGTGATCTTCAGGTCGGAGTTCTGAGTTGGATGATCGTTCAAAAAAAAAAAATTCCCAGTCAGAGTTCCAGTTTTCTTGAACTCACTGAAGTCTGAGATTTCCCAGTTCCGAATTTCCAGTTGTTTTGAGCGCGGCAGAAGTCATGCTGGATTGACAGCATGGCCAATATTGAATGTTTATCCTTTAAGCTTGGAAAAGATACCTTTAAACACAGACTTAGACCATACACCCACTCCACTGAATAGCAGGCTAGTGATTACTTTACAATGCTTGCAGTTAGCCACTGATTCCTTCCAAACCACTCATTGTTGAATTTGCGATTTCCAACTTATTGTGTAATGTTTATGTCCAATGGCCGATGAGCACCGATACATTTTATCTATAGTTTCTCTTCATATGACAAGGATTGAAAATAATTTGCAAGTAGATTGTCGACTTGATTCATGATGATGACTGATAGTTTGCTAGCTAAGATTTTGAAAGTATGATGTTGACATGATCAGTCCAATCAAAGTTACAGTAGATATAACGTAATTTGACGTCATTTTATCTGTGACCAATGACCTTGAGCCTTCTTGGATGGACACTTCTAATGTAACTCTATGGCTGCACACAAGGGGCTTGAATTTTCAAGCTCTACCCGACCTGAAAAAATCTATTTAGGCTTAATTTAGTCACTTCTTCTAGTCTGATGGCATTACACGCTTTCTGTGTACTGATGCATTGGTAAACTGCCATGATGGTGGATTTGGAAATTGGAAATAGTCATGCGTTATTCGGATAAGTTAACTTTTATGGATATAAAGAGAAAATAAAAGTCGGAATCAATTAGCACGGCAACTGACGGTAAAAAAATGCATTGAACCTGACTACTATTTAATTTCCCTAATGCTACAAAGCAGTGTGTAAAGATGGCGCTGCTGTGGATAGCAGCTGTTTTATAGGATCCTGACCAATTCTGCTATTTTGTGAGTGTTTTTACACTGATCTTAACTTTTTTTGTACATAATGTCTCTGCCATCATTTCCTATGACCGAAAACAGCTTCTGGACATCACAACAGCACAACACAACTAACCTTGATTTCGATGACAATTTCTACTTCAACGAGTCGTTCAGCTTACTCCGGACCAGGCCCTAATCCTAGGACCTCGAAAGAGGAAGCAACAGTGCAAGAAAAGAACACGAGCCAGCATCCTGACGACACTACGCTGGCTAGCAAATAAACCGCTTCTACCCTCCGTTCTATTGGCGAACATACAATCACTAGAAAACAAACTGGACAAGCTCTGTTCGAGACTCTCTTACCAATGGGACCTGAAGAACTGTAATATTCTATGTTTCTCTTAGTTGTGGCTGAACAAGGACATGGATAATATAAATCTTGCTGGTTTTCCCATGCATCGTCAAGACCTGTCGGCAGCCTCGGGTTAACTACAGCCGGTGCGCAATCTCTAATGTTAAGGAAGTATCGAGTTTTTGCTCGCCTGAGTTAAACTATGGTCTACAGCTATTCTTTACCAAGAGACTTTTCACCTATATTTTTCATAGCTGTCGATTCACCACCACAAACCAATGCTGGCACTAAGAGCGCACTCAACGAGCTGTATAGGGCCATAAGCAAACAAGAAAATGCACTTCTAAAGGCAATGCTTCTCACATCCTTAACGATTACAAGCATACCCATAACTGTCAGACACTGATCTGTTTCACCTGTCTTTGTGCTTGTCTCCACCCCCCTCCAGGTTTTGCCAATCTTCCCCATTATCCCCAGTGTATTTATACCTGTGATCTCTGTTTGTCTGTTGCCAGTTCGTTTTGTTGCGTGAAACCTACCAGCGGTTTTCCCCTTGCTCCTGTCTGTTCTAGTTTCTGTTTTCTAGTTTTTTGACCATTCTGCCTACCCTGACCCTGAGCCTGCCTACCGTTCTGTACCTTGCCACACCACACTGTATTATTGACCCCTGCCTGCTCTGACCCTGAGACTGCTTGCCGTTCTGGACCTTTTGCACCCTATCTGGATTGCTGACCTCTGCCTGCCCTTGACTTGTCGTTTTGCCTGCCCCTGTACTAGTAATACACTTTTGTTACTTCGACACTGTCTGGGTCTTACCTCAAACGTGATAGTACGAACTGGCCATGACTGAACCAGCAGACTCGGACCTGCTCCACAATGCCATATCCTCCCAAGGAGCCACCATTGGAAGGCATGAGGAGTTGCTTCCTGGTCTTATGGAAGGGTTCCAGACCTTGGACGAACGCCATGACCAAGCATTGAACACATTGCTGGAGCAATTCAGCGGGTTGTCTGTTAGACAGCCTACCACGACGGTAACCTCCCAGCCCCTCAGTAACCTGGCTGTTAGCAGCACCGCCTCCCCGGTCGCCCCGGTTTCCCGGGAACCCCGCTTAACTCCCCGGAACCCTTCGATGGAGAGTCGGGCATCTGTCGGGCGTTTCTCGCTCAGTGTTCCCTCATCATTGAGCTGCAGCCCTCCTCCTTCCCCTGGGACGACTCTAAGGTAGCGCACCTCATCATGCTGATCTCCAGAAAGGCTCTCGCCTGGGCTACGGCAGTATGGGAACAACAGTCGGCCGTATGCGTCAGTCTGGAGGAGTTGGTGGCAGAGGTAAAGAAAGTATTCAATGCTCCATTGTCCAGGAGAGAGGCTGCCCGGAAGTTACTCCGGCTTTGGCAAGACTCCTGCAGTGTGGCAGACTATGCGGTGGATTTCCGCACGTTGGCAGCTGAGCGCCTGGAACCCGAAAGCACTGTTCGACATGTTCCTGCACGGAGTATCGGAGGAAGTAAAGGATGAGCTTGCTGCCCAGGAACTACCGACGGATCTCGACTCGCTCATCGCCTTGACCATTCAGATCGATGGGCGACTACGGGAACGAAGGAAGGAGAGGAGATTCGATTTCACTCACCCGTCCAAGGATTCCACCTCGCCGCCGAGGCATCCCGGACGTCCCCGACAGCTCCGTTGCCGAGAGAACCCAAGGCTACCTAAGTTCCCCTGAGAGTCTCAGAAGACTGCTGATTCACCTCTTCCAGAGCCTATGAAACTAGGCAGAGCTAGGCTGTCCACAGCTGAATGTCTTCACACTAAAAGTTGCCTGTATTGCGGGACTACTGGTAATTTCGTCTCCCCCTGTCCACTAAAAGACCAGGCTCACCGGTAGGAGCGAGTACTCTTGTGGGCCATACGGAGAACTTTTCCTCTCCCCTTACATGCCATTTTGCTGTCGGGGAACCAGTCGAAATCTCTGCGGGTACTCATCGACTCTGGGGCCGATGAGAGCTTTAGAAACGCTACCCTGGCTTCCGAGCTGGACATCCCCACTCAGCCCATCTCCATACGCCCGTCCAGTGCAGTGATGCAGTGATGATGTAACCCAGAAAGGGGATGGTGGAGCAATGGAATTTGCACATCTTTCTGTAAAAGCAGAGGTGTGCGAATTCCATTGCTCCACCATCCCCTTTCTGGGTTACATCATCACTGCAGGGAGTGTACAGATGGATCCCGGAAAGGTGAGAGCGGTGGTGGATTGGCCCCAGCCTACGTCCAGCTGCAATGTTTCCTGGTATTCTCCAGCTTTTATCGCCACTTTAGCCGGGGTTACAGCACCCTGGCTTCCCCCCTGTCTGCACTCACCGCTCCCAAGGGTCCGTTCACGTGGTCCCGAGCTGCTGACCGGGCGTTCCGGGATCTCAAACACCGCTTCACCACAGCTCGCATCTTAGTTCATCCTGACCCGTCCTGCCAGTTCGTGGTGAAGGCCGATGCTTCGGATGTCGGAGTGGGGGTTGTCCTGTCCAAGCATTCCTCTGGACCTCAAGTTACATTCCTGTGCCTTCTCCCACCGCCTCAACGCCATGGAGAAGAACTACGATGTGGGGAAACACGAGCTTCTCACAGAGAAGATGACATTGGAGGAGTGGAGGCACTGGCTGGAGGGGGCGGAACATCTGCTCATTGTGTGGACCTACCACAAGAACCTGGAATATCTCCGCACTGCCAAGCACCTCAATTCCAAGCAAGCTAGGTGGGCCTTGCTGTTCAGAAAATATACTTCTCTGTTGATATCGCATACATTATCAAGCATTTCACACATATTATCCAGATACTGACTGTTGGCACTTGGTGGTCTGTGGCAGCTTCCCACAAGAATGGGCTGTTGGAAGTTCACCTTCCAACAGGACAACGACCCTAAGCACACAGCCAAGACAATGCAGGAGTGGCTTCAGGACAAGTCTCTAAATGTCCTTGAGTGGCCCAGCCAAAGCCCAGACTTGAACATCTCTGGAGAGACCTGGAAATAGCTGTGCAGCGATGCTCCCCATCCAAACTGACAGAGCTTGAGAGGATCTGTAGAGAAGAATGGGAGAATCTCCCCAAATACATAAATGCCAAGCTTGTAGCATCATACCCAAAAAGACTCAAGGCTGTAATCACTTCAACAAAATACTGAGTAGAGAGTCTGAATAGTTATGTAAATGTGATAGTTTTTTAGTTGTAATACATTTGCAAAAAAATCTAAAACCTGTCTTTGCTTTGTCATTATGTGGTATTGTGTGTAGATTGATGAGCGTAAAAAAGTATTTAATCCATTTTAGAATAAGCCTGTAAGATTCCAAAATGTGGAAAAAGTCAAGGGGTCTGAATACTTTCCGAATGCACTGTATCTACCTTAATGACGTCGTACCCCTGCACATTGACTCATTACTGGTATATGAGCAAGAGCGAGAGAGAGCGAGCGAGAGAACCGTGTACAACGCGCATGAAATATTTGATTTCAAAGTATTACAGAATCATATTAGACCCTCTACAGCCGGTGGGGGTCCCTTGTCAAGTAATTAACAGCCTGGCAATAACTGAACACAGCTGCTGCTTTCTGGGCTTTGTTTTGTTTCCAAGCTACAAGGTGCTATCTAGAACCTAAAAGGGTTCTTCAGCTGTCCCCATTTGAGAACCCTTTGAAGAACTGTTTTTGGTTTCAGGTAGAACCTTTTTGGTTCCATTTAAAACCCTTTCCACAGAGGGTAGCTATTCTGTATTTGAAGAGAAGAGACTGACATCAGACAAAGCGCTATGCTCCCGAGTGGCGTAGCGGTCTAAGGCACTGCATCTTAGTGCAAGAGTCATCACTACAGTCCTTGGTTCAATTCTAGGCTGTATCATGGGAGTCTCATAGGGCGGCGCACAATTGACCCAGCGTCGTCCGGGTTTGGCCAGGGTAGGCAGTCATTGTAAATAAGAATTTGTTCTTAACCGACTTGCCTAGTTAAATAAAGTTTAAATTAACAAACAAAAAATATATACTCTGCATCATTCATCGTTACCTAACAAAACAATTTTTCAAATGGTGTCCTTTACGCATAAAATACATGACACATTGGCTTGTGGGCTGTAACACCCCTGTTGATACTGAATGTGATACCAAGCCACAATGTCAAATGCTTTGACAGCTTTGACATAATAAGTAGATTGGATGGGGGAAAGTGATTTGTCATTCATATGAGATCTAAAGTGTTTGATGTAGTGCATCTCAACCAAAACCTTTTTTTGCTGCATTATAGAGAGGGAAGGTGTGCAGATTTATTGAACATGACCATGTTGGACTAATACTTTTTACAGATTTTGATAGATAATGGTTTATTTGAGTGCTTATAAAAACATTCATGATATGTCAAAATTCTGAATTTAAGTATATTTAGAAAAACAACATTTGCTCATTAACATGCAAATTTGGCATGAAAATATGAGTAATTTGATATACTGTACATCTTAGATATTTTGAGTCAATCACATACTCAGTTTCAAATTTACAACAATAATTTAGAAAGTACACGCAAGTACGTTCACCATGGTAACATTACATTTTAAGACAATTCAGGGATTTTGTTAAAGCACCTGTAATTTCAAAATTGTTAATACAGAAAAATGACACTTTTACAATAAAAAGTTACATGATAGACTACTGAAAAGCGACACAGGCATAATAAGACCATAATATACATCTGACAAAGCCTGATGGCATCCCTATCTACACATGCTTTTTAAAATCATTAAATGGATTGACCTAAAAAATTTATATAATATAGAAATATATCAAGCAAGTACATCGAGTTTGGAATGAACAGCCACACCCTAGACCTGGGTTCAAATACTATTTAAGGTATTTCCATTACTTTCACATTCATTTCAAAGTAAGTATTTTGATATTTTTTCTTTGGAAATACAAGTATTTTCTACTACTTCAAATATAAGTAGTTGATTCGGTCACATTATTTGAAAATACTCAAATACACAGAAAATAAGTATTTAAAATATAAATACTTAATTAAGCATGCATTTGAACCCAGGCTTGCCACAATCCAATGGTTAGGACTTTGTCTCTGTAAACCTGCAAGCACTGTAATATATCAGCAGCATTATCATGTTGATGGCACATTTTGGATGTGGGCAAGTCATCTGCCAAGTTAAAAATGACAAAAAGTATTGAATACAATATCTGGATATAACTAAATGTAATCATTTTTTTAAATCCCTTTTCAGTTTTGATATTCTGCACTGCTACAGTAAAGGCAATATGTATTTATTTATTTTTATTTCACTTTTACTTATTCAGGGGATCCCAATTGAGGCCAGGGTCTCATTCACAATAGTGCCCTGAGAACAAACAACTCACAAATCAACATAATTCAATAAAACAGCAACAAATGAAAATACAAGACACAACAGATACATTTCAACAACACAAATAAGTCATTACAATCAACCAAAACACTCGTAAACCTCAGAGAACGTATTCCACATCAGCGTTCTAAACTGCCCTGCTGGCACCAGGGATTCAAGATGTAATGAGGATTGTAAATTAATCCAAAAACGAAGGGCTAATTTTCCTAGGTTGGTAGAGACACAAGGGACCTCAAGAGTTAACCAACCCTGTGAGCGGTTTTGGTTCCTCGTGTTTTTCTACTTTAACATTGGGTGGAGCACAGTGTCGTCCTGGTTAGGGTCTGGCCGGTGTAGGCCGTCATTGTAAATAAGAATGTGTTCTTATCCGACTTGCCCAGTTAAATAAAAAATACAAAACAGAGAAGTGAGATATATTGGAAGTTTGTGCAGTAGAGCTTTGTAATCAAAAAGGGAGAAATGAAGTGATCTACGGGAAATTAGAGAGGTCCAGCCGACCTTCGGATAAAGCATGCAGTGATGAGTATTAAACCTGTCACCTGTGATAAAGCGAAGCGCGCTATGGTACACTGCATAAAAGGGTTTTAGAGTAGCGGCTGCTGCCTTCTGATAAATGGTGTCACCAAAATCAAGAACTGGCAGGAAGGTTGCCTGTACAACCTGCTTCCTGCTGTTCAGGGTAAGGCATTATCTTTTACTATAACAGAAGACTATCAGCATATCGATTGTGCTACCAGGGCTGGTAAAACCTTGGATCAGGAGGCTGAAGAAATTCGGCTTGTCACCAAAAGCACTCACAAACTTCTACAGATGCACAATCGAGAGCATCCTGTCGGGCTGTATCACCGCCTGGTACGGCAACTGCTCCGCCCACAACCGTAAGGCTCTCCAGAGGGTAGTGAGGTCTGCACAACGCATCACCGGGGGCAAACTACCTGCCCTCCAGGACACCTACACCACCCGATGTCACAGGAAGGCCATAAAGATCATCAAGGACAACAACCACCCGAGCCACTGCCTGTTCACCCCGCTATCATCCAGAAGGCAAGGTCAGTACAGGTGCATCAAAGCAGGGACCGAGAGACTGAAAAACAGCTTCTATCTCAAGGCCATCAGACTGTTAAACAGCCACCACTAACATTTAGTGGCCGCTGCCAACATACTGACTCAACTCCAGCCACTTTAATAATGGGAATTGATGGAAATTATGTAAAAATGTATCACTAGCCACTTTAAACAATGCCACTTAATATAATGTTTACATACCCTACATTACTCATCTCATATATATATACTGTACTCTATACCATCTACTGCATCTTGCCATCTTTATGTAATACATGTATCACTAGCCACTTTAAACTATGCCACTTTATGTTTACATACCCTACATTACTCATCTCATATGTATAGACTGTACACTATACCATCTACTGCATCTTGCCTATGCCGTTCTGTACCATCACTCATTCATATATCTTTATGTGCATATTCTTTATCCCTTTACACTTGTGTGTATAAGGTAGTAGTTGTGGAATTGTTAGGTTAGATTACTTGTTGGTTATTACTGCATTGTCGGAACTAGAAGCACAAGCATTTCGCTACACTCGCATTAACATCTGCTAACCATGTGTATGTGACAACAAAAAAAAATTGATTTGAAGACTACATTAAATATCAGCTTCTTAACTAGCTCATCCATATGTTTTTTAAACATAACATTTTTGTCAATCCAAAAGCCCAGATATTATAGGCGGGAACCTGCTCGATGAGAGAACCATCCAATGCATAAATGTGTAAACCATCTGAAATGTTTATACCAGAATTACAAAATGACATACATTTAGTTTTTCCCACTTTCTGCAAGGCAACAAAATCAGATTGCAGCTCTAACGTACTGTGTAGCCTGGTCAGCATTAGGGGCAGTAGCGTACAAAACAAAATATGCATTTCGTGAACTAACACTCGCACTATACATTTATTCCCCCCTTACTAGCTCTGACTTTGTTTATGTCTACTTTGATGAGGAAAACTTTACTTACTATGACTGGGATACAGTGTGGTTGTCCCACCTAGCTATCTTAAGATGAATACACTGACTGTAAGTGGCTCTGGATAAGAGTGTCTGCTAAAGGACTAAAATGTCAATGTAAATAACAGTGCCATCTGCATACAGATGAATGTTACAGGTTTTTGCAGATAAACCAATATTATTCAGATAAATAGTAGAGGACAAGTCCCAAAATTGACCCCTGCAGGCCACCTTTAGTAATAGATGCTCCAGTGGAGGTGTCATAATACCCATAAAACCTAGCAGTCAAACAGGGAAATGGTTCCAATCGTTTTTCCATCATTCATTTTTCCCATAGGGGATTTTAGAAACACTTAAAATACGGGCTGTGTTTCATGTAGGCTTACCCTGGCGTAATGTTTTGATAACCATGTAAATCTCTCTAGGACAATGTGACTTTTACTGTATTATTTTTTACAGCTCTAGGGTTGTTATTATTACTGCTTGAATAACCTTATTTACTATTATTCATTTATCATTCTTTATGCGGTGCACACTGCACTGGATAATCACTGTGAATAATTGTAATGTTTGTTTATGCGTCAGTAAATCCAGTAAGGGATGGGTTGCCAACTGGCGATTTGACACGGAAATACAATATAATTCATTAATTTGATAGTTCCCAAACCACTTGCACATCATATACACATATAATAAATAATTTTGTACAGAACATACAGTATATAAAAGCTGCTATACATAGAGTAGATGTAAAGCAGATTGGTAGGCTACATCCATTTTCTGACTTTAACATTAATAATATAAAGCCATTGACCCTGGAAGCAAACAATAATGTAATTGTAAACAAACAAACTGATCATTTTGATCTGATGGATGGTCAGTTCTTGCATCCATAGCTCTGTCTATCAATTTGACAGTGGTTACATTCCTCAAGCCCCATCTCTCAGCTGTTTACCAAAACAAGTGGTGGGGTGGCCGCTTTGTTTTTTTGAATCGCCGCTTGACCCTTAAATAACAATCTTCTTGAATTAGTGTCTTGAAATACGTGCTCTCAATCAAGAGTTTCTAATTGTGAATGTTGTTGACCACAGAACATGATCCTATTACAGTATGTTCAATATACCTGTCTACAAAGATACTGTGTACATAATAGTTGATGTTTGTTCATTTCAGTGTTCTGCCTAAAGTTCAACATTTTAATAATGCTACCTGACAGAAAGCCTTATGCGGAGTGTCATTCTTCATTCAAATACTCGTCAGCCTCTCCAGAAAGAGGCGACAGTACGATCGATGCTTGTGCTACGTTGCACTTCAGTATCTTGGCGCATCATGTGTCAGAGCACTGTGGTTACCTGGGTGACTTCCGAGCTCATGTCATCGTTTGGCTGGTAGCGTGAGTCCAAAGACATCTCCATACCTAGTCATACCTGTTGATTGGACCTCTCCACCCTGTTGGCGCTGGAGTGCTGATCGCGCTGGTGCTGCTGGTGGGGGCGGGTACGAGAAGAATTCTGCAGCTCCAGCACAGAGGGACTCAAGGGGATGCAAAATTCGCGGAAGCAGCGCTTGAAGTTCTCGTCCAGGAAGGCGTAGAGGACGGGATTCAGGCAGCTGTTGGTGTAGCCCAGAGCGATGCAGAAGTGCCAGGTGACGGACTGCAGCAGGGAGTTGGGGATGTTGATCAGCGCTTTGATGATGACGTAGATGTGGATGGGCGTCCAGCAGATGATGAAGACGGCCACCACCACCAGGACCATGCGGGTGATGCGCCGCAGGTTGCGGTCCTTCTCCTTGGAGCCGGACAACATGCGCACGCTCTTCAGGCGCAAGATCATTAGCCCGTAGCACACGGTGATGATGAGGACCGGGATGATGAAGGCAAAGATGAAGACGCAGATTTTCAGGAGATTCTCCCAGTACCAGGATGGGTGTGGGAAGATCAAAGTGCAGTCGATGATTCCTGAACATGTGGAGATTGAGTACAAGACACAGTTGAAGGAATGTAATACATGAGGAAACCAATAGCTTCACAGCAGTCTTTTTCACAGGTAAAGTTGAAGTCAGAAGTTTACATACACCTTAGGCAAATACATTTATACTCAGTTTTTCACAATTCCTGACATTTAATCCTAGTAAAAATGACCTGTCTTAGGTCAGTTAGGATCACCACTTTATTTTATGAATGTGAAATGTCAGAATAATAGTAAAGAGAATGATTTATTTCAGCTTTTATTTCTTTCATCACATTCCCAGTGGGTCAGAAGTTTACATAGCCTCAATTAGTATTTGGTAGCATTGCCTTTAAATTGTTTAACTTGGATCAACCGCTTTGGTTAGCCTTCCACAAGCTTCCCACATTAAGTTGGGTACATTTTGGCCCATTTCTCCTGACAGAGCTGGTGTAACTGAGTCAGGTTTGTAGGCATCCTTGCTCGCACACGCTTTTCCAGTTCTGCCCACACATTTTCTATTGGATTGAGGTCAGGGCTTTGTGATGGCCACTCCAATACCTTGACTTTGTTGTCCTTAAGCCATTTTGCCACAACTTTGGAAGTATGCTTGGGGTCATTGTCCATTTGGAAGACCCATTTGCGACCAAGCTTTAACTTCCTGACTGATGTCTTGAGATGTTGCTTTAATATATCCACATAATTTTCCACCTCATGATGCCATCTATTTTGTGAAGTGCACCAGTCCCTCCTGCAGCAAAGCACCCCCACAACCTGATGCTGCCACCCCCGTGCTTTACGGTTGGGATGGT
Organism: Salvelinus namaycush; assembly: GCF_016432855.1. Taxonomy (NCBI): domain Eukaryota; kingdom Metazoa; phylum Chordata; class Actinopteri; order Salmoniformes; family Salmonidae; genus Salvelinus; species Salvelinus namaycush. The sequence goes on from NC_052310.1 coordinate 76,108,597, forward strand.
GTTCTTCGGCTTGCAAGCCTCCCCCTTTTTCCTCCAAACATAACAATGTTCATTATGGCCAAACAGTTATATTTTTGTTTCATCAGAACAGAGAACATTTCTCCAAAAAGTACAATCATGTCCCCATGTGCAGTTGCAAACCGTAGTCTGTTTTTTTTATGGTGGTTTTGGAGCAGTTGCTTCTTCCTTGCCGAGCGTCCTTTCAGGTTATGTCGATTAAGGACTCGTTTTACTGTGGATATAGATACTTCTGTACACTTTTCCTCCAGCATCTTCACAAGGTTCTTTGCTGTTCTGGGATTGATTTGCACTTTTCGCACCAAAGTACGTTCATCTCCAAGAGACAGAACGCGTCGCCTTCCTGAGCGGTATGACGGCTGCATGGTCCCATGGTGTTTATACTTGCGTACTATTGTTTTTACAGATGAACGTGGTACCTTCAGGTGTTTTGAAATTGCTCCCAAGGATGAACCAGACTTGTGGAGATCTACAATTTTTTTCTGAGGTCTTGGCTGTTTTATTTAGATTTTCCCATGATGTCAAGCAAAGAGGCACTGAGTTTGAAGGTAGGCCTTGAAATACATCCACAGGTACACCTCCAATTGACTCAAATTATGTAAATTAGCCTATCAGAAGCTTCTAAAGCCATGACATCATTTTCTGGAATTTTCCAAGCTGTTTAAAGGCACAGTCAACTTAGTGTATGTTTATTTTACCTTTATTTATTTTACCTTTATTTAACTAGGCAAGTCAGTTAAGAACAAATTCTTATTTTCAATGACGGCCTAGGAACGGTAAACTTCTGACACACTGGAATTGTGATACTGGGAATAATCTGCCTGTAAACAATTGTTGGAAAAACTACTTGCGTCATGCACAAAGTAGATGTCTTAACCGACTTGCCAAAACTATAGTTTGTTAACAAGAAATTTGTGGAGTGGTTGAAAAACTAGTTTTAATGCCCTAAGTGTATGTAAACTTCCGACTTCAACTGTAGATAAAGCTACATAGGCCCCGAAGCATTGCTCATAATGTTAGCCATAATAGTCAGCTATTTGTTAAACAACCTTTTGCAGCCTGCTTCTATTCCCCAAGATGACTTCAGATAGAGTTCCTTCAAGAGACTGCAAATAACACCCATTCTCCTCTAACCAATAAAAAGAGCTAAGATGGTTTTTACAGGCATTTTGAAAACCTAATTCAGGCATCACAAATTTTTCTGACAAGTTTCCATCCCACTATTATACTGAAATGATGCATGGACTTTAAGACTATTATACATGGTAGAAGCTGCTAGTCTATGGTTATATTAGTCATCTTTAAAGTCTACATGGTGGAAGCTGCTAGTCTATGGTTATATTAGTCATCTTTAAAGTCTACATGGTGGAAGCTGCTAGTCTATGGTTATATTAGTCATCTTTAAAGTCTACATGGTGGAAGCTGCTAGTCTATGGTTATATGAGTCATCTTTAAAGTCTACATGGTGGAAGCTGCTAGTCTATGGTTATATGAGTCATCTTTAAAGTCTACATGGTGGAAGCTGCTAGTCTATGGTTATATTAGTCATCTTTAAAGTCTACATGGTGGAAGCTGCTAGTCTATGGTTATATGAGTCATCTTTAAAGTCTACATGGTGGAAGCTGCTAGTCTATGGTTATATTAGTCATCTTTAAAAGATGCACTATGTAGAAATCGCTCTGCAATTTCCTGGTTGCTAATTTCAGTTTATGTGACAAAACAAGCAAGTATAGTGTAGAGCCTCCATGCTCAACTGGCAGATTGCGGACCGGAACGGGGTCAATACGGACCGCAGGTTCCAAAAAACATTTTTTAATTAAAAAAAACAACATGTTTCAGACCCCTGGTATCATTTAAACACACATAACTCACATTTCTGTGAAGTTAGTTAGGTCGCCCCAAAAGTTACATATTGCAGCTTTAAAGCATTATATTGATGAATAGAGTAAGAAACCTACATTAAGGCCAATTAGGGATGAACACTTACAAAACATTATTTAATATAGCCTCTGATTTGCAGTTTTAAATCCACCATTATGTAAAAGTTAATGTCACACGTAAACCTAAATAAAGGAGCTGAAAGTGTTCTTATTACATGATAATAAAAAACGCTTCATAGCTAACATGGCACTTTCTCTCTATGACTCAGACCCAGACCATGTGTAGAACAGCAAAGTGTTCATTTGGCAAATTCCATTCACTTCACAGAAATAAAATGAAATGTAAAACATAAGTGTTACTCTCTTGCTACTGTAGTGTACTCACTGACATTATAGATAGGCTGCCTACAATTGAGGATCAAAGAAAAACAGCATGGGGAAACGTACTGTCATACTTGCCATTATCAGTTACAGTAGTTAAGGCGGTGAACATGACAGGCAGACCGATGGCAGAGGACAGGATCCAGTTGCACACGTTGACAATCTTTGCGTTACGGGGCGTGCGGAAGTCTAAGGCCTTGACAGGGTGGCACACTGCAATGTAACGGTCAATACTCATGGTGGTCAATGTGAAGATACTGGTGAACATGTTGTAGTAGTCGATTGATATCACTATCTTGCACAGAACGTCTCCAAACGGCCAAGTCCCCATCAGGAAGTTGACACTCTGGAAGGGCAGTGTACTGGTGGCTAGTGCATCAGCCAAGGCCAGGTTGAAGATGTAGATATTTGTGGCGGTTTTCATTTTAGTGTATCTGGAAAGATAACATACAGAAAGAAAAATGGAGAGACCAAATTAGGGGATGCTTATCAGAAGACAAATAATCTGGACAGCAGCTTGTCCATCTCAAAACCATAGGCTCAGCAATATCTTCGGTTCACCTTGCTGTTCATGGCAACGTCTTATCGCTGTGTCTCAGTTTCTCAGACAAATCATGCCACCAAGAACAGGTTTACAAAATATTGGATTTATAAGGAATTTATATTGCAAACAAACACACAGACAGATGGTGTATTGACATAGGCCTACATACACTACTGTTAATTAATTCTAATCCAATTTTTCTTTCTTACAGAGTTACCTACTGGGTAGCTCTCGAAAACCCTTCTAATTATCTGTGGGTTTTCAGAGGTTAGCTTCGCACACGGTTGACTGCGTGTCAACTACAATTCCTCCAACAGTGTGTTTTAACGTTTAGAAATGTCAATAATCATTGCTTGCGAAACGGTTGCTGATATACCTTTTATCTTTCATACAGTGCATTCGGAAAATACCCCTTCCCTTTTCCACATTTTGTTACGTGACAGCCTTAAAAATAGATCAAATACATTTTTCCCCTCATCAATCTACACACAATACCCTATAATGACAAAGCGAAAACAGGTTTTTTGAAACTATAGCAAATTGATAAAAAATAAAAATCAATACCTTATTTAGATAAATATTCAGACCCTTTGCTATGAGACTCGAAATTGAGCTCAGGTGCATCCTGTTTCCATTGATCATCCTTGAGATGTTTCTACAACTTGATTGGAGTCCACCTGTGGCAAAAACCAAGCCATGAGGTCAAAGGAATTGTCCGTAGAGCTCAGAGACAGGATTGTATCGAGGCAAAGATCTGGGGAAGGGTAGCAAAACATTTCTGCAGCATTGAAGGTCCTGAAGAACAAGTTTGCAAGAGGTTTGGAACCACCGAACTCTCTTCCTAGAGCTGGCTGCCTGGCCAAACTGAGCAATCGGGGGAGGGCCTTGGTCAGGGGGGTGACCAAGAACCCAATGGTCACTCTGACAGAGTTCCAGAGTTCTTCTGTGGAGATGGGAGAACCTTCCAGAAGGACAACCATCTCTGCAGCACTCCACTAAATCAGGCCTTCATGGTAGTGTGGCCAGACGGAAGACACTCCTCAGTAAAAGGCACACGACAGCCCGCCTGGAGTGCGCCAAAACGCACCTAAAGCCTCTTGAGAAACAAGATTCTTTGTCTGATGAAACCAATATTGAACTATTTGGCCTGAATGCCAAGTGTCAGGTCTGGCAGAAACCTGAACCATCCCTACAGTGAAGCATGGTGGTGGCAGCATCATGCTGTGGGGATGTTTTTCAGCAGCAGACGTGGGAGACTAGTCAGGATCTAGTCAGCGAAAGATGAACGGAGCAAAGTACAGAGAGATCCTTGATGATAACCTGCTCCAGAGCGCTCAGGACCTCAGACTGGGGAGAAGGTCACCTTCCAACAGCCAAGACAACTCAAGAGTGGCTTCGGGACAAATCTCTGAATGTCCTTGAGTGGCCCAGCCAGAGCCCCAACTTGAACCAGATCAAACATCTCTGGAGAGACCTGAAAATAGCTGTGCAGCAATACTCCCCATCCAACTTGACAAAGCTTGAGAGGATCTGCAGAGAAGAATCAGAGAAACTCCCCAAATACAGGTGTTCCAAGCTTGTAGAGTCATACTCAAGAAGACGTGAGGCTGTAATTGCTGCCAAAGGTGCTTCAACAAAGTACAGAGTAAAGGGTCTGAATACTTATGTAAATGTGATTTAATTTTTTTCTAAAAACCTGTTCTTGCTTTGTCCTTATGGGTTATTTTTGTGTAGATTAGGAAAAAAACTAATTTAACCCATTTTAGAATAAGGCTGTAGTGTAACAAAATGTGGAAAAAGTCAAGGGGTCTGAATACTTTCCAAATGCACTGTATCAGCGAGAAATAATCGTTCAAATAAAAAATACACTTACTGTAGCAGTTTTGCACAGATCCACAAGCAGTGTGTGCCTCCAGTTGACAAACTACACTTCCTCTCCAGTTAAGTTTACACACAGGTGTTGAGAACACGCTACGCTAGATAGCTAATTAGCACAGGTGGCTGCCTATGTCTTGCACCGGTCTTCCGTAAACAAGCGATGTAACATGGAGATATGGCCGTGTAGGAACACTAACCCAATTAAGGTGTGTAGTATATATTTTTTTTAAGTATTATTATTTTGTGCTGATATGAATGATACGTTCCTTCTAGTACCGCAAGCGATACGTTTTAACAGTCAGAACGATCCTAAAAAAACTCTCCCGGCCAGAAGATACTATCATCAATAGGCGCTAAAGTTAAAGTACGTTATTGTTAAACAAACAGACAGTCATTGTAATGGAAATTGAATTTTTACTTGAACAAATATTTGAACAGCCTAAATCCTCTCATGACAGGCACTGACACTAGTTAATCAAAATGATTAGCTCCAACAGCATAAAGACAGTGTTGAGTGGATCATGAATGTCATTTCCACCCATTAGATACTACATTGATCTCTTACATATCATATCAGAGCACTTATGATACAGTTGGGCTTATTATACCAATTATCCAGGGATACCATCAAGGCGGTGACCCGTTCCTGTAGGTTCATGCTCTACAACATTCGCAGAGTACGACCCTGCCTCACACAGGAAGCGGCGCAGGTCCTAATCCAGGCACTTGTCATCTCCCGTCTGGACTACTGCAACTCGCTGTTGGCTGGGCTCCCTGCCTGTGCCATTAAACCCCTACAACTCATCCAGAACGCCGCAGCCCGTCTGGTGTTCAACCTTCCCAAGTTCTCTCACGTCACCCCGCTCCTCCGCTCTCTCCACTGGCTTCCAGTTGAAGCTCGCATCCGCTACAAGACCATGGTGCTTGCCTACGGAGCTGTGAGGGGAACGGCACCTCCGTACCTTCAGGCTCTGATCAGGCCCTACACCCAAACAAGGGCACTGCGTTCATCCACCTCTGGCCTGCTCGCCTCCCTACCTCTGAGGAAGTACAGCTCCCGCTCAGCCCAGTCAAAACTGTTCGCTGCTCTGGCACCCCAATGGTGGAACAAACTCCCCCACGACGCCAGGTCAGCGGAGTCAATCACCACCTTCCGGAAACAACTGAAACACCACCTCTTTAAGGAATACCTAGGATAGGATAAAGTAATCCTTCTAACCCCCCCCTCCCCCTTAAAAGAGTTAGATGCACTATTGTAAAGTGGTTGTTCCACTGGATATCATAAGGTGAATGCACCAACTTGTAAGTCGCTCTGGATAAGAGCGTCTGCTAAATGACTTAAATGTAAATGTAATACCATAAGTAGTGTCATGACGTTGGCCTAGGGGTAGGTTTATGACAGTCATAAGTACCTCTTTCCCCCCTTTTCCCTCTCCCTACTATAACTGATGTGACATAAGAAAACCCCTTGGTTAACATAGAGATTCTGGGGACATCAGAAAGTGGGGGCGAATGAACTATATTCTGGTAATCCGACCAACTGAACATATGCGGTGGTACTTAAGGTATATTATGTCAGTTCGGTTGCCCTCTGACACATTCTCATCAATGATGGAATGACATAAACTCTACTGTGGAAAGTCTAAACCTCAGAGGTATCTGATTCACATGGAATTGTTGTTTAATTCAAATGTTTGAATATGAAATTATTTGTGAAGAGATTAAATTTAATTTTAGCTTCCAAATGAGAGATTTGTGTTCTCATAAGTTTGGGCTTCTGCTCAACCAGGGGCCCGCCCCTGTGAAGAGACATGGGTAATAGACTTTTCAGACACACCCCTCTCCCTCCACTATAACTATAACTTTCTGTTCCGGGTACGCTAGGATGACGATCCGGTGTCAGAATGGTTCAGATAATAACTACAGAACTAAGCCAACAGCAGCATGGACTTTGATTGTGAATGGTATGAACTTTGAACTCGTATTCACTACAGAAGTGATATCTCCTAGCCGTTGAGTTAGCAACAGTTGCTACAAACGCAGGTTAGGAAGGACAGTCCGAGTATCCCGTCTACTACACACAACGTTACTCCAACGTATCCAGTGACTACCAGAGACATTCTTCAAAGGACAGAGGACTCGGGTTGGCGACACGGTCCATCTACCACCAACCTACTGAAGCGCAGCTCAGAGTAAATATTTATTGCATTTTCCTTTTCAAATGGGCGGTAATTTAGAATGCATAAGATACTGTATTTACGATAACACAGCTTCGCCTATGTTCCAGTCTCCCGCTCTTTCACTAAAATCCCGGCCCCTTTTCTTTGTGTAACAAGCTGTCATATCTATTCCACCCGCTAGGGACGTTTTTCTGTATGACGGCACTTTGTAATCAAGTTATGATTTAATTGTGTATGTGTGTTTCTATGTGATTGGTTAGGTATTTAGTAAATAAATAATTAAACCCAATTTTGTATTGCTGATTCAACTTGTTAGCCAGGATTCTTGCAGATAACCAAGGACTTACAACTTTCAGATGAGACTAACGATTAATGACGATTAATGTGACTGCTATGGATGTAAAATATTACTAAATCTTTAAGAGTTTATTCGAAAGATAACAGCTCTATAAATATTATTTCGTGGTGTCCCTCTCTAGTTAATTATGTTTACATGATTAGTTCAATCAGGTAATATTAATTACGGAGAAATTATTTTATAGAATAGCATGTCATAGCAATTAATCTGGCATAGTCAAAGACATGACAGTAGTGTTGTCCATTGTGTTTAATTCAACGGAGCAGACTAGATTTTTTATCCGTATCTGTTGTCATCCCCGATCTTAATAATTTCAATCAAAATCATATGGAGTTTATTGTGCTCCGTTACACAAAGAACGTATTGTTGCAAAATTAAGTACTGTTCACTTTTGTTGTTTCTTAATTTTCATTATGAGGCATCATTTGTAGGTTTAATTTTGTTACTTTCTAGGTTCAGCATATTCCTGTACACAAATAAAACTAAAAGGAAACAATTTTCACTTGTATAACTATTCTGCAATAATTTCTTTGTAGTAGTACAGAGAGTAAAGGTGTGTTTACATTGTGGAGATGTAGAATGACTACAAGGAACTGTCGCTTATATGTGAATTAGAGTTTCGGAGCAGTCTGACCCTGTGCTGGATGCCTTTCTAATCCAAATCTCCCGGGCAATCTTGTGGACCGACCTGCCAACATTTCACGTTTGCGTGTGCTGCGGATTACCATTAATTACATATTATATAAAAGTTATGAATTGAGTTTTGGATGCGTGGGGGGGAAACTCAAGCGTGTCAGAGCTTGAACTGTCGTTCCTGCCTCTCCGCAATTTAAGGATAGTAAATAACGTATTGCTATTGAACTTCCCATAATGCCCAAAAAGAAAGAGTGGCATATCTTAAACAGATAGAAAGGGTTGTGTAATTGGCTATATAAATAATATTCTATAACGTTTGAGAATAGCAAATACAATCCAATTATGCTCATCCACATCATTCAGATTGGTTTTTCATGAGAAAATATTTAATTCATTTCCAATGCCACATTAGCAGTCTGGGATTGTCTCATTTCTTCTCGTTTCCAAAACTCTTTATTATCTTCTAATGTCAATGAGATATTCAGAACAGATAACAGCAAATCCTTTTTATTTTGGAAAAATCTCACTGATGACACTGTTTAGATAGATTACTAAACCGTACCGTGGCCCTGATTAAAAAGGGGGATATCTAGTCAGTTGTACAACTGAATACCTTCAACTGAAATGTGTCTTCTGCATTAAACCCAACCCCTCTGAATCGGAGAGGTGCGGTGGGCTGCCTTAATCGACATCCACGTCTTCGGCGCCTGGGGGTTATGCCTTGTTCAGGGGCAGAATGACAGATTTTTACCTTGTCAGCACGGGGATTCAATCCAGCAACCTTTCGGTTACTGGCCCAATGCTCTAACCACCAGGCTACCTGCCACCCCAAAAGGAAGTTAGGAAGGAAGATAGAGATCGTTTCACGAGCCAATGCTAACTAGCGTTAGCGCAATGACTGGAAGTCTGAAAGAACAGCGCACTGAATGGAACTCTACAGGAACAGCTAGCATGCTATAGTTCCCATAGACTTCTAGTCACTGCGCTAATGCTAGTTAGCAACTTCCTTCAAACTGCACGCAGAGACATAACAATTGGTATCCACGTGTTCATCTGACTCTGGGGAATTTGATAAAGGGCTTCATTGACAAAACCCCGAAGTATCCCTTTAAGATACAAGGCATTTTCTAGATAAATACAATCTCAAATTGGCCGCCTAGTGGTTAGAGAGGCTAGACAGCAACCGGAGGGTTGCTATTTTGAAATTCTGGGTCTGATGGGAAGAATCTGCCAGGAAGGGAATCCTGGATGCCATTGCCTGCTGTTGTGCCCTTGACCCTTGAAGGCACTTTACCTACCCCCCTCCCCCCTCAACTGCTCAACGGGCGCCAGGGTGACAGCCCCCTGCTCCAACCTCTATATGTATGTGTGTCATTTGGAGGGGTTGGGATAAAGAGGAAGTCAAATTTCAGTTGGACCTCGTGTACAATTGACAAATAAAAGTTAACTTGATCTCAAACTACTCCAAAATAAAAACAATAGCACAGTAACCAAAACAATGAAAAGACGAAGAATTCAATCAAAGGCACATTGTAAACAAATGCACTGCATTTTTCTTTTAAATGTAATTTACTCTTGAGCTGATATCCGCAGCGTTTACTCTGAATGCAATCTCTGAGAACATCTGAGGGAAGTTGCCTTGTCGATAGTGCATTGCACTTGGATTGAATCCTGGCAGAAGATTGAGATGGCTGGGGAATGCATGCCAAAATAAATTGAACTATTTTATTTTAAAAGATAATTCATTTTTTGTCTGCTATGTTTGCGCATGGAGTCGTGCATTATTCGTAAGCCATGGATGTACACAAGGAACCGGATGTCTTGAGCTTTAAGCATAACATTGTCCGTGTCTGATGGATGGGTCTGATGTCATCAGTGAAAAAGCCCAGGAAGGAGCCAAGGGCAGGGTGTTTTGTATTGCACATTCTGGAACACAACATGTCTGTCTATAACAACACCATAAAACACAGCAGGGGGGAATTGTTGATAAGGTGAAGCTTGAGTGTCTCAGACAAAACATTATGATTGCCTACCAGTTCCAGGGAGAGAAAGTGAAAATGTGGCTCCCAATGTACTCTCTTTGTAAGAGATATCTGGATCTGGGCAGAAGGGATATCTGGATCTGGGCAGAAGGGATATCTGGATCTGGGCAGAAGGGATATCTGAATCTGGGCAGAAGGGATATCTGGATCTGGGCAGAAGGGATATCTGGATCTGGACCTAGGGCTGTTGCGGTGACTGTATTACGGCCACACTGGCGGTAACGAGTCATGAAGGCAGTCAAATTCCATGTGACCGTCACGGTAATTAGGCTTCTCCAAGCTCTGATGCTGCTGATGGTCATTAGTAGCCTACCAAACTTGCTAACTGACTGGCACTCTATAATCACTCTGACATCAACGCAGTGTTCGAAAATCTAATCAAACACTTCATGAGTGCCCATGAGCTCATGTTGGGCAACATTTCTTTGCAATTGCACAAGAAAACAAAGTGATAGCCTCTGTTAAAAAGAGGAGGATCCCATCAGCTTTCTATAGGCTAGACCTACTATATTTATCAACTTTCCTAATATTAAGCACAATGCTTCTCTTTAAAAACAGGAGTATAGCCTACCTGGTTAACATGAAAATAAACCACCAGAAAAGTGTCCTCCATTTGCTATTTAAGTGCATAGATGACATGTATTTTTTCCCTGCTTCCCCTGTTTCGAGACAGGTGCATGATAATGGTCTACTCTAAAACAAAACAAATTTCACACCTACATGATTTAGTATATGTGAAGACAAGATTAAATCAAGAATAGTCTGATGGGTGACAATATTAGCCTATCACTTGTGAATTATATATTGTCACTTGTGAATGATGCCCAGCATAAGAAACTGCCTTTGTGACTTTTCTAATCATAGTTGCACACCTCATGTAGTCTAGCCCATAGGCCTATATGTTTTAACAATGTTTGCATAACTAATAAAGTGCCCAAATAACTTGTTAAAATGATGCACATTAATCCGCTTTACAAAGGGTTTAGAGCCTAACTGGCATACATAAGCAGCGCGAGTTTCAAGTTTGGGGAGATAATTTTCACCATAAAAATGCACCTTTATAATAAAAGCATTACATGCATTATCGCATTTGCTGTCACTTTTGATAATGGTATTTTTCAACTAATGGAACATTTGTGCTTAAAGCCTACTGCCATGTGTGCATTGCTGCGCTTATAATGTGAAGAAATAGAATATGAATATGTGGACAACTACAAATGTGGACAACTACATAGTATATGTATATGAATATGTGGAACCCTACAAATACCTAGGTGTCTGGTTACACTGTAAACTCTCCTTCCAGACTCACATTAAGCATCTCCAATCCAAAATTAAATCTAGAAACAGCTTCCTATTTCGCAACAAAGCCTCCTTCACTCATGCTGCCAAACATACCCTCGTAAAACGGACCATCCTACCGATCCTTGACTTCAGCGATGTCATTTAGAAAATAGCCTCCAACACTCTACTCAGAAAACTGGATGTAGTCTATCACAGTGCCATCCGTTTTGTCACCAAAGCCCCATATACTACCCACCACTGCACCTGTATGCTCTCGTTGGCTGGCCCTCACTACATATTCGTCACCAAACCCACTGACTCCAGGTCATCTATAAGTCTTTGCTAGGTAAAGCCCCGCCTTCTCAGCTTACTGGTTACCATAGCAACACCCACCCGTAGCACGCACTCCAGCAGGTATATTTCACTGGTCACCCCCAAAGCCAACACTTACTTTGGCCGCCTTTCCTTCCAGTTCTCTGCTGCCAATGACTGGAACGAATTGCAAAAATTACTGAAGCTGGAGTCTTATATCTCCCTCTCTAACTTTAAGCATCAGCTGTCAGAGCAGCTTACTGATCACTGTACACTGTAACGGTTGTCCTCCTCCTCTTCGGAAGAAGAGGAGGAGTAGGGATTGGACCAAAGCGCAGCGTTGTGATATGACATAATGAATTTATTAAAGTAATGACGAAACACGAAAATACTTCAACAAACTAAAAAAACAAATAAACGATGTAGACAGACCTGAACGAGAGAACTTACATAAACACGAAGAACGCATGAACAGGTACAGACTACACAAACGAACGAACAAACGAAACAGTCCCGTGTGGTGTACAGACACAAACACGGAAGACAACCACCCACAAACAAACAGTGTGAACAACCTACCTTAATATGGTTCTCAATCAGAGGAAACGTAAAACACCTGTCCCTGATTGAGAACCATATCAGGCTAAATGACAATGAACCTAAACATAGAAACACATAACATAGAATGCCCACCCCAACTCACGCCCTGACCAACTAAACACATACAAAAACAAGAGAAAACAGGTCAGGGACGTGACATACACAGCCAATCTGTAAATAGCACACCCGACTACCTCATCCACATATTGTTAATTACCCTCTTTTGCACCCCAGTATCTCTACTTGCACATCATCATCTGCACATCTATCACTCCAGTGTTAATGCTAAATTGCAATTATTTTGCCTCCATGGCCTGTTTATTGCCTACCTCCCTACTCTTCTACATTTGCACACACTGTACATAGATGTTTCTATTGTGTTATTGACTGTACGTTTGTTTATGTGTAACTGTTGTTTTTGTCGCACTGCTTTGCTTTATCTTGGCCAGGTCGCAGTTGTAAATGTGAACTTAAATAAATAAAAGAAAAATAAATAAACTATTAGGCTATCAACATTTTAAGCTATATGTTCTGATCTGTTGCATCAGCCACATTGCGTAAACAAGTTTGATGCAAGTGGTTGTATTAATTTGGGATCTATTGCATCAACTGCGGGATCGGGGCACCGCCAGTACAGAGCTTGCTCAGGAATGGCAGCAGGCAGGTGTGAGTGCATCTGCACAAACAGTGAGGCGAAGACTTTGAGGATGGCCTGATGTCAAGAAGGCAGCAAAGAAGCCACTTCTCTCCAGGAAAAACATCAGGGACAGACTGATATTCTGCAAAAGGTACAGGGATTGGACTGCTGAGGGCTGGGGTAAAGTCATTTTCTCTGATGAATCCCCTCTCCGATTGTTTGGGGCATCCGGAAAAAAGCTTGTCCAGAGAAGACAAGGTGAGCGCTACCATCAGTCCTGTGTCATGCCAACAGCAAAGCATCCTGAGACCATTCATGTGTGGGGTTGCTTCCCAGCCAAGGGAGTGGGCTCACTCACAATTTTGCCTAAGAACACAGCCACGAATAAAGAATGGTACCAACACATCCTCCGAGAGCAACTTCTCCCAACCATCCAGGAACAGTTTGGTGACGAACAATGCCTTTTCCAGCATGATGGAGCACCTTGCCATAAGGCAAAAGTGATAACTAAGTGGCTCTGGGAACAAAACATAGATATTTTGGGTCCATGGCCAGGAAACTCCCCAGACCTTAATCCCATTGAGAACTTAAGGTCAATCCTCAAAAGGCGGGTGAACAAACAAAACCCCACAAATTCTGACAAATTCCAAGCATTGATTATGCAAGAATGGGCTGCCATCAGTCAGGATGTGGCCCAGAAGTTAATTGACAGCATGCCTGGGCAGATTGCAGAGGTCTTGAAAAACAAGGGTCAACAATGCAAATATTGACTCTTTGCATCAACTTCATGTAATTGTCAATAAAAAATCTTTGACATATGAAATGCTTGTAATTATACTTCAGTATTCCATAGTAACATCTGACAAAAATATTTTAAGACAATGAAGTAGCAAACTTTGTGGAAATTAATATTTGTCATTCTCAAAACCTTTGGCCACGACTTTACTTGTACTATGGGGGATAGTAGATTGACATAGGCTAGTGCTTTTGCTGTTCGTTAGGCCACCGCATCTTGTTGGCTGATGAAAAGTAAATGTGGACAGTTCTTCCAATTACTTCAATATGCACCTCGGAATTGGATAAGGACGCGGGCAGTTGCGTCCCAGATGTGTCTGTCTTCACTTGTAGCCTGTGAGAAAGACCCAATCACGTGATGGAGAGCCATGTGAGTGAGAGGGGCTTAGGGGCGCGCAGCACTCAGGTAGAAGGGCACAACGCAGCAATCAGGGCCAAGGGCCCAACGGCCACTGGCCGCAAAAGGCATGGATTTTTGGGGGGTGCATTATGGCCACAAAGGGGATGCCGCAGTGAAAATCGAGGCATTATCAAGTGCTTGTCAAATTGTGAATGAGAGACTGATAAAGTGTGTACAGCCTGCGCAAAAAACAAAGCAGACCTCATGCCTTTCAAGCAACTTTTTTCAAATCATCATTAGAGTCGCATCATGCAGCCTTACAATGTATTAAAGATCAGCCCAATGTCTGCAGAACAACTAAAGTTACATTAATAACTCTAAATTAAGCATATAGGAGAAACTATTTCTTTGTTAACCGCTCAACACAGAATAGCCGCATGTGCGCACTCTCTCAAATCGTTTGGAGAAAATATTTATATTTTATTCAGCTATGTTCAATTGTATTCTTCATACTATAAAATAATGCCACGTAATTCTAAGGAAATCTTGTCTACTAAATGAACTAGTGTAGTCCACAGCCATTTGTCATAGCCACATCAGGACAACTCAGAGTATGCTATTCTGTTCTTCTGAAATAGACTACGATTTCTTCATATCATGCTTCTTTAGACCGGTCTAAAAGAAATAATGGATTTATTGTGAAGGTGTAGGCTATATTACATGGATTTATTATATTTTTTACAGTGTGGAAGCCAGGAAGCCAGCCAACAGTGTGGAAGCCAGGAGATGCTAAATGTGTTTATGTTGATTAACAGTCAATTACCTTGAGACCGACAGTTAGTTGTTGGACAATCACCAGCTGACAAAATTTAGTGACCGCCACAGCCCTATCTGGACCCATGTATGAATCTCCCAGAGTATACAAAAAGCCATGCCAACATGCTCTACGGTTTTCATTATTCTCATATGTGACCTTGGATTTCATTATTCTCATATGTGACCTTGGATACTAACAGAAGGGAAGTTCAGAAGTATGATCAGTAATCAGTAGTGGGCGACAGTGACAGCTATGGTTGGAGTTCACTTCTTCATATTAAATGCTCTACTACGCTCATCCTGTCTCTCACACAAGAAATTTCACAGGAAAAGAGAAAATGATTGACGGTTATAACACAGCAGAATGGAAATAGTCCCTGTGCACAATCCTGTTAAATGAGCTTTTAGTGCCTTTTTTCAATAAGAGATTTGTTCCTGGTTTTAGATGACAAGCCAATTACAAGTAGAGCGAATGTGCATCAGAAGTCTTTTTTTCTCTTAAGTTGGATGAATGGTCCTTCCTCATTAAGGAAATTGTCCCCATAATCAGGGATACACAGATGAATCATCTCACGATATTCTTTAGTCTGGCTCCAGATTCTTTGAGGTGGAGAGTTATTCTTATGTATCAAAGGCATGATGAACCCTCTGATGCAGCATGGAGAGAGGATGGCAGTTGCATGCCATCAAAAACAGGTTCTTTCCCACCTCTGGAAATGACTCTCTCTGCTGTGATTTGAGGTTAGTGATTATGGGTGAGTCAGGCCCTTAAAATTCAATAGCCATCAAACCTCTAACATCTGCTGGGGGACAAATCCATTTGATGCCACCACCACAACCTGTTCTCCCAGACTTTGGCCGTAGTGTATTGGAGGAGAAGTCTTCCGCCCAACATGTTTCATTTTTTTCATTTAGCAGACACTCTTATCCAGAGCAACCAGGGTTAAGTGCCTTGCTCAAGGGCACAACATATTTTTTATATACCGGTAGTCAACTCGGGGATTCAAACCAGCAACCTTTTAGTTACTGGCCCAACGCTCTTAACCGCTGGGCTACCTGCTGCCCAGCAGAAAAGTGTGTAGCAGGGAGCAATGGCACAGGACGCCTCCTGCAACAGCGCTGTCTGCCTCTAGTCAGTGGAAACTAGTTCGCTATGAAAGAGGGAGCACAGCCATCACAGCATCGATTAAGACAGACAGCAGCTTAACACTAAAACACTTCAGCTGCCTCATAGTAACTGCCTCTGCAATTACTGAGTGTGATGGTCCGCTCGACTGGCAAACATGATCCCACCAGTGGCAGTTACCTCCAATCAAATAGAGCAGATATCCCTGCGCAGCCAGCTGTCTTTTCTCATTATTCAGCAGATGATGTCTAGTGGAACGGATTTGCAAATACTTTTGGATATTCACTGCTGACACATGGCTGCAGGCATAAGCGACATAAGCTTATGTCGGGGTCCCAACTTACTGTTGATTGTTACAATAGTAGAATGCACAAGGTGCAATTTCAAAATGTGGTTGTGCATCAGCAGTTTTTCTCTTATGTCAGTCACTGACAGTCACTTAATTAGCATGTCAGCTAACAATTTTTAGATTGGTAAATGAGTCTAGCCAGCTATCTAAACGTGTAGTAATCATGGCCGAATACCAACCGGGCACGCAGGGCAGGTGCCCTGACCTCCCGGGGGCCCCTGTTGATTTTGATAGTTACTCTCACTCAGATATCATTAACATGGCATAAGTTGTGGCAAAATGTGTATAATAGCAGAAAGCTTGCTTTAAAACTGCTACATTTTCTCCACTCCCCATGGCAAAATGTCTTACATTTTATCTCCGCCGTCAAGAGGTGGGCCACCAAAATGTTTTGACTGAGGTGGGGGGGGGGTGTCCAGCAACCAAATCTTGCTTAGGGCCCCCAAAAGGCTAGGGCCGGCTCTGCACATGGCTTTTGAGCATGGCATGTTGTAAGGCCTAACGCACATGCATAGTGACAGTTGACATAGAGCAGACATAAACAAGCCTTTTCACAATAGCTCCGAACTCAGAGCCACACTAGTGCAATTTATGTTGTCCCCTAACCGGCTATCACCCGGTTACTCAACCCTGCACCTTAGAGACTGCTGCTCTATATACATAGACATGGAATCACTGGTTACTTTAATAATGGAACACTAGTCACTTGAATAATGTTTACATACTGCTTTACTCATCTCATATGTATATACTGTATTCTATTCTACTGTATTTTAGTCAATGCCACTCCAACATCGCTCATTCTTATATTTATATATTTCTCAATTTGATTATTTTACTTTTATATTTGTGTGTATTGTTGTGAATTGCTGGATAGTACTGCACTGTTGGAGCTAGGAACACAAGCATTTCACTACACCCACAATAACATCTGCTAAATATGTGTATGTGACCAATAAAATGTGATTTGATTTGAAAACATTTCGATTGTGTGGATATAGAGCAGTAACACACTATGGTATGGTGAGCCTGTTTACAAAACATTGGTTAGTTTTGATTATCTCTCAAAATGCAGTTTGATTTTAGGAAATGAATGGTAACCTAGTATAACCACAGAAACAGCGCAGCAGGGTAGCCTATAGCAATCAAGGCTTGTTGCTAAGGAACAACCGGAACATCACCTCTTACTTTTTGTGATTACCTCCTCCCTATATCAAATCATACAGCCATAGATAGAACAATGAGCCAGATGTTTCACCAGAGGAGAAATCTGAAGCATCCGGTTGGCATTTCCACTCAACACCAAATATGGAAGCCCAGTGGCTGGCAGTGGGAGAAGATGGATCGAGATGGATTTTGGCCAACATTCTACACATTTTCTCATCGATGAAACATTGGATCTCAATACAGTTTTCTGTTCCCAAAACTAAAATCTGTTACGAACAGACTGGAATAAGTTTAGTAGACTTTACCATTTGCCAAAGTTTCTAAAAATGGTGTTGTTTAGAAGGAGTGCAAGGGCGAATTGAGTGATTGCACACGAGTACTTCACAGAGTAGGCGTTCTCTAATGTAAATACATGCTAGAACGTGCCAATAAGATCTCGCTAGCTCGTGCTTGGCTCTGTCCACCTCCTTGCTTGTTTTGCCTACTATGATTCATTTGCTCTCATTGGAAACAGGCTGTGGTCTATCTTGGGTTAGTTCGAAAAATATTTGATACAACCTTCCATTACATTCAGGCCGAGACAGTGTTTCTCCTAAATTGTTTCAGGTCGGGTCCAAAGCCCCCCAAAATCAACATGGGCATCTAAACATTTGAATTTAAATCAATTTCCCTAATACCCATAGGACCCCACCTATATAATGGAAACAATGTGGTGAGTTCCTTTGGTACGTACCAGTTAAAGTTCTGATGAATATTCAAATGTAAAGTGGGCAATTTAGACTGACATCTTTCCTTTTCCAGTGTTTTAAAACTGGAAAGCTTTGTCGAAGGGACAATACATTATTCAGTTGGAAATGTCAAAGACATGTTCTCTCAAAAACCATCATCACAAAATCTACAGTTAATATAGGAGCCAAATAAAACAGTAATGAGTCCAATTAAAAACTGTTTTTTTCTGAAGTGTGACATTTTTTGCGGCATCTCCTGAATTGTAACCCTTTCAATGGCGGAGAGAACCAAGATAAGAACTCTTAATTTGATCACCCTGCTCAGCAGGGAACGCAAACTTGCATTGTGTTTGAGGTTTAAAAAGGCTTCTAAAATGTGTAACTTCCACTTTAAAATGTCAGACTGGATTTGCACTAAACCCTTACAAAAATTCCCATTAATAAAAATTCACACAATAATTCACATTTCCTGTTGCTGTGAGAAACTGGTCAAATTAAGATCCCACATCTGTACTATATAATGAGTGTAGACTGAATCAATGTGAGTGATGCATTCATTGACAAAGCTACTACTATCAATCATATTGTGAAGACACATTTACTGTTCAGGAGCAGTCCTATTCTTGTCCCCATCTTACCTTGAGGAAAGACTATCCCTATGGGAGGGAGGCAATGGTGGAAATACAATTGTTCACCACTGCTGACCTTCCAAGACCAATATTGTTCATCTCCCTTAATAAAGATAGAAGGTAATTGAGCATAAGAAGAGGGAGATTGCCCTGCATGCTTCATCCAGCCAACAGACATCAGGAGTTAATCATAAGGAGAGCCAACATATTGAGCCAAAAACAGTGTGACATAAGGAGAGCAAACATATTGAGCCCAACACAGTGTGACATAAGCTGCCTGTTGGCGATCCATAGGTGGCTGAGTTTGCGTGGACGTCAATTCTATACATGTTATTCACTTGAGTTTGAGAGGATGGAACTACTAGTATTAACCTGTATTTTCTGCCCATTTACCTGATGCTGTTTGGCATAGAGTACTGTGTGGAGCCTATTCAAACAAATTTCTATCCCCATACGACATCCAGCACATGGACGTCTTTGAAGTGGCTTTATGAAACCAACTAACATCATTGAATGAGGATATTAGATGTGTTATTACTGAAGAGTTGTTGAATGATCGATCAGGTAACACTTACAGAAAAATATTATGTATCGATTTGAAGTGGCTTTATGAAACCTACTAACATCCTGAAATGAGGAAATGAGATGTGTTATTACTGAAGGATTGTTGAATGATCGACCAGGTAACACTTACAGAAAAAAGTTATTTGCCGATTTGCTCAGAACCCTCCTTTAAAACTCCTTCAGGATCGGTGGGTCCCCTGCGGGATGGTTGAGCTAACCTAGACTAATGCGATTAGCATGAGGTTGTTAAACAAGAAGATTTCCCAGGACATAGACATATCTGATATTGGCAGAAAGCTTAAATTCTTGTTAATCTAACTGCACTGTACAATTTACAGTAGCTATTACAGTGAACGAATACCATGCAATTGTTTGAGGAGAGTGCACATTTTTTAACATGAAAAGTTATTAATAAACAAATTAGGCACCTTTGGGCAGTCTTGATACAAAAATTAACAAAAAGGCAACGGTTCATTAGATCAGTCTAAAACGTTGCACATACACTGCTGCTATGTAGTGGACAAAATCTAAATTGCACCTGGGCTGGAATAATACATATGGCCTTTCTCTTAAATTTCAAAGATGATGGTACAAAAAAAATACAAAAGAAGTGTAACGATCGTCGTCATATTCCTCCTCCTCGGATGAGGAGGAGCATGGATCAGACCAACACGCAGCGAGGTATGTGGACATAATGATTTATTAGACAAACGACGAAACACAAAATAACACTTTAGAAAAACAAAATAACAAAACGAACTAAACAGACCTAAACTTACGAACTTACATGAAACGAAGAACACACGAACAGGAACAGACAAACCGAAACAGTCCCGTGTGGTAACATGTACTGACACGGAAGACAACCACCCACCAACAAACAGTGTGAAAACACCTACCTTAATATGACTCTCAATTAGAGGAAATGAAAACCACCTGCCTCTAATTGAGAGCCATACCAGGCAACCCATTAACCCAACATAGACAACACATAACATAGACTACCCACCCAAACTCACGCCCTGACCAATAAACACATACCAAAACACAGAAAACAGGTCAGGAACGTGACAAGAAGTTGGTTTTTTCCTTTGTATTATCTTTTACCAGATCTAATGTGTTATATTCTCCTACATTCCTTTCACATTTCCACATACTTCAAAGTGTTCCTTTCAAACGGTACCAAGAAAATGGATATCCTTGCTTCAGGGCCTGAGCAACAAGCAGTTATACCCAAATCCTTCATTTTAGGCGAAAATTGAAAATCCTTAAAGGAATTGGACCTGACGTATTAGGCATACATTGAAGCAACCTGTTGATAAGAGGACTATTTAAATGATAACTCTTTATTAATCAAAATAATTTTGTTTGTGCATAGAGGGACATGTTAGCCTGAATTGATTTCCCTACCTCGTCATGTTTTGCACCCTTCAAAATGATGATAAAAAATAAGCACTAGCCTGACAACAATTAACCACCGTTTTTGTTCATCAAGGAACATATGGCCATGAAGGGTACAGGACCCTTTTGAATGCATTGTTTGTGACCTAAAAATGTAAGCGTTAACAGCAATTCAGGGAATGGATCACACCTGGTGTTTTATTGTACTGCAAGAGGCTGACTGGGGGAAAGGATGGTCTGGTAGCCTGACTAGCGGGAGGGATGGTCTGGTAGCCTGACTAGCGGGAGGGATGGCCTGGTAGCCTGACTAGCGGGAGGGATGGTCTGGTAGCCTGACTGTGGGGAGGGATGGTCTGGTAGCCTGACTGTGGGGAGGGATGGTCTGGTAGCCTGACTGTGGGGAGGGATGGTCTGGTAGCCTGACTGTGGGGAGGGATGGTCTGGTAGCCTGACTGTGGGGAGGGATGGTCTGGTAGCCTGACTGTGGGGAGGGATGGTCTGGTAGCCTGACTGTGGGGAGGGATGGTCTGGTAGCCTGACTGGGGGAAGGGATGGTCTGAGAGAAAGCCTTGGTGTCTCCATGACAACAAAAAGCACTCTGCACTATTTCCCCTGCGGTTTCCTGCAGTTTTTCCTGCCAACAAGAATGGATTTTCCACATGAGCGTGCAGATATCGTTCTGTGGGTGACACTGATTGTCATTTGTTTGTGCTTGTGAGAGTTTCTGGATGAAAGCACCGATCTGGTGGAAGATTGAGGGTGGGTTAGGTGTTGTTAATGGCATGAACATTGTCCACTGTGTAGCTGCTTTTAAACACATAAAGGTTCAAAAGGTATTTTAATAGCTCTAGTAAATGCAGTTGGTACACACTTAGGAAAGAATCCAAATTTGAGATAGGAATGACTAACTTGATTTTGTGTACATCATGGATTGACGTCAATGCAAGATTTTCACGAGTTATGCACAGCAATCTCAGGCTACTTGTCTTTAAAAAAAAGTTTAATCAATGCCAATTAGTTCACCACCCCGGTGTTCATTGGGGTAAATGGAGGACTTTGTGAGTGTATTCTGGATTCCTCAAGGGAGTTGACTCTCTTGAGGTTGTGCTTAAAGTAGCTTACATGCCTCTGAGTCATAGTGAAGTGTGGCAATGTGGCACATGTTCAGTAGGGAACACCGTAATGAAACTTGTGCTGTGATTAATGAATATCTGTGTTCTTATTGGACAAGCTCAGGCAGTAGTTTGTCTGGATAAAACTGAACTCTACTCAGGAGTCTTAGACTACTACAGTATGTCATCAGCAGAGATCAGTTGGTTGTCATCTCTTTTGATCAAAGACTAAATGAAGCAGGCGAATGCTGATGTCCTACTAAGGCCACCCCGGCTGAGGAAGACATTTCTGAGAAACAGCATTGATTTACTGCTGGCCTTGAGCATTGTGGCTGGTGACTGGAGATACTCAACTGATTCAAAGCTTTAGGCTCTTAACACCTTCGGTATAATATGAAGGACATTAGTGAAGCTGTTTAATTAAAAACATCTCGCAACAGCATGCTAAAAGATGCATGCGCTCCCTTCAATCAACACACCTGTGACTAAAAGATATGCCTGTATAGAAAATGGTGTGACGCATGCTGGGACCGGTAACAAAGTAACATGTGTAACCGATGTGAAATGGCTAGCTAGTTAGCGGTGGTGCGCGCTAATAGCGTTTCAATCGGTGATGTCACTCGCTCTGAGACCTTGAAGTAGTTGTTTCCCTTGTTCTGCAAGGGCCGCGGCTTTTGTAGCGCGATGGGTAACGATGCTTCGAGGGTGGCTGTTGTTGATGTGTGCCCAGGTAGGGGCGAGGAGAGGGACGGAAGCTATACTGTTACACATGTACACATGTCAATCAGAAAGCTATCAGCAGTCTCGTAGCCAATCCATCCTCTCAATGTCTCCATGCAGGCCAGACTGCTGCCCAGGGCATATCAAGGGCTAAACATACAATACATTTCTAATGAGCCTTTACCTAGTGAATCATTTTTCATTGAAAGGGTATAGGCCATACTAATATTAACATATAGCCAGGTTCAGTGTAATAATAGTGCAATTACACATTGTTATATTGTACCTGTTAAGCCTGTAATTACTGTATTTTGCTTTAATATTATTGCAAGATAACAGGCCTTGTCATTTTTCTGGACAATTTGACATGCATTTTGGGAGGGTGGGGAATATGCTCCTTAAAATATCTCTATATGTTCTCAAAGTAAAGTGTTTATAACAGTTAAATACCAATAATTACAAATAATGTTAAACTCCTATGTAGCCAATTGTTTCTACTATGCCACATCAATGGTTTCTATGGCAGCTAATGTTATGATGGTGACTATGAGGGTCTGGAAATCCGTTGCATTTTAGCGAATCAAAATTCCTTAATAACTGGAGTTGTAAGTTGTAATTGTCTGATTAACATGTGATTGCAATGCTTTTTCTTGCAGCATTTTATTCTGACTAGGCTACATGAAATTACACATGGTGCAATACTCTGCCTATTGACAAAAAAAATGCAATATGCTTTATTTTTATGATGGCCTTCAGCACATGTTGTAATGAATTCCCTAATGAATAACACAGGCTAAATATGTAGCAATTTGCTGGTCAATATCATGATTTACATGCGCCTCACTCCCGGTGCCATTCCTTCACATGCTCTGTTCAGATTAATTATTGAGCAGGGTGCCATATTCATCTATAAAACAACCTGTTTTTCAATTTACCACATAATATTCTACATTATTTAAAAGGCAACAAGTTACTCATGGTGTCCCCTTTTATGGCGGGTTACTGTCCATTGATGTTCCTACTACTTTGAAATTTACAAATACTAACCTAGGCTAGGATTTACCAAACATCTGGACAATTGTCAGGGCAGTGTAGACTATAAAACCTGGGATTAGTTTGTGATATCTTACCTGATAATGACATACATGACGAGCACGTTCCCCACCAGACCAAGCACACACACGATAGAGTAAAGAGTCGTGATTATAATCGCGATGATCACTGGTGTCGAGTCTTTGGCTAGGTTGTCTGTTCTCTCACATTTGGCCTCTATACTCACGTTATCGCTGAAGTTCCGACAAAAAACACTATTGTTCATCATGGCCAAATGTAAGAAATGGTACGGAATGTCCGATGTGTTGCCACGGCTTTCCATCGTCCACTGAATAATGATGCGTTGATTTGAAGTGTAGGCTATCACTGGCGCGGCTTGCTGTATCGCTTTTTGTTGCAGGTCCACTGAAGCTGTCTGTGCTGAGGCGCTCAGCACAAGAAATCTCGGAACGATTCTCTCACCTTCCAGGCTGCACGTGTGAGTTTGAAGGCGCTTTTGTGTCACACCAAGTTAAGTACCCGTAAACACGAGTGACGGAAGGAAGATGAACATGAATGAATATGACCAATTTCCCTTAATGCTTTTTCTCAATTTATCAAAAATATGACGTCACTCCATGAACCACCTGACCTGATTCACGGGCGTTAGAAAGTGGTAATATCTGTATATAATTATTTTAAATGATTTAAGTGCGCTACAGTAGACTGCATACATTTTTCAAACTCCAAACCCAGCCGCAGGTCAATCTGAAGCGCAGCTGTAGACCCTGGTGTAACAGTATAACTTTAGACCGTCCCCTCGCCCCGACACGGGCGCGAACCAGGGACCTTCTGCACACATCAGTAACGGTCACGAAGCATCGTTACCCATCGCTCCACAAAGGCCGCGGCCCTTGCAGAGCAAGGGGCAACACTACTTGTAGGTTTCAGAGCAAGTGACGTAACTGATTGAAACGCTAGTAGCGCGTACCCGCTAACTAGCTAGCCATTTCACATCCGTTACACTCACCCCCCTTTCAACCTCCTCCTTTTCCGCAGCAACCAGTGATCCGGGTCACGGCACCAATGTAACAGTATAACTTTAGACCGTCCCCTCGCCCCGACACGGGCGCGAACCAGGGACCCTCTGCACACAACAACTGACACCCACGAAGCGTCGTTACCCATCGCTCCACAAAAGCCACGGCCCTTGCAGAGCAAGGGGCAACACTACTTGTAGGTTTCAGAGCAAGTGACGTAACTGATTGAAACGCTAGTAGCGCGTACCCGCTAACTAGCTAGCCATTTCACATCCGTTACACTGGCATATAGGCTACAATTGAACGTCTAATTGAAAGTGTAGGCTAGTAGCAAGCTACCAATATCAGAAAGACATAGGCTACAATTTTACAAAAATGTGGTGATGGTGTTGGTGATGATGAGGGCGGTGGAGGAGGTGGTATCCTCTTAAGCAACAGGTGCACTTCACGCACCAACAGTCAAAGCATGATACAAGGTTTCACTAACTCCCAGTGCAGTGTAATGCTTGATCACGTACTGTATCTACACAACACTTTCACGCACGTAATCTCCTTTTGACACTTGTATAATGATTTGAGGTATTCTTATATTTAATGTTGTGTTGCATTATAAGTGAAAGAGGTCTGGTACCCACTTCTATAATCCAATAGGCATTGATTTGAATCATAATAATGTAACTGTGTTACATTGCTGTTTCTGGGAAATGTTAAGTGGATGACATTCATTTGTTAAATGTATTGAAGGCCGAACAATGTTTTACAGAACAAAGCAGCTGCGACACTCAAAAATATTTGATTAAGTTAGGACAAATGCCACAGTGAGTCAGTCCTCTGTTTTGAATCATTCACAAACTGCTTCTGTGATGTTATTATTAAAATATATCACTGCTGTAGATCACAAGCACAGTTTTTAGTTACATCACAACATATGTCCATGTCTTTGTAGCAGTGTATTCTGCTGTAGATCGCTCAGAGTGCGGCAGGTACAGTAGCCTAGCAGTTAGAGCGTTGGGTAAGTAACCAGCCGAGAAGGTGAAAATACGGTGAAAATACGTCGGTGCCCTTGAGGAAGGCACTAAGTCCTAATTTGCTCCAGAGGTGCTGTACTATTATGGCTGGCCGTGTAAAACAACACATTTCACTGCACCTATCCAGTGTGTGACAATACATCATTTTTTTGTATTATTATTATTTACAGGTTATGTACTGTACCGTAAAGGGCTGATCGTTGGCCCATATTACATTGCTATCTGATTAAGGTTATACATTGTGTGGAATTCAGGCAAGTAGCTGGCATCTTATAGTTTACAGATATTTTTGTTCTCGACTATTCACTTATTCCTGTTACAGTAAGAACACATTCTTATTTCCAATGCAGGCCTGGCAAAGTATTTGTTTGGGTAGGCATACTGTTTAAAGAAAATAACGTTCTCTTTATTCAGTATGGCTAGTGTTAAAGTATTTGAAATGGAACTATTTCTATTTGAACCAAGGTAGTGCCCCATTAGTGAAGATCCATTGAGATTGTAATTACAGTATCTCCTATGGAGATTCACTTTTAGGAGCTTCAAAAGCATGCCCCAAGCATCAGATTGGAACTGTGGTCTTCCTTAACAATATAGACCATATTGTTCTCTTGACATTTAATTATCTTCAAGTAATGTATTCTTATTCAGTTAAGATGTATGCTGTTTGATTAGGTTTTCAATATGGCTAAGACATAAAAAAATGAGATTGTATTGTCCATTTGACATTTTAGTCGTTTAGCAGACACTCTTATCCAGAGCCACTTACAGTCAGTGCATTCATCGAAGGTAGGTGAGACAGCCACATATCAATTGGCCTTTTAACCCAACTCCATGAGAAAGACACACACACACACACACACACACAACCTGAGCAGTTGGAATCCAGGTTTTATTATCATTTTTTACAGCTCAGTGGACCAATCCCAATCGATTAGAGACTTTTACAAAAACACATACAATTGACAAATGGAAACATGAGACTGTCATGAAACTGTAAATAAGTGCCTTTCTCAAGGTAGGTGGCATATAGGATACAATGCTAGCAAACTTTCCACACCAGATTTGGGATCTCTAACCTCTAGGCTAAATACAGTGCCTTCGGAAAGTATTCAGACCCCTTGACTTTTTTCACATTTTGTTACCTCATAGCCTTATTCTGAAATTGATTCAATTGTCTTTTTCCCTCATCAATCTACACACAATAATAAAGCAAAAACTGGTTTTTAGAAGCGTTTGCTAATTTATATAAAAAAACAGAAATATTACATTTACATACGTTTTCAGATCATTTACTCAGTACTTTGTTGAAGCACATTTGGCAGTGAATATAGCCTTGAGTCTTCTTGGGTATGATGCTGCAAGCTTGGCATACCTGTATTTGGGGAGTTTCTCCCATTCTTTGCAGATCCTCTCAAGCTCTGTCAGGTTTGATGGGAAGTGTTGCTGCACAGCTATTTTCAGGTCTCTCCAGAGATGTTTGATCTGGTTCAAGTCCTGGCTCTGGCTGCGCCACTCTTGGACATTCAGAGTCTTGTCCCAAAGCCAGGTTGGGTCGTTGTCCTGTTGGAAGGGGAACTGTCGCCCCCAGTCTGAGATCCTGAGTGGTATGGACCAGGTTTTCATCAAGTATCTCTCTGTACGTTGCTCTATTAATCTTTGCCTCGATCCTGACTAGTCTCCCAGTCCCTGCCGCTGAAAAACATGATGCTGCAACCACCATGCTTCACTGTAGGGATGGTGCCAGTTTTCCTACAGACGTGACGCTTGGCATTCAGGCCAAAGAGTTCAATCTTGGTTTCATCAGACCAGAGAATCTTGTTTCTCATGGTCTGAAAGTCTTTAGGTGCCTTTTGGCAGACTCCAAGCGGGCTGTCATGTGCCTTTAACAGAGGGGCTTCCATCTGGCCACTCTACCATAAAGGCCTGGTTGGTGGAGTGGTGCAGAGAGGCCACTGTGTTCTTGGGGACCGTCAATGCTACAGACATTTTTTGGTACCCTTCCCAGATCTGAGCCTTGACAATCATTTCTCGGCGCACTACGGACAATTCCTTCGACCTCATGGCTTGGTTTTTGCTCTGACATGCACTGTCAACTATGGGATCTTATATAGACAGGTGTGTGCCTTTCCAAATCCTATCCAATCAATTTAATTTACTACAGGGTCTGAATACTTATGTAAATAAGGTATTTCTGTTTTTATTTTATATAAATTAGCAAAAATGTCTAAAAACCTGTTTTCGCTTTGTCATTATGGGGGTATTGTGTGTAGATTGCTCAGGATTTTTTATTTACTCCATTTTAGAATAAGGCTGTAACGTAACAAAATGTGGAAAAAGTCAAGAGGTCTGAATACTTTCCGAATGCACTGTATATACCTAAATTTAAACCATTTCATTATTTTAAAATGGTAGTGTTTTTCTCCTTCTGTGTAATGACAGAACAGAGCAGATACCCGTTTTGTGTGGCAGTACAGATGTAGGATCTGAATTTGAGCCAGTTTGCTACAGCAGGAAAATGATCCTGCATCAACAGGAAATGTGAATTATTATTTTGATTATAGTTCATGAAAATGTTTGTAGGGGTTGATATGTTTTTAATAAGGGAAAATCCAGAAGCCTTTTTAAACCTCAAATACACTACAATTTTAAAATGTCCTGTAATTCTCCTGCAACAGGGTGATCAAATTAAGATCCTACACCTGTACAATCATGGATCGTTCAATGCAAGAATGAGGATAATGGACGGGTTAACCACATTTTTTGGAGCTCCACACACTGTTACCTTTTGTTTGCCATTCTGTGGGTTGTTGACTATAACTCTACCTCTTATCGGCTCACTCTGCAAACCAGCTGTTGGCATAGAGACGCTTGCAGAAGTAGCTAGTCATCCACACTAAATCAAAGTCTTACAGATCTCCTCACACACACACAATGCAACATGATCCATTACAAATCAGTGATCTGTTTCTCACATCTTGATCTGCAGTACTTCAAACACAACTCTGCTGTTTGCTTTTGTTGTTGCTCTTATACTGTTTGTCAGAGGGGGTGATTGAAAGTCTAACTGGTTCCAGTCATCCATGAATAATAGAATGTGTACTCATGGAACATAGTGTATTTTCCTCTTGATCCTCCACTGTCTCTGACGCCACACACACACACACTCCTGTTCTCATATATACACACACTCACACACTTTTTCTATTTTTTTCGTATTATTATTTGTGTACTTGTTTGACATTTTTACTGCATTGTTATAACATCCGCCAAATTGTGTACATGACCAATAAACTTTGATTTGACATACACACACCCTTATGAAAAAAACGTCAAATTTGCAGTTTCACATGTGAAATAGCTGTTTTCACATGTTGAGCCTAAATTTCACGTTACATTTAGAGTTCACATTTTAACACCAACTTTTTCACGTGAGGAGAAAAACATGTTTTCACCTCACATATGAATTGCAGTTTCACATCTGAAATGTGGTTTCACATGTGAATTGCAGTTTCACATCTGAAATGTGGTTTCACTTTTCACATTTGAGAATCAGACATGCAGTTTCACATGTGGAATTTGTAAGGGCACACATGCACATATGAACACACAAACAAACTCTATTCTCTCGCTCTCTGGGTTTTTCACCTCTGTGTACTAAAGAAGCACTTAGAGAGACATATAGATTATCCTCAAACCTTGTGTGCGCTCCTCTTCTACATCTGCATTGCTTGCTGTTTGGGATTTTAGGCTGGGTTTCTGTATAAGCACTTTGACATCTGCTGATGTAAAAAGGGGTTTATAATTACATTTGAGTTGATTCTCTTAATTTCCTTGCACCGCTAATAGGGGACACTAGGGGAAATTGTATTAGTTGCACGCTCGCTATTAGTAAGGGGGGACTGGCAGAAATGGTAAAATATTTAGATTTTTTAAATCTGGTATTCAGAGACCAGCTTTGGTCATGCATTTTTTTTTATAAACACAGAATCCATATGTCCTGAATTATAAACACAGAATCCATATGTCCTGAATTATAAACACAGGATCCATATGTCCTAAATTATAAACACTGAATCCATATGTCCTGAATTATAAACACAGAATCCATATGTCCTGAAATATGAAAACAGAATCCATATGATCTGAAATATGAGCACAGAAATACAACTTATTATAGTAGCAGTCTGACAAAATTACAATCTTGATGTTTGATTGGACTTGCATTGTTCTGGTCTTGACTCGGTCTCCCTCCAGTCTCGATTTGCTCCGGTCTTGACTCAGTGTTGCTTTGGGTGGTCTTCTAGAGAACATAGCACTGAATGTTTGTAACCCTAACCCCAGGGGTGCTGGAGAACCTGCCTTTTTGCCCTGCTATGAAAAATGTTGGTGGCGTTAAAACAATAATGACCTTTCTCTTTTAGTCTATTTTTTTTCTTGTAACAGAACAAGTTGAAATCTATGAATGGAATTATGGTACTTTTCTTTTTTTTTAGGTGGGGGTTTTGTCCTTTTTTCACTTTGAGCACCTGCCCCACCAAAGCTCTGTGCACAGCACTGACTCATGCTAAATTATTTAAGGAATGTTATAGAGGAAGGGCAACTACTTTCAATAGTTTCCCCTGTTCCAGCAGATCGAACTTTAAGACGCTGCAATTGTTGTCCTCAGTTCAAATTGAGTTCAAGGAACCTGTGTGGAAAAGCAATTTAGGAGACTCAATGAGCCTCATTACAGCAAATTCAAAATGTCTTCATTTTTACAATAGAACATCCTCATGAATGGAGTTCTCGGCATTGTCTTATTCCATTTAGTCTGCGACTGAAATACAATATTAATTTTACTAACAGCTTCATGGTCTCTCCATAATAAAAAAAGCATTTTATGACAAAATATTTTGCACATGATACTCTTATGTTATTCTCATTACATATACTGAGGTGTTATGTCTGACCATTTTAAATAAATCAGATCTACTTTCAAGGTCCACAAATTCAATTATCACTTTTCCCAAGTTAGAGAAAAGCAATCTTAAAAAGTTGGTCAGCAAGCATGTAGACAAGATTTGCAATCTATCCGTGACTACTTCTTTCTTCTTCACACTATAGTTTTAAATGACAAGGGTTGACAGCTCCAATTTGTCGGTCTGCTGTGTTATAGCTTTACCATGTATCACACAACCCCTTTGGTAATATTCTGCCCTGGGTTCTCACTACTACCACTGTCATTGATTTCTTCAAAGTGCTCAAAGGTGACTCACAGGTTAAGTCCAGCAGGAGCAGCAGTCCTGGATATGGAGTATGAGTTAGTGCTAACAAGGTCTCCATGATCACGATTCACAGAAAACAGAGCACAATGTTCTTGTTGCCACATTAATTTGGTCACCTGACCTCTTTTAACAACCTTTTGAGGTTAAGGTGGTTGGATGACTAATTAGATGCAAAAATAATTGGTGTCTTTTCTTTTGTTTCCCCGGTGAACGTGATGAGGGTGACAGATCTCAGATCACAGCTTGAAATTCTTCCATTCCACATTGTTCCAAACAATCTGCAGACTGTTCTGAGTTTACTCATCTTGGACACAAGTCTTTCTTTAAGTAAATATTTAGTGGAAAAGCTGGCGTAATAACTACATCATGTTCATTGTCTAAATACAGTCAAACATTTCATAAAACAGACTAACAGACCCACAATGACTTTGCATCAAATCTCCTCAACCTCCTTCCTCTATTTTAACCAACTAAATGGTGTTGCAAAAGTTGTATTGCTATTTTTATAGCTGGATTCATATAAGCAAGTCATGCTGTCATGCTTCCCCAACTATATTATGGGAAAGTAATGGCAACCAGCACTTCAGAATGCTTCCTTTACATGTAGGCCAGGTTAGTATGTAAGTATTGCCAGGTTAGTATGTAAAGGATCATGCTTTGCTTCAATGGTAGAGAAATTGCTGTGTTTTTCCCTGCCGGGTACATTAATCTTCAGTGCTTTCATTTGTCACTACTGTGCTGCCTGGTTGATAAAACATTACATGTGGTGCTCATGTAATGCAGACTGACCGGGGAAAGAGGACGCTGCACTTCAGTGTTCCAAGAGACTGCACACACTGCACTGCTTAGAGAAACAATCATTTTGATCCAATGGATGGACAGTCCTTGCATCCATAGCTCTGTCTATGAATTTGAGAGTGGTTACATTCCTCCAACCTCATCCCTCAGTGTTTACCAAAACAGTGGCTGGATGGGTGCATTGTTGTTTGAACAGCAGATTGCACTTTTAATAATAGATAGTTTACAGTATTGCTATTATGTATTCATGACTTGCACAATGGCTAAATGCGTCTCAATCTGATTAATTCAATCTTTCACTCAATGTCATAGGAATAATTCTCTTGAGATACTGCCTGAACCCAGGCAAGAGTATATAAACAAAAATTAAGTCTTTGGATTATTATTCATTATTTAAGATTACAGTAATACAGGGAGTTAAGTTATTCAGCAACACAGAATGAAAGCCTTGGAGGCAATATTCTGGACAGTAACCACAGTTCAGAGGCAAATCAGAAGGAACAGGCAACATAATCTAATCAACCTAATTTAGACTAAACTCATATACTGTGTGTCGTTTTTCCTATCACAATAACCAGGTGAGGGATGATAATGTTGTTCCTGTTGGCCGTTGTAAAATATTGTTCACCCTGCTAAGAAGCAATTTATGAATGATGATAAAAGTTAGCTATATATCAAGAATACATATGAATGGAAAGTGTGTGTGTGTGTGTGTGTGTGTGTGTGTGTGTGTGTGTGTGTGTGTGTGTGTGTGTGTGTGTGTGTGTGTGTGTGTGTGTGAGAGAGTGTGCGCGTGTGGGCCATGTGTTCATTAGTCTACTTGAGTTACAAATACCCTCCATCTATATTACTCTAATCAGTGTGTCATTACTGAATGTCCCCCTTGAAAAGACACACACACTGTCACGCCCTGGCCTTAGTATTCTTTGTTTTCTTTATGTTTTTTAGTTAGGTCAGGGTGTGACATGGGGAATGTATGTGTTTTTGTAGTGTCTAGTGTAGTTGTCTAGTTATGTCTATGGCTGCCTAGATTGGTTCTCAATTAGAGGCAGCTGTGGTTCATTGTCTCTGATTGAGAGCCATATTTAAGGCAGTCATAGGCATTGGGGTTTTGTGGGTAATTGTCTGTGTCTATGTTCTATGTTGCATGTGTGCACCTAGTTCATTTATATAGCTTCACGTTCGTCTATTTGTTGTTTTGTTTCGTTTTTCTTCTTAATAATAAAGAGAAGATGTATTTTTCACACGCTGCGCCTTGGTCCACTCTCTCACCCTTAGACAGCCGTGACACACACGGGCATCATGCACACATTTTTTTTGAGGAAAACTGTCCTGTGTCGTACCAAAGTCCATGAATATTACAGGAAGTGTTTTAAATACTTAGCATACATACAGTTGAAGTCGGAAGTTTACATACATTTAGGATGGAGTCATTAAAACTCGTTTTTCAACCACTTCACAAATTTCTTGTTAACAAACTATAGTTTTGGCAAGTCGGTTAGGACATCTACTTTGTGCATGACACAAGTAATTTTTCAACAATTGTTTACAGACAGATTATTTCACTGTATCACAATTCCAGTGTGTCAGAAGTTTACATACACTAAAAGGTGACTGTGCCATTAAACAGCTTGGAAAATTCCAGAAAATTGTCATGGCTTTGGAAGCTTCTGATAGGCTACTTGACATGATTTGAGTCAATTGGAGGTGTACCTGTGGATGTATTTCAAGGCCTACCTTCAAACTCAGTGCCTCTTTGCTTGACATCATGGGAAATTCAAAAGAAATCAGCCCCCCAAAAAATTGTAGACCTCCACAGGTCTGGTTCATCTGTAGAATCAATAGTACACAAGTATAAACACCATGGGACCACACAGCCGTCATACCTCTCAGGAAGGAGACGTGTTCTGTCTCCTAGAGATGAATGTACTTGTGTGAAAAGTGCAAATCAATCCCAGAACAACAGCAAAGGACCTTGTAAAGATGCTGGAGGAAACAGGTACAAAAGTATCTATATCCACAGTAAAACAAGTCCTATATCGACATAACCTGAAAGGCCGCTCAGCAAGGAAGAAGCCACTGCTCCAAAACCACCATAAAAAAGCCAGACTACGGTTTGCAATTGCACATGGGAACAAAGATCGTACTTTTTGAAGAAATGTCCTCTGGTCTGATGAAACAAAAATAGAACTGTTTGGCCATAATGACCATTGTTATGTTTGGAGGAAAAAAGGGGATGCTTGCAAGCCGCAGAACACCATCTCAGCCGTGAAGCACGGGGGTGGCAGTAGAGGTCGACCGATTAATCGGAATGGCCGATTTCGAGTTTTCATAACAATCGGTAATCGTCATTTTTGGACACCGATTATGGCCAATTACATTGCACTCCACGAGGAGACTGCGTGGCAGGCTGACTACCTGTTACGCGAGTGCAGCAAGGAGCCAAAGTAAGTTGCTAGCTAGCATTAAACTTATAAAAAACAATTTTAACATAATCACTAGTTAACTACACATGGTTGATGATATTACTAGTTTATCTAGCTTGTCCTGCGTTTCATATCATCGATGCGGTGCTTGTTAATTTATCATCGAATCACAGCCTACCTAGCCAAACGGGTGATGATTTAACAAGCACATTCGCGAAAAAAGCACTGTCGTTGCACCAATGTGTACCTAACCATAAACATCAATGTCTTTCTTAAAATCAATACACAAGTATATATTTTTAAACCTGCATATTTAGTTAATATTGCCTGCTAACATGAATTTCTTTTATGTAGGGAAATTGTGTCACTTCTCTTGGGTTCTGTGCAAGCAGAGTCAGGGTATATGCAGCAGTTTGGGCTGCCTGGCTCGTTGCGAACTGTGTGAAGACCAATTCTTCCTAACAAAGACCGTAATTCATTTGCCAGAATTGTACATAATTATGACATAACATTGAAGGTTGTGCAATGTAACAACAATATTTAGACTTAGGGATGCCACCGTTAGATAAAATACGGAACGGTTCTGTATTTCACTGAAGGAATAAATGTTTTGTTTTCGAAATGATAGTTTACGGATTTGACCGTATTAATGACCTAAGGCTCATATTTCTGTGTCTTATTATATTATAATTAAGTCTATGACTTGATATTTGATAGAGCTGTCTGACGGGGCGGTGGTAGGCAGCAGCAGGCTCGTAAGCATTCATTCAAACAGCACTTTCCTGCATTTGCCAGCAGCTCTTCGCTGTGCTTCAAGCATTGCGCCGTTTATGACTTCAAGCCTATCAACTCCCGAGATTAGGCTGGCAATACTAAAGTGCCTATAAGAACATCCAATAGTCAAAGGTATATGAAATACAAATCGTATAGAGAGAAACAGTCCTATAATTCCTATAATAACTACAACCTAAAACGTATTACCTGGGAATATTGAAGACTCATGTTAAAAGGAACCACCAGCTTTCATATGTTCTCATGTTCTGAGCAAGGAACTTTTTTACATGGCACATATTGCACTTTTACTTTCTACTCCAACACTGTTTTTGCATTATTTAAACCAAATTGAACATGTTTCATTATTTATTTGAGGCTAAATTGATTTGATGTATAATATTAAGTTAAAATAAGTGTTCATTCAGTATTGTTGTAATTGTCATTATTATAAAAAATAAAATAAATATTTAAAAAACGGCCGATTAATCGTTATCGGCCTTTTTTGGTCCTCCAATACTCGGTATCGACGTTGAAAAATCATAATCGGTCGACCTCTAGGTGACAGCATCATGTTGTGGGGGTGCTTTGCTGCAGGAGGGACTGGTGCACTTCACAAAATAAATGGCATCATGAGGCAGGAAAATGATGTGGATATATTGAAGCAACATCAAGACATCAGTCAGGAAGTTAAAGCAAATGGGTCTTCCAAATGGACAATGAACCCAAGCATACTTCCAAAGTTGTGGCAAAATGGCTTAAGGACAACAAAGTCAAGGTATTGGAGTGGCCATCACAAAGCCCTGACCTCACTCCTATAGAAAATTTGTGGGCAGAACTGAAAAAGCGTGTGCGAGCAAGGAGGCCTACAAACCTGACTCAGTTACACCAGCTCTGTCAGGAGGAATAGGCCAAAAATTCACCCAACTTATTGTGGGAAGCTACCCGAAACGTTTGACCCAAGTTAAACAATATTAAGGCGATGCTACCAAATACTAATTGAGTGTATGTAAACTTCTGACCCACTGGGAATGTGATGAAAGAAATAAACAATTTTCTATTATTCTGACATTTCACATTCTTAAAATAAAGTGGTGATCCTAACTGACCTAAAACGGGGAATTTTCACTAGGATTAAAAGTCAGGAAATGTGAAAAACTGAGTTTAAATGTATTTGGCTATGGTATATGACATCTTCCGACTTCCACTGTACATTCTTGGCATTACAAATGATC
Organism: Salvelinus namaycush; assembly: GCF_016432855.1. NCBI lineage: Eukaryota > Metazoa > Chordata > Actinopteri > Salmoniformes > Salmonidae > Salvelinus > Salvelinus namaycush. The sequence continues at coordinate 76,144,688 of NC_052310.1, forward strand.
ATAAACACAATTAGATGCCTTCCCATTTCACAACTGTGTCTTAGGGCTCTTACATTATTTATCAAGACAAAGGACTTAGAAGGCACAGTGTAGTCAAAATGCAGTTTTGTAAACGAGATAAAATGTCTGCACTGCGAGACCTGCCCCGGGTCAACCGTAAGTGCTGTTATTGTGAAGTGGAAAAGTCTAGGAGCAACAACGGCTCAACCGCTAAGTGGTAGGCCACACAAGCTCACAGAAAGGGACTGGCGAGTGCTGAAGTGCGTACCGTGTAAAAATCATCTGTCCTCAGTTGTAACACTCACTACTGAGTTCCAAACTGCCTCTTGAAGCAACATCAGCACAAGAACTGTTCATCGGGAAATCCATGAAATTGTTTTCCATGGCCGAGCAGCCACACACAAGCCTAAGATCATCCTGCGTAATGCCGGCTGGAGTGGTCTAAAGCTCACCACCATTGGACTCTGGAGCAGTGAAAACGCGTTTTCTGGAGTGATGACGGACGATATCTGGGTTTGGCAGATGCCAGGAGAACGCTACCTGCCCAAAAGCATAGTGCCAACTGTAAATGTTGGTGGAGTAGGAATAATGGTCTTGGGCTGTTTTTCATGGTTCGGGCTAGGCCCCTTAGCATTAAGACTTCCTTTCACTGGAACTATCGCATACAATGACATTCTAGACAATTCTGTGCTTCCAACTTTGTGGCAACAGTTTCAGGAAGGCCCTTTCCTATTTCAGCATGACAATGCCCCTATGCACAAAGCGAGGTCCATACAGAAATGGTTTGTTGAGATTGTTGTGAAAGAACTTGATTGGCCTGCACAGAGCCCTGACCTCAACCCCATCGAACACCTTTGGAACCCTGACTGCGAGCCAGGCCTAATTGCCCAACATCAGTGCCCGACCTCACTAATGCTCTTGTGGCTGAATGGAAGCAAGTCCCAGCTGCAATGTTCCAATATCTAGTGGAATGCCTTCTCAAAAGAGTGGAGGCTGTTATAGCAGCAAAGGGGGGGGATCAACTCCATATTAATGCCCATGATTTTGGAATGAGATGTTTGACGAGCAGGTGTCCACATACTTTTGGTCATGTAGTGTACATACTGTATACATAGTTAGAATGTGGAGTATCCCTGAGGTAAATTAATTGAAAAATAGAAACAAAGCTTAATACCTGTCACATAATGGCCGATGTCACTTGTCATTGGCGTCTACTGGATTCTAGCACTAACAGAAAATTAAGTCAATGGCCCTCCCAGTCAACACCACATAAGATTTCCTGCTGCAGTTGTTCAAGAGGTGTCCAGTTTGCAGCCGACCAGCAGCACAGAGAAGACCAGCAAGGGGGCCCTCATCAGCATCATGCAGACATGCCCTCGATGTGAGCATTCCTATGAATGGGACAGTCAGTCACATGTTGGCAAGTATCTGGCCAGCAACTTTCACCTCTCAGCCGCAACAGCTTTCACAGGCTTATCATTTGTACAAATACAGAAGGTAACCGACTGATCGCAAGTGAAATAGAAAGGTGAACACAGGATCAGGTTGGTTCCATTAGGCTAATTATAACCAACATTGATAATGTAATCAGTGCTCTCTGTGTGTGTGTGTGTGTGTGTGTGAGAGAGACTGACCAGTAGCTGATCTACACTGCCATGCCCATCAATGGGGCTCTGGCAAGACCTTACCTCCATTCATTCTACTAAGCTAACATATATAATTGTTTTAAGGTCAGAGTCACAGATTCACTACATGGAACAACAGATAGTAAAAACAAATATGTCTGCCCTATATTTATTTATATTTCACCTTTATTTAACCAGGTAGGCAAGTTGAGAACAAGTTCTCATTTACAATTGCGACCTGGCCAAGATAAAGCAAAGCAGTTCGACACATACAACAGAGTTACACATGGAGTAAAACAAACATACAGTCAATAATACAGTAGAAAAATAAGTCTATATACAATGTGAGCAAATTAGGTGAGATAAGGGAGGTAAAGGCAAAAAAGGCCATGGTGGCGAAGTAAATACAATATAGCAAGTAAAACACTGGAATGGTAGATTTGCAGTGGAAGAATGTGCAAAGTAGAAATAGAAATATTGGGGTGCAAAGGAGCAAAATAAATAAATAAATACAGTAGGGGAAGAGGTAGTTGTTTGGGCTAAATTATAGATGGGCTATGTGCAGTAATCTGTGAGCTGCTCTGACAGCTGGTGCTTAAAGCTAGTGAGGGAGATAAGTGTTTCCAGTTTTAGAGATTTTTGTAGTTCGTTCCAGTCATTGGCAGCAGAGAACTGGAAGGAGTGGCAGCCAAAGTAGGAATTGGCTTTGGGGGTGACCAGAGAGATATACCTGCTGGAGCGCGTGCTACAGGTGGGTGCTGCTATGGTGACCAGCGAGCTGAGATAAGGGGGGACTTTACCTAGCAGGGTCTTGTAGATGACCTGGAGCCAGTGGGTTTGGCGACGAGTATGAAGTGAGGGCCAGCCAACGAGAGCGTACAGGTCGCAGTGGTGGGTAGTATATGGGGCTTTGGTGACAAAACGGATGGCACTGTGATAGACTGCATCCAATTTATTGAGTAGGGTGTTGGAGGCTATTTTGTAAATGACATCGCCGAAGTCGAGGATCGGTAGGATGGTCAGTTTTACGAGGGTATGTTTGGCAGCATGAGTGGGATGTGCATGAAAGGATGCTTTGTTGCGAAATAGGAAGCCAATTCTAGATTTAACTTTGGATTGGAGATGTTTGATGTGAGTCTGGAAGGAGAGTTTACAGTCTAACCAGACACCTAGGTATTTGTAGTTGTCCACATATTCTAAGTCAGAACTGTCCAGAGTAGCGATGCTGGACGGGCGGGCAGGTGCAGGCAGCGATCGGTTGAAGAGCATGCATTTAGTTTTACTTGTATTTAAGAGCAGTTGGAGGCCACGGAAGGACAGTTGTATGGCATTGAAGCTCGTCTGGAAGGTTGTTAACACAGTGTCCAAAGAAGGGCCAGTTGTATACAGAATGGTGTTGTCTGCGTAGAGGTGGATCAGAGACTCACCTGCAGCAAGAACGACATCATTGATGTATACAGAGAAGAGAGTCGGCCCAAGAATTGAACCCTGTGGCACCCCCATAGAGACTGCCAGAGGCCCGGACAACAGGCCCTCCGATTTGACACACTGAACTCTATCAGAGAAGTAGTTGGTGAACCAGGCGAGGCAATCATTTGAGAAACCAAGGCTATCGAGTCTGCCGATGAGGATGTGGTGATTGACAGAGTCGAAAGCCTTGGCCAGGTCAATGAATACGGCTACACAGTATTGTTTCTTATCGATGGCAGTTAAGATATCGTTTAGGACCTTGAGCGTGGCTGAGGTGCACCCATGACCAGCTCTGAAACCAGATTACATAGCGGAGAAGGTGCAGTGGGATTCGAAATGGTCGGTAATCTCTTTGTTGACATGGCTTTCGAAGACCTTAGAAAGGCAGGGTAGGATAGATATAAGTCTGTAGCAGTTTGGGTCAAGAGTGTCCCCCCCTTTGAAGAGGGGGATGTCTAAGATACATAAGAAAGAATCAGGAAATAATATATTTTTTTAGTACTAAACTATCTCCATACATACTTCCATTCAAATTTTTAACTGTTAACTGGGTACCTTCAGACAAGTCTTGTGAGGCTTGTGGGCGTCTCACTTTTCCACTGAGGGGTCGTATTAGTGTGTAGCCCAAACTAATGTGCCAGAGGGGTCGTATTATTGTGTAGCCCAAACTGTTTGGATGCAACAGACAGAAGTTGGCAGATTGGCTGTACTGACTTCAGACAGGTCCCAAGATGCTTGTGGGGGGTCGTAGAGCAAAACGGAAACACCATCGTGTTTGTGAGATTCTCATCTTTCCATAGAGTAAATAGTTTGTTGGCTTAGTGAGAAGACCAATTTTCGGGATGTCTCATGGTCTGGCAAACACCGCTCTAGCTCTGTCACCTTTCACAGCAGATGTGGAAGTGCAACATCGGCGGAGGCGGTGGATTGAGACGCATCCAATGCATACAAAAAACAGATCTCTAGTTTAAACTGGCAGATTTTGATGAGGATGTCTTCATTATGCTAATTCGATTCCCACAGGGCCACAGAAATCAACTTTAGAGGTTTTAAGGTTAGATAATAAACCATGTGTGATTATGGTCAGGGTATGGTTAGGTACAGGTAAAATAAACATTCTGAAGCCAAAACGTGTGTATGGCTGTTACCTCACGATGTAGAACATCTTGGACAAATGTTTAACGGTGAGCTGCACTTCCTGATTTGGCCTAGTTTTTTGGCTTGATAATTAACCCACAAGGTTTTTAGTATCCTTGACGTCCTACTTCTGATGAGTGACTGTACTCATTTCGACAAGGTATGTCTCCTCTAAAGAATGCAATATTTCAACGTTACAAAATCCGATGTGTAAACATTGGATAAACATTGGATAAACATTAAATATCAGCCAGAGCTTGTGAGATTAAGCTGTTCTCAGAGGATTCTGCTGTAAAATATTTCTAATTGATATTTCTTTGTCTTTTTTTATATTGATAGTTAGACTACAGTAGTTGTGTAATACTTGGATTCAGCCTCTGGGATTTTTCTGTGTTACACTATTGGATTTAAAATGGTTAAATAAAAACCCAAGGCTCCTTCGTGAGTATTTGGCATGGATCCTGGAATGCAAATGAAAGAGGCAATCAGAAAAAAAAGTGATGACACACTAATCAGATATGCTCCCATTTCTCCAGTGACTCAGCAAGGCCTCAAGCAAGAAGCCCTTATCAAGGTCAATGGGAGAAATGGGAAGTCACCCAAAACTGACTGGGTGACTGTTTTATTGTTATTTGAATTACGGACTGCAGCTTTAAGATCCTAAAGTGTGAAGCTTAAGAAATCAGGACAGTTTCACTAACTAAGCATTTGCACCCGAGCAAAATTTGCATCTAATATTTCAGATGGGAAAAACAAACCATACGAATGGCAATGTTACTTCTCAGAGCTTCCCAATTTTAAGGGTTTTCTTTGTCAGTACTGAATAATATGAATACATTTGGGGGAAGCCATAGTCTGTTGAACAAGAAGGAAAAAAGGGACAGAGTGTAGGATTACACACCATATTTGGGCCTCTCTAGCGTGCCCTCCGAGGCTTTAGATTCCGACTTAGTATAATGTAATGATACAGGGATCCAATCACATCAGCCATGCTGTACAGCCCATTTTAGGTAAATGGGATTATATCCTTGGAAATTAGCCTCCCAATCAATTACACATTGCTCAGCAACTTAACCGCCCCCCTTTTTATCTGGTTGTCTCCATGGAAACAACACTGTGGTTCATTGCACTCATATGCATCTACTTCAGCTAAAAATGTAAATAAGAGGCGTATTATGAAGTATTTCATGCTTTCTAGGAAAAATCCTTATGAAGACAAATGCATGTAATGGGTAGCAGATGGTCTAGTAATAACTTTAAAATTGGTGTCTTGCAGGCAATTCAACAGATGGGGCACTCAATTAGGCAGTCTGACTGGTGAAGTTGTCTCTTGTAAACTGTCAAACTGTCAATCTGTCAGGGAACCTATCACTCTGAGGATGGGGAGCATCTTTATCCATCCACCAGGGGGAGACAACCAAGACCTGTTGTCCTCAAAAAGCCAATCAAACTCATACGGTAGCAGGGAGATTTCGGAGGTCTGGATTGGATGCATGTAGAAACTGTTCCATCACTGAGAATATCCTAGCTTTGTATATAAAATAAACACCCTATAGTATTTTTCCACGCCCCACTGAAATATAATTAGCATAATACAAATTCCCTTTAAAAATCTGTCAATTTAAACTAGTCTCAATCCACCCATTTGCCGATGTTGCACTTCCGCCTCTCCAGTGAAAGGTGACAGATTTGGAGCAGTGTTTGTCAGACCATGAGACATCCCAAAAACCGTTCTCACAAAATCGTATGTAGCGTCCGAACGGTTTGGCCTACAAACTATTATGACCCCTTTACGACCCCCACAAGCATCTTGTTATTCTACCCACAAGCAAGCATACAAGGCCCTCCCTCATCCGCCATTCGTCGTTTCCGATCATGACTCCGTTCTCCAGCTTTCTGTTTACGAGCATAAACTCAAACAGGAAGTACCCGTGACTCGCTCCATTGAGACATGGTAATCAGCGATTATGCTACAGGACTGCTTTGCTAGTGCCGATTGGAATATGTTTAGAGACTCCACCGATAACATCGACTAGCTAGCCAGCTCCGTCACCGGCTTCATTAGAAAATATCTCGGCAACGTGTCCCCACGGTGAGGGTTCGCTGCTTCCAAAATCAAAATCCCTGGATTAACACAGAAGTTGGCGCTAAATTAAAGGACAGGGCTACCACACACACACAGCTATCGCAGACAACCCTGATGCTACGGCTGAGGACAGGAACAAATACAAGAAATCCCGCTATGATCTTCACAGAATCATCAAATGATCAAAAGGACAATATACAGTAGGAGTAAGGTGGAATCATATTACACAGGCTCCAATGCAGGGGCTACAGTCCATTATGGATTACAAAGAAAGACCTAACCGTGATTTGCCCATCAATACCTCTCTACCAGACAAACTCAATGCATTTGACAATAGCAACATCATGCCGGGTGTGAGGGCCATCACCGACCCAGAGGATTGGGTGATCTCGCTCTCCGAGGCTGACGTGAGAAAGGTCTTTAATCAGGTCAACACCTGCAAGGCCGCAGGGTCCGACGATATTCCAGGGCGCGTTCTCAGAGCATGTACAGAACAGCTGGCAGGCGTATTCATTGTAATTTTCAACATCTCTGTTACGTTCCCCAGTTTCTGGTTTGTATTTGAGTGTGTGTGTTTCAGGAGATAGATTCCTGAAAACTCCCCAAGCAGCTGATTGGTCGACCCCAGGCTAATTGATGATTGAGCTGACCCCGCCCCCTCGTCAAGAAGCAGCTGACTCTAATCACCATTGCCACCAGAAGATATAAAAGCCAGTGTTCTGTTCAGAAGAAGGAAGATCATGAGAAAGATTAGAGAGAGAGAGATTTTTTTTGCTGGAGAAGTAGATTGTTGTATAGTGTTGGTTGTGTATCAGAAAGTGTTGGTATGTACTATATTAGTTGTTGTTGGTAGCAGCTTTGCTATGTCCTGTGTTTGTGAGTGTTTGTGAAATTGTTAATAATTATTCTGTTTCATTTGTTCCCAGGGGGGAAGGGGAAGGCACTTAGGGAGTGCTTAGGCAAGAGGCCCGAGGGCATACATATACCCGTAGTATATTCAATGTCTAGGCACACTAGGTAAGACCTGGGCGGACCACCCCCTGTATTTTGGTTAGGGAACCAGGTGGTGCTAAGTTAGGTAAGTTAAGTGGGTAGGCAGGTTAGATAGGAGAGAGGGAGCTTTGATATTTACTTTCTTTCCTTTGGTTCCGTCCAGCCCCCTTTCCCCATATTACCGTTTAAGGAAATAAATCCTAGTAACGGTAAATTCTGCCTTTGTCGTCCTTTCTCGCACCAACGGTCCATACCGCTTTCGCTTCACGGAGAGTTGAGTTACAGCAGGGAGTTGCGTTCCCTCTTTTTAGAGGCGTGCGTAACAATCTCCTTGTCCCTGTCTTTAATCCCTACATGTTTTAAGATGACCACCATGATTCCTGTCCCAAAGAACTCTAAGGCTTCATGCCAAAATGACTACCGCCATGTAGCACTCATTTCTGTAAGTGAGTGCTTTGAAAGGCTGGTCATGGCACACATTAACTCCTCCATCCCAAACCCACTTCAATTTGCATACCGCCCCAACAGATCCATAGATGACGCAATATCAATTGCTCGCCACAGTGCCCTCACCCACCTAGATAATAGGAAAACCTATGTGAGAATGCTGTTCATTGACTACAGCTCAGCGTTCTACACCATTGTCCCCTCCAAGCTTAGGACTCTGAACACCTCCCTCTGCAACTGGATCCTGGACTTCCTGACAGGCCGCCCCCAGGTGGTAAGGGTAGGTAACAACACATCCGCCACACTAATCCTCAACACGGAGGCCCCTCAGGGGTGCGTGCTCAGTCCCCTTCTGTACTCCCTGTTCACTCATGACTGCATGGCCAGACTCCAACACCATCATCAAGTTTGCCAATAACACAGCAATGGTAGGCCTGGTCACCGACAACGATGAGACAGCCTATAGGGAGGAGGTCAGAGACCTGGCCGGGTGGTGCCAGGACAACCTCTCCCTAAACGTGATCAAGACAAGGGAGATGATGGTGGACTACAGGATAAGGAAGACCGAGCACGCCCCCATTCTCATCAACGGGGCTGTAGTGGAGCAGGTTGAGAGCTTCAAGTTCCTTGGTGTCCACATCACCAACGAACTATTATAGTCCAAATACACTAAGACAGTCGTGAAGAGGGCACAAAAGCCTATTCCCTCTCAGGAGACTGAAAAGATTTTGCATGGGTCCTGAGATCCTCAAAAGGTTCTACAGCTGCACCATCGAGAGCATCCTGACTGGTTGCATCACTGCCGACCGCAAGGCACTACAGAGGGTAGTGCGTACGACCCAGTACATCACTGGGGCCAAGCTTCCTGCCATCCAGGACCTCTATACCAGGCGTTGTCAGAGGAAGGCCCTAAAAATTGTCAAAGACTACAGCCACCCTGGTCATTCTCTTTGCTACCGCATGGCAAGCAGTACCAGAGCACCAAGTCTAGGTCCAAAAGGCTTCTCAACAGTTTTTACCCCCAAGCCATAAGACTCTTGAACAGGTAAGCAAATGGCTACCCGGACTATTTGCATTGTGTGTGTGTGTGTGTGTCCCCAACCCCTCTTTTACGCTGCTGCTACTCTCTATTTAGCATATATGCATAGTCACTTTAACTATACATTCATGTACATACTACCTCAATTGGCCCGACCAACCAGTGCCCCCGCACATTGGCTAACCGGGCTATCTGCATTGTGTCCCGCCACCCCCTCTTTTACACTACTGCTACTCTCTGTTTATCATATATGCATAGTCACTTTGTAGCGGTATTTATTAGAGAGTGGTAAAGATAGATTTTGTTTGGGCGCCCGGCAGGTATTAACCATGCCAAAAGGAAAAGAGTAGAATAGAGAGAGTACCACTACCAGACCCACACACATCAGCAGAAGAGACTGCCTAGAGTGTAGCCTGTTTACCAGAGAAAAGAGAATACACACCCTATAAAACCCACATCACAGGGGTAACCCCACCAAGAATACCCCATACAATAATAATGGCAGAACAATTGAACAGCAACTTCAAACAAGAAAGAACCCAGTCATCAACAGAGGATTTGCAGTAATATGTATTATCTTCCAGTGGAGGAGTGCAGAGGGTATGAATGTGGGGGGTGTTCATAGACACAACAAAGGCCTTAAAAATGTCCACAATCTTCTCAGCCACATGTCATAGGTACACCCCACCCCAATACAGTTCAAATAACAATACACAATTTGCAAGCAACCTCCCTTTTAACTAAAATGTCCACCCAAATACTTCTGGCAGGGCAATAATAGTCCAGCTCTAATGAACTTCGATGGGAAGTGCATTTGAAAAATATAAAGTCTGTTGCAGAATAAAGCACTGGAACGATAGAGGGAAGAGAAAGAGAGAAAGAGAACAAGAGAGATCTTAGCTGTGGTCTTCAGGCGTGCCGGTGTACTGTCTGACCGTCAGATGGTTTGTATGTCAAAGCTTCGCAACAATGTTGCTACTAATCCATGAGATCCATAACCGGCGCGGTCCCAAGCGATAACAACCACGACCTAGAGCGATCACACCTATGATTGGGTTAAATACTTTATAAACTTTATAAACAATCAAACTGTCGCACCAACCAAGAGCTCCTCCCCAAAGAGCTGAAAGAGCTGTCTTTATTTCCTCCTTCCTTACTGCTGATGCGCTCTTAAAGTGGCAGCGCACGGTGAAGGCTCCGTGCAGGATTTCGCCAAAACTAACCATATCTACATGTACATATTACCTCAATCAGCCCGACTAACCGGTGCCTGTATATAGCCTCGCTACTAAATATAGCCTCGCTACTGTTATTTTTCACTGTCTTTTTTACTGTTGTTTTTATTTCTTGACTTACCTATTGTTCACCTAATACCTTTTTTGCACTATTGCACTATGCTTACCCTGTAAGCATTTCACTGTAAGGTCTGCTGCACTTGTTGTATTCGGCACATGTGACAAATAAACTTAGATTTTATTTGATTTCATTCTACCCCCAAGCCATAAGACTCCTGAACAGCTAATCAAAGGTCTACCTGTAACGGATGTGAAATGGCTAGCTAGTTAGCGGGTACGCGCTAATAGCGTTTCAATCAGTTACGTCACTTGCTCTGAAACCTAGAAGTAGTGTTTCCCCTTGCTCTGCAAGGGCCGTGGCTTTTGTGGCGCGATGGGTAACGATGCTTCGTGAGTGACTGTGGTTGATGTGTGCAGAGGGTCCCTGGTTCGAGCCCAGGTTGGGGCGAGGAGAGGGACGGAAGCTATACTGTTACATTGGTGCCGTGACCCGGATCACTGGTTGCTGCGGAAAAGGAGGAGATTGAAAGGGGGGGTGAGTGTAACGGATGTGAAATGGCTAGCTAGTTAGCGGGTATGCGCTAATAGCGTTTCAATCAGTTACGTCACTTGCTCTGAACCCTAGAAGTAGTGTTTCCCCTTGCTCTGCAAGGGCCGTGGCTTTTGTGGCGCGATGGGTAACGATGCTTCGTGAGTGACTGTGGTTGATGTGTGCAGAGGGTCCCTGGTTCGAGCCCAGGTTGGGGCGAGGAGAGGGACGGAAGTTATACTGTTACATACCCAGACCCCGCTTACGCTGCTGCTACTCTGTTTATTATCTATGCATAGTCACTTTAACTGTACCTACATGTACATATTACCTCAATTACCTCAACTAACCGGTACCCTCGCACATTTCACTCTGTACCAGTACCCCCTGTATATACAGTGGAAGTCAGAAGTTTACATACACCTTAGCCAAAGACATTTAAACTCAGTTTTTCACAATTCCTGACTTTTAATCCTAGTAAAAATTCCCTGTTTTAGGTCAGTTAGGATCACCACTTTATTTTGAGAATGTTAAATGTCAGAATAATAGTATAGAGAATGATTTATTTCAGCTTTTATTACTTTCATCACATTCCCAGGGGGTCAGAAGGTCAGAATACACTCAATTAGTATTTGGTAGCATCGCCTTAATATTGTTTAACTTGGGTCAAACGTTTCGGGTAGCTTCCCACAATAAGTTGGGTGAATTTTTGGCCCATTTCTCCTGACAAAGCTGGTGTAACTGAGTCAGGTTTGTAGGCCTCCTTGCTCGCACACACTTTTTCAGTTCTGCCCACACATTTTCTATAGGGGTGAGGTCAGGGCTTTGTGATGGCCATTCCAATACCTTGACTTTGTTGTCCTTAAGCCATTTTGCCACAACTTTGGAAGTATGCTTGGGGTCATAGACCATTTGGAAGACCCATTTGCAACCCAGCTTTAACTTCCTGACTAATGTCTTGAGATGTTGCTTCAATATATCCACATAATTTTCCTTTTCATGATGCCATCTATTTTGTGAAGTGCACCAGTCCCTCCTGCAGCAAAGCACCCCCACAACATGATGCTGCAACCCCCGTGCTTCACGGTTGGGATGGTGTTCTTCGGCTTGCAGGCCTCCCCCTTTTTCCTCCAAACATAACAATGGTCATTATGGCCAAACAGTTCTATTTTTGTTTCCTCAGACCAGAGGACATTTCTCCAAAAAGTACAATCTTTGTCCCCATGTGCAGTTGCAAACCGTAGTCTGATTTTTTATGGCGGTTTTGTAGCAGTGGCTTCTTCCTTGCTGAGCGGCCTTTCAGGTTATGTCGATATAGGACTTGTTTTACTGTGGATATAGATACTTTTGTACCTGTTTCCTCCAGCATCTTCACAAGGTCCTTTGCTGTTGTTCTGGGATTGATTTGCACCAAAGTACATTCATCTCTAGGAGACAGAACGCGTTTCCATTCTGAGCAGTATGACAGCTGCGTGGTCCCATGGTGTTTATACTTGTGTACTATTGTTTGTACAGATGAACGTGGTACCTTCAGGCATTTGGAAATTGCTCCCAAGGATGAACCAGACTTGTGGAGGTCTACAATTTTTTTTCTGAGGTCTTGGCTGATTTTCTTTTGATTTTCCCATGATGTCAGACCTAACAAGATGAACTAGCAACAGACAAACAGAGAACAGAGGTCTAAACACACAGGCGTTAATGAGGAAGATGGGCAACAGCTGGAGGGGGTGGAGACAAGCACAAAGACAGGTGAAACAGATCAGGGTGTGACACAGATATAGGACAGACACTTCAACCTCTATGGGATCGTGTCCCTAAACCAGGACGGTTGTTGCTCAATATGCCATAATGTGACTAGAATGACATTGTAATCAACAGCCAAATCCGGGACATAGACATGTCTTATATTGGCAGAAAGCTTAAATTCTTGTCAATCTAACTGCAGTATCCAATTTACAGTAGCTATTACAACAACAAAAATACCATGCTATTATTTGAGGATAGTGCACAACAACAAAACACTTTTATCATGGCAACTGGTTTGATACATTCACCTCTGAAGGTAGATAATGTACTTACATTCAGTAATCTTTCTCTGATTTGTCATCATGAGGGTCCCAGAGATTAAATGGGGCAGCAGTGGTTAGAGTGTTGGACTAGTAACTGAAAGGTTGCAAAATCGAATCCCCAAGCTGACAAGGTAAAAATCTGTCATTCTGCCCCTGAACACGGCAGTTCCTTGGCCGTCATTGAAAATAAGAATTTGTTCTTAACTGACCTGCCTAGTTAAATAAAGGTTTAAAAAAAAGTAGTTTTGTTTGAAAAAGTATATTTTTATATTAAAATGTAGGAACTGGGTTAGTGTCTTTTCTGTAGGGACGCTAATGATCCATCATGTATGACATTCCTGGGAATGTGTAGACTTAAATGTTTTATTACCATGACATTTTTGTATGTTCTCTATATTGACCAATTCTGCACTTTTGGGCAAACTCCTGGCAGACTTGATACAACATGTTGTGTGGTGATGTAATTCTTCACAGGACCAGTCTGAAACTTTGTACATAAATTGATGCCATCTTGTGGACAACATCTAAATTACACATAAATCCTATCTGAGTGTATGGCCTTTCACTTCCATTTCAAAGATGAATAGAAAACGCATGTTTTTTGTTTGTATTATCTTTTACCAGATCTAATGTATTATATTCTCCAACATTAATTTCACATTTCCTCAAACTTCAAAGTGTTTACTTTCAAATGGTATCAAGAATATGCATGTCCTTGCTTTAGGTCCTGAGCTACAGGCAGTTAGATTTGGGTATGTCATTTTAGGCGAAAATTGAAAAAAGGGTTCGATCAACAAACTTACTTTGATACATTTTTTCACTGTTTTTACATGTATGAATCTGTTATTCAATGCATTTCTATTGGCTAGTAGCAGTAAAGCCACATTTGATGTTTCATCAAATCATTTTGTAATATATTTTGTATACCTAAAGGGGTCCTAAAATTCCAAATCAAATAGCTAAATTATCCTTGATTTGACCATTTTAAAACAATTCTATATGTTAGCTATACCCCCCGCCCCTTGCTTAGACTCTTAAGGATTAAGTCAAAACTGTAACTCGGACACTCAGGAACATTCACTGTTTTCTTGGGATCCAACTCCAGTGTAGATTTGGCATTGTGTTTTAGGTTATTGTCTTGCTGAAAGGTGAATTTGTCTACCAGTGTCTGGTGGAAAGCAGACTAAACCCGGTTTTCCTCTAGGATTTTGCCTGTGCTAAGCTCCCTTTCATTAATTTTTTTATCCTGAAAAACTACCCAGTCCTTAACGATCACAAGCATACCCATAATATGATGCAGCCACCACCATGCTTGAAAATATGAAGAGTGGTATTCAGTAATGTGTTGTATTGGATTTGCCCCAATCATAACACTTTGTATTCAGGACACAAAGTGAATTGCTTTGCCACATTTTTTACAGTATTACTTCAGTGCCTAGTTGCAAACAGGATGCATGTTTTGGAATATTTGTATTCTGTACAGGCTTCTTTTCACTCTGTCAATTAGGTTAGTATTGTGGAGTAACTGCAATGTTGTTGATCCATCCTCAGTTTTTATCCTATCACAACCATTAAACTCTGTAACTGTTTTAAAGTCACCATTGGCCTCATGGGGAAATCACTGAATGGTGTCCTTCTTCTCCGGCAACTGAGTTAGGAAGTACACTACCATAGAAGTGCCTGGGTGTATTGATACACCATCCAAATTGTAATTAATAACTTCACCATGCTCAAAGAGATATTCAATGACAGTTTTTTTACCCACCTACCAATAGGTGCCCTTCTTTGTGAGGTATTGGAAAACCTCCCATGTCTTTGTGGTTAAATCTGTGTTTGAAATTCACTGCTCGACTGAGGTATCTTACAGATAATTATATGTGTGGGGTACAGAGATGAGGTAATGATGAAAAAATCATGTTAAACCACTATTATTGCACACAGAGTTCATGCAACTTATTATGTGACTTATTAAGATTTTTTTTACTTTTGAACTTATTTCAGCTTGCCATAACAAAGTGGTTGAATACTTATTGACTCACAACATTTCAGCTTTTAAATGTTTTATTAATTTGTAAAAATTCCAAAAAATATCATTCCACTTTGACATTATGGGGTATTGCGTGTAGGTCAGTGACAAAAAATCTAAATTTAATCAATTTTAAATTCAGGCTGTAACACAACAAAATGTGGAAAAAATCAAGGGGTGTGAATACTTTCTGATGGCTCTGTATACACAGGAAACACTGAAGTTTGACTGCACTGGGCATTTAAGCCCTTTGTCTTGATAAATAACACAGAACCATCAGCAGATACAGGTTGGGTAGGCTACCTACATGATGAGATTCCTATCATGGACAAAAGAGCAAGATTATTTTTATTTGTCAAACGGCAGCCAAGCATCAATCATCATGTCACCAGAATAAGACGTACCCTCAATATTTATTGGAAAGCAGCATCTAGCTCATCACCTTGCACTTTCACCACCCTGTGGTTATTTCATCTGTATCCTGATAAACTCCATGTTTGTTAATCCGCCATGTATTTTACTCGCATAAAAAGTTTGGATGGAAACCTAGTTATTGTTATAGATTAGGTTAGAGTTAGACCAAAATGATGGAAACGCCATGCCCGCGTCCCCCTGTAGGGGATAGATCCAGAATCTCCTCATATCCTCATTAAATTGGCTGTGTACCGAGGGTGCTTACTGCACTCTCCTCCCCCGTAACCCCAGCCACACCGCTCACTCACTTGAGTGGACCACCCTGTCCGGCAGTCATGCCCCACATGCCAGCGCTGTCTTGGACTCTTAGCTGGAAATCCCCCCTCAGCTTAACCACAATGCAATTTTCACCATCTTAGGGCTGCTGAGCTGTCACCCTTAGGGCACCTCAAAACACTCAAGGCCAGTTCGGACACGCTGGGTCTTCCTTGAGAACAGCAGGGGAAAGCTCCATCTCTACCCCTACCACTCCCAGGACCACCAAACTGCACACAAACACAGTACAAAGAGCAAAAGCAAACAAAACCAGCCTGTGCTCCACAACTGCCGACTCAGTGACCCAGATCTCGCCGACTAAGCCAAATGTCAAGAGATGGAAAAGTGACAGGTTCTTTTAGATCTGAGTTGAGTAGACAGAGTGAAGTCGAGACCAAACAAAGGACCAGTTTCAGCATTTAATAAATAGGGTTTACAAGTTCCCTTTTTTAGCAGTGGCCTTTCTCACTGGCCCAGGAACATTCACAAACCATGCAATCTTAAATGAAAATAACAAAAAGGCACAGAAGTCGGTGCCGCTCAGGAGAGCTGATCTTGTTTCCCTCATACTCCCGGAAACCACCATACCTCTTCACTGCATCACCTCCCCTCAAACAAAAAAAAACAGAGGTTTAATACAAGTCAGAAACCACAATTAACCAATGAGATCACTTTGAGAGTTAACGAGGCAATCAGTCACACCTGTGAGAGTCACCTATTATCTTTGTAGTGTATTACTGTCAATGGTGTATTGGAGGCGAGGTCAGGTGCAGGAGAGCAGAGTATAATGAACAGGCACACTTTTATTAAAGTTCCAAAAACGAGAGCACTACATAAATCAAACGCGCTCAAAAAACGGAACATAAAAGTAAAGCGCGTAAACTAACACCACATAACATGAAACAATTACACACAAAACATGATGGGAAACAGAGGGTTAAATACAAGTAGATTGATTGGGGAAATGAAAAACAGGTGTGTATGGAAACAAGACAAGACAAATGGATATATGAAAAATGGAGCGGTGATGGCCAGAAAGCCGGTGACGTCGATCGCCGAACTCCGCCCGAACAAGGAGAGGAGCCGACTTCGGTGGAAGTCGTGACAATTACTTTTTTATCAGCGCCCTGTGAAAAGTAGTGCCCTACACAGGGAATTGGGTGCCATTTGGAACACAGTGTTGTATTGTAAGGAAGGCTACTGGCTGACCAAGGGAGTAGCAGCATCATAAGGAGTGTTGTGAATTATTATTTTTTTGCCATTTCTCTAGGTTTGTTTACGTGGCTACCCATCCACATCGCTATGACCAATTGCCACGCCCACTAATGTTTCTTCTCCATGATGAGTCTGGACTTGCCTCTCTCCCCGACGACTTCTGGAACGCGAACACATTCTACCCGTTCTGATTGGTCCCAGAAACCGATGGGTTGGCAAGAACCGGCCTACAGGATGACGTTATCAACTTTGATACTCTGATTGGTTGGATTTGTTAAAGACGATCCAATTACTGATGAATTTGTTTTGTACAACGCTCTGTCACGCCCTGACCTTAGAGATCCTTTTTATGTCTCTATTTTGGTTTGGTCAGGGCGTGAGTTGGGGTGGGCATTCTATGTTTTGTTCTATGTTGTCCTTTTCTATGTGTTTGGTCTGGTATGGTTCCCAATCAGAGGCAGCTGTCAATCGTTGTCTCTGATTGAGAACCATACTTAGGTAGCCTGTTCCCACCTGTGTTTGTGGGTAGTTGTTTCCTGTTTTGTGTTTTTTCACCTTACAGGACTGTTTCGTGTCGTTCACTCTCTTTGTTGTTTTTTGTCATTCTGTGTTCAGTTTATTTAATAAAATTTACTATGAACACTTACCACGCTGCGTATTGGTCCGATCCTTCCTCCTCATCTTCCCAGGACGAGAATCGTTACAGAACTACCCACCACCAAAGGACCAAGCAGCGTGGTAGGAAGGAGCAGCAATTGATGGACTCCTGGACAAAGGAGGAAATCTTGGACGGCAAGGGACCCTGGGCACAGCCGGGAGAGTATCACCGTCCTAAAGAGGAGCTGGAGGCAGCCAAAGCGGAGCAGCGACGGGCTTCAGTCCGGAGCAGCCAGAGTCGCCCTCCTGTCCGGGGCAGCCAGAGTCGCCCTCCTGTCCGGAGCAGCCAGAGTCGCCCTCCTGTCCGGAGCAGCCAGAGTCGCCCTCCTGTCCGGAGCAGCCAGAGTCGCCCTCCTGTCCGGAGCAGCCAGAGTCGCCCTCCTGTCCGGAGCAGCCAGAGTCGCCCTCCTGTCGGAGCAGCCAGAGTCGCCCTCCTGTCCGGAGCAGCCAGAGTCGCCCTCCTGTCCGGAGCAGCCAGAGTCGCCCTCCTGTCCGGAGCAGCCAGAGTCGCCCTCCTGTCCGGAGCAGCCAGAGTCGCCCTCCTGTCCGGAGCAGCCAGAGTCGCCCTCCTGTCCGGAGCAGCCAGAGTCGCCCTCCTGTCCGGAGCAGCCAGAGTCGCCCTCCTGTCCGGAGCAGCCAGAGTCGCCCTCCTGTCCGGAGCAGCCAGAGTCGCCCTCCTGTCCGGAGCAGCCAGAGTCGCCCTCCTGTCCGGAGCAGCCAGAGTCGCCCTCCTGTCCGGAGCAGCCAGAGTCGCCCTCCTGTCCGGAGCAGCCAGAGTCGCCCTCCTGTCCGGAGCAGCCAGAGTCGCCCTCCTGTCCGGAGCAGCCAGAGTCGCCCTCCTGTCCGGAGCAGCCAGAGTCGCCCTCCTGTCCGGAGCTGCCAGAGTCGCCCTCCTGTCCGGGGCCCGCTGCGAGGGTCCCCAGTCCGGGGTCGGCGGCAAGGGTCTCTGCTCCAGATGCGCCACCTAAGTGGGCCAAGACTAAGGTGGAGCGTGGTCCACGTCCCGCACCAGAGCCGCCACCGTGGATAGATGCCCACCCAGACCTTCCCCTATAGGTTTAGGTTTTGCGGCCGGAGTCCTCACCTTTGGGGGGGGGGGGGTACTGTCACGCCCTGACCTTAGAGATCCTTTTTATGTCTCTATTTTGGTTTGGTCAGGGCGTGAGTTGGGGTGGGCATTCTATGTTTTGTTCTATGTTGTCCTTTTCTATGTGTTTGGTCTGGTATGGTTCCCAATCAGAGGCAGCTGTCAATCGTTGTCTCTGATTGAGAACCATACTTAGGTAGCCTGTTCCCACCTGTGTTTGTGGGTAGTTGTTTCCTGTTTTGTGTTTTTTCACCTTACAGGACTGTTTCGTGTCGTTCACTCTCTTTGTTGTTTTTTGTCATTCAGTGTCAGTTTATTTCATTAAATTTACTATGAACACTTACCACGCTGCGTATTGGTCCGATCCTTCCTCCTCATCTTCCCAGGACGAGAATCGTTACACGCTCATCATTTTGACATCACAGAAACGACTTCTAGGATGGCAGATTCAGACTGAATGTACATAGCGATCAATAGAGCAGCGGAATTAAATTCAGGATGAATTGTCAGGCAATAGATTCGTAGAATTCAGGTACATAATGTCAATTCGGCTATCATTGTCCTTAAGATGCAGTTCTATTTTTGTCAACATGATTGATGAGGAATTTATACAATCCTTTGATGGAAGCTAACCTAATAGTGTTACTTATCCGACTAATATCGGCAACAGAGAAATATCTGCCTATTAGAGATTACAGAGGACAGAACATTTGTAGAAGCATTTGCCTTTATACACTGAACAAAAATATAAACATAAGATGTAATTTTGAGGACAAATTTGTTTACATCCATGTTAGTGAGCATTTCTCCTCTGCCAAAATAATCCATCCGCCTAACAGATGTGGCATACCAAGAAGCTGATTGAACAGCATGATCATTACACAGGTGCACCTAGTCCTGGGGATAATAAAATGCCACTCTAAAATGTGCAGTTTTGTCAAACAACACAATGCCACAGATGTCTCAAGTTTTGAGGGAGAGTGCAATTGGCATGCGGGCTGCAGAAATGTCCACGAGAGCTGTTGCCAGATAATTGAATGTTAACTACTTTACCATAAGCAGCCTCCAAAGTTGTTTTAGAGAATTTGGCAGCAAGTCCAATCGGCCTCACAACCACAGACCATGTGTAACCACACCAGTCCAGGACCTACACATCCTGCTTCTTCACCTGCAGGATGGTCTGAGACCTGCCACCAGGACAGCTCATGAAATTCTGAGTTTGCACAACTGAAGAATTTCTGCACAAACTGTCAGAAAACATCTCAGTGAAGCTGATCTGCGTGCTCGTCGTCCTCACCAGGGCCTTGACCTTCATTTTATTTTTGATTTAACCGTTATTTAACTAGGCAAGTCAGTTAAGAACAAATTCTTATTTACATTGATGGCCTACCAAAAGGCAAAAGGCTTCCTGTGGGACGGGGGCTGGGATTAAAAAATGTAAAATGTTAAATACACTGCTCAAAAAAATAAAGGGAACACTTAAACAACACAATGTAAGTCCAAGTCAATC
The DNA here is from genome assembly GCF_016432855.1 of Salvelinus namaycush. NCBI lineage: Eukaryota > Metazoa > Chordata > Actinopteri > Salmoniformes > Salmonidae > Salvelinus > Salvelinus namaycush. Next base: position 76,164,602 of record NC_052310.1, read on the forward strand.
ACACTTCTGTGAAATCAAACTGTCCACTTAGGAAGCAACACTGATTGACAATAAATTGCACATGCTGTTGTGCAAATGGAATAGACAAAAGGTGGAAATTATAGGCAATTAGCAAGACACCCCCAATAAAGGAGTGGTTCTGCAGGTGGTGACCACAGACCACTTCTCAGTTCCTATGCTTCCTGGCTGATGTTTTGTCACTTTTGAATGCTGGCGGTGCTTTCACTCTAGTGGTAGCATGAGACAGAGTCTACAACCCACACAAGTGGCTCAGGTAGTGCAGCTCATCCAGGATGGCACATCAATGCGAGCTGTGGCAAGAAGGTTTGCTGTGTCTGTCAGCGTAGTGTCCAGAGCATGGAGGCGCTACCAGGAGACAGGCCAGTACATCAGGAGACGTGGAGGAGGCCGTAGGAGGGCAACAACCCAGCAGCAGGACCGCTACCTCCGCCTTTGTGCAAGGAGGAGCAGGTGGAGCACTGCCAGAGCCCTGCAAAATGACCTCCAGCAGGCCACAAATGTGCATGTGTCTGCTCAAACGGTCAGAAACAGACTCCATGAGGGTGGTATGAGGGCCCGACGTCCACAGGTGGGGGTTGTGCTTACAGCCCAACACCGTGCAGGACGTTTGGCATTTGCCAGAGAACACCAAGATTGGCAAATTCGCCACTGGCGCCCTGTGCTCTTCACAGATGAAAGCAGGTTCACACTGAGCACATGTGACAGAGTCTGGAGACGCCGTGGAGAACGTTTTGCTGCCTGCAACATCCTCCAGCATGACCGGTTTGGCGGTGGGTCAGTCATGGTGTGGGGTGGCATTTCTTTGGGGGGCCGCACAGCCCTCCATGTGCTCGCCAGGGGTAGCCTGACTGCCATTAGGTACCGAGATGAGATCCTCAGACCCCTTGTGAGACCATATGCTGGTGCAGTTGGCCCTGGGTTCCTCCTAATGCAAGACAATGCTAGACCTCATGTGGCTGGAGTGTGTCAGCAGTTCCTGCAAGAGGAAGGCATTGATGCTATGGACTGGCCCGCCCGTTCCCCAGACCTGAATCCAATTGAGCACATCTGGGACATCATGTCTCGCTCCATCCACCAACGCCACGTTGCACCACAGACTGTCCAGGAGTTGGCGGATGCTTTAGTCCAGGTCTGGGAGGAGATCCCTCAGGAGACCATCCGCCACCTCATCAGGAGCATGCCCAGGCATTGTAGGGAGGTCATACAGGCACGTGGAGGCCACACACACTACTGAGCCTCATTTTGACTTGTTTTAAGGACATTACATCAAAATTGGATCAGCCTGTAGTGTGGTTTTCCACTTTAATTTTGAGTGTGACTCCAAATCCAGACCTCCATGGGTTGATAAATTTGATTTACATTGATCATTTTTGTGTGATTTTGTTGTCAGCACATTCAACTATGTAAAGAAAAAAGTATTTAATAAGAATATTTCATTCATTCATATCTAGGATGTGTTATTTTAGTGTTCCCTTTATTTTTTTGAGCAGTGTATATAAATATAGGACAAAACACACGACAAGAGAGACAACACAACAACCCTACATAAAGAGAAACTTAAGACAGCAACATAGCAAGGCAGCAAACATGACAACACAGCATGTTAGCAACACAAAATGACAACAACATTGTAGCAACACAACATGGTAGCAGCACAAAACATGGTACAAGAATGAATGGGCACAGACAACAGCACACAGGGCAAGAAGGTAGAGAATAATACATCAAGCAAAGCAGCCACAACCTGACTGCAGTTCGCCGTTGTAACCGACTTCAGTGTGAAAATGCTCACCTTCAATGGCCACTGGCACGCTAGAGAAGTGCGCTCTTCACAGATGAATCCCGGTTTGAACTGTACTGGGCAGATGGCAGACAGCATGTATGGTGTTGTGTCGGCAAGCGGTTTGCTGATGTCAATGTTGTGAACAGTGTGCATGCAAAGGCTACGGACAATGAACACAATTGCATTTTATCGATGGCAATTTGAATGCACAGAGATACTGTGACGAGATCCTGAGGCCCATTGTCGTGCCATTCATCCGCAACCATCACCTCATGTTTTAGCATGATAATGCACGGCCCCATATTGAAAGCATCTGTACACAATTCCTGAACTCTTAAAATGTCCCAGCTCTTCCATGGCCTGCATACTCACCAGACATGTCACCCACATATAATATAAAAAAGGTAGGGGTGTGGATCAGAAAACCAGTCAGTATCTGGTGTGACCACCTCATGGAGCGTCACATATCTCCATCACAGAGTTGATTAGGCTGTTGGTTGTGGCCTGTGGAATGGTGTCCCATTCCTCTTCAATGGCTATGCGAAGTTGCTGGCTATTGGCGGGAACTGGAACATGCTGTTGTACACGTCGATACCGGGGCTAATGTGGTGCATTGACCAATACGTTGTGGTGCTAGAAAATAGCAGATTTCAGCAATAACAACACAATACATCCAAAATTCGACAACAACAAGAAGTGCATTTATTCCATATGCATAATCAGACAACTGTGCATTGGTAATAATGTTTCGGATGAAATGGCTATCACAACGTCAGAAATGATATTAATGATATCCAAAGTGCAGCCACAACGAGAAGTGCAATGCATTTACCCTATGCCTGTTAACTGTGCACACACTTGTAAAACGAACTGGCTATCACAATCTTAGTGATTATATTTCTATTGCAAACAAAAATAACTTGTAGGCCGACGATATACATGCGTCCTGCTGTGAATTGGTTATAATGTTGCGGATTACATGTCTATCACAACATCGGAAATGAAAGGAATAATATCCACAGTGCAGCAACATCAAGAAGTGCATTTACCCTATGACTGTCAACTGTGTTCACATGGTGTAAAATGAGCTGACTATCATCACAATCTTAGTGATTATATTTCTATTGCTAAAATACTTGTAGGCCGACTGGCCGACAATATGCATGCGTCTTCTTGTTCCATCCAGAACCAGATCAGCGGATTGAATCATGTTCCCACCACCAGACAGGCGCACTCTGTCAATAAATAAAAGGCCTTTCAGTTACTCACCAAGTGTTGTTTTATAGAAGGACGATGCGTCTGTTGTGGTTCAGTGCAATGAGTGTATAATCTTCTGGACATCCAGGGCCTTGGTTCATTCTGCGTGTATGTGACATGCAGGCAAGGTTGCTGAGTCGAGGGTTTGCCCAGTATTTCATTCTGTGGTTTTTAATCCGTGTTTGTTTTGTGTAATATAAATATGTAGAGCTTTCTTAATAAGTGTGTTGTACTTTCACTATTTGTCATCTCAATTAACTATTCAATCAAGTTGGTAATTACATAATGTGATAATGTTGATCCCAGCCTTTCATATCTATAGCCCATGTTGTGATGCGGTTGAGTAATGTTATGTTTTACAGCCATTTAAATAATTATGGAGATAATTTTGATCAAGTTTCAAACTTCTTTCCAAGAAATTACTTTTCCGTTTCAACTGCTAATTGGTGTTTTGGGATTTGATAAAGCGAGAAAGTGGCTATGATGACAGACACACCAGAGTGGATCTGGCATCCAGGGAGCACACATCGTTTGTCAGTCATCTGACAGCTAAAGTCAACAGATTTACCATGGCTGCACAACACCCCCTGTGGGGGCAGCTTTGCCCCATCGGAAGAGGATTTTCTGAGTTTTAATCAGTGTTTTTAATTAGGCTTTTTAATTACTGACCCACTTTTCACAGAGAGTCCATGAGTGAGGTAACTCTTGAATGGAGGCGATAGGGGAAGTTGAGCACTTGTCAATGTTGCCCTTTCTCTCTCTCTCCCAAATGGGATTCCAGGAATGTTTTCTAGTTTTTGTGAACGCATGGGTGCTTTGAGCCAAGAACTGAGTTTTTGTTTTTGTTGGAGGGATTTTCTTTCTAATTCGAAGCTTCTTTTGCATTTCCCTTGATAGCTAAGATGTTAATATAACAATGGCTTTTGAATGCATCCGTATGGTTTCAATTTATATGCTTGAATGGGATGTGTCACGTTCCTGACCTGTTTTCTGTTAATTTTGTATGTGTTTAGTTGGTCAGGGCGTGAGTTGGGGTGGGCATTCTATGTTTTGTGTTTCTATGTTTAGGTCAGGTGTAATTAGCCTTATATGGTTCTCAATCAGGGACAGGTGTTTGACGTTTCCTCTGATTGAGAACCATATATAGGTAGGCTGTTCACACTGTTTGTTTGTGGGTGATTGTCTCCTGTGTCCGTATATGTTACCACACGGGACTGTTTCGGTTTGTTTGTAGTCTGTTCCTGTTCGTGAGTTCTTCGTGTATTTATGTAAGTTCCATGTTCAGGTCTGTCTATGTCGTTTTGTTATTTTGTAGTTTGTTGAAGTGTTTTCGGTTTTCGTCTTTACTTTAATAAACTTCGTTATGTCAAATTATCACGCTGCGCTTTGGTCCAATCCCTACTCCTCCTCTTCTTCCGAAGAGGAGGAGGACAGCCGTTACAGAACCACCCACCAACCATGGATCAAACAGCGTGAGAGGAACCAGCAACAGCGGCCAAAGAACCAGGACTCGTGGACTTGGGAGGAGATATTGGACGGAAAGGGACCCTGGGCTCAACCAGGAGAATATCGCCACCCCAAAGCTGAGCTGGAGGCAGCGAAAGCAGAGAGGCGGCGTTTCGAGGAGCTAGCTCGGAAGCAGGAGAAGGATCTGGGCTACACTACGTGGGAGGAGATCGACAGGTGGGCGATCGACCCAGGGCGAGTGCCGGAGCCCGCCTGGGATTCTCTGGCGCAGTGCGAGGAGGGATACCGGCGAATGGAGGCAGCACGACGACGCGGTAGGTAGCCTGTGAGTAAACCCCAAAAATTTCTTGGGGGGGGGGGGGGGGGGCTAAAAGGGAGAGTGGCGAAGTCAGGTAGGAGACCTGCGCCCACTCCCTGTACTTACCGTGGAGAGCGAGAGTACGGGCAGACACCGTGTTACGCAGTAGAGCGCATGGTGTCTCCTGTACGTGTGCATAGCCCGGTGCGGGTTATTCCACCTCCCCGCACTGGCAGGGCTAGATTGAGCATTGAGCCAAGTGCCATGAAGCCGGCTTTACATATCTGGCCACCAGTGCGTCTCCTCGGGCCGGCTTACATGGCACCAGCCTTACGCATGGTGTCCCCGGTTCGCCTACATAGCCCGGTGCGGGTTATTCCACCTCCCCGCACTGGTCGGGCGAAGGGGAGCATACAACCAGGTAAGGTTGGGCAGGCTCAGTGCTCAAGGGAGCCAGTACGCCTGCACGGTCCGGTATTTCCGGCGCCACCTCCCCGCTCCAGCCCAGTACCACCAGTGCCTACACCACGCACCAGGCTTCCAGTGCGTCTCCAGAGTCCTGTTCCTCCTCCACGCACTAGCCCTATGGTGCGTGTCTCCAGCCCAGTACCACCAGTGCCTACACCACGCACCAAGCCTCCTGTGCGTATCCAGAGCCCTGTACGCACTGTTCCTTCTCCCCGTACTCGCCCTGATGTGCGTGCCCTCAGCCCGGTAACACCAGTGCCGGTACCACGCACCAGGCCTATAGTACGCCTTGAGAGTCCAGTGTGCCCTGTTGTTGTTCCCCACACTAGCCTGAAGGTGCGTGTCCTTAACCCGGTACCTCCAGTTCCGGCACCACGCACCAGGCCTACAGTGCGTCTCAGCCGGCCAGATTCTGCCGTCTGCCCAGCGGCGCCTGAACTGCCCGTCTGCCCAACGGCGCCTGAACTGCCCGTCTGCCCAACGCCGTCTGAACTGTCCGTCTGCCAAGCGCCGCATGAACTGCCCGTCTGTACTGAGCCTGCAAAGCCGCCCGTCTGCCATGAGCCTGCAAAGCCGCCCGTCTGCCATGAGCCTACAGAGCCGTCCGCCAGACAGGAGCCGCTAGAGCCTTCCGCCAGACAGGAGCCGCTAGAGCCTTCCGCCAGACAGGAGCAGCCAAAGCCTTCCGCCAGACAGGATCAGCCAGAGCCTTCCGCCAGACAGGATCAGCCAGAGCCTTCCGCCAGACATGACCAGCCAGAGCCGTCATCCAGCCATGACCAGCCAGAGCCGTCATCCAGCCATGACCAGCCAGAGCCGTCATCCAGCCATGACCAGCCAGAGCCGTCATCCAGCCATGACCAGCCAGAGCCGTCATCCAGCCATGACCAGCCAGAGCCGTCATCCAGCCATGACCAGCCAGAGCCGTCATCCAGCCATGACCAGCCAGAGCCGTCATCCAGCCAGGATCCGCCAGAGCCGTCATCCAGCCAGGATCCGCCAGAGCCAGCCAGCCAGGATCCGCCGTCCCTCAGTCCGGAGCTGCCGTCCCTCAGTCCGGAGCTGCTCCTTAGTCCGGTGCTGCCCCTTAATCCGGTGGGTTTAATTTGGAGGGTGGTCATTGGGAGGAGGCTACAAAAGCGGGGTTTGACTATGGTGGGATGGGGACCACGCCCAGAGCCTGAGCCGCCACCGTGGACAGATGCCCACCCAGACCCTCCCCTAGACTTTTGGTGGTGCGTCCGGAGTTCGCACCTTGAGGGGGGGGTTCTGTCACATTCCTGACCTGTTTTCTGTTAATTTTGTATGTGTTTAGTTGGTCAGGGCGTGAGTTGGGGTGGGCATTCTATGTTTTGTGTTTCTATGTTTAGGTCAGGTGTAATTAGCCTTATATGGTTCTCAATCAGGGACAGGTGTTTGACGTTTCCTCTGATTGAGAACCATATAAAGGTAGGCTGTTCACACTGTTTGTTGGTGGGTGATTGTCTTCCGTGTCTGTGTATGTTGCACCACACAGGACTGTTTCGGTTTGTTCGTTCGTTTGTTATTTTGTAGTCTGTACCTGTTCGTGCGTTCTTCGTGTTATATGTAAGTTCACATACTTCAGGTCTGTCTACGATTCGTTTGTTATTTTGTAGTTTGTTGAAGTGTTTTCGGTTTTCGTCTTTACTTTAATAAACTTAATTATGTCTACATTCCACGCTGCGCTTTGGTCCAATCCCTACTCCTCCTCTTCTTCTGAAGAGGAGGAGGACAGCCGTTACAGGATGAGAATAACTGTCCAGCCATGATATCAACAAGAAAATTATGAGTATCAGTGATTAAGGACAAATCTTTTGTTTACGCAAGGACATTTAAAAGTGAGATATATTGATTTGCAACAGAGGGATCAAATTTCAAATCAAATGTATTTATATAGCCCTTCTTACATCAGTTGATATCTCAAAGTGCTGTACAGAAACCCAGCCTAAAACCCCAAACAGCAAGCAATGCAGGTGTAGAAGCACGGTGGCTCGGAAAAACTCCCTAGAAAGGCCAAACCTAGGAAGAAACCTAGAGAGGAACCGGGCTATGAGGGGTGGCCAGTCCTCTTCTGGCTGTGCCGGGTGGAGATTATAACAGAACATGGCCAAGATGCTTAAATGTTCATAAATGACCAGCATGGTCAAATAATAATAATGACAGTAGTTGGGATGGTATATTATAAAGCAATGCATTTGATTGCTTTGGTTTTGTTGTTAAACAAATACATGGTTATCATCTCTGCTCACATTTTGGAAGAGCCAATAGTAGCAGTTTGGGAAGGGCCAATAGTGGCAGTTTAGGAAGGGCCAATAGTGGCAGTTTAGGAAGGGCCAATAGTGGCACTTTGGGAAGGGCCAATAGCGGCAGTTTGGGAAGGGCCAATCGTGGAGGTTTGGGAAGGGCCAATAGTGGCAGTTTGGGAAGGGCCAATAGTGGCAGTTTGGGAAGGGCCAATAGCGGCAGTTTGGGAAGGGCCAATCGTGGAGGTTTGGGAAGGGCCAATAGTGGCAGTTTGGGAAGTGCCAATAGTGGCAGTTTGGGAAGGGCCAATTGTGGCAGTTTGGGAAGGGCCAATAGTGGCAGTTTGGGAAGGGCCAATAGTGGCAGTTTGGGAAGTGCCAATTGTGGCAGTTTGGGAAGGGCCAACAGTGGCAGTTTGGGAAGAGCATATAGTGGCAGTTTGGGAAGGGCCAATAGTGGCAGTTTGTCCTCCAGACGTGACTCTTGCCATTTAGGCCAAAGAGTTCAATCGTGGTTTCATCAGACCAGAGAATCTTGTTTCTCGTGGTCTGAGAGTCTTTAGGTGCCTTTTGGAAAACTCCAAGCGGGCTGTCGTGCATTTTATTGAGGATGGCTTCCGTCAGGCCACTCTACCATAAAAGCCTGATTGGTGGAGTGCTGCAGGGATGGTTGTCCTTCTGGAAGGTTCTCCCATCTGAACAGAAAAACTCCAGAGCTCTGTCAGAGTGACCATCGGGTTCTTGGTCACCTCCCTGACCAAGGCTCTAATCCCCCGATTGCTCCGTTTGGCTGGTCGGCCACCACTAGGAAGAGTCTTGGTGGTTCCAAACTTCTTCTATTTAAGAATGACGGAGGCCACTGTTTTCTTGGGGACCTTCAATGCTGCAGAAATATTTTGGTACCCTTCCCCTTGTCTCTGAGCTCTACGGACAATTCCTTAGACCTCATGGCTTGGTTTTTGCTCTGACATGCACTGTCAACTATGGGACCTTATATAGACAGGTGTGCCTTTCCATTTTTTAAAATTTTTAATTAAACTTTATTTAACTAGGCATGTCAGTTAAGAACAAATTCTCATTTACAATGACGGCCTACCCCAGCCAAACCCGGACGACGACGACGCTGGGCCAATTGTGCACCGCCCTATGGAACTCTCAATCACGGCCGGATGTTATACAGCCTGGAATTGCACCAAGGACTGTAGTGACGCCTCTTGCACTGAGATGCAGTGCCTTAGACCACTGCGCCACGCAGGAGCCCAAATCATGTCCAATCAATTGAATATACCACAGGTGCTCCAATTAAGTTGTATAAACATCTCAAGGATGATGAATGGAAAAAATCCTGTTTTCACTTTGCCATTATTGGGTATTGTGTGTAGCTTGCTGAGTTTTTTAAACATTTTTAAATCCATTTTAGAATAAGGCTGTAACATAAAATGTGGAAATAGTCAAGGGGTCTGAATATTTTCCGAATGCACTGTATGGAAGACTTTATTAATATATGGATTAATTGATGCATCAAATGTATCACATAACTGGTAAGTACTCACAATGAAAGAGGAATAAAGGATGGATTTGTTTCAAGTCGATGAAAATGAAATACTAAGGATGGTTAGTACAAAACATAAGTCGCCTTTATTGCTTTTAGCAATGCAGTTAGCAAACAGAATTTTCAATATCTTTCAACTCTGTAACAAAATAAGATAACTCTGATTTCTAAGTTTTGCTTTGGCTATTCCTTCATGAACATCCCACATTTATTTCAGTCTGATGAAGCTGTCACCTTGACAACGCTGGCACCTAAGGCCCACTCATTACCATTTTAAGCTGCATAAAATTGAAAGCATAATTGTTAATCCATTATAGCACAGAATGGATTTTTATTGAAAACAAACTTCACTTGAAATACAAAATTGCACTCCGCTGTACAGACCAACATCCCTGCACTTTGCAGTACTTTCACAAATTTACAATGCAGCACATAAAACGACATCATGGATTATTTTTCAGAAGGTTACACCTTGAGGAAATAGGATAATGTGTTCAAAGAGAGAAATTAAATGAATAATAGTTTTCCCAAAAAATTTTGATATTGTCTTACTTGCTGTTTTGGCAGATTAAATGACAACACATGATGAATTATGTATATGACAGAGGCAGCAGATTTCCACTGGCTCATCACACCTTTATAACTTAACTTCAAAGGGGAAATCCACTCAAAAACTATTTTGGGGGATGTTTTCAGTGATTAGTCCCAAAATGTTTTGCATATCAGCAGTTAAGTTTAAAAGATATTGGAATTTCAAGAACCGAAGTATCACCAGCCACATTACCATGATGATGTGTTTTGGATCATATGATGTATTTTGCATCTGTCACGGCCGTCGAAATGAGTAGACCAAGGCGCAGCGTGCATAGAGTTCCACATGTTTTATTCCGATGAAACTCACAAACAAAAATAACAAAGTGCAACGAAACGTGAAGCTATGTAGTGCTCGCAGGCAACTAGACAGAGACAAGATCCCACAATCTAAGGTGGGAAAAAGGGCTGCCTAAGTATGATCCCCAATCAGAGACAACAATAAACAGCTGCCTCTGATTGGGAACCATACTAGGCCAACAAAGAAATAGAAACATAGATTAGCCCACCCAAGTCACACCCTGACCTAACCAAATAGAGAATAAAAAAGGCTCTCTAAGGTCAGGGCATGACAGCATCATTATGATGATGTGGGAATGACTTTATTTTTCCAGAAGGAACTTCAGTTGGGGCAAGTCGGATAGGATAAAGATAAAGATTTATAGTAAACATATGAACAGCAACATTCACACATGACAGATGCTAATGCTGACAAGATATATACAAGATAAAGTCACACAAATCTGTTTCATTTAAAAGCTGTGCTATACAAGATAAATGTAGGTCACACAATATATGTTCATTTAAAAGCCATACTGATACCACTGTAGAACTGTTAGTGGCTCTCTTGGTTTTATGAGATAAAGAACATAGTCTGCTCCCTGATGGCGGTTACATTTGAGTCTTTTAGCAGACACTCTCATCCAGAGCGACTTACTGCAGCGGTTAGGGTAAGTGCCTTGCTCAAGAGATTTTTCACCTAATCGGTTTAGGGATTCAAACCAGCAACCTCTCGGTTACTGGCCTAATGCGCTTAACCGCTAGGCTACCTTACCTACTACATTGGTTGTTTGAATGTGTAAGATCCACAATTATTTATTTACTCCTCTTACGTGTGCGGTATTTGTAAATGTCTCGGAGAACCTGTTGATTTCTCCCTACAATCTTACCACTGACCTGCACAACTCTCTCTGCGGTATTGTGACTTGCCCAAGTGAGGGAGCCAAACCAGGCAACTACAATAAATGTTAAGACAGGTTCAATAAAACATCTATAAAAGACTGTAAAACATATACTAATACTCAGCCTTCTAAGTTTATGCAGGAAGTACAGTCTTGACTGATATTTAGATAACAGGAAGTATAGTCTGGACTGACATTTAGATAACAGGAAGTACAGTCTGGACTGATATTTAGATAAAAGGAAGTACAGTCTGGACTGACATTTAGATAACAGGAAGTACAGTCTGGACTGGCATTTAGATAACAGGAAGTACAGTCTGGACTGACATTTAGATAACAGGAACTACAGTCTGGACTGACATTTAGATAACAGGAACTACAGTCTGGACTGACATTTAGATAACAGGAAGTACAGTCTGGACTGACATTTAGATAACAGGAAGTACAGTCTGGACTGACATTTAGATAACACCTCCCACAAAGTTCAGCTTGTTGTCAACTATCGTAGTGAGGTACTTACACTCCTCCACCTGTTCAATGCCCCGGTCACCAATGGTATAGCCTCAAAAGCTGTTTAAACTTTAATTTTGATTACATAGATGGCCAGTTCTTGCATCCATAGCTCTGTCTATGAATTTGAGAGTGGTTACATTTCTCCAGCCTCATCCCTCAGCTATTTACCAAAACCCATAACCCGAACACCCTGACCTGAATAGTTCTGCATGAGAGCATCCTGACAAGGACATTCGATGACATTAAAGATCACTTGTGACATCATCCCCTCAGTGACATCGTCCCCTTAGTCCATCATCTTTAACAACTCCTATTGTTCAATGACTCAGACTCACTGAAGGAATGTTTTGAAATGAAGCAAGTACTGTAAATTAAATTACTTGCGCCATTTCAAAACGTTCCTTCAGCGATTCTTTCTCTGAGGGCAGCATGATGATTCCGCAGCATTTAGGAGAGTAATCCATTTTTCTGAACACAATGATTCAAAATGAAAGAGAAATAGTTGCATGCAAGCTGAGTAAATGCTAAATATTGCAAACTAAAAACTATTATTAATTTGTTATTATTGTGGAGCTAACAAGTTTCTATTTTGACATAATTCCCTTGGTTTTACTGAGTGGTGTCCATCATCCCCTTGGTTTTACTGAGTGTCGTCCATTATCCCCTTGGTTTTACTGAGTGTCGTCCATCATGCCCTTGGTTTTACTGAGTGGTGTCCAACATCCCCTTGGTTTTACTGAGTGGTGACCATCATCTCTTTGGTTTTACTGAGTGGTGACCATCATCCCCTTGGTTTAACTGAGTGTCGTCCATCATCCCCTTGGTTTTACTGAGTGGTGGCCATCATCCCCTTGGTTTTACTGAGAGGTGACCATCATCCCCTTGGTTTAACTGAGTGTCGTCCATCATCCCCTTGGTTTTACTGAGTGGTGCCTACCATCCCCTTGGTTCTACTGAGTGGTGGCAATCATCCCCTTAGTTTTACTGAGTAGTCTCTCATCATCCCCTTGGTTTTAATGAGTGGTGTCTATCATCCCCTTTGTTTTACTGAGTGGTGGCCATCATCCCCTTGGCAACATGACTACATGCCTACATGGCACCATGACTACATGACTACATGACAACATGACAACATGACTACATGCATGTCACGCCCTGGCCTTAGTATTCTTTGTTTTCTTTATTATTTTAGTTAGGTCAGGGTGTGACATGGGGAATGTTTGTGTTTTGTCGTTTTGGGTGGTTATATGGTAAAGGGGGTGTTGGGTGTAGTGTATGAGTTTGTGTTGAGTGAATGTTTCTAGGTATGTCTATGGTTGAGTGAATGTGTCTAGGTATGTCTATGGTTGCCTGAGTGGTTCTCAATCAGAGACAGATGTCTTTCATTTGTCTCTGATTGGGAGCCATATTTAAGGCAGCCATGGGCATCATGCATTTGTGGGTAATTGTCTATGTGTAGTGTTTGTGTCAGCACTATCTGTATTTATAGCTTCACGGTCGTCAGTTTTGTTATTTTGTTTCGTTTGTTGCTCTTCTCAAATAAAAGAAGAATGTATTTCTCACATGCTGCGTTTTGGTCCTCTCTACAAAGTCAAGACGATTGTGACAATGCACCATGACTACATGACTACATGGCACCATGACTACATGACAACATGACTACATGGCACCATGACAACATGACTACATGGCACCATGACAACATGACTACATGACAACATGACTACATGCCACCATGACTACATGCCTACATGCCTACATGACTACATGACAACATGACCGCGTGATTACACGACTACACAACTACACGACAACATGACACCATGACAACATGACAACACATTTTGCAGCCTCCCATTTGCACTCTTTCTGCCTTAAAACATTCAAATGTTTAGCATAAATCCCCTGTTTACATAATGATCCCTTGAATCTTTCTACACCTCATTAATATACATCCTTCTCATCATAGGGCATGTCCCCTAATGGTGAGAACATAATTTATTATTGAGGACACTCTGTGCTTTAAACAACAACATTCTTCTGATATGTAATTTCTTCTTGCAGATTTTCTCTGACTAGCCAAATCCAATCCCCTTTTGAAATATATGAGTTGCATTAACACATTGTTTAATGTATTATTCATTTTTCCACTTTGAGAGAGAGAGAGAGAGAGAGAGAGAGAGAGAGAGAGAGAGAGAGAGAGAGAGAGAGAGAGAGAGAGAGAGAGAGAGAGAGAGAGAGAGAGAGAGAGAGAGAGAGAGAGAGAGAGAGAGAGAGAGAGAGAGAGAGAGAGAGAGAGAGAGAGAGAGAGAGAGAGAGAGAGAGAGAGAGAGAGAGGGGTGAGGACATGAGCCTTCACAACAGCCTCCTTCTTGAAAGTGTCATGGACTTGGTCTAGAATGAGTTTGACTTTATTCTTGGGTTTGGCGATAGATTTGCAGAAGATCTGTGGGTGACAACCTTTGCAGGAGGGACATGGGGTGATTAAATTACATTTGCAAGCCTGATGGTTTCCGACGCAGCGCCAGCATCTTCTGTGGTTTTGGATCCAGTTTAAATTGTGGTTGTTGGTCATGTGGCTGAACTGTGCACATCTGGTAATATGGTAATCAGCAGAAGTGCAGTGTGCACAAGGGAGCAAAGTTCTGTACACAATCTTCAAGGAGAATAGATTAAAAGGGAAGTGTGTAGCTCTCGTTGTCCATAAACTGTATATTGACAACCAAATATTCCGAGATACAAAGACTACTCCATGGCTATTCTAAAAATTACAAAGTTCTCATAGAGGAGTCGAATAATGGAACACCAAATACTAGCTATGGTAGGGATTGTAATACTATGTTTTTTTAAATAGATAGAACAGCAATAGAATTCAACAATTGTTAAATAAACTACAACTAAACTATACCATTCAAGATAGGGAGTGTTGTAAAATAATTATTTAACTTACCATTTATAGTATTTTAGAAATGGATAAGATGGCATTAGGAGAAAGGATAACCAGCAAAATAATACGTCTTCAAATATAACGAATTGGAACACAAAAGTGCTCAACCAACAGGGTGGAAATAAAAACATAGCAAACAGAAGACATAGAAGGCACAGTATGTGGGTATGTGTGGATGTATTGTGATGGAAGGTGTGGTGAGGTTTTTTGTGTTTGGAAAAGTGTGGAATTAAGTGAGTGAGAAAGGATATGTTCGCATATTGTAACGGCAGATTTGGAGGTGTAGCAGGGATCGGACCAAGACGCAGCGTACTAAGTGTCCATGTTTTAATATAATCAACTGAACAAGACACAATACAAAATAACAAAAGTAAATCTAACCGAAAACAGTCCCGTGTGGCACAAACACTGACACAGGAAACAATCACCCACAAACCAACAGTGAAAAACAGGCTACCTAAATATGGTTCCCAATCAGAGACAACGCAAAACACCTGCCTCTGATTGAGAACCATATCAGGCCAATATGACAAACCTAAACATAGAAACACAGAACATAGACTATACCCACCCAGCTCACGTCCTGACCAACTAAATAAAGACTAAACAAAGGAAATAAGGTCAGGAACGTGACACATATCCCAGAACCAATGTGTGTCTGTGAGCAGGGTTTACGAGAGAGAGCTTTACATTTTAAAATAAATTATACATCTAATTTATTTATTTATTGTCCTATCATGATGAAACGGTCCCCAACCCTATACCTTAGACACCCACCTGAGCCACCCATACACTTAAGAGAAGTCCTTATCTGTTTTATGGGCTTACTGTAAGTTGCCTATATGCAGCCAAAACAGAAAGAGGATTGTGGACAGAGACCTACACTACCATTCAAAGTTTGGGGTCATTTAAAAAGGTCCTTGTTTAAAAAAAATATATATATATATTTTGTCCATTAAAATAACATCAAATTGATCAGAAATACAGTTTAGACATGGTTAATGTTGTAAATGACTATGGTAGCTGGAAACGGCTGATTTTTTTATGGAATATCTACATAGGCGTACAGAGTCCCATTATCAGTAATCATCACTCCTGTGTTCCAATGGCACGTTGTGTTAGCTAATCCAAGTTTATCATTTTAAAAGGCTAATTGATCATTAGAAAACCCTTTTGCAATTATGTTAGCACAGCTGAAAACTGTTGTCCTGATTAGAAAAAACAATAAAACTGTCCTTCTTTAGACTAGTTGAGTGTCTGGAGCATCAGCATTTGTGGGTTCGATAACAGGCTCAAAATGGCCTGAAATTAAGAACTTTCTTCTGAAACTCGTCAGTCTATTCTTGTTCTAAGAAATGAAGGCTATTCCATGAGAGACATTGCCAAGAAACTGAACATCTCATACAACGCTATGTACTACTCCCTTCACAGAACAGCGCAAACTGGCTCTAACCAGAATAGAAAGAGGAGTGGGACGTTGACGTTGAGACTGGTGCTTTGCGGGTACTATTAAATGAAGCTGCCAGTTGAGGACCTGAGGCTTCTGTTTCTAAAACTAGACGCTCTCATGTATTAATGTACCGGGGCCTCCCACTCTTTCTATTGGTTAGAGCCAGTTTGCGTTGTTCTGTGAAGGGAGTAGCACACAGCGTTGTACGAGATCTTAAGTTTCTTGGCAATTTCTCGCACGGAATAGCCTTCATTTTTCAGAACAAGAATAGACTGACGAGTTTCAGAAGAAAGTTTTTTGTTTATAGCCATTTTCAGCCTGTAATCGAACCCACAAATGCTAAAGCTCCAGATACTCAATTAGTCTAAAGAAGGGCAGTTTTATTGCTTCTTTAATCAGCACAATGGTTTTCAGCTGTGCTAACATAATTGCAAAAGGGTTTTCTAATGATCAATTAGCCTTTTAAAATGATAAACTTGGATCAGCTAACACAACGTGCCATTGGAACACAGGAGTGATGATTGCTAATAATGGGCCTCTGTCCGCCCAATAGTCATTTACAATATTAACAATGTCTACACTGTATTTCTGATCAATTTGATGTTATTTTAATGGACAAAAAATGTGTTTTTCTTTAAAAAAACAAGGGCATTTCTAAGTGACCCCTAACTTTTGAATGGTAGTGTATATGTATTTGAAAAAATATATGGGGGATTGGAAGTGATGCAGACAATTACATTGATGGACGCTACAATCTATCTGCAAAATTAAAGCTGATCTACCCCATAAAATAACAAAAAACGAAACAAAAAAAATCAGCAGAAGTGCAGTGTGCACAAGGAAGTAAACGGGGTAATGATAGCGGGAACTGCTCAGGCCGGAAGTTTCTACAGCAGTAGCTCAATATGGGAGCCACACAGCAGCCCAGCTTGACCTTGATAGCCCATGTTTTTCAGGAGCCCAACCAGGGCTTGAACACAGGGGCAAAAGTCATCCAATGCATGGCTATCTCCTGATCTGATAGGTGGAAGGTCCATGATTGCCTTGATCTCCTTGTAGGTAGGGATTAGCACGAGTACTCCATTCAAGGTTTGTACTCCATTGCTAATAAACAATACAAGTACTTGGAATTAGTACTCTGGTGAATTGTGGGAATGTTGGACCCTCTGTTGTCCTGTATGGTCTTCTGCCTGGTCGGATGGTTGGATTGGAGATGCCACAGGTTGGGGACACTACAGGCCAAGGATAGGCTGGAGGAGGAGCCTGGGGGTGAGGTGGCAGAGTTGTTTGATAGGCTACAGCCCCAGAATGGTGGCCCACTGCCAGTGGTTCAGGTGCTGCCTGAGCTTGATCAGATGTAGCTAGTGCCAACACTGGGAGGTGTGTTGGTGTGGAGTAGTGCCTTGGACTGGAATATTATACTACTATATGGATGTTACATATTGCATTGTTATTGCCGAAAAACAGATATCTGTTGGTCTTTAATATTAATGCCCCCAAATGTACAGTGAATATCAAAGCCTACTGAACATTATGTTGCTGTAGTTTCATTGTCATGTTGAATCAATCTAAAACATTTTTTATTTTATTTACCTTGTCAAATCAATTAAGAACAAATTCTTATTTACAATGACAGCCTACCCCAGCCAAACCCAGATGATGCTGGACCAATTGCGCACATTCACGGCCAGACTCCCAATCACAGCCAGATGTGATACAACCTGGATTCAAACCAGGGACTGCAGTGACGTCTCTTGCACTAAGATGCAGTGCCTTAGACCGCGGCGCCACTCGGGAGCCCAACACAGTACCTTCTACATTCTGAAGATGTCAAATAGATGCCAAAATTCAATGTTTATTTTTTTATATATACTTTTTTAATGTATGCTCTCTATTTGTCAGTGTTCCAAACTGGGCATTATTTGTCTTTTTACCTAAACATACAAACACCATCAGATAGAATTTATAGCAAGCAGTGCACTGGAATGACATTCACTTTCATGGAATGGGTGGCTGAAACCACACCACCAATGAGGCACGAATATGACTGCATTGAGGCATACTGTATGTCACTGTGCTTCTAAGGCTATATGCACCATGCCACTGCTTACTTCATTTGTTCATTTAGCAAACAAGACAGCTCATCATCTAGTGCCTTTATCACAGTCAACACACCCATATTTTAATATTAATTAGCTTTAAAAATGAAACATTTTCTCTCAGCTTCATGGCAAAATGTGTAGAATAGCATAAGATTAGCTATACAACTGCAAATGTTCCTCTTTGCCCCATGGCACAATGTGTAGAATTGCAGGAAGTTAGTTGTTTCCCCCCATCATTAAGTAATATAATTTGAAGGTAACAATGCACATTATTACTGGGTCATGTTGGGCCTTGGATCTTATTGTGTCTGCACCCAAGTCATCATGTAGGTCAAGTGATCATCTTATGATATTAGAGGGGTTCTGGTGTGGGATGGAGTGCTTTACCGTGGAGTGTCTGTAAGAACACTACCCTCCGAGCACACTATGTCATTTCAACATGGATAATTGGGTAATATTTGGTTGTGACTTTGATCAATAAGATTACAACCTATATTCATCCACTCAAAAAGACAGACAAAGTTAGTTGAATTTCCAATGTGTTATCACTGTTTTCAATCATCTAAAAGCACTACCAAATAAAATAAAAAAAATCTAAGTTAAAGAATAAGACTAAATAAATCAAACTTTAAATGCACTTTCAATAAAGTGTTGATATGATTTAGTTCTATTCTTTTTTTGATTTTGGTTGAGATGGTGATGTGAATCCAACATATCAATGATTAATTTGTAGACATGCTAGAATTAAAGCCAGACTAAGTCAGTAGCACAGATGTAACTATCCAAGACATCTGCTGGGTGTCAATCTGGCGTAGGATATAGGTAAGAGCCCATTCAGTGATAAAGCTCTCTTTGCTCAGAAAGTTAGTGAGATGTCTTGGATTGAGGTAAGGGGATCTCTATAGCTTCTTTCCATTCGACTGGAACGATGCCCTCTTGTAGAGATAAGTTAAGAACGTCAGCCAATGGTCCACGCTCAATTCATTTGCAAACTCCTTTATTAGCAAACTCCGTTAAACGTTTCAGGTTTTCAACTTCTGTAGCTTTTTGTAGACTTCCCAGGGTTGGACCGTTGGAGCAGGACATGCTGGTAAAAAGGAGGGCAGCAGTGCTGGGTTGATGGGTGGTAGGGACTGTTTTACTTTTGATAGTGTTTTGTTCATTTAATTTGCTGTACCATGCCTATCGTCTGGTCTAAGACCCTCTTTGTGGAAGGTTGCCTCAGTTTGGGAGAGGATGGCTAAGTCTTTGATGTTCTTATGCCACTGGGCATAATGAAACAGCATTCACTGTTACTTAACTACTCTATTGTTTAGTCTACATTAGGCTTTATAAATCAATTCTAGAATATAATAATGCTTCTATAATTGCCTCTCTGAGTTGCACAAAATAAATAGGCTGTTCTTTAAGTGAGTCACATTATACAGTAACACCATGCATTTTAGAAGATCATTTCAATTGCCCTCCATTCAACAACAGGCATGATTCACCAGTTGCATTTCCCGGAATGAGAAGGCAACATGGTTTTGATGCCTCCCAGTGGAGGATTAGAGCAAACATTTGTTGCACTTCCCATCTCTCACAAGGTGAAACTGCAATGTCCACTGGCAATGATACCTCATACCCAGATATTAGACTACCAGTAAAGTGTGATGGAGGGGCTTGAAAACACACATGGCTCTTATTTATCTCCAGTGTAGACAAACTCTCATTCCCATTTTATATCCAAATTATTACAAACACCCCCTGCAAATAGAGATAAAATACAAAGCAATTCTGTTAAAGGTGGGAATACTTCATATTTTGTTACAGCTTAACAATTGGCCAACTTGGCTCAGAGAAAGTATTGCATATATCCCATATGCCAACACATGTTTTTGTTTCAGATCCCTGAACTACAACTAGCCAATGCTTAGTGATTTGTAAGATCAGAATTACCTTCTATCTTTCAGGCTACATCAAGGTTTACCAAGGAGAACCCTAAAAAATAGAACAACCAACAAATTACAGAAAATGTGTGACAGAATTAAAGCCTCTGCAGCTTTAGAAGTAGGCAGCAATAGCCACTCTTCATATTTATTATGGCAATTAAGAATACTTCAATTATGGGATATTTATAATGGAATACTGTATGTTAAATATATTTAAAATGACCTAAAACAACATATTGTGTAAAGGTGCTGAAGGCTGTGCCCAACAGAGTGATAATGATCTTGCATGGCATCAAAACATGTTCCTACATACACACACCAAGCCCACTTTTCCCAGTACTTGATAAAGCATTTAAGTAACCACTTATGTTACAAGAAACATGTGATATGACACATGACGTGTCATTCGTCCTCATTTACAAAGTCGCAATTTTGTAACCGGGGACAGTGGCTATCTATGTGGCAAAGACACTAGGAAACGTACAATAAATGATTCAATATTACTACCTCCATCTTTGAAAAATCAATGTAGCAACTCAGTTTTCCCCACCCTGCAGCCTGGTCAGCGTGAGCTGACAGTGACAGCAGCACGCTTGCGCAGTATGTCCACTGGCTCGGAGTCGGTGCTGAAGTTGGGCGGATGGAAGAAAAACACCGCCGATGGAGATTATAAGGCAGGATGCATCTTTACTGTGCGATTTAACAAGCATCAACATAAAACACGTATAAATGAACCACTACAGAATACTGACAACCAGAATTAAAAGGGTAAGATTATGGATATTCTTCATTCTTCTGTTAAATGTCCCACGAGCTAGCACTAGCCATGCTAGTCTCATAGCTAGCTGCCGCCTCTTCTTCGCAGCACAGAAAATTAGATAACGGTCTAATGTTAGCTAGCTATACAGAAATTGGGGGTTATTCTTATTTTTGTTGATGCGACAATAAGGCACTATCGTAGTATTCTATCAGTTTTGCATTATCATGCGGTGTCTTGCCAAGCAGAATCAGATTGTCTTTGCAGCTAACGTTACATGCAATGTTTTAGCTAGCTAGTTAGTGCAGAATCACAGCTGCAGATGCTTCGAATCACAGAGAACCACGCAAAACACCCCAGAAGCTGCAGGCAAGGACAGCTATGATGCGAATGTTTTAGCAAATTATGGCAAGCATGTTATATGCTTTTAAGTGTATTTAGTTAACTAGCTCTAAAATGTACGATTTTACCACTGCTCACTAGCTAACTATGTCATACATTTCAATTGGCAGCGAGTCAGTTTACTTGGTATTGCTGAACTAGGCTACCGCTCCTGCCTGCCGTTTTCCATATGGAATATAAAGGGAGAACCTCAATTGATCCTCGATTACTCGCGTCCTTTCCACCTTCCTCTCCTCGGCTCATTTTGAAAAAGGTCAAAGGTAATCCAGGAGAGGTTGTGAAGAGAGGGAACTTGGAAACATTAGAACAAGTCATTAGAAATGACTCCTCCACTAGCACATCATCAGGAAAATTACGTTTACAGAGGTGGAATGCCAAAATACAAGTGGTAAAAATAAATGCGGAGGTGTGCTAGACATTTCACAATAACAGCACTTACAGTTGACCAGGGCAGCTCTAGCAGGGTAGAAATTTGACTGACTTGTTGCAAAGGTGGCATCCTATGACAGTGCCATGTTGAATTCACTGAGCTTTTCAGTAAGGCCATTCTACTGCCAAAGAGAGGTCCATACAAAAATGGTTTGTTGAGATCATTTTTGGAAAACCATCGAACACATTTGGGATGATATAATATGTGTATCTTACGTTGATTGTGAAGCTGCATCTCAGTGCTAGAGGAGTCACTATAGACACCCTTGTTCGATTCCAGGCTGTATCACAACGGCCGTGATTGCGAGTCCCATAGGGCGGCGCACAATTGGCCCAGCGTCGTCCGGGTTTGTCCGGTGTAGGCCGTCATTGTAAATAGTAATTTGATCTTAACTGACTTGCCTAGTATAATTTAGGTGAACTATCTCTTTAACAAATTGACAATTGAATTAGATAGAGCACTAGCCTAATCTTTGTATCGGTGCCATTATGGCAACTGTGACCGCATGGGCGGCGACATTGAGGCTACCTCCATTTTTTTAAAGTAGTTTTGTGCGTTTCAAAAAGCATAAAGCTAATATTGGTGATTTACCTCCACCTGCAGTGCTGGAAACCTGACAAATCTTCTGTATCATTCATTTACTGTGGCCACTAGATGTCGGTAATATAGCTCAAAGCCATTTACTATCTAGGCAAACCAATTTAAAGAAGGCAATGCTATGATCATTGACTGATCAAACCATAAGAATCCCAACACAGTTAACTACTTTAAAATGATGGCAATGTCCATGCTAAAATTGATTATATCCATCTAGAGTCCTATATATATCTCAATGGTATTGACACTCCTACAATATAGCGAATCCGTTTCTGCGCCACGGAGGATAGAAGGACGGCGGAGCCAAGGAGAGGACGGACTTATGCCCAAATTGAGAAAAGGCCATAGGCTATCACACAAACAGCCATGATGTAAAATTGCCATGCATTCATTCCAGTCTAGCTATTTAATTGACAGGTACTGTAGTGATGATGGACTATACCATGTCAATTTCCTGGGAAAGTCAACCTGATCATGCAAAATAAAAAGTATTTTAAAAACATTCATAATTATCCTTAATGTCTAAATGTTGGAGTACAGACTTTATTTGACCAGTTAAAGTAGAAAAACTGCATGCATTTTGGACATTACGGAGTAGGAAGCCAAGTCTCAAATACGTTTTTTCAGTCAGTCATATTTCATGGCTTGCCTGAAAGGGCTCACAGAGCTTGTTTTTCCACTCCCAGCTATCCACCAGTGTGTGTTATGAAGTTGAGATGTTAATGAAGTAGGGCTGACCCCATCTAGTCGATTGTTTGGTTGATAGGCTGTTGGTCAACAGATTTAAAAAAAATAAAAAAAATAAAAAAATAATAATAATAATAATTGTGGAGTAGACACACTTTTTTTTCATGGCACATGAGACCTTAGCCTTACTTGTGCCTGGATGTTACAGTCCATCACTCGAAGACTGGCATCTGCCAAGTAAGACAGTATTTGCCTTGGCACGCAAAGCAATTTGATAAAGTTGATAAAATAAGTGAAATTGCATTTGTTTCAAAATTGGGTTTGTTTTCCATAAATAGCTACTGCTTTGGACATGACACCATTTGTGAGAGTATTCCTTAGGCCTACAGTATGTGTGAAAATAATGTGTCTTTGAAATGTCAGGTCAAGTAGAAGGGGATGCACAAGGTGTGTCTAATGCACTCTCTCCCACCAATTCATGCGCACCAATTCAACTTCATTGTGTGAATTGTATGCTCTTTGATTGTTAGTCTATCAATTCCTCATCACCAGTAGTACATTTACTGTTAATCCCCATCATTTCTAATCTACAATGTGTGTTTGGTTAGTGTCATTTCTGTTAATGCATTCCTTATATTATTATACCAGTATTTTGCGGTTGTCATTGTCGGAGTGGACATGTTGTTTACAGAGCTCACAACCTATGCTACACTTGTGAGGAACAAGTTTTAGTTTATTTCATTCCATTTACTCATTGTCTTTTGTTTGAAGCGCTCCTGTCAGTGTTGAGCAAGGACACGCACCTGATTTATGCATAGAAGTAGGCATAGGCTACCTAGACCGCAAATGTATAAATGTGCCCATTTGGGGATCTACTTTTACATTTAGCAGATGCTCTTATTCAGAGCGGTCCTCTATTGGGAATGAGGAGAGGTCCTGGGGATGTGAGTCCTTTGTTGGGACTGAGGAGATGTCCTGGGGATGTGAGTCCTCTGTTGGGACTGAGGAGAGTCCTGGGGATGTGCAACAGCATGTTATTGTTAGTGGAACATTTTCTTAGGCTACCGTTTGGGTAGTCCCACTCTTCACATACAGTACCAGTCAAACGTTTGGACACACCTACTCATTCCAGGGTTTTTCTTTATTTTTACTATTTTCTACATTGTAGAATAATAGTGAAGACATTAAAACTATGAAATAACACTTATGGAATCATGTAGTAACCAAAAAAGTGTTAAACAAATTAAAATATATTTTCTATTTGAGATTCTTCAAAGTAGCCACCCTTTGCCTTGATGACAGCTTTGCACACTCTTGGCATTCTCTCAACCAGCTTCATGAGGTATTCGCCTGGAATGCATTTCAATTAACAGGTGTGCTTTGTGGAATTTCTTTCCTTCTTTATGCGTTTGCGCCAATCAGTTGTGTTGTGACAAGGTAGGGTTGGTATACAGAAGATAGCCCTATTTGGTAAAAGACCAATTCCATATTATGGCAAGAACAGCTCAAATAAGCAAAGTGAAATGACAGTCCATTGCTTTAAGACATGAAGGTCAGTCAATCCGGAAAATTTCAAGTGCAGTCGCAAAAACCATCAAGCGCTATGATGAAACTGGCTCTCATGAGGACTGCCACAGGAAAGGAAGACCCAGAGTTACCTCTGCTGCAGAGGATAAGTTCATTAGAGTTACCAGCCTCAGAAATTGCAGCCCAAATAAATGCATCACAGAGTTCAATTAACAGACACACCTCAACATCAACTTTCAGAGGAGACTGCGTGAATCAGGCCTTCATGGTCGAATTGCTGCAAAGAAACCACTACTAAAGGACACCAATAATAAGAAGAGGCTTATTTGGGCCAAGAAACACGAGCAATGGACATTAGACTGGTGGAAATGTGTCCTTTGGTCTGAGTCTAAATTTGAGATTTTTGGTTCCAACCGCTGTGTCTTTGTGAGATGCAGAATAGGTGAACGGATGATCTCCGTATGTGTGGTTCCCACCGTGAAGCATGAAGGAAGAGGTGTGGGGGTGCTTTGCTGGTGACACTGTCTGTGATTTATTTAGAATTCAAGGCACACTTAACCAGCATGGCTACCACATCATTCTGCAGCGATACACCATCCCATCTGGTTTGCACTTAGTCCCACTATCATTTGTTTTTCAACTGGACAATGACCCAAAACACACCTCCATGCTGTGTAAAGGCTGTTTTACCAAGAAGGAGAGTGATGGAGTGCTGCATCAGATGACCTGGCCTCCACAATCACCCGACCTAAACCCAATTGAGATGGTTTGGGATCAGTTGGACCGCAGAGTGAAGGAAAAGCAGCCAACAAATGCTCAGCATATGAGGGAACTCCTTCAAGAATGTTGGAAAAGCATTCCAGGTGATTCCATTCCACCTCATGAAGCTGGTTGAGAGAATGCCAAGACTATGCCTAGGTGTCAAGGCAAACGATGGCTACTGTGAAGAATCTCAAATATAAAATATACTTCGATTTGCTTAACAATTTTTTTGGTAACTGTTATTTAATAGTTTTGATGTCTTCATTATTATTCTACAATGTAGAAAATAGTAAAAATAAAGACAACCCTTGAATGAGTAGGTCTGTCCAAACTTTTGACTGGTACAGTATGTCTATTTTTTATTTATTGGATAGGACCTGAAGTATAGAGGAGAGGGTGCTGAAATAGCAGTGGGACAGATTGGAGGAGAGGGTACTGAAATAGCAGTGGGACAGATTGGAGGAGAGGGTACTGAAATAGCAGTGGGCCAGATTGGAGGAGAGGGTACTGAAATAGCAGTGGGCCAGATTGGAGGAGAGGGTACTGAAATAGCAGTGGGCCAGATTGGAGGAGAGGGTACTGAAATAGCAGTGGGACAGATTGGAGGAGAGGGTGCTGAAATAGCAGTGGGCAGATTGGAGGAGAGGGTGCTGAAATAGCAGTGGGACAGATTGGAGGAGAGGGTGCTGAAATAGCAGTGGGACAGATTGGAGGAGAGGGTGCTGAAATAGCAGTGGGCCAGATTGGAGGAGAGGGTGCTGAAATAGCAGTGGGACAGATTGGAGGAGAGGGTGCTGAAATAGCAGTGGGACAGATTGGAGGAGATGGTGCTGAAATAGCAGTGGGACAGATTGGAGGAGATGGTGCTGAAATAGCAGTGGGACAGATTGGAGGAGATGGTGCTGAAATAGCAGTGGGACAGATTGGAGGAGAGGGTACTGAAATAGTAGTGGGCCAGATTGGAGGAGAGGGTGCTGAAATAGCAGTGGGCCAGATTGGAGGAGAGGGTGCTGAAATGGCAGTGGGACAGATTGGAGGAGAGGGTGCTGAATTAGCAGTGGGACAGATTGGAGGAGATGGTGCTGAATTAGCAGTGGGACAGATTGGAGGAGATGGTGCTGAATTAGCAGTGGGACAGATTGGAGGAGATGGTGCTGAATTAGCAGTGGGACAGATTGGAGGAGAGGGTGCTGAAATAGCAGTGAGACAGATTGGAGGAGAGGGTGCTGAAATAGCAGTGAGACATATTGGAGGAGAGGGTGCTGAAATAGCAGTGGGACGGATTGGAGGAGATGGTGCTGAAATAGCAGTGGGCCGGATTGGAGGAGAGGGTGCTGAATTAGCAGTGGGCCAGATTGGAGGAGAGGGTACTGAAATAGCAGTGGGACAGATTGGAGGAGAGGGTGCTGAAATAGCAGTGGTCCAGATTGGAGGAGAGGGTACTGAAATAGCAGTGGGCCAGATTGGAGGAGAGGGTGCTGAAATAGCAGTGGGCCAGATTGGAGGAGATGGTACTGAAATAGCAGTGGGACAGATTGGAGGAGATGGTGCTGAATTAGCAGTGGGGCAGATTGGAGGAGATGGTACTGAAATAGCAGTGGGACAGATTGGAATTCCTAGGCCAGTAGACACTTTTTCCTGACAGAGTTAACTTTGACTTGTAAGTACATGGAATAAAGTGTTTATTGTGAACCTCCTGATCCTCTGTATAGTACCCTGCCTTGCTGAGGTCTGTCAGTGACTCTCCCCAGGCCATGTTAGGAACCAGATGAGAAAGGATCTCTGTAGTTGTCATGGATATGACCATCTAGACCTCTGCAGTCATGTGTTTGCAGTAGTTCTGCAGTATAGGCCCAAGCTATAGCTAGCCTAAAACAACTCACATGTCCATAACAGTCACTTTTGAAAACTGTTAGACTATTGCCTCCATTATGCACAGTTTCATTTTTGGAGGTGTCGAATAAGAGACCAACCAGGATTTGTGGTGGAGTTCATCAAGAGTGAAAAGTCCTGGAGGGCCATGTTTCCACTTTTTTATTTTATTTATTTTTGACCAATTAAGACCTAGACTACTATGTGAAGGGAGTTCCTAACCAATCAATGACCTTAATTAATCAATCACCTGCAGACACATGGTCCTCCAGGAATTGAGTTTGACACTCCTGGCCTAATGGTCAAAGGTTAATATAAACTTACTATCTGTCTGTACAATATTACTATGCACTGTATTTCTCTGTTCTTTTTTTTTCAGATGGTATATTTTTGCTCCCCTTGCACTCAACACTGCAAATGGTCCACCCACTGAGTCCCTGAGCTCTGCTGAGACCCAGGGCGGGGACTGCTGTCCTCCTCATCCCTCCTCACCTCCTGGCCCTCCATCAGTGATGGTGAGAACAACGATACTACTCTGTAGACACACCCTAGTGCTTTACTTCTGAACCCACCCAAGTTCAACCCAACCACTTACCTCAGCGCCATGATTCTCCTGCCGTGTCTGTCTGTGGAAACAACTGACTAATTCTCATGGTAGGTTACATAGGGCAGAGTTCCATGACCTTATAGTAGTGAATGTGACTGCTAAGTTTTATCCTACATATATCTGTCCATCATTTAAGGAAATTCAGTATGCTCCTATTTGAATTCTCAAAATTCTATTCAGCTGTATGCATCTGACAGACTCCTATAAATTGCTCTGGATTAGTGTTTGCAGTATGGGTAGAAACTAGAGAGTGGCAGGAGGGCCGGGACCCTTGGTGGCTGCTTTAGATCGGCCCTATTAATTAAGCCTACAGTACTCTACTAACCCTATTAAGCCTACAGTACTCTACTAACCCTATTAAGCCTACAGTACTCTACTAACCCTATTAAGCCTACATTACCCTACTAAGAACAGATTATAATTATAATCATTCTAACAGGTTAATAATTACCATTGTGCATAATCTGGGTGTGGAGCACGAGCCCCACTTATCTAGACTGCTAACTCTGAATATGATATTGTTACTGTATAGACATGTAGGCTAATTGATTAATCAATCAGTAAATGTAGGCTAATGTCCTACAAAAACTTTGTAGGGCTGCATCTCTCCCTCCACTGTGTGCACAAGGGGAGAGGGAGTGAGAGTAGCGCTCTCACACAGCAGCCAACAGCGAAACAGGCACAGGCAGATACTCTCATAGCAGGAATCAACATAATGCATAAATTATTACTTTTGACCAAATAATGGTTTTCGAAAATCTATAAGAATGTTGTGTAGGAAAATCACCCAAAATTTTGCGACGTACGCAAAACGCTTCTGTAAGAGGAAGGCAATGTTAGTCTCGGTAATTTTCAGTTTATCGTCCTATAGCAAGATCAAAGACCGTACATTTCCCAAATGGCTAATGAAATAGAAATTCTCCTCACTGTAGTTCGACAGTAGAAATACGGTAAGAAATTCATCCTGGCCAAAATGTGATGGAGTTGCAGAATGAAAAGGAGGTTCTTTGGCTAAGCCTATATTTGTGTTTCCACATGGAGAGTTCTTTTATTTGCATTTCTTTTCAGTGGCGTGGACGTGTCCCCAGCTAGAACAAAGGTGTTTGTCACTGTATTTTGCATCAATGTGCATGTTTTCCACCGGTGGAAGGTGAATAACCGATGGCTGCTCAAGTGGTCAACTCAGGATTTGCATATTTGGCCTATTGGTCCATGTATCATCATGGATGTTAAAGTTTAGGCTACTCAGAGAGTACGGAAACCTCCTCACTGATCATTGATAGTGTCCGTAAATACGGAGCAAAAGTTGAATGATGACTTTGCAGGTAAGATAATCCTTTATTTAATATTTTTTGGATTCAAAAGAAAAGTTTAAAAGTAGTGAAGTAGAATCACAGGAGAGATTAAATGAGGGCAGAGAGGAAATTTATTTTAAGGTTAGCCTAAATATATAATCTACATTACTACTTGGGGCTCGTGCTCCACACCCAGATTATGCACAATGGTAATTATTAACCTGTTAGAATTATTATAATTATAATCTGTTCTTTGAGATTGATTTGAAACAAGCACTATCGTACCATTCAGCACCAGGATGTTAATTACCTGCAAAGTCATCATTCAACTTTTGCTCCGTATTTACGGACACTATCAATGATCAGTGAGGAGGTTTCCGTACTCTCTGAGTAGCCTAAACTTTATTCAGCACCAGGATGTTAATAATTGTGGTGATTGTACCAGAATGTTTCCATTGTTGGCTCACATCTTTTTACGTTTGCTCGTCTTATTTACTAGGAATGTTCCCAATAGGCTCCTCATTTTATTGGTTGATTGACCCGAATGTGCTTGATAGGAAGTAAAACATTTGACTTTGTATCCTACTTTTGTTGGCTCTCACAATGGAGATATTCAAATCAAAATGTATTTGTCACATGCGCCGAATACAACAGGTACCTTCCCGTGAAATGCTTACTTAAAAGCCCTTAACCAACAATGCAGTTCAAGAAATACAGTATACAAAAATATTTACTAAATAATGTAAAGAAATTAATAATTGAATCAATCAAAAAGTAACACAATAAATGTACATAACAATAACAAGGCTATATACAGGGGGTACCGGTACCGAGTCAATGTGCGGGGGTACAGGTTAGTGGAGGTAATTTGTAAAGTGACTATGCATAGATGATAAACAGCGAGTCGCAGCAATGTAAAAACAAATGGGGGGGGGGGTCAATGTAAATAGTCTGGGTGGATTAATTTTTCAGCAGTCTTATGGCTTGGTGGTAGAAGCTGTTATTAAGAAGCCTTTTGGTTCTAGACTTGGCGCTCCGGTACCACTTGCCATGAGGTAGCAGAGAGAGCAGTCTATGACTTTGGGGACTGGAGTCGTTAACTTTTTGGGCTTCCTTTGACACCGCCTAGTATATATGTCCTGGATGTCAGGAAGCTTGCCCCCAGTGATGTACAGGGCCATACGCACTACCCTCTGTAGTGCCTTACGGTCAGATGCCGAGCAGTTGCAATACCAGGCGGTGATGCAACCGGTCAGGATGCTCTCGATGGTGCAGCTGTAGAACTTTTTGAGGATATGGGGACCCATGCCAAATCTTTTCAGTCTCCTGAGGGGGAAAAGGTGTTGTTGTGCCCTCTTCACAGCTGTCTTGGTTTGTTTGGACCAACTTTGTTTGTTGGTGATGAGGACACCAAGGAACTTGAAACTCTTGACCTGCTCCACTACAGCCCCGTCGATGTTAATGGGGGCCTGTTCGGCCCTCCTTTTCCTGTAGTCCACGATCAGCTCCTTTGTCTTGCTCACATTGAGAGCGAGGTTGTTGTCCTGGCACCACACTGCCAGGTCTCATCGTTGTCGGTGATCAGGCCTACCACTGTTGTGTCGTCAGCAAATTGAATGATGGTGTTGGAGTTGTGCTTGGCCATGCAGTCGTGGGTGAACAGGGAGTACAGGAGGGGACTAAGCCCAAGTGTTAAGGACCAGCGTGGCAGATGTGTTGTTGCCTACCCTTACCACCTGGGGGCGGCCCATCAGGAAGTCCAGGATCAAGTTGCAGAGGGAGGTGTTTAGTCCCAGGGTCCTTAGCTTAGTGATGCGCTTTGTGGGCACTATGGTGTTGAACGCTGAGCTGTAGTCAATTGCACACAGCTATTGCGCTGCAACCTTTTAGGCTAGCTTGTTTTCTTCCTCATTACTCACATATAGGCCTAGTAGGCTATAGACCTTCTAGTCACATACAGGCCTAGTAGGCTATATACCCTTTACTCACATATAGGCCTAGTAGGCTATATAACCTTTACTCACATATAGGCCTAGCAGGCTATATAACCTTTACTCACATATAGGCCTAGTAGGCTATAGACCTTCTAGTCACATACAGGCCTAGTAGGCTATATACCCTTTACTCACATATAGGCCTAGTAGGCTATATAACCTTTACTCACATATAGGCCTAGCAGGCTATATAACCTTTACAACCTTTACTCACATATAGGCCTAGCAGGCTATATAACATTTACTCACATATAGGCCTAGTAGGCTATAGACCTTCTAGTCACATACAGGCCTAGTAGGCTATATACCCTTTACTCACATATAGGCCTAGTAGGCTATATAACCTTTACTCACATATAGGCCTAGCAGGCTATATAACCTTTACTCACATATAGGCCTAGTAGGCTATATAACCTTTACTCACATGCAGGCTATATAACCTTTACTCACATATAGGCCTAGCAGGCTATATAACCTTTACTCACATATAGGCCTAGCAGGCTATATAACCTTTACTCACATATAGGCCTAGCAGGCTATATAACCTTTACTCACATATAGGCCTAGCAGGCTATATAACCTTTACTCACATATAGGCCTAGCAGGCTATATAACCTTTACTCACATATAGGCCTAGCAGGCTATATAACCTTTACTCACATATAGGCCTAGCAGGCTATATAACCTTTACTCACATATAGGCCTAGCAGGCTATATAACCTTTACTCACATATAGGCCTAGCAGGCTATATAACCTTTACTCACATATAGGCCTAGCAGGCTATATAACCTTTACTCACATATAGGCCTAGCAGGCTATATAACCTTTACTCACATATAGGCCTAGCAGGCTATATAACCTTTACTCACATATAGGCCTAGCAGGCTATATAACCTTTACTCACATATAGGCCTAGCAGGCTATATAACCTTTACTCACATATAGGCCTAGCAGGCTATATAACCTTTACTCACATATAGGCCTAGCAGGCTATATAACCTTTACTCACATATAGGCCTAGCAGGCTATATAACCTTTACTCACATATAGGCCTAGCAGGCTATATAACCTTTACTCACATATAGGCCTAGCAGGCTATATAACCTTTACTCACATATAGGCCTAGCAGGCTATACACCCTTTACTCACATATAGGCCTAGCAGGCTATACACCCTTTACTCACATAGGCTTAGTAAACTGTAGACAGTACCTCCTTGTCATTGTGGAAGTACAGAACATTATTCTTTGCTCATGGTCACGTCTTTGCATGTGAAGGTAGTGACAATGATATACTTACATTCTTATACTTACTTGCCTAGTGTAATTTAGGTGAACAGCCTGGAAAGCCTGGATTCGAACCAGGGACTGTAGTGACTCCTCTTGCACTGAGATGCAGTGCCTTAGACCGTTGTGTGTGTGTGTGTGTGTGTGTGTGTGTGTGTGTGTATCTATTTAACTGTACTGGAATTCTTAAAAGGCCGCAAAAATTTTCAATATCGGTTCTCGGTATAGTTTTTTTTTTTGGCAAGGAAAATATCGGATATCGGTATGGGCCAAAAATGTGATATCGGTGCATCACTATCCCTAACCAATGTTGTGATATTCATCCATCTATGAGGGAGATAGGATTGTCCCTAACCAACGTGTTTGGGTTTCCTCCACAGCCCCGAAGTTTAAGCGGAGTTGACATGAGAAAACGGCAGCAGCCACACATTGAAGGACCTCCCCAGGCGCCTGGCCACCCACGACCCAACAACTGCTGCATGTGCTGGTGTGGTTGTTGTAAATGCCTCTGGTACGTCAAACCTCCCTTTCTGGTTTCTGTCCCCATGTCTCCTCCATTTTCAATAGGCCATGGTTCTACAAATAACCTGAAGTCCCTGCTATAGACTGAATAAGAAACATTACTTTCATGACCACATCCCTTTCAACCTCACTCTAAAAATGTTTTGATATAAGTGGGGGAAGAGTAGTGTAAACTAGAGGGAATTGTCCCCCCTTTAATTCAAAATGACCAATATTCATACATTATTGCCTTTATCCACCCAGTATTTAGGCCAATCACATTTTGTATAGATCAAGGTAATGAATGCTGAAATACTGTAGGTCTTTTTCCCCTCAGTGTTTTCAGTACTATGGGTGCATAGACAATGTTTATCAGACCAATTATCTGCTGCATGGGGAAAGAGTTCAAGAAAAGACACTCCCATATACTACTGTTTGCTTACTAGGGCCAGGAATTGCCAGGGCCCTCACGATACGATATTATCGCTCTACTTAGGTGCTGATACGATACTGTATTTATTGCGACTTTTACGGTACTGTATGTATTGTTATTCTTACGATTCTATATGTTGCGACTCTTACGATTCTATATACAGTACCAGTCAAAAGTTTGGACACACCTACTCATTCAAGGGTTTTTCTTTATTTTTACTATTTTCTATATTGTAGAATAATAGTGAAGTGTATGAAATAACACATATGGAATCATATAGTAACCAAAAAAGTGTTAAATAAATCAAAACATATATTTTAGATTCTTCGAAGTGCCACCCTTTGCCTTGATGACAGCTTTGCACACTTTTGGCATTCTCTCAACCAGCTTCACCTGGAATGCTTTTCCAACCACCTTGAAGGAGTTCCCACATATGCTGAGCACTTGTTGGCTGCTTTTCCTTCATTCTGCGGTCCAACTCATCCCAAACCATCTTAATTGGGTTCAGGTCAGTTGATTTTGGAGGCCAGGTCATCTGATGCAGCACTCCATCACTCCCCTTCTTGGTCAAAAAGCCCTTACACAGCCTGGAGGTGTGTTGGGTCATTGTCCTGTTGAAAAACAAATTATAGTTCCACTAAGCGCAAACCAGATGGGATGGTGTATCGCTGCAGAATACTGTGGTAGTCATGCTGGTTAAGTGTGCCTTGATTTCTAAATAAATCCCAGTCAGTGTCACCAGCAAAGCACCATCACACCACCTACTCCATATTTCACAGTGGGAATCACAGATGCGAAGAACATCCGTTCAGCTATTCTGCGTATCACAAAAACACGGTGATTGGAACCAAACATCTCACATTTGGACTCATCAGACCAAAGGACAGATTTCCATCGGTCTAATGTCCATTGCTCGTGTTTCTTTGCCCAAGCAAGCCTCTTCTTCTTATTGGTGTCCTTTAGTAGTGGTTTCTTTGCAGCAATTCGACCATGAAGGCCTGATTCACACAGTCTCCTCTGAACAGTTGATGTCTGTTACTTGAACTCTGTGAAGCATTTATTTGGGCTGCAATTTCTGGTAACTCTAATGAACTTATCCTCTGCAGCAGAGGTAACTCTGGGTCTTCCTTTCCTGTGGTGGTCTTCGTGAGAGCCAGTTTCATCATAGCGCTCGATGGTTTTTGCGACTGCGCTTGAAGAAACTTTCAAAGTTCTGGAAATGTTCCAGATTGACTGACCTTCATGTCTTAAAGTAATGATGGACTGTCATTTTTCTTTGCTAATTTGAGCTGTTCTTGTCATATTATGGACTTGGTCTTTTACCAAATAGGGCTATCTTCTGTATACCAACCCTACCTTATCACAACACAACTGATTGGCTGAAACGCGTAAAGAAGGGAAAGAAATTCCACAAATTAAATTTTAACAAGGCACACCTGTTAATTGAAATGCATTCCAGGTGACTACCTCATGAAGCTGGTTGAGAGAATGCCAAGAGTGTGCAAAGCTGTCATTAAGGCAAGGGTGGCTACTTTGAATATTCTCAAATATATATTTTGATTTGTTTAACACATGTTCCGTTATGTGTTATTTCATAGTTTTCATGGCGTCACTATTATTCTACAATATAGAAAATAGTAAAAATAAAGAAACTGTAGGCAACTGGTGTTTGGAACACAACTTCTGAGAGTTCTGCCAGTCAGTTGCATTGCACATTGTCCCTAGTGTGCATTACTGACCTGAGAAAGGCAAAGGCAGAACAACTTGAGAAACACTATCTTTTTGAAACTGTCATTCTACACATCAGGACAAGTCCCTCCTGTCCATATAATTATGATCCAAAAGGATCCTAGGTTTGAACACCTACTCTGAGACGCTTCAATGGGAGCGGTGCTCAATAAAAACTCAATGTGGAGATGGGCTACTATAAGGATGTGTTATCCTGTAAATACAGTACTTCTATTGGGTAAATGTTATATTCTATAACTACATGGTATCTGTCTCTCAAACTACCATGATGTAAGTAAATTATTTTAGCACCACGTAATATGATGTAGGGCTGGGCGGTATACCGTATTTTACGATATACCAGTATTGATGCATGGACCAGTTTGGGTTTTTACTTTACCTTCTACAGAGGTATTTGAATGTTTGGTTTGTTAAATGTGATACGCTGTGTGTAACGTCCATTTTTATAGTTCTCTACTTGAGTCATCTCTCTCTGTCTCCATGATGCTTTACACACAGACCTAGCCCTGCCCCCTGTCACTCAAGGAGTGCATTTGTTGTTCCTCGAGACACTTGCATTCAGTCTGCATGGTCAGTGCAGCACATGCAATAATGTTGATGACAACGATGCTGTTTTCACTTCGCTTCTTAATTAATTAATTACACTATTAGTCTGTGTTTCTTACATCTGCAAACAGCTAGTTTGTCTTTTCTTAGCAAGTTGGGCCTAAATTGTGTTAGCCACTAATGCTAGCTAATGTACTGAGTCAGAGCAAACGTAATTAACTAAACAGCCTGATAATATCAGTGATGGTATAGACCTAAATCAGCATTTCTGGTCAACAGTATCTTCTAAATCAAAGAGGAATACAAAAAGCATGAATATGTTAATTACATGAAGTAGCATGAGAAAACATTACATTTAGCCAAAGATTATAGGGTCACCAAGGAAACACTTATGAACACTTTGGTTCCTACCATGTCACAGTAACTCCTCCCTGGCATTTTCATTCGTTGTCATGTCAAACAACACTATTCAAAGTGCCCACTATTATATTCTAACTATAGAATTATTCCAACAGTTCACCCAAGTATTTTGATCTAAATCGCAAGTGGTTAAAAATAAGGCCTAGATTGTTTGCCCATATCGTGCCACCTCAAGATTATCTGAAATTAGTGCAGGAAATAAAGAAATGTATGAAAATGCTGAAAATTATTTTTGGTTGAATTGAACAGTATAAAACAATCAGAATTTAGAAAGACTCATGGAAATCACTTAGAATGTGTTGCCACTCTAGGATCACTCACTACTCATAAAGCAAATTTACAACTTGTATTATTCAAAAACATAAAATACCATCATTCCGTCCAATTTTCTTTTTAATACCTTGATATGATATTTTGGCCATATCGCCCAGCCCTAATATGAAGTGGGCCCAACTTATGAAGTAAACTTGTAGTGACTAGTTTGAATCTTTTGAACCTTCTGTAAGTTGAAGACGGAGGCTGAACAAAGCAAGCTTGAGGACTCCACCGCAGCCAAGTCAGTCTTAGACCGTGAACCCACAATATAGGTCTACAGAACTATGACTTAAAATAATGAAAACATTGAAGAAAGCAGGATTGTAAGCCCTGTTTCTAACATGCAGCCCCCACAAATCTCCCCAATAATATGAAGGCCTCATCTAGTCTAGGAACAGCCAGCCTATTCCTATCTTCACATCACATGCAAAACAGCTGTGAAGAACATGTATATTTAGTCAGCTCAGCATGTGTAGAGCCTTTGGCTGGTGAGCTCAATTATATCAGCACAAAGGATACTTTGATGAAGATGCTAATATTGACCACTGTGCGACTTGCAGTTAAATGGGAGATAACAAATGTAGGAAGAGACAAGCCATATATGGGTACAGATGAAGATTAGGAGGGGTTTTCTGAATGCTTAGTGCTCAACCTGGAAACTAGCTGCACGAAGGGCTCAATTCAATTGATTGGTGGGGGGGTTCCTGTGGTAATTTCCTGTCACCGGTAGATGCTTTCAGAATAACAAACACTACCGTTCAAAAGTTTGGGGTCACTTAGAAATGTCATTGGCAGCTTCATTAAATAGTTACCCGTAAAACGCCAGTCTCAATGTCAACAGTGAAGAGGCGACTCCGGGATGCTATGTTCTTTTGCCCATCTTAATCTTTTCTTTTTTGGGGGCAATCTGTGATATGGGCAATCTGTGATATGGGCTTTGGTCCAAACTCTTGAAAGACACCCTATCCCCTCAGCCCTCAAATGAAGTGGACACTTCTGATGATGTATCATGACGTCTGAGGAGTATACACTTGCAGGGCAAGGGGCGAGGGAGGAAGGAATGATTTTTTCCCCCCCGTTTTTACTTACACTTGTAGGTTGACTTCTACATTGATGTTGTTTAAGTTTTCGTGGACTTTTCTTAGCGGATGTACATTCTTCGCGAATTGAATTATGGGGAGTTTCAGGTCCCGGCGTGAACATAATTGTACACTCGCAAGCCGACTAAAAACGAGTGCTGAGGGGCTTACGTTGCAAACGTCCCTTGTTTGGCTAATCATTTGGACCACCCTCCAAGATGGTGATGGGGATTCCCCCAAGGGCATAAGGCGAGGGTAAGTGGACGAGGGTGTGTCTTTTTAAGTGTTTGGACCGCAGCCATAGCTTTTTCTTTGCAACTCTGCCTAGAAGGCCAGCATCCCGGAGTCGCCTCTTCACCTTTGACGTTGAGACTGGTGTTTTGCGGGTACTATTTAATGAAGCTGCCAGTTGAGGACTTGTGAGGTGTCTGTTTCTCAAACTACACACTCTAATGTACTTCTCTATTATATTCTGGTTAGAGCCAGTTTGCACTGTTCTGTGAAGGGAGTCGTACACAGCGTTGTACGAGATCTTCAGTTTCTTGGCAATGTCTCGCATGGAATAGCCTTCATTTCTCAGAATAAGAATAGATTGACGAGTTTCAGAAGAAAGTTCTTGGTTTCTGGCCATTTTAAGCCTGTAATGGAACCCACATGCTGATGCTCCAGATACTCAACTAGTCTAAAGAAGGTCAGTTTTATTGCTTCTTTAAACAGGACAACAGTTTTCAGCTGTGCTAACATAATTGCAAAAGGGTTTTCTAATGATCAATTAGCCTTTTTTAATGATAAACTTGGATTAGCTAACACAATGTGCCATTGGAACACAGGAGCGATGGTTGCTGATAATGGGCCTCTGTACGCCTATGTAGGTATTCCATTCAAAATCAGCTGTTTCCAGCTACAATAGTCATTTTCAACATTAACCATGTCTACACTGTATTTCTGATAAATTTGATGTTATTTGAATGGACCAAAAATGTGCTTTTCTTTCAAAAACAAGGACATTTCTAATTGACCACAAACTTTTGAACGGTAGTGTAGGTCCACAAAGTGCACGGGCTGTAGTTTGTAAACAAATATTATATAGTCTAGGTTTATTAGGTTTGACTGGACCATGGCTTGTTTATTTTATAATCATTTTGAGATAAAGAAGAGGAACTAATCATCTCTTTAGAGGAAAGCTGCTGTTACAAGAGGCTGTCCCTGAGGCGGAAGCACAAGAAGAAGAACTAATCATCTCTTTAGAGAAACGCTGCTGTTACAAGAGGCTGTCCCTGAGGCGGAAGCACAAGAAGAAGAACTAATCATCTCTTTAGAGAGACGCTGCTGTTACAAGAGGCTGTAACTGAGGCGGAAGCACAAGAAGAGGAACTAATCATCTCTTTAGAGAAAAGCTGCTGTTACAAGAGGCTGTCCCTGAGGCGGAAGCACAAGAAGAAGAACTCGTCATCTGAAGCTCTTGGAGAGACGCTGCTGTTTGAAGAGGCTATGCCTGAAGCGGAAGCACATGAGGATTATAGGAGCAGTTAGCAGCATGGCACTAGGAATCTGCTGTTAGAGATGGAGAAGTCAATCCAATCTGACTATGGCTGTGTCTGTGTCAACCGCTGTACTTCCCTGCTGCTATGCGATTTGGCACCTCCCTTAAGCCAGTGTCTGTTGGAATTCCCATATATTAGATGGGGAACAAAGATTGTATTCTGCAGGCCCAGCTTCCTGTGATTGGAAGAGCCAGGCTAATAAGAGGAGCCATTTTTTTATTGGTTTAGGCCGTGGCCTCCCCAGCTAGTCAGTCAGTCCATTTGATGACATCATTTCCCCCCATTTGAAATAAAGATACAGTACAGCTTTGTTTGGGGATGAGAGCTGAACGCTCAGTTGGTATGAAACATGTATTGATCCACGCACCGGTGTGGATTTTTACTGTAGCTTCTCTAAGGGTATTTTAATGTTTGATTTGTTACATTAAATAATTCAGTTATGGCAGTCATCCGTTGTTATTGCCAGTAAGAAACTGCTAACAGCTGAGAACTGCTAGCTAACTTTAACACGACAAGACAATAACTTCTGGAAAGCAAGCTTTCCAAATGGAGACCCTTGGAAATCGCTGGAAAAAATACTGATTAGGCATGTGCACAAGTATTCATTTTTGCATGCAAAAAACTAATAATATAGGCCTATTTTAACACTGAAAAGCTTTTTCTAAATGAAATAAAAATTTCCTTGTGAAATTGTTACATACAGTGCATTCGGAAAGTATTCAGGCTTCTTGACTTTTTCCACATTTTGTTACATTACAGCCTTGTTCTAAAATTGATTAAATAAATGTTTTTCCTCACCAATCTACACACCCATCATGACGAAGTGAAAACAGGTTTTTAGACATTTGAAAATGTATAAAAAAAATAAAACTGAAATATCATATTTACATATGTATTCAGACGCTTTGCTATGAGACTCAAAATAGAGCTCAGGTGCATCCTGTTTCCATTGATCATCCTTGAGATGTTTATACAACTTGATTGGAGTCCACCTGTGGTAAATTCAATTGATTGGACATGATTTGGAAAGGTGAACACACCTGTCTATATAAGGTCCCACAATTGACAGTGCATGTCAGAGCAAAAACCAAGCCATGAGGTCGAAGGAATTATCCGTAGAGCTCAGAGACAGGATTGTGTCGAGGCACAGATCTAGGGAAGGGTACCAAAACATTTCTGCAGTAATGAAGGGCCCCAAGAATACAGTAGCCTCCATCATTCTTAAATGGAAGAAGTTTGGAACCACCAAGACTCTTCCTAGAACTGGCTGCCTGGCCAAACTGAGCAATTGGGGGAGAAGGGCCTTGCCCAGGAACCTGATGGTCACTCTGATATGGTTCCGGAGTTCCTCTGTGGAGTTGGGAGAATCTTCCAGAAGGACAACCATCTCTGCAGCACTCCACCAATCAGGCCTTTATGGTAGAGTGGCCTGACGGAAGCCACTCCTCAGTAAAAGGCACATGACAGCCCGCTTGGAGTTTGCAAAAAGGCACTTAAAGACTCTCAGACCGAGCAAAGTACAGAGGTCCTTGATGAAAACCTGCTTCAGAGCGCTCAGGACCTCAGGCTGGGGCAAAGGTTCACCTTCCAACAGGACAACAACCCTAAGCACACAGCCAAGACAACGCAGGAGTGGCTTCAGGACAAGTCTTTGAGTGGCCCAGCCAGAGCCCGGACTTGAACCCGATCGAACATCTCTGGAGAGACCTGAAAATAGCTGTGCAGCAACACTCCCCATCCATCCTGACAGGGCTTGAGAGGATCTGCAGAGAAGAAATGGGAGAAACTCTCCAAATACAGGTTTGCCAAGCTTGTAGTGTCATACCCAAGAAGACTTGAGGCTGTAATTGCTGCCAAAGGTGCTTCAACAAAGTACTATGTAAAGGGTCTGAATACTTATGTATGAGTTTTGTATATATTTTTTTATAAATTTGCTCAAATTTCTAAAAACCTGTTTTTGCATTGTCATTAATTAAGAGGTATTGTGTGTAGATTGAGGGGGGGGAAACGATTTGCTCCATTTTAGAATAAGGCTGTAATGTAACAAAATGTGGTAAAAGTCAAGGGGTCTGAATGCTTTCTGAATACAAGGATATACCATGCCATTTTAGATTATTTAATTTAATAAAACAACAAACCTTTCAATGTAGTTTTTATGACGTGCACTGTATGCCCCATTAAAAAGACCGGTAACCTTCGTGTGTAGCTTGTTGTTTATGTTAGCCAATCAAAGCGACAAATATGCTCTATGTGTAGCAAGTGGAGTGAGAGTTCACTAATGCAATGCAAGATGGAATGAAATTAGGGAATTAAAAGTTAGCGACATGAGCGTAGGCTACAACGAGTAACCAACTGGTAGGCAGTTGTTTTATTGGAATGGGGTTGGGGAGAAAAGCGCAGCATGTGGCCTCAATTAGCCTAGATAGCTATAGCTTCTCCATTCAAGACAAGCACTGTTATTTGGGATGATAAATAACATTGTAGCTGCTACAAGTTAGCTAGTCTTGGCTGTAGCCAAGTTGCCTTGGCATCTCTCCCTCCGCCTGTTTGCTCCCATCTCATCCCCTCCACAGTGGCAGCATTAGAGCGCCAGACTCCCTCGTGCAGCAGTGTTCAGGTTTAAAGTAAAAAAAAATAACATGTATTTCGAATATCCAGATAGCCAACAAAAATTCATGATACTATTCGAATAGTGAATTTTTGTAAAAAAAAATTTACATCCCTAACGTTGATATATTTTCGCCTTATCGCCCAGATCTCAATACTGTGAAGGCTAAATAAGGCTAAACACTGGGAAATGTGTAGATTTTTAGGCTACACATCCCATTTGGGTTTCACTTCTTTACTTGTTATTAATTTGTTAAATACTTGTAGTTAAATTCACTTGCTGACTTCATCAGGGATACTGAAGGTAATTTTTGGAGGGGAAATGGATGTCTGTCTATTCGCTATTTGTGTATCACATAATATTTGGCGTGTTTAGTGTTAAAGTAATGATCGTATGACACATGCTGAAGCAATAGGCCTATACTAGGCTACATCCAAGCTCAAGTCAGTCAAATCTGCATAGCCGTATTTACACAGTGGCATATAAACAAGCTGTTTCTCCAATACATCCCTACCTGAAATTTGCTATGCGTACATTCCGTTTGCATGTCATGTGAAATGACTTGATTACCTCTTTCCAATACATTTGTAATGTATTTAGGAACAAAACAATGCACCTCCATACTAGCTTTTCGGGTTTTTGTGAAAGGAAAGCATTGTTAATTGCATTGTTAATGTGTTGCAATTCAATTTGTGTTACAATAGTTTGTTATTGTGTATCCAACACGTGTTTAACATGTACATTTCCTGTATAGGGATTTTGTGAACTGTAAATAGCAGGGAGCCTCACTCCCCACACAGGTTGTTTTCATGTCAAGCTTTCACTGGTTTTTAGAAGAATTACATACCTGTTCTCAGGCAGTAGTTTCAACAAAGATACAACATTTAGACTGCCATATGAATAAGTATGTTTGAATATGGAAAATGTTTGAAAGCAATATTAATCTATTTCTGCTTCCCCTGTTCCAGGAATGAGGACCGCATGGAGGGTTCCGAACGGACATGCACTAAAATGGATAGTATTGAAGCCACGGAAGAGCAGTACGTTGCCAGCTATGCCTTTTTCCTTAGGATGTCTCTGAGAAAATACCAAATTGTTTTGATATCGTTTCACATTTTTGGTCATTTAGCAGACACTCTTATCCAGAGCAATTTACAGTCATTCAACTGAAGGTAGCTGGGTGAGACAACCATGCGACAGTCAAAACAGTCAGGAAAGGGAAGGAAAACAGTTTTAGGTTTTTCGTGTTGTCACATAAGCTAATGGCCATTGGTCACGTCCGTTCTTGCTTGTCTTTGCAGGCATTGTACATAGACATTATACGTTAGGACAGGTTACCTCAAGAAAGGATGCCAGAAAATTTGCCAGAATCCATGCCAGTAATGTTGTAGTCTAATTATTTTGCCTAATTTACTGCTTTGGCCCATTTAATTTTCTCTCCTTACGTTACTGCTGTGTCAATATCTATTCCTGTGTGTTGCTCACTCGTTTGCTGTATTAGCCAATTAGAGCATGAGTTTTAGTTTCTCTTCACCTCTCCCACGATTTCAGTTATTTGACTGAAACAGCTGTTAACTGAGGACACATGAGGGCATAATTTCCATCCACCCCAAAGGAGCAGGTCCGTTATATAGAGTATAGGATTCAGCTCTGCAGTGTTTTGTGTGCCTATTATTTGTGTGATATGTATTATTGTTGGATTTCAGCATTCAACCGGATTTACACGATGTAGCCTGTCAGACAACTGTGAGCCAAATACTGTTCTCACACGGCTGTGGCCATGGCACGGGATTCAACCTTAGGCTCTACCTTGGAACACTCATTCTTCATGTTGTTCTTCTAGCTAGATGGATTTCTGGTCCGATCACCTGGTCCTACTGGAATAATAGAAATAATGTTTTGTTGATTAAGACATGAAAATAACAGAAAGACCTGCACATAATTACTCCTAATTACCAACCTTTAATGACAACATTTCAATGGGTCCCTGTAGCCATGACTCTCAGGTCAAACAAGTCCTGACAAAGATGCTCCCATTCAAACTGGTAATTAGTAGGGCTAGGAACTGCCAGGGACCTCACCATATGAAATTATCACCATACTCAGGTGCCGATACGATATGTATTGCAATTCAATACTGTGAGTTTTGACCAGTCAGGGAAATAAAAGTGCTGAAAACTTGTTGGCTCACTATTTAAAATGAAGATGGAGAACAAGCTATAGGATAAAAAGACATATGGATACTTGGAGTCAAATATCGTCCAAAAATAATATTGCGAGATGTAACTATCAAATAAATGTTTTACCCCATCACTAGTAATTAGGAGCATACTAAGGTGTTCTGTTAGTACATGGACAAGTCAGCCAAATGGAATGGTTAGTTGGTTGGTTGCAGTGGCTAACCAAAGTATGTATTGCAGTCTCTTCATGTCTGCTTAGACCGATCTATATTTGCCAAGTGCTATCCGTTTAAAAATGTTCACGCTATAACAATGAATTTCTCCAAATCACTCCACCTGGCTATCAATTTTCAGGTGGAGACTACTTGCAGACGTGTCATCTTACAGTACAATATGTAACCCTGGAGTATAAACTGTCATGGTCAACTTATTGATGCAATGGTAGCTAAGCTGGGGAGAGGACTGTCCATAATAAAGCGCTGCTCTGCTTTCTTGATATTGCTATCAATAAAACAACTTCTGTCACACATGGACTACTGCCCAGTTGTAAAATTAAGTGCCCCATTGAGGGACATACAATTGGCCCAGAAGAGGGCAGCACGGCTGGTCCTTAAATGTACACAGAGAGACAACATCAATGACATGCATGTCAATCTCTCCTGGCTCAAAGTGGAGGAGAGATTGACATGTTGAATTCATTGTAATTGGGAAGAAGTTAGGTAATAAAAGAAGTATGGGGAATAACAGTTCTGACATTGTTGCTGACAAGCACACTAATCTGTTTGTTTTGCTGTGTATCGTGAGAGTCCAGACTGCTGACACTGGGTTCCTGGTATCGTGTGTTTAGGCAACCCACTCTAGACGAGGTGGTGGCCTGGGCCCGTAGCTTCGAGCTGGTGATGCGCTCCTCAGAAGGCAGGGAGATTTTCCGAGAATTTCTGCGCTCTGAGTACAGCGAAGAGAACCTGTTGTTCTGGCTGGCCT
Source organism: Salvelinus namaycush (assembly GCF_016432855.1). Taxonomy (NCBI): domain Eukaryota; kingdom Metazoa; phylum Chordata; class Actinopteri; order Salmoniformes; family Salmonidae; genus Salvelinus; species Salvelinus namaycush. Next base: position 76,209,002 of record NC_052310.1, read on the forward strand.
GTGAGGAGCTGAAGAAGGAGACGGACCCGACAGCGATCGATGAGAAAGCCAGGATCATCTATGAGGACTACGTCTCCATTCTATCACCAAAAGAGGTAGGAGGCATCAGGTTGGAGGCAGGAGTTTGACTGGTACCTAGTATTACTCAGTATCACATTGTTGCTTGATTTAGCTTTAGGGTTACTTTAGAGTTGCACTTTCGGGACTTCCATTGGTTCCGTTGTGGAAAATGAAAGCAAGTACACCCAAATATTTTGACTATATTTGACATGCATGTATTTGACCCAGGTCTGATTCCAAGACATATTGAAACCCCCATCTCAAAGTGGGTGAGGAGGAGGTGGGAGGTGAGCTTATCTCCATTGATAACATGACCGTGTAGCTCTTTGAGTGATTGCATTGTCATTGTTCTCTCCCCCTCTGCCCCCAGGTGAGCCTAGATTCACGGGTGAGGGAAGGCATCAACCTGAGCCTGGCAGAGCCTAACAACGTGATGTACGAGGAAGCCCAGCTGCAGATCTACACCCTGATGCACAGAGACTCCTACCCCCGTTTCCTCAACTCCTCTGTTTACAGAGACCTTCTGGACAGCAAGAGAAGCTCCTGCCTAGACACCTAAAGTAACCCACCCACCAACAAACAAAACAGAAAGACAATCAGGTGCCAGAACTGGGTTAGATATTTTCCTTTTTTGAAAAACAGAAAATAATGAATAGTTTAAGCAATTTCAATTGTCTGCTCGCAGGCGGCCCTGAGGGTTAGTTCCTGGTTTAACTGCAGATAAGAGCTCCTCAGGCTACTGTTACAAAGACAAACAAAAGAAAGGGTAGACCCATTGTTCCGGTACTGTACTTTTGAGAGTTCTCCTTTTGCTCGGTCTCTTTCTCTCTTGGTCTGTATTTTTCTCTCTCAAATTCTGTCCCATGCCTCAGACTTTTTACAGTCCAAAAACAATGCCCTTTTTAAAATAGCTGTAGAGTTGACTGTGGTGAGCAGGAAAATCACTGACTTTGCATGTGACACGGTAATGGACTTTGCTCTACACTGGCTTGGTATGTTAGCAGTGGACAGCAAAGGTTCTTGAATATGAGATGTATTTTCTTCTGTTCTAGGGATTTCCCTGTCAAGCTCTTGATGTGTTATGTGAAGGGAATATCGATATTTGCCAATTAGCTTGCAGTTGTTGATTTTGAGAAGGTTGAAAGTTTTACAGCAGTGTTCATTTCCAAGCACTTGCCTTCTTTACAACTCTAAAAGAGAAGGAGGCCTGGAATTGTGGTCAGGCAGCTAAATGTCTAATGAACATGACTTTCCACGGGAAATCACAATGCCTTGACGAGAAAAAGGTGGCACAAGCGCTGCTTGTTATGGTAACAACCACAGTTTAGTAAACACAGTACAGTTCTACCTGTCCTTCCCTCACCATCTCACCCTAAGAGAAGCACAGGTTATGTCAGAGGTTGGAATCATTGCTGGAGAATTTTTTTTATCAAACATTCAATTAGTTTCAGACAAATCATGAATACTTTCAAGCTCTCAAATGAAAGAAAACCGTTAACTTTTTCATTTTTCTACTGCATATAATATAAATGGTGGTAATCAAGCCTTGGTTCGGAAGGTCAAGTATGAGATAGCGGTATGTCTGATGCATAGCCATGAGGTCAAAGAGGGGTCTGCATTGCAGAGACATGGAATTATGAAGTATGCCTATGTGGCTTCTGGTTTTAAAGCTGTAGCTAGTTCTAGACTGAAGGGGGTCAGTGCCAGCTAAGGAACAGCCCAGCCGAGAGCAGAAGAGGCCTGGTGGAATTGTGTTTTCTATGGAGGTGGTTTGGAGGTTTACAGTCCTGTTTACCAGGTGTGTGTGTGTGTGTGTCTGTCTTTTAAAGGGGCAATCAGCAATTGCTATGTTCATTTTTGGACTTATAAATTAATGATCATTGATTCTTGAAGAATATAATTTATAAATGCCTCATGAGCTTAGTTCAACTGTTGTACACCATCAATACCCAAAATAGAAGCTTGTTTTACTCCAATGTTTGTAAACAAACACTGTATAGCCTCTAAACATGGTTCAAACTGTCATGTTGGTATCATGCATGGTCAGTCCTTGCATCTATTGCTCTTGTTTATGAATTTAAGTGGTTAAATTTATCCAGCCCAATCCCTCAGCTTTTTACGAAACGGGTGAGGAGAACACTGCTATTTTGTTTCTACTGCTGATTGTCCATTTCAGCCTGGCTAGCGAGGTGCCAGTAAGATGCTTGGAACATCACTGAGCCCCATGCCTTTAACAGTCTCTCTGCTTCCCAGGGATGGCCAAGGGAGGTGAATAGAGATTTTGGAGACGATTCGTTATTTTTCCTAAAATTGCCGGCATGCATTATTGTGTGTACCTGCCGTCCAGATACACACGTATCAAACATTTTAAATATGGTATAGTTAAAGGTAGACTCAGCGAAATGACATTGCCACCGTAGATATTGCGATGAGCGAGATGCAAAACGTTCTCCTACAGTCACACACAGTATCTGTGCATGTGCACGGGTTCAGTTCACACTCTTACAGCGTGGTAGCCAGGGGACCAAAACAGTGGGGAAGTTTAGCCTCGCGGTTCAACGCTCTTAGTTGTTGTGGAAATTGACCCACTATGCTGTTTACTTTCTGTGTCTACATCATATTGCTGAGTCTACCTTTAATGTCCCATGAACATATACTGTAGGTCTAAAATATATATAGTACCAGTCAAAAGTTTGGACACCTACTCATTCAAGGGTTTTTATTTTTAGAATAACAGTGAAGACATCAATACTATGAAATAACACATGCAATCATGTAAAGAAATCAAAATATATTTTATATTTGAGAATATTCAAAGTAGCCACCCTTTGCCTTGATGACAGCTTTGCACACTCTTGGCATTCTCTCAACCAGCTTCAAGAGGTAGTCACCTGGTTTGCATTTCAATTAACAGGTGTGCCTTGTTAAAAGTTAATTTGTGGAATTTCTTTCCTTAATGCGTTTGAGCCAATCAGTTGTGTTGTGACAAGGTAGGGGTGGTATACAGAAGATAGGCCTATTAGGTAAAAGACGAAGTCCATATTATGGCAAGAACAGCTCAAATAAGCAAAGAGAAACGACAGTCCATCATTACTTTAAGACATGAAGGTCAGTCAATCTGGAACATTTCCAGAACTTTGAAAGTTTCTTCAAGCGCAGTCGCAAAAACCATCGAGCGCTATGATGAAACTGGCTCTCACGAGGACCACCACAGGAAAGGAAGACCCAGAGTTACCTCTGCTGCAGAGGATAAGTTCATTAGAGTTACCAGAAATTGCAGCCCAAATAAATGCTTCACAGAGTTCAAGTAACAGACATCAACTGTTCAGAGGAGACTGTGTGAATTTCAAGAACTTTGAGTTTCTTCAAGTGCAAAAACCATCAAGCGTCATGATGAAACTGGCTCTCATGAGGACCGCCACAGGAAAGGAAGACCCAGCATTACATCTGCTGCAGAGGATAAGTTCATTAGAGTTAACTGCACCTTAGATTGCAGCCCAAATAAGAGTTCAGCCCAAATCAGAGTTCAAGTCACAGACACATCTCAATATCAACTGTTCAGAGGAGACTGCGTGAATCATTGTCGAATTGCTGCAAAGAAACCACTACTAAAGGACACCAATAATAAGAAGAGACTTGCTTGTGCCAAGATACAAGCAATGGACTTTAGACTGGTGGAAATCTGTCCTTTGGTCTGATGAGTCCAAATGTGAGATTTTTGGTTCCAACTACCGCGTCTTTGTGAGATACAGAATAGGTGAACAGATGATCTCCGCATGTGTGGTTCCCACCGTGAAACATGGAGGAGGAGGTGTGGGGGTGCTTTGCTGGTGACACTGTCAGTGATTTATTTAGAATTCAAGGCACACTTAACCAGCATGGCTACCACAGCATTCTGCAGTGATACACCATCCCATCTGGTTTGCGCTTAGTGGAACTGTCATTTGTTTTTCAACAGGACAATGACCCAACACACCTCCAGGCTGTGTAAGGGTATTTGACCAAGGAGAGTGATGGAGTGCTGCATCCAATGACCTGGCCTCCACAATCACCCAACATCAACCCAATTGAGATGGTTTGGGATGAGTTGGACCGCAGAGTGAAGGAAAAGCAGCCAACAAGTGCTCAGCATATGTGGAACTCCTTCACGACTGTTGGAAAGCATTCCAGGTGAAGCTGGTTGAGAGAATACCAAGAGTGTGCAAAGCTGTCATCAAGGCAAAGGGTGGCTACTTTGAAGAATATCATATTAAATGTATTTTCATTGGTTTAACTTTAGATATTTTTTTTTTTACCCTACATGATTCCATATGTGTTATTTCATAGTATTGATGTTTTCACTATTATTCTATTATTAAATAAAAACCCTTGAAGGTGTGTCCAAACTTTTGACTGGTACTGTATTTTCAATTCAGATTTTGTGCATATAAAAAAAAAAGACATGGACAAATTATTGTAGGCCTTTGTCACCTGTTGATGTGCAGAGGTCAGTGAGTAAAGTATATTGTGAGAGTTGTGTGTATTATCACCACTGGTGGGTAATGATATTCAGGTGTCATGGAAACCACTGTTTTGTAAGAACATCATTCTGCCATCAGGTCTTACTACCTGAAGTTCATGTGCCAAGGCCAGTTTTAATAAAGCCCATATACTGTAGGTTATTGAAGTGCAATTGGATCAGATGTAGAGTTTTTCCATTTTTGTAGTCATAAAAATGAACATATAGCCTAATGATATCAGCCATTTTGTATTCATAAAAATGAACATAGGATAGCCTAATGATATCAGCCATTTTGAACATCCAACTATATTCTAACATTCCCTATATTTAGTTCACATTCAGCTACCTTTATAGAAATATTTGAACAGTGTTTGCATACAGTGCAGAGAACATTGATGTTATATTTTGAGTGAATGACACAGTAAAGGTGATCCAGTATGCATGCACCACAGTGGTTAGAGGATACCTTTTTATGTCGCTCTATTAATGACAACTCACATTGACATTTTACAAAAGAATTACTTGCTCAGTTTAGATGTTATTTCAGCTGTAACTTCACAATGTTTGACCAACCAGACACTGAAATGATGGTGCAATCAAACCAAGTTTACATTCGTACGGTGAGCAATTGTCCTGCAAGGGAAGCCAATAGCAGATTTTGGGGGTAGGAAAATGGTTCTGAATGATTTGAAAATGAACATTTTACGATGGGTGAAGAGTAGTATTGTGTTGTCTGGGTGTACTGTCTTGTCTTGACTCTGAGTAACTAATTATTTTCACTCCATGGAAGGAAATGGTTGTTCATTTTACTGGCATTTCAACAAGGATTTAACTATTCATGACGAGATGGTATCATAGGCATAGTGTCATATCTGTTCAAATGTTGACTTCAATTCAGAATGAATGGCTTTGAAAGGTGGCAGAGGTTTGTTGACAGAGAAATCATTTGATCTAAAGTGTCATATTTTATGTGATTAGAGAAGCATTGGCCTTATTTGCTTTGTTTCTCCTTTAAGAGTGTCATTAGTGTTTTCACTACCTCTCATTTTGGTTCCTTTATTTCACATCTAGTTGTCAATGTACACTTTGTTTTTAGATCTACTTGAAGCCTAACACTGTAAACAAAATGTGCACAGAAAATATGTATTGAGCGTTAGGATGATTAGCCTAGTTTACTTTTTTTGTTTGTTTGATTGTTTAATTGTGTTCAACTGGAAAAAGATTTTAGATATATAAAGAATTCAGGAAATACACTGTTTAAAGGGCTAATCTCATTTTGCCTATGCAAATATGTTACTGTTGAAATGTGGGAAAGGGTAGGTTAAGTTACCTTTTTAGCTAAGTTTGATCGAACATGGTTTACATTGCCCTTTGCTGGTATTCTTCAATCTTATTCAGCAAAAATGTACCGTTATTTTTGTTTCTATATAAATATATAACAAGTAATATACAGAGAAAATAGTATATGCCTTCGTGAAGAAAAAAACAACACTTGATAAATACAAATAAATATGTGTGTTGTCAGACCTGTGGCTGTGTTATGAGATGACAGTTCACTCTGAGATACACCTGTTGACTGATAGACTAGTCAGAGACTCCATCCATAGAGGCTTTATTATCCATTCAGTGTTTTCTTTCAGGCCCATGAGCATCTCTTTATCCAAGGAGCTATTCAACGTCGTCAATGCTGTACGTAACCCATATTGTCATTTGCAGTACAACCGTTTCTACAATCAAGAGGCAGTTTCTGTCTGTTGTTTCCAAGGGTTCTTCATAGTCACATTCACAAAGGTTGAAGGGCTATTTTCAGGACTTTAACAAATATGTTAAAATCACAAGAACAGAAACATCTACCTCTTGGTTGCTTTCCCAATGAACCCGATGTACAAGAGCCAGGTTGTCGTGGTAAAACATTAGATATAACGTTATGTGACTGCACACAACATTAATAACAGCTTAATAACACATTAATAATGATATTTTGAGCTTAACTGATATTACGACTGACTGGCTGACTGAACATTCTCAATAATTATGTTCAGTAATAACAAGACACCTGAAATGTGATGTCAGTGTTCCCTTTTAAGATTAAATGTGGTACTACATCACTATGTCCAAGCAGGGCATAATGGTGACTTGAGCCATGACTGAGGGATAACCAGAAAACCGGTTGTCCATTGTCTACTGGGTATGCTTTATATTGAGATACTGAGAGAGCTTGGGTACTTGCTTTCAGAGGGCCATGCTTATAAACACTGTCATATTTGTTTGCTCATTGCGCCATTTTTTCCCCCTCTAAGAGCTAAAACGGTTTAATAATTCTCTTTCCTCAAACTCCATCACCCATTTGTTATGTTCACGAGCGGACATTAGTGGTGACTCACGGTCACCCTGCCACACAAACATTGATTGAAATAATTCTATAACAATAAATCCTATAACTGAACATGCTTTGCTGGGTTTGTGCAGTAGTATAGAGTACTACTTCTGTTGTCAAAATAAATTGTAGAATGATTTGGGGTATTGGCAATGACAGAGTTTTCTGTCACAGGTATATTATATGCGTCCAGATTTGGCAATCAGGCAGTGTAGTTGTCCAAACAGATACAAACTCAATACTGTCTTTTCGTCAAATTACATACAATTGACTTACTTCACCTTTGAGTTTATAGAGACTGTTTTAGAGAGTATGAAGCGAAGTGTCATCTACCATGTCTTCAGAAATGCTGCCTCCAATGCATTGTCAACAACAATTAAAAACCTATTTAGAATTGTTCTGTAAGCTTGTCTCCAGACCAACACTCACAATAAGGCATATGTTGATTACTTCCCCACATTACAGTGTAATCATGTTGACAAAATGATATTGAAATAATGTGGTAACAGCATTAGATTCCACCTGTTTGTCTATTGACCACACAGATGTTGTATTCTATTGTGCCATCCATACCTCACTCCCATCTCATCTTTCAATTGATTTCCAATATCCATTAATCTACAAAGATACAGTACATTGATGACGCTTTTCAGGAATTACCAAAGAAACAAAGGCTATTTTCAACCCAAAATATTATTGGTCAATATTACCACCACAGGTGTCCGTCAGTGATTCAGACCCTGATCTCGACTGAGAGTCTTTCTTTTTTACCCACCAGAGCATTAACTGCTAGACTAGTTAATCAGGTATTGTACTATTTTGATGATTTAATGTCTTCTTAACTGAACACCATTAGTTTAACATGGTCCTGTAGGCCTAAATCTTGTTCCCGGTCACAAAGGTCTATTATATAGTCTTTTTGGCTTCCATCCAAACTATTATTTTTCCCACAGGGGATGTGGAACCAGTCCTGACGCTCTGTCTAAATGGGGGGGGTGGAACCAGTCCTGGCGCTCTGTCTAAATGGGGGATGTGGAACCAGTCCTGGCGCTCTGTCTAAATGGGGGATGTGGAACCAGTCCTGACGCTCTGTCTAAATGGGGGATGTGGAACCAGTCCTGACGCTCTGTCTAAATGGGGGATGTGGAACCAGTCCTGACGCTCTGTCTAAATGGGGGATGTGGAACCAATCCTGACGCTCTGTCTAAATGGGGGATGTGGAACCAGTCCTGGCGCTCTGTCTAAATGGGGGATGTGGAACCAGTCCTGACGCTCTGTCTAAATGGGGGGTGTGGAACCAGTCCTGACGCTCTGTCTAAATGGGGGGTGTGGAACCAGTCCTGACGCTCTGTCTAAATGGGGGATGTGGAACCAGTCCTGACGCTCTGTCTAAATGGGGGATGTGGAACCAGTCCTGGCGCTCTGTCTAAATGGGGGATGTGGAACCAGTCCTGACGCTCTGTCTAAATGGGGGATGTGGAACCAGTCCTGATGCTCTGTCTAAATGTGGAACCAGTCCTGGCGCTCTGTCTAAATGGGGGATGTGGAACCAGTCCTGGCGCTCTGTCTAAATGGGGGATGTGGAACCAGTCCTGACGCTCTGTCTAAATGGGGGATGTGGAACCAGTCCTGACGCTCTGTCTAAATGGGGGATGTGGAACCAGTCCTGGCGCTCTGTCTAAATGGGGGATGTGGAACCAGTCCTGACGCTCTGTCTAAATGGGAGATGTGGAACCAGTCCTGACGCTCTGTCTAAATGGGGGATGTGGAACCAGCCCTGACGCTCTGTCTAAATGGGGGATGTGGAACCAGTCCTGATGCTCTGTCTAAATGTGGAACCAGTCCTGGCGCTCTGTCTAAATGGGGGATGTGGAACCAGTCCTGACGCTCTGTCTAAATGGGGGATGTGGAACCAGTCCTGGCGCTCTGTCTAAATGGGGGATGTGGAACCAGTCCTGACGCTCTGTCTAAATGGGGGATGTGGAACCAGCCCTGACGCTCTGTCTAAATGGGGGATGTGGAACCAGTCCTGATGCTCTGTCTAAATGTGGAACCAGTCCTGACGCTCTGTCTAAATGGGGGATGTGGAACCAGTCCTGACGCTCTGTCTAAATGGGGGATGTGGAACCAGTCCTGGCGCTCTGTCTAAATGGGGGATGTGGAACCAGTCCTGACGCTCTGTCTAAATGGGGGATGTGGAACCAGCCCTGACGCTCTGTCTAAACATTAATTATCCCTGCTTGTGATGTGGTTTTGGAAACGTTTGGAACTTTACTTTCATATCATTGAGAAATTATTTTACAAATACCAAAGATTACACTTACTGTACAGCATTTTAACACAGTTGCAGCCAACAGTATTTTTCAGTAAACTTTTCTTGCTTCCTCCTTCTGTTATAAACAGATGTTTGCAATGCTGGATAGTTAATTAAAATATATACAAGCCAGACAATTGCTGTAAGATGGATCCCACACTGCCATGTTATAAATGGGCCTAGTAATTTTGCCTTATTTTTGTATGTTTATACAGAGTGTTGGGACTGGTTACCTATTCTCCGCAAGCAAAATAATAGTTTGGACAGGTTCCCAAGGGTTGTATAAAAGCGCTCTGACTCAGGGCAAGCCATAATCATGAGATTAGTTGCATGATATGGGCTATTTGGAGGCAGCATTTCGGTTCACTCTAAGTGGCAGGTTTTCTCCATCATTTAATGTTCTCCATAATGTTTTCTAAGGTTTTTGTCCTTGCTCTTCTACATCTTCCATACATCCCTTACCTCACTTTATGGAACTGGCTGTGACCAGACAGAGAAACCGTCATTGATATAGAACGGCATAGATATAAACCGGTCTCTCACTACAGATAGTTAGCAAAAGAGTAGGAAGGAGGACCCTCATACACATTTTACCTCAGAGGCATTCATGACAATTGTGTCTTGCTTTGGGGTGATGGGGATGACTTTGTACAGATATTTGTAGAATTTATTTTCAATGTACACAACTGGTGAGGTAATCGGAGCGTATTTATTGATTTAGAATGCCAGAGCCTTCTTTTCACAATGCTTTTGTTGATACCATCAATGATCTAGAGTTAAAACAACTATTTTAAAGGTCACTCGAGGAATTAAAAGTTATATTTTATATTCAGCATAATTGTTATTTGCCATTAACAATAATGTATGAGTATATATTAAAGTATTGCAATATGCAGACAATTAGTAATGCTAGAGAAATTATTTTACGTCTAGTATATTTCACTAATATTGACAATCTAAATCTGTCTTTTCTCTTAGTGTATTCTCATCAATTGCCTGAATGACTGACTTAAAGTAACTGCCCAGTGAAAATCTAACTTTTATAAATTCATATACAATTAACTCATACCCAAATAATGTTGTTGACTTATCCACCCACGTTGTTGACTTATCCACCCACGTTGTTGACTCGTATTTGTGGCCAAAGCATACATTGGAACATTTTTATTTTTTAAAAACCTCAAACTTGTACCTCAGACAGTTTTAAAAATGCTTGTTATTTCCTCAGAGGATGAGCTGGTAAATCAGCGGTCTACTCGTATGAATATTTTTTATGACTGGTATATGCCCACACCATGCTGTTGTTGGGGTACGCCCACACCGTTCTAACACAGAAAAGCTGTTTTTTTACATACTTAATTACCATTTTTTGGAAGGAAAACTATTTAAATCATATTGTAGTTCATTATAGGTCATATTTCATAGAAATCTGGAAACACTGGACAGTTACTTTAAATCCTCTCCATACAGTATTCATGAAATTAGGTTATGGTAGTGTTACGAAGCCAGCTAGCTAGCTTACTGATTGCTACACTTGCTAAGTCTAGGGGTCCTAGGCCCAGCTATATGGTCTGTAACTTGATTTAATGTGTTCATTTAAGACTTAGCAAGTGTAGCAATATCATTAGGCTAGCTAGCTGGTTTCGTAACACTAGTCAGAGTATGTGGACCATGTTGTATATGACATCACCTTATCTGGGGTCCAGGGCCAGCTCCATCTTGACTTCTTGGTTGTTCAGCCCAGGCAGATTGTTGTTCAGTTTATGGTGCTAAAAATAAATATTTACAAAGAGGCCTGTCCAAAACTAAGGACACTAAAGACTGGCCGGCCAAGAAGCTCCTGTCCACTTCTGATTGCCCGCACATGTGTGCTTATCAAGGCTTGGCACAGCACCTGGCCCAGTTGCTGCTGCCACCTGGGGATAGGGAGTGGAAGTGGTAGTGTGCTGTAACAATAAACTAGCCCCCATATCATAACAGTAGGTCACTAACTAGCCCCCATATCATAAGTAGGTCACTAACTAGCCCCCATATCATAAGTAGGTCACTAACTAGCCCCCATATCATAAGTAGGTCACTTCAGATGATTTGATACTATTCAGTTGTATGACTCTTATCTAAAGGCCATTTACCACGTGTTTGGGAATGTTCAAATGAACGTTCGAGTGCATCAAGAGTCATTGTTGTGCGATACCGTTGATGATTGTGAACGCTATAGCTATCTCTTTTTAGAGTGTTGCCAGGGCAAGTCAATAATGATTTCTACAAGTCACATTTGCTGTATATTTCCATGTAACAACTTATCAAGCTGTTGTGTGACTTTCTTTTGTCTGAGCTGTTGAAAGATCTCGCTATGGATTAGTAATGAAAGCAAATATATGACATTAGTAATGTAAATATTTAGATGCTTCATACACTGCTCAAAAAAATAAAGGGAACACTTAAACAACACAATGTACGCTGACAGACACGCAACCCACACAGCAAACCTTCTTGCCACAGCTCGCATTGATGTGCCATCCTGGATGAGCTGCACTACCTGAGCCACTTGTGTGGGTTGTAGACTCCGTCTCATGCTACCACTAGAGTGAAAGCACCGCCAGCATTCAAAAGTGACCAAAACATCAGCCAGGAAGCATAGGAACTGAGAAGTGGTCTGTGGTCACCACCTGCAGAACCACTCCTTTATTGGGGGTGTCTTGCTAATTGTCTATAATTTCCACCTTTTGTCTATTCCATTTGCACAACAGCATGTGAAATTTATTGTCAATCAGTGTTGCTTCCTAAGTGGACAGTTTGATTTCACAGAAGTGTGATTGACTTGGACTTACATTGTGTTGTTTAAGTGTTCCCTTTATTTTTTTGAGCAGTGTATATTCAAGAAAGAGCGTGACCAACATTCAAACTACAAATTGGATCCAGTAAGTAGTACACCCTTTATTGAGCCCGAAGTTTGACATGATCTGTGCTATTGTAGCTGCTCCCTTTCAGTGACAGATATCTTCTTCAAAAGGTGCATAGCCTACTATAATTAGAGGGGTTGTGTTTAGGAAACCATGAATGGCCTCAAGCATTTTGTCAGTCACTATTTTCCTTTTTCAACATGACAATTTGACAAAATCACACCAGGCTATTGGTTTAAATAAACACTGGGCTGCTTGATTCTATGTGGTTGTTATAGGCTAACATTTCGACCTGATATAATTTGGTCATGAAAATCTCATCTTATTCTATGGAGTGCATGTGAAGTTGCCAAATGTTTCCTGTTGCCTGTAGTTGCTTTCTCTGCTAGAATGTGCCACAACATTTACAGGAGGCTGAACTGGCCATCGCCATCCATTTCTAGACATGCAGGGAAAGAGTAACGTTGTTGGAGTTGGATGGGGTTGTTTCTTGCACTCATGTTTTTAACAAACACAGAATAGCCTGTTATAAACCCTCCCTATTCACTTCACTGTTGTAGGGCCATGTGAAAAATGCAGAAAATGTATGTCACTTTTCCTCCTCAAAATTCATTTTCACGCTAAACCTTGACATTTCCATTTGTCATTTGAGATAAAAAATTTAAAGTTATACATATTAGAAGAACATAAGGGGGCTATGTTTGAATTGTTGTCAACAAGGTCAACATTTTGTAATATTTCAGAGAACCTGTGCTCCCACCTAAACAGAATTGAAAAATAGATTTTTGAAAGAGTATGTGGTATATCACGTAATGCTGAAATTGTAAAGTTTGTGTATTTCAATTAGCATTTTCTGTTTTATTTATTTTAACTGGTCTATATTTTATAACTCAAGACAGTGTTTATTAATGTTTAACTTATTTTTTTAAGTATGGAATACCTTTGTTAGAAATTGTGGAACTGGTAAGCATATTGATGTAATGTTCTGTCTTTTTCTTTGTTTACAAAACATCTTGCATAAGAAACAAAGTCCAATCTATTGTAACTGCCCTTGAATAGCTGTGTTATTTAAATAGTGCTGCTAGAGAGACATTCTAAATGTAACATCTTACAATAAACACTTTTTAGACTTTTCCCCCATACGTGATGAGTTATTTAGAACTACGTTTTCCCTCCATATTGTATCACTTAGTAGGACTGAGTAGTACACTAGCACTAATGTATTGTATCACTTAGTAGGACTGAGTAGTACACTAGCACTAATGTATTGTATCACTTAGTAGGACTGAGTAGTACACTAGCACTAATGTATTGTATCACTTAGTAGGACTGAGTAGTACACTAGCACTAATGTATTGTATCACTTAGTAGGACTGAGTAGTACACTAGCACTAATGTATTGTATCACTTAGTAGGACTGAGTAGTACACTAGCACTAATGTATTGTATCACTTAGTAGGACTGAGTAGTACACTAGCACTAGTGTATTGTATCACTTAGTAGGACTGAGTACTACACTAGCACTAATGTATTGTATCACTTAGTAGGACTGAGTAGTACACTAGCACTAATGTATTGTATCACTTAGTAGGACTGAGTAGTACACTAGCACTAGTGTATTGTATCACTTAGTAGGACTGAGTAGTACACTAGCACTAATGTATTGTATCACTTAGTAGGACTGAGTAGTACACTAGCACTAATGTATTGTATCACTTAGTAGGACTGAGTAGTACACTAGCACTAATGTATTGTATCACTTAGTAGGACTGAGTAGTACACTAGCACTAATGTATTGTATCACTTAGTAGGACTGAGTACTACACTAGCACTAATGTATTGTATCACTTAGTAGGACTGAGTAGTACACTAGGACTAATGTATTGTATCACTTAGTAGGACTGAGTAGTACACTAGCACTAATGCATTGTATCACTTAGTAGGACTGAGTAGTACACTAGCACTAATGTATTGTATCACTTAGTAGGACTGAGTACTACACTAGCACTAATGTATTGTATCACTTAGTAGGACTGAGTAGTACACTAGCACTAATGTATTGTATCACTTAGTAGGACTGAGTAGTACACTAGCACTAATGTATTGTATCACTTAGTAGGACTGAGTACTACACTAGCACTAATGTATTGTATATTGTATCACTTAGTAGGACTGAGTAGTACACTAGCACTAATGTATTGTATATTGTATCACTTAGTAGGACTGAGTAGTACACTAGCACTAATGTATTGTATCACTTAGTAGGACTGAGTAGTACACTAGCACTAGTGTATTGTATCACTTAGTAGGACTGAGTAGTACACTAGCACTAATGTATTGTATCACTTAGTAGGACTGAGTAGTACACTAGCACTAATGTATTGTATCACTTAGTAGGACTGAGTAGTACACTAGCACTAATGTATTGTATCACTTAGTAGGACTGAGTAGTACACTAGCACTAATGTATTGTATCACTTAGTAGGACTGAGTACTACACTAGCACTAATGTATTGTATCACTTAGTAGGACTGAGTAGTACACTAGGACTAATGTATTGTATCACTTAGTAGGACTGAGTAGTACACTAGCACTAATGCATTGTATCACTTAGTAGGACTGAGTAGTACACTAGCACTAATGTATTGTATCACTTAGTAGGACTGAGTACTACACTAGCACTAATGTATTGTATCACTTAGTAGGACTGAGTAGTACACTAGCACTAATGTATTGTATCACTTAGTAGGACTGAGTAGTACACTAGCACTAATGTATTGTATCACTTAGTAGGACTGAGTACTACACTAGCACTAATGTATTGTATATTGTATCACTTAGTAGGACTGAGTAGTACACTAGCACTAATGTATTGTATATTGTATCACTTAGTAGGACTGAGTAGTACACTAGCACTAATGTATTGTATCACTTAGTAGGACTGAGTACTACACTAGCACTAATGTATTGTATCACTTAGTAGGACTGAGTACTACACTAGCACTAGTGTATTGTATCACTTAGTAGGACTGAGTACTACACTAGCACTAATGTATTGTATCACTTAGTAGGACTGAGTAGTACACTAGCACTAATGTATTGTATCACTTAGTAGGACTGAGTAGTACACTAGCACTAGTGTATTGTATCACTTAGTAGGACTGAGTAGTACACTAGCACTAATGTATTGTATCACTTAGTAGGACTGAGTAGTACACTAGCACTAATGTATTGTATCACTTAGTAGGACTGAGTAGTACACTAGCACTAATGTATTGTATCACTTAGTAGGACTGAGTAGTACACTAGCACTAATGTATTGTATCACTTAGTAGGACTGAGTACTACACTAGCACTAATGTATTGTATCACTTAGTAGGACTGAGTAGTACACTAGCACTAATGTATTGTATATTGTATCACTTAGTAGGACTGAGTAGTACACTAGCACTAATGTATTGTATATTGTATCACTTAGTAGGACTGAGTAGTACACTAGCACTAATGTATTGTATCACTTAGTAGGACTGAGTAGTACACTAGCACTAATGTATTGTATCACTTAGTAGGACTGAGTACTACACTAGCACTAATGTATTGTATCACTTAGTAGGACTGAGTAGTACACTAGCACTAATGTATTGTATCACTTAGTAGGACTGAGTAGTACACTAGCACTAATGTATTGTATCACTTAGTAGGACTGAGTAGTACACTAGCACTAATGTATTGTATCACTTAGTAGGACTGAGTAGTACACTAGCACTAATGTATTGTATCACTTAGTAGGACTGAGTAGTACACTAGCACTAATGTATTGTATCACTTAGTAGGACTGAGTAGTACACTAGCACTAATGTATTGTATCACTTAGTAGGACTGAGTAGTACACTAGCACTAATGTATTGTATCACTTAGTAGGACTGAGTAGTACACTAGCACTAATGTATTGTATCACTTAGTAGGACTGAGTAGTACACTAGCACTAGTGTATTGTATCACTTAGTAGGACTGAGTACTACACTAGCACTAATGTATTGTATCACTTAGTAGGACTGAGTAGTACACTAGCACTAATGTATTGTATCACTTAGTAGGACTGAGTAGTACACTAGCACTAATGTATTGTATCACTTAGTAGGACTGAGTAGTACACTAGCACTAATGTATTGTATCACTTAGTAGGACTGAGTAGTACACTAGCACTAATGTATTGTATCACTTAGTAGGACTGAGTACTACACTAGCACTAATGTATTGTATCACTTAGTAGGACTGAGTAGTACACTAGGACTAATGTATTGTATCACTTAGTAGGACTGAGTAGTACACTAGCACTAATGCATTGTATCACTTAGTAGGACTGAGTAGTACACTAGCACTAATGTATTGTATCACTTAGTAGGACTGAGTACTACACTAGCACTAATGTATTGTATCACTTAGTAGGACTGAGTAGTACACTAGCACTAATGTATTGTATCACTTAGTAGGACTGAGTAGTACACTAGCACTAATGTATTGTATCACTTAGTAGGACTGAGTACTACACTAGCACTAATGTATTGTATATTGTATCACTTAGTAGGACTGAGTAGTACACTAGCACTAATGTATTGTATATTGTATCACTTAGTAGGACTGAGTAGTACACTAGCACTAATGTATTGTATCACTTAGTAGGACTGAGTAGTACACTAGCACTAGTGTATTGTATCACTTAGTAGGACTGAGTAGTACACTAGCACTAATGTATTGTATCACTTAGTAGGACTGAGTAGTACACTAGCACTAATGTATTGTATCACTTAGTAGGACTGAGTAGTACACTAGCACTAATGTATTGTATCACTTAGTAGGACTGAGTAGTACACTAGCACTAATGTATTGTATCACTTAGTAGGACTGAGTACTACACTAGCACTAATGTATTGTATCACTTAGTAGGACTGAGTAGTACACTAGGACTAATGTATTGTATCACTTAGTAGGACTGAGTAGTACACTAGCACTAATGCATTGTATCACTTAGTAGGACTGAGTAGTACACTAGCACTAATGTATTGTATCACTTAGTAGGACTGAGTACTACACTAGCACTAATGTATTGTATCACTTAGTAGGACTGAGTAGTACACTAGCACTAATGTATTGTATCACTTAGTAGGACTGAGTAGTACACTAGCACTAATGTATTGTATCACTTAGTAGGACTGAGTACTACACTAGCACTAATGTATTGTATATTGTATCACTTAGTAGGACTGAGTAGTACACTAGCACTAATGTATTGTATATTGTATCACTTAGTAGGACTGAGTAGTACACTAGCACTAATGTATTGTATCACTTAGTAGGACTGAGTACTACACTAGCACTAATGTATTGTATCACTTAGTAGGACTGAGTACTACACTAGCACTAGTGTATTGTATCACTTAGTAGGACTGAGTACTACACTAGCACTAATGTATTGTATCACTTAGTAGGACTGAGTAGTACACTAGCACTAATGTATTGTATCACTTAGTAGGACTGAGTAGTACACTAGCACTAGTGTATTGTATCACTTAGTAGGACTGAGTAGTACACTAGCACTAATGTATTGTATCACTTAGTAGGACTGAGTAGTACACTAGCACTAATGTATTGTATCACTTAGTAGGACTGAGTAGTACACTAGCACTAATGTATTGTATCACTTAGTAGGACTGAGTAGTACACTAGCACTAATGTATTGTATCACTTAGTAGGACTGAGTACTACACTAGCACTAATGTATTGTATCACTTAGTAGGACTGAGTAGTACACTAGCACTAATGTATTGTATATTGTATCACTTAGTAGGACTGAGTAGTACACTAGCACTAATGTATTGTATATTGTATCACTTAGTAGGACTGAGTAGTACACTAGCACTAATGTATTGTATCACTTAGTAGGACTGAGTAGTACACTAGCACTAATGTATTGTATCACTTAGTAGGACTGAGTACTACACTAGCACTAATGTATTGTATCACTTAGTAGGACTGAGTAGTACACTAGCACTAATGTATTGTATCACTTAGTAGGACTGAGTAGTACACTAGCACTAATGTATTGTATCACTTAGTAGGACTGAGTAGTACACTAGCACTAATGTATTGTATCACTTAGTAGGACTGAGTAGTACACTAGCACTAATGTATTGTATCACTTAGTAGGACTGAGTAGTACACTAGCACTAATGTATTGTATCACTTAGTAGGACTGAGTAGTACACTAGCACTAATGTATTGTATCACTTAGTAGGACTGAGTAGTACACTAGCACTAATGTATTGTATCACTTAGTAGGACTGAGTAGTACACTAGCACGAATGTATTGTATCACTTAGTAGGACTGAGTAGTACACTAGCACTAATGTATTGTATCACTTAGTAGGACTGAGTAGTACACTAGCACTAATGTATTGTATCACTTAGTAGGACTGAGTAGTACACTAGCACTAATGTATTGTATCACTTAGTAGGACTGAGTAGTACACTAGCACTAATGTATTGTATATTGTATCACTTAGTAGGACTGAGTAGTACACTAGCATTAATGTATTGTATCACTTAGTAGGACTGAGTAGTACACTAGCACTAATGTATTGTATCACTTAGTAGGACTGAGTAGTACACTAGCACTAATGTATTGTATCACTTAGTAGGACTGAGTAGTACACTAGCACTAATGTATTGTATCACTTAGTAGGACTGAGTAGTACACTAGCACTAATGTATTGTATCACTTAGTAGGACTGAGTAGTACACTAGCACTAATGTATTGTATCACTTAGTAGGACTGAGTAGTACACTAGCACTAATGTATTGTATCACTTAGTAGGACTGAGTAGTACACTAGCACTAATGTATTGTATATTGTATCACTTAGTAGGACTGAGTAGTACACTAGCACTAATGTATTGTATCACTTAGTAGGACTGAGTAGTACACTAGCACTAATGTATTGTATCACTTAGTAGGACTGAGTAGTACACTAGCACTAATGTATTGTATCACTTAGTAGGACTGAGTAGTACACTAGCATTAATGCATATTGTATCACTTAGTAGGACTGAGTAGTACACTAGCATTAATATAATGTATATTGTATCACTTAGGACTGAGTAGTACACTAGCACTAATGTATTGTATATTGTATCACTTAGTAGGACACTAGCATTAATATAATGTATATTGTATCACTTAGGACCGAGTAGTACACTAGCACTAATGTATTGTATCACTTAGTAGGACTGAGTAGTACACTAGCACTAATGTATTGTATCACTTAGTAGGACTGAGTAGTACACTAGCATTAATGCATATTGTATCACTTAGTAGGACTGAGTAGTACACTAGCATTAATATAATGTATATTGTATCACTTAGGACTGAGTAGTACACTAGCACTAATGTATTGTATATTGTATCACTTAGTAGGACACTAGCATTAATATAATGTATATTGTATCACTTAGGACCGAGTAGTACACTAGCACTAATATACTGTATATTGTATCACTTACTAGGACTGAGTAGTACCCTACTGTATGTGTGACATCCTAGTGGACTAATCAGTACCAGAAGTACTGTAAAGTAGGCATATTCTACACTTACTAAATCTGTCTCACTGTCTGTATCTGTTTTGTGTGTTTATTTTTTTGTCTATTTTATTTTCATGGATTTGAGCTGTGATCATTTGGGCCGTGACATGTGCTGTGATCATTCGGGGCATGACATGTGCTGTGATCATTCGGGGCGTGACATGTGCTGTGTATACTGCGAGCATGGGTTTGAATCTGACCCACTGCTCTAGCACTATCTCTCCTCAATCCAATAAACATAAACACTGTGAAAGGAGTCGGCCACTAAGCGACCACTTAGTAGGACTGAGTAGGAGCCCCTGACCAATTTTTATATATATATTTGTTTAGGAGCTCCGTCATTGTCTCAACTTACTGTTGATAGTTAGAAATAGTAGAACACACAAGGTGAAATTGAGAAATGTGGTCGTGCATCAGCAGTTTTTCTCATTATGTAACCTACCCTCTCCACTTTATCAGCGAACTGTTGTTGAAAGAGCATGCGCCTGTGTCGAAAGAGGATGAGCACATCGGCGTCGTTTATGATGGGAGCCAAAGATGCACAGTGTGCAGCAGTGGAGGCTGCTGAGGGGAGGACGGCTCATAATAATGGCTGGAACGCAGCAAATGGAATGGCATCAAACACATAGAAACCATGTGTTTGATACCATTCCACCTATTCAGCTCCAGCCATTACCAAGATCCCGTCCTCCCAAATTAAGATGTCACCAACCTCCTGTGGTGTGCAGAACAAACAAGGAGGTGGGCAGAGCCAAGCACAAGCTAGCGAGTTCCTATTCACAGGTTTTTGCATATTTCTGTTAGGGAACCACAACTGCAGCGTTTCCCAAAAATGGGGTCGCGAGAGAAACTCTGGAAAAAATGTAAATGGTTCATAGAACCGTGGTTATGTAAGTAACCTCCGATATCCACTAAATGCGGTTGTGACAAACAGCTGTTTTCTTCCAACAAATGTGTCTAACTTTTGAACGGTTGGAGTTATAAGCTATTATGACCCTGTTCCTGAAAGTCAAGACTCTCAGGACTCGTTAGAACAGAGTGTACAGGACTAGGCATCAAATCAGACTGGGGGGAAATTAATATCATCATTGAAAGCAATAATGGTGTTCTTTCCTACACAGAAGATAATGCACGGTTATTGGATGCTAATCTTCTGAAATTCCCAATACCTTTCTGATGCATTTCAGTCAATTCAAACCATACTGTCTTCAGATTGACAAACTGTCAAAAGTACTGTCAGACTGATTTGTAATAGACTGTCATAGCCCAACATTGGCTGTTGATTACATCAATAATTTTATTCAAAATGTGGTCACGGGTCAAAAACATTTGCAAACCCCTGGCCTAACACAATGTTTAGAACATTTGGAAAAGGGTCAGGTAGACAAAACTTTGTAGAAGTAACAGATGTTAGTGTAGGGAACAGAAAGCTGTATTGAGATTGGATGTTTGGTATATGAGAACTAGCAGAACGTCTATTTTATCTGCTCCATTGATGCCTACAACTAGACATCCTCTCATCACCATATTTGGTGGTGAGTGGAAGTACCAACCGGATGCTTCTGGTTTTCACCCTATGTGACCCATCTGGGTTTCCCTGTGTTGTAGCCTGATACATTCTACTAGATGGCACCAATGAGCATGAATTAACCCTGGAGTATATTTGAGCCCTGTTGTTTCCTTGTTTCTTCCATTCCTTGCCTCTCTTTTACAGCCTTGCCTCTCTTTTTTTGATGTTTCATTCCATTGCTGGACACACACGGATTAGACAGATGTAAGCTATACACACCCACGGCACCCTGTCAGGCTGATAGTGCAGCGGAGGACTTCTGGTTCCGCCTCAGAGTATGGTTGTGAAAAGCTTGAGACTTATTAACAGTGAAAGGATATTTACATGTCTAGTATTCACACACTTCCCTCATTCCAGCTAGTTAGATGTGCAACCACTGACTAACTATAGCTAGGGGCATGTGTTGGCTGTATGGCATCATTGAATAAGATTACCAATGGTTAGCTAGGTAGCTAGGATATAATTTAGCTAGCCATTTACAGTAACAGCAGTTCATTAATAAGTCAATACACACTATCATTGTTGTGGCTAGCTTAAAAAGGTTCAGCTTAAATCTAAAGCAGAAATGTAGAAAGCCCACCTTATCTTGGCACTGCGACACAGTAATTAATAGAACGGCGTTAGAAGGGTGAACAGCTATTTTGAAGGGACAGGAAGTGTTAGCTTTGCATTTGGCCAATGACAGGAATTCCACATTTAACCCCACACACACCTGAAAATCGATATATCAAGTTGTTTTTTTGGTTTTAAAAAACTAGAAAAGTATTTTTCTATCCCAAAATGATATATTTTTTGCTGTTTTCTTGTTCCCTATTGCGCTGTTTTAACTCGGGAAAACAAAACGGTTAACTTAAACTGACCATCTGAGTATCTTTAAATACTTATTTCAATATACAATCAGTTTACTAAGTTGACAAAATGATTATGACTTTACCATTGTAACATACAGTGATGGGAATTCTATTCCCTGTCAGGAGCCTGGGCTTTTGCGGTAGATGGTGGAGTTCTCATCTCTGGACCGCAAGATTGCATTCCACTACATTGGTGACCAGGGTGGGATCCTTTGGATACCTCTATGGGGCATGTGAATGCTCCTAGAGGCATCAGAGCAAGATGTATAATACTGTACATCACAAGACGTACGTTACTAAACGTCCTCAAATTTGTATGATATTGTAAGACTGCTATTCCATTGGTAACATTATGTAACATATACTAAATGGAGGGATACAAAGAAACATCCCAAATTATACAAATTGCCCTGAGGTCAGGTTGGATAAGGAGGAAGGGAGGTATAGTATTACTACGAAACATCATCAAGAGACATGTTGTTGTTACTCTTGGCCATCTGCTCACCTATTACCACGAAAACAACACCCCCTGCGATTACCATTTCCCCCTGAAAATGCTTACTGTCTGGCCCGTTTGCCCAGTAACTCGATCACTAGCGATCACTAGCCCCTTGTAAACTGATAACATGTTAGCAAATCGCCCCCTCTGTGTCTGCACTAACAAGTGTTCTAGATGGCCAGGGAGCATGCTCTTTCCACTGGTCCTGAGAGGGCAGAAAGAAGAGTAGGGAAAGCTGGGACTTCTCCTGAGGCAATTTAAGGGGTGGCAGGTAGCCTAGTGGTTAGAGCATTGGACTAGTAACCAAAAGATTGAATCCCCGAGCTGACAAGGTAAAAATATGTAATTCTGCCATTGAACAAGGCAGTTAACCCACTGTTCCTAGGCTTAACTGACTTGCCTAGTTAAATATAGGTTTAAAAAAAATGTGACAGATGGAGCCTGTATGTTACACTGCTGCAACTGATAACTCTGCAGAGGCAGACAGGAAGGACGGTGGGTCTCTGTGTTCTTCACCGTATGAAGAATTCACCTCAGGACACGTGATGAAGAAGGTAAAGAGAGTGAGGCCACCTAAGAATCATTTTATTCTAATGAAAAAATCTGATTCAGAGTTCCACTTACTGCACTATGGAGGGGATGTCAATTCTATGATTTGAAATAACTGGACTCAGTAATATTGAAGACAATATCATCTCTGTCACTTCTTCTACTGAACATTGTCCTACAGTATATTGCATGACCCTGGGTCTGACTGTTGAGTGTTAATACACACAGCTTGTCTTTTCTGTCCCCTGTACAAAGCAGGTGTTGTTTTAATGCAATGCTCCCAGACTTGTAAGTTTGGTGAGGGCAGGCCTGCTAATGACTGCCCAGGGGTTCCGGGGGGGTACCTGACTGTGCCCACACACACACACACACTCGAGTAAGGCGTCGTGACACTGACAGCTGAACCCAACAAAGGCCGCTCACAGTGCTAGCCGTGAAGACACAACACCAGAAAACCAACTACGCCATCGACAGACTGTGGGCAATTTGGGAAGAATGAGGGATGGGTTTTTTAGGCTTATGCCTCCCTGTCCTCAACTCCGAAAGCATCAACACTGCCAGAACTAGAGTAAATAAAGATAATCTAAATTAATAGATTATCTGTATATTCTAACTAGATCTCGTGACATATACAGATAACCTGAACTAGATGCTGGTGTCTACCATTTACACTGATGTGCTAGATACAAAAAAAAGTTGGTATTTTTTTACCCCTTTTCCTCAAATTGGTAGTTACAGTCTTGTCCCATCGCTGCAACTACCGTACGGACTCAGGAGAGGTGAAGGTCGAGAGTCATGTGTCTTCCAAACATGACCCTGCCAAGACGCATTGCTTCTTGACACACTGCTCGCTCAACTCAATTGGAAATGTCAAATCAATTGGAAATTACCTTTAAATGTCAATTGCGCTATAACACAAATCTTCTGCGGTCCTGATTGAATCTAAGCCAAAGGCTTGATGCCGAAAAGGTTTGTGTTTTGTTCTTTCATTATGATGTCCCAATAAATCAGCTCTATTTTTTTAAATTTAAGCTTCAGTTTAGATTCTTATTAGTATTCTTATTTTGTAACCTACACACCTATAACAGACACTATTTGATATAAAGGGCCTTTAAAGAGCGCAGACGGCCATCCAGTTCAATAATGTGGCAAAAAGAAATGAAGCTAGTTGTGCTAGACATTCTATATATAACAGAGAAGGCTGGTGGGAGGAGCGGTAGGAGGACGGGCTCATTGTAACGGCTGGAATGGAATAAATTGAACGATGTCAAACACCACGTTTCATTTAGTCAAACACCACGTTTGACTCCGTTCCATGAATTCTATTCCAGCCATTACAATGAGCCCGTCCTTCTATAGCTCCTCCCACCAGATTTTAAAATTAGTTCATGCTTTTCTCCTTTGAGAAAACAACAGCTGTTTCTAAGGGTGTGTGGCTGATTTCAAAACGTTCCTACGATAGGATACACCTGTGTACTCTGCTGGAGTAGGCAATCGAGGAGAGGAGCAAACTCCTTTTCACCTATTACCGAAATTGACACTCCTACATATGGTGACCAAATATTTGTTTCCGTGTCATGGAGTAGAGGACAGAGGAATCGAGGAGAGGAGGTACTTTTGCCAATTGAGAAAAGGCCTAAGTGTTTTACTTTCCCAAAGTGCATTCTTCCATCTCTACTCCAGAGATGCAACCTTTAGAAAATTACCAAACATTCTCCAATTTATTAACCCTACAAACATTGTTTCAAGCACCTATTTGTTAGATTTTTTTTATTGGTACGCTGGGTGTGTTGTGAAAAATGAACATCAGTCCATAAAAGGTGTCCATATCTCATGCACCAGATATCCTTGAAGTGATCGGTTTGTGGTGCAAATAGCATAAGTGATTATTGTCCACACTCCACAGTGTGGAATGAATCCAGTGATCCAACGACACCGTGAACATGACTGAATATTTTAATGTGTTTAACAGTGGTGTAAGGTACTAAAGTAAAAATATTTAGAATATATATTCTTATGTAGTTTTTGGGGTATCTGTACTTTACTATTTATATTTTTGACAACTTTTAGTTCACTACATTCCTAAATAAAATAATGTACTTTTTACTCCATACATTTTCCCTGACACCCAAAAGTACTCGTTACATATTGAATGCTTAACAGGGCAGGAAAATGGTACAATTCACATACTTGTCAAGAGAACATCCCTGGTCATCCGTATTGCCTCTGATCTGGCGGATTCACTAAACCCAAATGCTTCATTTGTAAATTATGTCAAGTGTTGGAGTGTGCCCGACTATCTGTAAAATTAAAGAAAAATCGTGCTTTGCCTAATATAAGGAATTTGAAATTACATTTACTTTTGATACTTAAGTATATTTAAAATCAAATACTTTTAGAGTAGTATTTTACTGGGTGACTTTTACTTGAGTCATTTTCTATTAAGGTATCTTTACTTTTACTCAAGTATGGCAGTTGGGTACTTTTTCCACCACTGGTGTTTAATTTGTTAAGTGTTTGAGATTTTAGAACACTATTAACACCACATAATTCATAACTGTTTGGACAACCCTCCCCGGCGTAGGATAATGAACCATGTGTTTTTCATAAAAATTCTTTATTTTGTCACTGGAGCAAAGGACATTGTTGTTTACATTCAGAACACTGGGGCTGAACATGCTGCGGAGTGAAGCATGTGTTGGTGCTCTCAGATAGTAATTTGCTCTGGAAGTTTATGGGTTGCAGAGGCTGTTGTCTTCTCCTGGCTCTTATCTGCGCCCTGTGTGCAGCCTTTATCATTTGACGGTGTGTTGTCTTTCACGCCATTGGGAGTGTTGGAGTAGGTTGCATCTACACTCTCATAGGGCTCTGATGTCCACTGGAAAAACAATGAAAATAATGTATTAATACAATCTGAAATCTGATACATTATACCAGCTAAAAAGCTAATTTTTGTAGAGGTTCTGACCCATGTCTGATAAGTGTCCTCTACAACTGTTGACATTAAACACCTACATAGATAACCACAACATTGTTAAATGGTGATATAATTTCAAGAATTAAGCTTAATAAATGCAACTAAATATATTCTGGGGCGGGAGCTCTGGCTTCTACCTGTGTGGCTCTGCTGGTGGACCAGCAGGAGGGTCCACCCATGGAGGGTCCACCCATGGCGATGTTGACGCTGCTGGACGACTGCGTGTCCGTGGTGTTACCACACTCGGCTGCCGACAGGCCAGAGATGACAAGGCCGCTGGAGAAGCTCCTCTTGCCGAACGGCAGACTGAGGGTGGAGCTGGAGGAGGACACCTGGCTTGAGCGGTGGTGGGCTGCAGCCTGGAGCTGGGAGCTCAGCTGGCCCCCGGCCGTGGAGAGTCGTGGGACCTGGGAGAAGACAGAGGCGATGGAGGTGTTGAAGGACAGCTGGCTGTTGGAGAGACGCTGCACCAGGCCATTGGCCGAAGCTGACACCTGCTGACTGTCCAGGATGGGCCCTGACTGGCTGGTGACTGGAGGCCGCTGGCTCTGGGGCTGCACTGAGCGGCTCCGGTACTCTCTCCTCCCTGGATGGATGCACATACAGATAAAACGACCCAGTCTGTGTCAGAACCTAACATGACAGAACCGTGAACATAGCTGTCAGAACCTAACATGGCAGAACCATGAACATAGCTGCGCAAGGCTCTACTTAGACGTGTAATGCTTTCCTGGTAAGGAAACCAATTTAATGTTGTAACTTGGGTGAACTATCCCTTTAAATGTATCATGTGTGCCTCTCCTGTAGAGGACCAAACCTGCAGTGTGCTGCCTATTAGCCTGAGAGGTACTGTTGGGCCTGGCCTGGTACAGACTCAGGCTCTGGGAGGTGATGGAGTTTGGGTTGTGGCTCAGAGAAGAGGAGCCCCCTGCACAGTCCACATCCTCCATGTTCACACCACTGTTACAGCTGGCCAGGTTATCCTTCCGCACCCTACAACACAAACACCCAGTAGGCCTATGTTACCTTTCTAAACACCTTGACAGCTTCATTAAAATGGAGTTAAAACATTTAACTATCACTGAAGGGCAATGAATCTGGATAAAAAAATCTAAATCTGACGTCAAATGAAAACATGTCCCTATAAGTGGTTTACAGTGCAGGCCACGCCTCACACTAAACATAAAAAGGCCCATAAGCCTAACAGTAGATAGCAGTTATTCAAATGCGCTGGATACAGCTGAACATGTCGCAGCACTTTAGCCCTATATGGTTTGGGAAGAGTGGTGCTGTCACAGCAGGAAAGGCCCTGATTGGATTCCATCCATAGGGGAGCAGAACACAGGCAGACTGACTGATAAAGATGACCCTCTGTTCCCCCTTGGCCTGCCTCCAGCAGCCAGAACTCACCGCAGCCACTTGGACAAGAGCCAGGTCTTGATGCCGTCCAGGCTGAGAGGGCCGCCCCAGATGCTCCTCAGCTGCTTGTGGGTGCCCATGTAGGAGGTGGTGAGGGGGGACACGTACATGGGGTAGCCCAGTGGCTGGTCGCACGACGAGTTGATCATGTTTCGCAGGGCCTGCTTGGAGTTCTGGATGCTGCCGCGCTCTGGGTTGCGGTTGCGTAAGAACACCAGCTCCTGCTGCTGGCCGGCCCACAGGCCCCTAACACACTCCTTATTGATCTAGAAGAGAGGAGAGGATGAAGAGGGTAGTATTACTGACATCTGAATACACATTACACACCGTCCAACTCCACATTTCTTTACTCTGATTAAATCACCATTTTAATCAACTGGATATGGCAGAACCATTTGGATCAAGTTTCTTTATGTATTAATCAAACCAACAACTCATCCACCCCACACTTCTCACGCTAAACTCGATCAATATGTAGAGTTGATCAGAGTAACTTCATCTCATGTTCCAGACAGCTTGAACAGACAACAATGCTGAATAATTCCAGTTTGACCTATAGTAACATAGCCCCTTCAGTAGATCTGAGATGACTGGATAGGTGCAAGAAATATGGTAATAACTTCTGGATAGATGTAAGAAATATGGTAATAACTTCCGGATAGATTTAATAACGCCATATTTATCCAATCCTCTAAGATCTACAGAGGTGGCTACGGAGTAGGGGCTTGGAATTCAGCATGTGTTCAGCACAACTGTAAAGGTCTAGGATCAGGTTCCCCTTCCCCAATCCTAACCTTAAACATTGGTGGGGGAAATGCAAAACTGACCCAAGATCAGTGTCTAGGGGCAATACCACCCTACACCAGTCATCTCACACGCACCTTGATAACCTTGAAGCTGAGGTGGCGTTTGTAGAGCATGATGATCTTGTACTCGTCCGTGCCGTCGTCCACCATGTGTCTCAGTGTGAGCAGAGTGTCCCGGCTGGACAAAACTGCCTTCCTCCAGGCTGGGTCACTCTCATGGCAGATCACCAGACTGGTCTTGTAGTTACTAATGGCCTCGTACAAGATGGCTGGCTCCTCTGTCTCCTCCAGACATGTAAAGTGGTCCTGAGAGCAACCAAGGAACAAGAGCAGTAAATATATCACCGTGAGGAAAAGCTTTATTACAGGGATTAACTGAACCACTTTAAGGATGGGATTCAATTAACGGAGCATTGTCTACAATTTATTGACCTTTAAAATGTAATTTACGCTTGAGCTTATATCCGCAGCGTTTACAGCACAGGTGGCGCCTTAATAATGAGAGTGAATAGAATAATGGCTGGAATGGCATAAATGGAACAGTATCAAACACAGTTTCAATGTGCTTGATACTATTCCATTCATTCCATTACAGCCATAAATATAATCAGTCCTCCCCTCACCAGCCTCCTGTGGTTTACAGTGAATTGCACCTTTTAAAGGCAATTGTCCCAGATATTTGCGGGAATCCTATTCATAATAAAAGCAGCTCAAGGGTAAATTACCTTTAAAAGTCAAGTGCAGTGCACTTATCGACAATGTGCCACCTGGCTTATATTTGCAGCTCCAATGTACATCAAGGTACACGTGCAGTCCACTGAGAAAGCACAGGAAAAGCTCAAGGTTAAATGTACAGTTACCTACATATTCTACTTCAATAAGGGAGAAAGTGAGCAAATGCTATTGTCTTCAAGGTAGAATATTGTGAATACCTGATGGAGCTTGAGACTCATCCTCACGCCTGGGACCACCACTTTCTGCAGCAGATCCATGTCTGTGAACACCCACTCATCTTTAGTAGCGATACGGAAGTCTCCTTTGAACAGAGTGTTGAACCCACACAAGAACGACTCCAAACTGAATTAGAGACACAGAGAAAGGGAGCATTGTGAAGGTTTTTATCACATTACAGCAACAGAGGGGTAGAATTTGGAGACTCACATCACGTATCACTGTGATACAACAGAGAGCCATAGCTGCCCCCTTATGGAATATCAATGAAACTACAGCTCATTGTGGATTGATGTGTTATTTCGTTCCTGGAGGGTAATAAAACCCCATATATAACACAACATCCCTGGAGGGTAATAAACCCATATATAACACAACATCCATGGAGGGTAATAAAACCACATATATAACACAAGACAACATCCATGGAGGGTAATAAAAACCCATATATAACACAACATCCCTGGAGGGTATTAAAACCCAATACATACCACAACATGTCTGGAGGGTAATAAAACCCCATATATAACACAACATCCCTGGAGGGTAAAAAACCCCATATATAACACAACATCCATGGAGGGTAATAAAACCCCATATATAACACAACATCCCTGGAGGGTAAAAAAACCCATATATAACACAACATCCATGGAGGGTAATAAAACCACATATATAACACAAGACAACATCCCTGGAGGGTATTAAAACCCAATACATACCACAACATGTCTGGAGGGTAATAAAACCCCATATATAACACAACACCCCTGGAGGGTAAAAAAAACATATATAACACAACATGTCTGGAGGGTAATAAACCCCCAAAATAACACAACACAACATCCCTGGGGGGAAATAAAACCCATATTTAACACAACAGAACATCCCTGGGGGGTATTAAAACCCCATATATAACACAACAGAACATCCCTGGGGGGTATTAAAACCCCATATATAACACAACACAACATCCCTGTAGGGTAATAAAACCCCATACATAACACAACATCCCTGGAGGGTAACAAAACCCCATATATAACACAACATCCCTGGGTAGAAATAAAACCCCATATATAACACAACAGAACATCCCTGGGGGGTATTAAAACCCCATATATAACACAACACAACATCCCTGTAGGGTAATAAAACCCCATATATAACACAACACAACATCCCTGGAGGGTAATAAAACCCCATATATAACAACATCCCTGGAGGGTAATAAAACCCCATATATAACACAACACAACATCCCTGGAGGGTAATAAAACCACATATATAACACAACATGTCTGGAGGGTAATAAAACCCCATATATAACACAACACAACATCCCTGTAGGGTAATAAAACCCCATATATAACACAACACAACATCCCTGTAGGGTAATAAAACCCCATATATTACACAACATCCCTGGAGGTTAATAAAACCCCATATATAACACAACATGTCTGGAGGGTAATAAAACCACATATACAACACAACATGTCTGGAGGGTAATAAAACCCCATATTTAACACAACACAACATCCATGGAGGGTAATAAAACCCCATATTTAACACAACACAACATCCCTGGAGGGTAATAAAACCCCATATATAACACAACACAACATCCATGGAGGGTAATAAAACCCCATATTTAACACAACACAACATCCATGGAGGGTATTAAAACCACATATATAACACAACACAACATCCCTAGAGGGTAATAAAACCACATATATAACACAACACAACATCCCTGGAGGGTAATAAAACCCCATATATAACACAACACAACATCCCTAGAGGGTAATAAAACCACATATATAACACAACACAACATCCCTAGAGGGTAATAAAACCACATATATAACACAACACAACATGTCTGGAGGGTAATAAAACCCCATATATAACACAACAAAACATCCCTAGAGGCTAATAAAACCCCATATATAACACAACATCCCTACAGGGTAATAGAACCACATATATAACACAACACAACATCCCTGGAGGGTAATAAAACCCCATATATAACACAAGACACCATCCATGGAGGGTAATAAAAACCCATATATAACACAACATGTCTGGAGGGTAAAAAAACCCCATATATAACACACCATCCATGGAGGGTAATAAAACCCCATATATAACAGAACACAACATCCCTAGAGGCTAATAAAACCCCATATATAACACAACATCCCTAGAGGGTAATAGAACCACATATATAGCACAACACAACATCCCTGGAGGGTAATAAAACCCCATATATAACACAACAAAACATCCCTAGAGGCTAATAAAACCCCATATATAACACAACATCCCTAGAGGGTAATAGAACCACATATATAGCACAACACAACATCCCTGGAGGGTAATAAAACCCCATATATAACACAAGACACCATCCATGGAGGGTAATACAAACCCATATACAACACAACATCCCTGGAGGGTATTAAAACCCCATACATAACACAACATGTATGGAGGGTAATAAAACCCCATATATAACACAACATCCCTGGAGGGTAAAAAAACATATATAACACAACATCCCTGGAGGGTAATAAAACCCCCAAAATAACACAACACAACATCCATGGAGGGTAATAAAACCAAAAAATATAACACAACATCCCTGGAGGGTAATAAAACCCCATATATAACACAACATTCCTGGGGGGAAATAAAACCCCATATACAACACAACAGAACATCCCTGGGGGGGTATTAAAACCCCATATATAACACAACAGAACATCCCTGGGGGGTATTAAAACCCCATATATAACACAACACAACATCCCTGTAGGGTAATAAAACCCCATACATAACACAACATCCCTGGAGGGTAACAAAACCCCATATATAACACAACATCCCTGGGGGGAAATAAAACCCCATATATAACACAACAGAACATCCCTGGGGGGTATTAAAACCCCATATATAACACAACACAACATCCCTGGAGGGTAATAAAACCCCATATATAACACAACATCCCTGGAGGGTAATAAAACCCCATATATAACATAACATCCCTGGAGGGTAATAAAAGCCCATATATAACACAACACAACATCCCTGTAGGGTAATAAAACCCCATATATAACATAACATCCCTGGAGGGTAACAAAAACCCATATATAACACAACACAACATCCATGGAGGGTAACAAAAGCCCATATATAACACAACACAACATCCCTGTAGGGTAATAAAACCCCATATATAACAGAACACAACATCCATGGAAGGTAATAAAACCCCATATATAACACAACACAACACAACATCCATGGAGGGTAATAAAACCCCATATATAACACAACATCCCTGGAGGGTAATAAAACCCCATATATAACACAACATCCCTGGAGGTTAATAAAACCCCATATATAGCACAAGGTGTTTGGAGGGTAATAAAACCCCATACATAACACAATATCCCTGGAGGGTAATAAAACCCCATATATAACACAACATCCCTGGAGGTTAATAAAACCCCATATATAACACAACATGTCTGGAGGGTAATAAAACCACATATATAACACAACACAACATCCATGGAGGGTAATAAAACCCCATACATAACACAATATCCCTGGAGGGTAATAAAACCACATATACAACACAACATCCCTGGAGGTTAATAAAACCCCATATATAACACAACATGTCTGGAGGGTAATAAAACCACATATATAACACAATATGTCTGGAGGGTAATAAAACCCCATATTTAACACAACACAACATCCATGGAGGCTAATAAAACCCCATATATAACACAACATCCCAAGAGGGTAATAGAACCTCATATAGAACACAACATCCCAAGAGGGTAATAGAACCTCATATATAACACAACACAACATCCCTGGAGGGTAATAAAACCCCATATATAACACAAGACACCATCCATGGAGGGTAATAAAAACCCATATATAACACAACATCCCTGGAGGGTATTAAAACCCCATATAGAACACAACATGTCTGGAGGGTAAAAAAAAAACATATATAACACAACATCCATGGAGGGTAATAAAACCCCATATATAACACAACACAACATCCCTGGAAGGTATTAAAACCCCATATAGAACACAACATGTCTGGAGGGCAATAAAACCACATATATATCACAACAAAACATCCCTAGAGGGTAATAAAACCCCATATATAACACAACATCCCTAGAGGGTAATAAAACCCCATATATAACATAACATGTCTGGAGGGTAATAAAACCCCATATATAACACAACATGTCTGGAGGGTAATAAAACCCCATATATAACACAACACAACATCCCTGTAGGGTAATAAAACCCCATATATAACACAACACAACATCCCTGTAGGGTAATAAAACCCCATATATAACACAACACAACATCCCTGTAGGGTAATAAAACCCCATATATTACACAACATCCCTGGAGGTTAATAAAACCCCATATATAACACAACACAACATCCCTGTAGGGTAATAAAACCCCATATATAACACAACACAACATCCCTGTAGGGTAATAAAACCCCATATATTACACAACATCCCTGGAGGTTAATAAAACCCCATATATAACACAACATGTCTGGAGGGTAATAAAATCACATATACAACACAACATGTCTGGAGTGTAATAAAACCCCATATTTAACACAACACAACATCCATGGAGGGTATTAAAACCCCATATATAACACAATATGTCTGGAGGGCAATAAAACCCCATATATAACACAACAAAACATCCCTAGAGGCTAATAAAACCCCATATATAACACAACATCCCTAGAGGGTAATAGAACCACATATATAACACAACACAACATCCCTGGAGGGTAATAAAACCCCATATATAACACAAGACACCATCCATGGAGGGTAATAAAAACCCATATATAACACAACATCCCTGGAGAGTATTAAAACCCCATACATAACACAACATGTCTGGAGGGTAATAAAACCCCATATATAACACAACATCCCTGGAAGGTAAAAAAAACAAAACATATATAACACAACATCCATGGAGGATAATAAAACCCCATATATAACACAAGACACCATCCCTGGAGGGTATTAAAACCCCATATGGAACACAACATGTCTGGAGGGTAAAAAAAACACATATATAACTCAACATCCATGGAGGATAATAAAACCCCATATATAACACAACACAACATCCATGGAAGGTATTAAAACCCCATATATAACACAACATGTCTGGAGGGTAATAAAACCTCATATATAACACAACACAACATCCCTGGAAGGTATTAAAACCCCATATAGAACACAACATGTCTGGAGGGTAATAAAACCACATATATATCACAACAAAACATCCCTAGAGGGTAATAAAACCCCATATATAACACAACATCCATGGAGGATAATAAAACCCCATATATAGCACAAGGTGTTTGGAGGGTAATAAAACCCCATACATAACACAATATCCCTGGAGGATAATAAAACCCCATATATAACACAACACAACATCCCTGTAGGGTAATAAAACCCCATATATTACACAACATCCCTGGAGGTTAATAAAACCCCATATATAACACAACATGTCTGGAGGGTAATAAAACCACATATACAACACAACATGTCTGGAGGGTAATAAAACCCCATATTTAACACAACACAACATCCATGGAGGGTAATAAAACCCCATATTTAACACAACACAACATCCCTGGAGGGTAATAAAACCCCATATATAACACAACACAACATCCATGGAGGGTAATAAAACCCCATATTTAACACAACACAACATCCATGGAGGGTATTAAAACCACATATATAACACAACACAACATCCCTAGAGGGTAATAAAACCACATATATAACACAACACAACATCCCTGGAGGGTAATAAAACCCCATATATAACACAACACAACATCCCTAGAGGGTAATAAAACCACATATATAACACAACACAACATCCCTAGAGGGTAATAAAACCACATATATAACACAACACAACATGTCTGGAGGGTAATAAAACCCCATATATAACACAACAAAACATCCCTAGAGGCTAATAAAACCCCATATATAACACAACATCCCTACAGGGTAATAGAACCACATATATAACACAACACAACATCCCTGGAGGGTAATAAAACCCCATATATAACACAAGACACCATCCATGGAGGGTAATAAAAACCCATATATAACACAAGACACCATCCCTGGAGGGTATTAAAACCCCATATAGAACACAACATGTCTGGAGGGTAAAAAAACCCCATATATAACACACCATCCATGGAGGGTAATAAAACCCCATATATAACAGAACACAACATCCCTAGAGGCTAATAAAACCCCATATATAACACAACATCCCTAGAGGGTAATAGAACCACATATATAGCACAACACAACATCCCTGGAGGGTAATAAAACCCCATATATAACACAACAAAACATCCCTAGAGGCTAATAAAACCCCATATATAACACAACATCCCTAGAGGGTAATAGAACCACATATATAGCACAACACAACATCCCTGGAGGGTAATAAAACCCCATATATAACACAAGACACCATCCATGGAGGGTAATACAAACCCATATACAACACAACATCCCTGGAGGGTATTAAAACCCCATACATAACACAACATGTATGGAGGGTAATAAAACCCCATATATAACACAACATCCCTGGAGGGTAAAAAAACATATATAACACAACATCCCTGGAGGGTAATAAAACCCCCAAAATAACACAACACAACATCCATGGAGGGTAATAAAACCAAAAAATATAACACAACATCCCTGGAGGGTAATAAAACCCCATATATAACACAACATTCCTGGGGGGAAATAAAACCCCATATACAACACAACAGAACATCCCTGGGGGGGTATTAAAACCCCATATATAACACAACAGAACATCCCTGGGGGGTATTAAAACCCCATATATAACACAACACAACATCCCTGTAGGGTAATAAAACCCCATACATAACACAACATCCCTGGAGGGTAACAAAACCCCATATATAACACAACATCCCTGGGGGGAAATAAAACCCCATATATAACACAACAGAACATCCCTGGGGGGTATTAAAACCCCATATATAACACAACACAACATCCCTGGAGGGTAATAAAACCCCATATATAACACAACATCCCTGGAGGGTAATAAAACCCCATATATAACATAACATCCCTGGAGGGTAATAAAAGCCCATATATAACACAACACAACATCCTGTAGGGTAATAAAACCCCATATATAACATAACATCCCTGGAGGGTAACAAAAAACCCATATATAACACAACACAACATCCATGGAGGGTAACAAAAGCCCATATATAACACAACACAACATCCCTGTAGGGTAATAAAACCCCATATATAACAGAACACAACATCCATGGAAGGTAATAAAACCCCATATATAACACAACACAACACAACATCCATGGAGGGTAATAAAACCCCATATATAACACAACATCCCTGGAGGGTAATAAAACCCCATATATAACACAACATCCCTGGAGGTTAATAAAACCCCATATATAGCACACATCAAGGTGTTTGGAGGTAATAAAACCCATACATAACACAATATCCCTGGAGGGTAATAAAACCCCATATATAACACAACATCCATGGAGGTTAATAAAACCCCATATATAACACAACATGTCTGGAGGTATATAAAACCCAATATATAACAACAACACAACATCCATGGAGGGTAATAAAACCCCATACATAACAAACACATATCCCTGGAGGGTAAAAAACCACATATAACACAACATCCTGGAGGTTATAAAACCCCATATATAACACAACATGTCTGGAGGGTAATAAAACCACATATATAACACAATATGTCGGAGGGTAATAAAACCCATATTTAACACAACACAACATCCATGGGCTAATAAACCCCATATAAACACAACATCCCAAGAGGGTAAAAACCTCATATAGAACACAACATCCCAGAGGGTAATAGAACCTCATATATAACACAACACAACATCCCTGGAGGGTAATAAAACCCCATATATAACACAAGACACCATCCATGGAGGGTAATAAAACCCATATATAACACAACATCCCTGGAGGTATTAAAACCCCATAAGAACACAACATGTCTGGAGGGTAAAAAAAAACAATATAACACAACATCCATGGAGGGTAATAAAACCCCATATATAACACAACACAACATCCCTGGAAGGTATTAAAACCCCATATGAACACAACATGTCTGGAGGGCATAACCCCATATATCACAACAAACATCCCTAGGGTAATAAACCCCATATATAACACAACATCCCTAGAGGGTAATAAAACCCCATATATAACATAACATGTCTGGAGGGTAATAAAACCCCATTATAACACAACATGTCTGGAGGGTAATAAAACCCCAATATAACACACACAACATCCCTGTAGGGTAATAAAACCCCATATATAACACAACACAACATCCCTGTAGGGTAATAAAACCCCATATATAACACAACACAACATCCCTGTAGGGTAATAAAACCCATATAATTACACAACATCCCTGGAGGTTAATAAAACCCCTATATAACACAACACAACATCCCTGTAGGGTAATAAAACCCCATATATAAACACAACACAACATCCCTGTAGGGTAATAAAACCCCATATATTACACAACATCCCTGGAGGTTATAAAACCCCATATATAACACAACATGTCTGGAGGGTAATAAAATCACATATAAACACAACATGTCTGGAGTGTAATAAAACCCCATATTTAACACAACACAACATCCATGGAGGGTATTAAAACCCCATATATAACACAATATGTCTGGAGGGCAATAAAACCCCATATATACACAACAAAACATCCCTAGAGGCTAATAAAACCCCATATATACACACATCCCTAGAGGGTAATAGAACCACATATATAACACAACACAACATCCCTGGAGGGTAATAAAACCCCATATATAACACAAGACACCATCCATGGAGGGTAATAAAAACCCATATTAACACAACATCCCTGGAGGATTATTAACCCCATACATAACCACAACATGTCTGGAGGGTAATAAAACCCCATATAAACACAACATCCCTGGAAGGT
Source organism: Salvelinus namaycush (assembly GCF_016432855.1). NCBI lineage: Eukaryota > Metazoa > Chordata > Actinopteri > Salmoniformes > Salmonidae > Salvelinus > Salvelinus namaycush. Next base: position 76,247,620 of record NC_052310.1, read on the forward strand.
AAAAAAACAAAACATATATAACACAACATCCATGGAGGTAATAAAACCCCATATATAACACAAACACCATCCCTGGAGGGTATTAAAACCCCATATGGAACACAACATGTCTGGAGGGTAAAAAAACACATATATAACTCAAAATCCATGGAGGATATAAACCCCATATATAACACAACACAACATCCATGGAAGGTATTAAACCCCATATATAACACAACATGTCTGGAGGGTAATAAAACCTCATATATAACACAACACAACATCCCTGGAAGTTTAAAACCCCATATAGAACACAACATGTCTGGAGGGTATAAAAAACCACATATATATCACAACAAAACATCCCTAGAGGGTAATAAAACCCCATATATAACACAACATCCATGGAGGATATAAAAACCCCATATAAGCACAAGGTGTTTGGAGGGTAATAAAACCCCATACATAACACAATATCCCTGGATATAATAAAACCCCATATATAACACACACAACATCCCTGAGGGTAATAAAACCCCATATATAACACAACATCCCTGAGGGTAATAACCCCCATATATACAAACAAACATCCTCTGAGGGTAATAAAACCCCATATAAACAAACACAACATCCCTGGGGGTAATAAAACCCCATATATAAAACAACACAATATCCCTGGAGGGTAATAAAACCCCATATATAACACAACACAACATCCCTAGAGGGTAATAAAACCCCATATAAAACACAACACAACATCCCTGGAGGGTAATAAAACCCCATATATAACACAACATCCCTAGAGGGTAATAAAACCCCATATATAACACAACATCCCTAGAGGGTAATAAAACCCCATATATAACACAACAACATCCCTAGAGGGTAATAAAACCCCATATAAACAACACAACATCCCTGGAGGTAATAAAACCCCATATATAACACAACATCCCTAGAGGGTAATAAAACCACATATATAACACAACATGTCTGGAGGTTAATAAAACCCCTATATAAACACAACACAAATCCCTAGAGGGTAATAAAACCCCTATATAACATAACACAACATCCCTGAGGGTAATAAAACCCCTATATAACACAACATCCTAGAGGGTAATAAAACCCATATATAACACAACATCCCTGAGGGTAATAAAACCACATATATAAACACAACACACATCCTGGAGGTAAAAAACCCCATATATAACAACACAACATCCCTGGAGGATAATAAAACCCCATATATACACAACACAACATCCCTGGAGGGTATTAAAACCCATATATAACACAAACATCCCTGAGGGTAATAAAACCACATATATAACACAACACAACATCCCTGGAGGTAATAAAACCACTATATAACACAACACAACATCCTCTGGGGTAATAAAACCCATATATAACACAACATCCCTGAGGGTAAAAAAACCACATAATAACACAACACAACATCCTGGAGGTAATAAAACCCCATATATAAACACAACACAACATCCCTGGAGGATAATAAACCCCCATATAACACAACATCCTGGAGGTATTAAAACCCATATATACACAACATCCTGAGGGTAATAAAACCAATATTACACACACAACATCCTGAGGTAATAAAACCCCATATATAACACAACACAACATCCCTGGAGGTATAAAACAAAACAATATAACACAACATCCCTGGAGTAATAAAACCCCATATATAACACAAACACATCCCTGAGGAGGGTAATACCCACATATCAACACAACATCTCCGTAGGGTAATAAAACCCCATATATAACACAACACAACATCCCTGAGGTAATAAAACCCCATATATAACACAACACAACATCCCTGAGGGTAATAAAACCCATATAACACAACATCCCTGAGGGTAATAAAACCACATATATAACACAACACATCCTGGAGGTAATAAAACCCCATATATAACACAACACAACATCCCTGGAGGTAATAAAACCCCATATATAAACAACACAACATCCCTGGAGGGTAATAACCACATATATAACACAACACAACATCCCTGGAGGCTAATAAAACCCATATATACACAACACAACATCCCTGGAGGTAATAAAACCCCATAATACACAACAAACAACATCCATGGAGGGTAATAAAACCCATATATAACACAACACAACATCCCTGGAGGGTATTAAACCCCATATAACACAACATTCTGGAGGGTAAAAAAACCACATATATAAACAAAACAATTCCATGGAGGATAAAAAACCCCATATATAACACACAACAACATCCCTGGAGGTATTAAAACCCATATAGAACACAACATGTCTGGAGGGAATAAAACCACATATATATCACAACAAAAACAACATCCTAGAGGTAATAAAACCCCATATATAAACACAACATCCCAGAGGGTAATAAAACCCCATATATAACAAACACAACATCCCTAGAAGGTAAATAAAACCCCTATATAACACAACATCCCTAGAGGGTAAAAAACCACATATATAACACAACATTCTGGAGGGTAATAAAACCACATATATAACAAACACAACATCCCTGGAGGTAATAAACCCCATATATAACAAACACAACATCCCTGAGGGTAATAAAACCCCATAATAACACAACATCCCTAGAGGGTATAAAACCACATATATAACACAACATTCTGGAGGTAATAAAACCCATATATAACAAACACAACATCCCTGGAGGTAATAAAACCCCATATTTAACACAACACACATCCTCTGGAGGATAATAAAACCCATATATAACACAAGACACATCCATGGAGGGTAATAAAACCCCATATATAACACAACATTCTGAGGGTAATAAACCACATATTAACACAACACAACATCCATGGAGGTAATAAAACCCCATATATCACACACAACAACATCCTGGAGGATAATAAAACCCCATATATAACACAACACAACATCCCTGGAGGGTATTAAAACCACATATATAACACAACATCCCTGTAGGGTAATAAAACCACATATATAACACAACAAAACATCCCTGGAGGCTAATAAAACCCCATATATAACACAAAATAAAAAACCCCAAACATCCCTGGAGTAATAAAACCCATATATAACACAACATCCCTGGAGGCTAATAAAACCCCATATATAACACAACCAACATCCCTGGAGATAATAAAACCCCTATATAACACACACAACATCCTGAGGGTAATAAAACCCATATATAACACAACCCCTGTAGGGTAATAAAACCACATATATAACACAACACACATCCCTGGAGGTAATAAAACCCCATATATAACACAACACAACATCCCTGGAGGTAATAAAACCCCATATATAACACAACATCCCAGAGGGTAATAAACCACATATATAACACACATGTCTGGAGGGTAATAAAACCCCATATATACACAACACAACATCCCTAGAGGGTAATAAAACCCATATATAACAAACACAACATCCCTGGAGGGTAATAAAACCCCATATATAGCACAACATCCCTAGAGGGTAATAAAACCACATATATAACACAACATGTCTGGAGGGTAATAAAACCCCATATATAACACAACACATCATCCCTAGAGGGTAATAAAACCCCATATATAACATAACACAACATCCCTGAAGGGTAATAAAACCCCATATATAACACAACATCCCTAGAAGGTAATAAAACCACATATATAACACAACATCCCTGTAGGGTAATAAAACCACATATATAACACAACACAACATCCATGGAGGCTAATAAAAACCCATATATAACACAACACAACATCCTGGAGGGTATAAAACCCACATATATAACACAACATCCCTAGGTTAAAAAACCCATATATACACACAAAACAACATCCTGGAGGTATAAAACCATATATAACACAACACAACATCCTGAGGTAATAAAACCCCATAATAACAACCAACATCCCTGGAGGGTATAAAAACCATATATACACAACATCCCTGAGGGTATAAAACCCATATATAACACAACACACTCCCTGGAGGCTAATAAAACCCCTAAAACCCCATATATAACACAACACAACATCCCTGGAGGCTAATAAAACCCCATATATAACACAACATCCCTGGAGGTAATAAAACCCCATATATAACACACAAATCCCTGGAGGTAATAAAACCCCATATAACACAAACACATCCTGGAGGGTAATAAAACCACATATATAACACAACACCTCCCTGTAGGTATAAAACCACATATATAACACAAACAACATCCTTT